>NC_063237.1:4786393-6049589 GCF_020740725.1 Corvus hawaiiensis | reverse complement strand
ATGGCTTTCCAGAGCCCTGCTAATGACTTTGTGGATTAAAGGGAAATGGAAATCATACGGAATTCACTGTCCCGATTGCCGGATTTAGGAATTGGGTTCGTAATGGATGGAGTGCGCACTTCCCAGCAGGCTGGAAATTTTGCTGACTGTGTAAAAGTCAAATAAAATTTAGGAGAGCAGCAGCTGAGTGTGTGCAGTGATCCCAGGGCTGGGACAGAGCGAGAGAAATTCCTCAAATCCATCAAAAAATGGAGCTTTGAGTCGCACGTGGCTCTTTCTTTTTCTCATTTGAAATCTACTTTTGCTGCCTGTGCTGCAGCAGCTGAGGGCCAAATCCATGTGAAATCACAGCAAAAATCCCATGGGGAAGAACTCCATGCCTGGGAGCAATAATTCTTCCAAGAACATGAGCTTTTGTGGCAAAACAAGAAACAGCAAACGAGAGCTTGTGGCTGCATGGGTGGGGTAAGCAGAACAGAGAGGGGACACGGTGATGCAGCAGCGTCAGGGTGGAAACACAGAGCAGGGAGGAATTAAATACTGCAGGTATAAAAGGCAACGAACCGTTCTGTGTATCTGGAAGCCACTCAGGAAGGTCAGACCGGGAAGGTCAGGCAAACACTTGTCATGAGTGGCCCCAGGGCAGAGCAGGAGCCGCAGGACTCTCCAAGTCCTTTCCAGGATAACAGATGCTGCTTTCCAGAGCTGCTGATCCAGCACGATTCCTGCATGGCTCAGTGCCCACTCTGGGGCAGCAGCTGGAAAAGGACGAGTCCAGAGGTACCTCTTTCTCCTCTCCTTTTGCCTGCAGAGACGACAGGGGTGGGTGCTGGAAGTCAGGATTTGAGCTGAATAGCTGAGCTGATTTAGCCCAGGGATTAAATGATTAAAGATCATTAGGATTTGAAATTTGAGGAGCACTGTATTATCGAGGAATACTTGAAGCCTCCTCGCCTTCCCTCTGTGATTGGAGCCACGAGGGACAGGACAATAATTCATTAAGCGTTTTCTTGGAGTTTTAAATGCAGGGAAGTGGCACTTGGAGCAAGCGGGAGCCACGTGAGCGCTGTGCTGATTGACACGTCCTCATCAAAGCTGCTAACAGCGACTCGGTGGCAAATATTAGTCACGGATGGTTGGGGGCAAACTCCCACAAATCTGAGGAAAAGAAGGGGGGAAGGGAAAGGGGGAAAAAAAGAACCCTCCTCTGGAACTCGCTGCTTTTGGCAAACATTTTCGCAAACAAGCTCAGGGGGAGGAGTGGCAATGGAAAGAGCAGATGTTCAACGAGTGCTTGGTGACATAAGTGGAGGGCAAATATTTGATGGCTTCAATCTGAATTATTATTATTTACTTTTAATAAAGTGTGGCTGAAGGACTCAAGAGCTGAAGTATCCCTGTGCCAGGTGCTGCATAAACGTGGGAAGGAGGGGAAGCAAAAAGGGTTTATTCAGCTGAGGAATTAACACAGTCTATTTCTGCAATTAAACTGTTTTACACTTCAAATGCCAAGTGCCAAAAAGTGAACATTAGACAGACAAAACCAAATAATGAAAAAAATTCCTTAAATATTTGCCACATTTTAACCAGCACTTAGAAGTAAATATTTTGTTCAAATTTCAGCCACTTCTGTACATAACTAAGGGGGGTGGGAAGTGAAGAGATTCAACCTTTCCAATTCCTCAAAAATAATACAATTGGCTCTGTGACTGATTAAGGGTCATTTGCAGACATTGGTGGACAATCGCAAACACAGCACAGATTCTACAGGAATATAGATCACCAGCATTCATGGAGCTGGGAATTTATTAGATTAGTCAGAGGCTCAGATCTCATCAAAGAGATTTGGCATTAGGATACAGATAAAGGAATTATGAGGCGAAAAAAAGGGCTTTGTACAGAACAGGATGTTGGGTCTATAGTAATGCAATATTTAATAAGAACCAATATCTTCCAGGCTGAAGAGCTGTCTCTGACAGAGACCATCTCTATGTGAGAGCACAGGGAAGGAATAAATCCTTCCCCTTTAGCCACTGAATATCAAGATGTGCCCAATATTTCTGGTTGTCTGTCCAAAGCTGAAAGCACAGAGTCAGAAACGATTTTTAAAAAGGCTTTTCTGCCCATCCTCTCCACCCAGCTGAGAAGTGCTCAAGTGGGCTGTGTCTGGAGCAGCTCCAGCTTGAAAAATCCATCTGCCAAATGTTGCAGAGATCAAAGCTTGCCCTGTACCCACAGATGCTTAAAGAGCAAGAGGAACCCATGGCTCTGCTCGAGGAGTCTGCCAGGCAGGAGTCAAACCTCTCCCGAATTCCAGGTGGGCAGGGGGAGTGCTGGGCTTTTCTGGGAGGAGATTGTTGCTGGAGGGAACTATTTATACCCCAAACTGCTCCTAAAATGGTTATTTATTAAAAAAACCCCAACCAAACAGCACAGACAAATCCACTACAACCTCTCCTAGCTGAAGTTACTGGGTTTGACTGTTTAGCATGTTGGAGTGAGAAAATGTTCAAACTGGAGAATTTCTGATAAAACCATATTTGGTTGCAAGTCTTGAGTAAAGACAAGGCCTTAATCTTTAATTTTAGAGATTCCTTTTAAAATGGAATCTGCTTTTTATTAGCAGAAGGACAGGTTAAAGGAAGTTGCAGGAGTATTCCTCCCCCTCTAGGGAAGGTATCACTGAATTCTTCCCTTCCACGAGGACTTGCCAAGTAACCTGGAAGGATGAGATTTTCAGAGGGCCTGAAAGCAGCAGGCAGTGAATTCCCAGAGAAATTCATCCTTCTCCTGAGGGTCCAGCCTGATGTGTGCAGGAGCACAGTCCTGGGGAAGGTTCTGGTCCATCACAGGGATGAAGGACAAATACTCTATGAAAAAACTTCTTCCCTTTCCTTCCTGCAATGCAAATCCAAACTCGGGCAAAAATTCCACAGGGAAAGAGGGATGACTGAAGGAGCAACACCACAAATGGAGAACCGAGAAATCTGCCTTAAAACCAGGGCTCAGCCTCATAATTCTAGAGTTACAAAGCGCTGGGATTGTCCTGCCAGCCCCTCCCAGAGCCGGGAAACCCTCCCTGCATTCCAGAGGAGGAGCTGAGGCTGCTGAGGGTCTCTGCTGCTCGGGAGGGGGTGAATCACAGCCTGGAATTTCTGCAGGGAGCTCTGAGCAATGCGATTATCGGGCAGGGAAGTGCTGGGAACAGAAAATATTGTGGCATCAGCAAGAGCAGCTCGGGTGTGTGACTCGGAGGCCGCGGCGGCAGGGGGTTGCTGTTATCCACAGAGCCCCTGCTCAGAGCTTGCTGAACAGCAAGAAAACTGGGATTAGGTGCTCAGGGGGACCTGTGAACACTTTCTAGCAAGAGGATCCAATTAGATATTATGCAAAGCCAGGAGTGTTTCTGAATCAGAAGTGAGCAATAGCTGTAATTAATATACCTTTGATATCTTGGATAGCAAAGGATCTGGAGAAGGGGAGCCAGGAGAAAGGCAGAGGAGGAAGATTTTCAAGAGGCTTTTGGAAGGAGCCGATGTTAGAATTGTTGGTTTGATCGATATGAAGGTTGCAGTGTCGAAATTAGAATTCAGCCCCCTAAAAGCCCCAGCCTGGCCAGGATTTTTGTCTCTAATTCCATCCCTGTGGGTGCAGAGGTGGCCAAACCTCCTCCCTGTGCAACGTGCTGGTTCCTGGAGACCACTGGGAGGGCACGGGTAGTGTGGAAAGCAAAGCTCTGCCCTCCCCAAGCCACAGCCCCTGCTCAGAACCGCTCAGGTGCAATCAGTGCCAGGGCCCTCGGTGGTCCCGGCTGTCACCTCCCCGCTCTGCACTGAACAACTCAGTGCCCGGGGAAGTCGCCTTTATTTAAAGCCACCAGGACTCTGCTGGGTGAATTCTGTGGCAGCTGCTCCTGCAGGAGCCCAGGGCAGGGGGATGGGGTTTTTCAGCAGCGTCAGCAGCGCTCTCAGGTCAAGGCAGAATTTACAATATTTGCCTCATTCCTGGCCTTTCCTCCTCCTCCTCAATGCCTGCAGACACCGTCCCCTGAGCAGAAATAAATGGGAAAAGGTTCTCCCTCAGTGCCAGCTGTTCCACACCGTCCTTGCTCTCCAGGGAACCACGACCAGGAATCCACAGCAATTCTGGGCTTACATGCAAAAAAAAAAAAAAAAAAAAAAAGTTAAACTATTCCAGAAGCTGCTTTTTCTTTTTTCCCCCACAAAACCCCTGAACAGGGAGACAAAGCAGCTCCTCAAACACACTTTCCCCTTCCCTTTCTCTTCCACCTCCTCCCTACTCCAAAAAAAATTTTTCCTTGATTGGAATGTCTTTGTTGCATTCTCAGTGGAGCCCAGCAAACATCTTGAGGATAGAAAGGATGTCAGTTTGACAGCTTTTCTATGGCCCATTGACTCCAAAATTTCAGAGGAAAGTGACAATATTCAGGGAGGCACTGTACTGTGCAAATTCCACTTAGACATTGATTTCTGTGAAAAGCCTTTGGAGAGGATCTGTCTGTGAGCAGTCTCAGCAGCCTGGTGGGACCTCTGGGCAACAGCAATTAGGAGGAAATATCAATCTGGCAAGATCTGCAGGCAAAATACCTCGGGGACAGCAGGCAGAGGCTGTTCTGAGGCTGCTGGGGGAACATCGCCCATGGGGGTATTGTCACTGGGGGCTTTGCTGTGTTTCCCTGCTGGGTGCACACTGAGTTCGGCCCCAGAATTGTGTTTGGAGTCCAGAGGAAAGCTTAGTCCCTGAAAGCTCAGCCTGAACTCCAGAATTCATCTTAAATGTGTCGTGTCTGAGAAAAAACCTTAGGGAATTCCATGCAGAAGCAAAGGCTGCCTGAAGTTTTGGCAGGCAGCCCCCACATCTTTACCAAGCAGATGCTGCAGTGACACGAGTGACAGTGGCTGACACTCCTCAGGATTTTATGCCTGGAAGTGTTTGCAAGGAGGGTAAAAACCAAAAGGAGAGTTACACCTTTTTCTGAGGAAAAAAAGGTTTCAGATCCTGCCAGGGACACGAAGGGTTTTGTTGTGTTGTGAACATCCCACATTTGCCAGGGAGATCTCGTGCTTGCTTGCCACAAGTGTAATTAGATGATCCATCACGAGGAGCCAAGGAGAAATACTGGCACGGCAAACAAACATTTTTCAGTTTGCTCTCTGGAAAAGAACGGGGAGCTGACAGCAGAGGAAGGGAAACCTCTGGCTCTGCACTCCCAGCCTCCCTCCTGGCTGCCTTCTCCCACAGAGCAGATTCCCTCCAGCTGCTAGAAAACTGCTTCCCAGTCAGGTTTGGTGGAGCAGGGCCCCTCAGGGAGGGTGATATGAGGGGGATGAGCAGCAGGGATGCTCGCTGGATGCTGCTGCTGCTGCTGCTGCACTGCTGCCATCAAACACGAGGCTGCAACCTTGCAGCCCTGTCCTGCCCTTGACCCCGCGGCAAATCCATATCTGGATTAGCTCAGCCACCCGGGACATCTGTGGGGACTCTGGGTGGGAATTAGAGTGGCTTTGCAGCAGTTAATTCACAAGAGAATTTGTTCTCCTTTGGACTCTTTTTCCCTTTGAAACCAAGACTCTGTTTTGCCTCTGTAGAGGAACCTCAGAAGGTCAGAGCCAGGTGCCATTTGCACCTTTTCCCTGTGTTTATGATCCCTTCCCTCTCCCTTTTCCCCAGGAAAATGCAGCTTTCTGGGCACAGGCACAAGTGGGAAAGCACTCCCCTTTCCAGCCAGCTCTTTAAGTGCTTCTTTCTTCTCTGCTGAGGAACTAACAGCACTAAAATCCAAAGTGCTCCTCAAAGCAGGGCTGAGAGACTCACAAAACACCTTAATGGCCACCAAAATGCTTCCAAATGATGCCAGTTCTGGGCCTGGAGAAAAGAAGGTTGTTTTTAGGATTGAAAACTCAAACTCTCCAAAGCTGGGAACTAACAAAGTTGTCCATGTAACTGTAGTTTGTACCACGAGGATGTGTACTGGATACAGCCTTTAATTGTGTGATCACACAGCTTTAACTTCTAGGTTTTGGTGTTTAAGTCTCCCTATTTAATGCAAAATATTTGGAACTTCTGTTTCATTTTCCCAAATTAAAACTTCTTTTTCTAAAAACAGAAACACCCAATCTTTTCGTTTGTACAGCGTTCAACCGTGAGCTTTTAACTTTCTTCATGATGCATATAAAGACAAAAATTATTACTGTGAAAATAGTTCTATTTAAAGAAAAAAAAAAAAAAACTCGTGGAAGATATAGAAGGAAATGGAAGGAAATTTTGATTATCCAGGGATTTTTACACCCTCCCTAACCACCATTGAGTAAATTCCTGATGAATGGACACGAGAGACGAGCTATAAATGGTTCCTCCAACTCCAGCACGGAGCTGTAGCAGCCTGGAAAAGGCTGCAATTGCTGTGCCCATCTCCCTGTCTGTGGCCTTTCCTTTGGGAAGCCGATTTTGTTCCTGCAGGTCAGAACTCAGAAAAAAACCAGAACACGCCCAAGGGGCTGATCTTGCCCATCCCAAACCATTCCATCCCTTTTACACCTCAAAGACACTTCTCCATGTCCCTGCGGGTTTTTTTGGTTTTTTGTCCCACCCTGCATTTTCTGCATGGTTCTGCCTCCTCGAGATAGTTTTGCATTATGAAAGGGCAACGGGAGAAGAGAAAAAATTGTTGCTGTATTTAGCATTGATTTTTTCCCCTTCACTCTGAGTCACAGAAGCTAACATTTAATTAATTTCTGACACTTTGACAGCTCCTAAGAAGACATTTGTAGAGCTATCAAGTGCTGCTGATAGCACTGTCAGACAGACACTTTTTGAATTATCAGCTATTAAGGACCCATATGCAACAAATTTCCAAGGATTATTATCCAAATTGTTCTCTGAATGAGAAAAGCACACAAAAGCTCAGTGAAACATAAAGAAACCATTGTTCCCAGGTGAATTTGATATTTGCAAATGTTTTGCTATTTTGATCACTTACATGGTTTAATAAATCAAAGTCACTTTGTCTTTTGCTAAAGGAAATTAAGTGGTCCTGGTTTGGGGTGTCTGAGAGCATGGCCAGATTTCCCAGTCACTGTGGTCTTTGTGGAGATGCAGCTTGGGAAACATGGAATATTTGCTCCTAGGAAGTGCTGAGCAGGGAATGAGGCCACAGAAACATGGAATTGTTTAGGTGGGAAAAGCCCAGTCAGCCCAGCAGCAGCAGCACTGAAGCAGGTCCCCAGGTGCCACATCCACGGGGTTTTGAGCACTTCCAGGGACACTGACTCCACCACTGCCCTGGGCAGCTTGTGCCAGTGCTTGACAGCCCTGTCCATGGATTTGTTTTTCCTAATATCCAATGTAAACCTCCCCTGGCACAACTTGAGGCCTCTATGAAAGGCTCAGGGGCTCCCAGTCAGGTGTTGGCGTTTCCAGCTCTACCTGCACCACTGGCTGGGTTATGGAAAGGTGAGGAATGATTTATAAACTGAGGCGATTCTCAAATTTGATCCCAAATTGCTTCTCCTTTGTGGAAATCCCTTCTCTCAGTGGGACACAGATGTGGTGTGGGAATATCCATCATTACAGCCCTGCCCTGGCAGTTCTGCAGAGAACCCACCTGACCAAGAGCTGAAATGTCCTCCCCACACAGCCAGGAAAAGCCTTTTCTGGTGGCCAAACATCCTGCAAGTCTCACTGCAAACGTGGAATTTATTTTTCATATCCTGGCACCAGAGAGGGGCCCCAAAACAGCAACACCCAGAACTCCCCTCACACTCCACATCCTCCTTTAGCTTTGTTTGTTCACCTCCCTCAGCACAGAGGAGCTTCTTGTTGTCTGAATTTCAAGTTAATGACACACAAACCTCTGTCCCAGCAGCAGAATTTCTTTAGTATATTGTGACAGCACAGAGAGACAGAAAAGGTCCAAAAGCCACACGCAGTGGATAAAACAAACACCAAACCCTCCGCAGGTTTAGGGATTTCCACAGAAATCCCACGATTTCTCACATTGCCTCTGTGGGAGTGCACAGCACGTGGCCATGGGCCATGGAATGGTGGGGTGTTGCTGTGGTGACACAGTTTTCCAAGGAAAACCAGGAAAACCATCTTCCCAGTGCCAGGAGCTGCTGAGGGCTGTGGGGTGGCACCAGTGCTGTCCCCACCATGTTCCCCTTCACTCTGTGACCTCACTGGGGCAATGGCAGAGGCAGCCCAGCGCTGACTGCAAAGCTGCTGCTGTCAGGTTCCATTATTGTCACTATTCAGGTCTTGGGCTTTAAAATTTATTTATTTCACTGCTGGAGGAAAAAAAATAAGGAAAAGACAAAAGAAAAAAAATAAAAGGAATACAGCCCAAAGCCCCATGAAACACACAGAAAATAAACAAAGTGGGTCATGGCACTTCTGCCCTGAGCTGTGCACACCTAACGGAGCAGGGAATGTCAGGGCACACAAACCCCAGGTACTTTGCCTGACCCAACTTTAACACAGAATAACTGACACAGAAATCTGGGGGTGAGCTGGAAATAAAAACCAGCTTCTGGAATCCCTGCCTGGATCAGTTCTGCATCTCATTTCCAGCCAAACATTTCACCCAGGGCAGGGAGAACAGGCTCCCACGATCGAGGCAGCACAAGCCTGATTGTTCCATTTTTATTTTCCATGCTGACCTCCAACGGCCTCTCCAACACCTCTGCACCAGGGTGGAGCTGGCACCTGGCACTTGGACCCCCATGGATCCCCTCAACCTCTCGTGGTACGACAGGGACAGGAACTGGAGCCGGGCCCTGAACGCGTCGGACGCGGCGCAGAAGCCGCACTACAACTACTACGCCGTGCTGCTCACCCTCCTCATCTTCGTCATCGTCTTTGGCAACGTCCTGGTGTGCATGGCAGTGTCCAGGGAGAGAGCCCTGCAGACCACCACCAACTACCTGATCGTCAGCCTGGCCGTGGCAGACCTGCTGGTGGCCACGCTGGTCATGCCCTGGGTGGTCTACCTGGAGGTAAGGGTTTGGAATTCCTGGGTTAAGTAAGGATGGGGAGGGTTTAGCAGCCTGGAAATCAGCTCCTGCAAGGCCTCCTGAATTTCCCCAGAAGTGTTTTTCATTCCCTAAATACAGGTTTTTTCATTCCCTGAAGTGCAGGGTTCTTCATTCCTGAAATTGCATTTTTCCATTCCTGAAACTGGAGCGTTTTCGTTCCCAAAATTGCCTTTTTTTTCCAGATGGATGTGAGAGCAGGTGGCTTGAAACCCCACTGCTGCTCAGAGGACTAAATGACAGCCCAATTGCACCAGAAATACGGGGTCAGGAGGGAAAGGACCCCAATTTTGTGTTCAAAACCACGCCATGGGTATCACACTGAAACCACATCACATTTGTGTGACTGGAAGGGACCCACAAGGATCACTGAACCCAGCAATCAAAAAAAAATAGCAATCAAGGCCCTGTTTGTGAAGGGCTGCAGGAAGGCAATTGTGGAAGCAGGATGGGAATCCACAGCTTTTATGTCACAATAAAGGAGAGAAAATCACTTTTCACACCTCTGCCTTCAGCACAGAACTGCCCCGAGTTTACAGTTAATTTCCAGGCACTCATTTCGGAGAGGGAATGATAACAGGAGAGGAGAGGAGGGGAAGGAGCCATAATCAATGAGCCCCTGATGCAAAGCAAAACAAACCCACTGACGTGACAGGGCTGCCGAGAGAGCACAATGCTAATTATCACTCGAGTTAATGATTGTTTTCATGGCACCCAGAGAACCTAAAGCCTCGTGCCTCTGCTGAAGCTCATTGACACGGCTGCAGGCTGGTGGGAGGGCAGGGGCTTTTTATGTCCTTCTGCTCTGTTCCTTTTTTACCACAACCCATTGGGAGAAGCTCCTGCTCCCTCACGTCCGGCCAGAAGAATCTCTCAGACCGTTTTAGTTTTAAGGCAGAAGAATAAACCACAAATGAGGCAAAATTCTCTCCCCTTTCGGGATTCACGTGTCCAGGTGGTCAGGAGCCACAGCTGCCTTGATCTACCAGCTGGACAATTTTCTCCAGGTTTTGTGTCACAAGCTTAGGCAAAAACTAAAATCAAAGTGAAACACTTAAAACCCCCCCAGCCTTGGTGCAAAGAGATCTTTTACCTCCAAATTTTGGAGGTTTCCCCTACATAAATGGGAACACCAAGAGAAAGAACGGCAGTTCCCAGCTTCTCCCAAACCATGCCCTCAGGTTTTGCAGAGGTTTAGATCTGGCTGGAAACCTTTGCCTTTGGGCAAATTCTCCTCAAAGTTCCTGATGTAACTGTGTCTTAAGTGCTTTTTTAATCACCTAGTATTCATCTGTCACTCAGGCTTCAATGCAGTCATTCTTCCTTCTTTATGCTGCCTATGGTTATGTATATCAGAGCAGAAATAACTGAAGAATAGATATCTTATTCATTCTATTTTCAAATGCAGTAGGGCTCTATTTTTGTTAGAGGGAAATATACTTTTTTTTCATCACATGTCAAACACAGCAGTCCGAATAATTGCTACTAAACTTAATTGGCAAAGTTCAGCTTCAACAGCAAGAGAAGTGAAGAGAGAAAAGGCTACTGGTGCCTGGAAGTGTTATCATTAGTTCTTTGTCTTTAGCACATCGTGTGGGGCGTTAAAGGCTTTTCACTCTGAATTAAACTCATCTTGTTCACCAGAAAAAAAAAAAATATAAAGGTGAGGAATGCCTACCCGGATTTTTTAAACTAAGAAATGATGGGAAGCTCCTGCTCATCTGCTGCTGACCTTTGCTGGGTGTAATTGGAAAATTTGTCTAGGAAAAAGCTGTAAGTACAATTAGAGGTGTTTGGGAACTGAAATGAATGTATTTCCTGCCTCATTCTGCTTTGAAATACTTCAGAGAGCTGTTTAAGCTCCTTCATCTTCCCTTCTGCGTTGGAGGAGCCTTGTGCTCCCTGATGTCACTGGAATGTGAGCCCAGGTTTGCTGTTTGGGCTGCCCAAATCCGCAGAGAGCAGCAGGGTGGAATTAGGCAGGATGGGATCACACCGGCCCTGGGGGGAATGGTTTGGAAGGGGCAGAGCTCTGCCTTTGAACCAGCACAACCCCAACCACCCACCAACCTCTCCATCTTGGTGCCAAACTCTCCTTTTGTGCCCTCTCAGCAGCCCAGCCCCAGGGAGTTGCTCACCGGCCCCGTTCTCTCTTCGCAGGTGGTCGGGGAGTGGCGCTTCAGTCGCATCCACTGTGATATCTTTGTCACCCTGGACGTCATGATGTGCACTGCCAGCATCCTCAACCTCTGTGCCATCAGCATCGACAGGTGAGGGCTCTGTGCCACCAGGCTGTGCCAAACCCAGGGCAGCAAGTCCCAGCCACCTCTGTGTGGTCTCATTTCACCTGGGGCTCGGAGGCTTGAAAACGGTGGGAGTTTTTTGAAGAGCAACTTAAAGGATCTCGATGAGCTCTGAGCAGGGATTTTGTCAGGAGGTGAGGAAACACTGGTCCTGGGAATGCAGATGGGATCGTCTCTATGTTCCCATGAGCTTGGTCCTTCTGTTTGTATTCTGGGATGGTGCAGCAGGCCTTAGTGGGAAGCGGTGGAAGAAAAACTCCACGCTGAGCTGACCCAGCCTCACACCTCCTGGTGTGGCTGCAGCCACCCTGGGACATGTGAAACCTGCCTTGCCTCACACTCCTGTGCTGGGCCAGGAGCTGGGTGCAATGCCAGCCCTGGCAGGGTGACAGCAGGAGGTGTGTGTCCCCTGCAGGTACACAGCCGTGGCCATGCCCATGCTCTACAACACCCGCTACAGCTCCAAGCGCAGGGTCACCGTCATGATCGCCGTGGTCTGGGTGCTCTCCTTTGCCATCTCCTGCCCGCTCCTCTTCGGCCTCAACAACACAGGTGAGGGCCGTGCCACCTGCAGCTGGCTCCTGGCATCTCCCTGGGTCCCCAGGTAGCCAGGAATAAATGTGGGATCAGGTTTGAGGTGTACGTGAAGTGTTCTCTCCCACTGTCATCCCTTACTATTTGCAGGCTCATTCTGGGTCTGTTTCATCTCTTGCTGTTCCAGAGCAGGTCTCAGATTCATCAGAACTGAGGTGATGCAGAAGTTCACACAACACCAATCTGTGTTACCTTAGCATTTGTCCACTACAAACTCAAAATCCTTCTCCTTTTAAAACACATGAAAAGGAAACCCTTGGGACAAAACCTTCCCTGAGGCAGGAGAGAAAAGGACGGGCGGTTCAGCCAGCAGTTTCCTGGGAAGACTGGGTTGGGTATAGCATGGGATCAGCAGCCTTTAGCTGCAAGGCAAGCAGTAGCCAGGGGCTTTTGGGGTGATGTGCCTCCCTACAGCCTGAGGGGAGCTGGCGTGGTGGTCCCCTCAGCGGGGACAACAATCCTGAAAGGTTTTCTCTTCCAGATGAGAAAGAGTGCATCATTGCCAACCCTGCCTTCGTGGTGTACTCCTCCATCGTGTCCTTCTACGTGCCCTTCATCGTCACCCTGCTGGTCTATGTGCAGATCTACATCGTGCTGCGGCGGCGCAGGAAGCGCGTCAGCACCAAGCGCAGCAGCCACGTGCTGGACTCGGACACGCAGGCCCCCCTGAAGGTACCCAGCACTCTCCATCCTCCCCCTCCCTCCTCCTCCTGCCCCAAACGACCCTGCCTGGACTAGGCAGAGCACCGGCTCGCAAAGGTGGATGCTGTGGTCAGTTTGGGGTCCCAGTTGCACGCTCTGGGTTCTCAGCTTGCTGGCTGGTGCTCCTCAGGCCTTTCTGGATCTCAGGGGGTGTTCCAGCAGCAGATCTGCACCAGGAGCTTCTGCATGAACCCAGAGCATTTCCTTGGGCTGGGTACCCAAGAACAGAGGCTGCACCATTGTCTGAGTCAGGCCTGCAGAATCACAGAATCAAGGAACGGTTTGGGTCAGAAGGACCCTTAAAGACCACGGGCAGGGACACCTTCCTCTATCCCAGGTTGCTCCAAGCCCCATCCAACCTGGTCTTGGACACTTCCAGGGATCCAGGGGCAGCCACAGCTTCCCTGGGCAACCTGTGCCAGGGCCTCACCACTCTCGCAGGGAGGAATTTCTCCCTAATATCCAGTCTAAACCCACCCTCCTTCAGCTTAAGTCCATTCCCCCGTGCCCTACCACTCCAAGCCCCTCTCCAGCTTTCTAAGGTCTCCCAAAGCTCGGTGGCAATGCTTGGCACAGCTGGGGTGCCAAGCTCCTCCCTGGGAAGGACAGTTCTGCAGGGAAGCAGCCTCTGCCAGCGGGAGCTGTGTGTGAGGGAGCCCAGCTGGGCGGGCTGGGTGTGAAACCACTTGTCAAAACACTGCTCTGGCAGCACACGCAGCACAGCCGGGGGGATGTGCAGTCCCAGAGACTCCAGCTCCAAACTCTGCTGCCTCAGGGCCGCTGGAAAGGGGGCAGCGAGACAGGGACACGCAAACACCAGCAGAGCTTCGTGGCCTCCTTCTTCTGGTGAAGAGCACAGGGGGTAGCAGCCTCCATCACTGCTCCTTCTCACAGCAGTTTTCCATCCTGCTCAGCCCCTCAGCCACACTGATGAATTCCTGATTAATTCCTTTGTATTCCCACGTGCCTCCCCTTACCAGCTTCCCTTCCCAATCCCTCTCTGCCTGTGTAACCTCTGAGCTGGTGCTTGCCCCTTAGGACAAATGCACTCATCCAGAAGACGTCAAGCTCTGCACAGTTATTGTGAAGTCCAATGGGAGCTTCCAAGTTAATAAGCGCAAAGTGGTGAGTGTTAAAGAGAAGTGGGAGCTTTCCAGAGCCTTCAGCCTTCCCCTTCTCCCTCAGGACACAAGGTTAATTTATGTAGGGTGGGAGAAAAATAAACTTAAGAGCAAAGGTTACCATTCAATCTCAAAATTTAAATAGCCTTCCCATTCCTTGGAGTGAAGCAGGGGGTTTAAACTCACGGAGCTCAAAAAGCCAGATTAAGCTCACCTAAAGATCAGCTCTAAAAGCCATGGCATTTGAACATTTTTGTGCCTTTGATTTCCTTCTCCTCTCTGTAATTTAAATCTTGGACTGCATTGGCTTTGTTGGGTTTTGCTAGTTGATTCCATTTTTATTCATTTGCATTCCGAAAAGCTGAATAAAATCTGTGGAGAGTGGAGACAGCGTCTCCCCCACTTCTGAGCCTCTTTGTGCCAAAAAGGAGAATCCTCCAGTGCAGTTCTGTCAATCCCATCTGCCCAAAATATCCGTAAACACACCAGAGCCCTTTCTCCAGGCGCCATGCAGGGAGGGAGAAGAGGGATTGACTGCTCTCCAACATCATCCAGCTTCACTCTGTAAGGAATGTTCGTTGCTCCTCTCTGTGTATTTACCTGTCATTATGTTGTGGACATTTGATTCTTGTCCAGGAGGCAGAGAGTCACATAGAAGAGATGGAAATGGAGATGGTGTCCAGTACCAGTCCCCCTGAGAAAACGGCCCTCAAACCCACAGCACCAAGTAACCACCAGTTGATTGTGCCAGTTGCTTCTAATCGGGGCAACAACTCTACCCTGCAGGCACCCCTGAACAGCCCTGGGAAGGTGGAGAAGAATGGCCATGCCAAAGAATCCCACCACACAGCCAAGGTCTTCGAGATCCACTCCCTGCCCAACGGCAAGACGAGGAACTTGCTCAAGGCCGTGATCAGGAGGAAACTGTCCCAGCAGAAGGAGAAGAAAGCCACCCAGATGCTGGCCATCGTGCTCGGTGAGAGCGTGCCCTGGCTGCCCTGGGGGCCCTGCAGAAATCCCAGTGCCCGTGTCCAGTGCAGGCTGGTTTTCCAGCCCCCCCCAGAATTCATTTCACCCAATACATTAGAGAACAGGCAGGCAAGGGGCTGCCCGTGGGAGGGGTCCCTCCTCTCCAGCCACGCACCGCTGGCAGTGCTGCACTAAAGGTGCCCAAAGCCGCCCCTCTCGGGGGCATCTGGGCTCCCAAAATGGGAGAAAAGCTCGTGGGCTTTCTGGAACAAAAGGCAGCAGAGCTCAGCAATGCTGGCACCTCTGAAGGGCAGAGTTTCTGCTGTGTCTGGGCGCATTACAGAGCAGAGGAGCTCTTTAGTACCTGGGCAGAACACAGACCAGGGCACTGAGCACGCACACACCAAAATTCCTCTGGGAAACATATTCCCCTTCTGCCAAAGAGAACCTTACTGTTCTCACAGCCCGAGAATCTGCCCAGCTTTCAGCAATCAAAATCCTCCTCTCTCCTTTTCCCCCCCAGGTGTTTTCATCATCTGCTGGCTCCCCTTCTTCATCACTCACATCCTGAACATGCACTGCGACTGCAACATCCCGCCGGCCATGTACAGCGCCTTCACGTGGCTCGGCTACGTCAACAGCGCTGTCAACCCGATTATCTACACCACCTTCAACATCGAGTTCCGCAAGGCTTTCATGAAGATCCTCCACTGCTAAAAGTCACAAACAGCATCCGCATTTTTTTAGGAACGGAGGGGGAAGAGGAAGCGACGCCATTCACGCACAGCAGGGCAGCCTGGGAGGGGGCTGGAGCTCTTGAGTTGGGCACCACTCAGTGCCCAAGCACCTTGTGGGGATGGAGCGAGGTGGGAGGGTCTCTCACCCCGCTG
Source organism: Corvus hawaiiensis (assembly GCF_020740725.1). NCBI lineage: Eukaryota > Metazoa > Chordata > Aves > Passeriformes > Corvidae > Corvus > Corvus hawaiiensis. Next base: position 6,033,960 of record NC_063237.1, on the reverse strand, counting down.
GGTGACCTCTGGACCAGTCCCAAGGGCGCTTTTCAGAGCCACCCTCACGCTGTGTTGGAAGTGGAAGTGCAAAAATTGAGGCGTTCTTGCTCGGTTCTCGCCCGTGGCCACCCGGCCTGGAGTGCACTGGACACAGAGTGGCCACGGGGCCGCGAGGAGGTAGCGCTGGGTCATCGGCACAACTCTCACCAAAGACAAGGCCACCCTTCCCTCTTGGCAGCAGGGGCCAGACAGGGCCTGTGGAAGCTCCGTGCAATAGCTTTGCCTTCACCTCGAGCTGGCTCACCCGGTGTTTAACTGCTGAAGCCTTCAGAAATTAAACAAAAACCAACCCAAAAACTTTCAGAGGTCCCCAAGTGGGTCGAGAAGGTTCTGCCACCCACAGACCCAAGCCCTGCAGCAGCGTGGGCCTACAAGCCACAGGTGGAAGGGAGAAGGGGGCATCAATCTCACGCCAAACCACTGCATTGGTGTAAATAGGAATAGGATGGATTTTGGAGCCCAAGCCAAAAAATAAAAAAGAGATGGAGAGAGAAACTCAAGGAGCAGAACCTTGTCTTGCATGGTGTACATCCAACAGGACCCCCTCATCTCTCATCAGCGATTTCTGCCCACCAGCATCTCATCTCCAGGCTCTGCCCAGGGGTGACGCTCCGGGGAGGGGTGGCGGCGTGGTGAATGTACAGACACGAGGACACTGTGCCAGGGAGGCCCCTGCAGCCCCAGGGGCACCCTGAGCACGCCAGCCAGGTCAGGGCTGGTTCTTCTCACCTAAGTCAGGGACCCCAAGGAGCACCTCGGGTCTGCTTTGCCTCTGTCTCTCCACAGAGAGTGCAGAATAACATTGTGCCTAATTTAAATCAACAGTCAAGGAGATAAAACTGTGCATTTTGGAAAAAGCCAGAATAAAAACCCAAGAAAGCCCCTACCTGGGCCAGCTCCTGAGTCCAAGCTGGACTCTGGAAAGGTCTGGATGTTTCCAGCATCCTTTACTCTCTGCTATCTATTTTTCCATGGATTCTAAGAATTGAAACCCCATTAGAGCCTCATTTCACCATGCTGAATCTGGCACTGCCAAACCCACGCTGTGCTTGCTACTTGTACTCAGTTCACACGATATTTTGCAATATCTCTGTAAATAAAACACAGCAAGGTGAATAAAACCATGTGGAAATAGGTCTGGCTAGAAATTCCTGCAGGATGTGGAGCAGCAGAGGGTTGCAATAGCCATAAGCAGGGGCAGGCTCCCAGGGTGCAGTTTCCTGCTGTTTTCTAAAGGAGTAAAAACACAATTGGGAGAGCAATAGAATCCCTTTTTTCTCTATGCAGTTTGTGGAATAGCCACTCAGTTTCTGCTTCAGATGAGGTTGAAGATCTGCCAGGGTTTCCTTCAATTCCCTGGATTTCCTGTATTGCTAACAGCACTGTCCTGTGCTGCTAGGATGTGTTCCAGCTCTGATTCAGGAAGAGATTATGCCAAGCAGCTCTAACACGTAATCTCAGCTGTTTTCTAAAATTGAAGCAGCAGTCCCACCTTAATCCACAGGTTTCTGTTCTAAACCTGGCATTCCTAGAATGGGCTGGTATCCGGGGGATCTGATAGTCAGCCCACAGCCTTGTGTAACATTTGAACCTGGCTCTTCATAGCTAAAAACATCCAAATTGGGAGCACCAACTTGAGAGATCTCAGGCACACATGAGCTGTTCCTTTTCCCCCCAGCTTTAACCAAACGAATTCACTCAGAGATGGGAATCAACTTGGACTCCTACCCCAATATTTACAGAATGATGCAAAGTCAGGAGGGTTTTGGGCAGAAAGATAGCAACAAGCTACTGGTCCATTTTCCAACTTATTGACAAGCAGAAAGATCCATTTGACTTAGGGAATTAACAGGTGGGAGCTGAACCAAAATAGTAAATATTCCATATATAGACAAAAAAGCTTTAAGGCATTTGGAAGTTGCCACGGGTGATGTTTGGCCTGTACTAAAACCTGGTGTGAGCCCTCAGGATAAGTGGAATGTGAATAATATCTTAACTTGGGGCTGTAATTTCACTTTGTGTCCAGTGTTAACCCAAGGAGAATCCTCATCTCCAGTGCTGTGTACCTTGCTCCCAAATTTTTTCTTCTGAATTTAGAAGCAGAACCTTACAGCTCAACCCACCTGAACCACTACCTGAAAAACTTCCAAAAAATGTCATGGAGGAAAAAAAGCTGCTGGAAAAGGGCCCATGTCCTTCATGTGCTGCCAGCTTGGGCCAAAAATCCCCAGGTATCATTTCCCAGAGCTTCAGTGTTCGCTGTGAGGAATTACCTGCAGCCCATCGTTCATCCCCAGGACATTTTAAGCTGCTCCTTCCTAACACTCCCGGCTAAAGTGTGGGAATGTGAATATCCCCAGTGCCCTTGGGAAGGTGGCAATGCTAGCTCTGGCCATCTCTGCAGCAGGTTTTCCTTCCCCATAAAACTCCTGCACTTCCAGACAACAAATAAAGCACTTTGCACCCTGAACTGAGCCTGCAGAACCCTTTTGGAGACAGCACCAAAACTCATCCTCACCTCTGGCTTTCCAAGGAATAAAGCAAGGCCAAGAGCAAGGACAGTCTGTGCTGACACAACGAGAACCAGTGGCTGGGATGGAACCTGTTTGTAGGAGCTCCTCAGAACCCATCACGAGTCAGCTGCACCCCGGAGGACTCGGAGGCCTCTCGCCCACAGGTCTGAGCCTGGCAAATCCAGACCTCACTGTTCCTTCCACTCGGAAAAAAAAAACCCTCTGCTTCCCCAAAGACTTCTGCTGGCAGGACGTGCTGGTGGTGGGAAGGGTTCAGAGCTGTTTTCTAAAAACACCTTAACGAGAAGATTTCATTTCTTTGTTCCTCAAGAACTTCAGAGCCTTGCTCTAGCTCCTCTTTTGTGATTCATTATTTATAATTGAAGCTTTAGTTCTGCTTATTGAGTCTTCCTGTTTCTGCTTTCCCTCCCTGTGATTCCCAGCTTGCTGCAGCCCTGGGTGGGGCTCTCTGCACCCCCAAACAGGTTTGAATTAAAAGCCAGTGAATTCTGCCTGCACTGTATTTGCTGCTTGCCTGCTTGCTCCCACTCCACAGAACTGTTAATCTTCCTGGCTGAAGAGTAAATTCACTCCAGTAGGTCTAACCAGCTTATCCAATCCTGCTGAAATAATAATAATAAAAAAAGGAAAACAGGAAAAATAAAGCCACTACCTCTTGTGGTGAAAATCCCCAGTGCAAACACGACTCCGCAGGGAGTCAGGAATGTATAAAATGCCCATCACAGGTACATGTGGCACCAACCAATGTCTTCATGCAGCACTGTAATTAAATAGAGACTTGCACAAGCCACCCTGATGTTGATCTGGTTGTTTTGTTCTGTTTTACACCAGTGCTGGCGCTTGGCTCTGAGGGCTCAGGCCCCAGGGAGCCACGGCTCTGCTGCAGAGTTCAAACACACGCAGGAAAATCTGCCTTCACATGAGATCTGGCTTTTTTCTGACTTGCTTCTCAGACTGTTCTCCCTTTTCCCCCCTTATCTCAGTCTGTCCTTGAGAATTCTGCTGTTTGTCTTGCCTGAAGCCACAAGAATCAGACAAGGGAAGGGAGAGGTGCAGAAAGGCACAGACAGAAAGGAAATGGTCTGAAATTTCTCTCCTCTCCCAGACAGAAGTGGGCTGGGGAGGGTTGCAGGAGGAAGGGGTGGAAGGCAGAGGTGCCTGGCTGAATTCATGCTGGAGAACTTCATTGTTTCATTTAGGAGTATTTCTATTTATGCTGCACTGTTTCCTCAAGCTACACACTCAGGTGTTTGGTGTTTCTGCAGGTGGGCACTCAGCCAGGCTTCATCAGCACTTTTTAAATGAAGATTATTTTCTTTATATAAAAGAAGAAGAAAAAAATAATAATAAAAAGAAAATCCTTCCCACTGCTAGGAAAGAAAACTGTCTGTCCATCTCCAGGAACTAACAAACTAAAATTTCAGTTTATTGGCATTTCAGATACAAAGGTCTGCTCACTTTTGAGCCAACACAGAATAATCCCTGCTCTGAAGCCCTCAGTTTATGCAGAGACCAGAATCTCCAGAGCTGCTGAGTTCAAATGAGGCTGAATTCTCCTTCTTGGATGATTCAAATCAGTGCCACCATGACTGAGGGAAATGTAGGAGCTCCAAAGCCCCCCTCTCCCCCCCCAAACACATCAGAATAAATGATATTTTCAGATCAAACAGGACACACCAGGCTGTTTTCAGCCTGTCTGGCCTGAGCCTGGCAGGATCAAAGGCAGCTGCTCTGAGGTTCACCCTTACAGCCAAATTTTATTTCTGAGCCTGTGGACAAAACCCATTCACAGCATCCAAAAGAGATAAAAAGAAGGATCTGCCCATCTCCTGGGGCATCTGAGTGAGTTCTACTGCTCCAGGTCAGGCCTGACACATCCATGGGTGTGCTTTGTTCTGCACACCCAGGGAAAAAAAAAAAAAAAGATAAAACCAGTTACTCTTGTTAAATTAACTCCCTGTCTTTAATCAAAGCTTCTTTTAATGACTCCAACTGCTCCCCCAAGTCTTCCTGACGGTACCAGCCTGTCTGCTTCATAAAGAGCTTTTGACTCACAAATAACAACTTTCTTCACCAAAGAAAGAGTGATCATGGTGGACTAAACATAATTAAGGCGCAATGAATAATTAACAGACCTAGAAATGCCTTTAAAGAGACTTAAGAAGCAAAGCAAAACCCTTTCAAATGAGAGGAAAACATTGTGCCTCACCAAGCTGCCATGCTGGGCCCGGGAAAAAGAAGTGGGCTAATGAGAGCAAGTGAGCACATTTAGCCAGTTCAGCTCTGCCTCCCTGCTGCAAGCCTCCCTGGCACGCAATCAACAGCAGCCTGGGCCCTGCTGAGCCTGCCAGGGGCACAGCACCCCCAGCCCAGCTGCAGCATCCGTGCCAGGCTCAGGGAAGGAAGGCAACAGCGCAGCTTTGTCCCTGCTCTTCTCAAAAGCCATTTTTCCTGGTTTTACCCAAGCCCCCGCCCGCCAGGGGAGTTGGTGACACGTAACAGGGGCACAAGGTGTTGCACCTTGTCAGCAAAACAGCCACAAAAGCACAGGGAGCTGATGGAAATGGGCTCTGCAGGGGGATTGGGTGTTCAGCTGCTGTCCCTGCACTGGGGAGGCTCCTCAGCACAGAACAGATGGGGTGAATCAGCCTCCCAGACCTCCTGGCTGAGAGGGGACAGCCTCATCAGCAGGGCAGCGGCTGTGTCTCCTGCCTGTCCGGGATCTGGTGGCCAGAGGTGCCTCTGGACTCCTGACTCTGCACGAACAGGCTGCTTTCCCACCCCACGAGCCTTCATCCCCTCCCCTCCATTATCCCACACCCCCTTCCAGAGAACTCCCTGCTGGAAGGGCTGCCCTGAGCCCCTTTGGGGCAATGCCACAGCCCAGCTCATCCTGGGGACAGAAGCTGCATCACCTTTTTACCCCGAGTCTGGCAGCCTTGGGATGGGGAATATCACAGGGATATTTAGGGTGACCAGTTCCTGCCCACAGCCTGCCACACTGCTGTTCAAATAGGCAGGGCCCAGGGACACATAAAGCTGTGCCTGTGGCCTCAGGACAGCAGGACAGAGAAGCCAGGCACTACTCAGATCCTTTTTCCCATGGCTGATCTTGTGGGCTTTTAATGCTGCACACTGGGAGAAAAATAAATCAGCAGAGTCCAAGTGTCCTCATGGCTGTTTCTGCTTCCTATCTGTATCCAGCTGCTCCATAAACCCTTCTGAACTGTGTGCAGGGCAGATGTAAAGGGCTGCAAACATCACCTGGGAGAAAATCAGGTCACAACCTCAGCCTTTGTCACTGCATCAAATGTTTCATAACAACCATTGTCAATATTTATTTAATAGTGCAGCCACAAAGCTGATTTTTCATTCAGGCCATGTGAAAAAAGCAAGAAAAGCCCAAACTGACATCAGCCAGAAATGTAATCTCGTCCCCAAGTGCTAACAGCAACACAGAGAATCTCTGAGCAGCTCCTGAGCGTGAGTTCAGAGAGCTCTGTCAAATCACCAGCTGGAAAATGTACAAAGCTTCAGAGGGAAACCCAGGAGCTGCAAATCTGATTGAACAAGACAGGTTATGAGCTGGGAGCTCGTCTGTGTGAAGAAATGGGCAGTCAGTGCCAGTCTAAACAAATATGTACATCTCTCTCTCTGAACACCTCCCTCCCCCTGGGACAGCTCCAGTCAAAAACAAAAGTGACTTTGATCTGGCATAATTCTTCGAGTTTGCTAGGAAAAAAAATCCCCCAGCAAGATGGCAAAGCGGCTGCTGTGGGTCCTGCGGAGGGACTTGGCACGGCAGTGACTGTGCTCACAGCGGGGCCAGCTCTGGGGGTGACAGGAACGTGGCATGACGAGCTCTGGGGAGTGAGGTAAACCCACCCTGGATCAAACCCACGGCGTGAGACGAGCCCATGACACGAAATGGTGATGATTCCGTGATATTAAAGAGCTAAACTCCTGCCTCTGCCTCCCTCTGGGCCGTGGGCTGTGTTCCCTGCCAGGGAATCGCTGGGATAATGATGAAGAATGTGAGGGTTTGACCCAGAACAGAAGTGGGAATGGGCCCCAGAAGCCGACCCCACTGAGGGGGCTGGCTGAGAGCAGAGACAGCGGGGAAATGTTGGTGCCTTTGTGTCACTGAACACCCACCTGGCACCGCTCTGCTCTGACTGCCAGTGCACGAGCAGGAGCAGGGGCTCAGCCTCTGCAGGCTGCAGCCTGGGTGCCAAAGTCACACCAAATTAACCTCGGGGACGCAGATTTATGATTGAATTATTGCGGCTGGCATTTTACTGCGCTGCAGTAATTGAGTTTGTGCGTGTTCCCAGCTGGTGGCAGATGCTCCGGGTCACATTCCTTCATCATGTTTACATCAAAATGCCTACCTGGAGCTTGCTGGGAGGGCAGATTATGCAGGCAGTGATTTGCTGGGGCTCAGGTAGTGCCTGGTAACCTGTTTAGCTCTGCCTTTGTGTCTGAGCCCCCCTAGCAAAGGGAATATTCAGCTCCTTGGCAGTTCCAGGTTGTCTGGGAAGGAACACGTCTGATTGCCTTTGTGATAAACAAGCCCTAAATCACTTCAAAGTTGAGGCCAGAATCACTGGGGAAGATTACAGACAGTGAAATAGTAGGGACTGGAAAGTGATTCAGAGATACCAAGGAAAATCACAGTAAATTCTACCTCCTTAATTAAAAAAAAAAGCAAAAGGAAGTTTTCCATGAGCAGACTGAGATGCTGCTCTCCACCCAGCCAGCCTGACAGAGCTGGGAACAGGCATTTAAACCCCAAAGCCTTGGGGGAAAGCTGTCACCCTGTGGGTGACGTCCCAGGGGGTTCATCCCAGCACATCCTTGTGCTGCAGGGGAAGGCAGAAGTGTGCTTAGGGAGGAGGAGCTGCATGGGGCTGCACGAGCTCGCTGACGGGTTTAACTCATTGGCAGGAAAGCTGTTTTTGCAGCAAGGCTCATCCTCCAGCTGCCTAAGTATCCAAAATTCTCAAATCCATGCTGATGTTTGAGGCACCATTTGAAATTTCCCCCTCAGACTACAAACACGGTGAGGCCAAGGCATGGCCCAGATTTTCCAAGTGAATTCCAGGGCTGGGCACCCTGCTGTCCTAGATGGGCTCTGAAAAAGGTTGGAAAATGTGATCTTGGAGGTCTTTCCCAACATTAATGATTCCGTGGGGCCAAGGAGATGCAGCAGCAAGCCCCACGAGCTGCTCCCAGACTCCCAAAATGACCTCAAAAGCAGCACTTTCCAAGCTCACCAGATTTCTGAGGAATTCCGCTTTTTCTCTGGTTTTTTCTCTTTCTCTCATGGTGGTTGTTGATTTTTCCCTGTCACTTTTTAATGTCTGAGTGGGCTCATGTCCTGTGGCATTTTCCAGCATTCCCTGGAGCAGAACACGACTGTGCTCAGCCAAAAGGAGCAACACATTGGGCAGCAAACAGCCCTCAGCTCTCCCGGGAGAAATCCTGCTGGGGGTTACAAAACAAGGACTTAAACAAAATAAAGGCAGGGCAGCCTCAGCAAAACCTTTTGGCAGACTGGAGTCTTTTCCAAGGCGAGAAAATTAATTCCCTGAACTCCTCATAAGGATTTTTTCCTGCTTGGAGCAGATATTAAGAGTTTGCCCAAAGAACAGCAATAAAATCTTGCTGGTGGTAAGAACACTGCTCTGCCTTGCTGAGGAACAGGCTGGTGCTGAAGAGCAGTGAAAGTGCCATGGAACGAGGCCAGAAATGCCCCAAACCTCAATTCTGTCAAAGCTGAATTTTTTCAGTGTCCACAATGTTTCTCTTTTATTTCTAAAGTAATAGCCCTGCAGCACAGCAGCAAACAAAGGCTCATTTTAGCCCTTATTGCAGCTAATTACTGCACCCCCTGATTGCTGACCCTGCCTAATGCTCCTTTCTGGAATTGCTCCAGATGGACTTGGGAGTCTTTAATGGGATATTTTCTAACCAGCGAGGCTGGTGGGGGTTATTTATTTATTTTTATTCAGAAGAAATTCCCTCCAGGACGGGGGGTTCAGTCACATTCTCTGGGTTTTCTCTGGGATGATTTGGAAGTGATCTCTGATATTTTTTTTAAGGGAAATTCAGAGCAATGTGTTCCAGGGATGGTTTTCTGTTCCTCCCAGCACGCTGCTGCCGCTCCTTGCCACAAAAAGAGCTCTTCAGACTTACAGATTCCGTGATTCCATGACCTCCCAAACCCAGGCTGAGCAGCAGATTCATGGCTCTCAACCTCTGAGGTGCCCTGTTGTTCTTACAGGAGGGATATAAATATTTTCCTGGGCTTTGTTTGGGCACAAAAGATTTTTCCCAAGGCCACAGAGGGTGTGAGGAGCACTGAAGTGCCAAAAGGAGAGCCTGAACTGTGGAATCTCCTCCCCAAACTGCCCCCACAGAGCTGAACTCCACCTCTCACCTCCAAGAACCTCAGGCTTTAAAAACAATCACTTTTGGGCTTGGGTTTGTGGGGATTTTTTCCCAAATAAGAGAACGAGGCCAGTAGCAAATTGCACAAGAGAAGGGTTTCCTGCTGTGCTCTGAGCCAGAAGAGAGGAAAGCAGCAGATGATCAAAAGATGTTGAACTTGCTGGGGATGAGATGCCTGCTAGGAGGAAACAGCAAGTGCTCCTTGATTCCCAGTCAGGCCCCTTTTCCCCATTATTCTAATGGAAGTGGAGCTCACACCTGCGTGCACTGATAGAACTGGGTGGGGAGCTGCTTTCTGAAGCGACAGCGTGGTTTGATTTCAAAGCAAGGGGACAAAACCCCTCCCCGGAGCTGGGGAGTAGCGCAGGGAAGGGCTGGGTAGCCCGGGCAGGGAGCAGCCCGAGCAGGGCAATTCTGCCAGGCTGTGGAAAGGCTGAGAGGAGCCAGGCACGTCTCACACTGACGTCTGACACAGCACAGAGCCTACAACCACCTCCTTGCAAGGAAAAGAAACACAGAATTCACTATTCCTTCTTACATTAAAATCACTCCCTCCTACATTCACATCATTGCTGTCAGAAACATCTTGATTTTCCACACCTAAGGGGCTATGGAAAAAAACAAGCATTTCTGCTAAAAATAAGGGTTTCTTTTTCCCCACAAGCTGTATTTATTCAGCTCTCCTTTCCTCTAAAACGCAGCATTATTTTAATTTTAATTTAATCCCGTATCTGCATAATTGCAGCACTGCCAAACAAACAAATCACAGTCACTGGGAAGCAGGAGCAATGCAAAACGTGGATTTAACTGACTTCATTTCCAAACATTTTCCTGTGAACATTCCCCACAGAAGAGCTGCACTTCTCACTGAGATGTCCACGTTTTGATCACGACAAGCATCTCCCCTTCAAACAAATTTTACATCAGAAAATTTATATTATAGTCAGATCCCGCACTGAGAGCACTTAGGAAATCAATCCAGCCCCAGCTTTCACCCCTTGTGAAACCATCCCCTGGTTCTGGTGATTTATTTGCTCCGAGTTTCTTTGTGTGCTGTTTGTGGAGAACACCGGGTCTTAAAAGTCACACCCTGTGTCTTAAAAGTCACATCCATTTCCCATGGATGTCTTGGATAGAAATGATGGAAAGGGAACGCGGGCAGCCCAGATGACACCCCAGGATTTACAGAGCACGGGGTGACTCCAGCAGGGATCAGGGGGTGCAATGACATCAGCTTTAAGGGACCTTAAATTTCCCCCTCCAATTTTCCATCTTAACCAAGGGACCAACCCAAACCATCCTGGGATTCTCTGAGGGTTTTGAAGGGAAATTGATTTGAAAATATCCTCGTGGTTCAGGCTGTCTGGAACTGCTACAGCACAGAGAAGTTCAGGGCAGCACTCCAGAGTCATTCCACAGAATTCCCTGGCAAAATCAGCAATACCACCCTGCTCACCCAAGCAGCTCTGGGTACCTTAAAAACACAATTTTTGAGGCAAAAAGGTCAATGATTTTGATCTTTTTGAATCCAAACAAGCTGTTCAGGAGGTTTCTGGCCTGCTGCTGCTCCCATGCCCTGCCAGGAGCTGCCTTGGCTGTGAACTTTGGCAGCCCTTGGGTAAGAACATGAGATAATCAGCAGCAGATTTATCAGCAGGGACAAAAGACTGAAATGGAGTTGAAAAAGGGGGAAAAAAAAAGTGGGGGGATGGAGATCTACGAATAATTTTAGAAATAAGCTGCAAGTTGCACAGTCACAAAGCGGAGGCTGGAATGCACTTTTCCAGAGTTTGTAAAGACTCATTTAATTTCTATAGAAACTGAGCAGCAAACAGGTAATTTTCTCTGCAAATTGCTTCTATCACCTCTGGAATGCTTTGCAAGAGCAATGTATTTCCCTCGTGTCTTCTTAATCCCCTGTTATTTTCATTATAAATTTAATTAAGCTCTTGTAGAGAACATTCCATGACATAAGAGCTGAGTTTTGTTTTTCTGCTGCAGCGGGGACAGAAAGGAGCTGCTGAATTATGTGGCAATTGGATTGCTTTTTTTCTGGGTAAATATTTCAAATGACACCAAGCAGGGGAGACATTTGCTGAATCAATACAGCTGAAGCTGAGGGAAGGAGCTGCACAGGAAGGACTGAGCATCCCAAGAATTCTTTCCAGCCAGGCCTCTCCTCCTTGGGCAAAATTAGGGAGCATCAAGAGCAGATAAATCAGGGAAATGCCAGGCTTTTAATGCCCCACACAGCTGGGGAAAGGAAGGAAGGAAACTGAGGAGATGCTGGCACAGAGGATGGGAATTCACTCCGTGTTATTTGATGGGCACAAGCTACACAGATCCTTCACTGCAGTTACAGCAGCCTCTAATCCCACCCTGAACATTCCCTTTCCTTCTCCAGCCCTTTGAAAACCTGCATCATAAATCAGTATTTTCCTGCTGTCTCTCTGTTTCCATTCTTGAGGAATTTCTGTATACACCAAGCTTTTTTTTTTGGGTGGTTGCAGAAAAAGGTCCATTTTTTACACTCCCTGCAACCCAAAATGTCACCAACATTTCACTTCATAACCTGCCCAGCTCCTCACTTCACCAATGGCAAATGTTAAAAATGAATCATTTTATTACAATTTATTTTAAATGGTATCTAAAAGCTTTGGTGTCAAAGCATCGTGAAAAACTGGGTTTGAATCAAATACACATCAGTTCTTTAAGTTAACATAAAATGAAAATTAAATTGGTAGAGGTTGAGCTGTTTAACCCCTCTTTTTAACCCGTTTAATCTCATGTTATCAGGCAATAACAGCTCTCCTGCAGAGCTGGGGGTGTTTGTTTCTATTTCAGCCTCTTCCCAGCTCAGGTCATCATCCCACCAGGCACGTTTGGGAACGCTCAGGAGCCACAACGGGATTGCCAGAGCTGCACACAAGCGCTGCTCACTGTCACAAAGGAATCAAATCCACCAAGAAGATGTTTTTCACAGGAGGGATCAAGCTCTGGAACATCTTCCTGAAGGAAACCAGGAATTATTTCCCACGAGAGACACGACTCAAACCTTGGCCTGCAAACAGCCAGATCTCGTGTGGGATTGTTCTGGAATTTCTTTTCCCTGTGCTGCATCCATTTCAATACTCTCTACCAGTGATTTTTCCTTCCTTCCTTGTTTTATTTGATTCTTGTTACAGAAAGGAGATGTCAGGAAATCTGACACATTGCTGTGCCAGCAGCAGGTGAGAATCTCACGATTCAATTCCCACCTGTGCCAGGACCACTTTACACCAATTTTCTCTGTAGGAAAACATGGAATAAAAGCAATAAAACCTGTGGAAGATGTGGGCATGTGCTGTGCACAGCTTCAGCACTGCCTGTGTGAACAGGGAGTGCATAAATCCCTGCACAGGAAGGATTCAATAGGAAAGCACTGCCTAAAGTATCACCAAGCCAAAATGTTCTACGAGCTTGGAAAAGAACTTGTCATCAAATAACTTCATTTTCTTTTACTCTCTTAAGTGTTCATCCTTAAAACCTTCCATTTAAAAAGGGGAAATATTTTCCTGTAATCAGCAGGTGACAGGACAAGATGCTTTAAGGCATCACACCTGACGTGGGAAAGCTCAAGCTGTAAATTCCAGAGCTGATGAATTTACAAATCTGTCCTTCCTGGGATAAGTCTGGGTCTTGGAATCTTGGCATCATTCAGAGTCCTGTTCCCAGGTTTGTTCTCCTTGCCCTGGAGCAGGGTGATGATGTTCTCCCGCTGGTGCCTCACTGCCAGCTGCAGGGCCGTGCACCCGGTGATGTCCTCCACGTCCAGCAGAGCCCCTGCCTTGAGCAGGGTCTTGATGATGGCCATGTTGCCCTTGAGGACGGCGAGGTGCAGCGGCGTCCAGCCCACCTTGTTCCTGGCATTGACGTCGGCCTGGCACTCCAGGAGGTTGATGACGCTGAGGAAGGAGCCCCTGAGCACTGCGAAGTGCAGGGGGGCCCAGTGGGACCTCTCGGCCGTGTTGGGGTCGGCCCCGCAGCGCAGCAGCTCGCTGACCACCGGCTCGTCCCCGTAGCGCGTGGCCAGGTGCAGGGGGGTCCAGTCCATGCTGCCCTTGGCGTCCAGCCGGGCGCGGCTGCCCTTCAGCAGCCGGATGATCTCAATGTGCCCCTTGAAGGAGGCCAGGTGCAGGGGGGTCCAGCCTTTGTCCGTCCTCAGCTCCACGTTGGCCCCGTATTTGATGAGTTTCTCGCAGATCAGGTACTTGCCCCTCACCACGGCCAGGTGCAGGGCGCTGTAGTGGTTCTGGTCCAGGCTGTTGACAGAGATCCCGTTCTTCAGCAGATAATGCACCACCCTGAACTTGCCCCTCTCCACAGCCACGTGCAGCGGGGTCCTGAGGTTCTTCTGCTTCCTCTCCAGGTCGGCTCCCTGGCTGGCCAGCAGCTTGACCAGGCCGATGTGCCCGAAGCAGGCGGCCACGTGCAGGGCGGTCTTGCCGTCCACCTCCTGCGTGTTGGAGTCGGCCTGGCGGGACAGCAGCACCCGTGCCACGTTCTCGAAGTTGTTCTGGGCCGCCAGGTGCAGCGGGGTCCAGCCGTCGTGCTCCTGGGCGTTGACGCGGGCCTGGTGGTCCAGCAGTAGCCGCACGGTCCTGTCATCGCCGTGCTGGGCGGCGAAGTGCAGCGGGGTCCAGCCGTCCTCGTCGGGCGCGTTGACGTCGGCCCCGTGCTCGATGAGGATGGAGCAGATCTCCGGGAGCCGCCTCTGCACGGCCATGAGCAGCGGGGTGCAGCCGCAGCCCGCCGGGCTGTTCACGCTGGCCCTGCAGCTCAGCAGGAAGCGCACCTTGCCCACGTTGCCCTGCATCACCATGAGGTGCAGCAGGGTCAGGCCGTTCTCGTGCACCCTGCAGAGCTCCTCGGGCACCATCTCCTCGGGGCTCCCAGCCTCCCTGCACGGAGGTGGGACAGGAACCTCCTGGTTATCCTTTCCTAAAGGCAGGGACACAAAATGGGAGAAAAAAGAGTGAAACAGAGTGGAAAACTCCCAAGAAGGGAGGGAGAGCATGTGACTCCTGATAGAATGACATGAAATAAAGTCATTTGAGAGACAAGGAATATAAAATAAGGCCAGACATGCAGTGGGATATTTGGCCTCTCCCTCACAGTATCTATTTCCTGTATAGTTCATTTTCCTTAACTCAAAATGTCACCCATGTGGAGAACCTTATGAGCCACATCCTACAAAAAAACCAGACAATTTTTGTAGCTTCCCCTGCTTTAATTTTCAATTATAAAGTCAGTCCCCTACTTACCCCCACTCCTGGTGTCTCGGGGGAAGGGGAACTCCTCTTTGTCACTCTTGTTTTCAGAAAGGGGGAAAGAAAAAGGGTAAGACAAAGTGTTTATTTGCATCCTGTAATGTTTGCACAAAGTTCTTTGCTGCTGCTCTGCAGTTTTGTGTCATCATTTGAGAGTTTTTTATCCAATCCGATTTTTGCACCCAAAACTCAGCTGAGCAAATCATGACACAACAGGAATGGAGGAGCCTGAAGATGATCTCTGGATATCCATGAGCTTTTCCTCCTCATGCATATTTGCTCCCAAATGCACACATATTCTGCTTCCTGACTGCACGGCAGCATCCCAAAATTATTTCCTTTGTTGTTTAGGGACCCCCAAGCCCCCACCTCTCCAGGCCTCTGGTTGCTTGCACAGCTTGGCAAAACCCCCTAAATACCAGTAATTCCCAGCTCCTATTTCTCCCTGTTTTCTGGGCACAGTTACTCCAGTGGCTGGGATTACACTGTGACTAGCCAGAAGCCTGATTTTTTTTCTTAGCCAGAGAAACACGGGGATTTGAAACTATTTTTTTAATTTCTGTGAGAGTTGTTCAGACTGGAACATCCTCAGTTCTGTGCCATGAGCAGAACCCCTGTGATTCTGTGTTTGCTTGTGTTTCTTTCAGTCTCTGAGGCCACCATGATAAACCCACTTCACCTGAGCAGGTCTGGAAAAGGGTTTTCCTCTTGGACTATTTAGTGCATTTGTTAATTAATTTGCAAGAGTTTTTTATCCCCATAAATGAATTACAGAGGCACAACCTGTGCAGACACACCCTGCAAAGGTGCTGATGTGCACCTCTGAGAGGGGAAACAGCCTCAGGATCTGTAAGAACAAGGAGAAGACTCAGTGGAACTTCCTGAGGGGTGCTGGGGGTTCTCCTCACCTGCTGGCTCCTGGAGATGGCTGGTTTGTGGGACATCTTCCTGACAAGGCGCTCGTTCTCCGGGTCCAGCACCAGGCTCTGGATCAGTGCCAGCAGCACGTCTGTCTCCACAGGGATATCTGCCAGGGCAGAGCAGTTCAGCTGTGCAGACTGCCCCGGGGTCCAGAGCCAGGCAGGACCCACGTGACAAGGAAGGGAAAAGGGATGAAGGGGATGTCTGACAGCAAAAGGGCACCAAGCTGTTAAATCTTGGAGATGTAGCTGGGAAAACTACACATAAACTTATCCCCTGCTTGTCAAGCCATGGCGCTGACCCTTGGCTAATCCACATCCCAGTCCCACCTGCAAAGCTTGGCCTCTGCTTGGGGTCTTGGTCCCAGCACCTCTTCATCAGGTCGACCATCTGGTGGCACTCCCCGGGCCAGTCGTCCCTGACGAGCTCCAGCCCCGGCCTCTTGCCCGCTGCCACCTTCACTATGATGGCCATCATGTTGGCCCCTGGAAGAAACCAGCACACTCTGGGTGTTCTCCCAGGGAAAACGGCTGGAATAAACATTCCAGGGGTGCAGGGCTCGTGTTTACCTGCGTAAGGTTTCTTCTGCATAAGGACCTCCCAGATGACGATCCCGAAGCTGCAGGAGAGCAGAGACCGTGAGCACTTGGGCATTAAATGCACTTACTGCTTCTGCTTCTTGAGAAACGGGAAAACCAGCAAGGAAGTTCTTCAGGAGGGAAGGATTTCATCGCCCAGGCCAAAAAAATCAGGCCTTATGATTCTGCCTCATATGTCTCTCTTAAGAGTGGGGTCATCACACTCCAAAGGGTCTGTGCAGTGAATGAGTGACTTGGAGCCTTTCCTGTCAAAGTCAGGCTCTCAGTGCCTTTTTTCCACTTTATTCACATTGGGGTTTAGAGCCCTGGGAACTGCAAGTTCCTGTGGCCATGCAAATCTCCCTTTCCCTCTTGCCTTGGGTCACTCTGTGCCGTAGAGGCCAGGGAGCTGAGGGCTTTCCAGACACAGACATGGAGCTCCTGTGAATGTGCTGCAAAGCTCTTTGCCCAAAAGGAAAAAAGCCAAGTTGAAATTTCTCTGCCCATTCCTGACCAAAATGAAGCTGAACACTGAGGCTGATAAGCCAGTATTGAGGTTGTTTGAAACCCAGAATGAATCTCAGCAGTGACTGGGATGAAAGAGCAGCACTGGCTGTTCTGGGCTCTGATCTCAGTCATTTTTATAAGAACTCACAGCAACAAAACAGGGTGTGATGGCACCTGGCAGTGCTGCAGCTCCCCTGGCTGTGTGTAAGAGCCTGGGGACACCCCTGGGTGCCCCGTGGCAGCCCTCACCTGTACACATCGTACTTGATCCCCGGGGGTTTGCTGTTCTGCAGGAACATTTCGGGGGGGATGTAGCTCAGAGTGCCCCTCAGAGCTGAGCTCTCGATGTACTGCATCCTGCTGGATTGCTCCATCCACTTGGACAGCCCAAAGTCCGAGATCTGCAAGCAGAAACAGGGAAAGTGCCCCAAAATGTGTGCTCACACTCGTCCCTCCTCCTGTCACCTGGACATCCTCCTATCCTTTGGGGTCAGGGACAGGAGAAGGTGCCCAGCAGCTGGAACCTGACAAAACCCTGACAATTTGCAGCCACTGAGTCCAGTTGGAGCCTTAAATTCCCAGTGCTGGCCCAGATTCCCTGTATGATCTTGAGAACACCATGTAATTTGTACACCAGCTACTTCTTAAAAGCCCCACAGGTCGATCTTTCACGGAATGTTCCTGAAGAACCTGATTTACTGGGATACTCGTTTGGCAAAAAGAACCTCTCCCTTATTTGAGAAATAACGAACCCAGCACTAAGGCCATACCTTGACGTGCATATTCCCATCCAGGAGGACGTTCCCTGGCTTCAGATCCAAGTGCAGCAGAGGAGGGCTCATGCTGTGCAGGAAATTCATGGCCAAGCCCATCTCATGGATCACCCGGAATTTCAGCTGCCAGGACATTCTGTGAGTGGGAAGGATCCTCTCCAAGGACCCCCTGGCCATATATTCCATCACTATCCCCAGAGGGCTGTTGCACACCCCGTAGATGGTGACGATGTGCTGGAATTTGATTTTCTCCATCTTGCTTGCCTCCTCCATTAGACAGTTCATGCTGGTCCTGGAAAAACGAAAACAAAACCCAAAAAATACAGTGGAAGCAAGAAATTTTATCAGTTGATTCACAGGCTCAGTAACTCTGTAGTAACTCAGTGATACCCAGCCTTTCTGAGCACTGCCTACCCCAAAAACGTTCATCCCAATTTCCCCTTGAGTTGATGATAATGATGCCACACAGTGATCCTCTGCAGACTAAAATCTGACATAGAAGGTCTTGTGACTTCCCAAAATGAGCTGAGGTTTATTTGGGCAAAATCAGCCACCACAAGGAAAGAGATGAAAAACTTGCACTTATTTCGGTCCTTAGCAGGCCTCCAGTGACCACAGAGAGCCTGTGCTTGTCACACTCTGGTGAAATGGCTTTAAACTGCCAGAGGGCAGGGGCAGCTGGGATACTGGGGAAGAATCCTTCCCTGTGAATGTGGTGACGGGCTGGGGTGGAATTCCCAGAGGCTGCTCCATCCCTGGCAGTGCCCAAGGCCGGGCTGGAGCAGCCTGGGACAGTGCAAGGTGGCCCTGCCCATGGCAGGGGGTGGCACTGGATGAGCTTTAAGATCCCTCCCAACCCAAACCACTCTGTGAGTCCATGAAATTCCCGGTGTTCCCCTGGCAGCAGGATGCCAGGAGCAGGCACAGCCCCGTGTCACGCCTTGGCCATTCCTGCAGCTCCACCTGTGCCTGCAGCCCTCTGTCCCTGGGCACTGTGACTCTGCTCCCAGGGGGAACCCAGGCACGTCTGCTCCTCGCTGCCAGCTCTGGCAAACTGGTTCTCCAAAGTTTCACCCTTCCCGACCTGCTGAACGGGTTTGGGGTGCCCGGAGCGCTCTGGAAGCAGCCAAGCAGCAAAGTGCCAGGAGTGCCTTTAAAAAGCACACCCTGGGAACGGAGCTGAGCTGCCAACAATTAGGCCAGGCCATTAATTGATCTAAAATGGTTCAGCCAAGCAAAATCTTCTGCCAGACTTCCTCTGGCAGGCTCCTCACAGTGAGACCTCCCCGTGGGCTGAGGAATCTCAGGTATTTTACTACAATTGATAAGACACAGAAGTAAAACTGATTAATTTGACTCTTTTTTTTCCTCCCCCAAACAAGAACAAAATGCAAATATAATATCTGCAGAGCAAACTGAGGACAGTCACTGCTCAGCCTGAGCTCAGTTGTTATCAGTAACAAGAAATCACACAAGTGTGAGATTTTTACCCAGGCAGGATCCTTCCAAGTTGAATGGAGTGAAATTTTAAATTAAATAACTTCATCAATGCAGTTGTTTCTCCATCAGCTCTGGCTGTATTGGATGTTTTATCAGCAGTGGTTGTGATTACCTGGCCCTGCGCCATCTCCAGACCCAAGGTGGGCACCAGAAGGGTCTCTGCAGGTGAGAGACAGAGCAAGAAGTCGAGAGGAGCAGGCGCTCCATGGAGAGGAAAGAGATGTCTGGAGGCTACGGGAGCAGGGCAGTAAAACCAGCTGTAAATCCTCTGCCCCTCATCTCTAAACCTGGTGATTTGGGTGATTAATTCAGTGTGATTGATACACATCAGCCTCAATGGGCAGTGAAAGCTGCAAGTAAGTCACCAGGCTGCTTTTATGCATGTTTGAGATGCTGCCCTCAGCCCCAGATGTCAGCCCTTGTTCCTTGTGTCCCTTTGCACATCCACACACGAAACAGGGAAAGGCAGCACTCCACACCCTTTTCCCACTCCCTTTGGGTGCCAAACCCTTGACTTTCCCTGAGTTTTAACCCCAAGTCCATGCAGCTGGGATGGCCAGTGAGGAGCGGAGCAGAGCAGAGCAGAGCAGGGTTACCTGTCCGTGCTGGAGTCCTGCAGCAGGTACGGGGAGCACTTCACTGCATAGACCGTCCTCCACCTCCTGTGCTTCACCTGGTACACGTGGCCAAAGCCTCCACTGGCCACTCGGACCCAGTCATCCTCAAAATCCTCCTTGTTGAACACGGTTAGGCTGCCCAGCTGCCGGCCCCGCTCCGCACTCATGGCACAGCAGGCACAGCCCGGCTGCTCCTCCTGCCTGGCTGCTGCCAGGAGGCACAGAGGAGCTCAGGCTGCCCTGCCCTGCCCGGGAAGGTGGGGATTCACCTGAGGGGAGCCCTGTCAGCTGCTGCCAAGAGGTGGATCCTCAGTGTCGCCGCGTTCAGTTCACACAGGAGCTGCATTAATTCCAGCCTGGGAACGTGGCTCTGCTCTCTCCTCTCCAGCGCTGGGTGGGCAAATCCTCAAAGAATTCCAGGTGGAAAATGGTGCAAACAACAGCCCTTTAGTGGTTGCTGAGGATGGGATTCCTCACCTAAGGCATCCGAACAGCCTGGGGGAAAGGGAGGTGGGGAAGTGGGGCTGGGCGATGCTTGAAGGGAACAGAGAAATGCACGAGGCTCCTGTGCAGAACTGTACATGAGAGAGGTGGAAAACATTCTAGAAAGATGAACAGAGGAAAAAAAAAAACAAACCAGAAGTAGCTGGATGGAGAGGTGGAAAACACTCTAGAAAGATAAAGAACAGAAAAAAACCCCAAACAACCAGAACTAGCACATGAGTGCATGAGCCTGAGAAAATACCTCAGCAGAAATACCAGAAATGTGGTAAACCAGAGCAGTCCCCTCAGGGATAAAATAAAATCTGCTGTCAAATCCCTGGAAAAGGGTGTTTGGAGGAACTAAGGATGGTCAGAGCAGTTCAACCCTCCCCGTGTGAGCACCAGGAGCAGCACCCACACCTTCAGCTGTAAAAGGGTTTAAAGACACTTGTCTGGGTCTTGTGAATTTGTGTCTTTAATGCCTCAGCTCTCTCTGGAGGTAACTCAGTGTCAAAAACGAGGTGGTGCTGCTTTCCTCAGTGCTACTGCAATACAAATAATAAGTAGCACTGCTGCAGGGTAATTGTCTCACTGCCAGTAACCTTGACTTGGGATTTTTAGTTCTGCAGCAGAATCTTGAAGAAAACCTTGGAGGAAGCTTGACCCAGGTGGAAATGTGAGTTACTTCTATTACACTGACACGAGGTGCCCCAGCAGTGGACTCCCTTCTTTTAAGGAAAGAAGGAAAAGAAAAGGGAAAAAAGCCAGCTAGGCTCTGCAGCCTTTTAGGGAGAAAAAAACCCCATTAGAACCTGATTGTTGCCAATGCCCTGGCACTCCCTGGGAGCTGCCCACCAGCAGTGATGCCCTGCTCCCCTCCACGCCCACCTGCCAAACACTGTTTTGGAGCTGAGGACAAGCACAACAGGGCCCCATTCCCTCAGGTTCAGGCACAGACAAGACAAACACTGCGATGCTCAGGTTTTATTACAGAGAGTTCAGGAGGCGGGGAGGCACTGGGGGAACACGATCAGTCCATGGCTGCAGAGGGGCAGCAGCTGCTTCTGTCCCTCCCCACACCTTGCAGGTGCATTTCTGGGCCAACAGCTCGCGGATGTTCCGGCTCTGACAGCAGGAACAGCAGCTGAGGAGTCCTGCTGGTCATTCCCAGCACACACAGGGAGATCCCTGCCAGAGGTGCCTTTCCTCGCCCACTCTCTCTGTGTCGCAGCTCCTTCCACACCCCACGAGGTCCTCTCCACCAGCAGCTGCTGCAGGAGGTCCTGGACAGGATGGAGCAGCCCCAGTTCCTCTGGGACAGAGGGAAGTGGGCCTGGAGCCCATTGGGGGCTCTCCACAGCACCGCCCTGGCTGCCCTCCCACAGCCAGCCCCTAAACCCCAGCGCACTCCCAGGAAAGCCTTGTTTGTATCCCCCATTCTATGGATGCCTCTCCCCCGTGCATTCCAGCAGATTCCATCTGGTACTGGAGTTCTCCGACCATTTGTGGGAACTTGTTGGAGAAAACAAGAGGACTAAAGGGAAAGGAGGAAGGGACTTGGCTCCTCCGAGGTGAGGAAAGCTGTAAAGCCGAGGGAACACATCTCTGGAGCTCTTGGGTCCTGTCCACACTCCCAATTCCATCATTTTTCCTACCATTTCTCCCTGGTGGCAGGCTCCAGTGCTTTATTTCACTGGGTTCTTCTGCCCCTGATCTCCTCTCTGCTTCCCCATTTCTGTGCCCAGCCTGTGCTGGGCTTCCAGCTCTGCTCTCCCTGGCAGCTGGAGCACTACAACGATTCCTTCTCTACTCTGCAGTTTGTGGAGTCGCTGATGCAGAAGGAAAGGAAGGAAGGAGAAGCAGGCTCGGAGCAGAGGTGGCATCTCCTGCCCCCTGGCTCAGCAGAAGCTCTACAGAAGCAAAGCAAATTCAGCTGCTTCTCTGACGGCTGGGGGAGCTGCAGGAGCAGTTCAGCTGCTCGAGATCACAGCCCATGGAATTCTCCGAACGGGGGATAACGGCTGGGCTTGGCTTTCTGCCGGTGGTGCAGCCACAGGCCCATGAAAGCACTGCCCAGGACTGCAAAGCCAGTGAGGGATCCCAGCAGGATGGGCAGCAGCATGGCAAGACCAGCACCTGGACACAGAGAGAGGGAATCGAGCAGTGAAAAACGTTCTTTGCACAAACAAGACACAAGGAGTTAGGGATGGTGCCAGTGGGTTTTGAGAAGTCTCTCGTGTTGTACCAGTTCAGTGTCACTCTTTTCTAATAGCTATAAACATCTAATTAACATTAACCAGCTGCTGTATTTCACCTGTGAACACTCCTGACCTATGGCCAACCTCATTCTGCACCAAAATGCTGCAGTTCCTTACAGATAGAGAACATTCTGCCTCATTTTTCTCCTCTTTCCTCCCCCTAAAGCTTCAGTTCCTTCACAGGATGCATCTGGCTGTGTCTCCTGGCTGAAACTCTGTGGGATGTGACACTGATTAACCACAATATTTGGGATTTAGGAAGGTCAAAGCAAAGCTGAGGAGTTGTTGGGATATAATCTAACCAAGAAAGTTGTTAAAAAGATGCTGTTTTCCTGCAGCAGGAAAAGCTGAGCAAAAACTTCTGGAAGAGACAGAGAAATAGAACCAGGAGAGCCCCACCTTCCACTGGTTTATACAGAAACCTGTTGTTCATCCTCCAAACGGGCCCGAGGGAGACCAGGTTGTGCAGGTTTCCATAGCTGGTCCTGTCACTGGGCTGGGGAAGGGGCTCCACACTTTCCAAGCAGTCCTGGGAAAGACATGGAAAACACCTGGAAGTGTCCTGAACAGAACATCCTGGCCCAGGGCCCGGGCACAGCCCCCAGGCATCCTCAGGCACCTCTGCTGTCATTGCAATCCTTGGACCTGCACAAATGTAAATCTTTATTCTCTGATTTCCTTTTCTTAGCGATTACCAACTATTGCCACCACTCCACACCATGAACTGCTGTCCCAGACTTTAACCAAGGACTGGGTGCCCATGGGGTGACCTTGGTGTGGAGACTCTGGGAGCACCAAATCCCTCCTTGGTGCTGTGGGAACAGATCCACCCCACAGTACCTGCTCACATCCCGGCTGGCCTGGCAGGCAGACCCTCAGCTCGCAGTGCAGGTAGGCCACGGAGTGGTTCAGCATCTGGAACAGCTGGATGGAGAAGCTGGCGGCTCTGGAGCCGCTGCCCTGCAGCAGCTGGACATGTCTGCATTCCCAGGGCAGCCTGGCAGGAACAAAAGGCAAACAGCTCCAAATCCCAGCTCTCCCTGACTAAAGCAGGATCTGCTGGCACAGCTCTGCACAAACTCCACACCACACCCCTGCGTCTACATCCGAGATACAGGAAAATCCCCCAAACATCGGCATTCCCGGCTGTGCCCGCCCTGCTCAGGAGCCCGAGAGCAGCAGAGTTGTTTCTGGGACATTGGTTTTGCTGTGGTGTGCCAATCGACCCCTGAGCTGCCTCTAAGGCACATTTCACACCCCAGTGGGTTTACAAACCCCGGTTAATGGATCCTCCCGTTCCCCTGGCCTCGAGCAGACAGAAGAGATGCTGGTGGAGCAATGGGGACGTGGAGAAGCATCCCTGCACTGCTCTGTCCTAGGATGTGCCTCCCCAGCAGGAAGGGGATGCTGCACACCTGTGACAGCCCCTGGGGGGAGCAGGATGGTGTATTCCCATAAATCCTAAATGAAGGCAGATCTTTCCCATTCCCACCTGTGGAAGAGGCAGCACTGGGCACCCGCAGCCCCGGGGCTGGCAGAGGGGGTCACGCAGCACGAGTGGATCTGGAGCAGGGCCTGGCTGCTGTTGCTCTGCAGGGCCACCAGAGCCAGGAAGGTGTCCTGGGAAGGCTCTGATCCAGGGATCTCGGGGGCTGTGGCCCCTGCAGGGCTCAGGCTCAGCCGCACCGAGTGGTTCCCGGAGCCGCAGGAGTCACTCACGATGGCAAGGCTGGGGAAAAAGGGAAAAGGGGGGAAAAGGAGAAAAAGGGAATAAAATGAAACCCATCCAGGCTGCAGCAGCAACACCCAAAGCAGGGAGCCAGGGGTACTTGCCCATCCAGCACGGTGACATCCGAGTGCAGCCCCCTCCTCTGGTGTGAGTCGCTCCCCAGCGCTCCAGGCTCCAGTGTCACCGCTGTCCCCAAGCCTTCAGCTGCTCCGTCTGTCACTTCCCTCGTCGTGCCCCCCTCCTCTGCCCCCTCCGTGCTCAGCAGCAGCTCCTGGGCTGAGTCAGTGCCCGCAGCATCCAGCCAGGGATCCCCCGGGAGTGTCAGAGCTGCCAGGCTCCCAGGGGAATTCGAGGGGCTCTCTGGGGCCAGAGGGACCTGGATGAGGTCCCTGGCTGGGAGCAGCTCAGGGTCATTGACAGCGGGCTGATGAGTGCCCTGATTAACGAGCCTATTAGCAGGGACAGAAACTGCTCTCGGTGTGGGGGGCCCGGCAGCAGTGCCAGGGCTGGAGTGGGCAGAGTCCTGTTCCATGGCAGCGTCCTCCAGAGGGGGGGACACCTCCTCCAGAGGGTGGGATACCTCCTCCAAAGGGTGGGATACCTCCTCCAGAGGGGGGGACACCTCCTCCAGAGGAGGAGACACCTCCTCCAGAGGGGGGGATAGCTCCTCCAGAGGGGGGGACACCTCCTCCAAAGGGTGGGATAGCTCCTCCAGAGAGGGGGACACCTCCTCCAAAGGGTGGGATAGCTCCTCCAGAGGGTGGGATAGCTCCTCCAGAGGGTGGGATAGCTCCTCCAAAGGGTGGGATACCTCCTCCAGAGGGTGGGATAGCTCCTCCAGAGAGGGGGACACCTCCTCCAGAAGGTGGGACACCTCCTCCAGAGGGTGGGATAGCTCCTCCAGAGGGTGGGATAGCTCCTCCAAAGGGTGGGATACCTCCTCCAGAGGGTGGGATAGCTCCTCCAGAGAGGGGGACACCTCCTCCAGAGGGGGGGACACCTCCTCCAGAAGGTGGGACACCTCCTCCAGAGGGTGGGATAGCTCCTCCAGAGGGTGGGACAGCTCCTCCAGAGAGGGGGACACCTCCTCCAGAGGGGGGGACACCTCCTCCAAAGGGTGGGATAGCTCCTCCAGCGGGGGGGACACCTCCTCCAGGGGGAGTCTGGGTGATGCTGGGTGTGCAGCAGACACGGGTGCCTGAGTGGGCAGCTGCCTGCTGGGCACTGCCTCTCCTCTTGCTGCCCCCTCACCCTTCCCCAGCGCTGCAGAGAGCACCCCTGAGGAGCTGAGCACCCCGTCTGGGGCAGGCTGCAGGGCTGGGGTTGGCAGGTGAAGCCGCTCTTTGCCTTCGAGTGAAGCAGCGACTCCGTCACCCTCGGCTGCAGGGAGAGGAGTCCCTGCTGCTGCTGCTGCTGCTGCTGCTGCTGCTGCTGCTGCTGCAGCCTGGGCCGTGCCCTGTGTGGGTTTGGGATGTCCCTGCAGGGCAGTAACAGAGCCTGTGGACACAGATGGTTGGGCTGGAGTTAAAGCCAGGCTGGAGTTGTTCCCCGGGGCTGCTGAGGGGGGCTGTGGTGTCCTTGTGTTGAACACGGCTGATGGAGACATGCTGGTTCCCAGGGATTTACCAGCTCCTCTTTCTCCTGCACTGGTGCTGGTTTCAGCTGGCCTGGTGCTTTGTCCCGTGCTGGTCTGTGAGAACAGCCCAGCAGGAGCTGGGGAAGGTGCAGAAGAACTGGCAGACATCCCTGCATGGCTCACCACAGCCAAAACTCTCCCAGAAACTGGCGTTTTCCTTTGGACCTCTGTGGAAAGCGGAGTCTGCTCTGGTGCCAGTGTTGGTCTCTGTGTGGTTATAAAGGGCTGAGGCACAGTGGAGGTGAGTTCC
This sequence comes from Corvus hawaiiensis, assembly GCF_020740725.1. Classification (NCBI taxonomy): domain Eukaryota; kingdom Metazoa; phylum Chordata; class Aves; order Passeriformes; family Corvidae; genus Corvus; species Corvus hawaiiensis. The sequence goes on along the minus strand of NC_063237.1, from coordinate 6,008,370 downwards.
AACTCCAAACGTTGAGTGAGACCAGGTTTTCCAGCAGTGATGGGGGTTTGAGGTGCTGTGGCAGGCACAGGGACTCCAGACCGAGCTGTGCTGCTGCCCTCTCTGGAATCGCTGCGCTCATTCCCAGCTGGAAGCACGGAGGAAGCTGAGGACGTGCTGGGAACAACTGGTGATGGCAGCAGCTTGGTGCCTGGGAGCCTTTGTGGCCTGGACTGCAGGGTTTTGGTGCTGGGAAATGCCCTGGGCGGGGGACTGGGGGTCAAACACCCCGTGCAGGGGGCATGGGCAGAGCTGGGGGTGGGCACGGAGCCTCCCTGTCCGTGCTGGCCCTGCCCTGCAGCCCCGGTGCTGCTCGCAGGCTCTGGGGAACCGCGGAGTCCCTTTGCTGGCAGGAAAGGAGCTGCAGATGAAGATTGTGGCCTTCCAGTGGTGAAAACCACTTTGGGGGAAGACTGGGGGCTCTGAGTGGATACCAGCTCTGGTGGCAGCGGGGAGGTGCCAGGCTCTGCTGACAGGGGAAGCAAAGCAATGCCTGTGGCCTGCTGGGGATGGGGAGCAGGAATCTGCATCTCCTCGGGCAGCCTGGGCATGGTCTGCGCTGTGGGGCTCGTCCGTGGGTCCAGCACATGACCTGGGGCTGAGGTGACAGCTGGGGACAAGCCCCTGAGGGCTGTAGGATTAGGATCAACTGGCACTGGCTCTGAAGTTACTTTTGCTCTCTCTGCTTCTTGCTTGGACACAGTGGACAGAGCAGTTTCAGGTCCCACAGACTTCCCACTGGGATAAGAAGAACTGGTTTTCACTGGGATATCCTGGCTGCTCCCAGTTGTCCCCACATTTGTAGCCAGGTGGGCCACTCTGTGGTCACCCTGAGGAGAGGGCAGCACCTGTGAGTGTGCTCTGTCACTGGGCAGCAGGACAAACACAGGCCTGACCAGAACCAGGCTGGAAGGGCTCAGGTGCTGTAGGTTTGCAAGGTCCAGCACTGAAGAATTGGATGCTGCCAGGATTTGCTGGATGGAAACCAGCCCCCCAACACTGGCATTTGGGAATTCTGTGGGGAGAGGGGAGTCCTGCATGGGCTGCAGGCAGATCATGCCATCAGTGCTCTTCAACACAAAGGACAAGAGTGGGGACGAGGGCAGCAGGGTCAGGGGGTCACCTCTGACTGTGCCAAGGTTCCTGGCAGCTGCATCGAGGGACATCCTGAACTGGTGCACCAGAGCCTGGGCCAGGGGTGCTGGGACCTCACTGGGCACCCCTGGGCCAGGATGTGCTGTGGTGGAGCTGGGATGGCTTCCCTGGGCACGGGACAAGAGCAGGATTGGAGCAGGAGCTCCCAGCTTGGTGGGGCTGGGAGGGGGAACTGCCTGGTCCCTGTGGCCGTGTGCTCCAGAGGGGCTGGGCACAGGGCTGGCTGCTGGGGACAGTGGGGGAGAACCAGTTTTGCTTCTTCTCCTGGAGTCGTGCTCTGTGCTCACCTGCAGCATCCCAGCCGAGGCTCCCTGAGGTACAGGAGGGGCAGAAGCTCCTTGGAGCCGGGACCCAGAGCCAGGAGATGTGGATGAGGTGGTTGGGGTGTGGAGGCCTCTCCCAGCAGGGCTGGGGAGGCCCATGGGCTGCATCCCAGCACGAGGAGGAGCAAAGGCACCGGGAGGCTGAAGCCCTGCCGGGACAGAATCCCAGGGCTGGAGGTCTGCATTCCCAAAGGTGGGCATTCCTGGAGAGAGGGGGTATGTTGCTTCTTTGAGCTCTTTAGCAGTTGTGGAAGGTTTTAATGTGGAAATCCACAACTGGCTGGATGAGGATGAGCTAAGAGAAGGCTGTGGCCTCTCAGGGGAGGGAGATTTTCCAGGTCTCCCTGTCACTGCCCAAGGAGCAGCATCTCTTTGCAGAGCCAGAGCTGCCGTTTCCTGAGAGCTCCTGTTGGTCTCTGGGGGAACATGTTTGGTACAGCTGAGAGCCCTGTGCAAAGAGAGGGGCTGTTGTCCATCAGTTGTGCCAACTTGGAACGGAGATGGAAGAAATTCCTCAGCAGCTGGAGCCTCCATCAAGAACGAAGAAGAATTTACGCTGTCTGGTGGGAGGGTGTGAGGAGCAGGCAGCTGGGCTGGGTGTCCAGAACCGTTTGTGACAGCTGAGGTTGAATTTCTGCCTTTGTTGCCTGTGGTTGCCTGCTGCAGAGACAGAAGAGGGGAAGCCTGAGCGGGCCTGGCCTGTGTTGTTGTGGAATAGACTGAGCCAAGATCCCCTGGAGCTGGCTGTGGTGGGATTGCAGAAGTTGTAACTCCAGCACCCAAGCTCTGAGTCTTCCTCGGGTGGGCAGGTGTCAGCCCTGCTGTGGGGTCAGGCTGGGCTGGAGGGTTCGTGTCCTTGGGCCTTTTCCCAGAGAGAGGTGTTCCTGTGGGCAGCCAGCCCTCCCCTGCTCTCCCAAGAGAAATCCCAGCTCTGGGGGGAAATGGAGATGCTGCCATTTCTCTTCTTGGAGGATGAAAATCGAGCGTTGGAGTCAGAAGAGAAGTTGTAGGACTTGGCACCTCCCTCTGCTTGATGACAGGAGGGGAAGAGAGAGCTGTGACCTGGGGAGAGCCCTGGTTTGTCCCTCCACTGGGAAAGGGCTGGGGCAGCCCAGAGCTGGAGCTGGGAGGGCTGAGACCAGCCCCAGGAGAACTTTCTGGTTCTCTTTGCAGTGCCAGAGCTGTGGTGGCCTGTGATCCCTGTGTGGAGCCACGCCGGAGCTGTCCAGGAGATGTGTGTCCATCCTGGGGTTTTACGGCCGCTGTGTGCAGCGCCTCAGCCCTGCCCAGCTTCCCAGGCACAGCCCCAGGCAGCAGAGCTGTTCTGTTTGCAGCTCTCCCTGTGTGGGACATGGAGTCAGAGGTTGTTCCACTGGTGGGATCAGCTCCTGGGCTCTGGAAATGCAAGGTCACCTCGTCCCAGTCAGTGACGGGCACAGGGCTGTGCTGGGGCCCAGGCTGGGCTGCTCCAGCAAAGCTCAGGCCCAGCATCCCACTGGCACCATGGTCACTCCTGGAGGCACCTGAGGAACAGAGAACAAGCCTTTGGCTCAGCTCTAATGAGCCCTGAACAGCTCCAGCAGCCCTTCAGGAGAGCTAAACTGAGCAGGCACTGCCGCAGCCAGAGCCACACGAGAGCTCCGGCACTGCCACTGCCATTCCCATTCCCACCCCTCAACCCTTCCCAAACCTCATCCTCTGCTGTTCATATTCGCCATCACATGAAGGACCTAAAGCATGAACCAGCCAGAGAGGAACCCTTTATCTCCACTGTAGAAGATGCAGGGAGAGGGAAACCCTCAGGCTGGCCAGGGACATGCTGGGAGCTCTTCCACAGCAAAGCCAGATTAAAATAAACCTGAATGAGCTCCCTCCCCTGGCTCTCCTTTACCACCCTCCCTCCATCAATATCCCAGTCCCATCAGGAGCTTCCTGATCCATACAGGGTGTCCAGGCAGGTTTGTTTTGGCACAGAGCAGACAGAACACAGCAACTTCTCAAACCCAACGCAGACACTTTGTCATTGAAAAAGGCAGACCCTTTGTTTTAAAGGTTATTCTTTTCTCCACACATTTTACTTTTTCTGTCTTCACATCAGAAGGCTGATGTTCCAAATTATACTTTCCAAGGCACAGACCAGAATGGATTTTCCTCCCCAAAAACTTTAAGCATTTTTCCTTAGGCACCTGCCAGGAAAGACACAAATCTAAAATCTTGAGTGTTATGCATTTAAATTGTGGTTTTTGACAAAGGCAAAGCAGAGGTTTAGCAGCTTCACAAAAATGAGAAAATTATTAATTAGGTGGAAAATTCTTTGCCATTTCCCAGGTTGATCTTTCCTGAAGAGAACAGCCTGCCTGGGGTCACAGTACTGCTTCCACCAGCTCAGTTAATTCATGTGCCCTCCCAGGGACGCTCACAGGCACCCAGCAAGGTGGAAAGCCACGGCTGGAGCCCTGCTGTGAGTGACAGCAGCCCCTGGAGCTCGGCTGGGGCAGCAGCAGCACAAACCCATCACTGATTTCGTGCTGTCAGAAAGATCTGGCAGGACAGCTGCCGAAGGAAAGGCAGCACAACGTGGCAGTGCTGTGGTGCCTGGAAAAGGGGATTCTGATCAAGGCTTCAGCAGCACCAGTTTGATCCTCGGTGCTGTTTGGAATTACTCAGGAAAAGGGATTTTTAATTTGTTTTCCCCTAAGGGGACAGTATTTTCTTTGGGGACTGAGCTCAGGTAGAGCAGCACAGCGATGTCCTAGTGTGGGGCCACTCACACCCTGCAAAATGAAACCATTTCACCCAAATCCTGGGCTGCACAAACAGGGAGCTGCTCCTTCATCCCACACCTGAGGCTGATGGCACAACACCGAGAACAGAGCAAAAGAGGCAGAAAAGCCGCAATTTTTGAGATTCGAACATTCCCATTCCCATCACTCACCAGACAAATCCAACAGTCCAGCTGCCAGCAGGATAAAGATGGGGAATTTTTCCTGCATCTCATGGAGCAGCTCCTGAGCCATCCCAATAAAGAATATCCCAGCTGGAAGCAGCTCCCTGAGGAGCCTCTGCTGCCTCCCAGCAATGGGCATTTGCTGCTTGCTCTGAGAGGCAGAGGATTGGGTTACTTTATAAGAGCTTATGCCAGACACCAACCAATAACCTGACCCAGGAAAAAATCCCTGTGCCAATTGGAATCAATCGGTTTTTAACAAAAGAGCAGAGTGTGTTCAGGTGGATTTCCCATCCAAAAGGTGGAAAATGTGACTATGAACACGAGAGGGTGCTTGTGCAGCCCTGGGGGAAGAGTTAAAAGAGTCCCTGGAGGGCTGGGTGAGGATGTGGAGGGGCTTGGGTGCACCCAGAGGAGGGGAACAGAGCTGGGGCAGGGCTGGAAGCGCCTCCTGCGAGGCTCAGGGCTCTGGGATTGTCCAGTTTGGAGAAAAGGAGGCTCAGGGACGACCTCCTGGCTCTCTGCAGCTTCCCCAGGAGGACATGGAGATGTGGAAGAGATGGAAAAGGAGGTGCTGAGCTCTGCTCCTTGGGATCCAGGGACAGGACTGGCGGGAATGGCTCGCATCTGCATCAGGGGAGGCTCACACTGGATGTTAGGAAGCATTTCTTCACCAAGAAGGGGGTAAAATCCTGGAAAGGCTTCTTGGAGAGGGCATTTTGTACAATGCCTTGAACAGCACATTTCGACTTCTGTTCAGCCCTGGACTGGGTGATGTTGTAGGTTCTTTTTAACTGAACTATTCTAGAATTCTGATTTTTTTTGCCAGTTTGTGCCAATAAAAACATCCACAGAGATCAGCCTGGATCCCAGGGAGGAATGAAAACCACAGTGAAACAAGCACAGAACTCAGACCTTCCTAAGAGCCCAAGAAGAGCCCTGAGGCTTCTTGGGCACAATCACAGCTACACCCCTTTTTTTTCAGCCATGAAGCCCCCAAATCCCTGTAAATATTCCCCTGAAGGCAGCGAGCAGCACCCAGCAGGGATCTCTCAGTGCCAGGCACACAAACACTGAGCCAAACCTGCAGACAGGCGGAGGGGACAGGAGAGAACATCCTGACACAGCCCTGGCTGTCCGAGGGCAGTACAAACCTGAGCAAAAGGCAGATAAGGCCCATAATGACAGCTGGGAACAGCAGGGACAGCCAGGGAGAGGCGATGGCTCCCGAGGGAAACAACAATAACCCATTCTCCAGGCTGAGAAAGGGGAGTCCAGCAGGGAACTCAGCAGTGAGGGGCTGGCAGATCCCATTTCCAGCACCGGCCGTGCCCCTCACCTCCCTGTGGGAGCCAAGGTCAGGGCACTGCAGCTTTTCCCACTCCCTGGGAAGGAAAATCCCTGGCACTTGTGCAGCTCCTGAACCCTCCACACAGGATTTGGTACCTGGCTGTCTGGGCAGGCTGGAGCTCAGTGGCAGGAGCTCAAAACCCCCCCAGATTATTAAATTGAGATTATCCACCTCATGCTTTGCACTGAGAGGGGAGAAAAACCCCGTCCCAAGTGCAAGAGAATCTCCTTCTTCCCCAGTGGGAAGCTGATGCAGCTGCTTTTGAAAAAGAGATGATGGAGAATTTGTCAGCCCCTGTTCTGAGGGGACAAAGATTCCCCACAGCACTGACACCCCCAGGTGCCAAGGAGGGCAGCTCAAGAGCCATTTTAAAGTCAAACATGACTGGCCTGTGCTTATTCTTCACAGAAATGTAACAAATTCTTCTGTTTCCCGTGTTCAAAACCAAGACAAGCAAAGAGCTACATTGTATTAGGCTGTCTGTGCTTTAACAAATGACATCAATTTGGTAAATGGCCATAAATGCAAAGTGTTATTTTAGTTGGTAGCTGAGATAATAAATGAACTTCTTCCTCTTGGTATTGTTTCACTGGCTTCTGTGGGGGACCAAAACCACTCCAAAAACCCACTGGAAAGCCAATGTGCTTTGAATTAATTTTATTAAAGAAAAGAAAACTCAAGAAGAAAGTCATATGAAGTGTAGCAATGGGGAACAAAGACACACAGACCTCCCTATAGCTCCGAAGAAGGTAATTTTATTGTAGCAAACCAAGGTTTTTATACTCTAAACTCAACAGAATTGAACCAAACCTTAACAGAACTTAACTGAAACCTAACTGAGAAAGGCACTCATTGGCTGCTGTCTCGGTTTGAGACAAGTTTAGGAGGAAACCTCCTCAAAGGAAGGTCTCCTCTAGGTGTCGGCACTCCCTCCCCCACCGAGACGGAAGGAATTTTCTTGGAGGAGAGTTCGAAAAGCTATTTATTTACCGAAACGCTATTTGTTTAACAAGCAGGGTGCCCGCAGGGCCCGGGGAAAAGATGAGTAACTGTTAAGGTGTGAAAGCTCCTCGCCATGGCGAAAGCTGGCGCGTTCGGAGCTCTTTGCTGTAGCTGGGTCCGGGCTGGGGTCCGCGGGGTCCGAGACTGGTTCTCGGATCACAGCCAGGCCGAAGAGCTCCGAAAAGAACCACAGGTGCCAGAGGATTGCTGTGTGCAGTCTGGCAAACACCTCTTGCCTCAGCCAAAAGCAGGAAATGTGACTCTCCCTCTGCGCTGCTAAAGCTGAGCAATGCGGGGAGGTGAGCTCACACCATGCCCAGGAATTCCCAGCTAAAGCTGCAGGACCCATTTCTGGGCATCAAGCAGACGATAGGGGAATACAGAACTGTCATAAAATCACCCCAGCACAGCTGCTGCCCCTGCGGTGTCGTCGCTCACGAGTCCCTTTGCCCCACAGCCTCCTGCTCATGTGGTCCTCGCATCTCCCCGTGATGCCTTTTCCTGGTCTTAAAATCAAGAGGCATACATGGTTAGAAGGGGAAAAGGGATTTTACCTTGGTATTTATTTTTAAGGATCCTTAGGTGCACACGTCCAGGTCATATGCACCGAAATGCACCCCACCGAGTCTATCTCTCTCTTTCCCTGTGTCTCTGTGTCTCTCCTTCCTCCCGCCCCAACATTGGGTATAACATTATAGGTGTTACTAATTAGCAGATCTATCAAAGATTCCCCAATGAGAGGCTCGAGTGAGCTCCCCCTCCCCAAGGAACCTTCCCCTGGATGGTTCTATCTTGGTTTACAGAATATGTTCTGGAGAGGACCTTGGGCTCTGGGGCACACTGATCCCCAGCTACGAAGCTTCTAAAAAGTTGACTCTCTCAGCTTGACAAACAAGTCCAAGAATGTAGGCAAAAAGCACTGAGAATACAGAAGTTGTAAAAGGTATAACAGGGGTATAAAAGAAAAGGCAAAAATCTTCATGGCATCACCCAAGCACTCACTGCCTCACGCTCCCAACCAACTCCCAACCAGCTCTCAACCCACCACCCGATCTGCAGCTGAGCCCTTCCCAGAGTACCTTTTGGTGAACAGGATTGAACAATTTTAACACACTTAACAAAGGTAAAAAAGATTCTCATTCTTATCTCCTGCAATGAAGGGCACTTGTGGAAGGTTTCGGAGAGTTCAGCTGCTGTGCACGTACTTCATGGAGGAGTTCAGGATGGAGAAGCCATTGAGTTTCCTCAGCTGAGGAATGTGCCTGGAAAGACAACAGAGGGAACAGATGGTGAGTAAAAAGTAAAATTTTAAAGCTTTCACTGCTCTGCCCAAACTTCCAGGGGTGTTTAATGCTATGTTCAATAAATTCCTCTTCAAATAAAGTTTCTAGATAATAATACTACAGAGTTAATACAGATAATCTTAATATAGAATTTCTAGATTATTATTGCCCTCAGAAAGGCACATAGATAATATTCTTCAAATAGATGGCATTCCAGATTGATAAATCTAAGCAAAAAAGGTGTTTCCCTTTTATATTTCTGCTGCTATATGAATCTCAGGGCTGATACTTTCTCTACTGCTCATTTGGGATCTACAGACTTCTAACATCACTTCTGTTCTTCCAGCACAGGTAAATGCACTCCTTGAAAGGTGTGAGACAGATAATTGACACCCCAGGAGTCCTAAAGCAGGATCTGGGGACAGGATCACAAGAGGGAAGACTTACACTGCTTGGTTTTTCAGGGATTATCACCTAATAACAAAAAAGGGAAGAAAAAAAAAGTGAGTTTTTGGCCCTACCTTGGCTCAGCCTTACAGAGCCTGCCCAGGGCAATGGCTGAGTTCTCCTGCACCGAGGTTCTCTGGGCATCACCCCCTGCCTGCCTCAGCAGCAGCAGCACCACGTTGGAATCCAGCAGGGAAGTCGCTGCCCCGGGAATGAGCAGGCACTGGCTGAGGCAGAAAGCTGCATTCCCCACAATCAGCTCATCCTCTGACTCCAGCAGCTTCAGCAGCACTTGGAACCCTGGCAGGAGGGGGAATCACTGTTAGATGCACTCAGAGCTGCTCCAGGTGTTCCCTGCTGTCTGCAGGGAGTGAGTTTGGTGCTGTTTTCCTAGAAAAGCTCAGGGAGCAAGGGAATTTCATGGCAATTGCAGCATTCAGGAGGCTGCCTCAGCTGCACTTGCCCAGATGTGTCTCTCACAAAGAACTGAACGTGCCACGTTGAATGCCTTAAACCAGAAATGCTGTTGTGGAAAGGACAGCTGGAAAAAGAAACATAAAAAAGGCTTTCTGTACATCCTGAGCTGCCAGAGCAGCTCAGCTCATCTGAGACCTGCCCCGAAGTACAGCAGAGTGCTTTGGCTCTGACACCTGAAAGCAGCAGCAACATCTCAGGCCAGAGATCCTGAAACACTTAGAGATCACTGAACACTGTCTAGAAAAAGCACAGCCATGGCTTTCTCATCTGTGAGGCTTCCTCTGGCAAACAGAGCTGACAAAATAAGAATCAGTGACTGCTCACAGGTTAATACCCAGAGTTTTGGTGGAGAGAATGAGAGTGAAGTGTTGCTGCTGATTTGAGGGAATGAAAGCTCAGTCTGCAGCTGACAGTGAGAGGAATCTGGGCTGCACAAAAGGGAGATGATGCTCTGAAAGGCTTTTAATGAGAGGAAATCCTTGGGGTTCAGGTTGAACTGCAGGCACTGACAGCTTCTTGACAGGTTCAGCCATTTAAATAAAATCTAAGCATTCTCTGTAGTTCTGTTAGCATTAATTGGGGCTGGGTTTTAAAGCAATCCAAGCAGTGTTGTACCACAGGAGCAGAGCAAACAGATCAGAAAAGCCCATCCCTCTGCCTCCAGCTCCACCTGGTTTTAATACCAGGCCAAATATCTCCATGGAGGAAACCATGAATAACCCCAAACCCTGGAAATCAGAAGTTTCACTTACTTTTATCCCATTTCACCAGCTCTTCCTGAGCTTGCCTGCTGCTCTTGGTGCAGATGGAAAGGGTCTTTATGGCATAGCTGGATGTGAGCTGCCCTGCAACCTGATGGGATTAAAGCAGGGTGAGCAAACACAGCTCATCCCCACTGTGCCCCAGAACAGTTTGGGTACCCTGGGGAGACTCAGGTATTCCTCATGCCTGAGCCCAAATATCAGATGAAAACCTTTACAAGGCATTTATCTCAAGGTGAACACAGGCTGAGAATCACATAAAACTCATTTAATTCCTGCCAGCAATGAACACACAAAATTCCCTGGATCTCTGCAGCCAAATCCCTTTCAAACCATCAACTCCCCTTGACAAGAGCCCAGTGCCACAGATTTTTTCTAGATTAACTTGATCTGCATAATCCACATCTGCTGGACACAGATATACAGCAAAAATTAAAATAAGAATTAAAAAATTTGTTTAAAAGGCTTAAAATGAACCCTGGGAGCGCTGTTACAAGTACAACACTGATGCAGACACATCCTCCAGGGAAAGGAGAATAAACACAGGGGAATTTAGGTTTGCTCAAGGGACAATGCAGGCAGAAATAAAGAGAGTTTCATTTACTTTCAAGAATTTGAGCATTTTCTTCACCACTCCTCCTTTCACCACTTCTTCCACTGCTGAGGGAGACGCTGGCAGGGCATGGCTCAGCACTCCAGTGGCTCTCTAAATGAGGGAAAAAGGAGAGAGAACAAAAGGAAATGTTTATTGGTTCAGGCAGCTTAATTGTTTTGTTTCTTGCAGAGTAAGACTGAAGTAATTAAAGTGCTAAAAGGAGAAATTCACAGAAATTAAGGGAATCCCAGAATTACAGAATCTAACAAAGAACATCTTTAGGATGTGGCTTTTTTATTGTTTCCTGGGGACTGAGCACAGCAGAGCTTCTGGAGACTCAGCACGGGGAGAGATGAGCCCAAACTGGCACCAGCACAACTCCCTGGGGGTTTATTCATTAAAAAATAAAATTACAAATTCCTGGTAGAGACCAGCCCAGCACTGCTGGCACGGAGTGAAGCGAAACAGCTCAGAACAGCTCCTGAGAGCTCAGGGAAGGCACTCAGAGCCCACATCTGCTCCTGCCTGGAGAGAGCAGCTCTCCCTGCAGTCCCACCCTATTCCCAGGAGCACAATTGTAATTCCCATACAAGAACTGCAAAGCTGCTGAACACCCCAATTGTTCTTGCTTTGCTTCTCCATTGATTTTTAGAGGGTTTTATGTTGAAAACCTGGCTAAGGATGAAACGGTATGTAAGAGTTTCTATCAGCAGATTTCAAGAGAACAGTGAAAACCTCTTGCATCAAGCCATATAATGATGAATATAAAGCCATAAAATGATGACTATAAAAGCAGACTATTATTTCTTTATTGCTATTAGGAACGTTTCAGGCTTCAAAGCCTCCTGCACAGGGCAGAGGTTTGCTCTGAAGAGCTCAGGAAAGCCCAAACCAGCTTCTGTTGGTGACTTACTGTGACAATCCTTCCGTCCTGATGGCTGAGCAGAGCCAGGCACCTGCCACTGATGGGCACAGCAAAGTCCTGGAAAACACAGGGAGAACTCAGGTCCAGCTGGGGCTGGGAGGGTTGGAGCAGAAATGGGATCATGGACAAAAGAGTCCCCTGGAGATCAGGGGACACCAGTGAGTTACCAGCTCTGCACCGCCCCAGGGAACTTAGGGAATTCTTCCTTCTTGATGGAATGCTGAGTTTTGGATAATTTTGGAATTATGGAATTTGGATAATTTTGGATAATTTTGGAATTCTGAGATGCCCAGCATCTCAGAACATGGCACAATTGGAGAGTGATTCCAAACAAAACTTTTATACCACTGTGGAAAGATAATTTACGTGGGTTTTTTCCCTTTAACTGTATAGAGAAGGTGGTGGTGGAGGAGAAAGTTCTGTCATTTTTTTCACTTTTCAGCCTACTTAAATTGTGAACTACCCTTAAAAATAACCTGCAACACCATCATTTGTGTTTAACTCACAGAAGCTGCATACCTGGATGGTGTCATTGGATTCAAGCAGCAGGTTCATCATCAGGCCCAGCACTGCCAACACACACTGACTGTTCTCAGGGCTGCTGCCATCAGAGCACTCATCCTGTGTGCAGAGCAGGGCAGGGAAATCAGCTCCCAGGGCCGGCACTTCCTCAGCCTTCTCGGGGGAGAGAAGTCCTGGGAGAAGCAGAGCTAAGGACACCTTTGTGACACAAATTCCTGTGTCTGGTACCCAAAGCTGCCCACTCCAAACTTGTGATGTCTGGGCTGTTCCAAAGATCCCTTCCCACCCTCTGGACCCTTCAGTTTTTGAGGACTGGGTTCACACCACAGCCTCACCCTTTTAAGGGGCACAACTGAGGACGGGCTGCTCTGAGAGTTTCACCCAAAATCCCAAATGGAGTGAAAGGTCTCAGGGCTGTGAGGGGAGCAGACAAATGGGAGAGAGGGCTGGGAACACTCCCCAGGTTGCTTTACCAGGCAGGCCTGCCAGCACTCCCTGCTCCGAGCCAGCTGTGCCCGCACCTCAGCATCTGCACACAGGCTGCCCACCATGCCCACAGTGAGGGCTGTGCCCGCTGGCTTCACCTGCCTGAAGCGCCCCTGAAACACAGGGAGGGAAGGGAAAATTCACACCAAACCAGGAGGAAACAGCACATGTGTGTGCCAGCCCCTCTGGCAACGGGAAATGGGATTCCAGGGTCTCGCTGCTAAATCCCAGCTGCCCAAGGTTTGCAGGTTTCCCTCATTTCCAAAACGGATCTCCTGCTTTAAGAGCCCTGGGGAAAAGGGATGGATTTTGTGTTCCCTAACCCCAGGCTGTGAACATTTCCTACAGTCACTCACTCAGGGTACAGAAGAGCTGCTGCAGCTGTAATTCCAGCAAGGAATGTTCAGAAAGAAGAGCAACAAACAGTGGAAGTTGTGTCATTATTGTCTTGCTGCTCATTTGGAGAAGTGGGAGTGTTTTACTTCCCAGCTCTGCCACTCTGCAGCAGAACCAACCTTCCTCCTTCCTCAGCACAAGTTTCTGTACCAACACATTTTAAATTTGCTGCTGGAATAAAGGATACCCAGGAAAGGGATTATTTACCTTGGGACCCAATGTCATCTCCTCACCCTGAGCCCTCAGATTAGAAGCAAAAAGTCACAGAAGCAGTTGCTGACAGGGGATTAAAGTCACATCAAGAAGAGCACAACACAAAACTGAAGGTGAAACTATCAGTGGGAATCTGCAACCAAGGCCAGAGTTTTTACTGAATATTAAATTAGGGATGTGTAGGACAAAATGTTGGAGAAAAAGAACATTGTCCTGACCATTTCTTGCACCTATAGAGCAGACACAGGATATGTTACACCAAAATAAACTGGAAACACAAAATCACCTCATTCCTACCATCAACTCAGTGAGTAAAGCCCTGGAAAGCAGGACCTGATGCTTGGTTTGGAACCTGTGGGGGGATAAAAACCCAAAGTTTTAGGCAAAAAACACAGCTAAAGGCAAGACAAGAGCAACAGGAACATCAGTAACCTCACAGCAGAGGTGGCCAACAGCCTGTCCCTGTTCCATTCAGTACAACTCAAAGCACAACTTTACAGAAATGAATGAGGAATTTAAATTACCTGTCGGCCACAATTAAGTCAGACAGGATGCTCATGGCACCATCAGCCTCTTCATCAGTGTTCCTGACAAATGCCATCAAAACCTGCAGCCATCTGCTGCACCAAAAATTGGTGTCAGCTTTGGTTTCATTACTAAAGATCAAAATTCTGTTTTTTCAGGTTGTTGGTATTTCAAGCCACAGTTAAATCTGCCTTTTTTAAGCACCCTCTGACATGTGGCTCATTCCTTTAACCTTTCCTCCCCAGGAAAAATGAACAATCTCTCCTGTTCATCCACGACTCCTCCAAAGCAGTAAATGGACATTTCTCCTCTGGTTAACTCTGGGAGGAAGCAGCAGGACAGTGGGATAAAGGTAAGGGAATGGTGTTTCTTCTCCCATCAGTGAGTCATGGCAACACTAAATAACCACAAATCCCAATTATTAAATGAGGAGAGACCCTCAGCTGCAAACCAGGAGATTTTAGAGGCAGCAGGGTGAGCTCTGCCTGAGTGCTACACGTGTTTAAAGGAGGGCACTGAGCACCCTCCTACTTTGTTTCAGACATCAGAACTTCCTGCAGTTCTACCCCACACAGCCAACTCTCAGTTTTGCCAGGCCAGGCCTGTCCCAGGAAGGGGCAGAAGCCTCAGTGAAGTTTCCCCCTGGAGCTGGGGCAGGGAGTTCTGAGCACTGAGCTCAGCCTTCCAGGGCATTTTCCTGGCGTTGGTCACCTGCTCAGCTCCTGCCTGGCCAGCAGCCTCCTGCTGCTCTCGTTCTCTGAGCAGAGACAAATCAGTGCCAAGGTCTCCCTCTGGATCTCGTGTGTCCCAGAGGAAAGCAGCTCTGGCAGCTGGGCACTCACTTCAGGCTGGGCCAACAGGAGACGCTGATTTTCTTCTGGAAAAAGGAGAGAAAATCTCAGAGCAATGTCACACACTGGCATCCTCATTTTAAATTTTTTTTTTTTTTCAGCAGGAATATTTTATTTGGCATCAGCTGAACCCCACAAGTCAACACAGGCACCAATATTCTGTATTTCCCCTTGTGGCACCTGCACCACTTTACCACCCACCCCAGCCCATTTCTCACCCACGTGGGTATTCCCTAAAAACAGAGGCAGGTATCTGCCCAAGCACTACTGATGGCTTAATTCTAAAAGAATTCAGCCTTCTCTTCTATGAAGCTCTGCTTTTTGCAGCTATAACTGCTTAAACCAGAAAATTGTACAAGTGGTATTATCCTAGGAGCAGCAATGATCACAGGGCATTTACTCTGCACCCCTTGGGTGGATTTGAAATGCTCACAGAGTGGAAATTTCATCCTGCCAAAGCTATGGCTGCATCCAACACCTCCTCTGACCTGTAAAACTCGGTTACAATCAGGTCTGGGTGGACCCAGGTGCTCTGGGAGAGGGGTGGCCATGCCAGCCCAGTCCCAGCCCCAGCAATGCCACATTAATTACACGTTAACAGGGATGAGTGGGCATTCCAGAGCTTTACCATTCCCAGCACAGGCAGCTTGCCACAGGAGGAGAAGGGAAACACACAGCTCCACCTCAGCAGGGCTCTTCCTCTCTGCACAGAAGGCCCTGAACGAGAACAGTCAGCTTGTGAACAGAGCAGAGGATGGACCAAACCAGTGAGAAACAGCCAGGGAATAAAAATTTCTGACTGCTTCATCCCTCAGGTGTGTTTGCAGGCACCACCCAAAATATGGATGAACCCTGAAGAGTCTCAGTGCTGCAGGTCCCAGGGATGCTCCTCTTCAGGCTGTGGTACAGAGCTGAACACCCAAATATTCACTGATGGCCAGAGCACCAGGGGGTGTAGCTGGAGCAACCAACTGCCTTCAGATGTTCTTTTATATTCAGGTTTTTTCTACCAACCTGTTCTCACCACAGAGATAGGATAACTGCCCAGAAAGAGCAGACACAACAGCAATTAATGAATTCTCCTCCCTGCATCTAAGGGAGCACTGTTTGTGTCAGAGTGAGGTACAAGTCCCTCCATTCAGACACTAAAATCTGGTATTACATTCTCCTCTGATCAGTTCATCTGCATTTCAAGAGGTGATTCGGTTTCTTGAAAACAATATTCCCATTTCCTCAGGCTGGAGCCCCCACTGTCCCCTCTGGAGAACTCTTACCCTCTGACAGGCTCGTTCCCGAGGATACTGAAGCCATTGTTTGTCCTAAATAACGTCTGCCCGGTGCCTGGAAGAGGCAGAGATAAACAGCTCAGGTGTGTGATCCACACAGCCAGGCAGGCTCCTGCTCTTCCTGCACAGTGCTAAAAGAAAAGGTCACTGCACCAGCAACTTTGGGGAAAAACATCATTGAAAGAGGGGGCAAACTCCAGGAATGAAGAAGTAGCAGCAGCTTGGAAGCTGCAAATTGCTCTGATTCATGCCTGGCTTGAATGCCTGTTGGCTTCAAGTGTTTAGGAAGGCTGAAACACAAAAGTGGCTTTGTAACTCAATGGGCTTTAACAGAGAATTACAGATACTTCTGAACAAACGAGACCCAAATCCCCAAGAAGTCTCAACAGCTCAGCTACATCATCAGTGTAATTCTACAAAATGCTGTAAACACCTGAAATACCTACTGGCCACACTGAAACATCAAACATTGCCAGTTTGATGTTTTAAATACAGGAACAGTTCCTCTGCTCCTTTAAAAACTGCTCCCTTGCCCTCCTCTGCCTGGGTTACAACTCCCCAAATGAACAACTTCTGCATCAAATACTCACAATTGTTCAGAGCTTCTGCCAGAAGCCTGATGCCTGCTGTGTAGTAGAGGATATCCTGGCCAGGGGTGTTGATCCTCTGCAGCAATTCCTGGATGGATAAAGCAGCAGCATTCCCAGCCTGGACTTCCCTCGCTGCTCTCTCTTCATCTCTCACCCTCTTCTCCTCCAAGTTGGCCTCATTCACACAATCTGGGAAATCAGAAGGAAACCAAGCATGGCAGGGAAATGGTTTCTGTTCTGTTCCATCTTCATCAGTAAACAAGTGAAGAAATATCCATTGCTTACCTTTAAACAGGTTTTCCTTTTGGGGATCAATTTGCAGCATCTTCTCATAGCAGTGCCTGGACTTAAAGGGGAGAAGAAAAGGGCTCTCAATTTCAGATAAAAATAGGATGATGATATCCCAATCAGACCCCAAAAGTTTTTGGGGCCACAGTCCTTAATAAATATGAAAAATAAAATGTATGGAGACACAGATGTCAAAGCTCTCCAAAAAGTCCAGTATTCTCAGTCCCTACACCTGCCTGCTGCTGCAAATTAAAAGGGAATTTTCCAGTAAAACCCAAGGAGCAAAAAATCAGAGTTCCAGTGAGAAAACAAAAAATGAGGCATAGCCTGAAACTTTCTTTCTCTCACCCACCAGAAGCAGAACAAAACATGGTCCTGTGGCCACAAAATTCAGCCAACTTACCTCACTGAAGTGCTGCAGTGCCAGGTGAGCTTTCCCCATTAGAAAATAGGCTTTGAGACAGTTTTTATTGCACTGGGTTAAATAAGAAATTATTATTAGTTATGCGTTTAGAAAATGAATATTTTAATATTTTTTCCAGCCTTCTGACTAATAATTAGAGCTGCCCAAAGCAAAGATTAGGGTATTTATACCCTTTATTAGAGGTGTCTAAAGTTTTCCTGCTGAATTATTGCCCCAGGGACCCAAGGAACACAGGCTTGGGGTGAGGGTGGAAAGCAGGGTTTCCAAAAGGTGATTATTTCCTGCTCATTTGTGTGTCAAAATTATGGATTTCTGTAAACAATGCTAATCTTAGAGGTCTTTCCCATTGGACAGTTTGGGAATTACCTTCAATGCCCACTCACAGTCACTGATGGCTTTTTCATACTCGTGGAGCTTCAGGTAGGCCTGAAATAAACCCCAAAATAGTCCAGGCAGGAGAATTAGAATCCTTCAAACAACTTCTGCCCACTGTTGTACAAACACTGGCTAATTAAAAAGAATAAAATTAGGCTGCTGATTGGCCTGGCCATTGATTTTGCAGGGTAATTCCCATTCTGAACTCGTCTGCCATCTCCCTGGATTTTCTAATTTAGAACAAATTTAATAGAACTCCACACACACACAGGGCAAACAGAGAATGCAAAGCAAATACTTCGTTCTACAGTTTTAGAGGTGATCCCTGAAAAAGAATCACTAAAAAAAAAATACCAGTGTATTAAAATAGAACTGTGAATTGGAATGGTTGTTCTGGAGAAGCAGGGGTTCACCACATCCAGGAGGGAGGAGATGTGAGCTCAGGATGGAATAATCACTCTCACATAACAGAACAATGGGTCTGGGTTTTATCCTGGCACAGCACCACCAAAACCAGCCAGAAGTGGCTCCTTTGCTCCCACTGACCTGTGCCCTGTTTGTGTACAGCTCCTGCTTGTCCTTCAGCTTCTGCAGCCCCTCCGTGTACCTCCGGATGGCCAGGGCAAAGTCTCCTTCCCTGAAAGCTTCGTTGCCCTTCTCCTTCAGGGCTGCAGAGCAGCAGAATGCATTGAGAACAACAATTCCCCTTTAATTCCCCCAAACGGCGGCTGAGGGAACAGAGGCTGTGCTCTCCTGCTGGAAGAGCCACCAGAATTCCAGGCTGCCCATTATTTGCAAGGCTTTCAATGCAGCCATTCCTCTTTCCAGAGGGAAAACCGAGCACTTCTCTCTGCCCAGCCCAGACTCCCTCCCTCCATCCCAAACCAGCACCACAGTGAGGAGAACACGGAGAAATGCAGGATGCAACAGCTCTGTCAAATCCCTAACCCTGCTCCAGTGCTGGGCTCACACAAGCAAAGCAGTGCCTCCCCCAGTCCCTGCCAGGTCCTTTTTGAAGGCACCAGCCTGAAGTGCTTTCAGCACTCACCATTTGCCAACTGCTCATTCTTCTTCCTTCGCTGGGCTCGTTCTTTTGCATCCTTTTCCAAAGCTGCCAGGAAGGCGCCTTCCAGCCGGGAGAGTCGGTGGCGTTTTAGGGAATCAAAAAAACCAAAAAAACCCCAAAAAACCAAACAACAACAACAAACAAACTTCATTTAAAAAGAGGAAAAATAAAACAATTTCTAGGGCATTTCTGAGTCATTTCTTAATTAAAAAAAAAATACTAAGGGGCCATTACAGCAATCAAAGTGGAACGTGATGACAAGCTGTCACAGATAATGATGATGCCACCACTGAGGATCTGCACACCTGCCTTGCTGCAGCTCCTCTCCAGGGGCAAACAAACATGTTTGCTTTTAAATTCAGAATAAAAAGTGTTCAGGTGAGGAGCCAGAATAGAACAAGGCTCCTACCTGTGAAAAATACAACCGTGCTGGTAAGACCTTGAAAAACCTGATTGAATTTTGGTTAAAGCCACTGCAAAAGTCAGCTTGGACTTTGACAGGGGTGGCATCAGGTCTTGCATGAACTCCATCCCTTCTAAAACTGGTTTTAGAGCTGTGGCAGACTAAGAGGAGCACTGTCCTACCTGCATCCACTGCCTCTGCCCTCGCCATGTCCTGGAAAAACAGAAACACAGCACAAATATTTTGGGAAAAGCCACAACAGCAAAGGAACCCTTGCACAAAGCTACAGGGAGCACCCAGGAATATCTGGGTACATCTGAAATATCCAGATTGACACACAGAAGGATCATCCATTTGACATTTAAACAAAGGATGGCAAGGATTTGATACATTTTGACATTCCTGGAAAGCTTCCATTTGTGCCTTTAACGAGGCAAGACCTGAACTGTGTCCAGCTTTAATTTCAGAGGGAAAAGCCCTTACAGAAGTGTTGATGACTGTTCTGTTCACTGTGGTCCTGCTCTCCTCCTCCTCCTCCTCCCTGCTGGCTCCTTCCTCTCGGAGCCTTTTCTCTATCTCAGCAATGGCTTCTTCCTTGACAGCCGAGTCTGAGGAGTTCAGGCCTTGCAGCAAATTGGCTAAAAAGACACAGAAAAAAAAATTAGATATATATACACACACAGGACTTCAAGCATGAAAGGACCAGGAGTTCAGGTGGCACCTGCTTTGAAGGCACTGCTGACCAGGATGGCTTTTACCATAAAATTATAGAACCAAGGAATGGTTGGGGCTGGAAAAGACTTTAAAATGCACCCATTGCCATGGGCAGGGACACCTTCCACAGAGCAGGATGCTCCGAGCCCCGTCCAGCGTGGCCTTGGACACATTAAATGAACAGAAACATTTACAGAGTCCATTTCCTGTGACTTCCAGGAGCCACCTGCAGTTTCTGTCACCACAATCGAGATTTACAAAAGAAAGCGGCTCAGCATCCCCAATAAAACAGGAGACCCTCAGCACCCACAAAGCCTCCCCTCACCCGAGCTCACAGGGAAACCCTGAACAAACCGAACCAGAGCGGGGAGCAGCGGGAATTTTCCCCTTTCCCACGGATTTTCTGCCTTCCTTTCTCCCGCTCCTCCCTCTCCCTTCGCTCCCTCCCTGCGCTGTTCCCCCGCCGGAGCCGCCGCGGCCGCCGGGCCTCTCCGGACACTCACCGACTTCGTCCACGCGGCGCAAGAACCGCTGGAAATCCGCCTCGGTGTCCTCGTCGCGCAGCATGGCCGGGGGACAGCGGAGGAACGAGGGGACACCGGGGGACACCGGGGGACACCGGGGGACAGTAGCGGACAGCGGGACCCGCCGCGGCCGGGCCTCGAACCCGTGGCGCCGTTGCCGGGGAGACGCGGCTGCCGCCGCAGCCGCGGGTGGGCGGGGATATGTAAATGAGGGGGCGGGGTCATGCGGAGGGGGGCGGGTTATGCAAATGAGGGGGTTTATGCAAACGAGCCGGCAATTTGGCGGGAAACCGGCAGGCACCGCCCGCGCGCTCCCGGCACAAAATCCCGGGATTATCCCGGCTGGAAAAGAGCTCCGACACCACCGAGCCCACTCTGTGACCCACCCCCACCCTGTCCCCAGCCCAGAGCACTGAGCGCCACGTCCAGGCCTTCCCTGGACGCCTCCAGGGATGGGCACTGCAAACCTCCCTGGGCAGCCCCTGCCGAGGCCTGAGCGCCCTTTCCATGGGGAAATTCCTGCTGATGTCCGGCCTGAAGCTTGCCCTGATTTTTATACCAGACTCGGCTTATTTTTCTTTTAAGGCCTCCCTGAAACGCTGTGGCTTTCCCGATCTTTGGGAGGCGGCGGCGATGGAAGCTGTCGGCCGCTGCACGGAGCTGCGCTGCCAAGGGATTGCCATTCCCGGCACATCCTCATCCCGGGAACGGCACATTCCACACGGAGCGCACCCGGCAGCACGAGGGCAGCTCACCCTGGGGCTGCTGGCGGTGAGATGGGGACTCACACCGCAGCCACATTCATCTGCCTCCGCTTCCACATCCCGCCTCGTCACACGGGAGATGAAATCCTGAGTGCCAGAGAGGTGCTGAGCTCCACAGGCAGCCAGAATCCCCCGTCCCTTCCACCCCCTTGGCTGCAGGAACAGCCAGGATATCCCTTTCCCCCCCTCATGCACCAAGCCCCAACGATTCCCTTCCCTCCTCTCACTGCCATCAGCTCTGCCCACACCACCCTCCATCCCCAAGGGGTTTTTTTCCCCTCTAATGAAGCTGTTCCCAGCCCAGTGCCCAGTTAAAAACACCCACGAGGCCACAGCTGGGGCACTGGGATGCTCAGGAATTTGGGTTTTATTTGTTATCCCACAAAACCTGGGGGATAAAGCCACACCGTGCAGCAAATGTGCAGAGGGCAGAGACATCTTTAGTCTCTGAATACTTCAAAAAGCACTTAAAATGATGCTCTGAAGCACGTGCACAATGTTCACGTGCTTATATCTGATTAAAAGGCCAGCTAATTTTAATTTCTAGAAGGGATGAGAGAAAGAAGCAGCACAAAAATGTCCCTCCGCCTCCCTCCAGCCCCCCAGCCCCGCTCAGACTTACCCCAAATTCAGCCCAGCCTGGGGTAAAGGAGCCACACTCAGCCAAGGTGATGCTGCCAGTCAGGTGCCATGGCCTTAACAGAGGGAGAAATGAGGGAAAATGAAAATTAAATGGAAATTAAAAGGTCTGAGGGTTGAGGAAACGGCTGCAGAAATATAAAGATCTAATAAAGGATTTGTCAGTGGTTTTGCCACCGAGCACAACCCCAGCTCCAGGGGCAGCAAAATCCCTTTCCACTTCTGTGGGAGGAGAGGGAAGAAGCCCTGAGCTCCTCCAGGTTAAAAAGGTGCAGCAGGGAACCGGGCAAAGGCAGGGCACGGGTTCCATCCAGCTGGCACGGTGGACAGTGACCGCGGCATTCAGGGAACCCTGACCCAGAAAGGGCAACCCCAGAGCCTCCCCTTCAACCCCAGCCAGGGACTTCGGGTCAATTGATGCCTCCCAGTTGAAAGCAGTTGGTGTTTTTTATATCAAATGGTCGGGTAGTGACTAAAAAAGCTCTTTTTCAGTGAAGTGGAATCTTCTGTGTGAAAATCAACTCTGTTTTGCCTGAATTTGTGAAGATAAGACAACCCTCCCCTCCCTGTAATCCCCAGAGTAAAAAAATTAAAGTTGCCCATTTGGACAATTTTTAGCTGAAATTTAGAAAAAAATATCAAGACTTTTAAATGAATTAATTGAATAAATTAATTACATTCAAACCTCAGTTATCAAGTTCAGGCACCCAATTCAGGCTGGGCAGAGGACACCTGTTAACCCAACGCTCCACTCACGCTTTCCACAGCCAGGCAACAGAAAAGTGCCTTTTTTGTGGGGAAAAAGCTCCTCAGTAGCTGTGAAACTGCATTTTTGTGTTTGTTATCTCCAGGAAATAAGTAAATAAGTATAGAGGGACAAAGAAATCAACTCTGAAGTGCTATTAGTGACACTCAGTTGGGATGAGGCAGCAGGACCAGGTGCTGGCCCTGGCAGAACAGCTAAAGAAGGGCAGACTGCAGGCATCAGCTTTTTTTTTTTTTTTTTTTTTTTTTTTTTTTTTTTTTGTAATTTTTATTTGAACACAGTATTCTGACAGAATGCAAAGTCAAAATCCTCAGTTAGTATCAGTATTTACACCAGTGAGAATGGGGATAAAGGTGGAGTCGATGTTTCACTCGGTAAAAAGATTTTTTGTTTTTTTCTTTTTTTAACAAGATAGAAGGCCCCCAAAAGTAGGGAATGCTGGGGAAGGATGGCCATGGAGGGGCTGAGAACAACTACCAAAACAGCCTGGTGGTGAAAAATGTGGGGTTTGAAGGCTCCATAGAAAAGTGTGAAAAGAAAACTCCACTCTGGAAGCTGACGGGCGGGATGCACTATTGTCACCTGTACGAATGGTGCAGCACGAGATGGCAGCGCTCCTGGTGACACTGGGGAGGGACACGGAGCAGCCAGGGCAGTGCCACCGGCCCCTGCAGTGCCACCAGCCCCGGGGATGGACACACGGAGCAGCCAGGGCAGTGCCACCAACGTGGGGCTGGTCCCTGCCCGTGGGGACCCATCAAAGCTGTGAGGCCACTGCTGGCTGGGAACGGGCTACTTGGACATGAAATTGAATTAAATTGAATGATTCCCCCTCGAGGGCGATGTAAACCCACCACAGGTGTGGGGAGGGGTCATGGGAGCACTGAAAGGAGCTGCTGGACACTGCTCAGGGTTCCCTCCTGGCTCGGAGCGGGGCTCACTCCATCTGCCCCAAACCAGAGCTTTGGGATGGAAGGGACCTTAAAGCCCAGCCAGTGCCACTCCCAAAGTGCCACTGGGTGCGAGGCTGGGCTCTGAGCTGGTCACCTTTTGGGACAAAAACGCCAATCCAGGTGGGGCAGCTCCCCCAGTTCCCACCTGGCAGGTGCTGGTGGAGGTCCTGGGGCAGGTTTTTGGGAGGGGTGCTGTGTTTCCTTCCAAGCTGCCCAGCTCTGGGGGGTTCCAGCACACACAGGTGACAAAAGCAGCCAGAACTCGGCACAGAAGGGACAAACTGTGCTCACCCACGGGGATGGAGGCACCAGCGCTGCCCCTGCACTGCCCAGCTGTGGCAGGGCCACGGCTGCTCTTCATGGATTCATTTCTTTGGGGAAAAAGAAAGGAATCCTTGGGACCATGAGCCCAACTTGCCCAGGGCTCCATGGACACTGCTGTGACGGTCATGCAAGGGCTGGACTTGACACCAGGCTTGGCAACGAGGCCCCATCCTGCCCCAAAAGCCGCCCAGGACGGGCGGGGAGCCTCTGCCTGCACCTCCATCGCCCTCCCCGTGCACCCCAGGAGCTGAGGAAAACAAAATGCAAGAAACCCCACACTTAGCAAATGACAAGACCATTGTTTTTCACAGCTGGAAATGGTGTGATGCCACTGGAACAGACTGCATATTCCCAAGGAATACATGGATACAGCCTCCACACCCCCCTCATCCTTCTGGGAACGCCAGAGTCAGCTCGGGTTGCTTTTCTCATTTAAAGGCTTCTGCTCTTTGTAAGAGTTGTTCTCTTTCTGTTTTTTTTTTTAATGATTTTAATTCCTGAATATTTATTTTTTTTGTTTCTCAAATCTGAACTAGCGCTACACCTTCCACATCCAAACTATGTTGAAGCTTTTATTATTTCAATACTATGACAAAAAACACGGTTCACACTAAAATAGTCACGCACCCACAGTGCACAAGCTTGCAGATCTAAAGTAGAATTAAAAAAAAAAAAAGAAAACAAAAGGGAAAATAAAAATAAAAATAAAAATTTAAAAAAAAAGGGAAATAAAACCCAAAACCCCAACAGGAGGAACATCTCTATACAATGGGCTGGTCTCTCCCTACATTCCTCTGCCTTCCTTCTGCTCAAAGCTCCTTTTCACCCCCAAATCTCAGTGTTGCTCCACGATTCCTGATAATAAATCCAATTAATCAGCTCTCCCACCCCTAAATCTGTGTTTCTCCATGATTCCTGATGATAAATCCCATTGATCAGCTCCCCCCATCCATCATTTAACCCAGGGGCTGCCTCACCCCCTTCCCCAGCTCTGCAGGGTGCCAGGGGACATCCCTGGCACCGAGTTCCAGCCCCTGCTCCCGACTGCAGGAGTTGGGTCCTGCAGGGCACAGACCCAGCACACAGGAGGGGATGGGATGCACCAGGAGGGTCCCTTGGGAGGGACCTCCAAGGATCACCTGGTGGAGCTGCACCTGCAGGAAGGGAAGGGGCTGGAATCTGCCCAGCGCCTTTGGGCAAAAACATCTTTGCTTTTATTTTGGCTTTTTTTTTTAGGGTCAGAGGGCATGGTATTTACTGAAAGTGGTATTTTCTGAAAACTGGTATTTACTGAAACTTGAATTTACTGAAACTGGAGTAGTTTTCTGAAATGGGGATTTTCTGAAATCGGTGTTTACTGAAATTGGGATTCTCTGAAACTGATGTTTTCTGCAACTGGAATTTTCTGCCACTGGAATTTTCTGCCATGATCAGGAGGGATTGATTTGGTCACACACCTGAGCCCAGACCAGCCCAAACTGTACAACCTCCCTTGTGCTCCTCAGAGCTCCGGGAGGGTTCCGTGAAGGAAAGGGGAGAATGTCCTAAAAAAGCAGAGATGGTATTTCTCTTATGCAGTCAGGCCCAGGTCCAGCAAGGGACTTCAAACTAAATTTAAGCACAGAAGGATTTTCTCCAGCAACTCCCTCACCCCAAGCAGAACCTGGGGATTGCTGGCTAAAGCCCTTGACTGGTGGCAAGTGGTTTGAACACCCCCACCCCCCAAAAAAACCCCAAACCAAACCCCAGCATCGCTTTTCTTCTTACTCCAGTAAGAAATAATAATAATAATAATAACAATAATAATAATAATAACAATAATTAAGAAAAGAGAAAAGGGGAAACGACTACTGTAAACATCCACGGTTGAAAATGTCTCCCTTTGCAAAGCAAGCATGCTGCTACCCTAGTGTCTACAGGACTGGATTTACTGAAAAACCAAAAAAAAAAAACCAAAAAAAACAAAAAGAAGAAAAAAAGGCAGCTATTTTACACATCCATTTCAACACAACAAAAGTTAAAAAAATATCTGTCAATTGTAAACACTGGAAAGAACCCAAGTTGGCAAAACAAAACAAAACCAAAAATTGAACGTAAAATTTAAAAAGAAATGTAGAGTCTGAATACTGCAAATTGAAATACATCCCCCGAAGCTGCAATTTTGGCATTCTTCCTAAAAAATAGATAATAATAAACCCCAAATAAAGGTCTAACGTGGCGAGCAGGATTCAGTCACAAAGAGCTCGAGACACTTTGCATACTGACCAGATACAAGGTGAACAGAAATTATAACTTATTTATGAGGCTTTACATATTTCAAACTCGACTGAAAAGTATAAAAATAAATTGTGGACTTTGTTCTTTAAGCACCAGCTGTGCCCAGCAGCACAGTGGTTATCTCTGCTATACTAACAAAGGAAACAACAGGGTCTCTTTTCATTTTTTTTTTGTCTTTTTTTGTGGTTTTTTTTTGTGTCTAGGACTACTTGATTTTGAGCTTCCCAGCCACACTGCAACCAGCATTGCAATTTTTGCTTGTTTGAATATACACAGGGCCAGCTGAGCCCTGATTTGGTGACGGGTTTAACCCTGTTTTTAACATGTTTTACTTTTTCAAAGCAAGTGCACAACAAATAGAACCTTTCTAGAAATCTCAAAGAAACCAAGAAACAAAAATCAAAAAAACCCAAAAAAAAAAAAAAAAAAAAAAACCAAACCAAAAACAGAAGAAGAGAGAAAAAAAAAAAAGGAAAAAAGAGACATTCCCTCCCTCCCCCCATTTATGCATTTTCTGGTTGGTTGGTTGTTTTTCTCTTTTAAAAAAAGGCAACAGACACTAGAGGAATGAGATGGGTGTGTGGGTTGTGATTTCAATGCTCGGGTGAAGGTTTCTGCCGTCCCCTCTGCCGGTGCTGATCATGCTTTGCTCTCGTTCTCATTTGTTTGTGTGGCTTCGTTGGGCACCGTCTTCACTTCTGCGGGAGGGCTCTTCCTGTCCGGCACGGCGCCTTTGTCCTCTGCGGGCATTTTCCTGGGGAGAGGCAGCAAAGGGCACAGTTTAGAGGCACGGAAACACCGCCTGGGCCGAGCTAGCCACAGCGAGAGAGCGTCTGTCTGGAAACAAATCGCCCTGAGAGAGCAAAACCAGCATTTCCTGAGGCAGGACTAAGGAACACCAAGCTCAGCTCCCCCACCCTGGGTCATTTAGTTCTAGATTAACCTTTCTTTTGGCTTCTCCTGCCCTGGGTTGGCTCAGGGCTCAGCTGCAGGGGTGCGAAAAGGAGCAGCAGGACAAACTCACACGGCTGCAGAAGGATTTGGCTTTGGCACCCGAACTCCCTGCTCACACAGCCTGACACCTGAGCAGCAATCCCCTTTTTTGTGCTCCTACAGGAAGCCAGTCCTGAATTCCCCAGGATGCTGCAGGAAGGGGAACGTGGAAGATGGGAATTCTGTCACAGCCATTTTCACAAGTGGGAGGGAGGTGACCACCCTGAGAGGTGACAACTGCCAGCCCAGGCAGTCCAACATCTGCAGCACAGCTGGGACCCTGCCCCAGCCCCCAGGTGCTGTTTTCACTCTCCTGCCCAACTCAGGGTGCTGCCTGTCTCAGCCAGGCTCACACTGCCCCAGCCTCCTCCTGCCAGCTTGGGGACAACTCCAGAGGCTCCAACGCTGTCACCTTTCCACAGGGCACTGGTTGCTGCCCAGCCTGACACTGAGTGAGTCCTGAAGCTGCTCTGACCTGCCAGGACATGGGATTTGGGGGGTTGTGCTCATTGACCTGCAGGACCTCAGCACTCTGAGGAAAGCTCTTCCTTTTACACCAAACTGGACTACTTCTGATCTCTTCCATGAAAGAGTAACCCAGGACAGAAAAAGCTGCACCAGAGCCTAAAGAGCAACACGTTTCTGATAAATCCCCAGCTCCCCTTCCTCTGCCTCCCTGGCACAGCCTACTCCTGCTCTCCTCCTGGCACCTTCCAAGCCAAGCCCTGTGGGCTCTCGGGTGAGTTAGTTGGCTCAGGAAACAGTGAGATTAGTCAAGAGAACACCCAACAGAGGACACAGCACAGCACCAGGGCACGAGGGACACAGCACACAACCAACACAAGAGTAAAGGCGGCCGTACTCGGTGCTTGCGGGCGCGGCGGGGGCAGAGCTGTCTGCAGCGGCAGCAGCAGGCTCGGGGACTTGCCCACCAGCCCCGCTGGCAGCAGGAGGAGTAGCAGTGCCAAGAGCTGCAAAAACATCCTTTGCAAGATCAATGTCTGGTGGCTTGAAGGTCCCTTCGTCCATTTTAAAGTCCTCGTTCTGCGAGGGGTTGGCGGCGCTGCCCGAGGCAGCCTCGCTCTTCACGTTGCTCGGGTTCTTGGGGGTCTCTGCTGGACTCTTCACTGTGCTGGGCTGCACAGGCTCCTTCTCGGGGCTCTTGGCCACCTCCTGCTTGGGCTCTGAGGGAGCTGGAGGGCTCGTGAGGTTGGCAGGGCTGGGGGCGGCCGGCTTGTTCCCGGCTTTGGCGGCGTCGGCCACCGCGGTGCTGGGGCTGAGCACGGCCTGCCCCGGCAGGACACCTGAAGACAAATTACTGGTGGCTGGAGCAGAGCTGGGGGTATCGCTGAGATCAACAAGAGGGGCCACTTTGGGGGTGGAGGAGGGCGGCGATGCCGCCAAGGCGGCGGCCGTGCCTTTGGCCGGGGTGGCCTGGCCGGGGGCCGTGGCGTTGGCGTCGGGAGTGGCCGTGGCCGGCGGGGCAATGCTGGAGGTCAGCGTGGTGGTCTCGCTGGTGGGGCTGTTCTGGGCAGTGGCAAAGGTTTCAGTGATAGTGTCAGAGTTAGTGGTGCCCGTGGTGACAGAAGGCAGCATGTCCTCCACGGTGGCCGCAGTGTCGGCGGGGTGCCTGCGAGGGGGACACGGGGACGAGAGAGAGAGAGAGAAAGAGAGAGAGAGAGAGACAATGAAGCCCCGAAACGACAGCAGGGAGAGGGGGCAGAGAGGGAGAGTGAGGACAGCACACACACGGGACATGGAGAGGGACTCAGGAGCAGAGACTTGCAGAGGTCAGACATGCAAAGGGAGCGAGGCTGGGATGGCTGAGGATAATCAGGAAGAGAGAAAAAGCCAAGAGGACATGACCTGCAGGAATGGCTTGCTCGTGTGCAGTGTATGGGCTGAGGCAAATGGGATCCTGTCAGCTTGCAGAGACTCTTCTCTCCTCACCTAAAACTTTCCTCTCAGCCTCTGCCCCTGACCTCCCCAGGCAGCTCTCTGCCAACTCCCTGAGCCTGCAGCCCTGTGCCACCTGTCACCAACACCACACGGCCCCAGCGTGGGCCCCTGAACCCAACCCCT
Organism: Corvus hawaiiensis; assembly: GCF_020740725.1. Taxonomy (NCBI): domain Eukaryota; kingdom Metazoa; phylum Chordata; class Aves; order Passeriformes; family Corvidae; genus Corvus; species Corvus hawaiiensis. The sequence continues at coordinate 5,979,604 of NC_063237.1, read as the reverse complement.
CACCTTGTCCCGTCCTGCTGCTGCAGGTTTGTCTGAAGGCCTGCACAGCCCTCATCAAACCTCAACTTCTTTTCTCCCACGCACATTAATGCAGACTCAGGCCCCAGTTCAGCTCTCAATTCTCTCTCAGAATGCTCGGCCTTGCCGTGACTCCACATCCAGGGCTCAGCTCCTGGGGAGGATCTCTCCCCATGGGTTCAGGCTCTCACCCAGCACTGCTGGGACAGGGTTCACGCAGGGCTCGCTGCCAGCTGGGGCTGATTTTGCTCTGGATCCTTTGCAGTGACCCTGGACAGCGCTGGACCTCCACACTGGACAGGCTGGCAGAGGAAACACTGCTTCCTTCCCCTTTCCCTTCCAGTGCTGGAAACAGGAGTCACTGAAGCTTGAGAGGAGGAACCTCCTCACTGGCATGTGGAGATTTTACCTTTCTTCCTCTCTTCCTGCCCTAACTCGTGTTCCTGAGGGATTAGGGCAGCTGAGGGCAATGCAGTGACCCTGTGCTAGGGCTGGCTAAGGCCACATACTCTGGCTCTGTCAGCGGGGTGGTCTCGTTGGGCTCCGTGTGCTTCCCCCCATCGTGGTTGGGGGTCCTCTCTTCCTCCGTCCGCACCTCCACGATGGGCTCCTTGGACTCATCCTTCCTGTAATGAGGGAATGGCATGGGGAGGGATGGGCTCCTCCTGCAAAGACAGGCTGCAAACGCCCACAGTGAGAGAGACACGCGGGGCTGAGCGGGGAGCGCTCCTTGGGGTCACTCCTCCTTCCCCAGCACACAACTCCGGGGTGATGTCCAGCACTGGGCTGTCCAGCACTGAGGCCACCTATTTGATGGCTACCAACAGGAATGAGACAAAAAACCAGAGGAACAACTCCAGAAACACCTTCCTGGAAGCACAAAGCAAAACCCCAGCACCCTCCCCACAGAGATGAGGGCCCACAGCTTCCTGAGGCAGCTCCTTTTCCGTGAGCTGAGCACAGAGGGAGGGATGTGAGGGGCAGTACTCACGAGAAGGCCGCTTTCCCCTCCTCCATGTCCTTGCCCTTGGCCCCCGGGCCGGATTTGCCGCACAGGTTGACGGCGATGCACATGAGCAGCCCACACTTGTTCAGGAAGTAGCAGGTGACATCCACGGCCACCAGCAGCGCCACGAAGACCACCACGAGGATGCCAATGATGGCAGCAGTGCCCAGGCCTGAGGCAGGGCTAGTGCTGGCTTCAGAGACCAAGGGAGAGAAGAGAGAAGGCGCTCGGGTTAAACGCTGGGGGTATCAGGGCTCAGATTTGGCTGCACTTTAGTTGCTTTTAGGAAGTCCACCCTCTCTCTAGCAGCCCTGTGCAGTAACCAGTGCTTTTTCCTACAGACCATTTCCCTGAAAGGATGGGCCTGATGGGGCTTTTCCCACCCCTGTTGGAATAAAGCCTGAAGAGCAAACTGCAGAATCCTCTCCTGCTGTGCACACCCCCAGCAGGGCTCCTGCTTCCCACCTCCTCCTCCTCCTCCTCCTCCTCAAGAGGAAGGGCCAGAGTGGCTCTGGCACTGCCAGTCTGGCCCAAGAACCAGTGGAAGCAAAGCCCAGACTCTGCAGCAGGATTTTTCCTGGTGGGATACAAAACACTGGGCGATGCTCAGTGCTGGTGAGCCCCTGAGGTGGTGAAACTGAGGTAAAGCCCTCCCTGGAGCTCAGGTGAGACCCAGCTCTCCAGAATGTGTTCACAGCTCCCCAGCCTCTTACTACCACAGCCCCTGGAGCCCCAAACCCTTGGAATCTTCGCTTTGCAGAACCCCCCAGCAAAGCCCCTTTATCACCTCAGCCCCATTTATGCCGACTGTGACAGGTGAAAAGCCCTTCCCAGGGCTCCAGACAGAGCCACACCCTCTGCCACGCATCTTTTTGTTTAAAAACAGGAGGCAGAGCACCCTTACCCTGGGGCAGAGAGGTGGTGTTTCATTTTGTGACCCCGAGATGGATCAAGGAATGCAGATTCCAGCAGGGTAAGTAGGGAAAAGCCACTCTGAGGCACCTGACTGTCACTGGGATCACGAGTCCAGCCCCTGGCCAGCAGAACACTGTCCCACAGCCCGGTCCCTGCCAGCAAACTGCACAATTACATGAATTAATCACCCTCCAATGCCTGCAGGGAGTGAGGAGGGCACGGATCTTCCCTCTTTGAATGTGTTCAGGATCCTTGCGTGGATCATTCCATAACTGACGTGCTGGGTCACACTCCCCATCCGCATCCCCTCTCTGGGCAGGGGCTCCTTGGCAGGCTCCTAAAGGCGAGCCAAGGACAGCATCCCAGGCAGGATCACAGGATCAGAATTCCCTGGGTGCCTCCAGAGCTGGAGGGAACTGGAATTTTCCCCTTCTGGAAAATTCCACTCACACCAGAGCCCTGCTCTTTGCTTCCTCTCCCCTCCCAGCTTCTCCAGGAGATGTCAGCCCCGTCAGCCCCCCAGACTCCTGCTGGGACAGCCACAGACCCCTCTGTTGCCCCAAACACCCAAGGAGAGCCCTGAGCAGGTACCACCCTCCCCTCCAGACCCTGTCCTGCTCCTCTGCCCCAGGAGGAGGAGGATGGAGGTGGTGAGAACCAGGGCAAGCCTGCAGAGGAATGTCCCTGTTTTTGTGCTATTCTGGGATTTTACACCTCAGGCAACGGAACTGGGCCAAGGTAATTGTCTGCAATTTGGGTTTCTAGGCTGGTAAGGGAGCCCTGTAATTTGCAGGAACTTTCAAACCTTCCAAGGACTGGCAATAAAGAGAAATAATACAAAAATCCTCCACGACCCCATGAACTCGGGAGGCTCTTGGTGCTGCCTTTCTTTTTCCTTGTAAAGGAATTTTGCTGTTGCTATAAAATGCAGGAATCATAGTGGGGATTATTCTTTTCACAGACTGTCCCATCTGATTAAATGAAATTGATCTACAAATACTTTGAAGAACCATTCCCTCCATCCTGTAGCTGGATTTATGTTGTATTTAATGAAACTAATATTTAGACATCCCTTAAGGGTTTGCTGGGGCCTAAAACAATTCTGTGTACAAAGGAAATGGATAAATAAATGGGCTGTGGAACAGCAGCTGCTCACACTGTGTGTATGAAATAAATGTAATAAAAAGATGTTGGACATTTCTGACCTGATCCAGAGCACATCCAACCCTTCCATTAATCCCCTTCTGCCACTCTCAGGACTAAGAGGAATAACATTTCCACCGGTTAAATAAGGAAACACAAACCATTAAAGAACTTCTGGAGTCCTTAATTCTAAAGAAGTGAAGAATTTATTAATTACAAATGATATTTTCCAATGGAAAATGAGCTTCCTGCAAGACTGGCTTTTCTAATCACCCTCATTTACAGCGCGCAGTAAAATCACCCATCAGTTTTACTCTTGGTACAGAAACTGCCCTGTCAGAGAGAGCTCAGCTGTGGCTTCCTAGTGGGGTCTCAGCTAGAGAATGTTCAGGCACAGAGACAAAAAGGGATGGAGAGAAGCAGGGGGGACTCCAGGCATTTCAAAGGTCCTACAGGATTTGGCAAAAGAAAGAAGAAGGAACAAAACAAATAAAAATCCATTTGGTGCACCCAGAAACAAAACCCAGGGGAGAAGCTCTTTGTTCTCAGTGGATGCCAGCAGCTTTCATTTGCACACATTTAAGTTTCCTTTGCACGAGGTTTTACAGAGCTGCTCCCTCACACACTCCCCAGCTCACGGTGGGGAAAAGGACCCTTCTGTCCCAGTGCCATTCGCTCTGCCAGCGACACAAACCCAGGTTTCACCATCTGGGCTTGTTCCCAGGAGCACACAGCAGCCTGGGGAGCTTTCCCTCAGGACAGGGCAATGGGGATTTCCCAAACTCCTGCTGGACTCTGACCTCAGAGCTCCTCCAAGCTCTGTTGTTTTCCCACGACTGACTCCCTTCCCAGGGATGAAAAAGGGAGTATCAGGGTATCATGGAATGGTTTGGGGTGGAAGGGACCTTACAGCCCATCCAGTGCCACCCCTGCCAGGGCAGGGACACCTCCCACTGTCCCAGGCTGCTCCAAGCCCCAATGTCCAGCCTGGCCTTGGGCACTGCCAGGGATCCAGGGGCAGCCACAGCTGCTCTGGGAATTCCAGCCCAGCCCCTCCCCACCTTCACAGGGAAGAATTCCTTCCCAAGATCCCATCTAACCCTGCCCTCTGGCAGTTTGAAGCCATTCCCCCCTGCCCTGTCCCTCCATCCTTTGTAAATAATCCCTCTCTGTTTTTCCTGTCAGCTCCTTCAGGTCCTGGAAGGGGCATTTAGGTCACCCCAAAGCTTCTCTTCTTCTTCTGAACACAAAGAGTGACAACAAAATCCTCTTTTCTGGAGTAAACCAACTCTGCCCCAGCTGCCCCCCCTCCCCTCCAGCAGCTCCAAGAGGCTTGTATTTAAAGAGAACTTGTATTTAAAACCTTTTAGGTAAAACCTTCTGCTTATCCCCCAGAACCTTGGACGTGCAGACACCTGCAGCTGCTCCTGGTGGAGCAGGACATTCCCAAACATTCCTGTCCATGAAAGCAGCCAAACAATGCTCTGACCAACAACTCAGAGAACATGGAGGGACTTCAACAAACTGTGGGAATCCTGCAGACCCTGCAAGGCTCTGCAGCCCCTCACCCACATGTGGGAACTGCCCGTGCCCGTGGCATGAAAACCCCAGGGTTTGAGCATCTTCTGCTTCCAGGCCTGAATCTCTGCCTCCTCTCTGAGCTGACTTTTCTAAAAACTCTTTTTAAATTTTATTTTACTCACATCAAAGCCTGGGACCTTGAACATGGGATCCCCAAGGGTCTGACAGATCTCTGGTATCTGTGGTGTTACAAATCTGCACAAATTTGTGGTAAAAAAACCCCAGTTCTGCTCCTTATTTTCACAAACAGAAGGAAGCACTTCTCGAGTGTATTCCACGCTGCTGGGCTCCTGTTTGCTGGTGGGTATGGCATTAATGTCAGCCACATAAATGATGTCTCAGCTGCTTGTCAGGGCTCTGCCACAGAGAATCCTCCCCTGCCCTAAACCCCTCTCCTGGGGCAGAAGCACCTCCACAGGTGCTGCTCTCTCTCCACACCACACTGTGCAAAGTTATAAAGGTAATTTTAATAACTGTGATTTTGGTGAGAAACATCTCAGCCTCAGGCACTGACCTCCCACTGTGGATAAGGGGAAATCCACAAAAAGCTGATCTCAGATCTACAGATGAACTCAATGAGTCCAGTTAGAGGGGAAATCACACCATTTTTTAGTGTTAGGATTATCTTGCTGCACTTCAGTAAACTGCAAAGCTCTAACAAAGTGTCTACACTCTACAACACTGGAAATGAGGGGTTCTTGTAAAAAAAAAAAAAGAAATCCACAGGCTTTTGTGTGTGACACCTGCACCGAGTTTTCATTTACAATTCAGACAGAAAAGTTCACAACTCGTAAGGAACAAGATCTGAACAAACACAGCAGAGCATAAAAGGCAGAGTCAGACACGAGTGAGGGCAGGATTTGGTTTGTCCCTGGAAGAATTTTGTCAGGAAGATGAACCCCACCCAGCTGAGAGGGTTTGAGACCGTCTGGACAGACACTTCAACAAGGGAGAGACCCCAGATTTTAGGAGAGCATCAGAGGGGATGGATTTCCTATCACAAAGAATTCAGTGGGGTTGTTGTTGCTGGGTTGTTTTTTGTGGTTTTTTTGGTGTGGGTTTTTTTGGGGGGGTGGGGAGTTCTGGTTGGTTTTTTTTAAGAAGCAAAGAAAAAAAATCATCTGAAGTTTGCTCAAGGAAATTCCCAGAATTTGCTAACAAAGATGGTTCTACTGCAGTTTAGACCATGGGTTAATCCTGTCACACGCACAGTTCACCAGAAATATTATTAAGGATCAGTAATAATAATTTTGCTGGTCAGGTAACTTGATCCAAGCTAAGATTTTCTGTTAGAACAGCAAGGAAAGGGATCTCTCTGTGATAACACAGCAGTGGAAAACCAGGGAATGTTAGAAAAGCATTGGAAATTTGTGTGTCCATGGGCTGTGTCTGCCCACCTCCACTGTGGGCCAGGAGGAATCTGCACACGAGGGAGTGACAAGGACTCGACCACGAGAAGAAGGAAAAGCAGCAATGCCCCCAGTGTGATTCCCAGCAGATGTTTATAGTCAGAGCAGCACAGCAGGAAAACCTTCCAGACATTTGAATCCACATGCAAAAGCCCCCAGAGACATCTGGGCAATCAGCAGGATGGTCTCTGACAAATCTTCTCTTTCTTTTTACAGTCTGTGGGTTTGGGTTTGTGGATGGGGCCTCCTTTTGCACAAGATCAGCACCAGATGTGCAGAGAAATCAGTAAAAAGCAGGATCTTAAAGGCTTTCAGCATTGCACCTTCCTTTGATGAAAACAGCAAGCAAACAACACCAAAAAAAAAAAAAATCTTTCTTTCCATCCGTTTAAAAGGGCAAATTCATTACAAGTAACAAAAAAAATGTTAAAGAGAAAAAACTTGGCTTAAACCTTTTTTCCTTGTTACAAAATACTGACTCTTTCAAATTAAACATTTTTTTTAAAGTGTTCTGTGTTTGTTTCTCTTTTTTTTTTTTTTTTTGTCTGAACTGACACAATCCTCTGAAGCAAAATTATCTCCTTTCACACCTTGCTGGGACCCAGGCCTTCCCAAGCAAATATTGCTTTATTTGACTCTTTTTTTAAGTTTCTAACAGAGCAAAAGCAGAGTCACTGCAGAAAGAAGCAATGAGACAAAGGAGGACGATGCTGATGGACTTCCCAAGGTCGCTGCAGGTGCCAGACAGTGGTTCCCAGGAGGGGGGGATATGGTTGTTTTAAAAACAAATTTGGTGCATGTGGCAAGCGTGGATGTTTCCCGTGAGATCCAAGGTGACCATGGATGACAGACATAGGAAAGGAGTCAGGGGGAAAAGGGAGAGGGGAGGGAAAGAAAGGAAGAGAGGAAGAAAAAAAAGAAAGAAAAAGAGAGAGAGAGAGAGAAAGAGAGAGAAAAATAGATAAAAAAAATTAGGTCATAAATACAGAAAACATAAGAATCAAAGGTTTATTTAATCTCGTAAATTAAAATGGCTCAGGGTTCCAGGAGCAGCACGTTCACCACAAAAGGGTCAGAAGCTCAGCAAAGCCCAAAGCTGCAGAGCAGGGTCCAAGGCAGGGCAGGTGGGGTTTGCAAGCAAATGAGATTAAAAATGATGGCACAGAAGGGGCTCAGCGAGAAACACAGGGAAATGGGGGGCTGTGTGTGAGGGGACAACGCTGCCTTCACACAGGGAGAACAGGGAAACAAGAACAGCTTTGGTGCAGCAGAGAATGCACCTGCCTGTCCAAGCCCTTCCCCAAAGCTTGGATAACAGATCCACATCATCCTGAGGGAGCACCACGGTCTCAGGAACGCTCTGACTTTGCCATTCAGCCTCCCAGCTGCTTGGGAACTACTCCAATGCCAGGATGATTATTATTATTTCTGAAAATAACACCCTTATCCTTCCAGCCACCCTGAGGCCTCTGCACAGGTGAGGGGAACCAAGGACTCTACACAATAAATGCACATTTTACTGCAGGGAATCCCTGGTTATTGCTGTCAGGCACAGCACTGGCTCCAACCCCTGCACAGCTCATTTTGAGACAAAACCACAGAAATGCCACAAAACAACAAGGAAAGGAACACACAGAGCCTCTTCCTGCCACAGTTTGGCAGGAAAAAAAAAGACCTGTGGGGCTGCACAGCAGAGAAAAAACCAACCTGTCCCTGGAAATATTTTCCTCAGTGTTATCAGTGTGGGGATCAGGGAACACCTTGGAAGGCCAAAATGACAAAAACCCTGGAGAAAGAGTCACAAACCCAGCAGTGACCATGTCACTGCACACGGACACAGCACTTTCTGAGGAGCAGCTGAATTCCAGCTGCTGGGGCAACCCTGCATTCCCCAAAACTGCTTTTCCAAGGGCAACATTGGAGCAGCAGCCTCAGATCCCGGCTCCTCCTGTGCCTCACACCAAGCTAAGCAAGGAATAACTTCAGAGAGGCCAGGGAAGTTTCACCTGTGATAACCAACTGGGGTTTGCCCCATTTTTTAGAGGGTTCCTGCACATGTTACAACTGGATTTAAAGGGCTCAGAAGGGGAGCAAGGATCGGAGCTGTTGGAAATGAGAATCACAGAGTGAGTTGCTTAATGAGTTACTGAGGGTGCTTCCACCCGGAACTACGCCCTGTTCAAGCACCCCTCAGTCTCTCCTTTGCCCCATCTCCCTCCTCCTCACTGCCAGTCCCACTTCTCCAGCCCAAAGTCACCCATTTCTGTGCTCAACAATGTGATCTGCCTCGGCCAAGGGGGATTTCAGCATTGCCATGAGGTCTGAGCTGTTTCCTTCAGCCAGGGAACGGGCACAGGGGAGCAGGGCAGGGACTGAATTCTCAGGGAAAAACTGAAGGAAACTCTCTGGTTTCAAGGAAAAACATGAGACAGAATGAAATCAAGTAAACCCCCTCAGTATGGGCTGTCAGCACCAACCCTGGGGGTGCAGGGAGGACTTGACTCAGCATCCCTCTGTCTTTAACCACCACAGCTTTAATTTACAGCTACTTCAGCAATCCCCTCCTCAGGTTCTGGTTGCTTTGTGTGGGTTCCCCCCTTCCCTTTTTTAAATGCCCACATGTAGAAAAGAAATCCTAACTGTCCTTTCAACAGGTTGTCACAAACTGCTCGATTCCAGTTTCTCAGCCAAGAATTCTGCTCGCTTTTTGAGCACACTAATAAGTACAGTCTGTCTTAAGAGCTTCCAGCAGCACCCTAAAGCTTTTGAATTATTTTTCCCTAATGCCCTCCCCAACACGAAAGTGTCGCTGTTTGAAAATTACTGTCATTTGGTAATTTGAATCGAAAAACGCTCAGAGAAAGATTTTCACTGCCTCCTCTTCCAACTGCCAGCAAACTCCTGGTGCCTTTATTCCACCAAAGATGGACAAACAAGCAGGAAGGGAGATCTGGGAGGGAAATCTGCCTTGTGAAAAGCATCACCCTGCAGAGCTGAAAGGTCTATTTGAGTTTAAAGCGGGAATTTCACTTTCTGCTCTCAGGAAGCTTCTTCCTACCTGCTGCTCTTCCCACCTGACACAACGAGCCAGCACCCCCTGGGAACAGCAAGGCAGGGATTTGCCAGGGAGCGCTCCCACCAACGCCGTACATGCCTGCCACAGGTATGTACACAGCCAAACCCCTCAGCTTTGGATGGGGGAACCAACCATGAGAGAATGGGCTTCAAGCAAGCGAGCTGTCAGGGTTACTGGGGCACATTAGGGGCGGCTCTGTGGCATTAATGGGCAGCAGAGTCCACGGGAGAGGCGGAGCAGCAGTACCTGGGATGACGGTGGGCTGGGCCGAGGTGCGGAAGGCGTAGTGGGCTGGCTTGGACTTGCCCTGCTGGTTCTCAGCGATCACGTACACCTCGTAGTCAGCGTTCCAGTCCAGAGACTTCAGCATCACGTGGTCGCTGCCCGACGGCAGCCGGATCTCCGGCTTCCACTCCGAGGAGTGCTTCTGCAGGGAGGGCACAGGGACGGCGTCAGGAGCAGCCCAGGGCTCGGCAGCAGCGTCACCCCACACAGACACCCCGAGGGTGGCACCCGAGGGGTGCCAGCGACGGGCCAGGCTCTGCCCAGCATCACGGGCCGCGAAGTAAAACACAGCAAGTTCTGCCTCAACAGGAGGCAGGGTTTCTTTCCATGGAACAGGCACCCAGGGAACGTTGCCCTCTCTGGAGACATCCCAAACCCACCTGCACGTGTCCAGCTTTGGCACGGGGCTGGGCTGGGTGACCTCCAGAGCTCCCTCCAACCCCAACTATTCTGGGATTCAGTGAAACCATCACAGGCTGCTGGCTCTGAGTGGAGAATGAGATGCCAAAGCAGCCTCTCTCCTGCTCAGAATCCTGTTTTCTTCCTCACTTCCTCCTCTCATCTTTGCCCCATCACTAAACTTCTTTCAGAGGGCAAAAGCTGCAACTTCTGTTCCTCTCCCCCCTGCAGAAGTGCTCTTTCGCATCTCAGCACGTCAAATTTAAACCATCTGAGTGACAGAGATTTCTTTCTTCAATTCACCCCCTCCAAGAGCCCAGTGAGCCCGGAGCAGCCTGGGCTGTGCCACTGATGCCTTTTCCTGGTCTTAAAATCAAGAGGCATACACGGTTAGAAGGGGAAAAGGGATTTTACCTTGGTATTTATTTTTAAGGATCCTCAGGTGCACACGTCCAGGTCATACGCATCGAGATGTACCCCACCGAGCCTATCTCTGTGTCTGTCTCTGTGTCTGTCTCTGTGTCTCTCCATGTCCCTCCCCCCAACATTGGGTATAACATTATAGGTGTTACTAATTAGCAGATCTATCAAAGATTCCCCAGTGAGAGGCTCGAGTGAGCCCCCCTCCCCAAGGAACCTTCCCCTGGAGGGTTCTATCTGGGTTTACAGAATGTGTTCTGGAGAGGACCTTGGGCTCTGGGGCACACTGATCCCCAGCTACGAAGCTTCTAAAATATTGAGTCTCTTAGCTTGACAAACAAGTCCAAGAATGTAGGCAAAAAGCACTGAGAATACAGAAGTTGTAAAAGGTATAACAGGGATATAAAAGAAAAGGCAAAAATCTTCATGGCATCACCGCACTTACAGCTTTGTACTTGATCAGGTAGTGCCTGATGGGGGAGCCACCATCGTCCTGCTTGATGACGTTCACTTTGATGGAGTTTCCATCCTCTCCTATGTGCCCTTCCAGCTTGGGGGCGCTGGGTTCCCCTGCAACAACGGGGATTCAGCGTTATTCGTGTAAAAACAAAGTATTATCAAGGAAAAAGTACGCAGCAAAATCAGAAAAATGCTTCATTATCCTCGGCTCAGGGTACCAGCTGACCCACAGAGGACACCGTGTGTTTGGGGTATAAATATTTGCCACGCCCAAGGATTTCTTGCATTTGCACAACACCGAATCTCCGGTTTTGTGTGTGCTGGAATGGAGTCAAAGAGATCCCACCCTCCCCCAAGAACATCCCCAAGCAGTGACCAATTCCTCGCTGCCTCTGTTGCAAGAACTGCTGTGAAACACCTGGCAAACATCAAGAAGGGCTCTGTGGCTGCTCCTGTGGGCTGGGGATGTAAAGAGCATCACTGAAAAGGACCTTGTGCCTCTCACACAGACCCAGGTCTGCACTCTGAATTTGTTTAGGGGTTCTGGAGTTGCTGCACCAGAGACTCACTTAAATGAGGGTGAAAACACTGAGCAGAACCCCAGAGCACATCCTGTCACTCAGCCTGCACTGGTGGAACTCCAGTGGGTACTACTGGAGAGAGCTGGACCCCTTCACTCTTCTGGAATAACCATTTTTAGGAGAAAAAAAGCTATCATTTCCCAAACTGCACCCCTGCCATCAGCAGGAAATAGAAATCTCCTTTCCTTCTGCAGGGCACACTGATTTACAGCCCCATCCCTGCAACCCACAGCTCCCAAACTGCTTCTCCTACTCAATTCCTCCACACCACGGGAGGATCCCAATCCCACCTTGCACCTCTGCTAAAAATGCCAAGTACAGAAGGTCTGGTTCCGTATTTACACCCCCTGGATTTGTGTCCAGCTACTCATGGGCAGCACAGGCATTCCTGAGTGGCCAGAGGAAGATGCATCCTCCAACATCCCTCAGAAGTTCATCTTCAGAAGGAATTTGAAGCCCTTTCCCCGCCCTCCTCCCTTTCAAAGGAGTATGAGCACAATTTTTTGGTGAAATACCAATGGGAAAACTGTGAGACCTGGGCTGAAAGTGTGATTTAAGATGCATTCCCTTTCCTTGCACTGTTCCAAGAAGGGAATCAATCACACTCCAGGAGAGTGGGACACGCACATTTGTGTTTCACAACACAGCAGCTCCTCTGACGGATGTAGAGAGGCAACACTCCTTTTTTCCAGGTTATATTTTTGCATTTCCAAATCCTTTCCTTGCCTTTATCCCCATCACAAGGCTCCCACACACCCCCTGGACATTCCAGAGGTGGATTCCACCCTGGGACAGCTTTCTTAGTGTACACTGAACATAAAAAGGTGACACAAGGCTGGTTTAAGGCACAAATAAACAGGAAAGCTTCATCCTCAGCTGGCCATACTGAACATATCAGTTAAACAAGCAATTACATTTTTACCCTCAATCCCAAAAGACAAACAGCACCACAAGTCCCTGCTTTTGACTGTGGAGTTGACTGGAAGGAGCTATTCTGCACTAACTGTGTTGTGGTTAGGCACTGATAATTCACAGATCCCAGGAGCAAATACCTGGTTCTGTCACTTTGTGCCCCACAGCAGCTCCCAGAACAGGCAGGGGCACTCCTGGCTGCTGCCCTGGGTGAACCCTGAGCCACCCGAGACCCCCTGAGCAGCAGTGCTGAATTCCTGCCATATTTGTGGCAGATGGACAGAACAAGACCAGCATCTCCTTGGTCCCCTCTAGCTCCGAGATAATTAGTAATGAGTACAGAGATTTTGAAGTGCTAAGGGAACACTGCACTTGCAGAATCTGACCTTTTATCCAACACAGGCTGGATTTTTTTTCCCAGTGATTGAGCACCAAGACTAATAGGAACACCCTTTGGAAAGATGCTTATTTTTGATTTTAAATGTCAGAGATGCTGCTGTACTTTAGACACAGCCATTCCCGTGATTAATTACTTGCTTTGCCGAAACTTTTCTTACCTTTTCTTCACTCTGAATTACCTAATTTCTAGCTCCTGATTCACTCCTTCCTCCCCCAATACTTTAAATTCATTTCTGCTTTGAGAAACATTTCTCTTCAAATAAAAGAATCCTCCTAAGGGCTGAAAACCAACAGGTGGAGCAGTGCAAGCCCTGGTAAAGAACAGCTTTCTCTCCGTAAATACACGTTTATTTAATTTATCTCAAGCAGGTGGATGCAATCCAGACACAGGGCTGTAAAATTAAAACTGGGTTAGTGTGTCAAACAGAGGAGGAAGTAGTTTAGTGGGAAAAGTTTAGTCCAGCAGAATCAGCAACCCTATAATGAGTGAAAATGTGAGTAGCTGAAGAGAGAAGGTGGTCAGCAGCAGGTTAGAGAAGGGACTCATGCTCAGCCATGCATCCTCCCTGCAGCACGGGGCTGCAAAGCAAACCAGCATTACAGGGGTGCTTCCTGCCAGGGCAGCTCCCGTTCACACACGGCAGAAATCGGCCTGTCCCACCCTCCTCAGAGCCTTTAAAACAGGGCAATCCTTTAAGGACCCCACATGATGCTGCTGCTGCTTGGCTGGTTGAGAGCCAGCAGCTCCACAGAGTCCAGATTTCCCCTGTATAATCCTCAAATATCTGATTAAAATCCTCTCTGCGCAGGAGGGGTGCAGGACCTTGTGCTCCCAGTGACAACGCCGAGGGACTCGGGCTGAGCCACGCTCAAACTTCACCCCCAGGACACTCAGCAAAGGACAAAAGGCCCCCAGCAGGTGCTTTACCTGTGGAGAAGCTCTGCCTTCCTTCCCAGCAGCCAGGTTTAACTCGCAGGAAGGCAGCAGCCTTTGCTGGGAATCCAGGACAGCCCATCCCTGCAGTGTCCCTGCCAGGGCTCACAATCCAGGGGGAGCTCAGCCATCCCCTCCCTGGGCTCCAAATGAACTCAGGGTGAGTCTGATCAGTGAAATAAGGACTTTTCTCCAGGCTCCCAAAGCCTGAATGGCTTCCCAAACCTGCTGGTGAGAGGGGAGCTGAGGGCAGTGCTCTGAGCCACTACATTTCCAATTTATTTTTCATCCACTCCCTGCTAAGCCATTAGCACCAATCCTCTCCTGCTGCAGGGAAGCAGGAAATGTTTCCTGGTATCGTCTCAACCCTTTGGTTTCTCTTCAGTGCTTCCTTGCCCTAACACTGGTCTGTTGGATTTCACAAGTTCTTGTTTTTATTACGTTTTTCAGAGGGTGCCACAAGCACCGGGCGTGGGTACAACCTGAGGTGGGGGGAGAAGAGAATATGAAAAATCTGCACTTTAAACTGAGCTTAAACCCTTGCCCAGCTGGCAGCAAGGAAAGGTCCTGCATCCTCCCTGCGCTCAGAGAGGAGAATTGGCAATTTTGGCAGCAGAGGAATGAGGAAAGGGCTGATTTCTGCAATCTTTGAGCACCACGTAAACAGGACTGGGAACAGACACCAGGGAGAGCCTCCACGAGGGGCAAAACCACCGAGAAAGAACAGGCTGGGGGTCAGGGGGCACACGAGGGAAGCAAACAGCAGCAGCAGAAATAAGAACAAAACCAGAACGTGCAGAAACGAGACAGCCACGTCTCCCATCCTCCTGGAATTCCACCAGAGGGAAGAGACCGGGGACAGGGTCCTTCTGTGCATGCAGTCATGTGGGAAGGTTACTGGTGTTAGTTTTGTTTTCCTGGCAAACCCCAGCCTAAATCCTTTCCTGGGGGTGGTTCCAGACAAAAAGGTGATTCCAGAACTCCTGGATTGTAAAAATCCAATTGCTGCCTGATTCTCACAGTTCCTTGTTTGGCTGGGGCAGCAGAAAAGCAGGAGCTTCCCTCCCTCCCTCCGCCGAGATTGTGCACAGAGTGAAGCTGTAAAAATCACAACGCTGCAGGAATTGTTCTTCACCACCCCACACTTTGCTGGAGACTGATCCCATCTCCAGGAAGTGCCAGGGTCAATCATTTGCTTCTTGATTTGATGAGGATCAGCAGCTCCTGCGAGCTGAGCTCAGGTTCAACTCTTGCCAGGCTCCCAGAGACTCCGTGGGAGGAACGAGGGGCTCTGGCAGGAAAAGTGCAGCAGCACCTCTGATGTGAACTGTGTGAGCTCTGGCTCCCAGCAGGAACTCTGTGTGTGCTATTCTACAGTATTTGTATGTAGCATTTTATATAGGGTATTTTATAATAGCATGTTATATAGAGTATTTTATAATACAGCTCTCATCCTAGCTATGCTTAAGTTTTACTCACAATAAAAAGAAGATTATTTCTTAAATCAAATTGTGACACGCTTCCCAATAACCAGATTTCATAAGGAATTCAGGATTATTTTGGAAGGCTATTAAACATGTACAGTGTGGATGTGTGCACATATCCCTCTGTAAATGTGTGTTTTATAGGGTCAAAATGCTGCTAAAGCAACAGGAGAGAGGGTGCTCCCAAGATCTGAGCCCTAACCTCCCGTCAAATTCGAGTCTGTGGTTGGTACCCTGAGAGGCAAAAGGATTTTGGCCTTTGGTGTTCATTCCAGAGGTTTTTTAGCACCATCCTAGGACAGTTCCTTGCAGGACTCTGAGAATGCAGAAGCAAATGACTGAGCCAAGTGATTTTTTGGGGTTTTTCTCCTGTTTTCCCTGCAAGTTTTTTCCAGCTCAGTGCAGCAGCCTGAAGTCGAGTTCTTCCCATGCAGACAGTGACGAGCAACTCCTCCAAAAAGGCTCGGTGGGAAAGGAATTTTTTTTTTTGGAATTTGGAGATCCCGGAGGGGAATCCTCACCCCAAAAATCTAGGCAACCAATCAGAACAAAGTATTTTACCTTCTGTTCACCAGCGAGGACGACATCATCAGCACCATGCAAGCCACATGACAAATTCACATGATACGCACGCACATGAGTTTGGTTGAAAGGAAAGTGGAGGAGGTCACATGGAAAATACAAAAAAATTAAAAAACTGATGTAAACAATGGGCAAGGGAAAAAAATCCACAACAGAATTACAGAGTAAATAAAAATAGGAGCAAAATTAAATTAGCCAGCATATATCAGAAACACCGGGGGGGACAGTAAAACCGCCTGGAAAATAAGAATATTAAACCACAGCAAGCACTGAGTTATAGCCTTGTGTTAGGCACAGCTGCGTCACTGCTTAGTCATACAAAGAACAAAAGGAACTAAAATCACTGTAGTGTGTGCCAGGACTGCTGGAGGAATCCACAAAACTGCTGGGAAGAAAAAGGGAATATTGTTATTCTGGGGCAGCGGAGGCAAAAGGGTCAAAATCAGCCCAAAACGAGGACAAACCTTGGCACCCCACACTGGTGTGCCCTCCCTCTGCAGCACAAACGTGCTCCTAAACAACAACAACAACAACAACAACAACAACAACAACTGCAAAGGAGAAAATCCTGCTGAGGGTGACCATTGCCAAGGACAGATTTCCATCCAGGAGCTGTGGCTGGATTGGGGTCAGTGGGGGCCACCCAGCAGTGACACCGAGGGGTTGGGGTGTGCAGGGGGGCTCTGCCAGCCAGGACAGGGCAATCCATCACCAACAGGGCCCAAGGAAGGCAGCAGCTGCTGGGAGAGATGGAAGAGTGCAGGGAGAGTGGCAGGGAATGAGGAAAAATCAGCTGCCAGCTCGGAGCAGAGCACTGAGCCCAAGCTCTGCTCCCCTTCCCAAATCACTTCATAACTCGCATTTCTCATGCTCGTGTCTCTGTCTCATCCTAATGAGGCTACTCCACAGTGCTCTGGTAGTTCCCTGTTAATTTGATGTATAGAGAATTAAACCCTTAATCTTTTGGGTGCTTGTCTCTGACAAGATTAAGGACAGACCATTAGCGGGGAAAAAACTGATGGCACAGAATGTAAAATCCATTTGTTACAGCCAAGCTCTCAATCCATTCTCTTTGAACACAGGCTCACAGAACTCTGGGCACTGTGAAGGAGGGAGGTTTAAGAGTTACTGTGAGATTGCCTGCAAGGAAAATCAGTGTCTTCTGGTCTGGAAGAAACATCTCCCAAACCCCAGTAAGCTCAGCGTAACCTGAGATTTCAAAACAGACAAGAGAGGCTGCCTGAACTCATGAGAGGAAGCTTTAGGTAAAGACCAAGGGCAGAATTAGCAGCATAAACAGAATAAAATGGCTTGGATTGGAAAGAACCTTAAAGATTATCCAGTCCTGGGCAGGGGCACTTTCCACTATCCCAGGTTGCTCCAAGCCCCGTCCAACCTGAAAAAAAATCCCCGTTTTCAAGTGAGCTCAACCATTGCAAGGCAAAACAGATCCCAGAGTGGAGAGAGCTGCAAGGAAAACATCAAAACTGGTACAGAACTATTTACTGGAGCAACCTCAGAGGGTTAAATCCAAGCAGCCACATTCCCAAACCTCTTCCGTGCCTACAGACATCTCCCACACGCCACTGATCCCACCAAGCCCGAGCCCCAATAATGCAGTGAAGAAAACTCTGCAGCCTCATTAGGTTTCTGTCCCTGCCTCTGGTGCCACAGAGCAGCTCTCATTTCCTAATTGCTCCTGGTTTCATTCACTGAACTCCCGAGGTGAGGCAAGGGGAGAGCACAGATCACTCACAGCAGCAGCAGTAATTAAATGATGCAGAGCCAGAGGAGCAGCTGCCCCATGCCAGTGCCCTTCCTCTGCTGTTGAATTTCACATTTTCACAGGCTGCAGCACAACCCAGCATACAAATGTGGGCACTGTCTGCATAAATGCAGTGAATACACAAATAACAGCCCTGCTCCTGCTCAGAGCAGAGCCTGAACTTCAGTGCAGGTGAAAAGAGAAACTTTCACCCTCAAAAAGCCAACACCCCTCCTCCTCCTCCACACACAGCCCCCACAGCAAAAAACTGTGGAAAATGTTTATCAGTAATTAGCTCTTAGGATCTTTTCTGGGCAAAGATTTTGTTTTTTTGAAGGAACAAAATGTTCTGTAAAACATGAACCCAACGTTTTCCCTCCAAGGGAAGCTGTCTCCAGCCCACACATGAACAGCCAGGAGGAGTCTCTGCCTTCTAAGGAGTAAAGAATGATTAGCAGCCCCTGCCCTTTGTCCTCTCCAGCCCATCCTCCAAGTCTGACAGGAATTAAAAGGTCTCTTCAGCACCTGAATGCGTCAGGGATTGGGGTTTGGCACTTTATAAATAAAAATTGCTGCACAAGGAACACGCTGGCTGTGGGCACTAGCAGACACAGGACATGTAAAGCCACATGTAAGACCATGAAACGTGCCAGTCATAAATGCAGCATTAATTATAATTAATTATAAATTCCTGTGACTGGCCATACTCTCCTCTCCCTCCATCCCAACCCCCAGAATCATCCCACACTTCATGCTTTTAGTGTTTTCCATTCAGAAGCAATGAACCATTTCTAACCCCCTTAGGTAAATACCTCAGTGACCTCTGATTCCCACAAACACACTCTTTATTATTGCAAATTCCAAACACACACATGCACCAGGTAAACTCAGATCTTAAATGTTTTTCTTCTTCTTCCTTGACCACCCAACCAACGAGTGAGTCTGAATCCAGTTCCCACCTCAGCCTGGGATTCCTTGGGAGGTCTGAGACCTCTTTTAAGGCAAGCAGGGCACTGGGGCTAAGCTGGGATCTCTCCTGCAGGATATTCTACCTCCTCATTTGCATCTTCTTCCAGCCTCCAATATCCCTAATTTTAATACCAACTGTATCTCCCTATATTCAAAGCAAACAGAGCGAGGCAGGGCAGCAAGGAAATTATTTCATCCACATCCCTTTTGCAAAGGCAGCTTTATCACTAAAATGGGAAACAGGAAAGGAAAACATTCGTTTTGGAAATGATAATCTGTGGGGTTTTTTTTCCCTCTTTCTCTCCCTCTCTGTGCTTCTTCTCAATCTCTTATTCCCATTTTTCAGCCCGTGCTCGGCGGAATGAGGGGCGGAGGGGCAAGAGTGGCACCATGCTGGGCTCTCAACATGCTCACACAGCAAACTGCTGCTAACAGACACCAAACAATGCCACAGAGCCCTGGAATTCCCTGGATCCGGGGCTCCAGCAGCACAGGCAGCACTCCAGAGCAAGGGGAGCAGTCCCCAGCTACTCACTCGGTGCCGCTGAGCTCTGGGATGCGGCGGGAGGCTGGGTTGCTATGGAAACAGGAAGGATGGACAGGACACAGTCAAGGTGAGGCACTCCATGGGAATCAGGGGGAGAGGCAGGGCCAGGGGTGACAGGAGGGGAAGAGAGGAGGTTTAATGAGGAGGGAGGTGAGGGTGACACCGAGGCCGCGTGGCGGGCGGGTGTCACCCACAGAGGCTGCAGAAATCCTGCCCTGCTGCTGTTTGCCAAGTCAGGGACGGGGGTGCTGGCAGCCCCAGGGCCCTCCAGGGGACAGGGAAGGCAGCCTGCCCTGAGGCTTTCCTCATCCTGAAGCGTTCTGAAGCTCCAAATCCCCAGGTTTACCCCCCCTTTTGGCCCCAACCAGCCCATTAATGGACTATTTGGGAGGCCTCCAGGAGCAATTCCTGAGGACCCCCCTCCTCCCTGCAGGACACCCAGGGAACAAAGAGAGAGGAGGAAAATTGGTCAAAGAACCCTAAAGGTGTGAGCACCTCAGGAAATAAATGAGTTTGGAGAGAAGCCTGCACTCCCCAGAGCACAGACTGTGCAAGCACTGACACCAGGATCTCCAGGGCACAAGGACAAGGAATGTCTTTGGTTCCACACGTCCTGGGAAGAACCCAGCAGGAGGGACAGGAGCTGGGAGGGATTTCTCTGTTAGTGCCCACAAAACCTTTAAAACCAAAAGAATTCTCACTGCTGTGCCTCCAACAGGCAGAGAACTGTGGGGACATGAGGAGGGTAAACCAGACCATGGGAAGCTGCAGAGCAGCCCCAGGGAGAGAGATCTGGGAGGAAAAACCTCCAGGGAAGCAGGAAAACAGCCAGGGGTGTTAGAAGTGCACCACACTCAGTGAAGAAATCATGCAGAGCACACAGGAGCAAACCCCTCCTGCCATACTCACTCTCTGCTGCACGGGAGGTGGGGGCAGCAGCACTGGCTAAAGAAAGAGAAATAAGGTGAGCAAAGGGAGGGGAATCCTGCAAAATGCTGCCAAAACCCAGGAAATGAGAAGATGTGGAATGTGGAGGTGATTTTAGTGTTGGTTTGCAGGCTTGGGGGTTTGTACACGAAGATGTTTCGGTACCAGCCCCACACACAGCACACACACGCTCAGGGCCAAAAACTCCCCCTGCTCCCCAGGCCTTTGTTTGGCTTCAGAGTCGTAAGGAAGACGAAACTAAGAAAAGCAGCAAATTGTTAAAATGAAAATAGAAAGCCAGGTCAACTCAGATGTTCTCTCAACCCCCAGAATTCTCATCTGTGCCAGGATAATACATAATTATCACTAATTACCTCATGGAGAGGCCCTCTAAGATAGACAGAAACTGCTTTTACTTATTGAGGGAAATTAAATAAATCAAAATGACTTCAGACTTATCCCAGCAGGCATTAAAAACTGTGTCAGGTTTTACATGCAGACAGAAAGTTGAAATAATAGGGCAAGGAAAACGAGTGGCTTTGGTTAATCTGAGCTGTAAAATTCCTGAAACATCTTTGTGACCTTCAAATCACACTTGGGGGGGACACAAATTCTTCCTGCTTTTGACTCTGCCCACAAACAGGCGACTGGAATTCCAGCAGAGATGGAAAAAAAAGGGCATTTCTGTGGTGCCATTTCCTCAGTCAGGATCCGAGATGGGCTCTGGGAAGGAGCAGAGAGAGAACTGGAGGACACAATGCCCAGGATGATCCCAGCTGCAAAGCTTGGAAGAGCAGGATGGATTTGTAAATGAAAAATGGGTTAAAGGAGGAAGAACTGGAACTTACCCTGCAGCTGGGGAGCACAGAGTGCTTGACAGCCCATTGCCACATGAAAATTAAAAAAAAAAAAAGCGAAAGACTCCAGTACAAAAGTGAAGGAATGTTCTGCAAAACCACCTACCTGTCCCCAGGTGAGGGCCATGAGGCTGGGCAGACAGGTCTGGCGGTGGGGCTGAAACAGAGCTTTTCATGTTCTTTTTCCTCTCTTCTCAACTGGATTTTTCCCCTCTTCCTGCAGCACTGATGTGGATCCCCAGCCCTGCCCTCCCTGGGGAGCTGTTGGTTATCTCCAATTCCGAAGGGCCCCAACCCTCAGCCTGTAACCCTGACCACGATCAGCCTCAAGGAATTATTTCTCCTGGAATTAACAGGCTCCAAACAATTTCAGGCTGCACAAATATTCTGGAAGTGCCTCCCAGGTGCCTCCCTAACTGCTGCAATTTGCAATCCTGCCTGTCCATCTGTCCATCCATCCTTCCCCTTCCTGCTCCACTAAATCCAAGCTTTTGTCCAGTGCAATCTTTTAAGGGGGAATGGCACAGGCGTGATTCAAAATTGGGGTTAAAAATAAAAATACAAAGAAACCTCTCCTGTTTTTTACTTCAGGAATCTCAAAGAATGTGACAGCAGCTCCTTCGAGCTTGTCCTTGTAATCCTGGGAATAGCAGTAGCTCCCCACAAGGATGCATTGATAAATGGAATAATGCTCAGTGGGATGAAGAGGTTTCTTTAGGTCCACTGATCAGCTCTGATTGGAAAGGCACAAGGCTCTGGAGCCATCCCAGTGTTTCACTCCCAGTTACACAGATCCATCACATTTCTGACTCATTCTGCACTGGGGAGGGGGGAACATGTGGGGTTTTTTTAAATGTAGTATGAGATTTATTTATTTTATTACTCAATCTACACAAGTGCTGGAAGACTGGCCAGTGGTAAAAATTATTAGTGAGAAGAGGAAAAAAATTTGAATTTTTTTCTTCCGTTTTGTGCATTCAAAATTGTGGAGATATTCAAAATTTTGAAGTTTTTGTCTGGCTCTGGTCTAAACCAGATCTGCAATTTAGCTGAATTGATTTCCCTGAATTATCTCAATATCATTAAAATTGAACAATTTTTAATGGACTCATAAATATGAAGCCTTCCACTACTCCACTCTGTAGTCAACAAGCTAACTATAATTATTTTTATTATTATTATTATTAGATAATCACTACATTAAATATTTCAGTTGCATGCTTTAGAGCACAGACAAAGAGTTAACCCTAATTCTGTTCCAAAACACAGCACAGCGACTACTCCAGAGTCAGTGTTGTTAGGAAATGGACACTACCAGTTACTGCAATCCTAAAGCCCCTGAGGGGAAAAAGGCACTAAATTAAAAGCTAAAAGTTCTGGGTGTTAGAGGAACACTCTAAAAACACAAAGAGAGAGTGAAAGAAATGCAGAGAGCACTTACGTGGGTGAGGGATGCCTGCAGTTTATCCACGGATGGGACACAGACCAAAAACAAAATAAAAAGAGATAGACACACACACAAAAAATAAACGTAGAGGATGTGAGGAGACAGAGAATATGGAGCCGGAAAATCCCAATCCCAGTGCGTCCTGCTCAGCAGTGATGGGCAGAAGGTGGCAAAGAGGAGCCCAGGCACAGCTCAGGGGGCTCCAGACATGCTCGGGGTGGGCTGGGAAGTGCCAGCCCCGGGTCCAGCAGGGGGGTCTGGAGAGAGAATTCTGGCAGAGCTACAGAGCAGCTACACAGGGCTGGGAAGGACAGGTGCAGGGCTGAATGCAGGGGCAATGGGAAAGAAGAGCCACGGGAGAACCACCTCTCCCTGCCTGCTTTGCTCACATCTCCCCTGCCCACTCCACTCTTTCGGTTTTTTCCTCTTTTCCGCCTTCCCACCTTGAAGAACTCCCTGGTTTTAATTCCTTCCCCAACAGGAGGACAGTGCTGGGCACAGCAGAACATGGAAGAGGGCCCAGGGAGAGCAGAGAAGAGCCTGAGGAATCCATGGAATCCCCTCAAGTGCTGCATGGGCATCTCAAAGCAGGATGCGCAGAACAGAGAAACCCTCCCTCCCTTCTCTTTCCACAACCCAAGGCCAGTCCTGTGCTCAACACCTTAATCTGCAAAACAAACCAGCCTTGTGACAGTGCCATCACATTCTCTGTGACCAAAACCCTTCTCAGCTGCTTTTTCTCATTGAAATTCTCCTTTCCACAGTCCCTTCTCTTTGGCAACACCAAGGTTGAACTGGAAACACCAACCAGTGCAAAGAGAACAATTCCTCTGCCTCCTCCCTTCACAGAAGATTTTTTAATGATCAACAAAATCCACTACAACCCAAAAACCACAGAGAAAACAGAGGGTGCAGCCAGGTCTGTGAGAGAGAAAAGGTGTGATCCATGCATGGCAGAGATTCCCTGGGGAGGTCCAGGAGAGAGAAGCAGAGGGGGGCTGGGCTGTACTTACGAACTGGTTGTGTCTTGAACTCGGCGGGCAGGCTGAGCTCCCCCACGCCCTTGCCATTGACTGCTGACAGCCTCACGGCATAGGTGGTCTCAGGCTTCAGCCCCGTGATGGTCACCATCCCCTCCACGTTGGCTGGGGCAGAAACAGGGGGGGGAAAAGGCAAAGAAAAGCTCAGGACTCAAAGAAGGAAAGAAACAAACTCTGTTTTCCCCATGCAGGGAGAAAAGAGACAAATAAACCTGACTCTAGCTGGGATCTCATCACTCCAGCGGGGACCTAAACCAAAAATTTCAGCTCTGCACAGGGTTGGTGGTGAAAAATCCAGCTATGGAGTAGAACTCTCCTTTCCACAGTCCTCCTCAAATCAAAACTCTTTTGATTTATTTGACTCCAAGATGGATTTTATGCTGTGAGCACTGCTATAGATCGCTTCAACAAGACAAGTTTGCTGCTGGAATAGCAGGGTTTATTTTCCAAGAGGGACTAAAGGGTGACAGATGGGGGTTGAAAAGCCTCCTGTGGGAAGCAGCAAGTGAAAACTTTTATTCCAAGCACAGGGTTTGTCACCTTGCTCAGAGAGATCTGTGACAGAGCTCTCAGCACAGCCCAACTCTCATTTCCACTTGAAAATTCCAGGTGTCACTCCCAGCAAATGTTTAAAAACCTGTCTGGGGCCTCCAACCCGAACCCTCCACCCTCCCCGGCTTTTCCCTCAAGGAAAGTCACTTTTTTTTCAGTGCAGCTGGGTAAGGAACCAGCTTTTTCTGTCGTTCCTACCTTCCTTGGCATCGTAGAGCCTGGAGTGCCACTCGACCTCGCCCAGGGCCCTCCACTCTGCCTTGTACCTGAGGATGGGCACCCCGCCCGTGGCCTCGGGCTCGTCGAACTCCACCTGGGCACTGCTGGAATAGGGCTCCACTCTGCCGATGGACGGGGACGAGGGGGTGTCTGGGGATAAGGGACAACAGCCAGTGAGACACAGGGAACTGGGAAGGAGCTTCAGTGGCAGCTGGGAACACCAAACAGCCCCTGGCAGCATACAGCAGAGGAGAAGGGCAGGGCTGAGGCTCGGAGAGTGTTTAGGCAGCTTTTGACAATGTTAATTAGTGCACAGCTCTTCATTTTGTCTCCTCTCTAAGGGGCTGGAGACTCCCAGTCCCTTCTCCAAAACAAAACAAGCAGGGCAGTGCAGCAAAGGCATCCTGGGTGCCACTCTGTGCCCACAGCCCCTTCCACAGGGCGCTGCAAGGCAGAGCTCGACCACTCCCAATCTGCCTCTGTGGCAGCCCTGGAGCCCCTCCCAGGGGCTGGCACAGCTCTGAGGCTCAGGTCCTGCATTACAGCTGCCAGGAGGGCATTTTGCTGATTTGGGGTGCACAAATCAAAGATCACAGCTCTGACAAAGCGCTCTGGGAGCACAGAGAAGAACGAGCCCCTGAGATACAAGGGAACAGAGATGCTGAGCAGCTCCAACCCAACACGAGATCCATGAACAGCCTCTCCTGCTACCCCAGCAGCACAAACTAGCAAAGCAGGGCCACTCTGCCACCTGCTGACACATCCCCTGCCCTCCAGGCTCACCTGCCTGCACCAGGATGAACTCGGAGGACTCCTGCCCGATGCGGTTCACAGCAGTGCAGTTGTAGTTCCCAAAGTCATTCTCCGAGTCTGGGGTCACCTGTGCGGGGAAGGAAGGCTCAAGCTCTGATCACAAAACCCTTTTCCACTCTGCCAAGGCACCCTGCATTTAGCTGGGGAGAAGCTACAATAAAATCCAGGTGTTTGTGCTCCCAGGGCTGTCCATGGGGGAGAGAACTGCTGTGGGCAAAGATCAGAGGCGAGGAGGGGCTGTGTCTTCTTGTTACCTGATTTTCTTTATCTTCTATGACCTGATATTTCTCAGCGTTTATATGCTAGAAACTTCCACCAACAGGACAACACTTAATTCCTTTCAGCATCAGTTATTGGATGGCACTGAGCCCTCCTGGCTTTCCTCACCTCCAGGTAACTTGCTGAGGGGGTGTTGTAGATCTTGATGTTGCTGTAGTTGGAGCTGGGAAGGAGCTGCCCGTCCCGGAACCAGGAGATGACAGCGCTGGGGTAGGCAAACACCTCACAGGTGATGTTCACTTGGTTTCCTTCCCAGGTGTACACGGCCACAGGGCCCTGGAGCTTGGGGGCATCTGAAAGACACATTTGGGAAAGCAATTGGAGCCAGCCAAGCTCCCAAAGCAGCCCAGGCAGCCTCACGGTGAGGAGGATCCCTTGGCTGGAGTCCACCTTAATGCGGGAAAGGGAACCTAATATAGGAAATGGGAACTGTCCTCTCTTCCAGGGGGATGGGGAGTGTCTTTTGCTGAAGGGCAAAACCTGCTCAGCCCCAAAGCTGCTCCTGCGCAGCGTGGGAGGAGCGGGCAGCAGGATGGATCTGGGAAATTGTGCCAGGAAAGTTGTTCTAGGGGAGAATTTTGATTCCCACCAAATGGGACTGCAGCAGATCCGTGGTGAGGTGCGAAGAGCATCCCAGCTGCAGACAGCTGGAGCAAACACCCTGCAACATCTCAGACAGCCTTTTACCAGACTGAGTTGCTTCCACGCCCTCACCCCCAGCACCACGCACATGCTGGGACAGGGAAGGGACAGGGAATAAACCAGCTCCCTGTAAACCTCCTGTCCTGGGTTGCAGTGTATTCTATTCCCATCCTCATGAGCTGGTGAAATCAGGTGGGGCAGTGTTTCCTTGCCTCCTCCCCTCAGACTATCTTGCTGTTCATGGCCCATCATTGTCCTGCCGCATGACTCCCAGATAACTCCCTCCGGACTATCTTCTGTTAATGAGCCTAATCAACACTTGGCCTCATGACTCATCACCCCATTGTGAGATGCTCCACCCAGAGGGAGGAACCAAGCATCCCATCGTGGATATAATCTGAGACTCTGAACACCAGAGACACCCTTCCCACTGGATTTCCAGAGGACGGGAGCTACACAGCCACCACTGGACCTTCTGAGGAAGAGCAGCCCCTTTTTTCTACAGGATCACCGCTTCAGAGGACTGCAGCCACCATTCTACCAGACTGCTGACTAACAGGGTGTCAGGCTGTATCTTGACTCTGTCAATCTGAACCAGCGTTTTCTTTTCGTTTTTCTTTTTTCTTTATTTTCCCCATTAAATTGTTATTCTGACTTGGTGCACCTCCCCAGCCCGCTGTGCCTGCTTACACTGCACTTCCAGGTACATGGCCTGCGAGTCCTGGCCGATGGTGTTGCTGGCGGTGCACACGTACTCGCCCGCGTCCGTGTACTGGATCTCCTTGAGGGTCAGCGAGGACACGCGCGCGTGGCTGCGCACGATGATCCGCCCGTCCAGCGTCTGCACGAGAGGGGAACGCCGTCAGAGGCCGAGCCCCGAGCCCCCAAAGGGACAGCACGAACTCTACCTCACGCCAACCCTGCAGAACTGGGGGGATCGCCTCACCTGAGGTCAGGTGAGACCATGAGAGGCAATTCCAAGAGTTCCCTGTCACGCAGGGCCCACTGCAGTGGCTCAAAGCACTCAGGAGAAGGGGAAAACATGAAAAGAAGGACCAAAGTATCAGCTGCTACTGCACATCTGAGGACGAAGTCGAGCTTCTCCCCAGAATGGGAACTGCAGAGATCCAGCTCTGGTTAAAAAGTTTTGCCAGCATGCAAAGATAAAAACAAGGAAACCTCCCCAAGAGCTTCCAGTCAGAGAATCCAGCCCTTCCTGCTCTCTCAGCAATACTGGTTTTATCTCAGTGGCCCTGAAATGGGGTAAGGAAGAACAGATCCAGAGCTCAGAGCTGAATCAGGCAAAAAGGAAGCTCAGAACTTCCACCTGAACGTGGCACACGAAGAGAGGAAAGTGCAGTGAAAAGGGCGAGAAAACCCTGCCTCAAGAAAATTCCAGAACCATTTCCCACATGCAAGAGAGTGTGGGGATGCCACTGGCAGGGAGACAAGGAATGTAAAATCCAGGGGCATTGCCAGGGGACTGCAGCCACCCCACCCGCCCCAGGCTGGGTGTTTTCCTCTCCAGTTTGTCACCAAAGCCCCCCTGCTCCCTTAATCCATGAAAACACAAAGCCATGGACTCCTCTCTCCCTCCTGGTGCTTCTGCCTCAGCCTGGAAGCTCTGAAGCACCAACTCTCTCCTCTCATTTCTGATTCTGCAGCACAAGCACAAGGGAGTAAATTTGGCACCCTCGTGGCTGTGCCTGCTGCTGCATCCTGCCACTCTCCAGGAGCATCTGTTTTCTTGGAAGGTACAGGACAAGCGCTGATGAATGAGTAAAAATCCTGAGCATTTCCAACAGCCAAGTGCACAGAAAACATCTCTGGTATCTCAGGTGTCAGACCTCTGGGCCTGAAACTTCTCTCTGTGCTGAGCTAAAGGTCTCAGGCCCTGAGACTGACAAAGTTTCTACAAATAAATGTCACTTGTCACCTCTGTTAGTTCCAGTATCAGTTCATGTGCACCAGGCCAATTTCAAATGCACAAAAATAGAATCTTTGACGACACACAAACAACCACAGGTATTTTTCTCCTCTCTTTTTCCCTGCTGCAATCCCTGGCCAATGCCATGAGCTACAAAATCCATCCCTTTCCTGCTGGGAACAGTTATTCCATGGACACATGGTGCTGTGGGCATCATTTCCTAGAGCCTTACATGAAAGCACTGTGGTATCACACAACCCAAACCTGCTTTCATCTCACTCCCCTGGCTGACTGCACTGCTCTCCTTTTGTCTGACTTGTGATTTCCCTCCAAACCCCAGCTCACTTCCAGCCGGATCCACGGATGCCATGACTCCAGACCTGGGGGAGTATTCTCAATACTTGTCTCTGTCACCTCACCAGAAGAGTATAAGGGACAAAACACTGGTGTAGGATCACCACAGGTAATTCTAGAAAAGGCAATTTTACACCCAAATTCTCCTGCCTTTCTCCCTGCTCCCTCAAGATCCAACACAAAGGAGTGCCAGGAAATCGTGGTCAATGCTGATTTCATGAGCAATGCAACTGATTCTGAAGATGAAGCTCTGTTTTTTAATGCAAAAAGGGACAAGGAAGGAAAAAGAGAGATCAGGAGAAAAACGTCTACCCAAGAAAGCACACTACAAGTTTCCTCTATCCCCACTGCAGCCCATCAGATGCTCTGGCTGTTGGAGACAGGACAGGCAGGAACCTGTGAGCCAGATGCTGACATCTGTAACCCCTTTACTTAAATCTCCCTGATTCCAAGGATCTGGGCCAACAAAACGCTTCCTGTGCTGGGGAGACAAGCTCAGGGACACGGGCAGTAACCCATGGCACAGAACAGAGCAGGATGCTCTCTGTATTGCCAATTATTGCAATTCATCCTGAGGCACTGCAGGTATTTTTCCCCAAACTCTGGCCATGCCCTGGGGCGCAGCCACTGCGGGCACACCTGGCCCAGAGCTCAACAGCTCAGGGCTGAAGGGGCAGAGGACAGACCTTCACCTTCTGGAGCTTTCAGCCCTTTCCCAAACAAACATCCACGAATAATTCCACACACTCCTGTCTCCTCACGCACTTCCCACGTCCTCACAAACCCCCTGAAAATCCTGACCACAGGCAGGAATTCCACCGAAGGAAGATGAGGGGTCTGTCCTTGCTCTGTGCTTGCAGGGCAGTGTTTGATATTTGTATTTAACCTGCAGCCATTCCTCAGGCTGCACCAACTCCCAGTTACCAGAGGGGCATCACCGGTTTGGGCTGTGACTGAGGGAGCACAGAGATGCTGCCAGGACTGACTTCACCTCCTCACCCTAAATTCCTTTAGTGAAAGTGAAATACTTAATGCCAAACATTCCCTGACCTCCATGCTGCTGCTGGAATCCACTGCTAAAAGCCTCCAGGCAACTTTAAAGCAATTTTAGAGAGATATCCTGCACCCCACTGGGGTATTTTAAGATACAGAGGCAGTAAGAAATTTAGAGACAGCAAACTTAATAGTATTAGTGCTCAGATTAATCAAAAGCTGCAGAGAGAGAGCACAGAGAAAACACTGGGGGCAGGGAGGGGACAGCTATGACAGGAATTCATGTGAGTCCTGGAGAGATGCAACTACTCAAATTCCAAATTCTTCAATGCAAACTGCTCTGAATATCTGATGCCTCCACCTGCCACAATCCAACAGATTATTCTGAAGAAAGAATGGGCAGGATCTTCTCAGCCCCACATGAAACGCAGCTGGGTGGTGCTTAAGTTACAGCTTCACTTTGTTCAGTCTCTGGGATTTAAGACGGCTTAAAAATAATTTTAAAAATCAGAGCCTCCACAAAGTTCACCCTAAAAATACAAATCCAAGTCACCCAGGTCTGACAGCTCATTTTGTTCTCCACCTGACCCCTGTAATTTGCTTGGGAACTCTCCTTTTGGTCCACTTTGAAGCAAGAGTGCTACAAATCAGGTGCATTATTATTATTATTATTATTGTTATTATTATTATTAAAGCACAGCACTGAATGTGAAATAAAATCAACCCCCATTTGCAACCCCAGTCACTGCATTATCCCACCTCCCCCCTCGCTGACCCTTGCAGATCAAAGACAAATAAAAATAATTGAGCAATCCAGAGCATTTTCTGGAGAAATGCTCCTCGTGAAAGGTTTCTCTGCATTGACTTGGAAATGGAACATGATGCAGTTGTCCTTTAAAGAGAAGGTCAAACTGAAGGAGTGCCATGAGCAAATAGGTGAGTTGGCTGGAGCAGAGGAGGCTTTCTTGGGG
Organism: Corvus hawaiiensis; assembly: GCF_020740725.1. Classification (NCBI taxonomy): domain Eukaryota; kingdom Metazoa; phylum Chordata; class Aves; order Passeriformes; family Corvidae; genus Corvus; species Corvus hawaiiensis. The sequence continues at coordinate 5,949,699 of NC_063237.1, read as the reverse complement.
AAAAATTACTTTCCCAAAATACAGGTTGGTGCTAATTCTTCCCTCTCTGAAAGAGAGGATGATTCACACTGGTAGCACAGAAGAAAATGGTGAAAGCAGCATTTTACATTTGCTTTTAATTTTAATCTCATTTTCTTTAATTTTTAAGTGACAAGCAGAGTTCCTCACTCCCAACACAGCTACTTTGCTCATCCAAAAAATGCATCACCACATGCCAAGCATTTTCTACCTCTAGAAGCTGTTTCTTTTACGTATTGGTATTTAACTGGATCAGATTAATGCTCATTTAGTTGGTTACTGCACTAGAGATTTGTTAATCTGTAATGCTTAGAAGAGAAACCAAAAACCAACAACCTAAGAAGTTTGCTAAAGGTCTGGTAATCTTATACCTCTTGTTTCTCGGGCCGGGTCCACGAAGCCTGGAGAGAACAGATATAGAACACAACAACAACAACAGAAAAAAAGCAATAAAAGTTTATCAAAGGTTGCTTTCAGGTACCAGTGTTTGCAGCACATTGAGCTGTGTGCACATGCAGGCTCCGAGCTGTGCATCTCCTGTGCGTGGGGGGGTCACACCTTCCCTCTCCCATCAATTTAGGTTGGCATTCACCATTTCACAGCCTCTGAATTGGTCTTTAAATGACTAAACAAAGGCTGATGGCACCTAAAGACTGATTTATTACATATCAGTGACTTTCCTTTGTCACATCTCACCTTTTCTACACACCTGCTGCTGAGGAAGTAGCCCTGGCCACTGAACTGCAGACTACAGACCTGGTTTTCTCCAGGTCTGTTTGCCACCCCACACCGATTAATTAACACTGATTAATGTGCTCATCATGCATTTGGAGCCCTGTTTCCATGCAGGCTGTGCCAGGAGGAGCAGCAGCCCTGGAGCTGCAGAGCCCTGGCACAGTGGGACAGGACCCCCCAGCTCCAGCTGCCCATGGTCAGGGATGGCAGCACTGGCCCTGGCTGGGCTGGGGACAGCCCCACAGCAGTGAAACATGCACAAACCTTGCATTAAAGCAAATATTTCCCACTCACAGAAAGCCACCAGCAGTGTGGACCGTGTTCACTGCACTTCACAAAGAGCCAAGCTGCTGCGCTCCATCTTCCCCCTCCAGAATTTCTATTTCAGGTATCTCCTGATCTCTATTATTTCAATTGATCCCCTTCAGTTCAGGAGTCAAAAATCACCTGCTATCCTGAGAGCCAGCACGGCACCACTGGCTGTGAGGCACGGTGACATTGTGTGGATGTCACAGCACACATGAGTGACAGGGATGGAGATGGAGGCTCAGGGAATGAGAATCAAAACCAGAGCATTGCTGCCACGGGGCTTCTAGTGAGCACTGTGAGACTGAAATACCAACAGATGGGGGACACAGCCTCGTGTGGCAATGGCTCTGATGAAAGCAAATGGTTTGTTCGTGATGAGAAGCCTGAGGTGGAGCTACCAACCTCTGCAGGGGTTGGGGCACTCCCAAGACCTGGTCATTTCTAGGTGTGTATATCCTGCTGTGCACAAGGTGCTTGAAAGCTGAACAGGCAGCCCAATAACCCAGAATAATCCCTTTTTCAGTCCCAGTTATGTTCAGGGACCCGCCTTGTGAGTCCCCTTCCACTCCTGCTCACTGCTCTCTGTAGTGTCAGCACAGGGGGACACTTCTTATCCCTTGGTGTCAACCCAAAGGAAGACAAAGAAGGAAAAAAGCCCATTCCCAAATCCTCAGAGTTTGCTGTTTCTTTGCAATGGCCCCCAGGGGTGTGGGGAAAGAGGCAGAGCCACACTCCCCATCCCAGAGAATTCCACACTAACTCTTCCTCACCAAGACAGACCAGCTCTACCCAGCACCACGCAGGGAATGAGGGGGGAATCCAAAGCCTCGTGCACCTTCAGATTCCTAAATTATTAAAAACTCATCCATTTGCTTTAGCTGCCAACAACACAGAGCTGAGAGAGGCTGCTGGGCAGCAACAGCAACCCAGAAAATGAGAGGAAGGGTGGACTGGGCTGTTTCTAGGACAGCACAATGCAGTGATGGGATTCTCCTGTCAGAGGGGAGACAGACACCTGTAATTCATCCAAGCAATTCAGATCCATCCAGAAATCTGCATTCTCCTGCTTGAGGAACAGGGAGCCTTGTGGGGCAGCCCTGGGGGAAAGGCCCAGGGACAGCACACAGGTTAAACTGTGTTTGGGATGCAGGAGGGAGAAATCAGAGCTGAACCCTTCCTCTGTTCTTTGACTCCTTTGGTGAGAAGATGTTCCCTTTATTTTCTGCCCTCCAGGGAATGGTGACGAGGCTGGGAGAGCAGCTCCCAGCGAGATCCAGCTCTGGATAAAGGACCAAGGACCTGCAGAGTGTTTCCCTCCCATCCCCCCAGGCTGAGCTCCACTGCTGGGTGACAAACCCAGGAATGTCCCCACAACTGCTCCATGGAAGGGTGGCAGAGCACTCAGAGACTGGGACATCCCAAACTCTGCTGGGAGACATGGCTGAACTAAACCTTGCTTTTGTGGGGGGGTTTGGGTAGGTTTTCCAGAACGTTCATGGGAGTTAAGGCATCTCTACCCCTCTAAAAATCTACACTGAAGGATGACTACAAGAGCAAACATGAGGCAAGAGAGAAGCATCCAAGTACCTGGATAACAGAAGTATGCAAAAATAGGGCTTGGTAATTCTTAAAATAGCATTGTTTATCCTGCATCAAAGACCATTCATTTCCTTGTGCTGTCCCAGAGAAAGAAAGTGGAGAATAAACTGAATATATGCCTTTGTAACAGACTATTTAATGGAATTAAATATTCTAATAGAATTTTCTATAGAATATTTATATAGCTATTCTGACCTAAGGATTTGCTGGACATCTGAAACATTCACCTCAACTTAGAGCACAAGATAGAGAATGGGAAAAGTACAAGACAAACCAAAATAAAGTGCACACACACACACACACACACAGAATAATCCAGCCTAGAAAGTGCATGGGATGTGATAAAATAATGTTTGCCCTGAAGGTTTGAACCAGCACATGGACACATGGCAGTACCTCAAACCTTGCCCTCTCTCCCATCTGAAAGTTTCAGAGTATGAACATTTCCCTTACTATTGATCACCACCCTGAGAGCATCGAGCAGGATGTATGAGTCTCAAAAATCAGCAAAAATTAGTTAGCAGTTTTGCCACTGAGATCTCCATGGTTTAACTGGGCTGCAGAGGGGGGGCTCTTCTACCACTTGGTTTTGTTTTTACATTCTCCTCCCTGACCAAGCTCTGTCTGTGGCTGTGATCCAAACTCCAGAGCCAGCAGCACTGGAGCCCTTGGCACCTCCCAGGGCTCTCCTAACAGACACAAACCCACGAATAAATAACCTCAAATCCTGCCCAAACAGCCCCCAGTCAGGCTGCAGCTTCTGCAGGCACTGGAAACCTCTCCCTGAACATTGCAGGGATTCACAGCAGCCCTGGGATCCAAAAGATGCTAAGAAAGAACTGAAGCTGGAAAACTTTGGCACCCTGATTAATAAAGTTACACATGATCAACGTGGGGAGGGGCTGACGTCATGGGGGCAATTAAAAAAGCTCATTTAGGAGCTGCAGTGCAGGACAGCAGCTGTGGGGACAAGTGACAGTGGACACCTCTGTTGCTCCAAGACTTTCAGAGTGTCACCTGCTGCCTCCACACTGAGCCAGAACCTCTGGCATGGCCAAGGCAGCTGAGCCCTGAAGCATCCTGTTATTAGGAGATTATTAATTAGCAACAACTCCTCATTCCCACTTCTGTCTAGGCATTCTCTGGCTCCAAATTCTGCCTCCTGGTCACTTATGAAACGTCTCCAGTACAGCAGCACGTCCTAACCTCATCTAATCAAAGGAGCTGTCACCATCAACAACACAAGCACTCTTTTTTATGAAGAAAAAACTGCTAATTATTTTTGCCTTTTAAGAACAAAATGGTATTGATGGGATCAACAGAACAGGTGAGCACAAAAGGCAGCCAGGCTTTTGTGCTTCAGGGATGTGCAGTGTCAGAGGACAGCAGGGAGGAGGAATGAACAGGCTCATTTCGGTCCTCTGCATCCTGCAGAGGGAGCAGCCCTCACCTGCCACCTGCACAGCGCGGGCAGCTCTGGCATCAGGGTGCTCATTCCCACCTCCCAGAAGCCTCCTGCAACTGTAGGAACTCCTCTGAAGAGGGTTTAGGGTCTCCTCAATTTAATCCACCCCTGAGTGATACAGCAGGCATTACAAAGCATCTCCCCAGCTGCTGTAAGCCGAGGTGGCTCCTCACGGGAGGCCACGCGTGGCGCTGCTCCGGGCGTGCTGTGACCCTTGGCCCTGCACCTGCTCCCCGGGCAGGGGGAGCAGCAGCATCTCCACGTGCATCCGCATGCAATTCCAGGCCAGGGACAGGCAGGGACGAGCTGTGCTGAGCCCACCAACCCCACAGGGCTTTGGGAAGGGTTGTACCTTCTCCTCGTTGCTGATGTTCCGCGTGGAGGTTCTCCAGGTGATGGAGGGGATGGGGTCCCCTGACGCCTCGCAGGTCAGCGTGATCTGATCCTCCAGCTCCATGGCTGTCTTGTTCTCCACGTAGGTGATTTTGGGTTTGGCTGAGGAGGAGAAGAAAAAGGAACCTTCGCTCAGGTGGGGCTCAGGATGAAGCTGGTCTGCCACCAGCAGAGTTTGAAACAAGCAGCACTGGGGAGAACTGGGACAAGTTCACTGCAGCTGGGGAAGGAGCAGAGTGACATTAAAGAGGGCACCTCCTTGCAGAAGTAAAACACCTAACAAACCTCTTCTGCTCATTCTCACAGCTGAGGCTCCTAAGAGAGGACCCATTTAAGAGTGTACAAATGCTCAGCCCTCAGGATTACCAGCTCACTCTTCCACCTCCCTGCCCACTTTCCCTGCCCCAAATTAGCCTCTTGCTAAGCAGCTTTGTCCGGTGGCTGCACGCAAGGCAGGGAGAATTCCATATTCCTTAACACTTCCAGATTCCTGGGATGCAGGAAAGCTGCTGATTCAGTGCTACAAGCCTGAGGTCACTCACACAGTGGTGGGGTGAACCTCACCTCCCTGTCCAGGTTGTAGCAAGCCCCACTCAAGTGCTAAAGCCCTTTTAACAGCAGCTTTGGTGGATCAGGATTCAGCCTGGAAGGTATTTCCAGCAGCCTGGGAGTCTGATCCCAGCAGCCCTGCCCGTGTTTGAGCAGAGGGAAGCAGAGAGGAGCTGGGCTGAGTTTCCCACACACACACACACGGTGGCAGAGGTGCACAGGCAGAGCAGCAGCTCGGGATCAGCCCCAGCAGGCGTTAACTGGGATCAGCAGGTTACTCCCAGCTCACACTGGTGTGACCAGCACCCAGCTGGGCTGCTGGGGGTGCTCAGGGGCTGTTTACCAAAGACTTTGAGGTGGATGGTGGCGTCGGCCTCGCCAGCCTTGTTCTCAGCGATGCAGATGTACTCGGCCTCGTCGCTCTTGTCCACCTTCTGGATGACCAGCTCGGAGCCATCGTAGTTGAAGCTGTATTTGTCCTCATCCTCCACCTCCTCCACGGGCTCTCCATCCCTGGGGGGCACAGAAGCAATCCAAGGCTGGCTTAGGCTCGTTCACACAATTATTGCACTGCAGCTCCTCGTGCTGAGAGGGATCAGCACCTTCTCCCTTCCCCACGGGCTCCAGAGCTCAGCTTGTGGCCTGTTCCCAACTCCTCCTGCCTCAGGGCTCCTGGCAGCCGAACCCCTCAGCCCCTGACACACCACAGAGCTGTAACCCCACCGAGGGTGGCTTCTTGCATACCGAGGCACCATTCCAAGCTGCCATCAGCTTTTCCACGTCAATTTGTGCTCATAACCTGCACCAAAGGCTATGGAACTCCAAGAACAGTGTCCCTGCAGTGTGAGTCACTGCCTGACAGGGAAATGCAGGAAGCTGGGAGGGGACACAGCTGACCTGGCTGAAGGATGGGGAGCACTGAAGGAATTCCTTGTTTTGCTCTGCTTTATTAAACTGTTTTTACCTCAACCACCAGGATTTCTACCCTCTGATTCTCCTCCCCACCCCACCCCCCTGGGTGGGCTCTGTGCTCCCTGCCTAACCCACAGCAGAAGGTGACTTCAGCCCATCATGAGGCCATTCTTGTGAGAAAAATCAACTCATATCCCAGTTAGAACATTCCCTGCCCTCCAGCCCAGCTTTCCAGGCCTGGGGAATCATCCACACCCCAGCAGGACACTGCACACAGCTTCTTACTTTGTCCACGTCACGGTGGGCTCAGGAAAGCCGTCGGCATCACAGGCCAGGGTGACAGACTGGCTGAGGTTGGCAGTGGCATTCATGGTGCTCTGCCTGGCACGCACGGAGGGAGGGACTGCAAGAGAGGAAAGCCAGGGCTGAGTTGGAAGGGACAGAAGGTGTGAGCGAGAGGGAGGCTCCCTGTCCATCTCTGAAGCCACCAGTCACCCAAACCCTGTCACCACCACCTGCAGGCTTTGATCCATGGGTTTGAGGCACGAGCTCTCCAAAACCATCAGCACAGGGGAGAAAGGTCAAAAAACCTCAGTGTGGTGGCCAAAACCCCTCGTGAGTGCCACCAAGCTCAGTTCCTCACTCTTAAGCTTCAGGTTTCTTGACATGTTTTTTTCCTGTAAACACCTGAATTTTCCTGGTAAACACTCACTGGATTCCATGGACATTTTTATTGGACACAGCAGAGGAGGAGGATGCTGTGAATCTGAGGCTGCAGCCCCTGCTCTGAGCCCTGAGCCCCTCACCATTCACGATGACCTGGATGTCTTTGAAGTTGATCTCCCCACGGGCCAGGATCCTCCCCTCACACCTGTAGGTGCCCTCATCTGTCTTCTTGATGCCCCGGATCTGCAGGTAGTTGTTGGACAGGACGATGAACCGCACTGCAAAAGACAAAAGGAAGGGAAGCTCACTCCAGGTTCTCCTCTCTTCGCCCCTTCTGGGCTTGGTGGAATAAAATCTCTCTCCCCACCATTAACTGGAGATGCTGCTGTAGCTGGAGCTGCTTCTGCCAAGGAAGAAACATCTGTGCAGAGCAGCCAACTGCTCTGGTGCTGTGCAGTGGGAGTGCTCTGAGAGATGAACAGATAAATGTTCACACAGACACGTTTACACTGCATCACATCCGGCAATGAGCAGTTTGGGACTTAGCCCTCCTGCCCAAGAGCTCCAACCTCACTACCTGTGTGCCAGGGGTGGGGAACCTGCTCAGCTGCAGTCAGGGCCTCCCTTGGGAAGAGAGGGAAAAGTTCTTGCAAGGAGCTTTCAGCCCCTTTTCCTCAGGAAAGCTGGAGGGTGTCACAACATTCAGCTTTTCTGTCTGATGGCACTTCTTTGATCTGTTTTGGTTCTTTTCCAGCATTCCCTGGCTGATTCCAGTGCCAAAGCCTGATGGCCATTTCTGTGGGAACACGACTGCCCTGCCATTGCCAAACCACAGCACCTGGAAGAATTAAATTCACATCCCATGGCCTCGTGTCAGGCACAAACTGCTTCTCCTGTCCCTTGTGACCACCAGCATTTTGCGTGTGAGCCCTGATGGGAGATGGGAGACGTTTGACCCTGGAACGGACAAGAACCAAGACCTTACCATCCTTTTTTAGGATGACATCCCTGCCTTTGTGCTTCCAGATGATGGTGGGGGGCAGTGAGCTGACCACGTCACACACAATCACAGCATCGTCCCCTTCCTTGAATTCCTGAGGGGTGGGAGCGTTCTTGAACATCAGCTTTTCTGGAAGCAAGGGAAGGAGAGGGTCACTGCAGCTTTCTCAGCACACCTGGCGCTGTGCTCCTGCCTCCAGCCTGAGGGAAGCACAGAAACCCCCAAACCCCCAGAAATCTCCTTGTTCCCAGGGGAGGATAAAGGTCTGAGTGAGTGCACTGCCCACAGCACCCCCATTTCCAGCCCTGTGCCCACAGATCACCACTCTGAATAACCCCCACTGCAAAATGTGAGCTTGGCACTGCTCGGCCTCCCTGCAGGGAGGGAGGAGCTGCTCCCAGGGCTCTGCTGGACAAGCTGAGGGCTCATTACAAACCCTCTGAATGCGTGGGCCACTCTACTCCACACTAGAGGTGTCTGTCACCCACAACAGCTCCTCTCTCTGTTTCTCCTGCCAGAAGCACCAGAACCCTCTCCTTCCAGCCCTTGCTCTGCTGTCTTTCAGAAGGATTTAAGCCGTGGAGGTGCTGGAGAAGCCCTGACCATCCCATTCATCCTGACTCCCACTTACCCCTCCACACCAAGAAAGGAGAAGGCTGCATCTTCTTAACACCCCTTTCCCTTCACCCTCCCTCCTTCCCCTTCAAACCTTTTCCTAGGAAGGTGAAACAGTTTCCTCTCTAATCCTGCCTCATAAACGTGCAAGAAAAAAGCCTGGGAGGCGCTGCCTTACGGAAAATCTTGACGTTGACGGTGGCCTCGGAGTCGCCCTCCTCCAGGCTGCTGACCACACACTTGTAGATGCCGGCGTCGTCGATGTTGGCGTTGTAGATGGTGAGGGTGGAGGAGAAGTCATCGTTGCGCACCACCGAGATGCGCTGCTGGTTCGGGGTCAGCCTCTCCCCGTTCGGGGAGAACCACGAGATGTCCTTGAACTTGGCCTCCCCTGCCACTGGGGGTGAGAAAAGAGCACAGTGAGCCAGCCCAGCTCTGCACGGCTCACAAACCCCGCTGCTGAAGGGCTCTAACCCACCCCAGGCGGCAAACACCATCACAGCCCGGTGTACTTTCATTTTTAACTCATTAAATCCAGGTGCCCTCAGCCACCACACACCTTGACATAAGAAGAACTTGGATTCTCCAACGCTGATCTCCCCTTGGCTTGGAACAATGTCCACTTGGAGAGAGGCTGGGAAGGGAATGAGCACAGTTAGACAGGAGCAGTGATCTCCAGCAAAAAAGCTTTGCCAACCTTAAAATCCCCACAGATCCCTTATTACAGTCCAGTATGATGCCTATTTTCTGATCTGAATTGCTGGTTTGAAACAAGAGAGGAAGGTTTGAAACACGGGAGGAAGGACAGCACCCCTGCCCTCCCCATTCCCATTTACCATCAGCCCTTCCCAGTGCACATCCACGCAGGCCCAGTGCCCTTTTCCCCCAGCAACATCCCTGTCTCCTTCTTCGCTGCATAAATTATGACCCATTAGGCAGAAAATGTAATTGGATTCTGGCTCTCCTCCAGCTATAGCTTAATTCCAGGCAGATCTGTGGCCTAACAAGCCCGGGTCAAGTTGAATTTGAGGATGCCAAAATAGGTTTTCTTTGGAAAACACCCTCTGTGTTTTCATGTAGTGCATGAAAATCTGCAAATCTCTCTCCCACAGCAGCTAATTTTACCTCCAGACCACAGAGGCATTATTTCAGCTGCCAAGCACACCTGGGGTTTTAAGAAACATGCACTGCTTCAGGAATGAAAACCTGGCTGTGTGTGCCAATGGCAGCATTCCTTAAAGTGCTGGGGAAACACATGGATTGGGGGATAGGCACTAAGTACAGAGCTCCCACAGCTGAAGGAGCACTGCCTGCCCTCATTAGGAAAGGGCAGGAATATCAGGATTTTCTGAGCACATTCTTTAGCCAACAGCCACCCTGACACAGCATTTCCCTCCAGAAAGAAACTGGAAGCAATAATCGGAGCCAGGATAATCCCAGCACAAGGTCCCTGCACTTTTCTGGTTTCCCTCTCTGGAGTTCAGCAGGTTGTACTGATAAATGCTGGTATTCCAGCCCAAAACACTGGGATACAGCCCCAAACACCAAGAACCCAGCCAAGACTCAATTTGAAACAGAGCTTGGGAGCTGAGTGCTCCAGTTTGGGCCACGGTCACATGGAGGGCTGCACGTCCTGCAGGGATTTCAAAAAGGACATTAAAGTACCCCTGGACCTCCTGAGTAACGGGAAGGAGCTTGGAAAACCAGCCCAGGGAAGGGCTTTTAGAGCAGCCAGCAGGCTGCTTTCTGCTCAGCTCTGGGGTGCTGCTGAAATGGCTCGGAGCTAATTGAGATCTAACAGAAATTCATCCCCGTTTTTCCCCCACACTCCACTCTGTAAATGCAGCCCTGGCTCTCTCCTGCACTCATGAGAGTTTGCTGCCTGCTGCGAAGGCAGTGGCACAGGCTGGGGTTGTTAATGCCTTTCATTCCATCCTCAGGTGATTTCTGTTCCAGCCAGAATGGAGAAGAAAGGCTCTGTGGAAAGCACTTGAACTCTCCATCACCCCGAATTCAGCATCTGGGCTCTACCTTACATCTTTTTTTAGGCCTGTCTGTGCCACATCAGCTGCACAGAACGGGAGGAAATCACACAGCCAGGGAATATCTCACTGCAAATACAGCCAGAAGGGCCAACTGGAGATCAGAGCCCAGGCAGCAACAGCCAGCTCGCAGATTTTCCTGTATTTATTTCCAAGGCCTCAGCTCCTTCTGTGCATTGAAACGCTGGGTGGATTTTCAGAGAATGAAACCTGGCAACCACCCCTGGGACACAGGAAGGCAAAACTTCTTGGAGTTTTAGAAAGGAGAGAAGGAAGGACATCCCTGGTTCTGCCTCATTAAGTCAGTGCTCCCTCTGCTCCCCCAGCTGCAAAATTATCATTAAATCCCATAATTAGTGGAATAAAGAACAGCATTTCTGCAAAGGTTGTGCAGAGAGGCAGCGATTCCTTCACTGCACCTCAGCACAGTCCCTTCCCAGTGTGAGGGAGGCACAGGAGGAACCTCCTGGCATTGATCCTAACTCCAGAAAGGCACTTTTCAAACCCAGGAATCGCCACGAGACAGAACTGTGGCCTCCAGGATTAACAAATCCACTTCACAGCACCCTGCTGCTTGTTCAGCCCAGAACAGGATGCTCAGGTGCCCCGAGGTTGATCTCAAGAGCCAATTCCCTCCCTTTGCCACTGGGATTGGGAGGTCCCAGAGCTCACCCGTGCACAGCCACACCCAGGGGAGTTATTACAGACACAGAACTCTGAGAAATCCCAACATTTCTGTTCTGCCAGAGACGCCGAGCAGCGAAATTCTACCGGGCTTTTTTTCCCAGTCTTCTGCTGGTGGTTCTGTGGAGGATTTTGGACAAGCTATGGGGTTGCCCAGCCCGGAGTTTTGTTCTCTGGGTGTTTGCAAACACTTTTAAGGCTTTGTCCTACAGATCCCTGGAGATGAAATCGGGCACCGAAGAGCCCAGCTGTGTTTGTCCAGCAGCTTCAGCCACAGAAACTGCAGGTAACTTCTGGAATTCAGCTGCCAGGAGAAGGAAGCATCCCTCTGAATGACTCTGAATGAGTCACTTCCAGCTCATCTGTCCTTATTTTACACCGGGGAGAGCTCAGCCCTGGTTTCTGAGGCAGCCTCCAGCAGCACAACGATTTGCTGCCATCTCACCTGGACCAACGGGGCCGGCAGAACAATGGGCCGTGCCTGGATTCACACAAACAATCGCTCCCCACTCGCTCAGCTCTATTGCTCAGGCTGTGATCAGCCTAACAAAGCCAGCACTGCTGATTTTAATCACTATTTAATCGTTATTTTTGCTTCGCAGTTCAGGGAAATGGGGACTATTTTTTCCACTCTTCATTTAATAGACACTGTGAGCACATTTGTATTCTGCTTCCAACTTCAAGCAATAAAGGCCTTTTTAGCATCACATAATAACTGCATTAAAAGGCCTCTTCATAATCACACAATAACACTTTTTATAGCTCTGCCCTCCTCCATATCTTTTATCTGGTTACAAAGTTCCCCAGCCCCCAAAAAATGCTGAATAATTCCCCATTGATTGAAAAAAAAAAAAAACCAAAAGCAAAAAACCCAACAAATTTGCTAATGCAACTTCCTGTTCATCTGTAGTTCAATATAATTAGTTTTGCATCTCAACAAAAGAAATGAGCTCAAATTAAGCTGTGATTTTGGTAATAGGCAGGGAGGCTGTGTCCCTGCTGGGCTGAGGCTGAGGTTAGGGCAGGAGGCTGTACCTGGGCAGTAAATAAAGTGCTAGGGGCAGCACAGAAAAGTGGGGTAATTGATGGTATTGGGTTTGTGCCTGCCCAAAGTCCAAAGCAGACGCTCCAGAAACAGGAATATTGATGCTTGCCCTGCTCTGGAAGGTGTGTCTGGCTCCACAAAAGCAATGTCTTGGAACACTGAATACACTCAGTTACAGATTTCCCATGAGGTTCTATTCCCTCAGATAAATGGGAGTCCATCCCCTCACATCCTTTCCTTCCCACAAAACCATTGCTGCTTTACAGCCCCCATCACTTCACCACTGACCCCAAAAGGTCCCCATTTGAGCCTCGGAAGTAAATAAGGATCCCAGTCCTTTTGGCCTCACCTCAGTCCAGCACTGGGGTCATTCCAGACTCGGATCCCCAGTGATGCATCCACACTGCAGCTCCTGGGTTGTTACCTCTGGAGCCCCATCAAGGGCTAAACTCAGTTCTAAGGGCTCTTCCTGCCAGACTCCACTCTCACCGTGACCCCAGGCAGGGAACCTGGATGGGGTTTGCCTTGGCAGGTGTCTCCAGGGGCAGGAATGCCTGTGCTCCTGTCACGGGTAACCCAGGTAACGATGCACTGCCACAACACGTGAGCGAAGCCCAGAGAAAATGCAACATCAAAAAGCCATCAAGAATATTTGGGCAAATAAAGCACAGCATGGACGGATTCAGCTGTGACTGAACCCTCGGTTCCCTTCCCACAGGCTGCACCTTTGATTTCCTTCATTTCTAGCAACGATTCACCAATTAAAATAATTCCAGAAATAAAAACCATCAGGAAAGAAATATCTCCTGGATCTCATGGCCACAGCCCGTGGAGTAAGGGCGGGATTTGTAAAGCTTGTGAGCGAAGCAGATTATGGTGAAAGCCCTCAGGATTTAGTACACAACAAAGGCTTAACAAGACAAAGACAAGGCTCCTGTACACGGTCACTTTATTAAAAATACGCTGACTGCTCAGGAGGAGGAGGCAGCAGCTGGGATTGATCCCAGCTGGGCTGCAGATCCAATTCCTCCCCCGTCGCCATGGCAACCACTCCCTAAATCTGCCAGGAATTGGAGGAGGGGATTGCTGATTCCTTTGGGGAATATCAGATCGTGGAAATGCGGGGAGGGAGCAGCAGCTCAGCACGGTGCCACAACAGAACACGGGAGAAAGATGTGACCCAAGCCACCTTTAGGGGAGGAGCATCCCGAAATAAACACACCAAACCCCAGCTGGTGGCCCTGGATGTGAGGGATGCTTCTCACCCTGCTCCTAAACACCCCATGATGTGCCAGCAGGCACAGAGGGAGCATCCCCTGCCCTGCCCTGCAGCATCCCAGCCCCAGTTCCAAACCCACAGGGGTTTGGGGAAGGACTCAGCTCTGGCACAGCATCCCAGAGCCAGGGGAGCTCTGGTCCTGGCAGAGCTCTGGCTCCGACTCCAGCCACCCTTCTGTCTGTTCTGCCCACAGCTGGAGGATGTGGTACCCCCAGAGCAGGTCCAAGGTGGATTTGGGGGATGAGAATCCCCATTTCCAGTAGGAGCTGGTGGATGCTGGGGCTGGGAGCAGGGTAATTCACTCACTGCTGTAAGACAACCAGATGCTGCTCACTTTTAAACCAAACAGAATTCAAATTATTCTATAAAGCAGCACAACCTGGGCAGTGAGGAACCTGCCTGCCCTGGGGGTCTCACCCAACACACCCTCCAAGGGACAGGGGGGCTCTCGCAGCCCAAATCCAACTCCACCCATCCATCTCTGCCCTCCTGCAGATGCCTGTGGACTATTTCACACTGCACCATGCCAGGGAAAGATGTGCTTGGCTATACAGCTGAAATCAGGGGCCCAGGCAGCTGTGGCACCACGAAAACACAGCCAGGGAATTCAGAGAGCTTTCTCCTCTGCTTCGTTTCAGTCAGAATTATTCTGCTTCTGAACAAAGTGACATGTTCAAGCTGATGCAGGGAATCTGTGCAGGGAAAAGGGAATAATTCCTATTATGTCCACGTTGTGACCCCATCCTTTCTACGTACAAGATCTGCTCACAAGCGCTTTTAATTTTTAAATGACCACAAGGCACACAAAAAAATGACACTGTTAACACCTCTTCCTACAGAAATTTATGAATCGCAGTAAAACTTCTCAGACTTCTCTGTAGTTTTACATGGAACACAATTATATGCCTCTTTTGATGACAGTCTTGATAAAAGCTTTTTATTGCTATGGATCATAAAACTAATAGTCCTATTTACCACAGCAAATATTTTCATTTACCTGAGGCAGGGCAAGCCAGGATGCTTTATGGAGCCATTAAATCAGAGTATGGACAATTTTAATTAAAAACCAAGCAAGTTACAATCTTCTGCCGGAAGAGAAATTTTGGTGGGTGACACTGAATTGTGGGAAGAGCCCGGAGAAGATGAGAAAAACAGGATTTGTAAAAGCTCAGGATTCAAGCCTAATCTTGCTGCAGCCAGTTTGTCTTGGCAGTGTGCTGAGCAGCACAAACTGCATCCTTCAGGGGAACACAGAATTACTGCACTTGTAAGGCAGGAGTAGCTACAACCCCGAGGCTCCAGGGAGCTCCCTGGAATTCCTCAAAGGAAGCAATCCCTACTCCCTGCAAGCTCCATTTCCCCCACAGCCCATCAGTCAGCCCTAGGAGCGTTTCTAGCCTGAGATTTGAGCTTGAAGTGTTGAAAAGAATTCTTCCCCAGCCTTTTTTATGTGGTGATTTAGTTCGGGGGAGGTGTTTTTAGCAATGGTTAAAGCTGAACCAGCTGCAAAGCCTGAAATTCAGTATTTGCTCCACAGAAATTATTAACTCCAGTGTAACATTCCCTGCAGTTACCAGATTCACTCGAGAAAGGCACATTCCAGGTCCAGCTCATTCATTCCATCCCATATTGCAGAATAATTTCTCCCTTTGCCTATCACAGGTTCATACTGGAACTCTCAGGAGGAAAATAAATCCCTCTCTTCTGTTTCAGTTAAAAGGAAGAGGAGAGAAAACACTTCCAGGGATGGGGCAGCCACAGCTTCTCGTGGCAGCCTGTGCCAGGTCCTCCCCACACTCCCAGGGAGGGATTTATTCCCAATATCCCATCAAACCCTGCCCTCTGGCAGTGGGAAAACACCAAATACTCCACCTGCATTTCAGAGACTTACAGCATATCATGAATCGTGGCTCACAAACGTGCTTTGGAGAGACTGCTACAGATTTTAGTAGTTTAAATCCATATCTGGAGCCATCTTCTGCCAAGTGTGAAGTGTCAGAAATCAATACTTTATTTAATGTGTCAATTAATCTTTCATATGTGGTGGGACCTGGGATTTCTGTGGTAGCTGAGTATCACTGGATAGTTTAGACTGAGCTGAAAATCACAGGCTTAGCCTGACTCCTCTGTAAGGAACAGGAATTACCAATGCTGCCTCACAACCTAAGATTAAACAGCCTCATTTTAACTTGCTACATTAGATGAAGAAGAAATGTCATTAATAAATTAATTAACACTAAAAACATGGGAAGGCTGCTTCACTAAATAAAGCCACACGGGAAGAGCAGAAGGCACCACAAGGAGGCAAAAGAACAAGAGCACATGTCAGTATTTATAATTTTTATCGGTTTTTAGACAAGCCTTCGGTGATGATGAAGAAAACCATCTCAGTCCATGGCCAAAGCACTGCCACAGGGCAGACTGTGAAGATGTTTCTGGGAATTTGGGGGCTTGCTAAAAACATCAGTGCCTCTGGAAATACCACTGTAATTTGTGGGTAACATTTCAAGTGTGTTAACTGCAAAACCTTTTGCAACCACCACACTGACAGAACCTCCAGAGTATCATCAGGACTATTAGAACCATTAATAGCCTCCACTGAATAAAAACCCAAATATTAACATAATGAAAACAGAAGGCAAAAGTCTGGGAAGAATAACATGCTAATACACTGCCCTATTTGCTCAGCAAGAGAGGAACCAAAAATCCCTTCAGGCAAGAGAGAATTGAGCTTGTTTACTGCTCTCTGCTGCTCACCACTGTTTTAACTCTCTGACTGGGAGGATAAAGCCAAGGTAAAGGCAATAAATCAGAGCCCCTCCTCACTCAGCCACTCCAAGGCATAGAACAGGAACAGTTTACACAAACCCAAATTCAGACATCATCTACAGCTCCAGAAGCTCAAAAATGGGTGATGCCAGGGAAGAAACAAAAAGAATCTGAACCCAGCCAGGGTATCCAAAGGCCTTAAGCATCAGCTGTGACTGACAGGATAAACACTCCCCAAATTGCCAGGAGCCAAGAAAACGTTTCATCCACTGTCCTCTGGGAAGTCTCCAGGAAACCCAGGGAGAATTCAGCCCCGCAAACACAAGACATTTAATCACTGCAACTCATAAGTTATGCAAGGCAGACAAAGAACATTTCAGCTGAGCGTTTGTGCTCCAAAATTAAGAGAACTGTCAAAGAGTTCAGCCCTGAACCTCTCTTGGCCTCTACAAGCAAGACACTCTTTGCAATAACTTACTCCAACACTTGCAAGAATTTACTCCAAGAAAACCTCCAGTGCACTCCAAACACAGCTGGATTTTCACACCTCTCCTTAGGCAGTAAAATACAAGATGTAGGGACAATTGAATGAAAGAGAACCAGACTCCTGCTGCTGCTGCTGGCTGCTTCCCGTGACACTGCTTTTGGAACAGATCTCTGAAAAAACCCCAATAACGTGAAGAAGGCACACACAGAGATTCATCTTCTCCACACAGATCCAAACACACAGGGCACAAATACGCCTCAGAGTTGGTTCCTTTATTCCTTCAGTGCCATATTCTGATTTCCATCTCCTCGGTGCATTGGTCTCTCTGGGTTTGACCGAAGTCAGAGCAGTGGCCTCAGGCACCACGTGCTCAGCATGTTTAATTTATGCTGCACACAGAAAATACCCATCAAGAGGAACCCTCCAGGAGGAAAATACCGGGTGCAGGCTGTAAATTCGGAGAACACAGCCTAAGCCACAGCTCATCACTGCCATGACCAAGAGGCTGCCTTGTATTAAATCCATAAAGGCTTTTAATCTGTGCTAAAACCACTGCGACTCCACCAAACTTAATGACCAAAATGTAAGCACAAATCTATAACCCCAGGGAAGCAAAACCAGCCTGGGCAAGCCACACACATCAATCCAGCACTCTGCTCTTCTCCCAGCTTTGCACTCTGCTGCACACCCATTTTTTCCGTCTTCTCCAGAACTTCTCCTCACAGGAGGGAGCTATCAGAACACTTTGATCCAACTGCTGTCAGAAAAAGCTTGAAATCAGTGGCACTACAATTAAACAGAAAGAGCTGAACACTAGAGTGGTAACCATGACTTTTGGAATACTGGGCCATAAATTAAGGGTCCAAGGCAGGATTTCTCTAAAGAAGTTTTTCTCTCTCAGGCTCCATGAAAAACCTCAACCCCCAGACCCTCATTTAGATGTACAAATGGCCCAATACTGAGCACTAACACCTCATGTCTGGAGATTCTTGGTGCCTGCTCTGCACCCTCGGATCCCAGACCTTTTATTGAGATGTGCTCCCTAAATAGGCACTGTCACTGGGGATTACCCAGCCTGGAACTGCAGCTAAGCCTTTTAGGGGAGGGGCTGCTTTGTCTGCAGTGTAAAGAGCATTTTGCACCAGGCCCCTGCTCGGTGCCACCTCCAGGGCAGGGATGAGCCAGGGGCAATACCTGGATGCAACCACGGGCAGGAGCAGCTTTGGAAATAGAAGCAGGCAAGGTTAATCCATGGGATAATGAATATCCAGGGACAGACTCCACCTGACCCCTATTTGCTAATGGCTGGGAGTGCTCTGTGAGGCCTGAGGATTTATGTCTTCTACAGCTGCCTTGCGTACATGAATTTCCTTAATTCTACACATGGATTTCCTGAATTCTGGCAAGAACAACACTGCCAGGCACAGGGTGGGATTGCTGCGGGGTCCTGCAGGGCCAGGGGTTGGACTTGGTGATCTTTCTGAGTCCCTTCCAATTCAGGATATTCTGGGATAACTTCTGCAAGTCCCAAAATCTCGAGATGATTTTAAACTCTGATGTGTTTGACCACTGTTAACAACAGGGCTCTGGTGCAGTCAGGTTTACCCCCTTTTCCTGCTACTTACAATGTTTTTATTGCAATTAGAATGTAGGAACTACACACTGAAAGGGAGCAGGAGGGGAAAGAGATGCTCAGTGATCTGTGAGGGCAAAGACCTTTAAACCACCTGAGTCTTCCTGCTGGATTCCTCC
Organism: Corvus hawaiiensis; assembly: GCF_020740725.1. NCBI lineage: Eukaryota > Metazoa > Chordata > Aves > Passeriformes > Corvidae > Corvus > Corvus hawaiiensis. The sequence goes on along the minus strand of NC_063237.1, from coordinate 5,931,380 downwards.
GCTCCCACACTCCCTGCTCCTCTCCAGGGTGTGAAGGGACAGCACAAGAAGAGCAGCACCGCTCTGGAATACAGAACAACAGCCACGAAAGGCAGCAGGAGTGAGAGAAATGAACTCTGAGAGTAGCAGCAGGATGAAAACGCCCTCGAAATGACAAAACCCAAACGCAGACACAGAGCAGAGATCGATGCAGAGGCTGTGCTGAAAGGACAAACCCAAGTGTCGCTGCGCGGCCATGCCTGAAAATAGCACAACTCCTGCACCACTGAAACCCTCCTGGAATCACCATCTTTAATTGCTCTTTACTTCAAACCATCCCCAGGGAGCAGTGAGATGCACAACTGTCTCAATGTCCCAGATACAGTATCCTGCTTTTATCTCCACCTCCGCCAGCCAGTATTTGTTTTTCCATCCCAAGTCCCAGCCCCACATTTCCCAACCAAAGAACCAGGAACACGAGGGAAAATTAACACGTGGCAAACTCCACCCATCATTTCAGGCTGAAGAAAGGAATTTGTTCAGTACAAAACTTAATTTGGGACAATACAACATCGCCCATCAACAAATGTGTGGACAGGCAGCATGAAACCAGCCATGGCAGAAGGTTCTGGATGTGCTGAAGAGCATGGATAAAACGGGAACACCTTCTTCCCAACAACTGCCATTAAATAATAAACAATAAATAGGAAATTTCCAATAAATTAAATACATTCCTCAATATCTACAGCCCTTTGGTTATTTGCAAGGTCCTTTTCTCACCATCTCCCAAAAAACAGAGTTCAGGATGTCACCTTTTCCCTGAGAAAACTTGGCTATAAAACCCCTGCCTTATCAACAAAGACCAGGAAAAAAATCCTGCACAAATCAAAAACTGAGTTTATTTGACTGAATGAACAGTAAAAGGTAAATGCAGGTTTTCTGGGTTATAATAAACAGAACACTGGTGGAAACTGGGGCAAGTAAGGCCAGGAAGAACAAAGAACAGATCTAGGCTGCAGGAGAAAATCTTGAGAGAATGAGCAATGTCCCTGACATTCTTTAGTGGCAATAAAAGTGGAGAACTGAACATTCCTTATAGAAAAGGAAAGGAAAACATGTCTTCAGACATCCTCCCTTCATCCCCTGCCCACCAAGCACATGAAATAATCCTTTGTAAAGTCCATGAAAACTGGGATTCCTGCCAGTTTCCTGAATTACACGTGGAGGGGTTTTTATTCCCCTCCTAAACCATATATTTTAAGGTCAGAAAGCACCACTCTGCTTATCTGCTCCTTCAAAGGATCCGGGAAGGAATGAAGGCAAAACCTGCCAGGAATGGCTTCGTTCAGCCCCAATATTCATTGTGGATAATCTGGATTCTGATACGTCAGGACAGCCAAGAAATTGCCTTTATTTCAGTCAAATTAAACCAAATTTCCTTGTGCCTACAAGTCAGGCACTCACAACATATGATTCCAACCCTGCCCTCTTTCATTCAAATTAAGATCTCCAAAAATCCAAGCACAAACTCGAGCCATCCATTACCCACCCAGCACCAGGAATCATCACTGCACCCAAGGACAGGCGCATTTTCCACTCCAATTCAGAAAGGGCTCGGACTCAGTCACACAACACAAGGTTAATGGCCATGGAAGGGCAAAAAGGACTTTATGGTCCCATTTTCCAGGATGCCCTATGAGGAAGAAAGAACTGACATCAAAGCCAGTTTAGCAAATGGAAAAGCAATATTAATTTTCTCCCATTAAAAGCAACAGGTTTGAGATGGCCACTTCCATCAGAATGCCTGGAAGACATCAAGGTCCACAAACTTCCAGCTCAACCACCTCCCATCCATGAGTTGGTTCCACTCAAATAATCCCAGTTATAGTATGGGTTTTGTGTCACAAATCCAGAAAAACTGACACGTTTTTCACCCCTCCGCTCTGTGACTTTCACAGGAAAGCAACGCAAAGCACAGCTTCAAACTCTTCCTAAAAATATCTCGTGATCTACTGCCTTAAATTACACCACATCATTTCTGAACTTCCCTAGAGGTGACAACAGTTCCAGTGAAGCAGAACTCCCCCTTGATCTGCTCGGGTATCTCAGGGTGCATCAGGAATTTCACGTGGAGAACCAGGCTGGAGCCTGTGCTGGGAGATGCTGCCCAAAGCCCCCTCTCTGCTGGGGGGGATTTGGGGTATCTGTGCAGGGCCAGGAGCTGGATTTTACTGATCCTTGCTCAGGATATTCTGAGGTTCTGGGAAGATGCAGAAAAGGAGCAGGGGAAGGAGGCAGCAGCCACCTCCCAGCCCTCCACTTTTCCGTACTTTCTCTCCCTACGTTTTTTACCAGGAACAGATGGGGCCCCTGCCCCGTGCCCGCTCGAGTTCCCCCCACAGCTGCCCAGCTCTGACACTGCTATTTCTGCATCTCTGGGAGAGATTTCTCCTGCCACTAACAACTGCTTGCTCTGCTGGAATGAAGACCACAGTGAGGCTGGGAAGCTCTGTCCAAGCGTGGAGGGGTTTATTTTGAGCCACACTGTATTCCTGGATCCCACAATGAAATCCCATGAACGTGGCCCCTCCTCAGGAGAAAAAAGCAGCTTGGGCAGGCTGCAAGAAGCACGAACACAATGCAGACCAGAGAGGTAAAATAATCAGCATTCCTTATCCCAGAGCCATTGGATGGGAAAGAAAACCTTGTCCACTCATCCTAAATTGCTTCTGTTCTGCTTGGGTCAGTCCAAAATGAAAACCCAAACCAGGAGTTTCCAAAGCAGGAGGCAGAGCTGGCACTAACAGCAAATCCTCTCTAAATAATGGCCTCATTTGGGGCATGGTGATCCCAAAAGCGCCACAGCAGATTCCTGTGGAACACTGGAAACAAATCTACATTTGCAATCTCAGGTAAAAAAGGGAGGAAACCCAACCCAGCCCAGCCCAGATGCAATTCAGCACCACCTTCCCCGCTGGATCTGCCCCTTCACTCTTTTTGCTGGGATCAGAAATGTAGGAGAGGCCCTTGCTCCACTCTCCAGATCCCACTCAGAGAGTTCCAGCATTTCTTTGTACCACCCCGCAACCCACCAAAATGCCTTCTAATTTCCTGACAGCAAAATTACCCCAGTTCTTCCAAACAAATAAGACTTGGTCACTAACTCGTCATTACCAAGTGGTGGTTTTGGGTTTGAAGCCTTTTCTTTCCTGTACCCACACGGAGAGCATTCAAAAAAAGCATCCCTGGCAGTGTCCAAGGCCAAGCTGGATGGGGCTTGGAGCACCCTGGGATAGGGGATGGTGTCCCTGCCCATGGCAGAGGTGACACTGGATGGGATTTGGGGTTCCTTCCAGCCCAAACCATTCATCAATTCCATGATTTTCACCCCAGATTCGCAGACTGCCAGCTCCCAGTTGTACAGGCCTTCAAATGGAATGTACAAATGGAACAGGAAATCCCTTTCCCAGCCCTCTTAGGGTTATTTTCCACTTCTCGCTCAGCATCAGGGTCTCCAGCGTTCCTGCAGATGCCACACACTGAAAGATATCCCCAAGAATGAAGGCCCTGCCATGGGAACAGATGCACTGGCTCCTCTGACACCCTGCGCAGGGGTAGGAGCTGCCTTTCCAACAACGGCCTGGTGCTCCAGACTCTAATCCGGGATCCCCGTGGACAGCTGCCAGCTCGGATTTCCACACAGACATGTCCAGCACAGCCCAGTGAGGAGCAAAGGAGGAGCTGGATAATACCTGACCCACTTGCACGGCAGAGGCTGTGCCTGGCAGCTGCTGGGAGGTGGGCACAGCCCAGCCCTGGCAGCAGGATGCCCAATTCCCAGATAAAGAATGGAGCTGGATCCCAGGAACAAGCCCTGCTGGACGTTTTCCATACACACAAATCACTAACCCAAACCCTCGGAGGCTGCTCACGCTGCCCCAACACTACTTCAGGTGTACAGCAAAGCTTTGCTGCAGCCTCTGGAAATCACCTGGATCCCCCAGAAAAATCAGGAATATGGAGCAGGAGGTGCAGTTATGTTCTGAGAGTTTACAGATCTGTGCTGCTTCATTTTCACTCCACATCTCCCCGCTATGAACTACAAGTGGCCCAAATTCAAAGTGGTTCATGAAGTCCAGTCTCTTTCTTTTGAAATTATCCATCACATCATTAATCTTTTTAATCTTCCCTCATTTATGGTCTGTGTTCTTTCATCTCTAAGGAGAAAAGGTAGTGCAGAGAAATCTGTTAGGCTCAAAATAATTCCACGTAACAACCCCAATCACCAGCAAAGCAGAGCGTAGGAATGAGTGAAGGGAATTCTCACAAAGGAGGTAAAACCAGGACAAAGGAGGTAAACCCAGGAAATTTAGCTGGAAATGACACAAAACCTTCACAGAATCTTCTGTGCCACCTTGTACAGCTAAGATAACACCAAATGATTTATTCAGCTGTGTGTGGGGCAGACAGCGAGTGCAAAGTGCAGCCCCAGCAGTGCCTGATCCGCTCGCTCCCAGTGTCCTTCCCTCCCCGGGGCACAACAAAGGCAGTAAAACAGCTCAATTCCAGCCTGGATTGAAGCAGGGACTCAGGTAACCGAGTAATCTGCCCCAGGAAGAGGAGCAAAGCGCTCTCATTGGGATGTTAATGAATGCAGCATCATTAACACTAAATGGCTGCAGAGTTAAACACACAATCTTTGAACCCAGCCAAGCAAGTTAATGGTTGCATCAAACAACGAGGTCAGCCCTTCCACTGCCCCAGTTATTAAAATGGGAATTCTTGTTGTTATAGGATGGCATTAAAAGGAATTTACTGGCGCTTTTATGTTTTACATTCACTCGTGCAGTGCTACAGTTATTCCAAGTATTTGGCACGCCGGGTTTACAGCCACAAAGGGCGTTTTGTTTCTGCTGGAGTGAAGGACAAGACAGACAAGGACAGATAAAAATAAGAGGAAGAAAAGGAGACAGAGGATGACAGAGCAATGCAACTGCAGTGCCACATCCAAAGGAGCACCACACTGAAAGCTGGAGTGGAAAAACTTCTTAAAACAAAGGCAAGCGCTTCAGACCACGCTAAGCAGAAGAATTTCACTGCCAAGGGTAATTCCAGCACTTTTCCGTGAGTTTGTGCTGCATGCCAAGCATAATAAACAGGAACAAGCCGGAGAGACATTTTCAGGCAGCCCCCTGTGCTGCCTCTGTCCTGACCCACCACGTTTCACCAAGATTCTGCAAAAAACCTGCATTTTCATCTTTTCTTTTAGAGCTGATCTGGCGAAAGGCAGCATAAAATACCAGCAAAGCAATGTCACACTCAGGGCTGGAAGCTGCATCCAACATAAACTCGAGCATGATTAAAGGAAAGGAATAAATTCCTTTTTCCCCATTCCAGTTTTGGCCTTTTTTCCAGGCAGCACTTTTCTTCTTGTGCAAGTCCCTGTCCTGAGCTGGATTTATCCTTCCTGCAACAAAACAGCTCCCGGGAGAGGCACCTATGGAGTGCCTCAAACCCAGACTGATCAGTGCAGACCAATTAACCAAGGCTTTAATGGAATCCTCTATCACATTCTCACTGGGGACTGGTAGCAGCCTGGCCTTCCTCCTCCTCCACCTGCCACGGAAAAGGCAGATCCCACAGAAGGAAAGAAACAGGGAAAAAAAGGAAACTCCAAACACCACTGGGCAGCCCTGACAGCCTAACTCCCCCCTTACAACAACACAGAATAAAATATTTCGAGTGAGAAAGATTCCTGGGCTTTCCACAGCAACAACAATTTTGGGAGCAACGCTGTGAGGGGAGGAGGTGGCAGCAGGGGTGGAAGAAGCCCCATATTGTGTGATACCCTACAAACTTCCTGCCAAATCCACCTAGGAAATCAGATTTTTCTGCAAGAAGCCCAACAGGATCCAATATGTGTTTTAGTTAACAAGTCTTACAGAAGAAGCCAAATCTTGTGCTATACTTGGTGCTTTTGGGCACCATCTGCATTGCAGGGTTTCTTCTGTGCTTAAACAGCATCCTTACAAAAAATAATGGGGTTTTGTAGGGTTTTTTTCAGTACAAGGAAAGAATTGCACGGCCCCCCTTGATTTAAACAACATTCTCTATGAAACGCCCTGAAAATACCTGTTATTTTATAAAAAAATCTCTGGCTGCAAAGTGAAAAATCTGAACGTGCTCTGTTTAACTCCACCATAAATTCCACCAGGATCTGTCCAAAATTACTGCAAAGAGCCAGGGACAGCAGGTGCACCTCAAAAATGCTCAGGGGAAGGGTGGAGCTGTGGGGACAGCAAGCTGCACATCCCTTGTCTGGGTGGATGAAGGTCTAAACCAGCTCTGGGCTCCTGAGTATCTCTGCCATGGTAACAGGAATGGTTTAGGGAATGGAGCTGGGACAAACAGCCTGAATTTTGGGATGAAAAATGATTATTTCCTAAGAATGCTGAGCAGCAAGTTGTGACAGACTGTCCCCAAGCCTCGCCACTCCATGCCCTCCACCAGCACCTAAGAAAATCTAAAAGAAATCGATGCATTGGTTAATTAAAATAAATAAATCTGTGCCCTTTCTTCTCTGGATGAAAAGCCAGGGGAAAAAACTGCAAGAGGCAAAGCAAAGCCACCCAGCCCAGGGACTGCAGCACTGGGAGCTGTGTGACACCAGCCCAGCCCTCACCCAGCCAGCAGGATGTTTGCAGAACTGAAGCACCCACGGGAGGCACAGAAAACATTCTCCCCTCAAAAAAAAAAGGAAAAACAAAAAGGAAAAAAAAAAAGGGGGGGGGGGGGGGGGGAGAAGAAAAAAAAAGGGGGGAAAAATGGGAAAAAAAAAACAAAAAAAAGCCAGGCTGGCTGTAAATGAGAGCACTCAGGCACTCAGGTCACTGCAGTAAATCACAGCCCTTAATTTCATGTGAAAGGAGGGAATGTTAGACGACCACAGGACCCTCAAAGAGGCCTTTGTTAGGAGGGAGCCCTGTGCATAAATACATTTCAGAAGCCTGGAGAAAGGAGGCTTAGAAAGGAAAATGCCGCTGGATTTTTTGGCCTTATTTTATCACCTTTCAGAGGATAAAGAGGCTGAAAATCAAGAAGAGCTACAAGTGACAATTAACCTATTAGCACACACGAGGAACCATTTCATCTGCACCATTTCAGCAGCAAAGAGCTCCTCCAAAGGGCTCTGCTGCACCTTTGAAGCCACAAGAACTTGGGAGGAGCAGAAAAAAGCAGGAATCAGGAGTTACCCTGTCCTCATCATTCCTGCAGATCCCACCATCACCAGTGCCATGGATCAACAGCTAAAATACATCACCCCACCTGATAAATGAGGAGTCAAAGGCTCCATCCCACACTTCTGGAGCATCTTCTCCTGCTGGTTATTGTCTCCTCTCATCCCCAGATATTTTATAGTGGATTTTACAGCACTGCAGATCCTGCCTTGGTGAAACTACGGTGGAAATTCCCATGGGAATGTCAGTGGTAAACTGGGGAATGCCACCCAAAATCCTCACCAGTGACTCCTGCATCTCCTGACACTTCATCCTGAGCTTCCATCACTTCATTGACAGCTCCCTGGAAGGTCATATGTGAGCAGGAGTTGATCCAAGCTGGAATTTCCCCAAGATCCGAGCCCCGTTCTCCAAGAACCACTGAAATAGCCTTGAAAAAAGCTTTTGGAGCACAACAATCCCAAAGCCAGGGGCTTTAGGTGGGAGCTGAGAGAAATTATTTCAAACCCCACAGCCAAGTGACACATCAGGAATAAGTGGAGAGAGCATTAAAATAAAAGCTGGACATTTACAGCCAATTAATGGATGAAATTGAGGGGGGAAACAATCTCCTGCAGAAGGAGGATGCTGCAAGTGCTGTCAATAATTCTGCCCAAACTAGCAACGTGCTGTATCCCCTGCATGACTCCAAGGTGGATTTGCATCTTAAATTCTGCATTTTTTCCCTAAAAATGCATGAGGATGGGAACATTTCTCAGCAGAAATGAGTTCCCCTGTTCCCTGACACAACAGGCTGAGGCTGTAATTAAAGAGCTTGGGGATGGACGCAGCACTTTTCCCAAACTGAATCCCAGAGTAATCACAGCCTCCTGGGAGCATCCTGCCCTGTGGTGTGGGACAAACGGGATGGTTCTCAGCACATGGTGTGACTGGGCATTAAATCATCTGGGAATAAAGTGGCTGAGCTTGTATTCCATGGACTCTGTGCTTCTTCCCATGCTGCAAATGTGTGGAACCCATAATGGATCAAATCACCCCCCAAATTCAGCACCAGGAAGTCCTGGGCCTGTGTAATATGTGGGAATAAGCACAATAAACGCTTGGGAAGGGCAAGGACTAAACCCAAGCATTGCCTTACTGACTTAGCTAAACACAGTGGACAAACCATTAAACAAATTGGAGCCTCAAAACTAATAAACACCTGCCCTCAATCCATGACAACAAGGCAGAAGTCTCCATGCAAATAGCAGCCAGCTCCTGCAAACAAGAACTGGAACCATTCCAGAGCCAAAACTGGGCTTTCAGTACGAAGCAAAATTTGGAGCTCAGCTGAGAAGAGGCCTGGACCGAGTTTAGCACGCAATTAAAGCACTGCTAATTTATTGTGCAGGAAATGCAGAACTCCTGCTCCTTGCAGGACGGATGGATGGCTGGACAGAAGAAGGGAGCAGCAATGAGGACCAGGCAGACAGGAGGAAACACAAGTCCATAGGGAATGGATTATACATGGCTTAAACGGCCTAATCCACTTTGCTTTCAACAGGTCCCACATAAACAAGGCTCCAGTGCATGTTAAAATACAAGCCCCATGAAATTCTAATGAAAAGCAATATGCAGTTACAGAAACTAATCTGCTAAATGGAATCATTTCATAAGTGGCAAATTCTGCGAGGCAAGAGCAGTCATGAAATAACCTTATCTAATAACCAATATCTGAGAACAGCGTGAAGATTGGGTTTAGGGGACAGCAGCATGGAACAGGATGTTTTTCTAGCCTGAATTACTGAAGTTATGAAGCTGTTCTGAACTCTGCCCCTGATATTCTGCTTTACCTCGAGCAAAACACTGACCATCCTTGTGTTCCTCCTGTGATGCTTTAGCTTGACTTGTTATTTTAATATTTCCTTCAGGTCGGTGACAAGCTCAATAGGGCACCAGTCCTGCCAGGCACTGGAGATTACTGTCATCCAAATCATTGCAATTATGAACAGGAACAGGAGCCATACCCCAGTGCCACGAGGAATCCTGTCCCCAGCTCCAAGCACGTCCCCATCCACTGCCATTGCCTTGATTGTGGAGATGAACACACAGAAACCAAACCTCGCTGCGCTTCTGACAGCTCATCAATGGAAATCACATTTCCCTGCATCACAGTCACCAGGCATCTATAAATCCCTATTTTAAGGCCTGTGGGCCAGCACTGTTAAAACCCAACAGATGCAAGAATAGATTTTGCCACAAGGTAAAACAGGATTAGGAAAAAACCCCTCAGTCTTTCTTTTCAGGGCTCAGCTACTTCCTTTGATGGGATCCAGTCTCGGCGCAAAGCAGCAGCACATAAACAGCATTTGTTGCCTGCAGAGCTTCCTTCCACACACATTTCACTCCTTACCCCTTGAAAAGGGATAAAAACCCCACAAACTGCTTTTCAAGGCAGCTGAGCTTTGGTTTGGTCTGATAAAGGGACGTGAGGCCGTGGGTGGAGCAGTTCCGTGGATAAGAACATGGAAATGGAGTAGAACAGATTACCAGGGACCTCTGGCACGGGTTAACCCCAGCTGGCAGCCCAGCCCCACGCAGCCACGTGCTCATTTGGGTTTATCAAACATTATCTATGGACAGGCAGCTGATGCGATAATCTCTGTGTGCCTTATCAACTTTGGGGAGTACTCAGCAGAGTACTGACCAGCCCACCTTGTGCACAGCTAAATGTACTGATTAGAACCTAATAAATTAACTAATCAATCAGATACCCACAATTGAGCCCTGCCAACACCAAACCAGCTCATTTTTCCTACTTTCACTGAATGGATCCAGCCCTCATAGCCTCTGAATTGTCCGTTTTTCCTGGGTATAATGAGAATTATGCAGTACAAAATACACATTAAGTTCAGACCCTATCTGGCTTTCTTTAATCACCTCATGCAGATCAATCAGTAATAAAAATACCACAAAGCAAGTTCAGATGCTGTTTGTTGAAAATGATGGCGTGTTCTACAAAAATACTTGGCTACAAATACCAAGAGTCTTTCCCCAGAGGAAATGAGAGGTTTGCTTCATAGTTAGAGACACTTTGGTATTCTGAAATCTGTCCTCACAAGGGAAGGGGAAGACACATTGTTCCCTGCCTCAATATCCACCCATAAATTGAAATGCCACCACAAAACCCATTCACATACGCAGCAAACCAAGCAGAAATATTACAGGGATGAGAGAGAGAGATGAGGGGGAAAAAAAAAAAAAAAAAAAAAAGAAGATAAATTAGATTAGTCTTTTGTTCACTGTGTCACATCAGATTCTCTTGAAACAACTTGAAAAATGAATGTGTCAGGAAATTGGGGCTGCTTATCAACTCTGCAAACTGAAACACCAAAGCAACCAGACAAACTGTGTATTTCCCCCCTCTAATGTGCAAGATAATTGCCATAAATCATATGTTTCATTCCTTAATTATTTTGAAAAGGGAACAGATGATAAAGAATGAAACACCAGGAAAAAATGAGCTGCAATAAAAATGAAGAGGGAAGGGAAAACGCTGTGCAGACGTGATCCTACAGGGGCACTGCTGATAGAATTGGATTCTCTGATCATTGATTAAAAATCAATGCACCTTCCCCCAGCTCACGTGTCCTACCACAAACATCTTCTATCTGGGTCTGGAGCTGCTGAAACTTAGAGCAACTTTGGGCTGCTTTTAGGCCATTTTTTATAATTTTTGCCTCCAAAGGTAGATCATATCATATAGCTGTGTTTGTTTTCCACTGAGCCTCATTCAAGAATTCATTTCAGAAAGGAGATTCCTCACAGAGAAATGTCACAGTCAAGGCATCCAGCACAGCCACTGACTCCCAAAATACAATTCCAAGGGGTTTTTTCCAACACCAAAGCACTGAATATACATTCTACTCTTTAAAAATGTTATGCAGCTCTTGGGAGCAGCGAAAAAAAAAGGGAGAGGCAATATGATTTATAACCCAGGGAGAGGAAAACAAGGAAAATTCAAACTGAAATACGTTTTGGGACAAGAAGTGATACAATTTATTTATTTTCTATATTGTCTCTGTAGGGAAATTCTGCCCATGAATATGTCTCTTGTTCATTCTGGGGCATCACAAGGCATAAAGTGCAGCCAAATCCTGCACCAAGCTCTGGGAGCTTCCACTGGAGACGAACAACAAGGAGATGGGGTTTGTCTTTGTGTGACCCTGCCACCTTCATTAGAGTCAGAGCCACTAATTACGATCCACGAGCTCCACGCCCACGAGCACTCACAGGGTTCCTTTCCAAGCAGATGTGCAAAGAATCCACAACGTTTTGTTCAGCAAGGATTAAGAACAGGAGAAACTGCAGGCAGGCTTGGTACGAGTGACTTGAGAATTCCAGTTCCTCCAGAAATAACCCAACCTGCACTTCCCAAAGCCTGGCAGGGAGTGACAGGTCCCAGTGACAACACCATCAGTGGCAGCACCCCTTCAGTGTCTCTGCCTGTGACACGCTGAATTAACAATAAAATCTCATTATAGAAGAAAGAAATACCTTTGGCACGATGCTAAATTAGGTTAAGAGCAAAGAAACCAACTGGAAATTCAAGTGGCGTGGTAAGAAAGATGTTTTAAATACAGCACAAACCCTGTGAGTCTTCCACACAGGGCACTATTTATAGCAATTAAAAATCAATCAGAAACCCAAACACTGGAATTACTGCCCTGAGAACAGGCACATTCTGTTCCCTGCACAGGGCCCTGCCTTCCTTCAGAGCTCAATGCTTGTTTTGTTTGCACAATTATCATTTTAAACCACAATTTGCACGTTTGTCCCTGGAAGACTTTGGACATCCAAGGAAGAAGCTCTGTGGCCTCCCCACACCTTGGGAGCAAGGAATTCCTTCCAGGATTGTGCTGTCCCAGCTCCCTCCCTTAAAGGCTGCACACAGAACAGGGAAAGCTGTTCCCAGTGACACCAGCTTGCCTGATGGCTCAGAAATGGGTCTTGATCAGGGAAAAATGGGTAAAATCAGCTGTTTCTCCAATTACAGGAATCCTGGAAGCCAACTGTGATCCCAAAATGCTGCACTGGTCCTTCCCAAAACCCCAAGGCTACTGGGAGGGGTATCCCCATTCCCAGGGACTCACCAGCCTCCCCATTCCATTCAGATATTCCAATTCCTGTCAGTTATTTCAGGGTGTGTTCCCAACCCCCTCAACCACACCGCTTCAGAAAAAGATATACAAGGACAAGCTGTCCCACTCATGGAAAATTCTAGCAACACCACACGTTGTTGGGGAAAAAAATATTCAATAAAATCCCAGCACCACCAAAATCCTCCCCACAACCAAGGATTCACAGGGATTTAAGGTGCTCACATCCAAGGGGAACAGCCTTGTGTGCCTGGTTTGGAGAAGTCTTAAACCAAGGACATTAAGTCAGGATTGTCTGCAGGAGATGATAATTTAAATTAACTTTAAAAAAAAAATAAAAATCAAGCAGCTGCTGCCAAGGGAAGTCTTGGCTCCAAGTTTTTCTGGAAGTGCTCTGTGGGCAGGCAGTGAAAGGCTCCTATACAGCAGTGCTGGCATCCCATTATTTCCGGTTCTCCCGCCTTTGGCTGCATGGGATGGTTTTCCTTGCACAAGGAACCCCAGTGCTGTAAAAGGGCATCTGTGCTGAGCAGTGGTTTAATGTTCATTTTACATCATCTGTGCACATTTTTTAAAAATTACACTTTTTAGTTAAGCTTCTGGGTTGCAAGTCAGGCAGGAATTTGGTCACGGAGTTCAGGTTCCCCAGGAAGAAGGGTTTTTACTGGGGTGCTGTGGCTTCCCAGAGGACCCACTGAAATCCAGATCCTGTAAAAACAAACGTTTTGTCCAATTTTGGCCAGTTTATGGGGTAATCACATCTCCAGAGTGTTCTCCAGAAGCACCTGAAGGTGAAGAACTCAATACAGAGATGGCAATAACTTCTCTGAGCAACAGAGAATAACACACAACAGAGAGAAAATGTTCTAAGAAGGGTTAATAGGGTTATAAAAAGTACTAATAGCTGTGTCCAACAGGATATCCAAGGACAGAGACAGAATGGATTTAATGCACATTTTATTCAGCATCAGTCTTTGCAGGTGGATGCTCTAAGGTGCAGCCCAGGGTGATGCTTTCACTACGATAAACTCAGGACATGCTCTGCAAGATGCTCCCAGCTGGAATTTTGTTTTTAAGAGCAGAAAATCCAGCACGGGTAGAACTGTCCCTGCTGGAATATCCCATTTGATCAGCCAAGACAAGACACCTGGAGCCAGCAGCAGCTCTGGATGCAGACAAAGCCCCTGGATGCCAGAGCTCGTGAGGGACAGAGGGTGAGATGTGACAAACCCAGGGGAGTGCTCTGTACCCCACTGCAGCAGCACAGGCTGGGCCAGCAGGGCATTCCCCACCTCTAGGAACTGCTGCTGCCAGAGGATGCTCAGCACCTCCCAGCAGCAGCTCCTGGAACGCTCCCTGGGGATGCTCAGGAAAGCTCATTCCGGGCTGAAGCTGCACTAAGATATTTGGAGTTTCTGATCTCGTCACTGCTAAATAAAGGACTGCTCTTGTGAGCACATCAGTCAGGTACACAGACATCTCCTGCAGAAAATAATCACTCCCAGGCTTCGTGTCTTCCACACTGAGACCACCCAGTGAGGCTTGCAAGGGTTTTTTTATAAAAACAGTTACTCACTGTTCATCATTTTCCTTGACTAATGCTTTTCACATCACCTTCTGCACCTCAGTAATGCTCAGCGTGTTGAGTTCCAACACATCAGCACCAGCCAGGTCTGTTCTCCCCAGAGCTGTCACTGTTAGATTCATTCCATTCCTTTACTCAGGCCAGTCCAAGTGACATTCCAGCAAATAAAATCATCCTGAAGGCGACTCAAGTTAAACCAAAATACTCAGGCAAGCACACAACATGCACATAAGCACTAAAAACCATTTCTGACACTGGGCAGCATTGAAATTTCCTTTAAACAACTGGATTAGCTGCTGGATTTGGCTGGACTGGATGCTCAGCACAGCTAATAATACCTTACATGGGGCAGAGCAGCCAAAGCTGATCTCTGATTGTCATGTCCATTATTCCCCTGGATCTGGACACTCACTGACACATCCATGAGCTGAGAAGCAGAATAGGAACAACTTCCAGGCTACTCTTCCCCAAGGGTTTCAAAAATATGTGAATGAAATCACTCAGAGCTCATAATAAATGTATTGTGCCTTCTAGGAAAAGAATAATGCTAATAAATAAAACCAGTCAAGGCTGTGGCAAGACAAAAGGGTTAAGGGTGAGTTAGAGGAGCCCCAGTAGCCCCCACAAGGGACTCGCTGAGATCCACCTGCTCCTGTTTCAGGTTTAAGCACAATTCCACTTTGAGATACCTAAAATAATGCCAGGTTCAATGCAGAAACAGCCAAAACCACGACCTTGAACCAAACCTGACCCTGACATCTGGGGACAGATGTGCCTGGTGAATTCACACACACTTCATGCAATGAGAGGAAAAAACGATTTGGTGCCTAAGTCAGTATGGCCAGGGAATCCAAACTGCAGGTGGAATCTGTCTGTGTGACAGAAAAAGATAAAAATCAAAGCTTGCTAATTGAATATTTGAAGGAAAAGATTAAAATGTTCTGTTATAAATTTTTCTTTACAGAAAGCAGAGCTGTAGGCACAGTTCTGCCTTCAACCCTGCAGCTGCACAGATAAAAATACCCACAGTAACCCAAGATAATTTCAACTCTGGAGTAGCATCTACGTAATTCATGTCCAATCAACTCCTTGCTAAAATCAGCCCTGACTCATGAATGACGGGGGATTTCAATTTTAAGAAACATTTGCTTCTCCTGTGGGAAAAACACAAAGTGCTGTTTGCTCATCCTTGTTCAAAAGTCGGCTTCAAGCATCACACAATAAAGTGGAAGCTTTAGATCACTAATACACAAATAATTAAATATGTATTTGGATGATTTTTTTCCCCCTTTCTTGTATCTACTGAAGAAAAAGCCAAGCCCAAAGGACAATTCCCACAGAAGCCAAGAATTCTGCCCAAGCAGAGAGCTCCAAACAGCACAAGCCAGCAATTGTCTGTGGAGGGAACAATGGATCTTTCTACTGGATGAGCTCATTAAAAAATACACTCAGGAGGCCTGGCTGGGACTCAGAGCTCACATGCAAGGTGATTTTTGTTATCAGCCAGCACCTCCTGGGACATCCTCACCCCTCGCTTCATCACAACAGAGATAATGAGCTGCAATTACAGCAAGACACAATTGAAAATAAATAAATAAATGCATAAATTGGTTCATGACAGGGTGAATACAGTGAGTGACCTGCAGGTTTTGGTCAGAATATTTGAGTAAAATCATCTTCTGTCAGAGGCTGTTGAATTTACTAAAGCCTCACACCAGGCACTCTTCTTTTCCTGGTCATTACACCAGTGTTTTGCATCACTTGAATTCCCCTTTTCATCACCTGCTCTATTTCCCCTACTCTCCCTCAAATTGCTGCAAACTGGGAAAAACAAAACCCGCAAAGTTTGATAACAGATGGCACCAGAAATGTGGGATCTCCTACATGCCTGGAAGCAGGAATTCAGTCACTTCTGTCATTTAGTGAACAGCAACAAAAACCCTCAGAGAAGGTGACTCACTGGGATCCTGACACAGAATTATGGGGAAAATATAAATAAGAATGAATCTCTAAGCTTCAATTACCCACAGTTTTGGGGTGGATGAGGCAAATAATGGAGCTTTTAGGAAGAAAAGAGAAAGAAACATCTTTTAATGTTATTTTACACCCAGCCCTAACCCAAACCACTGGGATGGTGCTTCTGTCACCCCATTATCCCATCCCCATCCCTCCCAATTCCTTCCTCTTGCTTATAAACACATGGATTCACCACCTCTGCTTTTCTTGCTGTTTTTAAAGCACCTCATTTTGCAAAAATTCAAATTTCCTGCATAGAGACACCTCCTTCACTGCACAAATCAGGAGGGAATTACCCAAACTTTCTGGGTGTCCACTTCAAAGAATACCCCAGGAAAACGTGGGCACATTCTCCAAAAAAAACCAGACAGAAATACATAAATTTTATCTGTGCACAACAACTTTTCCTGCAATCTCCCAGCTCTCTCCATCTATGCCAGAAGTTTTCTCCCCCTTAATTACTCTTTGCTCTGAATTAAGCTGGATTTTCCCCTCTTCAATGAGGACAATTTCCCCCTTCATCCTCATTTATTTGCCAGCATTCAAATTCTGCTGCTTTCCAAGTGCATCCCTGCTAAAATCCTGACGTTCCAGTGATGGCATTTGTGAGCAATTTCCTGCCAGAGATTTACATCTTGTGTTCCCCCTCACGTCTTCCCCACTCCCATACCCCTGAAACAAAGGAAACAGCAAGGAGAAGCAGTTTGGAGCTGGAACAGTGATCCCATTGTCCTCCCAAGACATCAAAGTCCACGATGCAGCTGCTCCTAATGGGCACCAGAACAAGGAACACGGGGGCTCATGCCTGGCTTTGATTAATTGGCAGTGGCACCACGATTTAGAACAGGATTTTGTGATTCTGCAGCAGGAACCTGTCACGGATCAGGCAGGGCTCATGCAGGACCTGCTCATTTTCATGGGGAATGACTGCAGTGGCATCTCCCCTTTTCTGCCTCTTCCAACCAGCACGGGAAGAAATGTAGGGATGAAATTCAAAGATAATGGGAGCTGCTATGATGAGAAACAAAGGCAGAGCTACAGAGATTAAAGTTAGCACTCAGACGGTGAAAATATACTATAAATGAGACTGATCGATACAAGTGGTTGATATAAAAAATGGGAATGCACTGGTAACGCATGGATGTGATTTTCCTACTTATCTATAGTCAACGTTCATCCTATGCTTTCTTTTTTTAGATAGAAGGAAAACCAAATAAACATTCACTGGAGTTGTAACCAAAGCTGTAAATGGAAATTTCCCAGTCAAACACGTTTCTGATGGGATCCCCCAGGCCCAGGAATCAGGAGGTCCTTGGTGCCACCTCCCCCAGGACTAGATGACCTTGTGAGCAGGGATTCACTCCTCGGGGTGCTCTGAGGGACATTTAATGTCATCTGTACATTTACTGTAATCCTGGACACTGAATAAAGTGCTTCCCATCACCTCACACAGCAGCTCCAACCGCAGGTCCCCTGCCAGCAGCCTGGGCCAGGTGTCCCCAGGGAATTCAGGGGATTTAGGTTAAGCACCCATCTGTCTGATTCCACACCCTACACTGCCTTCTCCAGGCTTTTTATTCTGCAAGGGGAAAAGCTCCAACTCCAGTCACAAACACTTGCTGCTGTTTCTGTACAATCTGATTCAGGAACCTCTGCAGCGTCTGATCACGGCCTGGACACCACCACAGGGCACACACCCAGAGGGCATTTAACTGCCAAAAGCAGCAAAATCCTAATTCCCAAGTGCTCTTAGCTGCATTCCAGTCCTGGCAAACCCAGAGCGCCTTTCTTATCTTTGCAGGGTGACAACACCCTGGTTTGAAACTCACCAAAGGCAAAACCCTCCCACCAAAACAAAGAAACAAGTTCATGACTTGCTCTCTTGAGAAAAGCTACAACAAACCCAAACTACAACACAGACTGTCACTGTTGCAAAGGGCACCTTCACCGCTCACTGATTCCAGGGCCATTTATTCACCTGTTCGGCTTTTAAATTAGATATTCTTAGCCTTAACATCTCCTCTTTCTTCACCAGATCGTTATATCCAGTAGAGAGGTTTTCTACATTAAAAAACGCAATCTGTAGGATGAGAATCCAAAAGAACTCGCAGAGCTCATTGTACTTCTCAACCATATTTTATTCCCTTTTCTTCAATCCATTTACCATGTCCAGGGTGGATGGTTTGGGGACTTTTTATCCATCTCAACAGCCGGAGTGGGAACACCACACAAGTTCCCTTCCAACAACAAGGAATGACTTCACTCTTGTTTTCCTCAGCATGCAAAAAAACCAAGGGGGGAAGGCCATATGCAAAGCCTGCTCCCAGAATCCTTTCCCTTGCAAATTCACAAGCAGAGTGTTTTCCATCTGTTTGCAAAGAATGTCAGATAATAAATTACTATTCCACCTTCTGTGCTGGAAAACAGAACAGAAAACAGTGCCTGGAGTCCCCACCCACCCTGTCCCCCCTGCCCAGCTCTGTCAGCAGCCCTGATTGATTCTCCACCAGCACAAATCCAACAGCCCCGGCCACGCTCCAGTAAATCCCCCCTTTTTGGGCCAATTTACAATCAGATCTGTGAGGTGTCCAAGGGACAGCAGGCACCCGTCCCCATCCAGCCCTGGGGACAGCCAGGCTGCTCCCAAGCACTGCACATGACAAATTCATTAATAATCCATTGTATCCAGGAATGTCAAAACTTCAGTACGCAGCAAACAAGAGAAAAATGTTCTGAAAAAGAAGAAAAAAAGTGGCAGTGGGAAAAAGTCAGGAAATAATGGATTTAGGAATTAATAATATATTACATCCCAGAATTAAATGGAATATATATAAATCAAGGAGTTAGGAAACAAGGGCATTAGGAATTAATTCAAAGCCAGGACACATCACCTAATGCTTCCTCACCAAGGGTTAAATTCATAAATTTGTGTAAAAATTAATGATGTCAAAAGGAAAAAAATACAGATTTAGAAAAAAAGCACCCCTGTCAATGTCACAGGAAGGAGTCCCATAGACTGCAGTGAGCTGTGCCTGAGAAACATCACTAATTATGTACTGGAGGCCAAACTAACAATTGAATCCGCAATTTGAGAGGGGAGAAGGGAAAAACAACGAGAAACCCTGAAGCAGACAGAGAATATCAGCACATCAATCACGGCTTTGTGGTGCTTAAAACACAAATGGCTGAAGGCAGATCTCCAACTACACCAAACTGGATTTGAGGTCCCTCCCTGCGTCGCTGCAGTGCCTTGGTTGCTGAATCCTGCAAACGGCTCCACGCAGGTTTTGGATAGGGGAAACACAAATTCCCTGGGGAAACGTGCAGAGCTGCAGAAATCCCACACACAGCCCCAGAAAGTGCAGCTGAAGGAACCATCAACATCTACAATATGCTGAATTCTGGGAGTCACTGCTGTACTTTGTATTTATCTGAGGCTCCTGCAAGGCTTCATCCCTCCAACCACAGGCCAGGCAGAAAACAGCTATTTCCAGCAGCACAAGGGAGGCTGATTTCCTTGGAAAGCCACGTACTTCCCAATCCCTTGAAAGGAAGACAAGGGAACAGCCAGGCTTTGCTTCCTGGAGGGAGGGAAGGAGAGCTGCACACTTTCTGTAGGAACAGCTTCACTCGTGAGGCACCAGATTAAAACACCCACGAGTGCTGAAGTCAAGCGAGGCCAAACTGCAGCCCTGCTCAGCTCCCCCCTGGCTGGAAGGGAAAGGAGATTAGAGGAGGAAAACAAGGTAGAACCAAGCCTTATTCCAAGTTTATCCCCATGGAGCATCCTAAATCTCGAGTCCAACATCTCCTGGCCCACGTGAGATTTGTGATGCCTTCAAGGGCAGCATCTGGTGGCACAGGGAATGCAGGGGAAAGCCAGAAGAGATGGAATTATGGATTCCTGGGATAACTCTCTGCTCTTCCACCCTCATCAGCAGGACACAGAGGGCCCTTGGGGGAATCTGGGTACCAAATTTACCGAAAGAACTTCCATGGCCATTTCTGCCCCTGGAGCTGGGATAAAACACACCCAGGGCCCTCCAGCACCACGACACTGAAATCATTTTGGTGCTAACCAGAACTAGGACTGTGTGACTGCAACCCACCAGGAATACTCTCATCAGAAAGGTAAGAATTTATCTTTGTGCTGGATTCTGTGATGGTTTGAGACACAATTATGGCAAACCCAGCTGCCTGCACCAACACTGGCCCAGCCTCTTTCTGCAACAACAGAGGATGTTCACTAAGAAAAAGCAGGTATTTATTTAGAGATGTCTTCCCAGTGCTAAATATTTAAAATATACGCTCATGATTGGCCTACTCCATCCAAAACTCCACTGAGGTCATGAAGAAAACTGTCTATGCATCCACCAGACAAACAGGTAAGTACTGAGCGTCCTCATCACCTCCTTTATGGTTTCTGTTCAAAAAATAAAAATCTCCCACTGCATTTGATGTCTTTTATCAACAGCACAATAAATCAGTGCCATCTAGTGGAGTCCAAAATGTTAACCTGGACCACAGCTTCCAAATCTTACCTGTCTTGAATGTACAACCTCTCAAAGAACCTTCCCTGCAGTGCAGGCAGCTGATCCATCAAATACAGGAGTTTAAAACACTGTACTTCAGTCCCCCTCACCTTCCAGAAACCTGCAGGACCAACACCTGGAGCCCAAAACACACCTCCAGCATCAGCAGGAACTCACCTTTAGAGCTCCTGAATGTGCAGCCAACAGCTCTGCACTTACATGGAATATGGGCCAAAAATCAACGAAAATGTTCAGTACCAAGGAAAAAAAAATCCTGTGTTGATTTACAGTGATTGTTCCAGCAGTTTAGGAACTAATAATGCATGAGGATGGTTAACAGTGGTACCATCACATTTCATTAAAAACACCCCAATTAGCACGGTGGGATTCTGTATTTCTCTGTTTCAGCCCCTCTACAAGGGCACCAAGATCATTCAACTGCTCTAGGAAAGTAAAATTTGTCCAAACAAAACAGGAGCACACACCACAAGTTAAATCAAAGTCTCCTCCTTTGTGGTGGTGAAATTCCAGGCTTTTAGATAAGCACAAAACACGATTAGTTCCCTTTCCATTGTTAAAATACCATTTCTGGGTTTATGGGATTATAAGGAGTGCTCACACACCATTATTAAAAAAACCCCAAAAATATGAGCTGTGAGTGAATTAATTGGCAACAGAATTGACCAACAAGATCAACAAGATGTGGTCCAGCTGCTGCAAGATCCCACCCCAAAGTTATAAAGGGAGATTAATTCCTGGTAAGGCTTCCACATATCCAAGGAGAGAATTACACATCCTGTCTGTAGCAAAAATCACCTTTTCCTTCCCCAATGCTGCTTCTGTGGGCTCCCATTTAGCAACACCCATGAATTTTACAGTTTTTGCCCAACTGCTCCAGTGAAGAATCCTGGTTCCCCTTCACAAC
This sequence comes from Corvus hawaiiensis, assembly GCF_020740725.1. Taxonomy (NCBI): domain Eukaryota; kingdom Metazoa; phylum Chordata; class Aves; order Passeriformes; family Corvidae; genus Corvus; species Corvus hawaiiensis. Next base: position 5,909,967 of record NC_063237.1, on the reverse strand, counting down.
GCTCCCACTTAGCTCCAACGTGGGACTCTTTTTAAATTGCCAGCAAACATGGAAATGCAGATACTCTGAAAGGTTTCTGGATCTGACGCAATGCCAGGCAGGGATATTTTTAGTTCTAATCCATTTAAAGTGCTAAATTCCAAGGGAATCAGCAGCATTGCTTTCACTCACCACTCCAACTAAATTCCTCTGGTCCCACTACTCACTGCAATCTTCAAGGAAAAGGAGATAAGAGAACCATTCACCTGATAAGAAAATACCTTTATCTTTTGCTTTTTTAATGCTTGGAGGTATTTCTGCATGTGCCACTAAATAATAAATCACACACAATGAATCTTTTGGACACAGAGGACACTGCAGGAATGCATCAATAATGCAGGGCCTGAATGCACAAAATGAGTGAGTGTGGGATTTGCTATTTTTATCTCGAGGCTGCTTTGGATGGACCAATTTAGGTTGATGAAAAACAACTCCTGGGAATACACAGAAGCCTTGGAATAAGGCACTGATCACTCTCCAGACCTGCCAGAGCGACTGCAGCTACAAACCAGAGCCTGAAATTCAGGGCTGAACACAACAAAAATGGTCCACAATGAGGTTGTGCTTTCATTCAAATCGAGATCCAGTCTCAAAAAACAAGACTTCTTCATACAAAAATAGCTTCTTTTAACCAAAATAATGGGGATTTCAATAGGACTTTCATCTGCAGGTAACTGGCACGTTCAGCCTTTTCTTTGGGGATTAACAAGTAACTAAAACAGAGACAGGTTATCAGAAACTTAAGTACACCCATTAAAAAGCAAAAAGAAAGCTTTAATTTATTGGTATTAGATAGCAGTAACAGAGATTGTCCTAAAGGACAGCCTTTAGAGTTCTCTCATCTCCCACAAGTCATTACTTTCACATTAAAATGATGCAAAACCCACAAGCTTGTGTATAAAACACTTACTACTACTATTGTTTTATGAGCAAACACCAACAACTGCCATTGATAAAAGCAGAAATAGCTGAAGTGTGTCTGCCCAGAACACAGAAAAACCCAAGGCAAACACACTCCAGGGACTGCTCCAGCAGCTTCTGCTCCAAGTGCACCTTTCTACCTCGAATATTCAAGGACTCCTTAGTAAAAGAATGGAAAAAGCTGCTCCAGAAAATGTGTGTTTTAAAAAAGAGCCCAATTCAAAGGGTTTGAAGCACAAGTTTTCTTCTGGAAGAGAGACTGAGGGAAAAAATATCCCAGGACTGGGTTTGTTCAATGCTTTGCTGATGATGCTGAGATTTGCTGCAAAGCAAAGGAGATTTTTGTTCTTACAACAGAACCTAAGTGTGAAATAGCACAAATGTTGACAGATTGGTTTAAATCCTCCCAGTGCTCCCCTTCAGCAGAGCTGAGAGCATCCAGCAAGGAAAAGAGCACTGTTTTTATGAATTTGCTGTGTTTTCCCCTACCCACCCACAGCAAGTCATTAATGAGCAGCAGGTCACATTAATTGCAGTGTGAGCAGCAAGGCAGGGCCTGGGTGGGAAAAAAAACCCAAAACATTTCCTCTTTCAGCGAAATCCCTGTTCTTTCAGCAGGTGTAACAAAGATCAGCACAAGTCATTTATTTCAAAATAAATGGCCACTCTGCAGATTTCCACTGATCTTTACTCAAGTAGCCACTTGGAACTTTCCCAGGGCCAGGTGATCCCTCAGTACCTGTGAGCAGGTGAGACAAATTCCTGCCTGGATATTCCCTGGGACTGTGCCTGACGTGGATAAAAGCAGGATTTACCTCCTCGTGCCCGATACTGTGTGCAAACAAACTGCACACCAGCATGACCACGAAAAACACACTTCTGTTTGGCCAGGAATAAAAGCATCCAACAGAAATACCCATTTCTAGACATGAATAACTTTTATTCTATTAAGCACAAATATTTCCCAGTATTTCCTGCTCTGGAGCTAATATTCATGCTAGCCTGAAGTGGGAAATTAAAACCACAAACAATCACTGCAGCACTATGTTCTTTTTGTCCACGAAGCACAAACTACTCCAAGTTTGCTTGTATTTCATGAAATACTCATTTTACAGAGAAATGGAGAAAAATTAGAGAGTGAAATGGCCAAAGCCCATCCCCAAATAAAATAAAATGGCAAAGCTAGAAGTGAATCAGTATGAAATTAAATCTCTGGTGCTGTAGCTCTTCTTACAGTGAGTTCTCTGCAGCAGAACAAAAGTTGCTCCAGATTGTCTACAACAAATAAATTTACACAGTTTATTCCCTTCATGCATCCCAGCTTCCCTCCTCCATTCCCAACAAAGCCCAGCCACCAGGGAGTAGGGAATAAACGCTGAGGGCCTTCCCATTGCATCCCAGAGATCATGAAGAGATTAAACTGCAGGAGGATTTAGGGAGTGTGCAGTAATTCCGTGTGTCTGCTCCCAGCCCCAAAAGCACGTTAGACTTCTGAGGATTATCTGCTGCAAACACAACCAAAACACGGCTCCAGTTCTCTGTTATTTTGATTCCTGCAGGCTCATAATAATTCAATAAGTTCCTTGGCCAAGCAGCTGTTGATTGTATTTTGCTAAAATGCCGTGCACAAGCGTCTGATGACGTTCTCTCATTCTTAACATACTGAAAAATGCAAAATTAAGTCCTAAAATATTATAATTAGCCAATAATGAGTGGGCATTTTGCTCACTAGATCCTGAGCTGCACAGACGCTGTTAAGCACATTAACAAATTTAAAAGAAGGTTTAAAAATGGTTATTTTAAGGCTTTCAGAGCACACCCAGGTGGGCACTAACAGCTTCATCATAACAGTGCCACAGCTTGCACACAATTAATATTAATGAGATAAAAACAATATGAAGGCAGTTGTTATTACAGGGAAATAGCCACATTGGTTGTATTTAGTACTTGCTGCTACACTTAACCTCTAAATACTGCAAGTGCAAGGAGCTTTATATGAAATTATGAGGGAAATAAATGGGAATTGTCTGGCAGGGATGGTTTGGGGGTTTCTTTCTGACCGCAGTGACACAGGCAAAGCTCTGCTACCTCATGAAAATCCACCCATTCCTGCCCCAAAACATCCACACATAAACCCAACAGTTCGCACTAAAATACAGCAAAACTAACATTTAGCAGAAGAATGCTCTCCCCATCTCGTTGCCTTAACAGCATCACCAAATTACAAAAATTCCTCATGTTCGCTACAAAAAGACCCTGAAAATACCATTTTGAACACAGAGAGCAACAATAAACACAGAAAAAATCACTGCAGTGATTCGTTTCCACAAAGACCTTTCCAAGTTAAACCCAGCCCAGCCTGAACATCATCACTCAAGGCTGTTGTGGCTTTTTTAGCTCCTAGGACACCTGTTTGGAAACTGCTGCTTTACATAACCTCATTCCCAAAATTCACACCAAGAGGGAACTCTCTGCCAGTTTTCTAGCAAAACAAAATAATCAAGTGTAAGAAAATATGCCCGAAGAGTTAATAAAGCAAGGAAAAGCAGGAGGAAAGAGACACCAAGGACTTCAGCAAACAGCTCAATAATATTGATTAAACACAACCATAGGATAACATCTTTGGGTTTGGGGAGCACAGTGGTATTGGTTGTCTGAAATGCAGCTTTTCCTTCCAACAAAAGGTTTTCTTCAGCAGAACCAGTGTCACTACAGGGATGGATCAGTTTTCACCTGTAGTCACAACAAGACCTGTTGGTTACTCACAACCACAATTTGCAGCCCAATTCTCCTACTCATTGTGCCAAAATAAAATTCCCACTATGCTGTACTACTATATATGTGTGTAAATATATATATATATATTTTATCTGTACATCTTCTCCTTCAGAACACCAACCCATCACCCATTGAAACATCTTCACTGCTCACTAAAATCCATGTTTCAATATCTGTGTGGTTTTGGGACCTGTACAAAGAAAAGGATCCAAAATCTCCCCTTTTCTGGATTTTTCTGTACAGACACAGCTCATTAACACCTCGCCCCACACTGCCCCAAAGCAGCAGCTGAAGTTACATAAAACCTCATCACCAGAGGAATGCGGTGGCCTGGGAAATCCTGTTATTCCCAAACTCACACAACCTGAAATCTCCCCAACCTTTACCCCGTCCCCGTGTTTCCCAAAGGCATCGAGACCTAGAGCGTGGCCTGCTGTGATCCCAAAAGGCAAAACCACGGAACAATATTTTATTTGGAACCCCAATTGCCCGACCAGCCACAGATATCTGCAGGTTTCATTGTGAATATTCGGCATCGCGGCGCTCGGAGCCCACGAGCAGCGGAGCGGGGCTGTCCTTCCCCAAACCCTGCCCGGATTCTGCTGCTCTCAGCCCCGCCACTTGAATGGCATAAAAACCCTTTTGAGCACGACAATCGCAGCCCCCCCTCCTCCCTTCGGGCACACTCTGGGACTCCTCAGTGCCGGCACAATGCAAATAAGGCAGAGTTCCTTTGAAAGGGTGATTAATATGCAAAGACAGGCTGCTCTTTAGCGGGCTCTGAAGAACCACCGCCGAGCATCCCCGAACTCCGAGGTCCCCTCAATTACTGCCCGTGTTTATTTTAAACATCAGATTATGCAATAATGCCACGCATTAAAGCCCAATTTGCCAATATTGTGCAAACACCACCGAACTGGCTGCTCCTCCTTTGTAGCACGGTGAAACACAGCCTTGAATATCCCACATATGAAGGCGCTGAAAAAAAATGGGATTAAAATTGCTGAAAGCTTAATGCACATCAATCTTCGTGGTAAAAAGAACTGCACTTGGAACTCACTGCAAAGAACTGTGCTTTTAAAATACATGTTTAGGGGTTTTTTTTCATAAAACAAGAACATTTACAATCCTACAGTTTGATTTCAGGGACAATTAACTAAATTCTGCAGGAAAATATTGCAGCTCTTGTGACAACTTAAGAATTTTTTTATAGAGTTGCTTTTGGGACAAGAGATATTAAACATCTGGAAAAGCCCATTCAAATTTGGAGGCAACAATTTTCTATTTCCATTGTCTAAAATCTTTATCACTTTATTTCATCACTTATCACCTACTCAACTCCACAGCTCAGCCAAGTCTCTCCTCTGGAAAGGACCTTGAATTTCAAGCATTGATTCACACCAAACTCTGCCTGAAATGTAACCTGAATATGTCACCTGACTCATTTCTTCCTCCAACCCTCTATTTCACACAATTCCCCATTTCTTTACACAGATTTACACACTCCCATTCAAGTCTTTGGAGTTATATTTCACGTTAATCAGTGTGGTAAATTATAATTAACCATAAACCCGTAACAAATCATTAACATTCTTGTTTATCTTAAAGATTCGAGGGTGATAAATATGATTAATATAAACAAAGAAAGGTAAATTAAATATTCAAATAAGCTTCTATTCTATTTTTATAAGAGTAGAGGTAGGAAAATCACAGAACAATTGAGATTGGAAGGGGCATCTCGAGATTATCCAGTCCAGGAGGGGAAGGCAGCTGCAGGAGGTCACCAGGCATCTGGCTAGGTGGCTTCTGAAGGCTCCATGGATGGAGAATCCACAATCTCTCCACTCAACCTGTTCCAGGATTCATCCAACAAAAAAAGTAGGGATTTTGGTGTGCTTTCATATGTTCAGACAGGATTCGCTGTATTCCGCTTTGTTCTGCCCCTGGGCAATCACTGGGGTGATTCTGGTTGTCTTCACTCCTTCCCAGCAAGAATTCATCCACGCCCACATCCCCTCGAGGCTTCACTTTCCAGTCTCAGCTTCTTCTCACACCAAAGATGCTCCAGTCCCTCTTCCAGACTCTCTCCAGTAAATCCACAGATTTTTTGGCACTGGGGAGTCCAGAATTAGACCCTGCACTCCAAACGTGGCCTCAGCAGTGAGGAGCAGGTGGATTTTCAGAAAATTACCCTGACTTGCCTGATTTTAATAACAAATTGGAGAAAGTACCTACCCTGATTTACCCAATGGCTGTAACAGTCTTAAAACTCAGCTATGAAGAAAACATAAATATTTTATTCAAGACATGACGAGACTGACAATTCTGGAACAATTAGAACAATCAAGAGTTTCTTTAAATGGATTCTGTCCTGGCTGACAACGCCCTGCTGAAGTGATGGATATTTAACTCAAATCAAATGGCTCCCCATTCTGAGAAATCGACCATTTCAATGGATTTCCCAAATATTTTCCACATTATTCTACCAAGGCTGTACTGAACCAGCCAACTCCCAGTTTTCCCAACAACCCCTGCATCTGTCCTGTCACAAGATCTGGGATGCAAATAGAGGATGGATCAACCCTGCCACGTTTCCCATTACTGCCTGCAGCCTAAACTTAACGTCCTTGCATCAGATTTACAGATATAGGGCTGCATCCCTGCCAGGGCCCAGTGCAGCAGGAATGGCTGCAGGAGCGGCGCCTGCCACTCCCTGGCCTTTGTCCCCTCTGTGACCTGGTTTTCAGCCTGAATTTACCTGGGGACAGTCAGGGTCTCACAGACCTTTGGTCTCTCCATCACCTGGCAGGGCAGGAGCACAGAACCCACAGTGAGCAATTACAGAGCTGAAAATCTCCCACATTCCCAAACCCCAGCTCTATTTCTGAGCATGCAGAGGGAAGTTGAGACATTAATCTTCAGGCACAAGCATCTTTTTTTTTTTTTTTTGTTCAAACCCAACATGGCTCCCTGACTTCTGCTGCAAACACCAGATCTCCGTCCTAATTATTATTCACTTTTAAGAATTTGGATAACTCCCCCAGCTCTTAAGCACGGCTCTGTGTGACTACACCCCACAGCTGCTGCTGCTTCTTCAGAGGAATCTTACAGCTATTTGCACTTGCTTTGCAGGATAAACCTCCCATTGTGTGCTGTTCCCCAAAAATCAGCTTTTCCGGCAGCTGCCTGGAGATCTGGAGCTCTCAGGACTAAGGCTGTTGATGTTCCACATTTGTCCAAGTCAGAATTTAGCTGAAGCACCTCCAGTACATAAATTCTTGTGTTAAAAGCAACCTCAGAAGCCAAAGCTGTAACATGGTCCAAAAAATGCTCTGAGGAAGCTTTCAGGTGGCTTTGGGTATTTTCAAATACGTCAGCACCTCCCCTGTACACCCCAACGTGCTCTGGCACAAGGTTTTTCATGGAATCCCAGGATCACTGAGGTTGGAAAAGCCCTCCAAGGACATTGAGTCGAAGCGGTGACCAATCCCCAACTTGCCCAGTAATTCCTTGGACACCTCATCGATGGGGAATCCAAACCTCTCAGGGCAGCCCCTGCAGACATTTAACCCTTTCCATGAAGTAATTCCTCCTGAAACTGCTTTTTGTGGAACCAGAGAATCACTAAGGTTGGGAAAGGCCTTGAGGACCATCAAGTCTCATTGTCAACCCTGCACCACCACCGTGTTCACCACCGAACCCTGTCCTGAAGTGCCACAGTCACACATTTCTGGCCACTTCCAGGGATGGTGACTCCATCCCTTATCTGTCATTTATCCTTGGAAGGTCTGGCAGCTGCAGGCATCACTTATGGACAGGGATTATCTGCCTTCCCATCGATACAGTGGAAACTACTGGATTTTAAGCCATACATCTACTTTAATGTGAAATTTATCCCTGATTTTTATCCATTTTTCTCCATTCCATCTACACCGCAAACCAAAAACCACAGAAAAACCTCCCTCCAACGGCAGGAGCAGGCGCTGCCATTTGGCTCTCACGGTCACTTCAAAAGGCATCGTTCCTAATGAGCAGCTGCATTTCCCCACCAGGAACTGCGGGGCCATAATGGCCCTGCTGCCAAGCCCTCCTCATTTCCATCCCTGTGCACAGCCAGCCCTTTGCTCCATGCTAATGTGTTTTCCTAAACAAAAGGAGCCACAGCCAGCTGACCTTCAAATTTGCTTCTGTGATTTGGATGGCTCAAAGTCTATTTGCCTGGTGGCTCTTTTTTTTTTTTTTTTTTTTTTTTTTGGGAGCGTTGGGATGAAAAGCGACACATTAATTCCCAAAAACCATGCGCAGAGGAACCATCCAGGAGAGAGGAGCTGCTGGGAGCCGTAGTTCCCTGCACAGACACACCCTCAGCCGAGTTACTCCCATTCTCTCTGTTTATAAACAGCAAGGAAAACACCACAACTCTGTTTCCTTGTGGTTTTCAACCTTTGATATTTACAAGTGAGTCGCTTTGCTTGTTTCACATCACATTTCACATCCCTGGGAAAGGACAGGATTGGGAGATAAACAAAGACATCATCTTTTCACTGCACCTGAAAAACACTGCCATGGTGGTATCAGATACTTGAACCTTTCTCATAATTCCCTGCATCAAAGCCACGACACAATTCCAAAGGAAACAGCTTCTCCCAGGCTGCTTACAGAGACATCTGGGCAAGTTCATAATGCCCACCTTAAGTTGGAATCACACTGCAATACACTGCAAAACCGATGCTTCCAAAACCACACCAGAAACCCACCGAAAAACCATTTTTTATATCACCAGGTGTGTTAAATAATGAGAAAAACCACAGGATGGCCTTTAAAATGAGGAAATAAACTGTGCTTTGTCTCCTCCCCGAGCTACCCCTCTGTTCCTCAAAGACTGATGGCAGCAGATGCAGGATCCCCTCCTCCTCCTCCTCCCCCAGCAATTGGTTCTGCTTCCCTGGCAGCCCATGGAGGAAATCCATGGCATCACCCTCCCACCCCCAAACAAACAGGAAAACCCATAAAAAACCCCCCATGGCATTCTCTATCCACGAGAAACCATCACTTGTACCCGACGGCAGAGCAGTCTATCCTTAAAATATATTTCTGGAGACGAGCCAAGAAAAGTGAAGGCACTTTCAGCCTGGAGAGCAGCCACAATCTTTAACACTTAAAAACTGGGGATTCATTAAGCTACTATTATATTAAATGTTCTTAAAACAACCCCCGACAAAACCCACATGCAAAAGACCCAACAACAAAAAAAACCAACCCTAGAGTCAAGTCGGGAATTCTCAAGTTCAAGTGTCAGAGGGATAAAGTTGATACAAAATACTCTCTATTCTTTAGGAAACCATAGTTCTCAGGATGCACATGAAAGGAGAGGAGCCATCTGCTCTGTCTATAAATCAGCTTCTGAATTATCAGAGAATGTTTTCATTTTACAGCAGACTAAATAAATCAGCACTATCACAGGCCAGGGGGATAGACACAAAATGTGGAATTATTCTAAAAGACGTGGTTTGGTTGTGAACCTACCCCACAACTGTGCTCAGACAACAGCTTCCTCAGGGATTCCTCACTAATAAATACCTCTCTCTTGCCTCCTCTTATATTTAAGCTTAAGGTTTCCTTAGCAGCACGATCATAAAATAAATATAATAAAATAAATTAAAATAAATAAAACACCCTCTTGCACTGACATCTCCACAGCCTCCAAAGCAAAATCCCTTCTCCCCCATCACAGACTGGTGAGCTCAGCTGGGAAAAAAAAGACGGTACGAGACCAGAGCATCCTTTAGGGTGGAAAGCAGAGCTTGATGTGCTTGGTGCTGTTTTCACCATAAACACTGCTGCTGCTTTGTTCTAGCTTTTTAATATTTTATTTGGTTTTTGTGTTCTCCATTTTATGCTGATTTAACAGTTCCAGCTGTGCAGCTCCCTAGGCAGTCTCCATATTCATAATTATTATTATTGGATAAACATGTATTTGAGTCAGGCAACAGATGATATGCAGATAATTTTTCTTTTGCTTACTCCCATTTATTTCCCCTGGAAAAAAAAAAAAACAAAAACCAACCAAACCGCTTTATTGTGCCCTCCCACAGCTGAGAAAGGCTGTGTGAATGTGTCAGGGAGGCGATGGCTGTGCAATCGCAGGGAGCAGTCTGGCATCTCAGCACGGGTGAGAGCAGGAATGTGCAGAGACAGGGATGGGAGGGTGTGGCCGGGCCAGATGCAGATCTGGATACCGGGAAGAGCTGCTGGGAACGGGAGCACAACCCCTCCGTTATTACACGGACCCTCTAATAAGCACGGGTTATTTTTTTTAAATAAAGAGAGGCTAAATAGCAGCGCTTTGCCGCGGGAGAGCCGGGTACGGTTCAGGGTGGGTGCTGTGCTGATGTTAAACAGGTGGCTCAGATTTGGCAGCAGCCCTGGGGACACTGGTGGCACTGGTCCACCGCGACAGCGATTGTCACCACGAGAGCTGAGAGAGCCCCAGCAGCGGTAATTGCTTAAGCAGATAAAAATCCTCAGCGTGGGGAGGGGTGGTGGGTATGGAGCAAGGGGAGAGGGGAGGCTGGGCAGGGATGGAACACGGCAAGGACACACCAACACCTCCGGGGATCGCGGGGACCGGGCACAGCACCGGGAGCCACACACGAAATGCGGAGCCGAGAGGGGCTGCCAGCCGAACGCGGTGACAACTGCGAGGGGGCGATGGCACAGGCAGCCCGGGCGGTGCTTCAGGCCGGGATGCTCCCGAGGGACGGGGGAACAAGGGATGAGGAGCTGGCGGACAGGACAGCGAGCAAACACCGGCGGAGCGCAGCGCGGCTCGGGGAGCGCTCCCCGGGGAGCGCCGGCACGGACAGCGTCGGAGAGGGGGGAGGGAGGGAGGGATGAATGAATGGATGGACGGACGGATGGATGGATGGACGGACAGCACAGGGATGCAGCCCGGAGGAGGGATGCTGGCCGGGGCGGGGCCGGCACAGGTGTGGCCGCTCCATCCTGCCGCTCCCGAACACGGGCGGTGGCGACCCGGGCGGCCACCGGCGGCTACCGAGCGGCCACGGCGGCACCGCTCGCGCCCGGGTCCGCTCCACAACGGCAGCGCCCCGCGCCCCTCCTTTTTTTTTTTTTTTTTTTTTTTCCCCCTCCCTCTCCTCCTTCTTCTTTTATTATTCCAGCCGCTCTACGGCGATCGCATCCCTCGCTCCCTCCCTGCCCGCGTCCGTGCCCCGCTCGCGGAGGGCGGGGGGCATCCTCGCTGCGCGCACCGAGCCCGCCGCCACACCGCCAGCGCGGCCGCCGCCCCCGGCGCACGCAGCATCCCCTCCGCGCCCATTGTCTGCGCTCCCCGCGCACCGACCCGCACGGCCCGCGGGTCCCCGGGGCAGCCCGGCCGCCTCCCCCCCCCCCCCCCGCCAGCCCCCCGCGGCCCCGCCGTCCCCTCCGGCTGCGGCGACGCCGCGCGGCCCCGCGGACCCCCCGCACCCCCAGAGCCCCGCGCAGCCCGGGGTCCGCCCGACCCCATTGTTCGCGGCGCGCCCCCGCCCCTGCCGCCCTCCCGCCGTACCTGCGGCTCGCAGCAGGACGAAGGCGCAGGGCAGCACGGCGAGCAGCAGCAGCATCGCACCGGCGGGCCGGCGAGCCGCTCGCCGGGGCTGCGGGCGCGGGGACGGGCGCGGAGAGCCGTGCCCGGGGTGGCCGCTCCGCTGCGCTCGCTGCGCCCGGCGCGTCCCGGCGCCGCCGCGCTGACTGACAGCGGCCGCAGCGCGCAGCGATCCCTGCGCGCCGAGCGCGCCCGCCGATCCTTCCGCCGCGCCGACAAGTAGTGCCGCGCCCGCTGCGCGCCCGGCGGGAGGCACGAGAAAGAAAACGTACTTGTTTAGGCAATAAATAAACGATTAAGTAAAAAACCCAAATAGTTACTATTTCTTATTATTATCACCGTCATAATTAATAGTTATTATGGGATTAGAATATAAAATATTCTAATGTGTATAATATGTATTCTAATTTGTATGTAAATATGTGTATGTGATATGTATTAAATGCGATAGAAAATGTGTATATATTATGTATTATATATATGTGAATATGTTATGTATTATATATATGTGTATATGTTATGTATTATATATGTGTGTATATTATGTATTATATATATGTGTATATTACGTATTATATATGTGTATATATTCTGTATTATATATATGTGTATATATTACGTATTATATATGTGTGTATATTACGTATTATATATGTGTATATATTATGTATTATATATGTGTATATATTACGTATTATATATATGTGTATATATTATGTATTATATATGTGTGTATATTATGTATTATATATATGTATATATTATGTATGTGTATATATTACGTATTATATATGTGTATATATATGTATTATATATATAAAAAGATGTATGTAGCTTGTATCAATGATAGTATATTACTAATAACGTAATAGTAATTATACTAATGTTAACGCTTATTAATTCTTAGAGTGCATAATTAATATAGCAACATCCAATATATGAATTACATATTGTATCATAGAGTGTAATGATATAGTATAAAAATAGTATATATTACATGTGTGCTATATTATATTATATTATATTATATTATGTTATATATATGATATATCATCTATCTTATATATTTATATATGCTATATATATGCATATATTTATATATGTGTAATATATATGCGCCATATATTACATATAGCACATACGTAATACTTACATATATAATACGTAATACAATAAATAGACAAAAATAATACAAAAAATACAATAAATATATCTATTATTTATATTATATTTATATAGTATAAGGTAAATATACTCCGTAGTATAGTAGAATATAATAAAATATGTCTTTATACCATATTATAGTATAAGGATTATAGTATATGTACAATAATATCCGTATATAACATATACTTAGAAAATAATTATATACAATAGTATCTGATGAAATAGTAGTGACATTAAAATATATCAGCTGTTATGGTGTATATGATGCTAATTATTAGATCCTAATAATTATCAGAGTGTTAATAATGATGATGATGATGGAATAATAATGAAATAATTATTATTGACAGGAAAATCACAGAATGTCCTGAGCTGGGAGGGACCCACAGGGATCATTGAAGTCCAGCTCCTCACATCCCTCATTACCTGGGCCCTGTTTTTGCCTCCTTTAGGATCTGTGCTCTGAAGGGGAGAAGGGGAGGTGTCCCTGTACCCCTGTAAAAATGACCTTTAGAACATCCAGGATAAGAGATTGTGGCAGTGCACAGCTGTTGTGGACACACCTTTTATAAACTGAGAGGTTTCCATGAAATCCCAGGCCACAGAAATCAACAAAAGAGTAAAATACTTGCAAAGCAGGAGTATTCCTCTGTGGTAAACAATAGTCTTGGAGAGAACATTAAATCAATTAAGCAGCTCTTTTTCCCTGCAAGCTGACATCCCCAAAAATTGGAACAGAAGGATATGTGAAGAAAGAATATTGCACACAACAAATGCCATCAATTATTTTGAACTGTGGGGGAGCAGTTGTTTGTGTTGGAGATATCAGCAGATCTTTATTCCTATTAAACAATATTATAGCCCATGACGTGGGAGTTTTAACTCCCAGGGTGAAAAGAGGGAAGGACTCACATGGAATTCAGCAGAGGAAAAATCACCCCAAGCCCCCTCCAGCTCAGGGATGGGGCAGAATTAAGGGGGATCTGGAGACATCATTTCTCCTGTAGCAGAATTCCAGGAATAGGGGCTTTTCTCTTAAAAATACTTGACAGAGCAAAGACACCAATTGTCTAGTCTGAATTTAAGCCTCCAAGTAATTTAAAAACAAAATCATGGATTTTATGATGAAAATCCAATGGAGACGAGTCCCAGGCATATCCAAATCGAATGAGGTGCTCCAAGTACATTACCTGACACATTTCCCCTTTTTTTGGCCATTAACAGAGGTTTATGGGCTGTGCCTGTGCATTTCTTTTTGTTAATCTATAAAATGAAAAGGGGAAAAAATCCCATCGATCAATAACTGAACTGCAAGTTTCAGTTACTGACTTCACGGGGTACTTGGCACAAAAGGGAACAGGAAATTTGAAGTTTTCTGCCACATTTAAAAGCAGCAGCAGTGGAATCTGTCAAATTAATTCCACTTCTGCTATGCAAATATAATAAAAATGAATTTTAACTCTACAGGCATTTCATAAATATGAGACCCAGATCTATGAGCCACGAAGCAGAGTTATCCCTTACTTGTAGGCTCTGCAAAATGGGCATAGTTAGGGAATGCACCTCAGAAGTCCCCCTGGTCAGAGGGGGATTGTTCTGTGCACTGCAGATGTTTATGATGATGGATAACAACACTATGCAGAATGACCTCAAATCAATATTCTTCACAGCCAGGCAATAAAAGCAGAGACAGGCCCTTGAAACATCCCTCTCTTTGTCACAGATTATTTTTAAAAGTCTTAATATAGAAGAAAAGTAAGAGTATCTCCCTTTCCTTCTTTAGACAACACGGCTCACAAAGATATTAATGTGGTCTGGTGATGTCATAAACCATAGGAATGAGGGTGAAGTCATCAGAATTGGAGGGGTAAAATTACTGCCCAGAAATTCAGAATCCGGGCCCTCAAAACCTCTGTGTTTTATGTCCGTACCAACCTTGATCCTGCTTTTCTCCCAGAGTTCTGCTTCCCACAAACAGGGGATGGTTCCATGCCCAGAGCTGTGAAAATATGGATGTGGCAGCTGTTAGTCATGGAAATATCCAGGGAAAGGGACTTCATGGAGATGCTCTGTCAGTCTGACTCACAGCTCACATGTCACCCCTGATGGCATTCCTGGAAGTCACCTGCCAGTTATGGGAATAAAGGAAATCTTCCATCTTTGAAGTTGAAATGTTAAATTCAATGTGCACGCTTCTGTGTATAAAACCATTACACATGTCCAGTGTGCAGTAAATATCTCATTTTAATATTTTTAACCTACCCAGTCAACCCTGATGCTTCAATTCAGAGGAGAAAAGGACAGAGCAGAGTCATAGAAATTAAGAGGGGTGTAGGGAGTCCATTGGGATGAACTGACTGTTCTCTTCCACTCTTCCCACAGTGTCACTGGTTTTTCTTTTAATTTAAAACACTAAAGGTATTTAAAGCACCTCCATCACCCAGTGCCTCTAAATAACAGACATCAGCATCACTACTACCTGGCTATTTTAAAAGAACAGCTGTTCTAGTTGCTGCTTTTATTTATAATAATATTAATTCCAAGCCTCACCATCACATCATGCGCATTAATGCAAGTGTAAAACCAGTATGTGCAAAATGAGCATAGAGGAGACTCAAACAAGAGGGTGTCTCATGGTAGCAAGAAATAAATGATTGTTTTAATTGAAAAACTCCATCCCTCAGTCTGCTTCGATTTAAAAAAGTATAAATATGCCTGGCAGGAATGTTCAAGCACATGTGGAAGTTATGAGGAACCACATTCTCTGCACATGGAGCTGCACTGCCAGACCCAAACTCGGCAGATTTATTTCACAGAATTGGCTCTAAAGCATCAATGACCAGTGGACTCACTTAGAAACTTAATGAGGGCTCCCCCATCCCCCAAAAGTAAGGAATTATCCCCAAAAAAGGGCAAAAAAAGAGTGATTTACAACTTTTCCCCCCTCTCTTTCCTTACCACAGGGAGCTCCTTGCCAGGCAAAGCCCCAAAAGATGAATCCACTGAAGCAGAACTGTGCTTTAAACTTTCCTCTTGCTGAGAGGCCACTAAACAGGATTATGCTGATTGCCTACAAGGCAGGCAGGTAGACAGTCATTCCAAGAGAAGAAGGAATCATTCCATTTTTAAGTCAGCCCAGAGCAGAGCTGAATGTTTCCCCAACATTTTTTGGTTGTGACTGGATTTCAGGCACAGAAGAATAAAACTTGTAACAGAACCTCACTCTGTGATTCTGTGTTATGTCAGCCTCACATTTCTCTAAAAATATTGTGGAGAGGATAAAAATACGAGTAAAGGAGTGTTTCTATTTTTACATGATGGTCTTAAGATGGTGCTGAAATGCAGTGAGAAAGAAAAAGATCCTGGAAAATTCTTGCTGTTGAGGCAAAAATCATTTTTTCTGGAACGGAATACATCCTCTGCTTTATTACCAAAGCCTGCATGGAGGCTCTGGGATTTACAATATCCAGGTTGTTTGGAGGCAGCTTCCCAGGCACGTCTTGACATCAAAATTCAGCCATGAAACCTTTGGGCACCACGTTTGGAATTTAATCTTTGCCATCACCAGTCTGGGGGCCCAAATTCACTCGTGAGCATCACCCAGAGACCCCAATGCAGCTTCTGCCCCTCCCATCCTGATTTTCAGAGCTCAGTCTTGTGGATCTTTCCTTGATTTTTAGAGTCAGTTTTTAGTGCTGCTGCTCTTGGGCCCCAATCCAAATTAAGGTGATATTAAATGATCCCCTGAGCACAAGATGCTGCTCCATAGGCACGTACTTCATTTAAAGCATTCAACAATAATAGATGTGGTCGTTTTTATCTACAGATATGGGTTAGGAGGTCTTAGGCTGGCAGGAACGCCACTCAAGCCATCCAGATGGGATCAGGAGAACATCTTTAGTGTGGCTTTAGCTCTCTTCACACAAGTTTCATCTCTGATGAGGAATTGTTGGGCGACAAATAACTGGTTCTGCGCTGGCAGGAGCGGTGCCAGATGATGCAAGATGATGCATTTCTCTGGCAGATGTCTGCCATCTGCACAGCTGCTCCAGCCTCTCTTGGAGAAGGGCTCTGCTCATTATGGAAGGGGAAAAAAAACAACAAAAAAACCCCTTGATATCACTCAGGATCCTCTTTGAAGAGATTTTGATCCCAGTCAGGTAGGACAATCAGGGACAGACACCGCGTTCGGCAATCAGAGGTGTCCCTGGGGCCTATAACTTGTCTTGATCAATCTCCTGAAGACAAACACATCATTACCCCTAAAGAGAGCTCAGGTTGTGCAGCTTTCCCTGCTCTCCAGCAGCGGCCCTGGCAAGCCACTGGAATTCAGCACATTCCCTTATAACTTCATATTTCTCATTTAATAAACCCTGGTTTCCCCAAGTCCTTATTTGTTTGTAAACCCAAACTCAGTGCATTTGAACAGCGCAGTCCTTGCTCTGACACAGCCAAAATAGGCAAAACAAAGTCACCTTAGCTGAACACATTTAGGAATTTGATTTAGTGACGTGTCTTGTGCTTCCTGGGAACCTGTGGCTGGAAGGAAGCTGAAAACTGAGCCTCAGCTTAAACCGTGCAGCAAAAGGCCAATCCTCAAAGCAGTAGGATGGAAATAGATGCAAGAACAATAAAATATTCCCTCCCCTCTCCCTCATGCCCTTCTCCAAAAGCTCCATTACAGAAATGTGAGTAATTAAAACCTAAGCTGTGATTTGCTCTTCCAAGTGTATTTACAAAGCCTCTGGAACTGTGGGCTCTTGCCCTTTTTTTTGGCCATTTAAAGGTTTGTTTCTTGTTATTCCAGTTCCAGATTAGAAGGGATGGAAATATTTTCCTCTTCAAATCCAAGCTTTTCTGCAAAGATCTTTTTTTGAATGAAAGTCATTGCCCTTCCCCAGCCCACACTCCCTTTGTATTTCCCATTTTTTTTTGAAGCCTAAACCAGCCCCTTGGGCATCCTAACATTCGTCACTGTATCAGAGCAAATGACTCATGATTCCAGGGGTAATCAATATCCACAATGCACTTCTTTCCCAGCACTGCTGGGAGTCAGATGCAGCCATAGAACCACGCCGTTAAACACAGCCCTTTGTGCCAGGGTTAAGTTTGAGATCAGCATTCACTTTATAAACAAACACCTCTCAAAGTTGTTGCACTGGCCAAGGAGATCACTGACAATATTTCAAATTTCTATCTTATGTGTCTGACCAAGCTTCACTTGTGAAATAATGCCACTACAGAAGAGGCTTCTGACTCTGCACTGAAAGGATTCTGTCCTAGGCTTAGGCTGGTATTTCCTATTTTTGCTACCAAGATCGAAATATGCAGCAGAGGGAGCAAAACTGTTTATTTGTAGGACTTTTTAAAATGCATGTGGAACGTGCATATTCCTCTAGGACGCTTGTTGAACACTTAAACTGCATTTTTAAACTCCATGAACTCCTTTTGTACTGGGGGCTCCCCTTCCTCTCACTCCTGCTGAAGCTCTGTGTAATGTCTATGAAGTTGTTTATGCCACTGAAGATGGAAACTTGAAAACCAAAACAAAACAAAAGGGCAGAGGCCCCAAATCCTCTCTAAAGTGAGAAGTATCTTATAAATCAGAGATAGTTTTATACTGGTTTGCTTTTGGCCAAGGGTTTGTTGGCTTGTCCAGCTTGAAGACTTAAATCCACCCAAAACGTGGCTGTTTTGCCCTCAGTGAAGCCTTGGCTCTGTTGCTGGCAGGACAGGGATGCTGCTGCCTCCTGAGCCAGCCTGTCCCTGTCCCCCTCAGCCTCCCCACCCACCCTCACCCCTCGTTACTGGCTCAGAGCTGAGGGCTACCGAGCCACAGCGGGGCACCTTCATCTGCCTGGGGCTGTGGCGTTAGGCAAAGGCTCAGCAGCCCAGGGCAGGGATGGGACATTCTTTCCCTGAGCTGTAGACAGCGATCCTGACCACTCCAAAACCAGGAGGGATTTAAATCCTGCGTGACTCACTCCCTTCTCCTCTGCAGGAACAGCTGCAGCACCAGTGACTCCAGGGAATCTCTTCCCTGGCAGAGATGCTCCATCCAAACTGGTGGGGCCACAGGAGCAGGGCAGGGATTGTCCCTCTGTGCTGGGGTGGCACCTCCAGAGCTCCTTCCACTCTCCCTACGAGAAAAGACATTTCTTCCTAAAATTCTTTCTATGATGTAATCAAAAAATATTTCAGAATTGGGAAATCTACACGACAAAGAAAATGCTGCTTAATCCCAGCCTCATCTTCTGCCCATTGCCCCCATTTATGATTTAACAGCATGGAAAAGGCTGCAAAATAATTCATCGTGGCATAAAGGATGTGTGGTCTCACTGCTGGCACAATGCAATCTTCCAAATTGTGCTCTCCATATAAATCACAGAACAAACGGAGCAAATAAAAGGAAAATACAATAGCAGAGGATTCTGTTTCACGTTTCTGTGCTTGTTTCCAGTTCATTTAAGGGATACACAGGGTTATGTGTGATGAGTTGACATTGGGCACCTTTCTAGAACTCAGGGAGAATCACATTTATGATCAGCCAGATGACAACATTGTTACCTGAGACTATTGGGGGTTTTTTCCTCACTCTTTTTTCTGACTTCATGATGAAAAAAAGTAATTTTCAGCAATAATTTCTGGAATTTTCCCCTGGATTTTTAGTTTGAAATATGGCTCATGAGAATTTAAGCTAAAAGTACAACTCACCAGATTTTCTTCTGTAGCCCCAGGGGTTGGGATTTTTTGCATAACAATCTCTTGTACAGCAAGACCTGGTTTCTACTTTCTCAGCTGAGGAGTAATTTTGTATTTCTGGCCTTCTTGGAGTAAAATCCCAGCTGGAAATTGGTACTTCCCCATGAATAGAGGCATCATTTTCCCTGCTGTCCCCCTCCATCCCCAGCACCACAAAGAGCCCTTGTCAGGGCAGAGCTGGACGTAAACAATCCCAGATGAGAGCTCCAACACATCCCTCTCTGGAATACTGATCCTTGAGCAAAGATGTCACTCGAAATCAAAGCTGTTTTTATAAAAGGAAAGGGGGAAAACCCTTAAAGGTGTCGTGTGTGTGTTTGGGGTGGCTTGGGAGGGCACTGCTGGCTCCCAGCACCACCACGGAGAGTGTTCAAGGCACTGCCCACGAGCAAACTGAGGCAGGCACAGGGTAAATTACCTGGCTTGGGCCTCTGCCAAGGGAATTGTATCAACACCACTCTTGTCATGTACAACATTACGGGCGCTTTAATGCCGTTAATTTATGGTGGTGGCTCAGGAAGGGAAGAACACGGGGTTTGTGCTCCAGCAGGGTGACAGCAGGGCCACATATGGAGGCAAAAGATGGCAGTGCCATCACTACCAAAAGCTTTGCAGCCTGAGAAAGGTTCCCTCCTTCTGCTGCGAGCCTCAGCCCGTGAGAATCCACAGCTCCAAACCCTCTGCTGCCAGTGGCAGGAGAGAATTCCCACTTTATTCTGTAAAAACTGGTGACTTTATTGTTCCCCCAGGTTCGTGGGAGGCAGGAGGTTGCTGTGTGGGCTCCCTGTCCCACCACAGGATAAATCCCCCCCAGCAAACTGGTGACACTCAGCTCAGTCCCCAGCACAGCCCCTGGAGCCCCTGGCATTTGCTCCCCGCACTCTGCCCGTTCTGCAAAGGAACACAGGGCGGGATGCAGGGGGAATAGCAATGGCAGAGCTGCTGGAACTGGCTGTTCCAGCCTGCAGCACAGCATTCCAAGCCCTCAGCACAGGGATGTGAGGCTGGGAGCAAAATCCAGCTCTGTTCTGTGCTGGGGAAAGTGCTCCCTTCTCAGACACATGGAAATACAGGATACTCCAGGCCAGCCTCCTGTGCCAGCACTACCTGATCGCTGCAGGTGAGGCATGGAAAAAACCACCTCTGTTTCAAACTCTGGCATTTCCAAACCGTGCTGGGCTGCTCCAGGGTGCTCATGGAACATGGTTTTGCTGTGAATTCACACAAACTCGGTGCAGTTGGTTCTCAGTTCGGACTGGCAGCCTTAAGCCTCCTCAGAAAGAACCATTTTCATGGTCTCCTCACCATAATAATCATCATTCACTTTTATTTTACAGGTGGAAAAAACGGGGCTGGGGAGCTCAGGCAGTCGGATTTCAGAGGCTGAACAGCCCTGCTGAGCTCTGGTGCTCACTAATACATCACCTGCTGCCTTCTGCTGTGACCTTCTGCAGTTCTTCACAGTGCCCCAGCCTGTGAAATGTTCCCAGACTAATTAGCTGAAGTGTTTAATAAAGAACGGGGCTATTGCTGGTAATTTAGCATCTCATTTCTGATGTACGGCGTCACTGTGTGTATTCCTGAAATCAGCCATTTATTCAGGCAACACATTTTCTGGCATTGGGAAGATAATGGCTCCCAATTTTCCTTGGTTTAACCTCCTGCAAATCTGCAGGACTTTCTGGAAGAATAATTTCCATTCGAACATTCCCTGACTGAGTTGTCTTATTTTCCAGAGAAACCAATAAAAAACAATGAAAAAAAACCCCAGAATGGAATTAAAAATGAAAGGTTTCGCTCTCTCAGCAGAAAGTGACAGAGGCCAACTTGGAAAAGTCCAGGATTTGATACAAGCAAGCTGCATCCTGGCAGTAAAACCCAATTCCAAACAGTTGACTGAGCCAGAGCTTTGCTGTGTTATTATGGGGGTGCTCAGAGCAGAAAATTT
This sequence comes from Corvus hawaiiensis, assembly GCF_020740725.1. NCBI lineage: Eukaryota > Metazoa > Chordata > Aves > Passeriformes > Corvidae > Corvus > Corvus hawaiiensis. The sequence continues at coordinate 5,888,743 of NC_063237.1, read as the reverse complement.
GTCAGATTTACCACAGACATACAAAAAGTTACTGAAAGCAGCTGCAGCCAAGGTTTCTGCTGTTCCAGCATCCACAACTAAGTTGGGATGGGACAAGCTGGGGAAATCTTAGGGCAGCATTGAATGTGGGGGTAGCTCAAAGGTTTTTGGGGCAAACAAAAAATTCCCACTGCCTTGGTGGAGCTCTGGGCTCCACTGAAGCTGCCAGGATGCTCTGCTGCTGCTGGAATCTTCTCCTGAAGGTACTGAAACAATTTCCCATCCTTCTTCCTTGCTGCAGAGCCCTTTTTAGGAGCCATAGTTTGCCCTTTTTATTCTGATTTTTGCTGATTTATGCCGTGGCACGTCTGTGAATCCCCAGACTGCTGCTTTCCCGGGGAGAATAGCTGGAAGCCCTTTGGAATAACCAGGATTCACCCTCTCCCAGTGAACCCACACCTGAATGGGCTGGTCAGGGGTGGAGGGCTCAGGGGTTGGGTCTGTGCATTTGGCATTTGGAACCCACAGCAGGAAGGGCAACGGCAAAAGCAGCCAAGCAGCAGCTTGAAAATGAAAGGAAAGATGTTTGTGAGCTACAAACGCTTCACGGGTTAAGGGATTCTCCTGGCCGAGACAGAGGAAAGAGTCACTGCCGCGATGCTGAGCCACGTTCCGCTGCTCTGCAGCCGTTCCCGTTGTTATTCCCGTTGTTATTCCCGTTGTTATTCCCAGCTCCACTCCTTGCCCGGAGCGCGCTGGTGGCTGCAGAGGGAGCAGGGATTGCTTTTGCAGGCTGGACCTCCAGCCACGGCTTTGATCAGTAATTGAGGAGCCCTTTCTTCCCCGACCCTGATTTAGTGCCCCTCCCCTGGGGGAGGAAGGTTCTTCTGGCTCTGCCAGACCCCTGCAACCATCCCAAACCCTCCGGATTGTTCCAGCCTCAGCTGGTGCATGGTTTGAAGTGTTTGGAGGTGAATATGGGCAGGAAAACACATCTCCTTCATCATTTACTCACTGGCTCCGCGCTGTGCTTTGAGATTTCAGCTCTCGCCTTGGGCCGGGACGGGGCAGCTTCGGGAATTGTAATCCCTGAGCAAACACTGCCAAGGTGCTCCTGGAGGAAGGGCTGGAGCTCGGGACGGGGCAGCCCCAGCCAGGTGTCACTGGAGCCACCCCGCAGCAGCCTGGCACGGGGGTCACAGCTTTGTCTCAGTGTTTGCCAGCCCTGGGGGCTTCTGGAGTTCTGAGGATCGGCTGTGCCAGGCTTTGGCTTCCTGGAGAGCCACAGCACCATCTCCTGCCTGCTGCTCCTCTGAGCTGCCCACCTCCCCGTGCTCCGCTGCCCAAGCTGTGCTGCACAAACCCATTTTCAGAGCTCCCGACAGCATCCCTGGCGTTTCCCCGGGAATTGAGTGATCCACTGTACCGCAGCTCTGCTCTGACAAACTCAAATTCCCCTCAGCACAGGCTCATCCGTCAGGGAATGGACTCTGAGACGTGTGGGATAATGGGGTCCTAAATTGAGGGAAAGAGGGTGGTCTGATGAAGGTCGTTTGTATTTTGCCCTGGAAATTCATTATTTCCGAAGTCTCCTGGCAGGGAAGAGCAGTTCTGATTGGCACCATCAAGGTGGAATCCAGTTTCCTGCAGGGACACAGGATTTGGGCTCACCCATCAGCTTTCCTGGGACATTCCTGCAATCCTGGTCCTACTGTGCTGCTGGTATTTGTCCCAAGAGGAGCTCAAAAGAAAGAAGAAAACTGGGACTTTACATTTACAGCCTATCTATGGCCCATTGTGTCCTTGTTGTTATCTGTGAGGGAAAAAAATCCATTAAAATTTGGAGGTGGGAGATAAATAAATGCAATTATACTTCTGGATATCAGCAGCAAACTCCTGACAAAGTTCCAACGTTGTTTTGGTGCTGGGGATTAGCTGATAGTGTTAAAAAACAAGGCTGAAATAAAGAAACCTTTAACTGACAAAACACAGATTTTCCCTTCCTGCTGCTACCAAATGTTCAGGAGGAAAGGGTGTAAACTATGATTAGGAGGCAGAATATTCGGCTCAGAGCAGGTGTGACGTTTACCAAAGACACAGATGAAAGTTGGAGGGTTCGGGTGTGAGTGGTGATTATGTCCTAGTCAGTAATTACAGCCTTTGTGTCTGACAAAACACTGAAATTCCACTAAATCCTGAGCTTTAACCTGGACTGGGCCAGATTTCCCATCCTGCTCATCATCTGGAAGCACCTGCAGAGTAGAAAAAAAAAGATCTTCTCTTGAGGAAAACCCCCAGCACCACCTGGGCTCGGAGTTCTCGCAGAAGAGAGGCTTTCTTCCCCCTCTGTTTTTATAACGTTTGCGTTTCAGTTGTGGTTTCTTTTGATGAGTTCATTTGCCTTTGTGTGGTTTGTCTGATTGCGAGGCATTCCTCCACTGAAAGAACATAAATATTTACAGAGCACCCTACATCAGAAATGTCTTTTGTAGCGAGATCCCATCGCTTACAGCCTGCAAGGAAAACTTACAATTAACTGTGACGGGTTGCTGGCATTTGCATCCAGGAGACAAATCCAATTTGCTGGGTTTGATAGCACCAGGATTGGAGGTTTTCTCAGGAAAACATGGAGCATTGTTAAAAGGCAATTTTGGCCTAAATTCCCAGTTGAACATGTTGTGATCAGGCAGTGAGAGGATATAAAAGTGAGCTCTGTAAAAACGTCCCGGCTTTGATTTGGTTCCAAAGCATGGCAGCTGATGGGACAAAGGGAACACCTGCAGGAGCCCATCCCTGGGAAATCCACACACTTCTGAGGGAGCTTCAAAGCCTGCTGGCTCCAATTCCTGCTCCTCCTGCCACAATATCACCACTGGGGTGTGGTGACAGCGGCTCCATCCTCGCTCAGCCCCTCCAAAGCAAAGCCCAGCTTACACCACGAGGTTTTCACAAGTCCAAATCTTTCAGGGACAGGGATGCAGGACTCTCTTAACGCCTCTGTCTCTCCAAATATCTTTTCCCATGTCTCCATTCCATCTTATTGTCACAGGAAATTTTGGGTTTGGTGAAAATCTCCAGGGAGGTTTGGAGTGCCCATCCCTGGAGGTGTCCGAGGAAGGCCTGGACGTGGCACTCAGTGCTCTGGGCTGGGGACAAGGTGGGGATTTGGCACACCTTGGACTTGATGGTCTCAGAGGGCATTTCCAACCTCAGTGATCCTGTGATTCCTTGGAAAAGTGATGCTTTAACCCACCAGGGATGAAGGCTGGAGAGCAGTGAGGTGCTCCCCAGCACAGGCCTTGCTGTTGCCATGGTGATGTGGCACTGGTCTCAGCTAAAGTTCAGCTCAGCTGGGCTAAATCCAGCTTTTCTTTGTTCAGGTTGGGATGCACTGGTGACAGAGCCTGTGGCATCTGCTCGGTGTGGGCTGGCTGTTTCACAGGGAGTGACAGGAAGGACACCCATGGCTGGAGACAGCAGCACTTCCAGGGCATCCTCCCCCTCTCCAGGGTGACCCCATAGTTCCTGTACCTGTAATTCATTAATTTAGGGGTATTCAAGAGCACATTCTGGTAATTCCATTGTTTCTTTTGTTTGGCCAAGCAGGGAAATTCCAGCAGCATCTTTCCTCACCGTTCCAGGGCTTTGCCGTATTTCTGTTGCTGGCTGTGACTTCACCGTGGGCAGTGCTGGTGATGCTCTGGAGCCATGCAATCACTTCAATTGGAGCAGACCCCATGAATCATCGAGTTCTCCCAGCACTGCCAATGTCCCCAGGAGCCACATCCGCATCCTTTTAAGCCCCTCCAGGGATGGGGACCCCGCAGTGCCCTGGGCAGGCTGCTGACTCCAGCACCTATTGGAACAGTGTCCTCAGCTCTACTGAGCACATTGCCTGCCCCTTTCCTGAGATCTTTCTCCTCAGGGAGTGCTGTGGATGAGAGGTTTCCCTGCAGGCTCCCCGAGCTGTTGGATTGTGCAGAGCACAAGGATCTGACACAGATGCGGCAGGGAGGTGAAGTTAAACTTCCCCCATGTGGAGATAAACCTGTGTGCACATGGAACAGTGAGCCAAGGTTCCCCTCCAGGGATGAAATAAAACCATTTTGTGCCTCTGGTTTCTGGCTAACAGACAGCACCACTTCCCACTGCTCTCTGGATCATGAAATTCCTGATTTCCACAGGCAGAGCTGCCCTTGCAGAGGTGGTCATGGCACAGCTCTCCCGCTGATCCGTGACTCCCTGGGAGCAGAATTCCTCCTTCCCACAGTCCCTGACCACTGAACTGGAGTGGAAGGGTGGCTGGGGCTGGATTTCTTCCCTGCTTGTGGCCTGGCAGTCCTGCAGGGGCTGGTGGTGGCTGTCGGGGTAACCCAGCACACAGAGTTGCACAATAAACGGAGGAGAGATGAAAATATTGACAGGAAACGAGACAGGATCCATTATAATGGAATCATGGGATGGGCTGGATTGGAAAGGACCTTAAAGCCCATCCAGTTCCACCTCCTGCCATGCACAGGGACACCTTCCACTGTCCCAGGCTGCTCCAAACCCCATCCAACCTGGCCTTGGACACTGCCAGGGATCCAGGGACAGCCACAGCTTCTCTGGGAAATCCATTCCAGGGCCTCCCCACCCTCACAGGGAAAGATTTCCCCCTAATATCTCACATTGTTAAAACCATCTAATTACTGAATTGAAGAGTATTGACTCCCACAATTGAGCGTTTAAGGGCCAAATCTCAAAATGCTTTAAAATGACAGCCAAGCATTGCCTGGTCTCGCTTCCAGGCCCGATCCCAGTGGGACACAGGACACTCTGCTCCGTGTCACATGCGTCAGTGTCACCAGTGGCAGCAGCAGAGGCTCTGTCAGTCACTGATATCGCCCTGCTCTGTTACCTCTCTGCATTCCTTGGTGCCTTCTGCTTCCAAACATAATTTCCTTGCCTTGGCTGCAGCCTGTGGCTCCTGGCACTCTGTTCTCTGGTGCCTTCTGGCCCTGCATGTGTCTAAATCAGCCCAAATCCCCTCCTGGCCCTGCTGCTGGGGGTGCAGGAAGCCTTTTTTGCACAAGGTGCTGCCCTTCCAAATAAAAAATCCTGCTCAGAACCCAGCAAGAGGTGCAGGGAGCCTGTCAGCTCCTTCCTCCCCAGAGTTCAAACGTGGGCTAAAGGAGTGCAGGGCCTTTCCAGCACCCATCAGGCTGAATTACAGTGACACAGTGATGCATCCTCCTGCTGGGAACAGGGCTTGTTTTCCTCCCTCCCTCCCTCCCGTCAGCACTCTGCACATTTCAGCCCCTTTTCACTCTGTCTCCTTCAGACAGTGCCCTGCACGTCCTGTCTGCCAGCTCAGGTTTAAATGCTCTGCAGGCCTCCTTTGCCCCAGGACAAGGGACGGTGAGTGGGACAAGGGGTCACAAAATTCTCAGTGCTGGAGTCAAGCAGGAAGCTTGGAAAAGGCTTGGGGAAAAGAGACAATTTTCTCCTTGCTGTCCACCCACCTGGCCCAGCAGGGCAAAGAGGATCCGATATCGTGTGGGTGAGGAATGCACGGCCATGAAAACAAACATGGTCTGGTGATTAAAGCCCACATTGGAGGGATCTGCAGAGAGCAGGGGGGACAGCGGGGACAGGGCTCTGGGAAGGGAAGTGGGAGCTGGCTCCTGTTCCTGGCCACTGCTCCGCTGTGTGACCTGGAGCAAATCCCATCTCCTTTCTGTGCCTTTTCTCTCCGGGTGTCAAGTGGGACGCTGGCCCTGCCCGCGTTCCCAGGCAGGCAGAAAGGCAGGCTCAGCGCTCTTTCCCACGTCACAGCCCCCTGGCAGCCGGGGGGAGGCAGGGCCTGTTACTGGGACACGGGGACAGCCCCTGTCCCGGGCTCTGGGCAGAAACAGGACAGAGGCTCAGAGGAGCTGGATGCTTTTCCAGAGGCAGCTGGCAGAGCTGGAATGGGAGTGCTGGCCCAAAGCATCGCCACCCAGGCTCCCGGAGCATCGGGGGCAGCGTCACCGCTGCCAGCTCTGCTTTTGTGCTGTCACCTGCTCATTGCCCACCCCAGAGGTACCAAAGAAGCAGCAGAAGCTCTCAGAACACCCTGATGTCCTCACAGAATGCCTTTAAAAAGCTTTTGGGAGCACCAGCAAAGTGTTTTTGCCACAACAATCTCCGAGCTCTGAAGCTCCTCTTCCCTGCCACATCTGAGCTGCTTTCCTGGCGTGCTGGGAAAACACACCTGCGGTGCAGCACGCTTCCCCTGGAGCTGCAGGTGTTCTCAGGGGCTCTCAGGGCAGTGGCAGCTCATGCTGAAGTGTTCTCTGTGTCTCAGGGAGCGTCTGTCAGGGATGGGGATCAGAGCCAGCCCCGGGGAGCGCTACGGCCACGGCGACAGCAGCACAAAACACGAACCCTGACAAGCAGCAGTGGGGGGATGAAAAGCTCCTGTATTTTGGAGCAGGAAAACTGGCAGGGCTTGGGGGGAAAGCACAGGTACTGATGTGGGGATGCAGCTGCAAAGGGAGCAGAGCTGTTTACACACACTCCTGGTGGGATGGGACGGCTGCCGCCCGAGCTGCAGCAGCCACGGGGGAGTGGAAGGTAGCTGAGAGTGAGGAAAATGCTGCTGGGGAGAAACCACTGCTGCTCTGAAGAACCAAAGGAATGCAGTTCTCTGTTTGCAAGAAAGAAATGAACACATAAATAACCAGCAGAGCTGTGTAGGACGCAGAGGAATGGGTGTATCCCACCTGTGCCCTCTCAGAGAGCAACTCTGGACAACATTCCCAAAGCTGTAGGTGCCATACTGGGCATTGTTGAGCTGGGAGAGGCTCAGCAGTGCCAAGCCTTGCAGCAAACACCTGAGAAAGCAGCAGGAAGATCCATGGAGAAGATGGAGAGGTGGGAGTGCTCAGCCTTGTGGTGGTGACCCACTTAATCCTCCACACCTTAAACGGTTCAAATATTTGACAAATGACTCCCCCCACACCTTTTGGGCTTGGGCTGTTTTTCATCTCCACACAGAGATGCTGATTTGATAAAGGTTTGTTTTCCTGTGTCTGGCAGAGAGTTTCCGTGGAAAATAGCCCAGGCTGCCTTCTGCAAGCTGAGATGGGCACAAGGAATTCAACTCCAGGACAGTCTGGGGCAGTTCTGAGCGACAGAGAGGAGCCTTCCACTGGAAATGCTTTTTCTGGGCCCAAATCCTTGCTCTGCACCCAGACACCCATCTCCTGGCTGGCAGTGATATCCCATTTTCTGCCAAGGAGTACAGAGCATCCCTCTTCCCCTCCTGCCTGAGGAAGCAGCAGGGAGATCCATCTTGTCTTCTCCTTAGCTGTGTTTTATAGCATCAGTACCCACCTCTCCATGGCTGTATTTTAATTGCTTCTCCCCCCTCATGATAAATGCAAAGCTCACAGAACCCATTCAGGGAGGAAAAAAACCAAAGGACTGGCAATAAACCCAGCGTTTTCTAATGTATTCTTCCTCACAGAGACTCCTGGCCTCCAAGAACCCATCTCTGAGTGCAGGGAGGATCTGAAAGCATTCAGATCATGCACACCTTATCAGTTCGGGAAGCAATAAATAATAATAGCAACAATAATTTGCAATTACTTCCCAGTGTAATTTAGTTTTTTAAAGGAGAGCTCCAAGTACCCTTCCTTTTTCCTGAAGAGGCTGTGACCCGGGCCCAGCGGGACTGGAGAGATTTAATTGTGGCACTGAGTAATTTCTGTGATGTGGAGCACGAGGAGCTGAAGTGGAGCAGGCTGGCAGAGCGAGCAGTACATCGTCTCAGGACCTCTGCTGACATTCAGCTCTTGTGAGAATAATTGTGGGACAGGAAGGTGACTTTTTACCTTTTCAGCTCTCACCTTCACTGGTTTGAAGCTCCATCCTGCAGGTTCCTACCCAGGTAGGGGCCAGCAGTAAAATTGCCTATTTCCTGCCTTTTGAGAAGGAGCAAAGCGGGTGCTTTATTACCTGACATTTGCTGGGAGTTTGGGGGAGGATGTGGCCTCTCCCGCCCTTTGTTTTTCACTCTCCTATTCAGCAGAGGAAGCAGAATTGGCCTCTGAGGCATTAAAACCCAAGAGATTTGATATCTAGGGCTGCAATTGCACCAAAAGCTACTGCTTGAATTAAATTTGGGGGTTGGTTTCTGCACTGAGCCAGAAATGAGGAAGACCCCTCCTTTTAGGGGATTAGATGGAGGTCTCTGACAGGACCTCCTGATTTATTGACCTTCTCTTACTTCTCAACGTGGCTGCAGCAGAGACCAATCAATTCAGTTTTTCTATGAACCAGCTTTGCATGTCTCTTTGATTGCATTCTTCTATTAAAATACAGAATTCCAACAAGATAAAATGAAACACTTTTTTCTTTTTTTTTACAGATGCCAAACTAAGGTTTCCATGCAGCCAAATCCCAGCCCAGGGAAGATTGGGAATGTCTGGGGTAGAGGGTTTAAATATCAATGCAAACACTTCCTAGATATTTTCTAAATATCTGAAATACAGAAACCATCCTTGACTGCTCTGAATTTCCTCCTTCTCTCAGAAATGAACACATTTTGCCTGGTGAATATTGCACTGGCTCGGTTTTGTGAAGGACACACATTTCCCCCAGGTGAACACGAGGAACTGCTCTGCGTGAAACAGAGCAAACTCCCCCCTCCCTTTTTCAATTGGAGAAGTTCCTCCTCCACTGGCGGCTCAGAACCGGGTCCCTGCTGAAGGATTGGGTGTGCTTGAAGTTTGACAGATTCACCTGTGCCTGCATTTTTCAGTCCTGAGGAGAAGTTGGACGAACTGCAGAGCGAATAATTCTTCCTGCCTTCAGAGCCTCGTGAAAGCTCCCAGCTGCCATCAGACATTATTCCCTGGGGAACACCAGGATCCCGTCCATGGGTGACTTCAGGTTTTTTTTTTGTGTTCATGATAGAAAGGTGGGAGGGCAGCAGAGAAACTGGGCTGCCAAAAACAGGGGAGGGAAGAGACACAAAGAATAAATTCTACATCTTTCGTGTGAATAGTGAACCCTTTCTTTAGCAGCATCACGGATCTTGGCAGGTTAACAGCTTGGTAAATGTCATATATAGATTGATAGATGATTGCAGTTCATTCTCTGCACTCTGCTGACCCACAGCAGCTGAAACTTCAAGGCAGCTGTTCCTGCTGAGCCTTGCTCCCCTCTCTGCTCCCTCCACATCCTCATCACACACTTTGACTTCTTGCTCTTCCCAGGATTCTCCTTTCCTTGCTTTGTGGCCCAGTTTGTAGCACTATTTTTAAGAGCAAACCCTGCTCCACTCCCACGTTGGGATGGATTAAGAGCTTGTAATTGCTGCTGCTTTAACTCCTCGTTAAGGAGCTGCCCAGAGCCGTTTAATCAAGGCAGCAGCAGCTGCCTGGCTTCAGGAAGGCTCCGGTGGTGACAACAAGCAGTGGCAGCTGGGGACACATCCCTGCTACCTGGGGGCCTCTCAGGGCCCAGCAGACGTGAAAGCAACGCTGCTCCCCATGGAACTCCTGTCCCAGGGGAGCCTGAGATGGTGCCGGGGTTTCTCCTGCGCTTCACTCCCAGCACGGAGCTCTCCCGGTGAGCAGAGCCCTGCCAGCATCACTCCGTGTGCTCCCCCAGGCTCTGTCAGGACACAGCAGACTCCACAGAGGAGGGATTTGGCCACAAACACTCCCTCGGATTTTCCTGGGAAAAAAAAAAAACAAAATTAAAAAGTTCTCATTCTAAATCTGCGGCTCGGAGAGATTTGGAACCCTCCCACTTCTCACTTCTCACTTCTGCAGAGCTCGTCCTGCGCTCTGTGCTGCCAGGGTGGGAAGGGGCTGTGCAAAGTCCCCCAAACTCCTGCATGGAGAGCCCTCAGCAGCACCCCCAGCCCCTGACGGTGCTGTCCCCTCTCTGCCAGCTGCTGCCAGCCCTGCTGCCCCACTGCCCCAGCCAGCCGCCCTTCTCCTGGCGTTCGTTCCCAGAAACTGGGAATTGCCAAGCTGCCCATGGGCTTTGTGCGTGGAAGGAGCATGCAGCAGGATCTGAAGGGGTTGGCACAACAGCAGTGGCGGTGCTGCGCAAACACTGAGGCAGCACAGGAGTCTCTGTGGGACACAATTCCTTCCTCAGTGATTCCTGAATCAATCTCCAGGGCAGGGAATGGGAGAAGAGAGAGCTCACCCCTTTCCCCAGTGATTCCTACATTCTCCATCCCTTGCTCGATCCTTCCCCTGCAAGGACTTTCTGGCAGCTGCAGCCAGGATTTGTAACTTTAATTTTTGCTGGTTGCTGCTGCTCAATGTCTGTCTCCAAAGCAACCCTCAATGTCTGTGTGGCTCCAGATCCAGGTCTCTTGGCCAGCAATGCAGAGAGTCCCAGAAAACTCTGTTACATTCCTCCTGGAAGGGCACAGGGAAGGAGTTCCAAAGTCTAAGCTGTGGATGGAAATGTTGCTTTCACACAATATGCAAATGAGCCGTGGAACTCCTCACAGAGTCTCCAGAATATGGCAAATTTGGCAAGGGAGCTGAGACAACCCCACATTTTGAGGTATTTAGTGTCCTGTTTAAAAACAGTGTCTGACTTCCACAGCTCTGAGCAGACGCCTCATGCAGCATCTGTTATCTCGCATCCCTCCAAAATGAGGATTCTTGTCCCTTTCCTTGGGCAGAGGTCACGGGCTGGGCTGGCTTCAGAGGGTCTTGGTCTGAGACCACCACCCCACCTTCCCCTCAAACGAAAATCTACTTCATTTGCTTTCAAGAATGTTTAAATCATGTTATTTTTTGGAGGAAAAAGCAAGGTAAGGACGCCCTGGAAAGCTCCATCAGGTGGATGAGACACCCAAAACTTCACATCAGGTTTTGCCAGTAACAAACCTGTCAAAGCACTGAAAATGGCTCAGTAATTGAGACTGCAGTGGAGGAGTTTTAAGAAGGGATAAATGCATTTGGAACGATGGGATCTCAATTTTAAGATTTTGGAGTGGGATTTCTGTAATTGGACAATTTGCAGGTGGAGTTATTTTTACTCCCTAAAATGAAAAGCGCTGTTTACTCTTCTCCTGGCCTGCGTCCCTGCCTGCTCTCTCTTGCTGAGGCCCAGCTCACATCAGCTCACATCGGCAGCTCCCTGCAAAGGCAGAGCAGATTTTCGGTGTCTGAGCACATTTGGGTGAGTGGAGAGGCAGCAGGGAGCATCTCCTTGATGGAGCTGCTCAGCACAGCCAGCGCTCAGGGCCACAGGAGACTTGGAGCCAGCGACACCCAGACAGGGGCTGGGGCCAGGGGAATCCTCCTGGAGGCCTCTCAGATGGACTTTGCTGCTCCTGAGGCCAGGGATGGGAGAGCTGGGGCCAGCACCATGTGCAAACAGCCAGGTATGCTCAGCTCTGAGGGATTTTTCTGCACTGACTCATTTTATATTGAGTTGAAACTAAATTGAGCCGGCCACGCTTCAGCATGTGCCTGTTGGAATGGCAAATCCACAGGGAGAGCAGCTCTTTGCAGGCTGGTTCTTGGGTAAAAACAGCAAACATCAGGAGAAGTTGGACCACAGCAACAATTCTGGTCAAGTCCTTCCTCATTGAGCAAAACTCCAATCAAACCTGTGGTGCAATTCCTCCTAAGATGCTGTTACAGATTCCCCCTGGAAGGAAACCCGTCTGAGCTGCAAGGATTGGTTGGATTATGAGCAGCCTGACTTTGAAGCAGCCCTCAGTCTTCCTGGTTTGGAAGGATGGGGATCTCAATATTCACTAATTAAACTATTCGTTTTAATTAGATACCACCACCAAAGAAGCACTCCAGATGCAAAGGGGATGATCTCTTTTTCTCTCATTCTTCCTTTCTTTCTTTTCTTCCCTTATTTCTTTTTCTGCTTGGCGAAATGTTTAAATGCCTTGTCAACACAGAAGAAACACGGGGAAAAAAAGTGACACGATGAAAGATTAAGGAAAATGGGGAAAATTAACAAAGCTTGATAGGCAGGCAATTAAAATCGAAGTGAAGGATCGTTAGTATTCATTACCAGAAAACACGAGCAGGGAGGATTGTGCAGCTGCTGGAAATCCCCAGGATCTGACTGGGGAGAAGTCATCCCAAAAACCCACTTGCTCTTTTGGCTGGTGAAGTTTCCCCTGGCAGTTAAGTGGATTAGCTGCTTTTTGTTGCCTCTTCACCCTTCAAGCCTTATCTGGGCTAAAGAGTGTGTGAAAGGCCTTTGAAATGAGGTTCTTGTCAGGGCTTTCAGGGAGGTGAAATGTTTAATAACTCCCAGCCACAGTGACAGGGGCTGACTGCATCCAGTCCAGCCAGGGACAGGCAGCACCTCTGGAACAGGAGAGAGGCAGGGAACAAGGAGGGGAACGTGGGATTCACGGCTCTCATGGTCCCAGTTCTTACCAAAGAAATGAAAGGAAGAGGAGGAGGATATAGAAGGTGAGAAGGGTGAAGCCTGCAATCATTTCAGGCTTAAAGGCAGACAAGATTCCGACAATCTGAGAGAAATTTGAGGGAAAAGGGAACCAGGAGTGGCTTGGGACGTAATCCCTGCAGCAGGAACACTCCAAGCCACCCGCAGGTCCCAGAGGAGAGTCAGACTGCTGTGTCCAGGAGCAGCTCCCACATCCGAGGAGATCCCAGAGTGTTAACCCCCCTCAACTGCAGCAGGGGATGGGAACAGCAACTGCAAACAAGACACCTTGAACATGAGCTTAAATGTGCCTAAAAACCCCTGTCAGGATATCCTGAAACATGTTGAAAGCACAGCAAAGTTGTTTTCATGTAACATCTTCCAAGGTACCATAAATCAGAAGACTGGGAGGGTTTGAACCATTTCTTTCTGAGGGAAGAAGTCAAATCTGATCTGTTCCTTGAGGAAAAATGAAGTGCATTAACTGATCCTTTGGGGGTCCTGTACGTTACTGAAAGTCACTGGATGAAGACAGAGGGATTTATAATTTTTTTTAATAGTTGTGGGTGTGAGGAGAACAGGAATTTCCACCTGGTGTCACCTCCATTCCTAGGACACCACCACCAGTTTTTCTGGCACCCAATTAACTTCAGCAAACTTGTTAATCAGCAAACAAGTGATAATCACCTACAACAGAGTGCTTGAACACACAGACAGGGATGTGGGCAGAAAAGAAGCCAGAAAGCTTTGGGAAGCCTTTCCTGCCCTGAACTTGTGGCCCCACGACTCTGCTGCTGGGAGATAAAAAATCCAAAATCCTGCCTTCTGCCGCAAGGGAAAAACCCCAAAACATTGCAGGAGCTGCCCACTTGCAGTCTGGGCAGTCAGGACCTTCCTGACAGTGCTGTCAGTCCCAGCCTGACCCCTCTGGGCCTCAGCTTTCCCTGCCTTTAATTGTGGAGTCTTCCAGCCCAGGCATTGATTTGCTTCTGGGGAGCTTCAGGCTCTGCTTTCATGTTGGTAATCTGTGATCTGACAGATTAGGGGGATTATTTAGGGCTGGAGCCCCAATTAACGATGCTACTGAGGGGCAGAGCAGAGATGAAAACTACCCCTGGCTTTTCATCTCCCTGTTGTAAACACAAACTCCGTTCTAGGAGGGATCTTTGGCTGGACCAAGCCCTGGAGCTGATGGCACTTGAGCTGCAGGCATAGGATGAAAGGCTCTGGGAAAGGGGCAGGTTTAAGTCCCACAGATAATCTGCATTATTCCTGCTCCCCACTGATGCTGCTGGTCGTGTTCACCCCTCTCCTTTCCCAGGAACTCTCTTGGAAGACTCACCTTTTATATAACTTATCTGCCAGGAGGGTTATGATAAATGGCAGGACACAAACACGGCTTTTCCAGGTTGGGTTTGGGGCTTTTTGTTGTTTTTTTTTTTTTGCCTTCTAGCAATTCAGGAGTGAGAGTGGAAGCAAGACCGAGCTGCAGCTGCCGGGTAACCTCGCAGTGGCATTGCTGTTCCTGCCCTCCCTGCAGCCCCAGGTGCTCCAGGTGCCTCACGCTCCCAGTTAATGCCTTCCCTGTCTGGATGAAGCAGTGCTTTGAGGCTGGGGCCAGACAAATTGGTCTCTGGGGAGGACAGGGATGTGTGGCAGCACTGGTTTGCATCATCCAAGCAGCAGCATCCAAACAGCCAGGCCACCCCATTCCCACAGCAGCGGGGCTTGGGGAGACGAGGCTGAGCCTGGGGACAGGGATCCACCTGGGACTGTGCATCATTAAGCCACAAGTGGGGATTTTCTCTGTGTATTTTGGGATTTAAAACCTCTTCCATTTCGAATCAGGTCAGGCTAAGATGACTCTGAGCACGCTGCAGCCCAAGCAGAGAGTTCAGGCAAGAGGGGAAGGTGTTTGCATCACTGAAAACCTTTTAAAGTTGCAAAGCTGCCTAAAAGATTCCTTAAATACTCGAAGAGCAGCATTAAAGCAAATACCCTTGCCCCTGCTGGCTTTGGTGCCTGCCTGGGGGTGGGATCAGTGTCCCAGGGTCAGGGCTCCTGCAGTCTGGCATTCCCTGCCCCCAGACCCATGGAAAATACATTCCTGGAGAAAGACGCAAGGGGTCCAGTCATAACCAGGTGCTCAGAAGCATCACAGTCCGATTTTAACCCCCCCAGTATCTTGGTTAGGAAGAAATATCAGATTTCATTTTGTACAATCACGACCAAGTATGAGGATTGTGCCTGAAGCTCCCCCGTGGAACGTGAGAAAGGATCGCCCTGAGTTTGCCCCCAGGGTGCCAATGCTGAAGGTCCTGGCCCTTGTAGGTGTGATGGACTGGGCTGTGTGTCTCTTCTGAAAATTGAGGCTGATGCTGACCTGCCACGAGAACATTCTGAGCTCTGTCCAGGTTAGTTCTGCTCCTTAACTGCCAAGGTGAGAGTTTAATGAACAGAGGGAAGGTGCAGGATTCCCACTTCGTTCAGTGTTTGTTGCCTTCCCCAGTTGCTCTCCAGGCTCTTTGGATATGGAAGGAACCCCCCAGCAGATCCACAAGCTGTGAAAACCCGAACTCCTTCCTTGTGCCACCCCTCCCACCTGCCAGAACCCACAGCTCTGAGCTCTGCTAAACAACATCAGTTTCCTCCTCCTTTTGCTTCCTGTGACAATCCACACGCCTGCCTTGCTGGATTATCACCAGGACGTGCAACCCAAATCCTTCCTGCTCCACAGATGGAGAGGGAAGCCTGCAGCCAGGAGAGGGGTAGGGATGGCTCAGCTCCCCATGGTTGCTGGGGCTCTTTATTTGCACCGAGGCTGCAGAGTTGGTGCCTTCCCTGCTCCATGTCCAGAATATTAATCCAGCTCCCATTCCCTGGGCCCAGGGGAGAGCTCCCTGACAAGGTAACCTGTGCCTTTGTCCCTTTGATAAATGAGGCACCGTGTTCAGAGCATCTTCTTGATATCTCTTTCCTGGCCTAAGGCAACCAACACGTTCCTTTTCAATATCTGGGCTGAACTCTGCGGGTTGAACAGCCCCGATCAGAACATTTCCCTGTTCATCACTCAGCTTTTGCTCCATCTGGGAATGCCACCCATGCCCTGCTGTCTGTGCTGGCTCATATTGGTCACTTTATCACGAGTGACAGCCCTGGGGATGAAGGGGAAGAATTCAGAGGTTCTGGACAAAGGTTTGAGCCCGGTGGTTCCCAGCTCGTGGTTCATATATTGGGATAACCAAGGTTTCCGTTTTAGCTTCCTCCCCTGCTCAGTGCTTCTGATTCCCGGTCCAAAAGTGGGAGAGAAACGCTCCTAATGATTCTCAAGCACAGAGCCAAGGCAGAATTCAGGTTACCTGAGCATCCTCAGGGATATCCCAAGTGAGGATCGTGGTGGTCCCCTCTACATCCTCTGCACTCGAGTGGTTTTAACCCCCTGAGCATCTGTCATAAGCACCTGTTCTGCCCTTTCCTGAGCTCAGCTTTGGAAGGAACGCCGTTGGAATTGCTTGGCCATGTGCTGCTGCTGGGATGGCTGGAGAGCTCAGTGAAACCAGGAGCCACTCACACACAACAAAACCCCTCTTTATCCCCAGAGGGATCTGTGCCAGCTCATCCTCCCAGTGCCAGGAACTCCACGTGATTCACCAGCAATTTCTGCAAAACAAAGCCGGGACCCAATTCCTGCCTGCAAATCAGGGACTGGGAAACTTCCCACAAATCCTTCAAGCCTTCAAGGGCTTGTCCTCAGATGTGAGGGCTGTGTTCCCTCGGGATGGGATCTGCTCTCTCCACCCCAAGGAAATGTCCAACATCACCGGTGAGATCTCCGGATCCAGGCTGCTCCCATGGGAAACACAGGATGTGTGGAGCTGCTCCTTGCAGGCACTTTGATTCCTGGCTGCTCCTGAAATCAGCTGCCTGAGGTCTGGGCTGACTCAGCTCCGTGATTCATTTTTCATTGATGAATTGGGAGAGCTGCTTAAAACCAGAAACTTGGCAGCAGCGAGGCAAAAGAAATATCCCTTAGAATGAAAAAGTGAGAATGGAGGTGAGTGGGGAGTGAGGTATAAGACAGAATCTTTCTCTTGCCATCGCAGGTGCTGTTTATTCCCAAGTTTTCCCTGCAGTTGGACTGGATGGAAAGGGAGGCACACGTCCTGGCAGGGCTGGTGAGGCAGAGCAGTCTCTGCGGGTGCGCTCAGCCACCTGTGAAATTGGGAACATTGGAGCTCCTCCCTCTGGGGCTCCCTGCCTCTCCCTGGGCTGGCAGGGATGCTGAGGTGGGAAATGCTTCTTCCCAGAGCCCGCTGATCGAATCCATGTGAAATCTCCACCTGACAATGAGGCTCAGATGCCTGAGCCGGGGCACAGCTCCCCAGGGAGTTGCTGCTCTGGAAGTTTAACTCTTGGAAGAAGTGTTTGCTCTTTTAGTGTTCTTCTTTCTTTTCCTCTTTCAAACACCCTGAATAAAACAAAAATCTGTGTATGAAGTGCTGATGGCAGATGTGACACCATCCCTACAATCCCTATCTCAGTTGTCACCCTTTGCTTTTAACGCTTCTGCCTCCGCCTAATCCTTCTCATTGCAGCCCTGTCTCCGGTGCTTTTTTCCCTGGAGATTCCATAATGTTGTGTTCAGCCGAGGAAAACGGGGTGAATTTCCAGCTGACACAGGTTGGATGAGCTGCAGCGCTGTCAGCAGGGCTGGGATGATTTACTCTGACCAAACACGAGCAGCTACAATAACTCACAGCTCTGTGCTGCTGGAGGCTTCTGCACCCACTGCTTTTGTCAGCCTGGGAATGTGCTCCCAGCTCATCACGCTTTGGTTCCGTTCCTGGCAGCCTCCTGTGCCAAGGAGACAGGGAAAGGTGATGCCCACTGCCCTGGAAGCTGATCCTGGTGTGAGACACACTGGAGATTCATCCCTGGGGCAGGACATTTGGGGATCAGGCTGAGGTCTTTATATAAACAACATTTCCATGCAGTGCTGGAGGGAAAAATCCTCTTTTTCCCAATTTCAAGCCTTGCCCATGGCAAAGGTGTCATTCAAACCTCTAAGAGGGAGCTGTAGGTCTCAGAAAGGGGGGGGCTCTGATCCTCAATCTCATTTTTTTGAGCTTGAGACACAGCTTTTCCAAGCCAAGCCTCGTCTCCTTGCCAAGCCGTCTGTTAAATATTGCGGAAATGTTCGGAGCAAACAACATATTTATCCTTTCAGAGCAAATGATGGGTTTGTTTCCAAGCAAGCCCCCGTTCTGCCGTGATTTATTCCTGCAGCCTGCACCTCTCATTCCCTTTTAAAAAACTTATTGAGTGCAGGTGATGTATTTTTGACATGATTGATTTTGACCTGCTTGGGCCTGAGCTGAATGAATCAACACTGGCAATTCCTGTGCCTGTGCCTGAGGAACAGCCCAGTGGATCAGGGCATCCTTCTTCCAACTGAAATGTTACAGCAATGGCCCTTGTTTTCCAGCTGAAGAATCATCTCCATCACACCAAACTGCACCTGGGAAATGGTAGGAATCTCACAGAGCAAACCAGGGGTGGTTTATATCCTTTGGATTCAGCTTTCACCTGTTCTAAGGGACTTCAGGCTGAAAAAGAAATGTAGGTGGGTTCAAACCAGCAGCTTGTGAAATATTTCCCATTAATATTTCCCATTAGTATTTCCACCTGAGCTTTCTGGTGAGAAATCCTCTTGTCTTGCAACACCTTCCCCTTCACATTTCAGCCCACAGAGGCTCAATTAAACAACTGCACTCACTGTTGCTTCCCTGAGCTCAGATCCTCGGGGCTTGTGTTTCCTGGCAAGCTGCACCTTGGGAATGCCGAGTGCCCAGGTGTGCCTGGGACACCGTCAGTGCTGTTTGCCTGGGTTTTATGTTTATCCCACAATTACAAACAGAGGGTTCCCAAAAATGAGGGGGTTTGCAGGAAAACAGCTCCTGGAGCCAGCCACTGGAGGGAGCTGCTGGAAGGAGGCTGGGCTTGGGCAATTTAAACCAGTCAAAATTTGATTTAAAACGCCTCGGAGTCACAGCGGCTCCTGCCTGCAAACAGAGATGAGGAGGGATGGAAATACCCAAGTCATGAGCACGCAGAGAGGGAGGGCTCCAGCCACCGTCCTCCAGACCTGCTGAGCCTTTCACATCCATCGAAAATCTGAAATATTGTGACAGAATGTGTGCAAACACCCTGGTGTGGGGGTGAAGCCAAGGCTGGAGGGAATCCCCACACTGGGAAGAGTAATAAACACCTGCCCAGCATCCCCCGAGCCTTCTCTTTCCAGGCTCAGCCCCCTCAGCCTCTCCTCACACAGGGGATGCTCCAGTCCCTCACCTCCCACTGTCCCAGGTGGCTCCAAACCCCGTCCAGCCTGGCCTTGGGCAGTTCCAGGGATGGGGCAGCCACATCCTTACTGGGAATGAAAGAGTGGCCCAAGGTGTTTGTGTTTCACTCTGGGGGAAGGCAGCCTCAGCAGGGCTCCTGCATTTCGTGCTCTGCTGTTTCCCAGTCAGTGTGTTTTGTATTTCTGGGAAGTTTCCTCATTCCCACTCCAGCCTGGTCAGATGAATTCTGCAGAGGGTGAGAGATGTTAAAATGTAAATGCAGGTCAAAAGCCTAAATGCTGCTGTAACCTCTCCTCACTCCTGTGCTGCCCTGAAACCGACCCAGCCCTGGCTTTTATTTTGTAAAACCAACCCCCAGCTTTGCAGAGGTTTCAAAGGCAGCCCTCTTTTGGCCTCTCCTGTATCCACTGGTAGCAGATGGAAATTCCTCTTCTCTCCCTCTCCTGGAGCTGAGCCCCTGCAGGGATTCAATATCTTTTAACACCCTCCATAAATAAAATGAGCTTCCAGGAGAACAAAGCAGCCGGGTGGGGTGCAGGACATGGGCCCAGCTGGGCAGCCTGGGCAGCTCTGGGGACCGGGGGGGTGGCACAGGGACAGATGGCCCAGGGAGGGCTGCCCAGCCTGGATGTCACACCAGGGACATTTGCCTCAATTCATTACCGGGGAGGGGCTGCCCCCTCATCTGGCTCCTTCCTGGGTCGGTTTATGAGCTCTCATAGCTGATCTTACCTAATTGAGTTATCTCCTAATGAGGTCTGTGCTCTGTATGGGCGTTAGGGAAAGAGGGACTGGAGAGTGAGAGTGAGAGTGAGAGTGAGAGTGAGAGTGAGAGTGAGAGTGAGAGGAGAGGAGAGGAGAGGAGAAGATTCAACGGGCTGTTCAATGTTCAGGGTTTTTCCACACATGCCAAGCACTGGATGTCACCAACACCCCCCTCTGTCACCCAGACTAATCCACTTGTCCAGGACGTGCCCCGGAGCACTGCTGTGATCCCCTGGGAAATGGAGCCAGAGGGAAGGAAGGAAGGTCCTGCCAACACCAGAGAACTTCCCCATCACAATCATCTGTTGGGCTGGGTGTTCACGGGCAGATGAAAGAGCAGAGCAGTGCTGAAGGGGAGATGAAAATGGGAATCAGCTGGGAATGGAGCACAAGGCTATGTTTAGCCTTGCCAGGCACGGAAAAATATTTATTTCCAGCCTCAGGGATAGAATGGGAGCACGTAATTAAAGAGCATCAGTGATGAAGGCCACGCTTTTGATGCCTTTCTGACCCCAGGGAGCAGCTGCAGCAGCCCAGGAGCAGAGCTGGGGACACTGGTCCTGCCTGAAGCAGCACCAGCGTCACCACTCAGGATTTTTGGGGACTTTGTGTGCAGCCACAGTGCTGGCAGGATCCCAGGTCGGGGCTGGAGGGATCAGGCTGGTGGTGGATGTTCATCCAAGCCAGGCCTTTGGATAAATCTCTCCTGGTTTTCCGTAGGTGTGGGGATGCGTTTGGGCTTGCGCTGCTGGGAGGTGACAGAACAGAGCGTGGCAGCTCGTGACAGGGGGACAGGAGGAGCAGGGAGAGGCGATAAAAAAAAGCCATGCGGGAACAGGAGCTGCAGGAGTGTCGGGCTGGGAGAACAGTGCCAGCCCCAATCCCGGCCATAACCAGGAGCTGACAGCAAAGGCCGTGCCTGTGGCAGGCTGCATTCCGTGGGAAGGGGGCTCGGAGCTGCTCTCTCCCCAAATCCCCGCCGCTGTGCCCGCAGCCTCCTTCCCCAGCCGCTCCCTGCTCGTGTCACAGCCGGGCTGGGGGCTGCTCATGAGGCTGGGCTGCTGGATGGACCCCGGGCCGGGTGTTTGTCCCTCTCTGGGGCTGCTGTGCCCAGGGATGGCTGTGCCGGAGGGGGCTGCGGGGAGCAGGGCCAGCACAGGAGCTGCGGCACCGCTGGATGGGCTGTTCTGGCTCCGGAGCTCCTCGGCACCGGCCCCTGTTTGCTCCTCTTGCCTCAAGGCAGGAATTGCCGGCGCTTTGCTGAATGCGCTGGAAATCCCTTTTCTCCCAGTGCTGGGGCTGGAAAATCTCCTTGAACTTCCTCTGTTGCGCTGCTGCTGAAGCATCCCCGAAACGCTGCTGGAAAAATCCCAACAGTGCCCATTTCTCTCCTTCCCCTCCGTCCTGGAGCTTTTCCAGGAGGTTCTGCCTGAGGTCTGAGCAGCTCCAGCAGCACTGGGGGCCGGATCCACCAATTTCCAGCCCCTCTCTCAGACTTCTCGGCAGGATTTTAAGGGAATTAAAGCAGGGTTTGCAGCAGGAGCTGTCTGAAGAGCCTCCAGCTCGTCAGGCTGGTGGTTTGTGTAATTCCTGCTGCATGTGCAGCAGGAATGTCCTCCTGGGAATCCCGTGGCTTTCATGAAGGTTCTCCCACCCCTTCACCTGCAGATCCCTTGCTCAGATTGCACCCAAAGTGTGGCACAGCTGGACCAGGGTCACCTGGGGAACTCAATCCAGCAGGAACTGAAATACAGGATGAATTTTCTGCACCTTTGGGTACTTTTGGCTTCTCGAGACCTTTGGTAGCGTAAAAAAACCCATGTCATGAACAGAAAAATGGGCAGAGAATGCCAAAAAGCTCTCCTGTAATGAAAACTCCGGTGGAATCCTCCATCCTGAAAGCCATCCCTGCCAGTCTGTGCCAGTTTGGGGGGGAAAACAAGTTATTCCTATTGGATCAGCACATTCGTCCTTAAAATGCTGGATTTCCAAATTTCCTGCTTGAAGACTTGGATGGGAAGCAACTCACAGGAGGTGCCAGCCTGGTTTTTGTGTGCTCCATGTGCGCTCCTGGTGACCTATAAATAATTAATAATAATGAATCTGCATACGCAGAGCTGCAGACAGAGCTGCTCTCATGCCTGTGCCCACACAAAGAGTTGGGCAGAGGCTGTTAGGGTAAAAATAACTCCATTTTCTGCCTTACCTGGGTCATAAAATTATAGCACAGACTTTTATCAGATTTACAGCCCCAAAACTTTAACTGCAGGTGCAGGTTTTGGGCAAAAAGAGGAGTTGCTGTGCCCTGTTCACCAGAGGGATAAAGAGAAAAGGGTGTTTGTCTCTTTTCCCCCTCTCCAAGCTGCCTCTGCCTCTCATTCCCACATTATTTTCCCCCATCCCAAACTGCACCATCAGGAAAATTTGTCCCAATAAATGATACATTGTGTGCAACCTCATTTTTGGGCCTTCCAAGTAATGGCAGAGTGGGACTTAACAAAAACCCGAGTTTTCAATGCCTTGTACATTCATTTTTTTTTTAACAAGGGGTTTTATTTCCCATTACAAACGGTGCATTCATGCATTGACAGAAGTCATGCCTGGATTCCCTGCACTCAGGAATCCACATGGATTTATGATTTACTCCTTTTTTCCCTCATGCAACTCTGCCTTTCTCCAAGCAGTTTCCAGATCGTGCCCCTACACCAGGATAAAATAAAAAGTTGATTAATTATGAGAGATCTCTCACAATTAACACTACAGGGAGAGAGTAATTTTTGATTTCCAAAGGGCACATCTATTTCAGAATTTGAAAGCCATCACACATCCAAGGGACCTCCTGAGAGAGAGCAAAATTCACCGTCCAGGATTTTTAATTCCCCTTGAATTTAGTGGCTCCAGGAAAGCACAAGGGGCTCACTCAGCTCATGAGAGAATAGGAATTTTGGTGTGGAGAACTTTCTAGAAACAGGTCACCAGCATCCTTATTTGATATATTTGGGGTTTTTTGCCCAGGATCCCCTATCACCGTGTGGCTGCTCAAGCTTCACTGGCATTTTCACTGTGTGCCCTCCTGTTTGTGGGTTTCTGTTCCATTTCCCCTCCTCTCCTGGTCGTAAAATGCCCTTTGGAGAGTTCTGTTAGTGTTCAACTCCATTTATTCCTCCAATTGACAAACCAGGCAGGAAAACTTCCACTTCATGGTCCAGCACAAGCTCTGTGTAAATTGTGCTGCCTTGAGAGAGTTCTTTTTAAGGAAAGATATTTTATTTCATATTTTAATTGACCAGGAGGGGTTTAAAGTTTGCTGCATTTAAATCTCACCTTCCACAGATTTAATCTTCTGTTAAACTCCTATTTTTGTCCAGCCTTGGCACATTTTTGAGGGCGATTTCTCATTTCCCAGTAAATATGGAGCAGAATTTCCTCCCTCCACACTTCCCTGACCTCTGTGGCAATTAAA
Source organism: Corvus hawaiiensis (assembly GCF_020740725.1). Classification (NCBI taxonomy): domain Eukaryota; kingdom Metazoa; phylum Chordata; class Aves; order Passeriformes; family Corvidae; genus Corvus; species Corvus hawaiiensis. The sequence goes on along the minus strand of NC_063237.1, from coordinate 5,865,751 downwards.
CACCAAATATTTGGGAACAACTCGCATTCCAGGCCTCCCATTTGGATCTGCACAGAGAGTCCACTCTGAATCCAGCCCTGCCAGGAACCAGAGCTGCCAACTGCAATTTTCTGGCTGGGGGCAAGCGGGCAGCTTTCAGGCATATGTTAAATTCAATTTGAAAATGAGCATTATTGGTCCCAAAATCAACAGGGGGAGGCAGAGCAGGCCCTACTCCCTCTGCTCCATGGGGTTTGAGGGAAGGGGGGAATGCTCCAGCATGGGGCCGTTTAGCAGAATAACATCCACACTCCAGATTTTTGAAGGCATTTGTAACTACAATGGCCCAGATCTATATCTTAGAAAAGCCCAAATCAGCTCAATTGCACCGAGCCAGAGCAGGCAGAAAGCGTGGCCCAGCTCCAAAAATATCAGCAGAGCTGCAAGCGTTGACACCAAGCAAGGATCTGGCCATATGTAGATCTGCAGGAATATTTTGACTTTCTGTTTTCCCTGCAAAACATTGGCTAATTGGCACCGTTTGTGTTCCAAAGGCAGCTGAAATCGGAGCTGTGTTTGTGTGTCCCTGTGCAGGGAGGGATGAGGAGCCTCACGGATGTCATCTTTGGGAAGGGGCAGCAGCAGATTCCCTTTCCAAGATCTTGTCCTTGACTCCCAGCCCATTTCCTTCCAGACCTTCCATTTTTTCTGGCTATTTGTTGTTTTTGGGGTTTTTTTTCCTTTCATTTAGAAGAAAGGAAAACAGGGATTCTTAAAGAAGCGAGGTGGGAGAAACTGAGCCCGATCCCATTCTCTGCCCCCCAGGCTGCTGGGAGAGAGGAGGTTCAGAAAAAATGGGAGTAAAACTGAGCCTGGAAAGAAGGGAAGGTGTTTTAAGATGCAGTTTTATTTCCTCTGATTGGATTGGCCATAAATTAAATTAATTTTCCCCAAGTGGAGCCCCTCTTGCCCCTGACAGCAACTGGGGAGGGATCTCCTCCAGGCAGGGTCAACCCACCCCAGATGGGCAAATACTGAGTTTGGGTTTGTTGGTGTGGAGCCTGAGATGAATCCCCACAGGAACCCAGCTATTTATCGAGCAAAAAAACCCCTCTCCCCTCAGGAGGCCCCGCTGCAGAACCAATATTTGATTTTAATTTGGTGTGTACAGGCACTTGCAGAACAAACAGGGCTGCTGACGTTGTTACCTGGGCTCCTGGAGACGCTCCATCAGATACGCTGCTCTCCTCAGCCTGCTCTGCCCACAACGAGCTCATACAAAACTTTTGGGAAGAGAATCAGACCTTTTCTCACTAATTCCAGTGATGTCACAGCTCTGGGAGCTGCCCAGTGCTCCCAGTTCCTCCTGGTTGTTGCTCACGCTGCCAGTTTACACCCAAACCTGTGTTTTCCCCCATCCCTGGTGTCTCAAAGGCTCTTTGGGGTTAAAAACCCCCAAATTTTCAGCAGAGGCAGCTGCTCTAGAGCCAGAGGTTGAGATCCCTTCAGCCCTGGGACTCTGCCTTCACACATCCCACAGCTGGAAGCACAGGGTGGCTGCAGTGGTTCCACCAGGGACTAAAATTCCCTGAGGAGTAGCAGATGAGGCTTTTGGGGGGATGGTCACCATGGTACCTCCTGGAAAACATATAAATAAATCCTCCCCCCTGCCCTCAGCTGGCAATTTTCCCTGCCCCAGTCACTGGGGCTGGGCCCAGGACACAATTTCCCCATAAAACTCTTTTTTTTCACATCGACCTCATCTCCATCCCTCACAGATGGGTTCAGCATCCAAAGCCATCCACTACCTGCATGTCGTTCTCCTCAATACTGCAGCAAGGGAGCATTTTTGTTCTGCTTGCTTCCCGTGGATTGCTCGCTGGAAGGGAGCTGCAGACCCTCTGGAATGTTTTATTATGCAGAGTCAATACTAAAGCTTCACAGGTTGCATTAAAATATTCATTTTCAAAAAGCCTTTTCAAGCAGAAGCTTTGAACAGTGCAGAATTTGGCCTCTGTGAATGGCCAGGATCCAGGATAACGTTATTCCTAAGATTTCCATCTGAGTTCTTCCACAGCTTCTTCACTCTGAACAACCCTTTCTTGCCCTTGTGGGGATCAGGAGCTCGGGTTGGATGCAGCTTTTCCATTTCTTCTCCAGACCCCACTTGCAGTTTCTCATTGCATCTGTAGCTGACAAGGCAGATGTCTTCAAAGACAGAGGGGTCACCAGAGGAAAATTCCAGCTGTGTCCTGCTGGACTCGGTGTCTTCACTCTGTCATCCCCGTTTCCCTCCCTGCTCCCTCAGGGAAAGGAATCCAATTCTGTTTGCTTTGATCAGACAAATGTTTTTCCCCCAGCTGCTCCATTAGGAGCCTGTTTAGAGCCCTAATTAAGGGTTCTGCCACTTAAATCAAGTCCAACACCACGCAGAGAGCTGAGTAATGGGACCCAGCTCCCCACAGCAGTTTTGTTATTTTCTGCATAAAGGGAAATAAATGACATTTGTGCAAGTCCCCAGTCTGCTGGGTTTTCCAGCAGTGGCCTCCAATGAAAATTTCTCTTCCAGAAAATAAGAGGGAGTGAGACACATTGAAATGAGACCCTTGAAAGAGGGAAATCCTCATTTACAGCCAGAAAATGTGACCTGGGAAAAATCCTGTCTGCTCCCTAAAATCCCCATTCAAAACCTCAACACCATCTGTATCCCAGACCCTCCTTTGGCTGCTCCTGCTGCAGGGATGCTGCCATGAGGGAGGTGGATTTTTCCAGCTGAATTCGTCACCATTTCCCTTCTCCTTTCTGTAGCCTGGGAGGAATTACCTGCACTTGGCTTTTACCTGTCTGGAAAGCAGCAGGTTTTTTCAGTGTTTTCATTCTTTAGGGTAAACACTTTTGCTGCTCCACCTGTGGCTGCTGCTGTTTATGTTGTGGTGTGATGTGCTGATCTCCAGTGGCTGTTATTCCCTGATTTCCCTGCACTCCCTCACGTGAGGAAGAGCCAGTAAATCTCATTTCACTGGGGTGTATTAATGATGAATTCACACCCAAGCCTCTTTGCAGGCCCTGCCTTTAGTTGTTGTGTTTACACCTCCAAAAAAGGAACAGTTTTGCTCTTGCGCAAGAATAATGTTGTTTCCAAAGGATGATAGAGCTCCATAGGGTAAATGTAAGAGTTCTTAGGGGCAATATTTGTGCATTCCCACCTGCAGCTCAGCTTCTGCAGAGAAAGGGGCTCAAACACAGCCACAGGGGAAGTCAGGTGCTGCTGTCCCGCCTGCTGGGCTCTACAGAGGTGACCCCATTTCTTCAGATGAAACCCCAGCTCCACCTTCTAATTCCTCTCCTTTCTGTGGGAGAAAGGCCTCAGAACACAGCCATCCTGTGGGACACGTTGCCAGGAACCTCACCTGTCCAGGTGAGCCCAGCCTTGCCCCGACCTACAACAGACCCTGCAAGAAGCAGCCGAGCCCCGGCTTCCGGCAGCGTTCTGCTCCCAGGCAGGAACAGCTTGCCAGGAGTATTTTGAAACGCCTGTTGGTGGAGAGGTTAAACCCAAATGTTCCTCACATCCTCTCAGCCGGTAATAAATTGTGCTGCTCCTCCAAATGCTCAGTCTGTCTGGGGCTGAAGTGTGAACGGTGCCACCCAAAGGCAGCCTGACCCCTCCGGGTGCCAAAACACAGCGATTCCCCTCCTGAGATGTGCTTACAACTTGACAGCACCGAGGAAAACATTCTTCCCCTTTCAGAGAAGACTTTCACAAGCTGCTCCAAGTTATTTTTTGCTCACTGTGCCACCCAGGAGCTCCATGGAAGTGGAGCAGGGGAAGCCTCTCCCTGCGAGAACACACACTGGAAAGAATTTGCCGCGCTCCCTCCTCTCTCTTTGGCAGCACAATTTGCTTGTTCCTCCCTCATGGGGTGGCACTGGCTGTGACTTCTGTGCCATCTTTTAGCTTTGTTTACAGCACCCTGGTTCCTCCAGACACCGGACAGCAGGCACTGGCTCTCTATTCCATCCCTCTAGGACAGGAAGGCAATATTTAACCTCTCTGTCCCCAGCCCCCTTATCCAGGCCCTCACCGGCACAGCTCAGTGCAGCCCCATCCATTCTGAGTTCTGATTTACACCCTTGAGCTGTAGCCATCCTTTGACTTTTTTTTTGCTGTGATCAGAAGTTGCTTTGATGGCTCTGCTCTCCTGCTGACAACGAGTCACCCCCAAGTGATGCAAATGCCACTGCTGAGGTGCCTGCCAGCTGTGCCAGCTGTGCCAGCTGTGCCACCTCCTCTGCTCAGGCCCTCGAGGTGAACTTGCCTCAGTAGGAACAACTCCATGGCCTGTAATTCCAAATCTATTAACTCTGAACATCACACAGCACATAAACTTAACTGGCCCTTGCAACAGAGCAGCGAGTTCCTGTCCCAGATCGGGCCATAAATCAGCCCCAGAGGCCGGCCCCGATCGATGGGCAGGAATTATCCCCAACATCAGATTTCATCATACATGACTTCAACGATTACTTGGCTGTCCTGTGGCGTGAAGAATCACGAGAATTAATGGGCTCCCTGTGCCCAACCGAAATGTTTATGGGGCAGGATCACCCAGCCTGTATTTCTCACTTAAAACCCTGCATTAATTTCTTTGCACCTACAAGCAGTCAATCGTTTTTTAAATTCGCTGTTGCATCAAAACCACTGAGACTTTATGGGATTTTTTTTTTAAGCTATTGTTTTACAGTCTCCTTCTCCAGCAAGCTTTGTGTTCCCTCCATAAAAGAGTTCTGTCCCTCCAGACTTTGTCTGGGGCTGCTGCACAGTCAGGGCTGAGCTCTGGGCAGCAAGAGCTGACCTTGGGCACGGGTTGTGGCACTGGGGCTGTTTGGGGACAAATTAATGTCCCCCTGCTTCAGAGCTGTCAGTTCAGCATGACCTAGTGTGGATCATGCAGGGAATGCGGGGTGCTGGCCTCCCAAATGTGATTTAAGTTGATTTTCCTAAACATTGCATGGTTTGAGCTCAGTCGATGGAGCAAGTGAAGGGTTCAAGCTGTGATTTCATATTGCAAATATTTATCAGTGTCATCAAACGCCTCTGACAACGTGTGCCAAGTCTGTGGGGGTTTGAAGCGCTGTGGAAGAGACTCCAGACATCCCAGGCTCTGCTCCTTGCTCTCCTGACTCCACTGCAGCTCCACGGGGGAAATACTTTATGCAGCTGCCATGAGCAGACACGGTTCCGCCTCTGAAGGTTTTTGGAAAGATCTGCTTTCAGCCCCGTTCCAGATTTCTGTGCCAGTCACAGGTGGATTTCAGAGCTATTCTGATGCCTGAAGATGCGATCCTTGTGACCCTGGTGCCTTACAAACAACTTCCCATCCTCACCTGGCTTTCGGTACCAAAATCTCCCCTTTAATCTCTTGGGTTCCCAGCTGTCAAGTTTGGGGGGTTTTTTGCATCCTGGGAGCTCCAGAGATTAATTTGTTCACATAAATGGTGTGAGACATGGGGAGGAAAACATCATTAGTAGGAGAGGACAGCAAATTTTAAGCAAGAAATATTTTTTGGTGCATTTACTCCAGATGGGAGGGGAAAGAGGTGGGGGAGGCTGATTTTCCCTTTCTTTAGAAAGGCAGCAATTAAAACCTTCACATTTTTGTGCATGAAGGGAGTGAAAAAGTTTTCCAAATCCACCACAACAATCTCCAGGCTGTCAAAATTTTTCAGATGATTGTGATGTTGAGAAAACAAATCCCATTTTGAGACAACCTCCTGAAAGGAGCCCCTCCAAGTGCTCTGCAAACATCACAACAGGATGTTTTGATGCTGAAGGCACTTCAGCCCCGTTGTGAGTATGAGGAATGTCAGAATTGACACAAATTCCTACGACACATCAATTCCAGCAGGGAGGGAAGCATTTATTAAGAGAAATGGGAACAACCTCAGCATCTCCCGTGTCAGAAGAGCAGCTGAGGATACAGCAGCAGGTGCTGGGATGTTGTGTCCCCCCAAACCTGCCAGAACTGACGTCCCCAAGCGCTCAGCTCAGCTCCTGTCAGAGCTGTGGGGACTGTCCCTGTGCCAGGGAGGTCCCAGTGACAGCCCAAACCGGGCTAGAGCAGGGCACAGCTCACAGTCCACGCGAGCAGGGCTGAGGCAGAGCAGTGGGACGGCACCACCTGACCCGTCCCCATCCCCATGCTCCCAATCAATCCCCCCGCAGCCAACAACAGCCCCAGAGCCAGGCAGAGATCGACGGGGGATGTGTGACAGAATGGAAAATCCTGTGGTGCCCTGGGGAGAGGCCGTGCCAGCCCCGGGCTCGGAGCCACACGAAGCACAGCTCTGGCTGGGTTTTGGTGCTGCAGAGCCACAGCTGGGCTGCCCATGGTGAAAGAAACCCCGGGCAGGGCTGCAGGGAGCCAGGCTCAGCCCTTCGAGCTGCTCCAGCCCCTGGGTGGCCACTGAAGGCATCGCCCCTCCCTTGCTGGTGCTTGGCACACACCTGGAAAGAGGAGCAAATTGCTGTCTTTAGATGGATTTCCCACTCCTCTCCCTGTCCAGAGCAGCTCCGTGCCTGTGTGCTGTGTGTGGGTGCACAAGCATTGCCTGGATCTCATCAGTTCTTTGTCAAAAATCCATTTTCTTGTGGTTGGAAATAAAAAAAAAAAAACCCACCCCAAACAAGTGATGTGACAAAGAGCAGTGCCAGCATTTCCTGAGCGGGATTGTGGGACCAGAGCCGCACGTGAGGAACAAGGGTGGGCTCAGCACCCTTGAATTTGGCTGCTCCGTTTGTGCAGGCTCTGGGGCAGCAGCAGCAGCCTGAGCTCCCGTCTGCCTGCAGAGCTGGCTCTAAATGAGCTCTGGGGGTTCAGAAGCTTGGCACAGCTGGAGAACTCTGGCCTGAAGCAGCCCCTTTTCTCAGCCTTGATGTTATTTTCTCATTCCTGTGCCACACAAAACCAGACCAGCACAGTGCCTGCCCTGAGAGCCCTCCAGCACAGAGCTCGCAGCGTGTTCTGTGAGCTCAGGGCGGTCAATTCCCCGTGGGAAGGGGTAAAACTGACTCCAGGACTCCACACCAAACCCTGAGCTGACTTTCTGCTTCATCCTCCCATTTTCCCACCCACTCTTTCCTCCTCCTCATGTCACATTTGGTTTACATTTAGTCATTACAGAAACCCCCAAGTTTTGCAAATGTAAGAACAATTTTCCCCCTAGAATATCGAGTTTCCCCTGGCAACTGCCTCAGCTCCCGGATTCAAAAATGTTATTTTCTTGGCCTATAAATAGGAGAAAGAGGCCAGCTGTAGTGCAGATGAAATGTGTCCTACATGGTCTGGGATTCTCTCCCGTGTTCTGGGAGCTGGAATCAACTCCTGTCTCTCTCCTCCCTTTTCCACCTTTTCCTTTTTAAGAGCTGGAATGTGATATAACCACGTGAGGAACTCCAGGAACCTGCACTCCAGGTCTGTCAAACCTGGTGTTTAATGTCACAAATGGCAACGATTCCTCCGAACTCAGCAGCCCTTGCTGTCATTCCAGAGGAGCAGAAATCCAAGGAACAGCTTTTTTCAGTCACTTTTCTCGACGTGAGTTTTATTCCCTCATGAGCATCACCCAATTTCCCGGTGATAAAGGGTGTCACTGGGACGTAATCTCACATTCAAACAGATGCTGTGTGGGCTACGAACAATCCCCTAAAAAATAGAAAAACCGAAAGCTTCTTGCTTTTACGGAATTTAATTAAAGCCAGGCTTGCTGTTCTGATTTAGGTGCAGTGGGGCTGTGTTCTGGAGAAGGGAATAAGACAAAACTGAGCCTAAATAAGAACCCCTGGATCTGAGGAGGAGGGAGCTGTTCTGGTGACAACCTGCAGTGATTCAGAGAGAATTGGGTGGAGTTTGCACCAAAGTCTGCTTTTGTCTCATCATTTCCAGCAATTCCCAAAGCAAAGCTCATCCTATAAGAGCTGGAAAAAGCCAGAACTCAGCAGAGAGGCTCCTCTGACAGGATCTAAGCTCCAGAATGCCAAGCAAGGAAGGGATTGGGCCCTCAGGAGCGATCTGGTACCTGCTGCTCACCCCGCGCCCTCCCGGCTCCCTGGGACAGCTCCCGGCCAAACTGGGGCTCTGGGATCTCACCAGGACGGGGTTTATCCACAGGGGGACCCCAGCTGGGGGGGGCTGCAGCAGCTTTTAGGAGGGTTCTGAGCTCCAAGCAGAGACGTGGAGGCAAATCCAGCGCAGCAAAGGCTCCCCGCTGTTGCCAGCCTGGAATTCCCTCGGAGCCCTGGCTGGGATGATCCCATCAGCAGCCTGGCATATCCTGGCACGTGCAGGGAAGGGCACAGGAGCTTGGCAGCTGCTCCCAGCTGGAACCGGGCTCTGGTGAACCTGGGCTGGCTCTGCAGGAAGGGCTGAGCCAGCGCCAGCTCCTGCAGGGGATGGAGAGCGGCCAGAAATCAAGGATTCCTCTTTCCCCTCCAAAGGACAAACGGCAGAACAAGCCCACAAGTTTATCGGGGCCACTTTGATCCCAAAGAAACTGGAATTCTGCTACATACTGATCCCAAAATTCAGCAGGAACTGTTCCAGGTCCTACCAGTGAGCACGGGATAATAAATGAAGATTAAGGCAAAGTCCTTAAGGGATTGTGCTGAAGATTATTTCTCTGAACCAATTAAGCATACAAATTAATTTCCTGAGGGGATGAGGTTTTATTAGAAAACAGCTTTTGCGGAGACCCTGGAGTTTGCTTTGCTTGTGATTATTGTATTTTTTTCCCCCTGAATTTGTTGTGGATGCTGCCATCGCAGCAGGAGAACATTTGCTTAGTCAGGCTGTGCTTTTCTAGACGAGCTCTTCAGTAATTTTGCTGGAAGCGGACAAATCCTAAATTGTCTGAAAAGGAGGTTTCACAACCCAAACTTAACAGCTGCCCCCTAATGCAAGAACAATGTGGTTGTTGTGTCAGTTCTGGATCAATACCTGACTCCATCAGAGGCACCAGGACATCCTAAGTGCTTTGCAAGGTGCATTAATGCATCCTAAACCTGTCCTTTACTCTTTAGACCCCAAACTTTTGTCTGAGCAGGCTGTAAATGATCTCCTGTAAAAGCTGTGAGAAGCAGGAATCTTAATAAAACTAATTTACATTTGGTTTTTTCCTATTCCTCTCCCCTCCACCACAAATATAAAATTATCCTTTGCATCACAGGTGGGCCCTTTCCAAGGGGATCTGAGCTACCCTGAGATTCCCTGAAAAGCCAAACTCTGGATTAAGAGCTCAGGCTGAGCCCATAAAAGAAAGGGAAAGAAATTCCTTATTTCGTGGCTCCCTAATTCCATATATAGGGCGGTGTGGGACGAGTACAGCTTCAGTTCAGGGGATGGTGCTTAGCCAAAAGGACCTTTTGGAGGGATTTCTGTGAGGGAGTGACTCCAGCACGGCCTTTCTGGGAAGCCTTTCCCCAGTGGGGCTGAGCTCCTCAGCAGCCTGATGTGTTCCAGATGAGCAGGCACTCAGACTGGGAGCTCTGATTGGAAGGTCACCAGCGAAAAGAACAGAGGGGAAAAATGGTTCTTCTCTTGCTCGTAGCCTAAACCTGGTGTTTTTCTGCAAATTGCACCAAATGAGGGGCTGATAACTAGGTTCTGCAGCCCGAGTGAGAGGACAAGAAGTGATGTATGGATGTGTCTCCAAGCACAACAGCCAAGGTCTCTGCCGGGGCAGACTGGGAAGGAGATTTGGCACTTTTCCAGACCACAAGTTTATTTTTATGAGCTGGCCTGCACGGGTCAGCAGCGTGCCTGCAGCCTGGAACAACACCAGGGAAAGCTGCTCCTATTTTGAAGGACTTCTGGATAAATGTCTCCTTATTTCCAGGGCTGCTTCCTGCACACCACGTCTGCAGGAGGGGCAGCTGCTCATCAGCTCTGTCTGCTGCTCTGCAGCTGAATAAAACTTTTCCATTCTGCAGACTTTCTAGGCAGAGAAAACCTTGGAATGGAATTCAACAGATGCAAGAGTTGAATTTTGTTCTAAAGGTCAGCGACTTCTCCCTCTAAAATGTATTACTGGACTCAGCAGTTACTTTAAAATCACGGAGCTCTGCGTTGGCAAAGGGTTCACTCTTAACTATCTGGAATCTGATCATGATTTATTTATGGTTTTGAGGCAAAACCCTCCGTGAATTTCCACGGCCAGCGGAGCCCATCCTGTGCCACCAGGGGCTGGATCTGGATGCAGCCCTGGTGTGAAGGAGACGGACTGGTGTCCCTTATAAACCCCTGGGGGGCTGCTGGGGATGATTTTTGGGATGCAACCATTGTTTTCTGACAGCCCCGTGGTGACAGATGCCTGCCTCAACCTTTGCACTCCAGATGTGGCACCCTCTGTACCTGCATTTGTCACTTTTTATGGGACTGGAAGAGAACTGACCTTGCCAGTGTTGTTCACTTTGCTGAACTGTCCCCATTTCCAGAAAAATTGAACCAGGTCATAGGAGCGGAAGTGATACCAGCAACAAAAAATAAATCCCTGCTTTGCAGCAGGTTTAGGACCAGCATTCCCTGGCTGGAGCTTTGTTTGTGGTGCTGCTTTTAACTTGGAATGCTGAAACCTGCAAATAAAAGGTGAGAGGGACTGAATCCTGTGCAGGGAGGTGCCAGCATCGATATCCACACACAGCCTGGGGGCTGGGGGTGTCCAGTTCTGCTGGCAGCCCGTTTTTTGGGAGAAAACTGGAGCTGGAATGGTCACAACTGCATTGAAACACTCCACCAGCAAAATGACTCCTGTTTATTGTTGTAGTTGTAATGGTTTCCCATTCAGAAGGGCCTGTATCAAATTTATACCCACTTAGTATCTTTTTTATTGGGCAGTTAGTCACAGGGAAGGGAAAAAGAGGGAGAGAGCCTGGAGGTCTCTATTTCATTTGCTTAATCGAGGCTTTGTTGTGGGGGAGTCAGAGTTTGCTGATCATTTATCTCAGGGAGGTGGTTTATTTTATTTTGTTCTACTATATTTTATGATATTGGAGGATTTCTGGAGGGGAGGATTTCTGGAGAACAGGACTCTGCACAAAAGACTTTGGCAAGGTCACCTCAAACGTGGGATGAGGGCCTTTGCTTCCATGGAAAGCAGCCAGGATACCCTTGGGACCAGCATTTTCCTTTCTCCATGGTCTGCTCCTGCTCTTCGGCACCAGATTCCCACCCTGGATAATTTTTTATTTTTCACTTATTGTCCCTTCATTTGTTGCCACCCACCTCAAGTCAGCTCTGACTGCCCGTGGCACAAACTGCAATTTAATTGTTTTTTAAGTGAAGTAAAATCACGAGGTCACACCATTTGTCTTTGCCCACTTCGCTCCTGTAAGGCAAGGCTGAGATTCAAAGGCAAGAAGAATTATTTTGACCTTGTCTTGGGCCTAGAAAGGGCTGAAGGAAACCACGCTGATGGTGAACCTCAAACATCAAAGAAATAAAGCCCTGAGAACAAGAGAGCCTCAGTTTGACTCTTCTGGGCAGCCAGAAGTCACAACTGAGGCTTTCCAGTTAAACCTGTGATAAAAGTGGCAGTAATTTTTTATTAGCTTCTTTCTGGCAGCAAGGAGCTCTGCACAAGTGTCAATAAAAGTAAAAACCACATAAATCATGGCAATGGTGCCTTGGAGCAGGAAAGAGGGAAGCTTTTGGGATAGGAAGTGGAAATTTAATGCACTTGGTTTCCAGTGACATCTCTGGATTCCTGGAGCACATTTTGTCCTTCCCATTTTAATTTGGTGCCCAAAATTCCCTGTGAGGTGCTGGTCACTATTTATTGTGCCACTACAAGTGCTGGGCATCTCCTCAGGGGACAAACCAACCTGGGAGAGAGGTTCAGTCATGATCTGCCCTTCGCTCATCCCCATCCTCTGCCTTTTAGCATCAGGCACCTTCTGAATGAGAATTCTGTGATAAGGAAATTTTAGTCAGAGAAAACAGATTTTCCCATTAAAAAGTTACTCAGAAGTGACTGAGATTTAAGGCAGTGATAGGTGAGAAGGACCAAAGCTGAAAATAAAATGTACCCGAATATAACCAGAGCTGAAAATAAAAATGTATCTGAGTTTAATCATATTATGGGTTTAGACTGGAGCTTAAATGATGTTCAATTTAGCAGCTTTGAAAGATGCACTTCCCAGTGCTCATCCTGGAAAGGATCCTTGGAGGAGGACGTTTAATGAACTCCCTGGAAGGCTCAGAACTCACAAGCTGACAGGTGAAATCTAGGACACAACATCTCCCAGCAATCATTTAAAGGGATGCAAATTAAACCCCAGAGGATGCAAGCTCTGCCAGGAAGGAACGGAGGAAGGGGAGGTGAGGGGCTCCCAGCCCCTGGGGTGACACAGGTGGGTGACACAGGGCAGGGAGAGGTGGCAAAACTCACACAAGGCCGTGGAGGAGCTAGGAATTGATCCTGCTGTTCCAAAATGCAGGAGGAGCTGGGTTCTTGGCCAGCTCAGAATCACCACTGCCCTGTGCTGGAGGAGCACTGAACATCCACCCCCAGGGCAATGCTGTGTCTGGCTTTGGGGTTTTTTTAAAAAAAGGAGCATTCAGAGCCTGGCTCTTCCCCTTTCCCACCCCGTTACCTCCCTCAGTGCCCAGCACTCCAGGAACAGCACAACCCCTCTTGCTCTATCCCCTGTTCTCGTTAACTGCGCTGCTGTTGGCAAGTAACAAACACATCTGCAGCCCTGCCTTTGGGTTCATGGCTGCTGGGGTGGAACTGCGCCTTTCCAGTGCACGTCCCACCAGGACACAGAAACCTTTGAAGAGGATCTATAGGCGAAAGGCTCACGAAGGATGTCCGGATTTCAGGCGGCTCTCTTGAAAGCTGTTTATTGCGTAGGTGAAGTTACAGCAGCTCAGGGAGTGGGTATGCAGAGCCAGCCCTACAGCTGCCAGCTCCAGCTGTGGGCATACCTGAAGCCGCTTTCTGGTCAAGTTACAAAGCATTAGATATTTTTCTTTGCTGAGTATCCCAATACATAACAACCAATAAGCACCACACACAATACCTTTACATTTGCCTATAGCCTATCATAGCTACTGCCATCACCATATTATAGTCATTATTATCCAATCACAAGAGTAAGTAAGTTACAATTTAAGCTTACAGTGGAAAATTCTCAGACCTCTCTTCTTCTTCCTACATCGACATTTCTTGTTTGCCTGCCATATCTCTCTTTTTGGTAAAGACATGTTTTCTATTGACTTATGCTCTTCTTGAGACTTATTTACTTGGTGGAAAACATGTCTTTGTTTGTAGTCACATGCCTTTGTCCTACTGCTAAAAATCTCCTTCCAACTCATCTCCAACCTTTGCCTTCTCAGTTACTCAGTGATCACTGTTTCAGCAAAACATCTTTTACTCTATATCAAAACTTGCTTTCATTTCTATCTCATCCCCAGCTTCTACATTCACAGATCTTTCTGCCAAGCCTACATACCTGTGAAACTTTCTTACCAAACCTTCATCCTCCCCAACAGGGATCAATCTCTGGTGATCCCCCCCATGGACATAAAACTTCCCTGCAGCAGGAACACAGGGTTATGTGGCCAAAAAGCATTTTTTGGCTCCTCCCAGCTCATCCCTGGTCACTTTGATTTTTCATATCGATCTCCCTGATGTATTTCCCTGTCCCACCCACGAGCTCATCCCTTCACTCTGGGAATAGATGCTCTAAACTGGAAAGCTGTCGTTTATCTCCCCAGCACATCCCTTGTAAAGATTCCGATAGATCTGTAAGCCCTGGAGTTTATTGGGATAGATGGGCACGTAACTGGGGGATTATCTTAGCAGGAGCTGCTCGGGGAGGATGGATGGATTTCTGTGCAATGCAATTGTGAGATGCATCACGGCATTGGGCTGCAGAAAGCAAAGCCCTGCTGATGGATCTGTGCCATTAGAAAGGCATTTTGAACAGTTGCTTTCTACCCGGAGTGTCAGGAGGCTGGAAATCTGGAGGGGAAGGGTTTTCCTGCCTCAGGCAGCTGAGGGCTGGCAGGGAATGGCTTCCTCGGGGGCCAAAGGGCTCCCTGTGCAAATGTGCTCACCCAGAGAAGGGTTTTTCCTCTCATCAGCACCTGCTGTTTGCAGGGAGAAGATCCGGGCCCAGAAATTGGTCCAAAGGAGAAAAAGTGCCTCAGTCTGAGTCCCCACTTTGTGTTTCAGCTTCATCCAACCTGGCCTTGGGCAATTCCAGGGCTGGGGCAGCCACAGATTCTCTGGGCACGGCCTCTTCACCCTCACAAGGAGGAATTTCTTCCCAATATCCCATCTAAACCTTCTCTCTGTCAGTTTGAAACCATTCCCCCTCGTTCTGAATTGTAAAAACTCCCTCTCCATGTTCCTAAGCTCCCCTCAGCTACCATCAGGTGTTCTTTCCCTCTCTTCTGTTCATTCTCTGTTCATCCTCTGAAGCCTTTAAGTGCGCTGGTGCCCACTGATTATGTCCAGAACATTTTTACCTTAAAATTTTACCTCTTCAGCCCCATCAGTGACAAAATCTCAGCCTTTCCAAACCCCCCCTGACCTATGGGATGAAAACATCCAGAAACTCTTGCACAGGTTGGGTTTGGTCCCTTCACCCTTCCTCTTTCCATCTCCTGGCAATGCAGGCCTAAATTGCCCAGAATCCCACCAGAAATCATGTTTTAAATCAGGCAAAGAGGAAAGGTGTCAGGACTCAATGCTTGAAGAATTCCCTAAATTCCTCCAGGCCAAAATTTCTACCCGAGGAGCAGAGAGCTGTGAACCACTGGAGGGGTGATGGAGCTTTGCAATGCAGCATCTCCTGGAGAAAATACGTGAAAAAACGGTGAAAAAAAGCTTCATTTTGGTGACATATCCAGAGCAGCCACATTGGAGGTGATCTAAAAGAGAACACCTTGCCATCCAGCATTAATATCGCAGGAAAAAATAACAGCTCTGCCTCTCAGTGGCTGGCACTTGATTTTAATAGGCCCAGAGCACATAAAAGCTCCCACAGAGCTGAGACAGACGGGTTTAAATCAGTCAGACAGAAGCCTCTGCCAGCCCTTCCCTCAGCCCTATAGGAGCACATTTATGATCTCATATTTTATTGACGAGGCTGACTTTGGTAAAAGTGCCCTGGCACAAGTGGTTATAAATGTGCATCGTCTGCTCTGTCTAATCCATTAACTCATTAAAATAATTGTCTTAATTTGATTGTTAAAGTGATTAATAGGGCAAGAGTTAAAGGAAATTAATACTCCAAATTGAAGCATAACTGCAGCCGAAAAATAACTCCACGGGATTGATGTGGTAACAAGGTGCAGGCTCGTGCTTAATGAGCCTTGGGGAGTTCAACATAGAAAGGAGAGACAGGAAGAAAATTCCTCTGTGCAGCCTGGCTGGAATGGTTTGGGACCTGGGGCCCAAAGCCCAGCTCCAAGGGCTGCCCAAGCCCACCGTTAATTCTGCTATCAGTAGAGCAGAGCAGAGCAATATTTAATATCAGCCCCTGGTTAATTTTTAGGAGATGTGGGAGTGCCCAGATTAAATGCCTGTGGCTGCAGGATCACTGATTATTCCATAATCACTGAATTCTTAGGGAATAAGCACAAACACACTGCACCTACAAGTGGCTGGGGTAGAAAGGAGAAGCTCTGGATCTCTCAGTTTGCTTTCAGTTCTGTTCACACTCATTCCTTGTTTTTACACCCTGTTTTATCAAAATCCATTCTTTCCCTTCATGGTTTTCGACTTGGGGATGGATTTTTTTCCCTGCCTGGAGCACAGGGAGGAAATGCCACACTATAAAGTGCCAGTTTAAATTATCCATGCAAACACTGCTGGGTTTAGGAGGCTCCTGGCATTTTTTTCCCCTGGGTTCAGAGTGTTTCTTTTGCTCAGTTCAAACAGAAAGTCAAAGCTCACGATGTGATGAGGGTGGCACAGGGCAGCTCCTGGGTCTCACCTGTTTCAGTGCTGTTCTGCTGTTTAATTGCTGCTCTGATTTCCTCTCCTTACCATAATTTCAGGGAGTTTTTGGGTTGGATTAATCAATCCTAGAGATTAAAACACTCCACTTGGCCCTTGGATAAAGCACAGGGAGCCTGCTCTGATGGTAGCGTTGGTCTTTAGCAGAGGAAATCTTAAATTTCTTTAAATTCTCTGCTGAACCTGCTGCTGGCGAGCACTTAAAGCTGTGAAAAAACCCCAAACCACCCCAAAATCTGTAATAAGTACAGCTACAGGCAGAATGCACACATTTCTTGTCAGCCCTCTTGCTATCTAAGGTTCAAGAGAGCAGAAAAAAAGGGGCAGTGAAATAAATATTGGATTAAATGAATGTTTGGAGAGATTGCTCCACACAGATAAGGCCTAACAGGGTGGACCAGGGGCTTGCAGCCCTGGGCAAGTGGAGCAGAAAATACTGCAGAGCTCCCAGGCCGCAAACACCTGGGAACCCTGGAGCAGTTGGAGATTTTATAACTCAGCTTGGACAAGGCCATGTGAACAAGTAAATTGGATATGAAAGGGAAAAAACTGAGAGTAAGAGAAAACCAGCAAAGCATGGGCAAGAGTGAGAGTGGCAGGAAGAGAACAACTCTATTTATCTCTTATCCACGGCACGGACAGCAAGAGCCCCGTGCTATAAGCTTTAGATATATTTTATATATATATATATATTTAATGTTTTTCTCTTTGCACTCCTTCATTCTCTATGACAACAAAATCTGGCTGCCCAGATGTGCAGTGAGTACCAGAGTGAGGGAATAAAGGCTCTGAGCAGAACTGCAAGTTCCAAAAGTAGCTCGGGCTGAGGTTTTAAACAGACTCCAGACTTCTCCAGGACCATGTGAAGGAGGGGCAGGCACAGCAGAAATCTGTGTGAAACCTCTGAGGAAACACAGTTGGGCTCCATCTCATGCTGGAATAGTCTGCACTGACTGTTTTAAAACTGAAGGGTGGCGATTTATCTATTTGTTTTCTCTTTTTCTAACAACCTGAAGGTTGAAGCTCAGTGCCAGTGGGTATTTATGGGCTGGGTGGCTGGAGCACACAGAGCTGGGAACAGCTCTCACTTGGAGTCAAGGGCTGTGCTGTAGCAGAATAAACTGTGAAGGGAGAGAGGAAATCCACAGGAGAATAGTCAGTCGGCAGCCAGAGTCACAGAATTAATCAGTAAATGATGTGTTTATTGCCCCAGTGGGAAGGGAAGGCAGACTGAGGTCTGCAGCAGGAATAACTTGTCTCTTTTTTCAGGCCAGAATGAGGCTGCAGAAGTTTCACTGATTTCCTCTGTCGGAAATGTCTGGGGCAGCTCTTGGAGAGCCACGTGGCCAAAGTTCTCCTGCTCCTGGGAGCAAATCAATGCCTGCACAAACCACCAGGAACTGTGAGGGCTGAAACCTCGTGTTCCTAAAAGCAGACACAACATTACACAGGGCTGTTAATTCAATTAATGGCTTTAGCTTAACTACCCCTGTGCTGCTCTTGGTGGGCTGATGTAAAATCCAAATTTCAATGGTACCAGCAAAGGTTTGGGGTGTGTTTGACCCCACTCTGTGCCCTCCTTCTGCAAGGGACTGGTGGATCTGAAGCTCCAAAGATATTCTGGAGTGTTTTTAAATGCAGAGCCACAGGGACAGAGCTGGAATTAAACAAAGTGATTATTCCTAAACTGGAGCATTCACAATGGAGACAAATTGTAATCACACCCTTGGGATCCTGCAATCACCAGCAGCTCCCACCAAGCCCTGGCCCTGCTCCTCTGGGGAGATGGGAAATGAGAAAATGTATTTTCTTCTGGTTCTTGATGCTCAGCAGAACTTCCTTGGACTTGCCAGGGGCACTTTTTTCTTTAATTCCTCAAAATATTTAAAGACCCTTTAAAATACCAGGCTGACATGCTTCAGAACGGGTTCTCCAGGAAAAGAAAACACTGAGAAGCAGATCTGTAATAACCTTTTCCCAAAGGCATTTCCAGCAACCTATTCCTGTCCTGCTGTCTGTGCGTTGTTTCATAAAAGGCACAAAAGCCAGGGCTGGCTCAGGGGAGCTGCCAAATCACAGCATGGAAATTTCCCCATCCCTGGAAGTGTCCAAGGCCAGGTTGGATGGGCTTTGGAATGGTGGAAGGAGTCCCTGCCCTCGGAGAGAAAGAAAAGAGAGAAATTCCTGGCCAGGGGAGTGGGGTTCTCCTCTGGCTTTTTGATCTGCATCCATTTGACTTGGAGCTGGAACAGCAGAGGTGTTTATTAACTCACAGGATCCTGTTTCTCAGGGGCCCCTGATGGAAAATAAACCTTCCAGCTTGCTGGGATCAAGAGTTCAGCAACACCGAGGGTTTTCCACGAGTGACTGAAGATAATCAAGTTCATTCCAGGGAGTGTTTTAAGAGTCCCAGAGCAGGCAGAGAGGAAGCAGTGCAGCAGGTCTGCCCAGCCAGAGTCCTTTAAAGAAACACATTGACTGAAATATCCAAAAATGGGAACTGCTTCTGCCTATTTTAAGAGCAAAACCTCACTCAAATGTCATCATCTTCAAGTGTCATCCAGAGGGAGAAGGACGCAGACAATAATCCATTTCTGCTTTCAATCAGCCATCAGACCTCATGCATCTTTTTCCTGAAGGTAGAATTTGCTGTGACATTTGGGCTTGGCTGTGAGTCTGCCGCTGCAGGAAGGAGCCCTGTGTCACTGAGCCACTGCAATTCACTGTGCACAGCTCCTGGTGACAGCAGTGACACCCAGCCAGCCCCAGTGAGGGATGGCAGGGCCGGGGCGCGGGGCTGGCAGGCACCAGGGTGGCTGTGGATCATCCTCCTGCCAGGAATGACGGGCATGGATCAGGGCTGGACAGCTGCAGCTGTTCCCATTCCCTGGAACAAACCCCTGCACTGCTTTCTGACACAAATTCTGCCTCAGCAGCCTCAGTCCTGCAGGGCAGTTCTGCCTCCGGGGTGGATTTCCTCTGGCTGAGAGCTGAGGGCGCAGCTTCAAGGGGGGAAATTTTCCAAGGAGGATGGAGAAAAGCTGGGAGAATTGTCCAGCCAGTTCCTAATTCCTCTCAGTTAATGAGCCTGCAGCAACCTGCAGCTCTCGGGGCTGCTAAAACAAGGCTGGGTCCGTGTGCCAGACCCCAAACCCGTGCTCTGAAAGCTTGGCCCTGCTGCCAGGTGATTCCACAACCCCAGAGGGGACAGGGCAGGACAGACTGTCCCTCTGGTACTCCAGGAAGCGACGTGACAGCCACGATTTCATCAGGGAGCTTTCAGGCATAACTCGGTTAGGTGGGCCCTTATCTCCCCCGAAGCTGCAGCAGCAGAGTGCTCTGGGGAGATTTGATTAGGGGCTGACATCAGCCCATTTGCCAGGAAAAGCAGGGATTTGGGGTGCAGGTGAGAGGATTTAAACTACCTGTGCCTGGCTGGAACAATCACATTTATCCAAGCACAATTATGCCCCTGTCTCTGAGTTTTCACTAATTTCTGTACCCCCCCTCCTTCCTTTGCCCCCTTCTTGTGTGGGTGACACCTTGAAAGCTGAAATTAAAGTTTTCACACCTGGCAGCTCCTGCTGCTGGGGTTTTCCATGCCCAGGGCTGGGCTGGATGATGGGATCCAGCATCCTCCAGCAGCAAGTGGAGGTTCTGGATCTGTCACCTGACATCACAAAAAGAAAATAACATTTGCCCCACGTTTTTTTGGCTTAAATTGCCCTGTAATCCAAAGGCCACCTCATTGCCAGCTCCTGCTAAAGATAAGAGTTTTAGCATTTCCCTGACAGGCCTGTGACATCCCACAGAACACCAGACAAGGCAATTTGTTAATCTGCCAGCGCTGGCATTAAATATCCCCCTTTGTGTGTTGACAACACATTAGTGAGAAGTCAGACCTGGGGACCATTTTCCTCCTGAAATGCTGAGAATTTTGTGTATAATTCATTTCCTCACAAAATGGGAACTTAAGGGCACATGAAAAGAGTAAAATGGAATTTGTGGGAAGTGCCTGAACTCTTCAAGACATTTTTGTGCCCACTCCAAGCCCACTTTGGCTCTAAAACAACTGCAGAGAGAACAACTTCAAAGCTGGGGAAGGGTCTGCTTGGAATCTCTGGGGCTGGACCAGGAATTCTGCATAAAAGACCCCTTTTTCCCTCGTGTTTGCCCACAGGTTGTGTTTGCAGAGCTCACTTGCTGATAACAGCTGCCTGGCACCTCTGGAAGCAGGGAAAAGCCTGGCTGTGCCATTTGGATGCCTTTGATGTTTCCATCAGCTCACACAGGTAATTATGGGCTGGGGAGCAGCAGGGAATAATGCACTGGAGAGGTTCTGTCTCCTGAGACAAAAGCTGTTTCCAGGCTTTCTGCTCCCCTGGCAGTTCCTGAAAACTTCCTGGCTGGTTTGAGACAAGGGGGATATTTACTGGCATCCTAAAATACTGCTCTTGCAGTATTTCCCCTTAAATTGCCAAAAGCAATTTAAGGGGAAAATGATGTGGAAAGGTAAATTGGAAATTGGAGGATTTATTTGCTCTGCTCTGGAAATGATGTTCAGAAAGATGAATATCTGAGGGGTGGGGTTTGTACACTCCTGAGCACCAGGTTGGTGCTTTCCTCCACAAAAGAATTCCCGTGTTCTGCCTGGGATGCCTCTGGATTTCCAGCCCAGCTGGATGTTACTCCAAGGAGTTATTCCACCCTGCACAGTGACACTGCTGCCTCACACACAAACCCAGTGGGGTCAAAACTCTCCTCTTGTCTCAACTGTTCAGCCACAAAATGTGTCTACCCATAATTTCCACGTGTAAATCCCAGAAGGAAAACCTTGGTTTTCAGGTATCTGGGAAGGCTAAATATCTCTTCTGCATTGGCAGGATGATTTTTTCCCCCTGTAAGGCTTTGAAATGAAAGCCTCAAACAGAGAAGAAAATCTAGAAAATAAATTTCAGAGGGGAGCAGAGTTTGTGATGCTGATCTGCGGCAGGAATGTGCCATCAAGCCCCTGTCCCTCCTATCTGCAGGCAACACAGGCATTTTTCCTCCTTTAAGTATCACTTCAAGAGCATCAGCTGTGCACTGCCTCCAAGCACCAAACCCCCTGGAAACGGGACTGCCTCGGGAGAGAGCTGGGCACAAAAAAGAAAAGGATCTCTTGCTTATTTTTGTTTCTACCTTGCACCGTTATTTATTATCAGCTGCTTGCAGGTACACAGGCAGCCTCCCGGGGGCCAGTGCTGGAGAGACAGAAATGAGTTTACTCAGATGCTGCTGTCTCTGATGCACTCTAAAATTAGACTTTGTCTCCCTGGATTCTGTGTTTGGATGCAGAGGAGCGACAAGAATTTCTCTCTCTCTTTTTCTCTATAATCTGCATTTAGAGGGTGGGAGCCGCTCAGGTTTTTGACAGAAATGGGAGGAAAAATGGGGGGAAAAAATACATCCTGGGGTCCCAGCTGCCAGCTTCATCACCAGCAGGGGCTGTTGGTGTGGGCTTTGAGCCAGCCCTGCTTCCAGGTGCTAAATCAGGAAGGCAGTGGAGCTGCTCCCATTCACTCCCAGGGAGCTGAGCCACCACCAGGC
The DNA here is from genome assembly GCF_020740725.1 of Corvus hawaiiensis. Classification (NCBI taxonomy): domain Eukaryota; kingdom Metazoa; phylum Chordata; class Aves; order Passeriformes; family Corvidae; genus Corvus; species Corvus hawaiiensis. The sequence goes on along the minus strand of NC_063237.1, from coordinate 5,844,160 downwards.
TGCTCCCAAGGGAGAGAATAACAATAAACAGAGGGATTAGAAAAGGGCTGAGCACGGGAGGAGGGGGAAAACGTGTTGGTGAGGGAAGATAAATTGGGCAGCAGCAGGAATTGCTGTCGAGGGAGCACAGATGGACAGAGGGAGCTCAGGGAGGTTTTTCAGGGAGGCTCTGAAATTCTGTTTCATCTCCATCAACTGTGGACATGCCCTGACTTTGCTCAGCCCCTCTGGGCCCAAGCTGTGCAAACCAGTCCCTTTCAGAATAAAGCTGAATTCACCTGTCATTTGTCACTGTACAGAGAGCTTTCCCCCCCATTTCCTTGCAGAAAGCTTGGGAGGTAATTAATATCATTAGAAATAATTGCACCAGGTGCAAATTCCTCTTGGCTTGGCTGCAAAATAACCAGGCTGAGCCCTCCGTGAATCGCAGGGAAGCTGAGCCCTTTCCCCAGGCCTGCCTCTTCCACTTAATGTGTGCTCCCAACAAGGTTAGTCCATTACAGGAAACTGGAGTTAGAGGCCCTTTTGTTTACTGTGTTACACAAATTCAATTTGTCAGAGAGCTGGGTTTATGAATTAGGAATGAGGGACGTTAGCAAAATTAAATGATAAGGCCTTGGCCAGCATCCGTTGCAGCTGAGATCGGGCTGATAAATTGCAGCAGCCAGGCAGTGTTTGGTGAACTAAAACAAAGGCACTGTGTAAATATGTAAAAAAATCAGTATTGGGCATGAATATCTTGTATCTCCTTCTTCCCTGCCCTTGTGGTACAGAAAACCGGGAAGGAAGCAATAAAAAATCAGGATTTCTCCTTTGGTGGATGTTGTTTGCAGCATCCTCACATCGCAGGCTGCTGTTTGGTCTTGTTTTTGGGGCAATCCTGCAGCTCCAGCCTGGATTTTGGGAGCAGACTGGCACAACTATCCCATGGCAACAGATGATCCTCATCTTCTTTTCCAGGGAAAACTGCAGAGCTCTGGAATGCTGCACGTTCAGGTGGAAGGGCCCCCAGCAGGGAGGGATACAGGGCAAAGCACTCGGCTCTGAAACACAAGAAACCAAGGAGAAGGAATTCCACACAACAGGAGGGGGTGGGGAAGGACTTCCAAGCAGGGTTTGGGTCTCTGTCATGGGCACTAATGATTCCCAGACTTTCCATAATGCAAAGCAGGAGCTGCACACTCCGCCTTTGGATGTTCCAGGAGAAAAGCTGAGCTGAAAATCCCCGTGGCAGGGCTGTGATCTCTTTTTCCATCAGCAGATTGAGTCCCTCCCTCACTGAGCTCCCCAGGAATACAGGCAGGGAAGAGGAATGTTCTGTTTGGCTTTCTGAGAGAGGTGAATGCAAAGTGCAGAAGCATTTTCCTGTCCCTCACTGCTGTACCTGCTCTGGAGTTGATCTTCCACAAGTCACTGCTCTGCTGACACCGAAATTTATGGAGCTGGAGGCACCTGGCTCTTGAAGGATTGTTCCTTGGGTGAGAAAAATGTTTTGCTTTGCATGGCTTGGCCTTGCTTGGAAAAAAACTTTCAATTTTTCTTGCTGAGTTCTGTTCCTGACTGTTTTCATCACAAAAAAAGGACAAAACTTGCCTTCAGTACTGGGGGAGTGAGAGAGGAGGAGGAACAAACCAAGGGAAAAATCATTACAAAAGACACAGCAAATTATTCAGCTGCTGTGACATGGCCAGAGGGGGAAGAGGAAAGTTCCTTGCCTGGCTGGGGTTGGAAACTTCCTGCCTGTCATTCGGCAGAGAAAACATTCAGATATTTCATGTTAATTGTCACTCAGGAAAATTTCATCCTTTCCAGGAGAAAAGCAGCCCTGCAAATGCTTCAGTAATAATTTTCATTTGCTGAGAATGACACCTGAACCAAAAGGAGTTTCCCATTTCCTTCTTGCCCTAAAGAGGAGGTGAAAATTTTAGGGAAAATACACCTTTGCACCTGAATGTTCATGGATTGATTTCCCAGAGCTGCTGCTAATCAAGTGTTCTCTCAGTTCACACAATCTTAGTTAAACCTTCCCACCAACGCTCCTCTCCAAGTCCATACAAATTCCTCACCCAGAGAACCCCAAGCAGAGCAAAGACTTCTTTCATCAGTTGTTGAACAAAATCTGAGTCAAGCAGCCCTGGCCCTGAAAGTCTTGGTCTCTAAGCAGGCAGATAATGAGAAATTTAATGCTGGGAGACAGGAGACAGCTCTGAAAAGTTATAGGAGTGGGCACCGAACCCGGAGCAGCAGGACAAGGACCTCGGGCTCCTCCCTGCCCTGCCCAGCCTGGCCAGAGGGCCCAAAGGAACTGCTGAGGGCTGGAGATTGGTTCTTTTATCTTTGCAAAGCATAAATACCTAAACTAGAAGCATCATATCAAGTTTGACCAAATTTTTGTTCCTATAACAACTCATGCAATTCTCAATTCGGTTTCCTAGGCCATGGCTTTCAAGGAGGAAAAGGTCTTTATGGGATTCTCTGGAAAAAGGGCAAGGGGAGGCACTCAGAGGATGCCCCTTTGACAGCCTCCAGGTAACTCAGAGAAGTCCCCATGCTGTGAAACCTGTAAGGATTTAGGGAAAGCTTTGCCCATAAAGAGCATCACAGAGCAAGGAAGAGATTTGAGACAACAACAGAGGGGTCACACAGAGGAAAACATGAAAATGTGTGTGGTGAAGAGAGCTCTCGGGGAAAACCAGAGCAATTGGGATGAACAGAAGGGTTTGCACCCAAATAATCAGGCAAAGACGCTGAATCCCCGGACATGAGAACTGAGCTTTGCTGTGGCCTCTCCAAAGCACAGCTTGGCCCTGGTGAAGTTGTTGTTGCTTAAAATGGTCCCAAAATTTGAAAGACCACCCCAGAATCCTGTGTTCTTTTCCCTCCAGGGCTGAAGAATAGGTTGTAAATGGGTTTGCTTTGGTGCTAAAAGCTCCCAGTGCCTGACCAGCATTTCCCCTCCTTGTGTGAGAAAGTAGAGGGAGCAGAACAGGCCCTTGGGGACCCACCAGTCGTGTCAGCGAGCAAAGGCTGGGACAACACTGCCAGTTCACAGCTTAGATCCATCTCCCTGGATATCTGCTGCCTGTTTCACCCTTTGTGTTTACAGAAAAAATAAATCAACAAACAAAACGAACCAAAACAAACCAAAACAAACCCCTGCACCACTGCCAGCAGCAAAAGGATCCTGGAGTGTGCAGTGCAGTTCCTTTGCAGCTCCCTCATTCCATCCCTTGTTTTAAAGCAGTTCTCTCAAAGATCTCCTGATAAAACCCAGCATAAAACCCCCTTTTTGAGCAGAGGCCCCAGTCACCTCAGGCTCCTTGGGTTCTCACGAGGTGAGCAAAGTTGTTTTCACCTTGCCTGGGTGATCTTGGAATACGCTCATTAAATGAACAGCTATGAATAGCCCTCTGTCGGGCTGGAAATCAGGGGTGTGCTTCAGAGGGGAACCTCCTCGAGATGAGCAGGGGGAGCAGCTCCCATTCACAGGAATGAAGCACTTCCCTGATTCATAAGCTGGATGTGCCAGCTGCATGCAAAGAGGGCTGGATCAGATTGGGAATTGGGAAGTGACTGGTTGGACTGGGACTGGAGGGGATACAGGATTTACCTGGCAGGCAGGCCTGCAGGCTTTATTTTTATTCTATTCATCAGTCTGGTTATTTTAGAAGTGATTCCCTGGCACCTTGTTCTGAGAGTCACACTCTGAAAAACTCTGTTATTCCAAAGAGCCCGGGACTTCAGTAGAACTCCTAATTCCTGAATGTTCCAGGGGCAAAACTCAGAGCATTCTTCTGTGTGCTTACGCTTCCTGCACCAAAAAAAAGCCATTTTTCAGTTGTGGCTGTAGCACATCCATGACCGTAGGGAACCCAGCAGCTCTGCTTTTTCCTGTGCGTGCAACTTGGGAACAACCTGGATTTAGAAGGTGGCACCTTCTGAGAGGTATTTTCTCCCCAGGGATGGCTCCTACACACCCAGGGCAGCCACCCTGGCAGCTGTGGCAGCTCCTGGGGAGGTGACAGCATGGCTGAGGCTGCAGAGCCACCAGCACTGCCCGTGGCCCTCGGGGAACTGCAGGGTTTAAAATAAATGTGCTGAGTGTATTATTCAGGAGCCCCAGACAGCAGTGGCCATCTGGCCACCGGCCCGAGCCAGGAGAGCTCCCACTGCCACCGTCAAAGGCACGACAAAAGTCCCAGGGAGATGGAAATTGCTCTGTTCTCTCCTGCTCATGGCTGCTCTGTGCTGCAGAGCTCCTCCTCGGCCCGGTGCTGGCTCCAGATGTCATCAGAGATTAGGACCAGGCTTCTGGAGCTGGGCTTGGGTCCTGTCCTTCCCTGTTAAGCTCTTGGTGGGGAAGGGAATGTTATTTACCAAGCTGATTTTTTCCCCCCCTTTTTTTTGTCCATGTGCACATTTTCAGAAAAACCCAACCCCTGTAAGGTGACCCAGAGCACCAAGGGACCCAAAAGGACTGAGAGGGCTCTTGTCCCCTGGGTCAGCCACGCAGCCACTGACAGGGGACACTAAATGGCTCTGAAAGGGCTTTTCAGGGCAGCTCTGGGAAAGGCCAGGCTCTCACTGCCCTGCACTAATTCCTCCCCACATTGTTTTCTTAACCCTCTGCTGAGCTTTGCCCCACAGAGGAGCCCGTTCCCACTCGTTTGGGAATCCCAGGAACAGCCAGGGAGGTGGCCCTGGAGCCAAGAGAAGCTGACCCAAGGACCAGGGAGGCAAAAGCTGATTAAAGTTGAAGGCCAGGGGTGGACTAATGACAGAGGGGTTCAGGGGGTAAGAAAACTGTGTAAGAGGCACTGGGAGAGAGATGCTGCCCATGCAGGGCAGCTGTCACTGGATCCTGTGGTTAATAAAATTCAATATAATAAAATACAATATTCTCATGAAAATAGATCTGAGTAAAGCCCCATCCCCAAAGGAGACAAATCTGAAGTCGAGCAATGGGAAGGAGGCACATGTGGGGATGTGGATCACCAGCAAGAGGAGAAGAATGGACCCAGCCCAGCCCCAAAATCCCATGAACAGCACCATCTCTCCCACAGGAAAATTTAGAAAATAAAATGCTCAGGAAGAGCTGGAAACCCAGCAAGGGTGACTCGAATGATGTAACAGAAAGAACGAGGCAAAAAGAAGCAGCTTTATGACAAATGAGCCACTTCAGTGCTGCGGGGTTTTCTCTTGTTCATCACAGCCAGTGTGAGCCTCCAAAGAAAAGTAAATACTACAAGAAACACCACGGAAAAACATCACGGCAGCAGCCACCATTAGATCCCTAACCAAAAAATCCAGGTTTCCTCTTCCCCTGACAGTGCTTCCCACCTCCCACCAGTTTTATGGGCTCTGGGTTATAGATGTTTATCACATTTTTATAGATATATTTATATATATTTATTTTATATATATATATTTTATATATATATATATAGCTTTTCCTCTAGATTTACAGGCAAGGGCATTTTTTACAGCAGCCAGACTCTCATTTGTTGAATTTCTTGCAGGAGCCACGAGGAAGGAGAACCTTTAAATCACCAGGAAGCTCTGACAATGCAGACCCTACTGTGCAAGACTGCTTTTAAAAAGCACTTACTTTTTATGGCCTAATTTAAGGCGACATTGAACGTTCTCAGGAAAACCTCCTGGTTCCTCCAAGGGTTCTGCCCTGGTAAAGTGTCTGAAAGTCCTTCCCTGCATCAATTCCAAGCCAAATGCTTTGTGAGCCTCTTGGAGCTGAACCAAATGGGCGAATTTGAAGTCAACATTCCTGGGATAAATCACCTGTCCGGGTGTGGAATGAATCCTGCAGGGCTCTGGTGGCCTGGACTGCTTTTATTTCATGCACATTGATGCTGCTCTTGTTGTTTGACCCGTAACTGCTACAGGGGAGGGTTGTGCTGGGGAAATGATGGGGAGCTAAAGGCTTTTATGATCCCAAAATTCAGCCAAAAGCCACAACAAACCACATCACCTGCATCCCAACTTCTGTGCTGCCTGCAGGGACCCTGCCCAAACCACCTTTACACATTTTGCTTTACAGGTGTTGCACAGGTGTCAAAAAGAGCAAGGGGAGCAATGCGCTTAAAGATTCTGTATGAAAATTAAATCATCCTCCTCTTTTACAAGGCCTTGAATGGAGGTTTTTTTACCCTATTTTCCAGCACATGGACAAGATGGGGGCAGAGGACTCTGTCACTTAAACACAACCATGAACTGAAGGCAATCCCTCAGGCAGGGACGCCTCCAGAGCCTGAACCTGAAAGAGAACAGGATGGAAAAGTGATTTTCCAGCTCTGGAGAGAGGGGCCATCTCTTCCCTTCGCTGTGAGGGAGGTGAGGCCCTGGCACAGGCTCCCAGAGAAGCTGTGGCTGCCCCATCCCTGGAATTGCCCAAGGCCTGGCTGGATGGAGTTCTGAGCAATCTGATTTGGTGCAAGGTGTCCCTGGCCTGGGTGAGTCCCTGCCTGACCTCGGGTGGAATCCCTGCCACTTCCATGACAAATTCTCCCACTCTGTCCTGGGAGCATCCTCACCTTGTAAGAAGAGACCCCAGCTACTGCTGGAGTGATGTTTGGCTCCTGAAGCATTTAGAGATGCATGGGAAGTGTTTTCCAAATGGATAAATAAAAGCTCTGAGGCTGCTCTGCCTGGAGAGCTGCTCACGCTTGGCACCAGCCCCGTGCTCCCAGCCCCTCCTTGGCATGGGAAGGGCTGCACTCATCAGCAACGCTTCCAGCCAGGAATCCAGATGGGATCTGAAGCAAAACCGGGTGGGAGATGTGGTTTAAGGCTCATTCTGCATGAAGGGTGCATCTGTTTTTGTCTTGAAGGTGTACCTTGAGTTCACGTGCCTCTCCAGCTCAATGAGCCTCCCCTGAGCAGAGCGTGGCACATCCCCGTTTTCAGTCCAAGGGAGGTTTCCCACAGGGAAGGAGACATCTGCTGAGCATTGCACATGTGATAAAAAGGGAAGGCAGCATTCTCCTGCCCTCCAAAAGCAAATCCAGGACTGTTGGAGGGTAAAGCAGGAGGGGAGCAGCAGCAGGGATAAGCAGGGAGGGGCATGTTTGTCATTAATACCAGTGCAGAGAGAAGAAGCTGCATCGTTCCAGCACTGCCAGCACCAACCCAGCTTAAAAAGGGAGGAGGTTGCAGAAACTGCTGCTTTCTGCCCCACAGAAAAAAACCTTTTCCAGCCCAATCTGATGCAGATCTGTCCACGACACAAAACTCTACACAAGGTCATGGGCATCTCCAGTGGTTCCATCATTTGAGCAGCTTCTCTCCCCAAATCTGCAGGGGGCTTGGTTGGTTTCTTTATCTGGATGGGGTTGGAGGGAAAGGGATTGCTCAGCAGCAGGGCAAAAAGGGTTTGTGAGGCTAGGGATGCTCCCAGCACCCGCAGCAACAGCACCTCCAGGGCCATGGGGTTTTGGGGTGCTGCATCTGCCACGCTGCGCAAGCACAAAGCAGTGCCACTGCAGGGCTCATTAGCCCTCCAAAGGGATGGTCCAGCACAGTCAGGGCTCGGAGCAAATTGCCTTTTCTTATCTTTAATACAACGTTTAATGTATACAATGCATAATACAACAGGCTGTGAAACCCAGGACGGGGTCTCTGCAACACAATCCCCCTGGAAGCGGAGCTGGATTGATGGAAAGACAACTCTCACCTCCTTCTCTCCCAGTCCCTGCCCAGTTCCAACTGGTGGTGACTATTTCCCCTAAATTCCCTTGCAGGAGCAGCTCTCCCAAGCACCCAGGAGCGCTGGGCTCCATTTGAGCCTCCCCATCTGATTAGATTTATGCAAATTCCTGTATTTATTAGCATAACAGGAAGATTGTTCTGCTGCCTGGGAAGAAACGAGCCCCTTTATTCCAATAGATGTGTCAGCATGGAGCAGTTAATAAGATCTATTTGTAATCCATAGGTAGGCACGATAAAAGCAGGAGAACTCGGCACTTCCACAGGCAGAGGAGCTGCTGGGAATATTGGTAGCTGGGAACTCGGTGTAATTATTAGGAGAGATATTTAAATACTCTTCAGGGTAATTCTGGGGAGTGCAGGGGAAGCCAAACACACTGAAAATCTTGTTTTAGCTTCAGCTGTTGAGTGGAGCAGCCAGGAGGGAGGTGAGGCCCCAGCCAGAGCCACCCCACCACACTGGAGAAGATCCATGGGGTGGTGAGGAGAGGAGAGCTGGCAGAAGGAACCCACAGCCCAAGGAACAGAGCCCCAAGACCTCTTAAGGCTAAATTCACCTGTTTTCCTTGGTTTAAGGACTTGAGGGCACCATAAATTTGGTTAAAGTTGGGTTAGATACAAGATCAGCTGCAGCTGCTCTCTCCAGGTTTCAGTTGTATTTAAAATCATGGAATCATAGTTGGAAGGGACCCACAAGGATCATCCAACTCCAGCTCCTCGCCCTGCAAAGGGCATCCCCAAGAATTTAACTTGGTTCTTCTCGGCCTGTAAAGGCTGCAAGTAAATCCCACCCTGATTTATTTCGTGGGGGAGGGAGTTCTGAGCAGTCCTGTGCATCAGCCTAGCACAATTCACAAGGAGGATCCCAGAATTCCAAATACAGATTCCCATACCCAAGCCCTCCCTGCCTGCCACGGTGGGGGAGTGCCTGGGCCCCTGCGGTGGACACCAGAATTGCTGTTTCTGTTTGTCCCTAATTAGCTTCCAAACGATGTTTGCAACCTGCTAAAATGCCCACTTAGGCTGGGGGGAGCAAACGTTGGCCCATCTGCCAAGAGGTTCTGCAGCAGACGTTTATCTAAATAGAGAAATCAGCCTGCTATTCATATCTGATTAACAAACACAGCCTCTAATTAGCCCATGTGATTAAGATTCATTTGAGGAGTCACTTCAGCACATACATTAAAGCATCACTCCTTTGCTCAGTGATGGTGATAGGACAGGAGCGAGTGGTCCTGCCTCGCTCCAGCTCTGAAGAAGGAAAAGCAGAAATATTTAAGGCTGTGTTCAGAGGAAAGGCTCAGAGCACTGCTGGGGCAATAATCCAGGCGGATTTTCCCTCAAGGAGATTGTTGTAGAGGAGCTGTAGTCCAGACAGGCTATTGAGATGAGAGAATTTGCTATTTTTTACCAGCCCACCAGCACTCCCCGTACTGGATCCAAAACCTGGCTCCTCCAGCACAGGGAGAAATTCCCCAGGATTTAGGAAAGACCCTCCCAGCCCAAACTGCTTGAATTTCCCAGGCAGAACCTCCCCAGAGCACCATCCATGGACCTCTGCAGCTCTCCCAGGGGATCTGACTGCTGGGAAAGTTGCTGCCTGAGTGTTGCTAAATAAAAACACTTTGCCTATTGTTCCTCTGGTTTGCTGCAACAATTGCCACAATCAATTTGATTTGTAATGTGTCCTGTCCTCTGAATCTCTGAGTTATTAACCTTAACAATGTCAATGAGCTGCTGCAGTAATTGAGTCGCAGCAAATTAAGGGTTGAGGTAATTATTAAGAGCTGCTTAGTACACAGGAATATATTAATATGTTATTGATGCCAGCAGAGCGGGGGCTTGCAAGGAGAGAAGAATTCAGAGTGATTGCAGCAAGGGAATAAACCTGGGCAGCCCCACATGCCAACAGGTGTGTTGGAATATTGATTCCAAATCCCTTGGAATTCCCTTTCATATTTATAGAGCAATCACGTGGCGAGGCAGAGCTCCCAATTATCGGCCTGTTTTCCTCCCAGGTGATGGGCTTTGCCAGCCAAGGAAAGGGGGGAAAGTCAAATGTCATGAGGTTTTAGCCACTTCAAGATTTTTGTTTGGAATTTCAATTTAGTCCCAGTCTATTCCAAGGTTGTGAAGAGATAAAATAGGAAATACAGCATATTTCAGCATAAAGGCACAACCTCATGTACTTTCTTTAAGTGAGTCACTGGGGGAGTGTTGCTGTTGTTTTTATGAACATTATGTGTGCTGTTAACATTTTCACTTTAATTAAAACCATACTGAAATCGAAAACGAAAATTCTGAAGTGGCTAAAAACCCACTGAAAACCCCCCCAACCTCAGAAAGGAGAGAAAAGCTGAAACCTCACAAATGATGGGATGTGAATGAGACATTCCATAATGGCTCCTTCAAAAAAATCACAGTTACCTGGAAGGATTTTGGAGCTGCACGTGCACCAACAGGACAATCGGCTCTGCCAGCTGTACATGAAATAATATAAGCACCAAAAAACCTCTTCTCATTGCTTTAGTCTGCAAAGAATCACCTGAGCTGTTTCCAAAGCATTCAAGCTGAGCTAAAAGACAAGAACAATAAAGCGGAGAAAAGAATGTTCTGGGGGAAAACATGGTGTTACGAGTTTGCTGCTTCTGCTAAATATTAATCTGCATTTCCTCTGGTATTGCACTGCTCCTACAGATGAGTTACCTATTCCTCCAGGCCTGGTATTTTAAAAGCTGTTTTATTTTTCTGGAGATAATTTCTCTGTACAAACCCCCCTCTGTCCCTGTTTCAGAGCGGTGACAGTGGCTGCAGGAAAGTGAGAGGCAATTTCTCACCTGCCCGATGTGATTCTGCTATCTCCACATAGAGCACAAATCTCCCATTACCTCGGCCATGCAGAGCATGCAAAAAACCCCCCTCGCTTCATTTCCCGGGAAGGAAGATGTGATATCAGCCAGAAAGAAAATATCCATGCAAATATTCCTTCCCTGGGCAATCTGTGTTTCTAAAGTTCTCTTTTCCCCACAAAACCAGAATGTTTAGGCTGCTGCTGCTCCTGGAGGAGCCATCCTCTGCTGCTGGTGAGGGTTGTTGCTGCCACTTCCAGGCATTAAAGATCCTTTTAAATCTGTTTGGTTTGGGATGGGGATTATTCCTTTCCCTTTCCACAGGAATAAGGGATTTGGCTGTTTTTTCCTGCAGGGTTCTGCGGCACAAACTAAAAGAGAAGAGATAGAAAGGGCAAGGGAGGGAAGGCAAACCCAGGTATCCCAGTGGCAGCTGGATTTTGAGATATGAACGTTCTCCAGCTGCTCAGGTTCTCTGCAGCCTTTGGGTCCTGAGGATCATCGGGGTCTCTGTGGGAACAGAGGGGAGCAGCTCCTTCAGTGATTCCTGCACGCTCCTCCCTCCCTGGGAACCATCCCAGCTCTCCTCCTGCTTTTCCCTGTCCTACTGCCCTGAACAGGACTGCCGCTTCTTTTCAAGTTCAACTTGCAGTTTAAATTCCCTGTCAGATCCGATGGCATGGGGCTGGCAAACAAAACCCTGGTAACACATCGTGGCTGTGGCACGAAATCCGCTCGGGTGGGAGGGGATTGGGATGAGCTCGCCATCAGAACTGTGATGTTTTCATCTGTCACAGGAGCCAAGCCCTGGTTTCTGACAAATTTATTTGCAAGGCAAGCGAGTGGGCCCTGGGAATGGAGAAATCTGAGCTAAAGAGAGAATGTGGGAAATGCCTCTTTCCCTCTCTTTTGACCCTGGTGAGGTTCTTCATCAGCTCTGCTGAGCACCACCATTAAGAGGCTGTGATAAATTGACTGAGTTAAAATAATCTGGAAGAACGATGGGCATTTCCACGGAAATTCATCAGCAGGAATATTCCCTGCACCTCTCTGGAGGTGGAGGAACGACATGGATGTCCAAGCACAAAGCCCAGGGCTTGTCACCAAACCACTGCACCCAGGCAGGACTGTTCACACTTCTGCTGCCAGAGGCTTCCTTTGCCGTAGGACAGAACCCTGCTCCAGGCTCCCAGGGAAACAATTAATGTGAGGAAATAAGGAAACCAAAACCTGTCAAAGGAGATTTCTGTGCTGTGAATAATCAGGGTGGCAGCTGCCCATGGTCCCTGTCAGGTGGGATGTAAGTTTATTGTTATAAAAAGGCTTCCTAGGCATGGTTGGGATACAGATTTTTTGAAATTTTTTCCAAAGTTCTTCCTGTCTAATAGAGGAAAGAGTGTGTGGAGGCATCAGGAGTTCATGCCAGGGGGTAGCAGAGGGTGCTCTGGGGCTGATGAACAGGGAGATGATGCCCTCAAAGCCACCCAAAACAGTGGCAGAGGCTGCAGCTGGAGCCAGCTTAACCCAGCCTTGCGTCTCAAAACCAGGCCTTTGGGAAGGGGCTTTGCAAGAGCCAGCAAATGGTTTTGAATAGACCTAGAGAGAGTGAGAGGTGCTGATAGTTTCTAATTAGGGGGACAAGGAATTGTTTTCCGTGAGTTCCCTCCGTGATCTCATCCCTAGGAAGCAGCCAAAAATATCAGGGCACCCTCGCTTAGAAAGGAGCACATTGTTCCTTGTGTCTCCTGGCAAAGGGAGGGGTGAGGAGCAGGTCAAGCATGAAAATGTGCTCGAAAATCCCCCCCAGGCCCCAGCAGCCTCCCCTGGGTGTCTTTCCAAGTATCCACACCCAGCCCAGGGCCACCAGCTCCAGGTGATTCCCAGCTCCCGTGGCCGGGACCTTCTCAGGCTCGGGATGGGTCCTCCTGGGGAGGGAGGGAAATGCTGTCCCTAATCAGGGCTGACATGGCAATTTTCTCCATCATGTCACTTGTCAAGGGGGCCAGCAGCCTCCCCTCCCAGCCCAGGGCTTCCCTGGGAGCCTCCCCAGACCTGCTGAGGAGAAATAAATCAATTATGGAGCCCAGCAGCTGCCCCTGCTCCCCAGCAGCTGCCCAGAGGAGATGAGGAGCTCCTCTCCTCTCCTGGGCTGTGGGGCAGGGTGGGAAAGGGGCAGCAAAAGGTCTCCTGGAGCGATGTGAGCATCACAAGGACTCCCTCACACTCCTGGCGGGCTGCTGACAGCCCCCCTTGGGGTGAAAGGCTCCAGTGGGGCCTGGCTGAGCAATGGGGTGGTGTCACCCCACTGCAAATGGCACTGGGACCCTGCCGTCCCTGTCCCCAGGGACGCTGGACGTGGATTTCTGCACAAAGCAGCTTTGGTTTGTCCCCTTCCAAAGCCCAGAGCTCCCAGCCAGCCCTGGTTACAGCACAGACACTCCTGGTCCAGCTCAGTTAAAGAAGACAAAGCTGATGGAAAGCATAAGGAAAAGGGTCCTGTGGGATGCAGCATCAACCCAGGCACTGAGCGATGCTCTGTTCTGAGCACACGGGCCAAGAGATCCCACTCAGAACTCGCTCTGAATTCTCTCAGGCCTACTCATCAAAACAGAGCTTTTCACCCCCCTTTGTGCTCTTCACTTGCATCTGTTGTTTTCGGGGGAAAAAAAGACTTGTACAGAAATTCCACGTTTTAGAAAATCTCTCCTGGAATGACCCAGCTAAAGGATTCGGATCTCTGGTTTCTAGGGATGTGTTTTGGCCAGGTGCAGGAGGGCTGGTGCTGATGTCAGAGGAATTAAGGGCTTTAATTTTCCTTATTCCTCTCAGGATTCGCTCACTGACCCCACGAGCTGCTCACTACCTTTGTCAGTGCCCTCCGTGGGCAGCTCTCCAAATCAATTAACGTGATTGTTTCACTCCTCGGGCCCACAAAATCACAACATTTACAAGAAATACGTGGGGCTGTGCAGTTTGTCATGGAAGTGTGGCCGGGATGGAGAGCAGTTAGATCAGCCAGAGCCCCTGCCACCCCATCTGCTGAGCACATCCCATTCAAACACCTTTCCCTTTGCTTCAAGAAGTGTTGTTAGTTAAATATCACAGGTAGGGGGAAAACACGGTGGTTTTTCACATTAGTTCTTCTCAGATACACTGGAAGGGGAGATTACAAACAGCTTTTTAATGTGATGGAATGGTTGGTGTTGGGAGGGCCCTTAAAGCTCATCCCATTCCAACCCTGGACCCCTCCCACCACCTGGAGCATCTCATTCCCACCTGGCCTTGGACACTTCCAGGGATGGGGCAGCCCCAGCTCCTCTGGGCACCCTGTTCTGTTTATTGTCACCTGTCTGGAGCCCGGGCCAGAGCAGCCCCCAGCTCTGCCACGCAGCAGGAGAGCAGCAGGGAGTGTTCACGAGCTGTTCCAGCTCCTGCGCACGCTGCTCCCATTCAGCTTTTATTCTCCAAGAATAAATAGCCCGAAGGGCCTGCAATAATGGTTAAATTGTGCAATGTAAATTAAAAGCAGGAAGAAAGAGCAGGAGCCACTGAGACAGGAGAAAGCATCGCTCTGCAGGCAGGATTGAATCAGAGTCCCCCGGCTGAGCTCAGCACCGCGGTGGCTTTTAAAGGTCCTCGTGCACCAGTGCACCTCATTTTCCCATTGGTGGGCTGAGGGAATGAGAAATTCTTCCCCCCAGCCTTTAGTCTTGTCTACCTAAATGATATTTTGCAGTGGAAGTCTGTGATACGTCCCGTTCAAAGGCTCATCTCTTGTGTGTGACCATATAATTACACAGAACCCCGGCATCCTCCCTCTCTCCTTCCTGAATCATCTTTAGCACTGAATAATTGGATCAAGCACCAAAAACTCCCCTTGCAGAGTGCATGGCATCATTAAGCCTCCAGGCAGGGGGATTATCACCAGCAGGTGATTTTAATTTGCTGCAGCAGCCAGCAAAGGTAAAAGCGACACCGATGTGTTTGGAATCTTATGTTGCTGCCTCAGTTTTCAGAATGGAAGAGACAAACTGAGGGAGAAAGTGTTAAATTAGGAAAAAAACCCTTACAAAAGCCTGGGATTTTTAAGATGTTTGTACCTCAATGAAATGTAACAACGAAGAGATCCCTGCAGAAGTTCTGTGCCAGTTTGTGACAGAACATTTCGTTCATCTGAGCTTAGCAGCGATTCCCAGGAACCTTCGTGCTGGATTGCTAAGCAACCCCATCCTCAGCTTTGTGGCTTCTTAATACCCCTCAGCCCCATTGCAGGATAAGCTGCAAAGACGAAACTCCTGATTTAGGGAGAGGATCAGGGCAGTACAAATGTTATTTGGTAGTTTTACAGGGTGGTTGCTGATGGAATGGATTGAGAGCCTTTGGCACCCAGCGAGTTTTCTTCCTCAGCGTTCAGTGCTGGAAGCTTTCAGGATTATCAGAGTCCAGTAAGGGAAGGAAAGATTGATTTTAATTGCTAAGTGCAGGAACTAAGCTTCCTCTTGGATTCTTTCCCCTCTGTGCCAGAGCAGCACCACCCTTCCCTCCTCCACCCCTCAAAGGGAAGGATTTTTTCCTAATATTCCATCTAAACCTCCTCTCTGTCACTCTGAAGCCATTCCCCCTCATCCTGTCACTGCACATCCTTGTGAGAAGTCCCTCTCCATCTTCCTCACGGGCTCCAGTGCCTCACACCTGAGGAATTTTGTACCAATGTGGCTTAAAATCAGTTCTCAGGCTGCTTCAGACAGCATGAAGTGTGCCCAGAGGATGGAAAAGTGACTGTAAAAGTGGGACACTCCTTGTTTGGGCCATCAGAGACCTGAGTGAGTGTTACATTAACAAGGTCAGAGGGGGCAAGCTCCATTTCCTGTGATTCTATTTGTTCTTATAACATGGGAAACACAGCTTAATGCTGTTCTCTAAATTGATTCCCAGCTGACTTGGTTTGAATGGGAGTTATAAAGCGAAATGAGAGCATCCACACTCCTTTGAGCACCAATGAAACAACACTGCTTGGAAATTCGGCCTTTAAATAAATCATGCCCACCTTCCAGTACACACAAACCCCATCAATCCCTCAGATAATCCTGCTTCCCCTACACCTGGAGTGACCCTTCTGATGGAAAGCACAGCAGGTGGAGGGTTAAGGGGAGAGGAGCAGTGGCAAGTAGGGAATTTGAGGGAATGCTCTGGGCTGGTGAAGTCCAAAGGGGAAAAATCCAGCACTGTGTATGTGCTGGAAAGCCAACTGCAGTTAGACCAGGGATTAATTTAATTCCCAGGTATCGTATTTTATTTCAGAGGGAAAACAAGAGAGGGGGGGAAATCAATGTGAACATTCTCCTGCTAATATTGTCAGACAAGTGTAGTCACCATGGCAACAGGAGGAGCAGCATCTCAGGGGTTGTGTGTCTGGTAAACACATTCTCCAGATTTCCATTTCTTCTGGTGTTCAGCAGAATGTTTGTGCTGAGCCCTGGCACGATCAATTATCACACTGATACCACCCAGGGCCAGATCTCCAGGCTGGGTGTTCAGCAGAGTCACCAAATGTGGAAATATCAGCGATTCCCTGTGGGAAAACAAACACAGAGCCCTCACCAATATTCCTGGGAAGGAGTTGGTGAGGTCTGCTCCCCCTTTGGTGTCCTGAGCCCTGGGTCAGGGTCTCCACAGCCAAGATTTGGGCTCAGTCTTGTCCACACAGAGTTTTGGTGGGTTTGGAGCTTTCCTCCCAAGGGCTGGTGCCTGATTTCTGAGCTGGAAGAACCTTTTGGTCCCTACTGTTCATCTGCACCCTGAGCAGGCCCACGTGTGCTGGGAGCCATAAAAACCAGGGCAGCTCACACATCAGCTGTAACAACGCAGAGCTTAGCATGTCCTCTCAGTACAAACCCTGAAAAAAACCCTATTTTAATACTGTACCTCTTCCCATCTCTCCTCAGCCCAGGTGTCACTGCCCAAGACACAGCTGGCGAGGTGGCAAAGCTGAAGGTGGTGTGGAGTGAGAGGAGACCTGGGCTGTTCAGTGCTGAGAGCTCTGGAGGGCATGGAAGGAGATATTTTGCTGTATGGCCCCTGTGGGGGTGTTTTCCCAAGGAATGTGTAAATTAGTGCTGCCTCAGCCCTCTCAGGAACCCCAGTCCTGCTCATTTCCTTGCTGCTTCAACATCTTTGGTTCATTCAGGAGCTTCCCAAGCTCCAGGCTCTGTTCCACGCCGATCTCCCAAACAGATCTGCCACGTTTCATGCTGGGGTCAAGGCAGGAAGAAAGAAATGCGAGCAATGTGCAAGTCTGCCTGAAAATCCAGACTGAACAGCTCCCAGATGGAGTTTTTGTCCAAGGTTCTTCCCCTTTTAGCCACTGGGTGCAATCAAGACATGGCCTTAATTCAAAGACAGCTTTTCCTCACGTTTTTCTGCCTTTGCTTTTCTGGAACCAGTCTGGTGCTGAAGGAAATCTGAACAGCTTCTGCTGCTCTGCTCAGAGCCCTGAACCTCAGCAAAAGTTCATCAAGTGCAGCAGTAAAAGATTCAGGAACAACTGTTTTTAGAAGAGGAAGAAAACACGGAGATTTTTGCATGCTTGTCTAATAATCCAGTTACTCCAACTGGGCCTGCCACCATTGCCTTGATAATTCTGACAAGCAGCTTTGGGACTCAGGAAATTCAGGTGCACACCTGAAATGTGCTGCTCATTTTAAAACAGAGACCCCTGAGGGAGTATGGTTGGTTACAAAGCAGAAATACACTTTTTTTATCTTTTTTTTTTTCTTTCAGAATGCACATTTTTATCTCAGGAAACCCATTGAGAAAAAGCAAATCTGGGGCATGAATAATAGCAGGCTGCCAAAAGGCTGCAGGAAGAGAGAGCTGGGCTGTGGGCCCCATGCAAGGTTTACCAAAAAGCTTTAATTCTGTGTTTTGTTCCTCCATTCACATTAAAAATAAAGCCTCTTGCTGAACAAATTTCCCCTGAGGCAACATCCTCTGAAGGTCTCCTGCCTCTTGCAGTGAAATCTCTGCTTATCTCAGTGCCGAGGCTCTGCCTGTGTTTTACAGCAGCCAACACAGAGAGATTTGGGCTTGTCCATCCCAGACCAGCACAGACAAATCAGGGTCAGAGAGGGGCGAAGGAGCCAGCAGGGAGTGAGAAGAAAGTGGTTTATGTATGTATTGTTATGTATGTATCCCTCTGGTACTTCAAAGTTTTCTGGACACTGACCAAGACAGGAAAAGCACCATTTTTGCCAATCTGGGTGGCCCAGCTGAGCTGCTGATCAGCGTTTTAGGGGTTGGGAGGGGACCAGGCTCGGTGCCACTCCTGAGAAGCGGCTGTGACAGGGACAGGAGCCTGTGCCTGCAAATCCCCCTCTGGAAGTGGACCTAAGCATGGGCAGCCACGTGGAAAGAGGGAGTGAAGGACAAGTCTCTCATCAGCCCTCTCAAATCTCCTCGTTACTGAACAGCAGAAACTTCCAGGGAACAGCAGAAACTTCCAGGGTGTTTATCCCGTCCCCAGGAGCACAAGCACAGACAGAGCAAAGCCCTGGCTGAGCTGTCACAAAAGGACTGTGAGGATGCTCCTGCCTGATTCACCTCTCTGGTATTTATTTCTCTCCATTCCCAGTTCCCCCCATTGGATTTAAAACCTTTAATAACATCACGAAAGGTTAAAATCGCAGGGAGACCTGGCAACAATTTCTCTTTCTGCAGCTTTTCTGAACCAATCCTTCTCTCTCCCTTTTCCCCTAGAAACAAAGGGATTTGCTCTCCATTCCTTGGACTTTCCCCGAGCCTTTCTCATTCCCTTTCTCACTGGGAATTCTAAATCGGGACCACACCACGATGCTTTCCAGTGGGCATTGACTCAGCGTTCAATAGCAAACGTGTTCTGATTTTCTCCCCTTGATTAATTCTGTTAGGGAGGTGATGAACTCCACCCCTGACCTCCCCTCCCTGCCTGTCAGGGCCTTTCACTGGTTCCAGGCAGCTTTTAAGCAACTCCAGTAACTCCATCACCCCTGCAGAGCCTTTTTGTGGCCGGGAATTGAACATCCCTTGTCCTCAGCGGGGAAGTGAGATTAATGACTCGGGGATTTCAATATTCATGGCGTGGGGAGAGGTGCTAACGCTGATGGAGAGACCTGCAGCCCCTCTGCAGCATCGCCGATCAACCTCACCTCTGCTCCTGGGAGTCCACTCTGGGAAGGGCAAAAATTGCTTTGCTCTCCTTCCTGTCCTGTGCAGGACACGGTGCTGATGACCCTGCAGTGTTTTCCTCAGCAGATTCGCTCTTTGCTACCTGAACACTGAAATCCTACAGTTCCTACCCCTCAATTCACTGCACTCCGTGTTAGCAAGGGTTTTCCTTGGCAATGAAATGGCAAACTCTCTCTTCCTGTTTCCTTGGATGTTTTTTCTCTCCACTTAACACCTGAAGAAGTCTCACAAATCAGACAGAAGCCCTTTCAATTTATTTTCACTCTGATTTAATCAGGGCAGCTCTGGAGGAGCTACACCCTGATCAAAGCAAAGGCAGCGTGCACTGTCCCAGTTTATCTGGTGTTTTTGTACATACGTGTATAAAATACCTGCTCAAAGAAACAAAGCAGCCAATTCCTGAGCATCCAGAGCTCCTTGGAATCACTGCAACCTTGTGGAGGTTCAAACCCCTCCCTGCCTGGTCCTTCTGCTTTGCACTGCCTGAGGTTCTCCAAGGGGGATCATTCCCAAAATCCAGGTGCCTAAGATCAGCCTGAGCAAGTTCTCTACACACTCACCCAAACTCCTTTGTGATGGAAATTTGGCTCCCTACGAGGGAGAGAAAAATCGATCCAGTTCCCGTCTCAGCTGGGGAAACCTGAACACAGAGCTCCAGCAAATTCCCCCCTGGGACTCCCCCGGAGCCGGGGTCATTGGGAGGAATCAGCCCAAAGCAATTTCCCCCCTTCAGGGGCAGCAGTGACTTTGAGCTGACTGGCATTTGTGCCCCCAGCTGCAGCAGAGCCTGCCTGGTATGAGGGACCCCAAATCCAGCTCCAAATCCCGTTTGGGAACCGGCGTTTCAGAGGGCGCAGCAGCGGCATTGAGGATTCCGCAGCGAAGATTTTACGCAGCAGGATCAGCCACCAGCAATAAAGAGTTGAAACCAATCCAATTACCAGACTTTGCAAAGCTAAAAAAAACAACCCAGAAATTGTCTAAATTTGCCTCCTGGCTCCATGGCACCAGCACAGAAAGCAGGGCTGCAGATTGTCAGGCTTGTTTTTCTCGGGGTGTCACCCACTGCCTTCTGTGTGAGGACATTCTGTTTTTCAAGGTTCAGGCCTGGGTTTTTCACTTTACACAAACAGCTGAGAAAATTCAACAAACATTTGTCAGATTCCTTGGAACTGGGGCGAGATGGGGCTGGAAGAGCTTCTCTGGGCTCTGCTGCCCCAAGGCACGATCAGCCTTCACTGACCCCTTGCTAAGAAAGTCAGTTCCCTTCATGTGATGAAGTTCCTACCAAAGCATTTATTTATCCCTTGAACAATCCTCCAGCTTTTCCTCATGTATAACTTGGAACCAAACTGCTGAATTGACTGTTAAAAAAAGCAGTGGTCAAAAAAATGACAATTTATGGGACTTGTACAAATCAGAAGGGAAGGGGGATGGAGTCCCCTTGTAAGTCACCCACGAGAGCAGCTGTGCATAAATAAATATTTATGGAATTGTTTCAAGCTGCAGCCAGCTCTGTCTCCAACCTCCCAGTTTCTGTCTTTAATCTACCACAAGGTTTGCAGCAGATCACAGGGAATCTCAGAGCTGACATTCCAGCAAACAACTGCAGCTCTCAGGTGTCACTGCTGCTCCATCCCCCAGCTCCCAGCTGCTGTTTTTGTGGATATGGCAACAAACAGGAAACCTGGAGCTGGCAAAGTGAGCACAGATCTACAGCTCAGCCTGCTACCAACTCTTACCCATGCAAGAGCTGAATTAATTATTATTTCTACCACCTTAGCTGAGCTTGATGCTCCTCTCAGAGCAGCTTTCATCAAAGATTTTACAGCAGTGTCATGCACGGATTTATCATTAATTATTTGGCCATTAAATGGAGAAAATAATTTTAAAATCTGAGCCACAACTAAATCAAGCAGAGTTGTGGTGCAGTTCCGCCGCTCATCACAGGATCACAAATCCACGTAGGGGATCATTAATACGTTGCATTTAATTAGATCATGTACTGGTCACATAATGGTGCCTGTAGTTAAAGAAAACAGATTGCTGATTACAAGGAATAAATTCAGAGATTGATCAGATTAGTCACAGAATTGATGTTCGTGGCACTGACCATCCTTAAGCAGGTTCAGAAGCTCAGCAGATGAAGGGCTCAGGTTGCGTGGTTCTGCATTTTGTGCTGCTCTGCATTGGTGTCAGAAATGAAAACAGGGAGTGCTGAATCCATCTGAATCCATCTGAATCCACCTGAATCCCTGCCTGGATCCCTGCCTGCCCCAAGGACACCTCTGTGGTGTTCCAGGGATGAGCAGCCCAGCCCAGCCCTGCCTTTGAAAGCAACACAAGGAAATTCCCTCCTGGTGAAGCAGGAGTTTTCCAGTGGCACTGCCACGATTCCAAAGCCCAGCCCTGTGCACCCAGCCCAGCTTCCTGAGGCTCTCTCCCTGCTCCTCCCCTCCCCAGCCAATTCCTCCCCACCGTGCTGCATCCCTGTGGAAAAGGGCCACGTGCTCAGCAGAAAGCAGCAGAGGCTGCTGCTATTCCCGAGGAAAGGAACACTCATGGAATATCCCGGGCTGGGAGGGACCCACAGGGATCATCCAGTCCTTGCCACCTGCCTCGTTCCAGTGACAACTCGCTCAATCCAACTAACCCCAGGTACTGGCCCAGTTTGTTTTAAACCCCAAAGGGAGCTGTGAGGAGAAGCAGAGCTTTGAGGCACAGAATGTCTGGGAAATCATCTCAGCCCACCGTGTTTTCCTGCACTTCCCACCACACAGCTCCCAGCACTTGGCAGAGCTGAGTGCCTCGGCAGCAAAGGCTTGAGAGCCTCAAGAACAATTCACTGCCATCACCACAGATCTTCCCCTGACTCTGGATCTGTGGCTCTCTCCCAAACAATTCCCCCCACTGAGGCAGAGAGCTCCTTAAAAAACGCATTAAGGCACACAAGTGGGTTCTTCACTCCTCTCTGCTTTCCCTGAGAGGAATAATGCACTTGATTCCCTTTGATTTTTAAATTTTAATCCCTTTGTTAGGCACACATGGCACTGCTGGAAATGGCACAAAAGAAGTGCTTTGTACCAGGAGTGGAGAGCTGAGCTGAGATCCCACTGCAGACCTGCCTGTCACAGCCCTCCTGGGCTTAAAAAGGTCATTGTGGGTGTTGGGACCATCCCAAATATTTCAAGTGGCCTATTGGTCATCCTTTGGGATCCTTTTAGTTATCCTGAGTAGCTCCTGTTCTCGTGGAGAGCCAGGGAAGGGCCTGACAGGCTCAGGATAGGCTGAGTCTTCCCTAAGACTATCAAAGTTCAGGTTAATTTTACATTTGCCACTCAAATAAGTGCCTCAATCCCCATCTGTCTCCATCTACTCGTGGTCATCTGTTTTCCTGCAAGCTCTTCTCTCAGCTGAGATATTCTCCAAGTCTTTCTGCTCCTGTAACTGAAACTGGGAAGACTTTTCCATCAGGTTATTCCCAAAACCCCAGAACTTTTCACTGTAGCTGGTTAGGGAATGTGACTCTATTTTATCACTCAGCTTAAATCTGGGAAAGCAGAGTATCAGATGCAGCTCAGGGTGTTGGATGTGTAAATAAAGCAAGGATTAGGCAAATTCCATGAGTCAGGAAATCCCTGTCCATGCAAGGCCCTGGCTGAAGAGATCCCTTGGAGGTGAACCACAGAATGAGCACTTGGCAAAGCAGGTCTGGGAATTCTTGCACTGTTTGCAGGGACAGGATCCCCCACAGCCAGGAGAATGTTCCCAGCTCTCCAGCAGTTGGATCCTACGTGGGTGAACGCCAGGGACGAGCTCTGACTCCGGAACCAGAGGTGCAATGACCCCGGAGAGCTCTGCTGGTGATGTTGGTTGGGTTTTATACTCACAGCCACATTCCTGCCTCTCCCACCCCGACAGCTCCACTGGAGCTGAGCTCTGGATAACAGCACACAGGGACACCACGACCTGGGGGGACACCAGGGGCTTTGGCCACGATGATCCTTTAAAAAAAGGGTAATTCCTAGTCCCAGCATAGGAGATGTCATTACAACTGCTTTAATGTGGTCATAAAACACAGACAAGCTTTGAAAGCTCATAATTCTTTCATAGAGATATTGTTTAAATATTTAATGCCCACATTAATGATATTCTAATCCTTTTGGAATATGTGAATTTGCACTCATTTGCATTAATTTTGACTTGCTGGCAGTTTTGTTAAATCACATTAGAAAGGGGCCATAGACAATGGCTGCTTGTCAGTGGGGTGTTTGTTAATTCTCACCACAATGCCTGTGCCAACACCACCAGTGCTTTAAAAACAGCCTTTTGTGCAGGGAGAAAGTCCATAAAAGAATATGATGTTGCCTTTTTAATAGGGAATGGGAATCCTTTCCTTTCTTTTTTTTTTTTTAATTTTATTTTATTTAAATTTAAATTTAAAGTGCTGTTTGAGATCCCAACCCACTGGGAGCAGTTCTCCTCCTGGTGAAGGCCAAAGCTGGTCTGGGTCTCTCTGTTCCTAACTCATCTATTTTTGGCTTCCTGGGCTCCTAGGCCAGGCAAACTCTTTAATTAAACACCTGCCCTACCATTAAGCACATTCAGACCAGCAGTGACATCGGGGCGTCAGTTCACTGCCATGCCTGGCATTAAAAAGCACATTTCTCCAACCTGGTGCTGCTCTAAAGCCTGGGAACATCCCCTGGGTGCCCGAGTGGGAGCTGGCCCTGGCCCTTGGCACGGCGGAGCTGGGGAGGATCCTCCTGAGCCTGTCAGGGCAGCAGCTCCCCGTGTTCAGGGTGTTTTCATTTGCTGTCAGATGCCATTACCCAGGCACAAAGCGAAGGAGAGGCTGGGCTGGGCACTTCTGGGGCTGAGATGTCACCTCCAGAAAGCTGGGACAGGACAGGGACTGTCCCCACGGCGTGCACAGCACCCGGCACACCCAGGGCCGGGCTCTGACACTGAATAATGATTTTTTTTATACTTTTGTGGAGTCTGTTTCTGTTTTCCAGATCTGAGCTACGGCACGTGGAGTTACGTTTGCATTTCTGAAATGCAGACCATGCTTTGCCAATCAAACATTCCATGCAATACCTGACAGGAGCTGTTCTCAGGGACACAGAAATACCTCACAAAACACACCCAGGAGGGGCTTGTCAGGCAGGAATCTGCTCCTTGTCTCTCAATACCCTTTATTTCCCCTTCGGATTCCTCCTAGAGATCTCCAAATCAGCCGAGCATGTGACAAATGCACCTGCCTGGATATTCCCTGGGACCCCAGGAGCTGCAGCTATTCCTGCTCCGTGGATCTGTTCCAATTAAACCGCCGTCAATGAATCAATAACTTTGTTTTCCCAGCACCTCCAGCTCGAACAGGAGGGGGCTGGCAGAGCTGGGAGGGCTCATCTGGGCCAGCAGCAGCACATTCCCACATCATCCAGGCCTCCAGCTGGATTCTGAGGCTTGGAACTGCAGGCACAGCCTCTGCGAGGCTCTGCACCATCTGGATATTCCTGCCAGGCGTGGAGGGGTTTGTGTTAAACTGCCAGGGATAAGCTCTAGCGTGGCTTTACATTTAAAATTTGCCTCAATAAAGCCCAGCTTAACGAGGCTTGGAACAAACTGTGTGTGGTTTTCGGGGTTAAACTCCACCGGGAGGGGATGGTGATGTGCTGCACCTCTTCCCGCTTTTCCCCTGCCCCAAAACTGTGCCCCCATTCCCCTTTTGTCCTGCTCCGCTTCCCAGTGACGCTTCCCCACTCCTATTTTACATTCAGCCCTAATTTTCTCCTCCATCTCCCACGTGATCTTTCCACTTGGACGCTCTCCTAACGACCTTTGGCTGAATCTATGTCTTAATAACATCAGGATGTCTCTAACAAGTGTCTGCTGATATACGCAAGAACCTTCTGCTCGGGACTTTAATCATGAATAATAGAAACAATTTATGAGGCCCGAGGAGAGTGAGTTATGAATCTCCCAGCTCCAGGCAGACAAGATAAAGCAGATGAAAAGGACACATCGTCCATTTACTTATTTTTAAAGGTTTGTTTGCTGTGGCAGCACGTGAGCAATGATCAAACACCTGTTAGCAGAGCTGAGCTTGTTCAGGCCCTTATCTCCCCGTTTCGCTGCCTGATGTGGCACCTCACACCCCTCCAATCTGTTCAGCAGCTTGGATTTATGGCAGCAGAGAAATGTTTAAGAGCAGGATTTCGAGGAGATTTGTTACCAGGTAATTTAGTGACGTTGCAAATGGAGGTGTGAAGAGTGGCAGGAGCCACGGAGGAAGGGAAGGAGACGGGAAAACAAAACTTTCCAGAGGGAAAAACCACACATTTCCAGCAGGTAAAGCAGTGGCATCTTCATGGCAGTGTTGTGTTTTACAGAATGAGCTAAAAATGGCAGGGTTCCACTGGGCTTCCCCTCACCTCCCTGCCAGATTCCCAACGTCAGCCCACAAGGTGAAAACAAGGACATTTCTAGGAAAACTGGCACAATTTGAGGCCATTTCCCCTTTTCCTGTTGTTCCCTGGGAGCAGAGCCCGATCCCACCTGGCTGCACCCTCCTGTGGAGTGACAAGTCCCCCCCCCGAGGCTCCTTTAAACACCCCCAGTAGTTACAGCAGCTCCAAATCACTGCAGCAACTCCCAGCCAGACCCTGGCAGGGATAAAAACCCCTCAATTCCCACTGGCACAAACCCGGGGTCTCAGCCCACGGTGGTGGCACAGGCAGGATGGAGACTCAGCCTCTGATTATCACACAAAAATCCAACATTTCCCCACTCCCAGCAGCCTGGAATTGTGCTCAGGTCTTTGAGATGCTTTCAATCCGAGGACACCAGAGAGGAGCACTTGTGATTGTGGCAGAGCTGGGGTTTTCCAGCACTGGAATGGTCCAAAAGGAAATCCCACATGGATCCCCTGCAGCTGAATCACGAAGCTGCTGCGGAGGAATCTCCCTCTGAACCGGGTTGGGTGAAAAAGCAGCTTTTCAGTGAGATTATTACAGAGAAAAGTGCTTGGAAATGCTGCTCCTGGCTCCCCTGACAGGAGCCCAGCTCTGAGCCCAGCCTGGCAAAGCCTTTCCCACAGCAGCTCAGATCAAACATCCCTCATCCCCAAACACAACAGAGCCTGAGCTGCAGCAGAGAGCTCTCAGTGTTTTCCTTTTCACTCTGCAAGATACACACAGCCCCCAAACTTTCTGCAAGTTCAGGGAAATAAAAAGAATCTGCACCTAAAGCTGTTTCTGGTTATCAGATTTATTTTTTTTTTCTGTGAGTTTTAGCTTAAATGTTAATATTCCTTTCACACAAAGTGTTTTACACTTCCTGCTCTGGGAGGACACGAATTCTTTTGATAGAATGTCCCGGCTTCAGCATTGTCTGATCAATGTCTGGGAGCCACCAGTGGAAAAAGAAACCCCTCTAGCTCAGCCCCCAAAGCTGCAGCCATTAGAAGCCAAGATCTTCAGCTGATATAAAGTGAAAAGATCCTGTCCCAGCTCTGTGCTGACTTGGCTGTTCTTTGAAAGGGAATTTTCCATCCTGTTGGGTATCTGGAATGAGGCTGGATCTGGAAGCTTTGGGACAGCTCAAAGATATCTTTCCCCATGGAAAAAAAAAAATTAAAAAGAGCTTTTAACGCGTTCTGGTGGAAGAGGATTTTCTTGTATGTTTTATTACTGCTCTTCCAGACAGAGCTGGCTGTTTATCCACAAGGAGCAGCCACAGGTCCTGACTAAGAAGGTTGTTCTGAGATTAAACGACTTCCCTGGGCTATCCAGGGAGCTTCTGACAGCACCAGGAACGAGCTGAGCTCTGTGAGCCACTGCAGCCATCCCGCCCACCTTTAACCTCCCCTTGGAGCTGGGATTGCCATTCCCACAGCCCCAGAAATCTCATTACAAGGCTGAAATATGTGCTAAGCTCACAAGCAGCATCCCGGGCTCCCAGCTTGGAAGGGAGAAAGGGGGAGAAGCCAGAGGCACTTCTGGAATAAACCTTCCTCAGGGCAGAGATCAGATTGCCCCAGAGCCCTGCAGGAAATTCTGCTCAAGAGTAAGTTTAAGAACTGCAGGGAGGGAATTTGGTCACCAAATCCACACCAAAATCCTGCAAAGTATTGACACCTAAATGCCAAAGGATCAGCTCCAGGCATAGCTCTGGGTTTGTTACTTTTGTTCTCTTGATTCTACTAATTCCTGTTTATTTCTGTTTTCTGTGCTGGTTTTACAAGCCCAGTAATGGAGATTTCCTATTGATTTCTATTTGGGTGCCAATAAATCCCATTAAAGGTAAATTGGCCAGCTTGGTTAAAATTAACCTTTCAGGTCAAAGCCTGGAATAGTGTTGAATAAATCCCATTTTATGAGCAGCTGGAAAAGGTCACGGACATGGGACTGGAACAAAATTCCTTTTCCTTTTGCAGCTGGAGAACAACTGGACCCCACTCCTTGTGCTGGCACTGAAAGGCATTGCTGAAAACAAGAAACAGAAAAGCCAAATGAGCTCCAGGATTCCTGAGAAACCCATTTTTTCCTGTTTGATCCCACTTTTAATAATGCAGAAATGCCAGTTCCATTCTAAATACAGAAAGTGCTGATTCCATTCACACCCCAGCATTTGAGTGGGAAAATGAGATTTAATCTAAGAGGGGAAGATGCTGAAAACCATAAAGTTCATAACAAATAACTCAGTGCAAGGCTCAGTAATTAAACAATTTCAGAGCAACATTTGCTCTGGGTGCTTTCTGCGAAGGAAAATGAGTTGTTTATGAAAACTGAAATACATTATTTATTCACAGCAACTCCAAATAACTTCTTTCCAGTTAAATACATTTAACTCTGCATTTTAATGCTGTACTGAATTGCCCTGTCTGGGTTTGCTGTGGTTCTCCTTTGCCTTCCCACCCTTTTTGGGGATGAAGGGAGAGTTTCCTTTATTTATTTATTTTTTGGCCTATGTAGTGCTTATTTCCAAAAATAAAAGGCAATCACTTTGAAATACACTTCTCAATCTTATACATAATCAATTTTTTTTTGTTGTTTCTGCTTGTGACCAAGGTACAAATTTTTCTAAGCTGAGTTTCAGTCCCTTCAGACCTTTTAATTTCCTCCCCTCAACAGACTGATAAGGATTAATAATAACACCTGACACAAAGGCAACAAGGAGAGATAAGTTATTACAATTCTGGGACAGCAGCACCTTCCCTGCCTTTAGAGATGACACAAAATGCAGAGAAAATTACAAATTTTTTGCCAACAAAAGGTTTTAAAGAGCCCTGCTGATAGATGAGATCAGCTGGTGGGGAGAGGAGGGTGTGGAGCCACTGGAAAAATCCCTCCCTGGCACAAATTGTGGCAGAGAGACCCCTGAGAAGGAAGGGACAATGCCTGAAACCTTGTTTTCCTGGGGGTAGTTCCAAAAGGGGAGTCAGGTGGGTGGATGGAGCCAAGCAGAACAAAGAATCAGGGGAAAAAACATCCAGGGCCAAAAAACCCTCCTGAAAAATCAGGGGAAAGCCTCTATTTTCTGTGCTGGGGTAAAGTCCTGGATTTTTAAGACCAGGAAGGATCATTCAGATCCAATTCACTGCATAATTCAGGCTGCTCAAATCCATCCTGCAGCTCCAGCATCTCCACCACAATTCCTGATGGGAGGACAAGGCATTTTCCATGGAATGATTTCACACAGTTGAAAATCCTCCCTGTACAGGACAAATCTGGAGCTGGTCTGGCTCACATTAGAGCCTCTTTCCTCCACATTTTCCTTGGAGAACAGAAAGGAACCCTCTAGCTGGGGATACATCCCGATATTTGTGTCAGCCAGAACAGGGGCTGGAGTCCAACCACCCCATATTTGAGCTGAGTGCCCTACAAACACAACATGGCATGTCACAGGGCCCCTCCTGTTTCTTCCACCTCACCACTTCTCCCATCAAAATTGGGATTTTTCACATAAAACACCTGAAAACTCCAAAAACCTGGCAGCTGTAGCAAACCTTTGGGATTTGTGCCTGGTGGGATAAATCCACTAGAGAAGAAAGAATTTTCCAGAGCCACCCTTCACCTCCTGGAGGTTCCCAGCCCTGATTTAATGCCAGCAATGAGAGGGTTAAAGCAAAGAGGAAGAGTCCTGTGCAGGAGGAATTCCTGTGCACTCCAGGAATTGCTGGATGAGTGACCAGAATAAATCCCTGGCACACCCAGAGCTGGGGTGAGGGCTGGGATGATGCTCCAACACCATTAACCAGGAGCCAGCAGCTTTCCCTCTGTCTGCTTTTATTCTGCCTTTCCTGGCAGCAGCAGAACGTCACCAAACAGTGCAGGAAGGAGTTAAAAGCCCAGGAAAACCTCTGGATTTACCTACAGCTCAAACATGGGGTTTTGCCTGAGCAAGGGAGCTGAGCACATTCCCAGGGCGGGTTTGTTTAAATGCTTTTTTAGAGGAATCGTAACCAGCTCAACACCCAGCGCGTTTTAACGCTTTAAAAATGATGGAATGGGAACGGAACGGGAGGTGAAACTCCGGGATTGTGGGAACTGGAGGTGATGGAGCCCCACTGGCGCATCTCTGAACAGATGTCACACATTAAAACAGGGATAAAATGGAATTTCATGGGGTGGATCCTGAAGAGTGACCCGGATCTCTTTTCCTTGGGGAAGCAGCAGCACCAAATCCCTGTGAGGGCTCCTGGGATGGGGCCAGCAGCTTCCTGGGGTGAGCCTGTGTCCTCAGCAGCACCCCTGGTGTCCCTAAAACAGGTCCCTGTGACAATGCAGAAGGCATCCCGTTGCCATGGGAACAGAGGAGGATGCTCAGCCTGGCTCTGAGCTGTTGGCTGGGTTATCACAAGTGGGCTTTCCAAGGAGCTGAGGATCAAAGCTCTCCTGACAGGAGCCAAGTCAAGCAGCAGCAGCCTCACAAACAAGCTCCCACTCGTATCCTGGAGCTGTGAGCCCGGCCTTGGAGGGTTTTTCCAGAATTCACAGAATCAAGGGATGGCCTGGGCTGGAGGGCACATTGACACTTCCACTGTCCCAGGCCTTGGACACTGCCAGGGATGGGGCAGCCACAGCTGCTCTGGGAAATCCATTCCAGGGCCTCCCCACCCTCACAAGGAAGGATTTTTCCCTCATTTCCAATCTAAACCTCCTCTCTGTCAGACCTGTCTGGAGCCAGGCCAGACTGAGAACATTGGGAATGGCAAATGATGAATTTTCAGGGGGCACAGAGCGATGTGGGGCAGTGACAGTCTGGGTTTCACAGTGGGCTCAGGGAAGGAAAGCCAGGCCTGGACACGATCCCAGAGCCTACAAAGCCTCATTTAGTCCTGCAAATCCACCCCTCATTGGGGCATGGTGGCACTCGGGCTGATTAAATGGGTTCTTCCCATTTCTTGGCTGTAGACATGAAATATTTATGTGCAGGGACTGCAGGAGCAGCAGCCACACGTGCTCAGAGCCTGTGGAGGTGACAGCAGAGGGTTTCAAGCTGTGCCTGCAGCCTCTGCCATGGCAACAGGAGAAACCCAGGTGAGACAGGAGCAATCCTGCCCCGGAGTGAGCTGGGGAATGCCCGGGGACAGCGGCCCTGGGCAGAGCCCACACGGACCAGGCAGCAGGGGAGGGATTCTCCTCCTTGTCCCCAGTTCACCCTGGGAAAAGAAAAGCCCTGAGTCAAGGTAGGAGCCTGAGGAGCAGGGACAGCTGAGCCATCTGCTCAGTCTGGGACAGAGCTCACCCACCTGCTGCTCACACCCAGCCTGGCACAGCGGGAAGGACGGCAGGCGCTGGGAAGTGCTTTCCCTGTTGCCTGAGAACACCAAATACGCTGCAAATCAAGGAGCAACCCCCACGTGGCTGATTTCATCCCCACAGACAAACCATGCCTCACAAAGCTGGGCCCTGCTGAGGGAGCTTAGAGCTAAATCCTCGCTGAGATGTTTTCCTGCTTCATTCTGCCCCCGTTCACAGAGCAGGATTTATCAGCTCTGCCCTTTGCACTCTGGTTTTTATTAATACCAATACAGACTCGCAATTCTTTACAGCCCTCATTACCCCAGTCAAAATAAAAGCAAGAAGCCCTAATGAGCTGCTGAAGTTGCCAAATGGAACAGAAGCTCCGAAGAGATACCACAGAGTGAGAGCAATTTTAAAAATAAACCTTTTGGGTTAAGGCTTAAAGGAAAAGAGGCACCAGGGCTTGGAAATTTGGATGCTGTGATTCTTCCAAGCATCCCAATTTCCTATTTCTATCTGATTAACAAACTAAGTTACAAAGAGGATGCAAGCCCACAACACAATAGTAGGATTATTGAAATAACTCCCTATTTCCTTATAATTAACAGCTGCACTAGGACTTGATGTAATTGTTTCTGGCTTAATAAACGATCCCAAAACTCAGCTGGAAAATGGAAATACAAGCCTGGACTGGCGTGACTGGAGCAAAGTTGAATTTAGCATGCTGGGGGACGAGGAGAGAATAGATATTAATGTGAGAAACGTCATTCAGCCTCCTCATTTTTCCAGAACCATCCCACTAAGTGCTGGCCTGGCCCCCTGCCAGGGCTGATGCACGGAGGGTCACGGTGCCTTTGGAGCAGCCTCGTTTTCTTTGTGCTGAGCTGCCATCATCTGATTGTTAAACTCGGTGGATTTACACCACCCCCGGAGCAGGGGGCTCCGAGCTGCTCCCGGATCCATTCGCAGCGGGGTTGCATCTCCGTGCTTCCCACACGTTTCAGTGTAGGCTTGGGAATCATGGAATCTGGGATGGTTTGGGTTGGGAGGGATCCTAAATCCCATCCCATTCCACCCCTGCCGTGGGCAGGGACACCTCCCACCCTCCCAGGCTGCTCCAAGCCCAAATCCTGAAGGCTTGCTTTCCCTGCGGGACCAAGAAGCGCTGTGGGATGTGGAGCGTGGAATGCGAGATGGGAGATTTTGGGAAAGGGAGAGCCTGGGAAGGGAAGAGGCCCAGAGGCTTTGGAAGGATGAGGGATGCGGCAGAATTCTGCAGGAGGCACCTCAGACCCCCTCCAGAACCCGAGGCTGCCGCCTTGCTGGGGGCAGCATTTTTCCTCCTTTCCCACTCTTTATTCCTCTTTTCTGCCCCGGTTCTCTCTCCAAACAGCCCCTGCTAACGACTCCTGCAGCACCTGACAGCAAACCCCCGGCCCAGGATGATTTAATTTGCTCAATTACTGCTCCTAAAGGCAGCCAGGAAGGTCTGTGACCCTGTGGGCACACCGATAACGATGCCATTGCCGGTGCTAATTGACATCTGGATGTCCTTCCCAAGTAATCCACAAATTCCTGCTCAGAAACCTCCCTGCAAACTGCTGCCATGCTGCTTCTCATTTGGACACGGGATATTTTCCTGTGAAATCTGTGTATTTCCATTTTTCCTGGGGTTTTTCCCCCCTTCTTAATTTATTTAGCTATTCCACAGAGTCCTGGAAGCAACTGGCACTCTCACACATGGACAAATGATCCTGTGTGATCCTGACTGAGGACACTTAAAATCAGATTTAGCAGCACCAGGAGGGCTGGGAAAGAAAATATTTCATTGACTTCCCCACCAAGCTCTTCCTTTTTTAATCAAAACGGCACAAAATTCTTTACAGGAAAAGAAACAAAAAGTTCTAAGGACCAATTAAACTGATTGGGAAAAAAAATCACAGCCAACCTTACACCTCGAGGGTGGAGGTGTTGATAGACCCCAAAATTTGTTGGTTTGAGACAAAATGAGGTGCTCAGGAATGCCTAAACAAAGTGAAAAAAAATCATTTTGTGAGCAAACAAACTGTTCCAACTTGGTCTAAACCACTTTTTTCATTAGGATTTTTCATTTTCCAAACTGCTTTTCCAGCTCCCAGTCACAGCTGGGGCCTTTGCTGTGGTTTTTGTGAACCAGCTCATCCACGGAGCTCCTCGGAGCACTTTGGTCCTTGCGTGGAAAAATGGTTTCAGTGACAGAAGTGGCTGAAGTCCCTCTATTGAAGGATCATTTTAGTGTCTGGCTGGACGAGGAATCTCAAAGTGGCCCCGTTTTATCCTCAGGCTCCCCCCCAGTGAGCCCAGAGCTGCTGTGAACTTCATTCAGACAGAGATGGAGGCTGCTGCAGCAACTACTCCTTCCCTGACCTCTTCCAAAGGGAAAAGCTTTGTGTCCATCATTATTGAACCCGTTAGGGCTCGCTGGGAGCGTTTTGTGTCAGGTCCTGGCTGATTAAAACCCTCAAATGATCAGGAACAATAAAAGAATGCGTCCCCCCCCAGTGCCAGGGCGGGCACAGCGGGCACGGGGACAATGGGACAAGGCAGCTGGCAATTATGCAAACTGTAATTCCTCTAATGAACCATGGGCAATATATTCCACAAATATATATATATTTTATATTTATATATAATTTTACATACTTTACATAATTTTACATACTTTAGATTTTTTTTATATTTCTATTTTAAAAATTATTTACATATAATATATATTTTAAAAGTATTTTTTAATATTTATTTTTTTAATACATTCGTCAGCTCAGAGCTGCTCCAAAGGACTGAGGTCATTTTATGCAACAATAAAAATACTGGAACAGAAAATGCTGCAATACAGGGACTTTATCCTGAGTGTTCTCCCTCCAACAAGAGGGTCCCTGAAAACATCCATTTTTCCATGTCTTGTGCATCTCTGCCTTGCCATTTAAAGAAAAGGATGATTTTTTGGGGTTTATGGTTTAATTTAGGCTCAGCATCACATTGGCCTCAATGCTTGGTGAGGTTCTCTCTGCACACCCTGCAGGGGAATGTTGGAACAATTGGGAAAGAGCCTTTGGGGCTTTCAGTCCAGTTCCCTTTCCAGGAATGTTCATCCAAATCCACCCACACTCCTCTATTTTCCCATGTTCCTTCAGACTTTCAGCACTTCAAACTCGAACATCCACTTGCAATTCAAAAACCCCACCAAAAAAACTCCAAGAAACGAAACCTATTTTTGCTTCATTTCTCCCCTTGTATAAAAGGTGAGATTTTCACCTGGTTATTCCTAAAACCATCTGGATTTTCACACCTCTGCTGTTGCAGTGGAGGACATGGAATGCAAGGGGGTCTTTGTGCCTCAGCAGTTTGGCTGAGAAAAGGGGATAAATCAGATAAAATACAGGATGAACTCAAGCAGGCAGAATTAACATGGAAAAGGGAGTGATCTGAAATAAGGGAGGGAGCCACAAAGACAAAACTGGGAATTTCCCCCTCCCAGATTTGCAGCCCTGCATTTCCCCTCTTGCTGCTCTCATTTATTGAGGACTTTATCTACTCCATGGCAGGGACTGTTTTTCTACAACTTTTAAGCTGAATTTCATTATATTAAAAATACATAAAGCCTAAACCTTATTTTATTTCAATTTAAGTGCTCAGAGAAGTAGAAAGAATTGATACATCAGTAATAACAGAGGGACGAGGGGAGAATTTATGGCTCCAGAAGTGCTGAGGCACCGCAGTAAGAAGCAGCATTTCAGCCTTTCTATTAAAGTTCCTCCCATTAAAAAGTAATGGAAGTTTGAAGTCCCCCAAGGCTTCCCTTATCCCATCAGAGTGATCCCAATAAGCAGCAATTTGTCATCACCAGAGGGCTGAAAACACCTCAGCTCCAAAACCAGGGATGAGGGGCTGCTTTTATCAGCCAAAATCCATCTTTCCATGCACCCAAAAGGTGTCAGTGATGAGGGATCAAACCCCAAGAACAGGAATGAGCCAGCACCACAAGGAAGAGGGATGGGTGCCCCAGCACGTGGACATTTGACATCAGCACCAAATGTCATTTTTCCAGGGAGGAACGAGCCCTAAGTTTGGGTGTTTCAGAGAAATTCCATGGACCTTCTCACAGGAAGGATGGAAATCGTGCTGGAAATGAAATTTCCCTCCAAAAATCTTATAATTGGTCACATCCCAGCCAAAGCCATCCAGCAGCCATAGCAAGCTGATTATTCCCCAACTCTGGTGCTCACTAATAAAGGATTTTTTTCCCTGTTTTGCTCATGCTCTGAGTGTTTTACTCCACCCAAGGTCAGAAAAGCTGGAGAATTTTTCTCAGTGCTGAGACATCACCGTTTGCCCTGGTGCTGCACTCAGAGCTGGGCCTGTCGGCCCTAATTGATTTGCAGAGCCTCTGGTCAGAGGCTGAGCTAAACTTAAATACGGGAGGGGAAAGGTTGGTTCAATACCTCTCCCTGTTATCAACTCTTCTTTCTCTCTGCTCTGAGAGAAAAAGGTGAGGCAAAGGAATTCAGTCCGGGTCCTAAATGAAGCTTTCACTTCATTTACATGAGGTTTTCACTTCATTTACTGTGTTTGTGTTAGGATTCTTGTGGCAATATAGAAATTACCAACCTTCGCCTGATGAATGGAGGAGTAGAAGTGGGCTAATAACTCCTGGAATTGGCTTGTCACCAGACCCAACCTCACTTTACTTCTGTATTTCAGCTCCTATTTTGAGCAGTTTCCATTCATTCAGCATTTTGCCCAGCTCACAGCTCCATTAGCCGCTGTCAGAAAAGTAAAATCGGATTATTTGGGGAAACTTGTGGGAGAAAAGGGGCAAGAAAATGAGGAGAAGATCCAAGAGCTTGCACTGTTGCCACCTGATGCTTCACGTCCCTCACCTCCCTCAACTGCAAAGAGCAGGATTACTCTAAATTTAAGATTTAAAACATGACACCCAAATTTCTGTAATTCTTCAGCTGCACAGTCCTTTGTAGCTTCTTCCTTTGCTCTTCCATCAGTGTTTCCAGGTTCAAATATTTGCCAGGGGAGAACAGAGCACCCAAACCACAGGATTTTACCCCTCTCACCTATTTTACAGCCCAGCACCCCTGACCATTCACCAGTTCCCACCAGCCTGGCACGGAGTTTGAAGCATTTTGGTGGTTTGCTCTTCAGGAGAGGGTTTGCTTCCCAAATTCCCTGGTGAAGAGTGATGGAATTCAACAGGAATCATCTCACTTGACTCACCATTTGTGACCCTTGGGACATTTTCCCGTTGTGGGCTGAGGTCACAACGCACCGCTGGCTTCTGCAGTGCATCAGCAGCGCTGTTTTTGCGAGGCAGCGCCACTTTTGTGTCCCCTAATCAGCCACACGAGATCCTGCATCTCTCTCTGCATGCAGGGAATTTGTGCCTTCCCTTTCTGCTGGGAACAAAGCCCCGTGTCTGGAGCTGTTTGTGTGACAGGCTGGGGCTCACTAATGATGCAGGAGCCGTTTGTTCCCCTTCTCATCAGCGCCGTTAATGACGGAGCCCAGAAGAACAGTCAGGACTGGGCCCCTTTGTTTTCAAACAGATTTATTTTTTTTTTCCCCTCTTTCCTTGTGTACACCAGATGATCTAAATTAATCTCTCCTCTTCAGGAATCAAAAATAGCTGTGATAGCCTTTCCCAGTTCTTGCCTCCTCCAAGACTTTCGGTTCCCCTCTCCTTCAGTGACCTGATTAGAGCCCACCTCCATCTGGCTCCTTGGCAGGGGACACGAGCTGGCGGTGCTGCTGGGAGGGCAACTCCTACTCGTTAGCTCTTCCCAGAGGCCAGAAGGAGTAGTTTCCTTCGGGGAAGTTCTCCACCAACAGCAGCCAGAACTGAGGCGAGCGATATTTGAAATGAGAGCTGTTAGAGAACGAAGCAAAGCAGCATTTGCTCATCAGATCTAGATATGAAAACGAATCGGTATTCGCTTCTCGCAGCTTAATTGATAAGGGGAAGCACTAAGAAAATAGTTTCATACTGAACAACCAGTCCCAAACGCTGGTTTTTCGCCTGCACCAGCCTTGCCATCACCTTTGCTTTGGGTTTTCTGCTCACTGGGACAAACTCACTGGCACAGGGCAGCGAGAGCTGTGTGCAGGCACAGAAAGGGCCAACAGTCCTTGCTCAGGGAAACCATTGTAACCTTTCCTCCCTTAACAATTTGTGGGCAAGGCTGGCAAACCCCAACCCAGGGATTTCTTTGCTGCCTGTGCCAAGTTTATTCTGACCAGAAAGTTCCTCCCGGCCCGAGATGTGGGGTCACATCCTTTGACCATCAGCTCCCCTCTCTTCTGAGCCTTCTCAGCACTTCAGCCACTGATTTCTCTTCCCACAAAACTTAGAGACAGCCCCTAAAAGTCCTCAGAGCTCATCCCCAGCAGGGGCTGAGGGCGAGCTGCTCCTCTTGGGTGGTCACAGTCCGAGTCTCAGTCACGCCTGTCAGGAGACCGAAGGGAGCTGAGCACACCCAGGAATTCTGGCCTTGGAGAGGGAATCTTCCTGGGTGGGAAGGCACAAGAAGTGGGTATAAAGTCAATAAACATCCACTCAAGGCTGGTGTGACACCCCAAAGCCGGGCCAGTCCCTCTCCTCTGCACTGCAAACATTTACATTGAGCTGAGACCCAGCTGAACGCCGAGCCTGGAAAATCAGGGCATTATTCAGGCTGCAGAGAGGGCCAGGCAGGCCAGAGCACAATGCCAAAAATGGCATTAGTTCCAGGGATCAGGAGAGACAAAACCCCACATTTAACATTTCACTCTAACAGCCTCAGCAGCCTTTGAGGAACGTTTGTGCCCCTGACTTTCAGAACTGTTTGCTCTGGAAGCAGCACCAGAACGGCCTGAAGGGAGGAAATGAAAAGACAACAAATAAGTCCAGTTGATTGCAAAGCAAGACAGCACTTGAGGTGCTGTGGAGACCAAAAAAGGGCTTTAAAGTCTCAGAGTGGGCACCTGCCAGAGGCTGCAGCTGAGAGCACTGGTTTATTTTAAGGTTGAGCATTAATTGATTTCTAAGTGTAATCACAATTACAGTGTCTTACCCTGATTAATGGAGGCCTTGATTAACACACGGGAACGTGCCACTGTTTTCGTCCTGGGGAGAGGAGGTGAAATTTGTTTTGATGCCATGGCTGGAGTGATCATTTCACCAGAGAACATGGTGCTAATGCCAGGCAATTAATCATCTCTTTTGGTGATTTACAGCAATAAATGATTCCTCATGGCACAGAATGCAGTGGGGTGGATTAAATTCAAGGCTTTAGGATCTGTTTGGCTTTACCTCCTCCATGCTTCAGCTTTAGCGTGCTTGACGCAGCAGTTTGAATTTCTGGGTTGCAAAGCATCTTTCTGCTGATTTTTTAGAGCTTCTGCTACATAATAGAACCACATTACTCGGAGATTTACCATTGCTTGTACTTATTTATAGTGCTGCTCTTAAACTGAGATCAAGGCAGGGCCTTGGGAAGAGCTTCAGGACCACAGGCAATTTAAACCCAACATTTTCTAAGGGTACAATTTGAGAGTTGGCCTTGGGAGAGCTCCTATTTATTTTCCTCCTGGTAAACACGACCACAGAGAGGGGAGGCAGAGAAAAACCAGCTCAAAGACATAATTATAAGGCAGAGAGCTAAAATTAGAGTAGCTCTCCACACCAAAAAGCCATGAAACAGCTCCTGCTTTTCCTCTCCCACCTGGTTTGTCCCCTAAAACAAGGGGCAGAGGGAAAACAGCAAAGGGCAGTGCTTAGAGAGAGGTGTCCACTGACTTTTCCAGAGCTTGGTGGGTAATTCAGCTGCTCTGGTTGGTGTCAGAGTCAGGAAAGGGATAAAACTGTGAATTTTGAGCTAATTATTATTACAGAGATAAATACTGACCGGGAGGGTTTGGGTTTTCCATGGGTGTTCTACAGCCCAGTCCACAGTGACTCCTTTCCTTTTAACCCATGGTGCTCCTGCCAAGTGAGGGAGCTGCAGGAGCATTAAAAGTATCCCCAAATACAGTATTTTCCTCATTTATAGATGAAATAGTGCCATTGTTGGCCAGTGTGTCTGCCCCAGAAATGGCAATTTCCCCTCATTTTGCTGAGGGATTAAAACCAAATCAGAGACACCAGAGGAAAAGCAGTGTAAATTATCACAGTTTGAGAAATCAGTGGAGCCACGCTGATTTTTACTACAGAAAGACACAATTCTAAGTGTTTGAGCTGGTTTTCTTATTTTCTGTGTGTGCAAAACTCTACAGTCAGAGGGCAAAGAAAAGGAACGTCCTCCACACAGCCCTTCCAGGAGCAAGTCCTGCCACTGTGAGCCAGGAAAACAATCCCTGGGCAGGGGCTGATAAGGCTGTGCACAAAGGCCATGCAGAAGAGAGACCTTTATCACCCACCTCTGTTCAGGGGAATCGTATTTACTTGGGAAGAATGGAGCTAACAGCACTGGGCAGCTGCCAGGGGCCAGAGGAGCAGATAAAATCTCCTTTTTTGTACCTCAGAAAGGGCTGCTCAGCCCTGGCTGGTGTTTGCAGTATGCCAGCAGTGTTTGCTTTGGGCTGCTGGGCAGGGGAGAGGCCTGGAAGGAAACAAAAAGCAGGCAATAAACGAGAGAAATGGGATTTTACAATGGGCACATCTGCTCAATAGCAGCTTGGAAGCCAGGCTTCCTAATCACACTTTTATGGATTGGTACCAGAGCAAAATAAAACCTCAGCTCTGCCCAAGCATGGGAAATAGGGCAGGGCCAGAATGGTTTCTTTGTAATTCCTCTTATCCCATCAAGTCCTGTCTTTTCTCAGCCACTTTCCCCAAGAAAACAGGGCCTTATTGAAATAAAAACCTTTGGTCCATTACAAATTTCCATGGAAAAAGATTGAAAATCATTCAAATAAAAAAAGCACTATTTGGCTTCGATTTATTCCAGTTTTCCCCAGTAGCTTTCTCCCCCACAAAAGAGATCACAGCACAAACACAACTGATTTTTGCCCTGGCCACAGCAGCACAGAGTCAGTCAAACTCCACTTCAAAAAAAGTCAGGGGAAAAAAGCAAGGCAGGAACTGCTGAAAACATTCCCAAAAGCTGCCTTTAAACTGCAGCTGGTTCTGTGCATGTGGCGGCTGCTGCTGCTGCTGCTGTGGGGCTTTCTGAAACAAGGCAGCAATTCTGAGGGGGAAAAGCAGCATCAGATCATTTCAGCTGACCTCCCATCCAGCACGGGCAGCTCACTCCTTCCCCTCCCGTCTTTATTGAAGCTGACAAACTGTGCTGGAGCAGAGCACATTTCCCCCCAGGCACCAAGCCTCCAATGAGGAGTTCAAGAGCTCACTCACTCTCCTCTGGCACTCTCATTTAAATCACTTACCACCCCTGGCTGGTGGCGTTAATAACAAAATAAATAATAAAACTTTATATTCTCCCATTTTCCTTCCTTTTCAAGGGCTCCAGGGCCTGGGCAGAGATGAATACGTGAAGTAGCAGGTCCCTTCTTAGGCTTTAGACAGAAACTCTTCCTGTGGATGAGCACTGGGGGCTGGATCCACCCTGTGTGTGAAACTGTTATCAACAATTACTCTTGGAGATAACACCCTGGAATACACAGGATTATGAATTCGCTGACAATATCCCAGCAGGAGCTCGCTAAACTCAACGGAATCCTGATTATGCACTGGCAAAGAGGGAAGAGAAAAGCTTCCAAAGGGATGCAGAGGAGTTACCAGCACACAGAAGGGCTCTGCCTTTCAGCTGCTGCCCCTGAATTGGGTTTGCCTGCTCCGTACCAAAGTGCAGCAGCATCACAGCCCGGCCCTGCTCCCAGGGAGAACAATCCTAATGAGTTTGCCCTTCTAATTGCTCCAGCTGCCAGGGAAAGGGCCTGGCTGGCCACTGTCAGCCTGGTGGTGTCATCTGCGTGTGCCAGGGCAGCAGGAGGGACCAGGGCACATCCTCGGGGTGGGGACAGGGCTCAGTTCAGCCTCATCCCAATGGTGGCTGCAAGAACCATCACAGTTTTGTCCCTTCTGGTCACTCTGGGTCCCAAAAGTGGAGACAAACCACTTCATCTGCCACCAGATGTCACCTGCCAGTCTCTGGTGGGTTTTGAAGCAACGATCCCCCTTTCCCAGTCCACTGCTGTCTCCAGCCATCCCTGGAAGTGAATCCACCCTCAGCTGGGAAGGGTGGCAGGGGACAGCAGCAAACAGACCCGTGTGTCACTGCGTGACACGTCAGCCTGACTGCCGGACCTGCACCAGAGCCTGCAGCTCTGCTGGGCACCACCAGCACTGGAAAACCCAAATGATGGTTTTACCACCCCAGCACCCTGCCCTGAGCACAAATTGTGGGAGCAGCTCCCCAAACCGGCGGGGTTTGTCCCCAAAAGAGGCCAGGACTCCCTTCAGTGCACACTGTCCCTCCCTCTCCTAAGCTACAATGAATTTGGTCACAGACTGCAGAAAGGGAAAGGAGCCCAGCTTGGGAATTGCCTCTGTTGGGAGGGACTGACAGGTAATGCCAGTCAAAATGTGGGATCTTTTCCCTCCAGAGAATGGAAAGAGTTCATCCCCCCAGGCAGATTTCAGAGCTCAGAATCACAGTGCTTGTGGCTGGCTGTCAGTGCAGATATTGTGAAATATGTGCACAAAGTTTCTCTGCAGCTGTGGCGGCACAGGAAAGATCCCAATAATTACTAAAACTATTTAGGTCTTTCTTAAGCATGAAATATGCAACATGTGTGGCAGACAAACAGGCCCTTTCTTCTCAATTTAGCTGGCAAATACAGGAAAATCATAAGGCTGCCCTAAACAGGCAGAGGAAACAGATCTTAAATTATATTAATCCTTAAAATCATCCACCAAGTGTGCTCTGGGAGCTACCTCCTGGAAGATTGGAGCAGATTTGGGACTGTAGACTGGGAACTGCCCACCATGAGAGACAAAACTTCCAAGGAAAGGGGAAGCACGGGGCCAAGTCTGGAGCCCAGAACACTTCTGCCCTTATCATAAGATAAATGAGCCCACTAAAGGGCCCTGAAACCACCACACTCCCAGTTTAAATTCCCCATTTCAGGGACTGAAATGAGGCAGTTTGAGCTCAGGCACAAGCGCCCGAAAAAGATTCATTAATCCTCCAACTCGTGCCAGTTCCTTTTCGAAATTCTCACACACGCCCTGCTCCACTTGTTCTCCAAACACACCCCTAATGAAAAGGATTTTAAACCACTCTCTTTCTATTTGCTAATAAACACTGTTAATTCCCCTGATCAGACGTTTATGACACTTGCACGCTGTTAATGTCACAAGTGTTTCCTTGAGCCATCCATCCTTTCAGAGAGATGAAGTTCTGAAGGGATCTGACTTCCTGCCACTGCAGTTCATTGTTGTACTCCATCCCATATGCATGGGGAAAATTAAAAAATCTGCAAGGCTGCCTCGTCACCAAAATAATTACTGTCTGGGAGAAAGTAATAAAGTAATCTGTGCTAATTGAAACTGTGAAATATCTGCTTCTCCATCAGCTTGTTCAATACCTTGGATAAAACACACAGCCCCTGAATTCAGCTCTGGTGCTCTGGATTATAAATTCTCCTCATTTTCTCTCTCTCCCAGCACTTAAAAACTGCGAGTGCTGATATTAATTATTTCAAGATTTTTTTGGCAGTCATTTCCTCTAATAAAATTCTCTCCTTTTAGGGAATTATACATCAATCAATCCAACCTTCCTTGTGTCTTTATGAAACGAGACATTCCAGCCTGTGCTCCAGCCTTCCATTCCCTCTCTTCTTTTGAAGGTCACATCAACAGGCAAGAAGAATCTTTCTCCCAGATTCATTCTATAAAAAATGGCCCAGAAAGAGAAGCTCTTGCAGGTTCTCACACAGCCACTGAGAGGATTTAGCCCAGACTGGTTGTAGATCCACAGAACTCCTGGAAAATTGTATTTTTATATAATCTATCTAATATAACCCCCCCAGTTCCTCTGCACGCTGGTCCATCCGTGCTGTGCCCTCTCAGCTGAAGAGCC
This sequence comes from Corvus hawaiiensis, assembly GCF_020740725.1. Lineage (NCBI taxonomy): Eukaryota > Metazoa > Chordata > Aves > Passeriformes > Corvidae > Corvus > Corvus hawaiiensis. The sequence continues at coordinate 5,801,545 of NC_063237.1, read as the reverse complement.
ACTTCCAGGTAAATTATTTTTTAGGGAGATTCAGAGGTTTTCTCCTCTTTCTCTGCTGAGGAGAATCAAACTCCTTCTCTAAGTGCTTCTCCCTCTAATCTGACAGAGAGCTGAGCCGACCTGGAAAACTGAGAACCACTTGGAAGTGAAAGGCAGCAAATGGTGCTGCAGGAGGAGCTTTACTGGCTGCGCTCTGCTAATCAGGAGAGGCAACACCACATCTCCAGCAGTTTGAGAGCAGCACCAGCGTGGCCTGCAGGTGCTCAAGCAGAATTCCAGCTAGGCAGGGGTTTAGGCAAGAGGAGATTCCCTGATTGCCAGAAACTGAGGGGCAGAAAATCTCCCTGCGGTGATGAACAGAGCCGGGGCAGAGTGCAGCACAGGTGTTGGTGAAATATGGGATTGAGATCTGGGAAATCACAACCCCAAATCCCTCCTGCCACCTCCTCTCCCCAGGACTTCGCTCCTCTCTCCCCTTCCTCCCACTGCAGCGAGAGGTTTGGGGAAGAATCCATTCCCAATTCTGTTTCTGGGGCATTTTACAGAAAAGGTTGCAGCAGCAAACCACCTCCTAAATTACATTTAAGAGAAATATCCCAATCTTGACCCGTGGGAGCCATTTCTTGAGCATCCCAAGCATGGAATTTGCCAGGAGTGATGCTGGGGAGCCACACGAGGAGCCGCTCTGGCAGCTCCTTTCATCGTCATCAGTGGTGTCCCCTCACCCTGAGCTGCTGGAGAAAGTCTGGGAATGACCGAGCTCAGGAATAAAAAGCAAAACACCCCAGCTTCACCCACCAGCAGCAGGAAAGGAGGAAGCGCCGAGTTCTCATCCCAAATGTTTACTTTGTATAAATATGGCCTTAATTACAAGTATCAGCTTCAAAGCCTCAAGGCCTCTCTGTCCTGACGATCCTCTGAATCCCTCTCCCTCTGCAAGCAGCCACATTCCAACAGAAAAGCCAAAGCCATGAAAGCTCCGCTCACATCTCCGGGTGGCTTCTGTTTCCAAACAAACCTCGTGGAGATGCTGCTGCTCACATTGCTCTGGAGACAGCTGGGGTTATATCCAGCACGAGGCTCTCCAGCTTTTCCACAAATATTGTTCTTTTCATGGCATTGAAGGAATTTCCGGCTTCCTAAAGTTGTTTATGTCTGGCTCGGCCTTGCCCCTACAATCTCTCCCTCAAAGGAGATGCAGGCTCAACCAAAAATGTCTCAGCCACACAACTAAATTCCACTTTTCACACATCCCCTCAACTCTTCACCAAATAAGATGAAATTTTATATGGAAAACGCCAAATCTTTGCATACAAAGGCCCAGTCCTAGAGCCAGTGGTGCTGGTGGTTTCCTGCTTCACTCCCAGGAAATCAGGGAAGCCAAGACTCAGTTTTCACAAGTCCTGGGTGAAAAATCAACAAGAAGTGGATTCTCGGTGGCTCAGATTTCAGGAGGATTGGGATGCTTTGATACAGAGTTAATTAGGCATTAAAAGAGTCCCATCAGAGCTAGGAAAATATCATCCATAAATCTCTGTGCTGCCTCATTAGCCTTTAGGACATCAGCTCCAAGTAAATCAATTGATTGAGGGGGAAAAAAAAACACCAACAAAACAAAACAAAACAACAAACCAGGAGGAAGATTCAAGATTATTTAGAAATCTCTATTCCTACTTTGATCACAAGAGAAAAATAAGCTGTAATTCTCAAAATCCCCATTTTAAAGGGACACAGGTGAATAAGGGGCCAAAGATCCGATCCACCTTGTGCTGTGGAGTCCAAACCCAATCCGTTTCCAATATTTTCCCAGTCTCCTCCCAGATAATTCATATTTTAGAGACTTCAAATGGGACTCTAAATGACTTGTGAAGAGGAGTGAGCTGTTAAAATCAGGGGAGGAAACAGAACTGTGATGACTGGAGGTTTCTGCAGCAAAGAAAAGGTATCAAAGCATAACTTAGCAGGTAAAAAATGATGCTGTTTAGAGAGACAGGGGAAATTAAAGCTGAAATGTTTAATTATGAAGAGCAGAAGAGAGAAAGTACTAGACAATCTCAACCACAGCTTTTGAATTAACTCAGTTCTACCCAGGCTGCAGAGAGAGTACTGGGGAGCAAGGCAGGGAATCTGGGCTGGGTTTAATCAGCTGGGGATCTTCTTCCCAGGCAGGGAAGTTACTGGTCCCACGTGCCTGGGGGTGCTGGTTCCCCCCCGTCCCTGGGTGTTCACACGTGGCTTTCATTGCATCGATGGAGAAACCACTGCGTGATGGAACAGCAGCCTGGGTGGGCTGGGACAGGGAATTATTCACTCCAGCCTCCCCCTAAATGCATCTGCTCTGCAAACAAACCCAGACACCTCCTAACCTCACACACACAGCTCCTCCCAGTGCCACATTTGCATTTTTCAGCCCTAATTTCCCTTTAACTGCTCTGCAAAGCCATTAAAGCCCTGGATGTTGAAATAGAATTCCCTGACTTCCAGCCAGAAGCATCCTCCGTTCCAGGGCAGTTGGGTGCATCAGGAAAAGTCTCCTCCCTGCATTAACAGCCCCCACTTCCAACAGCACATTCTGCATCCAAGACCCCTTATTCACACCCATTAATTACTCAGGACTCCTAATTACCCAGTGGGAAGAATTGCACAGCTTAAGTAAGAAAGCCAGGAATGCTGGAAAGAGTTGGAGTGTTCATTCAGGCTCCTCCAAGAGACCCAGATGTGCAGAGTTTGCAGATGCAGGGGAGCTCCTGAACCTGGGGAAACTGAGGCAGCACAGCTGGGAGTGGGGTTGCTCCACTTGGGAAGGGTTCTGCTGATTTGGAAGTGAAAGAGTTTTCAGCATCATTTCCCTAACAGTGAATTCCAGAATGAGACCAGGGAGTGACAAATGTCACCCACAGACTTCAGTCACCTGAAAATTGGGGCAAAGCCCACTCAGGCCATGGATCCATGCCAACAAATATCCACGGGGCTGCTTTTCCCTTTGCTTCCCTGCGACTTCTTGACCGAAAATGCCCCAAATTAAAGACCAGGAGGGGTTTTTTTTCCATTTGTTGGACTGTCCTTTGTGCACTAGGTCAGGATAAGAATTCTGCTATTCCTAAGTACAATAAATCTTCCCTTAAAGTTCAAGCTTTGGCTTCACTACTTTGGTGTCCCTGAATTAGGAATGTTTCTTGGCTTCAGCATCCCAGACAGGACCAGGGCATCCTTTGGTCATTAAAGAGCAAAGGTTTCACCATCATAGAGATGTTTGCAGTGATAAATGGAAGTTTATCAGGTGATATTTCAGTTAATTCCAATTTGCACAAAACTTTTGTTGTTCCCCCTTTTTCAAGGCTCTTAGGGACACCTTATGCTGCTCCTGCCTGCTGCCCTCTGTCAGCATGGACACCCAGCTCCCAGCTGGGACTCATCCAAGCCAGGGTGACATCAGGGCCTGGTCTCCTTTGCTGGTTTTTCCCCAGAGCTTGTGCAAACTCCCGGCCTGATGCTGCCCCTTATCTCTGCCCTGCACAAACAATTCCTGGGCCGACCTTTCTGAGGGAATCAGCCCAAGCAGGGCTCATCTAATCCCCTGGAAACAAGATTTTTTTGCTTCCTCTGAGCTCCCTGGGTAGTTTTGATTGGATGCAGGGAAGAGTGGGGGAGTCAAAAAGAACAATCTCCTCCTAGGGGCAAACTTTTCATCAAGGCAGCACAACAATGAACCCCAAGATGACAAAGTGCTCCAGCCCACTTCCATCTCTTTTACTTCTTTCCTCTCTTAAACCCAAGGAAAATAAATGGCAGGCCAAAAGCTACACTGCTGCAAAATTCAGAGGGCAGGGAGGCTTTTGCAAGCTCTCATGGGATCATTCTTTGCACAGTTCAAACTCAACAGCTGGGAACAACTTGGAAGTAGGAGCTCCTTCAGACAGCAGAGCAGAGAAGGAGCACTGATGCTCTGACTCCTTTATAGGGTATTTCTCTTCCTAATTCTTGCACTTGAACAGTAGAGAAAATAGAGGTACCAAACCCACTCAAGAAAACATTTGTACCACTGAAATCCCTGAGAAATCTGATGTCTGTGGGGTCAGGACTTACCCAAGAACTTGAACAGTAATTTCTCCAACCATTTTAGCCCAGCAAAAGGAGAACAAACAGGCCTGGCTCTCTGGAGAGAGGCACCAGCCACAGATGTTTCTATTTCAAGTAAAACCAAACTGCAAAGTCAAGAGGAAAACCAAAAAAAAAAAAATAAGCACAGAGCAAGGAAAACAATCCCCAAGTTTGTACAAAATTGTCCATTTTGGGACATGCTGGGCTGGGGGGGAGCTGCTCCTTTTCTCTTTTTTGTGAGGAACAATTAATTAAACCCAAGTGACCCAGTTCCCAAATCCATCCCTTTTTCCAGCTGCAGGGATTGTGTCCAGCTGGCTGACCTTGACTGGCAGATGAGTTTTAAAGATAAGCAAAGAAACCCAACCCTTTAATTTCACCAGAACTTTTCACCAAGGGTTGCTTGTGAAAGCAGGGGCATGCAGACACAGAATTCCAGCTCTGGACGTGGCTGGAGGTGTTTCAAACTCACAACAATCAACACCAAAATTTGACTGGGAAGCATTTTAATTTTTTCCTGTCATAATGTTTAGCTCAGGAGTGTAAATTATGAACCTCATGTCATCTGTGAGATACAAGTTTATCCAAATAAGTTAATTTTTTCTCCCCACTGATGACATACAGATCCTAAATATTACCTTGGAAATAATCCCTGCATTAAATGAAAGCTCAGACTCAGACATGCACCCAGCTAAACAAATTAATATAACCTAAATAAAGTTATCAATCTCAGTACCTGCCTCTGTGCACCCCACCAGTCCATGGCAAAAAAACCAATTGAGCCTAAACCTTTTTTCTCATACCCTAAATTCAGATTTTCTCGTGTTTGTCTGAGGTTACACCCCATAAAATCACTGCATCCACTGCCACAGTCACTCATTAAGGGGCAGTAACTGGATCCTGCACCTGCAGTTTAACTCCTGCACCTTTGTTACTGTTCAATCCAGCAGAAGCAATAAAACCTAATGAAGGGAAAGGTCCCGTTGTTTGTGGGCATGAGAAGACACAGCCAGGAGTTGGCAGTTTGGAGAATGAAAAGCAGGACTCCATCAGCTGCTGCTTTGCCTCTTTTTTTTTTTTTTTTTTTAACTCTCTCCAAGGAAAAAAAAAAACCCTTATATCTGCAACAGCCACGAGTTAATTGCAGACAAATTGATGGAGTTTGCATAGGAACCAGAGCTGGAGATTAATTCAATTTAAAGGCATCTGGCTGAGCAAACCGAAGCTGCTGCTGCTGCTGGGTTTCTGTGGGGGTGTGAGGGTGCAGAGTGCTCAATATTCCAGGAATCCCTGGAACCTGCACAGCAGCTGCTCAACACCTGGACCACAGAACTCTGGGCAGAGGAGCTGCTGGGATGCTCAGAGAGGAGGGTCCTGGCCCTGTGTCCCTCCTGCCCAGGGGCATCCTCACCCCCTGATCCAGCTCCTGTTCCACGGGAATTCAGCAGGTGCAGGGCAAGATTTGGGGCTGTCCCAGGCTCTGTTTGTGCTTTCATTCCACCAGCTGAGGATGTTATGAGCAAAGGCTATGCACAAACACAGCAGTGCATGAAGTGGAAGTCTGAAATCACAGAGTTTGTGCCCCAGTTCCAGGCAGGGCACACCGGAAAGTGGCCCTGGCATGGGAGGATACAGAAAATCCTGGACAGATGGAATATATCTCTGTGTGGGGAGATAACAGCTGGAACAACAGCCCTCAGGCCTGACAACCAGGGATTGTGGCCTGAGAGGGGAAAAACAGGTGAAAATGAGGAATAGAAACACAAGGGGAGTTTTTCAGCCTCTGAGCAGCAGAAATGAGGATCAGAAATCCCATCTCCCACTGATAGGTTTGTAAATAAGGAAGCACATCCCAAATCCTTCTCCATTTGCCTACAGCCAGCAAAGCACACACTTCAGCCCCTGATTTTCAGGCTCATCTCCGTTCCCTCAGTCCCCCTCACTCAGCCCAGGCTGACAGGAGGCACCTGCTGCAGTGCTGGGGGCTGAGCTGCTGCCAAGGCTTCCCCTCACACAAAATCCCAGCTTTTCCATCATTCCCACACGAGGTGAGGCCCTGGGGCAGTGCTGCAGAGGCTCCTTCCACACTGGATTTCTCCATTTAAGCACAGAGAGAACAAACATCTTGTGACAGCAGAAGGTGTTGATCAGTTTTGTTGGGGAAAGCCTCCCCTTCCCCGGGGAAAGTGGAAAAACCTCTCCAGGAAAGCAAAGTTGGGGATGTCTGATCTCATCTGTGCTTGTGTGGGGAGGTGAATCCCATCTCTGCCAAGCAGTACCCAGGCACAGGGCTGCAAATTCACTCCACAGTCTCTGATCTTCCTTTCTCCCACCTCCCTCCCAAGAAACAGCCTCCAAAAAAATAAAATTAAAAAAAAAGAAAGAAATGTGTCCACAAAATGCAGCCATTACGGATTCCAATATGGAACAACAGTTTGTGAGAACTCCCTAACAGAGCTGTCAGAGCTGCTTTGTGCACCCATATGTTGCTCTGAACAAATGCTTTTAATCTTTAAAGGTCGCATTGGAAGCGTTCCCTCCACCCCTTCCCATCCCTCCTGATGTCTCCCAAACCTCCTGGAGATGGTTGCTATGCCATGGGTGAGCTGGGTGCTTGGTATGGAGCAGGGAGAGTGGCTTGTTTTGATTTTAGTTTAAATATTTAGACACAATTTGCATCTAATTAACATGCTCATGGTTACAGAAACGCAGCAGAGAGCCTGCAGCAGCTTTGTGCAAATGTCACATCCAAGACGACGCTGGTGGTGCTGTGACAGCCACCTCACCTCAAAATTAGCAACCATTCTGCTGGAGGAGGAGGTTTCCACCTGATGTGCAGATAATCAGCCCTGTCTCTCGGGAAGAAAAGGAGAAATTCCTTGGAAAACCCTCAAAATGCTGAGCTGGAGGCTCAAACATCCCAAGTTCACCCCAAGAAAGGGTTGGATAGCACAAGCACACTGATAAATGCTAATGGAGAAATAAATATGGATTTAAAACATTTTTACAGGGCACCTTAATATTTCCATGTGTGAAATCGTCCATCCCAGGAAAACACCCCACTTCTACACACCAGCGTGTGTCACACAAATGTCATTTCCCCCTAAAAAAGGCTCATCCAAGCCTTGCTTCCCATTTTCCAGGCAGGCAGCCCAGGGTTTGAGCTGAGCTGGACAGCACTGGAAGTTCTACCCAGCAATTCCAGAGCATCAGGGCAAGATCTGGTGGGGAAAAAATCCAATTACCCCAGTCCTCTCGGGACCACTGCACCCAGGCAGGAATATGATCCTGCCAGACACAGAAATAAGGGAATTCAGCACCTCCTGCTAATTATTTAATGACCTACTCTCCTTTTTCCTTGCTTCTGCTGCCCCAAATTCCCCCCAACAAACACCTCCACAGAAATGAAGGAATAAACTTCAGATGAATTTAACATCAAAACCCAGAGCTGGGCTGAGGAGTCAATAAAGTCGATAAACACCATCCAAAGCACCTGTGGATAACATTCCCCGTGCCTCTGGCTGCACTGGGGGAAGCCAGAAGTAGCTTTTTGGTCAGAATCACTCACTCACACCACCTACAAAAGGATGAGAGAGCCAAAACTCAGTCTTGTGGGAGTCTCCTGTGCTTTCCAGCTCATCCTTCTCCTCAGTGATCCATCATTTTCTCCCTGGCCCTACTCCTCTCTCCAGTTGACTTCAGGTGCAAACCGGGGAAATTGAACAAAAATCGATATCTACATTTCAAAAAGCAGGAGACAAATGGACTTGTTATCTTCAAAACTCTCTCTCTCAGCCTTGAAAAGCAAGAAAGAAAACGTACAAAAGACCTATAGACAGAATAAAAAAAATATTATTAAAAAGTGTCCATTGAAGTGTGTCCAAATCTGAGAACAATCTCTGAAGCATCAGGATGGGAGGAGAGGCCATGGTTCATCCCAGACACAAAACATTCCCACTCCCTGGCTCGCACAAAGGGCCTGAGAAGCAGTGGGGCATTTGCTCAGTTTGGAGAATGGTTTCCAACACAATACACTCCCACAATAGCCCCCAGATGTAAAGCTAATCAGAGGGGACACATTCACAGAGATCAGACCTGAGCGAGTGGCCACCTTGACAGATTCTTCTATTGATAATTTCTTGAGCTCTTTTCTCACAGGGGATTTTTCTTGCTCCCTCACATTCCCTTTCAACAGGCCCTGCTCTTGTTTCTGAGCATTTCCCTTGGCTCCTGGCCGGACAAAAAAAGTGGGTTGTGGGGAGGAAGCTTTGTGGGGAAGCCAAAATCACTGGTCAGGGGCACAGCAAAGGGTGAAGTGGCTTTTATGCAGTGAGCTGTTTTTCTGAATTCTGCTCTTTTTAAAGCACCCATCTTCCTTCAGGTGAATGCTAATAAGCCAGAAAAAAAAAAATAAATAAATAAGAAGGAGTCAGTGCTCAGGAGCTTGTAAGCTTGGATTATATTAATCAATAAATACTCAGGACGAATCAGCCCAGCTCTGTAAAAGGCTTTTCCCAGCACACTTTGTTATCCCAGCTCCTACAATTAGAAATTAGGGATCAGAGCCCTTAAGAGGGCAGATCATCTCAGATTTAACAAGTTCTGTTACAGCACAAAACACCTGGGCTGCATCAGGACCTGGTGAGGACTTTGGGCCTCACCAACTTTCAGGAAGTTTGCTTGGCATTGAAACAGGCATTATCCAGCACCTGGATTGTTTTCATTTTACCTTTTTGCCCTTTAAATGAAATATTCTCTCACCAAGTGTCCACCACTGAGAGCAGCTACAGGAACACAGCTGAAGCTGCTGCAGCAGTGTCAGGGCTCATATTTTTCCCAAGCAATTTGGGGAGAGCCAGTTCTTTGTCACGTCCCAGGGACCAGTGACAGCCATCAGGAATGTAAAGCCATACCTTGCTTTGAGTCTCTGATATCCAATTCCAAATTTTTGGGAGCACTTCATTTTGGTTCGATGAGCTTAACTCACTTTTAATGGCCCTGTTAATTGCCTAATTGTGAAACCGAGGCTGCCTCTATCTCTGAAGCACATTCCTTGATGGAAAAAATCTGTTTGGGTGAATGGATGCCCCTCCACTTCCCCCAGCAGGTGCTAATTTGGTTTGTGTGAGTGGGTAAATAGCTCTAAAGTGTCTGGGTGTGCATCAGTACCTCACATTTTTATATCACTGTTACCTTCCCGAGTGCTGCAGATGACAGATGTTCATTAGTCAGAGCAGACAGAGCCATTCCCTCCCCTGGAATATTACCTTGCCTCATGAATATTAATTATTCTCCTTGTGACAGAGCAGGGCAGGGTTTTATCCTCATTTTATAGGCCAAGAGCAAAGGGAGTTCAACAGTTCCCATGAGGGAGGGCTGGGGCAGGACCTGCACAAACTCTGGATTCTGGTCTGTTTGGCTCTTCTTTTAGCTTTGCTTTTGGCTTTTCTCTGGGAATGCTGCCAGAGGGATGCCAGCACTGAGAGGAGCCAGCCCTGGGCTCTGCAGCTGAAGGGCACCAGGAGCTTGCTCCCTGCACCACATTCTCCATCTCCCCAGGGCGGTGAGGTCAGCCCCGTCCCAGCCTCACAAACCCTCCTCCAGAGTATTTTGGACACCCAGCAGCATCCCCTGATGGGGATTGATGCTTTTAGCCCTCACAGAAGGAGCTGGAATCCCAGCTCACCTTGTTTTGATCAGCATCCCTTAAGCAGACGATGCCTGTGGACATCTCCGAGTGCTTTGCAGTGAAGGAAAAAATTCAGCACAGCCTCTCCCCTGTTCCACAGGCAGCCCATCCCCTCCTCCCTCTGCTTTCCCCTCCAGAAGTGCTGTAATTCCTCCCTAATTGGAAGCCACAGCAAAGGGCTTGTCAGCCCCTGCTCCAAAAGCTGCAGAGCCTGGAACCCATCCTGGCGGCCACAGCTGAGGCAGAGGAAATGCCCTATAAATAATCAAAAGGGAACAATCATTAGCCAGCCATCTTGTAATAATAATTTGAAATGGATGTGCAATTTATAGAGAGAATAATTACGAGCAAGGCCCTTTAGCCATAACGAATGCACTCAGCTAATGATAACTCCTGCAGGCCCACGCCTGGGCCTCCCTCCCGGGGCTGACAGGCTCCTGCCAAGGAACACAAACGCAATGGGACCGCCTGGAAAGCCTCCGGGGAGGATTAGGTAGGGAAGAGCTGCTCGGACTAAGAACAGCCCTTGCCCTCGTGTGTGCCTTGGTGAAGGAGCAAGGGCAAGCTCAGCCTAGCAGGGAGCAGCTCCTGAGCAAAGCCCTGCCTTCAGCCTGGGGAATGGAGCAGCAGCTGGCCTTGATCCCAAATCCCCAGAGCCTGGGCTGCAGGGTCAAGAGGGGATTTCACCCTGCAGGGCAGCTCTGAGCAGCACTCCCAGCCCCAGAGTGCTGCTGAGGCTCACACAGGGGATGCTGGGGAGAAGCAAGAGGAGCCAAACCCCACCACAGATGATGGTGTGGGACAAGAAGGAGCCTCTAGGTCACCCCAGCAGCTTTTCCTGATGTTCTGCAGAGGCAGAGGATGACAAACTTCCCCCTGTGAAATCCCACAGTGCTCCTGTCCGGCTCTCTTACAAACTTCTAAGGAGATTTTTGAGCAGGAAGCTGTTTTCTCACCTTTTTTTCTGTTGGTGTAATGAACTCCCAGTGCTCAGAGTAACCTCCAGGGCCATTTTCTGTGTAGCCACCACTGCAATATAAATAACCATCCCAAGAAGAAAAATGTGGGTTGGTTTGAACTCAGCACACCATTTAGCCTGCCTGGAAAAAACCCACAGAATTTTGGAAGAAATGTGACAATAACTGGACTTTAAGGTTGTTAAAAGTAAAAAAACCAGCCCTGTTCTTTAATTTAGGGCCAGCGTGACCTGGCAATTAGTCATAGGCCAGGCTGCAGCTCAATTAAGACAAACAGCTCAGCGTAATGGAATTGGTAATGTGACCAACAGGAGCAACCTGAGTTATAGCCTCAATTTTCTCCATGCCTGATGGGTTTGAAATAAGTTCAAAGAAGGTCAAGTGGTTGGGTTTTCATTTGCTGATCTCACACAAAGTTTCCCCCTCCATTTCCCTCTCCCTGTGTCATCACTGCTCTGCCTCCCATGCCTGAGCTTCCCCCAGCCGTGGTTGTGCTCTGAAGCAGGTCCAGAACAAGATCTAAGCAAGGGTGACCTGCAAAGTTTCTCAGCACAGTCCAAGAAATGTCATTTCTCGCTCTCTCTGCAAGCTTTCCTCTGCCTGGTGTTTCTTGGGCTTTTCCCTCTCCCCTCAGGCAGCTCAGACGTGGAAAGGGAGCAGAAAGCAAAGCCCTGAGAGTCTTTGCAAAGCTGCCCTTCAACCACAAAGTAGGGGCTGAAGCCACCTCGGGGCACCCAAGGAGGGTTTGGGATCCCTCTGTCTCCTGCTCTGAAGCCTTGAGGGGTGGCTGATCCCACCTCTGCCAAATCCAGGCTGGGAAAATGGCACAGGCTCCCATCCCACAGGGAATGTGCCCAGGCTGAGGGCTCCCTGCGCCGTTCCTGCCTGGAGAACGCTCCCAGTTCCTCTTCTCCATCAGTGACAGAAGGACCCAGCCATGGTGACATGTGACAAGGGCCATCCCAAAGCTCTGTCCCTGCATTCCCTTTTTCCCTCCCAGATCCAGGCAGCTCCTCCAGTGTTTGTGCAGGGCAGCAGTGCCATCCAGTGGCTCCAGCCCCGAGCCCCCCAGCCCCACCTCGGGGGCAAATCAGCTCTGTTTTCCCTCTAATCCACGGCAGGAATTGCCAAAGGGCTCTCCACGGCTGCAGGGATGAGGGGAGGAGCAGCCGGGCAGTGGCAGAGAGCTCTTATTGCAATAAAATTATCAGGTTTTAGCACTTTTACTGCCCTGGAGTCACACAATTGATTTGGGGGGAGCACCGTGAGCCAGAGGGGTCTCTCACACAGCAGCAGGGCAAGGGCTGATCTGGCATATCCAGAGGGGGATTAACCCTTTTCTCCACTTGGCCCTTCCCCTTTCCCTGGACATTCCCATGGCTGCAGCTCGGAGCCAGCCCATCCCTTGCGCTACCCAAGGTCTCCCTCCACATTCTCTGCACAGCCCTCAGCCCCTTCCTGCGGCATGCCAAGCCTTATCTTCCATGTTCTCCACCTGCTAACCCGCCTTTCCCCTTGTTTTAGATCCAAATTCTTCAATTCCCAAGGCAGGAACTTTCAAAGTTTGCCCTCTGATCCCTCTTCAGTCTCCTTAACTCTGCCCCAGCATCAGTGGAGTGCAAAGCTCCATTTCTGCAGGATACAGGTTCTCTGTTTATCAGGGTCTCAGGGGCAAAATTCCCACCTCGTGTCCATCACCCCTCCCTGCCCCAGCCCCCTGTGGCACCGGGGTGCTGTTTTCTGGAACTGCCAAGGCCGCAGAAAATTCCTTCCTTCCTCCCTCTCCCTCAGAGCTGAGATCCCTCAGTAGATAAACAGAGAGGAGGGAGGAATTTATTCTCTTTCAAAAGAGAGTGAATCTCAAGAGAAGCAGTTACAGTATCTACAACAAATTGAAATATCCAGCCTGCCTGAAATTCAGGGATTTTAGGGAACACAGGCCCTTCTGGACAGTGTGTGGGGGGAAAAAAGCAGCTCCAGAATTCTAGCTGATGCAGCTTCAGCTTGGAAAAAGCTCCTACACATGGGGAAATCTGTCCATGTCTCATCAATAGCCAGCACACAGAACTTCCCAACCACAGACACCTCCTGGGAACCAGGGAATAGCTTGGAATTCCTTGAGAAAAGTGCAGCTTCCACATTCTCCATGTAAAGCATCCAGACATCCATCTCACCTGCCCAGCTCCTCCCAATTTCAGGGCATGTTTCCCTCAATACATTAAGAATTAAAGCAATAATTAAGTGTCCAACCCCTTGAGAGCTCAGTGCTGAGCCTGGGGAGCAGCAGCAGCCCCCAAACCCCTCAGGCACACCCCGAGCATCCTCACCCCTCAGGTGAGCTTTGTTTCCTGTCTGCATCTTCAGCTCCAGCCAGCAACTCCCCTGCTGCTGCTCAATTACAACATCAATCAGCCACATTAGGCCAGGAGTCTCAGGAGCTGTTAATTCCTGAGAAAAGGATAATGAAGCCAATAAAACCAGACCTTGTTGTCCCCAGAAGGCCACTGTGAGTCAGGTCTGAGGTGCAGAGTGCCACGAGCCCCCCTAATTGCACCGTGCACGCCTGGGGCTGCTAGGGAACTCTTTTTCTCAGGGATTATTAGGGGAAAAGACATGATTTGCTTATAAAACACTGCTTTGGAACTGCAGCCGGGCAAGATGTGTAAGGGGGAGGCAACCACAAAGAAATAGGCAGGGTAAGAGTCAAAAATAAGGAATCTCCAAGGTACAACCCCAGTTCCTGCCACTGCCAACCTCAAATCCACGTGAGCTTCACTTGGCCCCACCCACAGGGGCTGCAAAGGCTGAAAAAGCTGAGAAAAGCACCAAAAGCTGCAGCTGGGAGAGACAGGAACACTGTCAACATGTTTAATTCCTAACACATTCCTGCTTGTTTTGTCCTCAGCTCCAGCATCAAAGCTCCTTTTTGCTCTGAGGAGGAAAAAAAACCCCAAACCTGTGTCTGAAAATTTAAATTCAGGAGCCTCTTTTTTAAACATTTCCTGCTCAAATCCCTCCAACCTGATGGATTTTCCAGTGTCCCAGACAATGGGGGCCGCTTCTAGATAAGCTTCTCAGGTTATCTGTGACCCTCTGATATTTGTTTGAAAAGGAAGATGTTGAAGTGCCCCACTTGTAAAAATCAATTCAGTGGTGTCAGCACACGGTGCTGCCTCATTTCTCCTGGAAGATACTCCCTCTTCTGACTCCCTCCAGTCCTTTTTAACCCCAAAGGTCCTTTCCTATTAAGATAAGGGTACTTTTTGATGTGGGGGAGAGGTTTCTATCAGCTCCTTCACTTGCGGGGTTGAATAGAAATGGCCTGGGATGATGGGATACAGGATAAAGCCATTTCTGACTCCTGACAAACAACATCAAATGAGTTTCTTCAACCCTTTTCCCCAGAAAATGGCTGGGAACCTGGAGGCTTTTACAGCCCAGACCATGTGCAGAAAAGGGGCTGAAATGGTTCCATTTTCAAAAACTGGGAAGTGAAAATCTAAGCTTTGGTTTTAATGACATCCTCCAAGATTGAGATTCTCTGATGATAATTTTAAGAAGTTATACAGAAAAATAATCCTACCAAAAATTTAATATTCATCCAGAAGTCTGTTTTCATCCCCAAACATCTCATAAAATAGCTTTTGCCAGCATCGCCTCCCTGCTTTGAAACCTGGCTCCCTCAGCACCCTCCAGTCCTAGACATTGTTTCCCATATGCTGCAGGCAGATGCTCCCTTGAAGCCTCAAGGATTTGTTTGGGGGAGGAATTTTTCTTCCAGGAAAAAGGCCTGAAGTCCCGGTTCTATTCTGATTTACCTCCTCATTCCCTGTAAAACCCAGACAGCAGAGCCACGTGGATGGGAAGTGCAAAAAGGGGCACCCAGATTCCCCCCAGGCTCATCCCTGGACTGGAAATGCTGGGAAGGAGTGCCAGGGGTGCTGTTAAAAATCCAGTGGGAGCCCATCTGCTGAGCTAATTCCCAAGGAAAGCCGAGTCAACAGGCCCTGGTGCCAAAAGAAAGGTTTTCCTCAGAGTAATTATATGAGGGACTAATTAACAGTCGATAATCCCAATAAAAATCGACATTAAAGTCCATAAGGGGCAGGGAGCCCGGGGCTGATCATCGGTGCTAACGAAGCAGAGCCAGGCAGAGCCCTGGCAGCCAGGTCAGACTGAGAAAACAGCTGCAACAGTCCCCAAAAACCAGCTGGGAACAATCCCGGGGCCACCAAAATGTCAAAATATTTCTGTCTTTGCAGCCCCTACAAGCTCAAGGTAGAGGCAGCAAAGGGAAAACAGAGTATAATTAAAGCACTGTGAGCATCTCTCTAGCCTGGAGTAAGGACATGGAAGAGCCAGAGGCAGCAGGCAGAGGGACCTGGCAGGATTTGTGAGGACTGACTTTAAGTTCTCTGAGACTGGGGTTGGTTTTTGGCTCAGTGGAACACTTGGGGCATCAGGGGTGCTCCTGCATTAAAAATGTGTAATAACCATCAATAATATAATAACCAATATCATCTCCCAGAGCAGCAGATCAGGTTATTCCAGCTCATCTGAGACTCCTGAGCTCTGTGAAACACTGGTCCATGTCTCAAGGAAACAAAGGAAACCCGAAATTCTCCTGTCTCCAATCAAAACACACCCAAGCTCACTTTACAATTTGAAGCAACACCAAGTTTGCCATCAGTGGGGTTTTTTTTCCCCTCAGAAGTCTGATAATTCCTTACATGGCACCCGTGGCAGGGAAAGCAGCGGTTGTGGGATGGGAATTTCTGCCAGAGCACAGCAAATTCAGGATGAGGAAACCAATGGGAAGGGTGAGCTGCTGGCTCCAGCCAGGGCTTTATTTTTAGCAAACATCTGCCAAGGGACCCAGAGCAGAACTGTGAGGTCCCCTGAGCACAGAGGAGCCCGAGTGCAGGCACAGGGCTGTGTTGGAGCTGTGGGAGCCACATCAGAGGTGCCTGGGGGACAAAGCCCTGGTGGCCAGAGGTCCTGCCCCAGCAGGAGCCCACATTCCCAGGAGACAGGGCTGGGAGGGCTCACCCAGCTCAGCTAAACCCCCCCCAGG
Source organism: Corvus hawaiiensis (assembly GCF_020740725.1). Lineage (NCBI taxonomy): Eukaryota > Metazoa > Chordata > Aves > Passeriformes > Corvidae > Corvus > Corvus hawaiiensis. Next base: position 5,785,704 of record NC_063237.1, on the reverse strand, counting down.
ATACAGAGAACACCTGGCACAGGAATGGAAAAGGCACACAGATAGAAGGAGGTTGCAAGGACCATGTCTGTGACATTAAATCCTTTTATAAGGAACGGTATAAACCCTAATTTGGCAATTTAGATTTAACAGTCACCTAAACCCGAGCTATTAAATCATTCTTAGAGTACCCAAAGAACTCATAGCTAATCAGTTCAAAGAAAACTATTTTTTTTTCAAGTACAGGACAGAAATATGAAGAAAGCAGCAGGTCTGGGGTCCCTTCTGTTATTTAGGCCCTGCTAAAGCCCCAGTTCATCTGCTGCACCAGCAGAGAGCTTTGCCCAGCATTAATCAAGTCACTGCAAGCAAATGACATCCCAGAATTTGCCATTTCTTATGACCTTTGAGTTTCCTAATTTCATTCCTCATCATGAGAGATCTCTATTGCCTTGGACTTGTGTTGTTTCTCACAGTTCACAGGGAGCATCTCTGCCACTCAGAGCCACTTACAACCTGTAGTAAGGTTACTCTTTAGGCACCCCAAACTTTTAATTGACAACAGCTGATATTTGGGGGCTTTACTGACAAATTAAACTTTGAGCAAGAGGTTTTTTTCCAGAGCAATTTTTGTCCAGTACAAGAACGAGGATCTTCTCTAACCACAGACAGAGAATCCAGATGTGCAAACAGCTGGGAGCCTTCCTGGCTTGGATTAAGGATTCAAGCCAAGCTCCATGGCTGCCTCACATCCATCTCACTGTCACCTTCCCAGCAAGTCCCTGCTCTGTGGGCCACATTTCCTCCCTGAATTTACAGCCTGGAACAGGGGCAAAAGGAAAGGTTTAAAGCACAGTTTAAACCAGAGATGGAGGCACAGATTTCAGTGATTTGCCCAGGACTGAATGGGGGTCTCTGGTGGGCCCTGCCAGAGCCCCAGCACCTCCTGCCCTGAGCAGAGGAGGTTTATCCACAGCCTGAGGAGATGCAACTCCTAAAACCACAGCTCCTGGAGCACAGTTTGGTCCTCCACAAGCTTAACTCCAGCCTGTGGCTCAGGGAAAGCGTGGAAAAACCAGCAGCACTGCCTCCTGTCCAGAATATTCCTACAGCTCGTATGCAAGAGAAAAAAATCCATCAGAAATCAACCAAAAACATCCTTTGTGCAGCTCCTCTCTTGGCTCAGGCCTCGAGTTTCCCTCTGAACCTGTTCTCCTCCAGGTGCTGAGGGGGAATCACCCTGGACCTTGCCACTGGAAAGGCTCAAAACCACCCCAGTGATTGCACAGGAGAGGAATTTGGGTGGAAAAGGAGCCTTAAAAGGGAAACTCTTGGAAGTGCTTCTGCATGGTGAGAAGGATAAAAGGATTAAATCACTTCAGGAATATTTACAGCCTCGCTGCATTGCTGCAGAAAGAAAAGCTCGTGCTGCCATGTTTCATTTCTTTCAGGCTTAGAGGAATAAATCTCGTTAGGAGCCAGGGCTTTCTTCCCACAAGGACTGAAAGCATGTGTTCACACTTAGGGTAATTGCAAACATCCCTGGCTTTAAAAAAATAAACCCTGGTGCATCAGCATGGGCTCTGAACCCACAAATCCACAAACCCAAGCCTGGGAGAGGCTCCAGGAACCCACAGGAGGGGCCCAAACTGAGCATGGGGGGGTGAGGGGTCCTCAAAGGGAGGAATTGCTCCCTGTAAGCACAGACACTGCTCCAGAACTGAAACTACAGAGGATATTGTCCCCAGTTCCCACCATAAAAGCAATCCCAGTATAACCAGTGCAGGGTCCCACTGCTCAACTCCCCTACCTGTGCTGCCTTCCCTGAGCTCCTGTTCTACAAATATTTTCTTCCTCTGCATTGAAATACCCCCAGCGATCCATCTCTGACCCAAATTTATCAAGAAAAGATTAAGCACAAGGCCACAAGCATCCTTAAATATGCTGCCAGCTTCAGGAGGAGAGAAAAGCACTTTAAGCAAACTCCTGCTGCTATTTTTTATAATCTTTTCTTTACTGCACACTCACCTCTGAGTTACAGATTTTACTGTTTGGACGTGTGCAGCCCGAGCCAGGGAGCCAAACCCATTTCATGGCTCTGCTGATGATTTTTATGGCAGAGAAAATCCCTGTCTGCTCATCTCCACATAAAGAGCAATGGTGCAAGGCACAGATGTTGTGTTTGCCAGCAGAACCCAGGGAACAGAGGAGGAAAAGGGAAGCGTTACACACACACAGGATCCACCTCATCTGAGCAGACCCAACAGATGCTGATGGGAGCCTTGATTTGCAGGGGGGTAACACAGAGCATTCACCGGGGCTCCCGAAACTCCTAAAATTATACAAACTGCACCTTAATGCAGAGCGTGGGCACGAGGAGAAATGGTTCCTGCAGTAATGGGCTCTCTGCAGCACAGCTCTGGCAGCAGGGAGCTTTATTAGGGATGGGAATCTGCTGTGCTTCGAGTAGGAGTGGGATCAGTTTCCTTTAAACACCAGCATTGCAAAGCACTTTGAGTGGAAAACAGGGAGCGGGATGCATCCAGGCACATCTGCCTTGTGCTACCCCAGCAAAATTAAGAGGTTAGAAATGTTTGGGTTTGGGTTTTTTGCAAGTTTTATTTTGATTTTTGTGGTTGCTTCAGTCTGGGAGGAGCTGAGGGGAAAAAAACTTCCTGCCTTGGCCAGAGCCTGAGGAAGCACAGCTTGGAGAAGCCTGGCAGGAAAGCAGCCCCTGCTTTCAGGGGCCCTAGACCCCAAAATGGGTGGGTTTGATATCCCTGACAGAGAAACCAAGGCACAGCCAGGAATTCCTCCATGCACACAGACCGGGAATGTCAGGTGAGACAGCAAAGGACAAAGAAACATTTCCACTGCATGGAACAGCCTCATCCCGCTCCCCAAATCCCCTTGCCAACTGTGACCGGATTCTCCAGGCCCATTTCTGGTTATCAGTGCCTTAAATGGGTCTAAAATAAACCTGCATCCCCTTTAAATGTAAGCATTAAACTTGATTTTAGCTGTTATTCCAACTGGTATTTAACTGCCTGTTGGGGCTTTAGTTTAGTCTTAGGTTTTCCTGTTAAAGGAATTTTCTCCCATATGCATGTTGCTAGGGGACAAATAGCTGTACTTAAGAAAGACAAAAAGGGGAGTGGGGCGGGCCTGGCTACTCCTTTGTCTACACCTGGGTGTGGGGACAGTTCGCTCTGAGCGTCCGGAGAGAGAAGCTGCAGAGAAAGGAGCTGCTGCTTCTTTCTTTTTTTGGCCGTTCTTTCTTCCTGCTGGAAGCAACGCCGGGACCCCAAAAGCCGCTTTTCCCTGCCCTGCTGGAGACCGAGCTGTGGCTGTCCTGCTCCGCTGCTGCTTCGAGCTTTCGCTACGCTGTAGCCCTGCTCGCCCTGCCTGCCTGGGCCTCCGTGGGGTTCTCCCATCTGGATACATCTCGTCTGCCACCCGGGATTTGCGTTCGTCCCTGCCGTTCCAGCCTGCTGTTCCTGAGAGCCCGGGATCAGCTGCCCAGGGGTTTGTGAAGCCTTTGTTCCATCCCTTCCCGGGATCCCAGGGCACCAGAGCCGCGGGTTTCCCGAGCTCGCTCCGGAGCGCCCCCTGCAGCCGCGGGGGAACCATCGCACCTGCCCTGCTCACCGGGAGCCGCCAGCGCCCCTGCCGGCTGCGAGCGGAACTGCACCCGAGGGGAAAGGGCCCGACAGCCGAGAAGGCTGGCACTGGGTTTGTGATTGCTGTTACTGCCAGAGTTGTTGTTGTTTTGTTTGACTGGTTATATACATATATATATAGAGTAAAGAACTGTTATTCCTATTTCCCACATCTTCGCCTAAAGGCCCTTGATTTCAAAATATAATAACTTGGAGGGAAAAGGGGTTATATCTGCCACTTCAAGGGGGGCCTCTGCCTTCCTTAGCAGACACCTGTCTTTCAAAACCGAGACACTGCCATTGATAGATAAGCCATGGACACGTCTCATTCTTATTTCGAGGCCCGTCCCAACTCCTTCAGGATGGTTCCTGGTTTTGTCCCTTCCCCACCTCATCTCTCTCTGATGCAAACACGAAGAGGCAGTGGCAGCTGCTCTGCCTGCTCTGAGCTGAGCGCTCCTGCAGGATCTGAGTGCTGGCCAGAGATAATCCCAAACCAGGAGCATCCAGGGAGTGCCCAGGGATGTGCTCAGGGCTTGGTTTTATCCTCCCCACCCCATCAGAGGCAGGTAATTGCTGAAGAGAGGAGTCTCCATGTGCTGCCACCTCCCTGCACTGAGGCAGATGAATTAATTCACTTATTTCCTGGGGCTCCAGTGCTCAGATCTCCGGGAATCACAAGCAGCCACCCTGCAGACTCCATCTCCTCCTCACTGATGCTGCCTCAGTGCAGATTTAACATCTTATTGCAGCATCCCTGGAGAGGGGAGAGCCACTGCAGCCTCTCCAGCTCATAAAACACTGTTCAAAACCTGATGGGCTTTAATTGCATTTGGGTTTTTTTTCCCCCCCCAGACCTGACAGCCACACAGGGATCTTTTAATTTCTGTTCCTCCAGATTTTTTTGTCCTTCAAGCACATCCCAGCTCCCAGAATATCTTCCTGCTGATTGCCTCAGCACATGGGGAAAACATCTCCACATTTCCCTCTCCCACCTGTCTGCCTGGTGATGGATCTGTCTCCTGAACAGCAGCAAGAGCCACGTGTGGCTTCCTTGACTAAAAATAAAAAGCTGAATTCACCAGGCACCTCTGTAGAGCCCAACACCAGCAAACTGGTTCCTCTAAGACGGGGCTGGTGCTTTGCGCAGGAGATGCCAGAATAAAAGGTGTTAGGGGTAGTTTTTTTCCTAAAATAGGCAAACACAGCCAAAGCAATGAAGCATTACTGCAAGGAACGCTGGTGCAGCCAGGGAATGGGGTTATTGCCAAAAAAACAGGCTAAACATGGAAGTCACATGAACTGCAGCCCAACACCCTGCACAACACGTGTTCCCCAGCAGGTCCAGCCCACTGATCCTGTAATTCTTTACTGGATCCTTCCTGGCCAAGCCCTGCAGCCAAACTGGCTCCATCCTCTGACACAGAACAGGCACCTGGGGAAGGCCTTGGGCAAATTCACCCCCTCAGCCACACAAATGTGTGTGGGTAAATGTGGGTGGGATGGCACAAACCTGCAGGTATTGAACACAGTAAGTGATTTAAATGAGAAACTGCACCCAAGGAAGAGTCACCTCCCCGTGGTTTAACACCCCTGGGATTTTCACTTCCTCAAACTGGGATAAAGATGGGACAGAACAGGGCTAGGAAGAGGCAGGACCCGCACATCGCTCCCCTGGCAGCAACAATAATTGATGCCCACCTGCACCACTAAATTTGGCCTCCAAATCCCCCAAAACCCAGCAGGATTCAGTGCTAACCTCGAGAATGGCAGCAGTGCCAGCTCTGTGCCTTGTCAAGGTGCAGACCCAGCTGGGTGCACAGGCTGCCCCTGGGATCTGAGCCCTGAAAAGTGCCTGTGCACAGCTCTTTCCTCCTTCCTTCCAGAGGCTCTGCTGCCTTGGCAGGGAAAGCTCTCTCCACAGGCACAGGATTTAAATTTAAATGGAGAGCACAAGCAATTCCATATCATGGAAAAAAACTCCGTGTGCTTGAACAGATGGGTTTTACAGCTTCAATTATTACATTTCATTGTCTGGCACTGGCAAAGTCCAGGCTTCATTATGCTCCAAAAACAACCAGGGGCTGCTGGTAAACTGTGATTTGGGGAGGGAAGAGCAAGTGGGCAACCACAATGTGGGGCAAGGCAGGGGACAAGGCCCCAAGGTCACCCCCAGGGCCCAAATGAGTCAAAATTTATGTTTTGCCTACCAGAGATGCTGCAGTGAACAATTTACTGTTACCCACGGGAGGAAAAAAAAGTGGGAAAACCCATCTTTTTGCTCCTGGCACCTGCCCTGCTCAAGAGAACCAAGGTGGGAAGGAAGGCAGGAACCATTTTCATGGAATGGCTGCCCTAGGACATGGTCAGGATTCCAAGAAACAGAGAAAAACTCGTCAAAGTTTTTACACTTGTTATGAATGATTTTTGAAGGTTGGCTTTCGCCGTATGTTGTATTAATTATGAATTATATTCTAAATTATGTTAGAGATTATAATGTTGGGCATGATGATATTACCCAGTGGGAATATCAAGGGTATAAGATACATGTTAAAGGTTTCATGTGCTGGGGTGGCTTTGATCGTACAGGTTTGGTTTGGTGGCGCCTGGGTGGGTTTCGTGTGACAGTGCCCGTCCCGTGGGCAGCGAGCGGCCGCCGGCCGGGCTGCGGGAGCAGCGCCATGAGAGCAGCGAGGGCGCGGCCGCCGAGAGCCCGATCGCCTCAGAGCCGGAAAAGCGCGGGCTCGGGGGAGATTGACAGGGGGGCGTGGCCATGGCAACGCCGGGGTTGCGCCGCCTCAGCCGCCGGGGTGTAAAAGGCCAGGCCGCCATTTTGTGACCGAGCCTCTGGCGACCCGCTGCGCTCCCAGCACGCTGGCTTTGTGCTTTGCCAATGTTTTTGCGTTCTCGATGAGTTTTAATAACTCATATCCATTTCAGATCTGGGTCGTTTATAACACATTTTTTACATTTTACATTGCAGTTTTTACATGGGGACCAGCTGGAAGGGTTCCAAGGTACCACAACATCAAGAGCAGCAAGTGACCCCTAAATAGAGAATTTCTAGAGGGATGTAAAAGCCACCAGCTCCTCAGACTTCAGTCCAAGCCTTGAGAGACCCAATTCCTGCCCTCCCTGGTTTTCCCCATCATGGAACACCAAGGTTTTGGCAGCCAGGGCATCCACAACCTGCAGGAAACTTCACCAACCTTCTCTGTCCTGCCTCAAAACTCAGAGCATGGATGCTCCCAAATCCAGGATTTCACAGCCAAATCTCGTTGAGCAGCAGAGCCCTTCTTTGGGACAGAGCCAGCTCTTCACACATTCTTTCATTTGCAGCTCCTGTGACAATTTGTGTCCCAGGAACTTATGGGTTTCATCCATTATTGGATGTTTTGTCTGTGGGATGCCCTGGGATTCACCCCAGGCATCGGTAACGCAACGAAATCCTGGGTTCTTCTTTTCTTTGCTCTTCTTGCGAGAAGCAAGTTCAGCCTTGAGTTCAGAGCACCCCTGGCATATCCAGCCTGGAATATTCCCTCTTCTGAGAGGGAAAAGCCCTGGGGCTCTGCAGGGGAAGAATTCCTGCCCCGGCATGGCCGGAAGAACACAAAATAGATTTATTTCTTCTCCGCTAAATGCAGATAAATGCCCAACAACAGGGCAGAGCCTCAGGGGGACGCCACACATCACATCTGAGAAGCAACAGAAATTTTCGGCTGTCTTTAAGTGTCAAATCTTCCTTCTTTTTTCATCATTGAAGCAACCAGAGGCCTAAGGCATTTAAAACATGAAATTATTACTTTCCAAACCAAGAAGAAAGAAAGTATTGAGAAAGGGCAGCTTTTGCATTGAGTGAAGCTTCTTGGAAACACTTTTTCCCATTAAAATGAAGTAAAAAATCCTGATATTGCCCTAAAACCTGAGGACTTAAAGTCTTCCAAACACTGTGTCATAGGTTAGCAAGCATAGTCCCGGAAGGGATGTCCTTGCTAAGGGGTGCTTACAGCTTCCTCTGGGAACTGATAGAACCTATCAGCGGCCAGTTTGAATATGGACAATTCTTTGAGCCGCTTAAAATTGTGACCGCCTCTGTGATCCACACTTAAGAACAGTAAACTCCGAGGCAGAGGCTCTCTTTCGTTTCCACTGCTGGGACAGGTGGCTGCAGGCCCCGTGCGGGGGCCAGTGGGCCCGGCCCAGGCCCTGCTCAGGCCAGGCCGGGCCAGGCCACGGCCATCCTGGAGCTGATGGGCCCTGTTCCACCCGTGGAACCCCCCCCACTGCCTTGCCGTGGGCAGCCCGAGCGGCTCGGCTCTCCCCCCTCTCCACTGCGATAAGCCACATTCCAGCTGCAAGGCCGAGGTGAGATTAACCCTTTTAGTGCTGTGAAGAGCTGAAAACCTGAGGGAAGAGAAAGAGGAGATGCTTAAAGCTGAAATTCTGTTGTGAAGCTATGATAGAGCAGAGTATCCCGTTGTAATTTCATGAAGATATGGGGGGTGGAGTGTTCAACTCGCAAGCAAAAGCACCTGCGCTGAGATAGGCAGATGCTGACGCAGCTGTAATTTCATGAGAAGTTTGAACAGGGAGAGATGGACCAGATGAGGACTTTTGCTCCAAATGGAAAAGGAGAAAACCTCAGTTCCTAGAGATGTTCCCAGAGATAGTCCTAAAGATGAAGAGGACCCTTTGCTCCCAGGGAAGGAGAAGGGCCTCTGTTCTTAGAGATGAAATGCTCCCAGAGATGGGTGAAGAGAACTTTTGTTTCTGAACGGCTCAACCTTAAAATTGTACCCCAAAACCTTCAAGAGTGGACCCTCAAAGGCAGTTGTGGGAAAAGCTGCAAGTCGGGGGAAGGGACTCACATGCGAGCAGAGAGACTCCTCTTCCTAAATGGACTGAACAAGGTTATTATGGAAGTGGTGAACAGACTGAACATCTTAAGGGTTGTCTTTTTACATTGTCAGTGGGAGAAGGGAGGAAGGTGGGGGGAGGAGGAGAGTTCTGAAGGTGTGGTATAATTTTTTTTCTTCTTTTAGGTCTGTTAATAAACTTCTTTATAGTCTTTCAAGTTTGGTGCCTGCTTTGCGTTTCTCCTAATTCTTATCTCACAGAAGATAAACAGTAATGAGTATCTTGGACCAAACCACTACACACTGATAATTATTGTTAAACAGGGGAATTTTTTAACAGAACTCTTCCCAGTCCTTGTTAATTCAGTTATAACAGAATTTCCAGCCTTACCTAGAACCCGGCCGAGCTTCTTACTTCCAAAATAAAAAACCCCATAGTATCGAATAGCAGGAAGGGTGGAGCCCATTATTTATCCTCTCCCACCTGCACCTCCCACCAGCCTCCGTTCCTTTTCCAACGGTTAAAGTGCTTGACATAATTAGGCGGTAATTGTTAGCAGCTGTAGCCATTATCAGTTTAATTTCTAATTAATTGTTACAATTATTGTTGCCTTGCTTACCCCGTCTCAAGAAGTGTTTGTTAGAGAGGCAAATGTTACGTGGTAATTAACTGGCTGCCGAATTTTCAGCGCTTAATTAAATATTCTGAATCTGTTGCTATCTTCCTCCTTAAACAATTAATGAGTCAGGGGTCAATTAGGAGTATTTTAACCTGGTCTGCTGGCAGAGAATTTATTGCATCAGGAGGAAATTTGAAGTTGCTTCTCATCCACAAAAAATTTAGGAAACCAAAGTGCTCCAAGCACATCCTCGAGGGGTTGTTTGGTTGGGTTTTAACATTGTTATGCCCCAATTTTCTCATTCTCGTGAAAAAAAAAATCCCTCCAAGCTCCAGCAGGGAAATAAATGCACCTGTCAGTCGGGTTATCCAGAGCAAGGGGAGGAGGGAGCTTTCCCTGCAGCGGCCAAGATAATTCTGGGATAATTCACGTTGTCCAAAAAAATGTTGGATGAGCACACGCAGAATTTTGGGGATACTGTGCAACACACAGAGCCCTTCCTTCCCTGGCATTCCTGCCACACTTGGACACTTACTCACCTTCTCCCCGCTCACTCTGGCTGCTGTCGCCATGAGTTTGTCCCTCTCCACCACCCAGGTGACTTTATCTCTCTGAATTTTATTGTTTTGACCAAGGGTTGGTTCTGTGTTGCCTTACTCTCCTTCCCCCAGCCCAGCCCCGCTGTGTTTTCCACAGCCAAAGTTCTCCATCTACCCCTGGCTGCTAAAAAAAGTCTCCAAACCTTCATTTATTTGCTGCCAGAGTGTGGAACAACTCAATCCCCAGCCACGTGTGGGATCTGCAGCCAGCTGAAGAAATCTGATTTTTGAGCTTGGTTTAAACTGCACTAAGTCCTTCAGCTCGGCAGGATCACATGGAACCACGATTTAACCCTCAAACCCACGTTTTCCACGCACCTCTCACCCGACGTTGTGCCCGACAAAGCCTTATTTTCCCATTTCCCACTTTCAGATGTTCCCTTTGTGCCCCTTGTTTTCAAACTAACAGGATTTCCTCCGTCCCCAAGCCTATCCCTGCACCAGGGCTGCTCTTTCCAGCATAGAGAGCCATCGGTGATGAATATTAATTGCTTTAACATCTTGTTGTGCCGAGGCCCAGCGCCTTTCCCTGCATTGGCTTGTTGCTAGGGAACTGGGAATGGCAACTCATGGATTTCATCTGCTCCAGGGCCCACTTGGGTTGCAAAGCAGCAGCCACGGAGCAGGATTCGCCTGTTAATTATTTAGAAGCTAATAAAAGAAAGGAAAGGAAGGGGAAAATCAGTGGTTTTTTCTCTCTCCTCCCAGTTTGGCTTTCAGATGACACAGGGTCATTAATCCCCAGGGCCAAGCGGGTTTTTGTCACAGTCCCAGGAGCAGGGCAGGGACAGCAGAGCTGAGCTGAGCTGCACCTCCCAGAGCACCTCAGCAAAGGGCTTCACTGGAATTTAATTGCCCAGAAATTGTCAGCATGGCATTCCCTCATTTCCCTGCTAATTTGGGATGTGAACGAGCCAGGCAGCTGAGCTCAGCCTGTCCCTGGGCAGGGACTGTCCCCGCTGCTCCTCCTGCCACCAGCCCAGCCCTGGTGGAGCCCCTGGGGATGTTCCCTCTCATCCCAGCTGCCCCTTTTCCTTCTGCTTTTGCCCCAGTGTTTGGCCCCAACTGGCAGATTTGATGTGTTTGCCTCTTGCTGGAGCTGAGCGAGGGATGGAGGTCATTTATTCCTCCTTCTTTTTAAATTTGCCGTGGAATCCATCTGATTGACTGTCCCCCAAGTGCCATCCCACCAGAATCCAGATGGTTTTTGGGACATCAGAGTGATCCACGTGTCCCAAGGCCACCCTCCTTCCTCAGAGCACAGGGCTTTCATCTGCTCTGCTGCAGATCCACTGCTCCAGAGAAGCAAGACCCAGAATCCTGGAATGGTTTGGGTTGGAAGGACCTTAAAGCCCATCCAGTGCCACCCCCTTCCATGGGCAGGGACACCTTCCACTATCCCAGGCTGCTCCAACCTTTCCTTGGACACTTCCAGGGGATCCAGGAGCAGCCACAGCTGCTCTGGGAATTCCATCCCAGCCCCTCCTCACCCTCCCAGGGAAGGATTCCTCCTCAATATCCATCTAAAGCTGTTCCTTGCACACTTCACGCCATGGCACATGTCAGTATAAACACCCTTTAATGTGCGGGTAATTGCCATTACTCATCCCCATCCATTGCCATTCCCAACAATATTTATCCCCTTGGCAGCAGTTGTTCTGCACCTACTTGCTCAGAGTTGGTTTTACAAGGATCCTCCTGCTTTGGCATCAGGGAGATTGATTATAGTGATTACTTTAATAGTTGGGAAAAAGGAGTTTTATAGCAAGCAGCGTGTTGGCACTGCAGGATGGCTCACCCTGCTTTCACTCCCAGGCAGTACAAGCGTGCAGTTACTGGGGGAATTCAGCTCCCAAAGCTGTGTTAAGGAATTCTCTGTGCTCCCAGAAGTGTCAGAATTTACCTGTGGCCTCCACTCACCTGCAGGGGAAAATGAGAACAGGGCAGGAAAAAGATGCAGAATTGTAGTATGTTAATACAGTAACAGATAACATTTATTCTTCTGTGATTTCACATCCCTGGAAGTGTCCAAGGCCAGGCTGGACAGGGCTTGGAGCACTCTGGGACAGTGGAAGGTGCCCCATGGCAGGGGGTGGCACTGGATGGGCTTTAAGGTCCCAACCCAAACCATTCTGGACTCTCTGGACAGTTAAGATCCTAAAAGTACAGATCTCTTCCCTGCATTGTGCAGGAATCACCATTCTTAGGGCCATTCGTGTTTGGACTCATCCCAGTTCTCCTGGAGCAGAACTGGTGTTTTACACCTTTCCTGAGGGCTCCCTTTTCCACTCCTCAATAACTCAGGAGCTCTCTCTGAGCTCAGAACACACAGAGGCTCTTCAGGGAGAGCTTTTCCCGGTTATTTCTCTCGGACCCATTACAAGACAATCAACCAACCCAGGCAAATCAACACAACACCGCGAGGGGAGCTCAGCACCTTGAAATTAAATTGTCGTGGAAACCGAATGGCTGCCCCCAAATCCCCAGGATAGGGATGAGCCTGCACGATAAACAACTTTTAATGGCTCTGCTGGCACCACGGAGAAATGTCACTGCCTCCCTAAATACCTTTGGGGGAGAGCTGCTCTGTCTGTACACTGAATTTCCCTCTTATTATCAGTGCCTGCGAAGTTGTCACTGCACAGGGACTGCAGATCTCCTCACACTCATTTCCCTCTCTGTTCACATCAGCCATCCCTCAGTATCCAAGGAGAATTTTTCCTTGGGACAGTTCCAAAGCACCACATTCCCCCTCTGGAAGGACAAGGCACATCCTCCTGGAGATCCATGCCCAGCCTGGTTAATGCCAACCCCAGTCCAGATTTATGTTGTGGTAAAACACAAGTCCCCACTATCAACAGCCTTGCCCTGCTTCTGTTTTGGGGCTTGCTTGAATATTTTCACCATCCTCATGCTTTTATTTCACAATTCCATGTTGGAGGTGGTGAAAATAACTCTCATTTTTTAGGTGTTGCTTTGTGGCTGATTGCTTTCCACGGTTAAAGATTGTAGCTCATTACACCAATTGCACTTCCCTGGATTCTTTCCAGGGTGCATGGATGGCAAGGAATGGTTTGCAGAACAAAAAACAGCAGTGTTGGAGCTCATTGTAGTTTAACTTTCACTCCCATTGTACTGCCTATGAATTTTTCTTTAATCATCTAGATTACAGTAAATTCAGGATTTAGCAGGAAAATAAGTGCCTGGAATGAGAAAAAGGGAGGATTCAGAAATTCTTGCACATTTGGAAAGGCAGCAGATAGCTCTGGATTCTGTCCTCCCAAGCAGTGCCAGGTGCTCAGTGCCATGAACATCTCAGGCCTTGATAAATTGATTCCATCAAAGGTGCCAGAGGATTTTAATCAGGGGGTAAAAGCAATATAGGAAGGGTAGAAAACTGTAAATAAAACAGGCAGCCAGTGGCAATTTACCCCTTTTGTTTCCACGAGCCACTTTCAGCTTTGGCCTCTTCAGGGGAAGCAACACCTGCAAGGTTCACACCACCAAGATCCCAGAAGTCACAGAAAATTGGGATTTCCAGTGTCCAGAGCCTTCCCATCCCAATGGCAGCCCTGTCCCTGCTCCCTGTCATTGTCCCCATCCTTTGCAAGTCGCTTATCCCCATTTCCCTGCATGAATTCCTCCATCCCAGCGCCGCTGCTCTCCTTTATCAGCAGGTGCTGCAGCCCCAATTCCCTCTCTGCTGTCGCTCTGATGCTGCCAGTTTACATTGTGTCCCTGTCGCAGATAACACCGCCGCTCTTGCCTCTTCCTCTGTCGCTGTCTCTCCCTCCGGCTCCTCTTTTTCCCCCTGGAGTTTCCTTTCTCCTCTCCATTGTGTGCACACAAAGCCCCTCTCAGATTGCGTTGTCCTGTAATTGCTCCCGTATCTCTGTGGAAGGGGAAAACTCGCTCTGATTTGATCACCTTATTTTCCTCTGCGTGCCTGATAAACGCTGCCATTAATCCGTCTGTTTTCGGTGCTGTATCTGGCGAGGAGTGAATAAAACCCCTTACATAACAGCATGTCAAATTACAGATTGCCTGTCACCCATTCTCTCGGCGGCTGCTGCTGCTAGCACACCTACAGCCTTTATCTTCGGAGAACTCTTTCAGAGAATGCTCGGGCTTTCAGGTCTTTTCCAAGGGCAGAAAATGCAGGAGCAGCTGCTGGGCAGGAGGTTCCCTCCCAGGTGAAATTCCCCCATTCCAGGGGAGTATTTTTCCAAGAATGTGAGTTTCCAGCACCATTCCTGGGTGCCACAGCAGTGCCTGGCAGATGAGGGTCACAAAATGAAGCAGCAGCATCACCTCCGCTGCCTCTTCCCGATGCTCCACTCTGCAGAGGATTATCCAGTGTTTCCCCAGTCACAGCAAATTCCACAGTAATGATATTTTTGCAGCAGGAATTGCATTCCAATCGAATCAGAGCAGTCAGAGCTGCTGTTATTACCCCACCATCATTACACCAGCACTAAACTCAGCCTGGGGACAGCTTAGCACAGAAAACCAAGACTAAAACTGTCCTTTGAGGCTTGGAGTTTTGGGTTCTTCCTCTTCCACTTGGTTTTCTTCTTCTTAACAAGGACAAAGAAGCCACTGGTGCTGCTGGGCACCTTTTAGCTGGTATCAAAACCAGAGCCTCATCCAGCTAGGCAGTAGAGAGAATGAGTGTGAGGAAAACACCAGGGAATTTCAGTCCAAACCAACAATCCCTGGAGCTGAGGAACTGAGAGCAAGCCTCAGATTAGGGGAAATCTCACCCAGGGCTCAGCATCTCCTTTATTCCCTGATGATATCCCTGTGATGGAAAGGTGAAGGGATTTTTGATTAGGTCTTGATGCATTTTTCTTCCATCTGTGTGTCCGAGCTCTCTTTACAACCAAATTACCAGTTCAAGGATGGCTTAGATGCCAAGGGATGGTTTGGGATGCTGGGAAGAGAGGCTGAACAACTGTTCTGTCCTGCCTCCCCCAGATCCCCAGAAAGCTCAAAGGCAGCACCATTCAGCAGCACAGATAAAACCCTCCTGAGTTTTACAAGCACAGAAAGTGTTTTATTGGCACAGACTCTTTTTTACTAACCTGGCATAAAAGCTATCAAACTGTATAAATAAACCTGGGGAATTATCTCCTCCCTCAGCCAGGACCCTCGCTGGGCCCTGAATGGATTCATTTTAAATGGGTTATAAATTTCTGATAAAGGATATTTCAGCTCCAAATTGCAGATTTAACGAGGCTTTTGCTGCCCTGCTCCTCCACTTCTGCAGGGCAAGGCTGGGCTCTCAGGGGGGGGCTGAACCAGTGGGATTTGGGGCTGGGTGAACTTCCAAAGCAAGGCGAGGATCAGGGATGCACCAGACTGAGGGCATCGCTCCTCTCCCCAGCTCCTCACCCGCCCCTTTCCCCCTTTTTGCAGCAGAGAAGTAAAACTGGAACAAGGTCAGAGAACGAGCAACCTGTGCCTGAATTCCCAGCTCAGCTAAGAGGAAGCTGCTGCGAGATTTGGGAGCAAAGCTCGTGGTGCTGTTGGGCAGAGCGGGGCCCTTTGCCACCACAGGTGTTTTGTGACACCACGACTTTGTCACCAGCGATGTTTTGCTGAGCTGCGAGCGACTTCCTTTGATACACCCGGTGTTAAATGCGCTCACGTTCCCCCGGAGAGCCCTCCCAGAAGAAAGGCCGATGCTAATGAGTGTTGTTGGCTCTGCAGGCTTTCAAATCCGAGCTTTCTCCTTTGGTCAAAGAAAGTTCTTTTATCCGCAGCGCTTTCAGATGTGCTCTGCTCGTGCTGGAAGACTTAACAAGAGAGGAGATTTTATTAGCAGCTCCTCACGGTGGGCTGGGACTGACAAATTAAAACCAAGTCCACACACTTCAGACGAACGTCCCAGTGATCTGCTCCCTTCCCTCCAGGAACCGCCTGCCAGAGCTGCCTCTGCCATACAAAGTAAGGGAGAGAGC
Source organism: Corvus hawaiiensis (assembly GCF_020740725.1). Classification (NCBI taxonomy): domain Eukaryota; kingdom Metazoa; phylum Chordata; class Aves; order Passeriformes; family Corvidae; genus Corvus; species Corvus hawaiiensis. The sequence continues at coordinate 5,770,028 of NC_063237.1, read as the reverse complement.
GAAGCTCCCAGATTTCAGCAGAAGGGAAGGGATTTTTAACCATTTTTTACCCTTATGAAAGCTGGATCCAAACAACATCGAATTCTAAATCCCACTGGCCTCAAGGTTGTGCTGCAAAGTTGTTTTTCATGTGGTATCCGGGATCTTTAGGGTTTTGATCTAGGTAGAAACACCACCAGCAGCTTTTTACTTTGATATTTCCCCACCATCTCCTGAGAGGTCTCCCTGCCCACCTGCACTGGCACAGGCGCCTTCCAGCTGGTTTCCAGTGGGAATTTTCACCTCGAAACGGCTCCAGTGTTTTAAGGAAGCAGGATACTCCCAGAGGGAGGATGGGTGACCTTCCCTGCAGCCCTGGCACCGATTAATTTGGCCTTTCACCAAAGCCCTCCAAAGAAATCCAGTGGAACAGAGCTGGGAGCATCCATCCCTTACAGAAAGGACTTTAAATGCTCCCATTCCAGAGCCCTAAACCCCCCTGGATCTCCCTGAGCACCCCAAGGAGCTCTGCCCTGCCTGGGAAATCAAAACCCAAGAGCTGCTCATGTGAGAGAGCCCAAACAGGGGGTGCAGCCAGGAATTAATGTTTTGGAAGACAGTTTGATTTGATTGACTTTAAATAGATGTTTCCCTCCCCATTCATAATGAAGTGAAGGAAGCCAGAGGCAGAAATTACAAACCAAGCCTGCCCATTGCTTTGGAAGCATCTTTAAATATTTCCCTCCCACAACCAGTGCTGGCTCGTGAGCAACAAATGACAGGCAGAGGAGAGCAGATGAGTATCTATTTATGCAGGAAAATGAAGTGTATGAATAGTTATTTTGAGGACAAATGTATTTTGACAGGTATCTAATTTCACTCTGTTGATAAAATGCACTTTCTTGCTTTCTGGAGTTGATGACTGGTTGGGTTTTGGTGATTTTTTTTTTTTTATTATTTGCAATCTTTGTCAGTAGAAAAAAAGAACAAAAAAACCCACCCTGAAAATTATATTTGTCAAACATCAGAAAGCAATTTAATTTATTGTCATCACAAATGTGTTTTTTTAAAAAAATGAAATCAAATAGCCAGGCACTATTTATTCAGCACAAACCCCACATTAACGGGGAGTTGTGGTGAGGCACAAGCACACAGGGGAGGACCCTGGGTAACCTGGCAATGAAGGAGAGCTCACAAATATCTCTCCAACTTGGAATTCCAAACAAAACAGAGGAGAAAAACAGTATTAAAGCTGGAATCAGTGCTCAGCTCCCCACTCACAGAGATAATTCCATAATTTAAGGACCAGGGCCAGCTCTCCTCTGCTGGAATTGCTTTTGTTGTTGTTGTGGAAATGGTTTTGTGACTGCCTGGAGTATTTCCTGTGGCTGCTTCCCTTTGGGAATGTTCTTTGGAGAGAATCACACCCCACAAACATAAACTCCCCTCTCCTCGTGGGATATGCCCCAATCCTCATCCCTAAACAATTCTGGGAGGCCCCAGCCAGCAGAGCAGGAAGGCCACAGCCCCTGAGCCCTCTTTGCCTGAACCCCACTGAACGTGGCCAGTCCCATCCCTGAGGTATCAGGAACTGATAATCTCCATGCCAGCAGCACAAACACCTCTGGCTGAATTCCCACTGCGTCTCTGTGCCACGGCTGCTCTCCTGACATTCTGTGGGGATTTCATGGATTTGAAGAGCAGGACGAGGTATTTACTGCCACGGAAATACCGGCCTAGGGGAGCTGAATTTAGAGAGCGAGGCTGCTGGGCTGGAATTCTGTGGAGGAGTGAACACCTCAAAACCAATTTTCCTTCAAAGTTAATGAAAAAACCTACAGCTGGAATAAAAGTGAATGACTAAATATCTGCCATAAAAAAAGGAGAGGAGCAGCAGTTCTCTGACTCTCAGTCCTCCTACACACCTTCCCATCTGTCCTGGGCTGCCTCGTGTCCTGAACTCCCTTCTTGTCACTTAAACCAGGTTGGATTTCTTGCTGAGACCCATCCTGTACAATTTCGGGACACTGTGGGCAGGGATAACAACCCCGAGCCCCTGCAGGACTGAGCCCTCCCCGGTGAGGAAGGGAGGGATGCCACGGGAGGGGGATGTTGTGGGGCTGGGAGTTTGGGGACACACCTGACTGTCCCCTGCTTAGCCAGGGCTGCCCTCCAACCCCTCCTGGTGAGCTCCCAGTGTCCCACTGACAGATTTCATGGATTAGAAGGCACTTCATGAACTCTGAGTGCAGTTCATTGTCACAGACAAAGGGCACAAAGCTTTCCAGGTGCTGCCTGGGTTTATTCCAGTTTTTCCCAGAAAAATCAGGCCGTGCCCTTCCCAGGCTCAGCTCCAGCACCCACACCCACACCCCCAGCAGCTCCTGCTGATCTCCCAGTTCCCAAGCCCCACAAACCATCCCAGCCCCAGAGTTTTCCAAGGAGAGAAGCCAAGAGGGCTCGGAGCAGCCCCAGAGAGGGGAGGGAGCCGTGCCTGGGCAGGGGGAGGCAGCTGAGGGCACGGGATGCTGCTGCAGGATCGTGGTGTTGCTTAGCAACCCTACACCTGCAGTTCCTGGGATTGGGATGTGCCCGAGCCTCTGCTGGGACTGGAGCGGTCACTGCTGGCCGGGAGTGACCACGGCAATGTCCCGGCTCAGGGACCGCCTCCCCTGCCCGGATCGGGGCTCCCCCAGCAGCACAGCTCCGTGTTCCCACAGCCAGGGCTGCTCCTCCCTGCTCAGCTCCGCATCTGGAGAGCGGCTGCAGGCTCCGACTCCCTCCGGAGGGCGATTCCTGCTCTCAGCTCCGGAGCTCCCCTCCCACGACGGCTTCGAAAGCAAAGCAGAGTAAAATCTACGAGCTGCTCTGAGCCCAGCCCAGGCAAATCTGAGTGGTTGAAGCAGCCCTATCCCCCCTGCTCTCAGCTTTTGGCAGGTTTTGGGATCCCCATCCTCATTCCAGCCCTCTCCCGGCACATCTGCACTGCTGACAGCAACAGGCTCCCTTCACCCACCCCCTCCAACACTCCAGATGGACAGCCAGTCACTCCCACTCCTCAGGAACGATCCAGATTACTCTCCCCTTCTGGGTTTAGTGCTTAATCCCAAACATTTATCATATTTTACTCCAAGCCTCCTACTCCTGTGCGTGCTCGTTCTTCTCCAAAGCTGCTTTTTCTTCGCAATCTCTTTCATTATCTCCTCTGCAGCAGCGTCTCCAGCTGGTCCCTCCGGCTTTGCTGTGCTGTGCATCCCTCCGAGGGGAGCAGCAGCCCTCTGGAGCAGGAGCTCTCCCCTGGCTGGTGCAGGGAGGAAGGATAATTGTGGCGTCCTCGGGAACACTCTGTGCCCGGAGCTGCGTTTCAAAGGGATGCAAAGGAGACTCCTCTGTTCAGAGGTGGAAAGGAGCGATCCTGTGAAGAGCTGACTTAGCCACCCCCCCACTGCCACCCCAGCCACCTTCCCTGGAGGCCAGGGAGAGGCAGACCTGCTGGCACAGCCATCCGTGGCTCCCCAGTGGTGCCAGTTCCAGAACACCTCGTTTTGACCTCATTCCCATCCCTGATTTCCCACTTTCCCTTGCTTTTGGGGCCATTTCCCCGGGAGAAGCAATAAGAACCTGGTGCCGTTCAGAGCAGGGAGTGTTTATTTGTGGCAGTTCCAATGGCTTTGACCCTGCAGGAACAAGGACACGATTCCCTTCCCTTCACCAGGACAAACCCAGAGCAAATCTGCTGTTCTGCTTTCAGGACAGCACAGCTCCGTGTAACCACCGCCTGCTCAGCTCCCCTGCAGTTTTGTTGCTGTTCTGGCCAAGGTTTCTTAATCCAAAGGCTGACAATCAGGAAAATTCCACTTTTTTTGAAGGAATAACTGCAGAAAAAAAAACCCCAGTTGTAGCTGCAAAAGCAAACCCACGGGATACTGGGACAAATTTGGGCTGCCGAGCCCATCCTCACGGCAGTGTGGAGAAGCCCCCAGGATCCCAATCCCCGTTTTCTGTCCCAGAAAAGGCCCGTACCCGGCGCTGCTGGGCGTTGCCATGGTTACCGCACGGTGTCGCGTAGCAACGAGCTAAGCCGAGCATCACCGAGGCGTTTTTCCCTCTTCTAAATTCCTTCCCCTCGTGGATTCAGCCAAGTGCGTTGGATTGATCTCCAGCCGCAGCACAAACACGCAGCAGGGAGCAGCCACCGATTGATTTTGGGGCCGGCTCGGCCGTGGAGGATGTGACAGGACTGGGGAGCTGCCCCAGGAACCAGGGGTGTGACCCACCTGGGCGGGTGGGACGGGCTGGAACAGCCCCGGGGGAGGGGAATTCCAGGGGGTGGCCACAGACTGGAGATCCCGTGCACAGCAGGGCCAGATCCCACATGAGAATCACATTTGCACCTCCACATTCCACAGCCAGCTCTTCCTGCCGGGCCCAGGGGCACAAAAATTGTCCAACACCTCCGGAGCACTTCCCTTCGAACTCCCAGCATCTTTTCCTTGTGCTTTTGAGGCTTCAGAGCTCTCCAGCATTAGCATTCCTGGCAAGGCAAGCATCCATCCGTTCTCCTGCTGCTCCAGGAGGGGACTGGCAAGCGTGGCTGCCACTCAGGAGCTCAGCCCAGGCTGTGCCAAGGGAGAAACTGCTTTTGTCCCCAGGATTTATGCCCACGCTGTTCCCTGCTCTGACCCTCACACCCCACCCCTGCCACTCCCCCCCCATTCCTGCACTCTCCCTGTCCCCAAACCTCCCCCAGAGCCGTGCTGGGCACATCTGCACTCCTGCAGTCACCTGCAGGGACACGTGTGTGCATCCCTGCCTGGATTCATCCCTCTCCTGGAGCCTGTCCCTGCCAGCCTGACCCCTGCCACCCCCAGGACGTGTCACTCGGTGTCTCACTGCGGGAGCTGCTGTGGGAGAGGTTTTTATCCCATTCTGTTGTTGCTGTGTCCGTGAGGGGCTGTCCAAGCAGATCTAGCTCAGGAATCATGGTGAGCCCAGCGTTCAGAGATGATTTCCCTTCCTGTCCAGGAGTTCACCTCTGCTGACCTGCAGCCCTCTCCCCTCAGCCAGAATCATGCTCCACTTTCCCTGTGCTGGCTGTTTGCTGTATTGACTCTTTTCCATCTGTTCCCTGGGAAAAAAAGGGGATAAAACTTCTTCCTGAAAGGCTGACATGGAGAATCCGCTGCTCCTTTCATGTGCTGTTGATGTGAGGGGGATGAAGTTCTGGAGGTCCTGAGCAGTCAGGCATGGGGGAGAAAACAACAACAAAAAGCCATAAAGTCATTCAAACCAGAAAAGTCCCCTTGCAGATTCACCTTCAGCCACAGAAGAGAAACTTTTCCCTTTCTTTTCTTATCAAACACAGAACTGAGGCTGGGTGGAAGTCCCTGAAGGGGGCTGTGAGCTTCGGATACCTCCCTGGATCTGCAAAGGAAGGTTTTATATAAAGACTTGAGCTCTTGGGGCGCTTGGCACCTGCTCTGTGCAGCAGAGACAGACACCAGCAAGGACACCTCAGGTTCAGCTGCCCAAAAATGACAAAAGAGGGAAAACATCAGAAAGGAGTGAGGCAAACCAGGAGCAGCCGGGCTGAGGGACCCTGCGGAGAGCAGAGCAGAGGAAGATGTTCGTGTTTGATGAGGGCTGGTGGCTTTAGCGGTGAAGGATTCAGGTGTTCAGCCTCACCCTGAACTCACAGATAACACCCCAAGGACCACCAGAGCCGGGGACACCCCAGCCCCGGGGAACACTGACACCGAGAGCTCTCTCCACCCTGCTGCAAACCCAAACCACAGCCCCAGACCCCACTGCCTGCAGTCAGCAGCCCAGTCTGTGCCAGGATTGCTCAGACACTCACATGAGCAGGGTTATTCCCCATCACTGCTCCCTGCTGTGGCCACAGAGCGCCTCAGGGAGCAGCACCTCAGCACAGCGGCTGTGCAAACACACCGGGGATACAGCAAAGGCATCCTGGATTGATCCAAAAAGCAATTCCAGGCAGCAGAATGAGCTGTGACTGCAAGGTCTGCGTGGATTCCACAACAATTCCCTTTCCAGGGCGATTTGGAATATCCAGGCTGATTTTCTTTGCACGGGGAAGCAGCAACATCAGCTCTATCTGTGCTTTTATTTCAAATAACTCCTGACACTTCCCCTGCCTGCAGCTGCCACTCAACTTCTTCCCCCACCAGAGGCTTGGGGCTCGTTTTGTCACCATCTGGGAGCTGTCACTTGGCTGTGCCAGCCGGGCCAGCTCCCTGCTGGCCCCCAGGACTGCAGGAGCCCGGTGGCTTGGTGGTGGCTGGCACAGATCAGGCTCTTTGCCACAGAAGGGAGGCTGTGCCCTCCTGGGTCAAAGCAGCCCCTCCATCCTCCTTCCCAGAAAATCCCATTATACCATCTGGGAAGCTGAAATTAATGTGTGTCTAATTCCCAGAGCGCAGAATTTCCCAAAAAAACTCTGGTTTGGCATCACTGGTTGAGCAAGGACTGGGCTTCAGGACTCCCCATTGCCCCAAAATAATATTTACAGCTGAGCCTTTCCTTGGCAGGTGAGCCTTTGGTATCCTAAATTCCTCTTTTATTGAGGGAATTCAGTTGCTTCTGGCACCCAGGACAGGTAGAACCACCCCAAATTTCAAACTGGAACTGAGACAACGTTTGCATTGTTTTTCCTCTGACAGATCATTTTCCAGATTAAAAACAAAAACAAAACTACAACAACAAACCCCAAAAAATCACCACAAAAAAATCCCACCAGAGCAAGAAAAACAAATTGTTATAATCCAACCAACAGGTGGCAAGGGAACAGCTTGCCTTAAATTCTTGTTTGTAACTAAGGGAATCTCCTGGGATTAGCGTTGTTCTTGCCAACATGAGAAGTTTATCTGCGAGTTTCCATCCTCACGGGAACTGAGCTGCATTAAACCCAACCCGCAGCTATCGTTCAGTGCTCCCAGCCCCATCTCCACTTAAACCACGGCCTGGAGGGATCAGTGGTGCCAATCTCTCCGGCTGGCACAGATTAGCCGAGGCTCTGAGCATCGCACCGGGCTCTGTGACCGCACTGGGATGTGCCCGGATCCAGCGGGAAATCTCCGGGCTCCAGCCAGGCACAGCCACTTGAGCGAGGCAAACCAACCACGGGCAGCTCAGCTGGAGCACAGGAAAAGGGCAAAAAAAGGGCAAAACCCGAGCTGCTTTTCCCTGGGGGCTGTCACGGCCAGGAGCAAACTGTGCCCTAATTAACACCAGCAGCAAACCGACGGTAACTGGTGATGAGAATGAGCAGCAGCAAACCCTCCCTGAGCCGTTCTCCTGCGGACTGCAGTGGTTTTTGCTCTCTCATCTCCACGGAGAGCCTGCAGTGCCCTGGGCTGCTCCGGGTGCCCAGTCCCACCTGCAAGATTTCCACTGATCATTCCCACTGATTAGTGGGGAACAGCACAGCAATAAAGAACACCCAGAGACAGCTTCCATCGCCAGGCAGCACCACAGAATGAGAGAGCTGATTAGCCAGGCTGAGAGGAACTACTGCTCCATCCCGGTGTGGGAGATCACTGGAGCACTTGGCTGATCCTCTCCTTTTATCAACAGCAGCTCCTCTTCCCTTCAGAAGTTCTTGCAGGGGTTCAGCCTCTTTAAACACTCTTTAAACACTCTTTAAACACTCCCAGTCTTTCCAGGCTCCTACTCATCCTCCAGGGGTTTTGTTAACTCTTCTTTGTGTCTCGTGGGCACAAACCCCACAAGGTGAAGCTGTGCCAGCTCAGAGCTTTGATTCCTCATTGCTGGGACCTTTATCAGGCAGCAGATCCAGTCATTGAACTGCTGAACTACAGCAAAATCTGGAGGGTATTTTGTGCAGCACCCAAAATTTATGTTCCACTTAGCAGCAGAAAGCCAAAATATTCTGTATAATCTGATTAACAACCAGGTTCCTGCTCGTGCCTCACCTCATTCTGAGCAGGGTGTTCCAGCTGCTCAGCAGAGCAGAGCTGATGCTATTCAGAAAAGCCAAATTGGTCACTTGGCTCTGTTTTTGTGCCACCCCGGTCCCAGGACCTTTGCAACCTTTGATGGGATTAACACAAGTGAAAGAAAACACAGCAGCTCTGATTCACCGGTGGTGTCTGGCAGGTTAAACTTCAAATTTAACCTCTCTCCCCTGGGACTGTGTGAGAGTTAAATAACAAGGCATGGCTAAGAGCTAAATAACAGTGAAATAACAATACCTCTGTAAGAGTTAAATAGCAATGCATGGGTAAGAGATAAACAGCAATACCTCTGTAAGAGTTAAATAACAATACATGTGTAAGAGATAAATAGCAATTCCTGGGTAAGAATTAAATAACTATAAACGGGTAAGAATTAAACAGCAGTGCACGGATAAGAGTGAAATAACAATACCTCAGCACAGAGAAATCAGGTTTTTGTGCCAGTTTAGCTCTTACTGACCCAAGTTCCCCCTCTGTTATCCCTCCACATCTCCCTTCAGAGGAGGGGCACAGCCCGGGGCTGCAAGCACCAAGGCCTTTTGCTCTAGAACAAGTTGAAAACCCTGCAGACTCCCATCAGAAACAGCACTGATGTGACTTTTGTGCTTCGTATTCTCCTTATTTACACCCAGCAGACTCTCATCGTTTAGTTCCAGAGGCTCCCCTGCTCCCCAGACCTCGGGGGCTCCACCCAGGAGCAGAGAGAGCACAGAAATTGCTGTGTTTGTCTGGTTCCAAGCCCAAAGCAAACGTCAAACAGGCACAGGGGTTCAAGGAGCTCATCTCCTTGCTCTGCTCCAGCTCTTTGCTTCCCTCTGGCTCTCTCAGCAGCAGGAGCAGCCTGGATCCTCCACTCCTCCATCTATTTCGGGTGTTCTGTGACATCTAATGCTGTTGCACAACAGCTGCTCTGCTGCAAGTGTCAACCTGGGCTATTTTTAGCTTTATTACAGTGAAAGGAAGCTTAAAGGAGGCAACTGTCTTCATTACAGTCTCAAGAGCAATTCCCAGCCATCAGCCACTGTCTACATCAATTCTTTTATTAATTTGAGTGCAGCACTCGGGCCAGGGAACGTGTGCCTGCGCTCTCAGCTGCACACTGGCCTCAGCCTAGAGCCATTTAATTACCTCCTTTAATGAGCAATAAGGCTCTTAAGAGCAACAATTTCCTTCTGCTGATCATTTCTGGGGCTCCCAGACAGAAAATGCTCTCATTTTAACTGGGCTGGGAGGATAAGAGCTGTGGATCATGCAAGAAGTTTCAGGCAACTTTAATGGGCAGGATGTTTTTAATGCAGATCCTGCTGCACTTTGCAGGCTTAATTGCACAAGAAATGTGCATAACCAAACTCACAGCCTGTCACTGTGGGAAACTTTGAATTAAGGATGGCTGACCCCAGCAGAGCATGTGAAAAAAGGACATCTCAAATATTGATGGGGGGGAAAAGCGTGGAGATGGAGTTTGGGACAGCAGCAGCAAAATCTCCCCAAAGCACAGCTCGGTCTTGGCATCAGCTCCTTCCTGGGTGGATTTAGGGACAGGTAGCTCTGAAAAACCCCATCAAAAATAGCTTTGAAGGGCTGCAATAAAGCACTTCTCATCTCTCAGGTCTGGAGCTTTTGGGTTCTGTGGTTTCATTTTTTGATTGCCTGTTCTTCAGGGAGAATCCCCGCCCTGACCTGTTTGATATCCTGAGTGATGAGTGAAGCCCCCAGGCACACAAACCCCTTAAAGCCTCCATGGGGATGATCCAGCCTCTCCCAGATCCCAGAGCCGCCTTTCCCAAGCAAATCAATCCCCAGCAGTGAATGCAGGAGGGAAGGGTTGGGTTGGATGCTGCAGGATTTCACCCCCCAGGTCACCTTTAGGCACTAACTAAAAAATAATAGTAAAAAAAAAGCCCGACTTGCTAGAGGAGATTTTACCCAAAACCAGAAGGGCCAGGATGTAAAATGCTGCTGGAAATTGTTTTTAAGAGAAATTTGGCAAAGGAAAAATCCCAAACCTGGACAAGCCTTCAGAGGATTCTTGTCAGGAGGAAATTATCCAGGACTATTTAAAATTATACAATATCTGCTTGCTTTTAAATGGTAATGGTCCCAGGAATGGCTGATCTTATACACTGCCTGGAAAATGCTTTTGATGTAACAAGACAAGAAAGGTTTCAAGATGTTACTGCAAAATTCATGAGTGTTTTTGAGGCACAGGCAAAAATAAGAGCCAATTTAAAAATACACTGGTTTTCTTAGCAAGAAAACAGTTTCTGGCATGGAGCTGCAGTGAAAACTCTCCCTCCATGAGGAAGAACACAGAAACCCAGAAAAATCAGAGCTCAGAATGCTCACACTGGGATTTACCTCTGCTCTGGAGATAAGAAACCACAAAACATGGGCTCAATGAGGTTTCTAGGCCACGCTCCCATCTGTACAAACGCTGCTTAAAAAAGGAGTTTGTGCTGCTCCTCTGCAGCAGGGGAACCCCCAGCTCCTGCTGAGCACTGCACACACCTCCAGCAAAAAATTTAGGGAACAGGAGCCACTGAAGGAGCACCTGGGGGACTGAATTTCCTCGGCAAAGCCCTGAAATCCCAAAGCTGAGCATGGGGGTACAAACTCAGAGCTGCTGTCAAAGGAAGGAAGTCCCACTCTGCTTCCAAAAAAAGACTTTAAGAGACAAACTAATTGCAGGGCTTGGCTTGGGACTTTCTATCTTTTGCAGGAAAGGCCATGGGAAAATGCACGTGGCACTGAAGGGAGTGAAAAATTCACGCTCAGCTGCCAGGAGTTCATCAGGAGCCACTGGAGCAAACGCTGCTGCATTTGTTGCCCTGTGTTTTCATTTGGTGTTCCCAGCAACGACAGCGCTGCGTGTCAGAGCCAGTGGGCCGTGAAAAACACAAATAGTGAGAGGGAAAAGCAGAATGTGTTCCCCCAGCAGAGCTGCTGAGGGAAGGGACACGAGGGATGGGGTGAGAAGGGACGAGATTCAATCCCTGATGTCCCCGAGCAGCCCCGTCTGTGCCTCTTCATGTCCCACCCCAAAAGCTGCTGTCCACGCAGGACCCACAAAGTTCCTCAGCACTGAGCCAGAAAAGGGAGACAAAGGTTCAGGATGTGACCAAGGTCACGCAGGAATTTGGTGTCAGAGCAAGGGACTGGAGTAAAGGTCCCAAATCAGCCCATTCCCCATCATACCTGCAATCCTCTCCTGGCTGCTCCTCTCCCCAGCAGTGAATTAACCCCACAAACCTGCCCAAACCTCTGCAGCACCCCCTCAGCTCCTTCCCCTTCTCTCCAATCTGTTAAAACTCCATTCTGCCCCTTTGAGCCTCCTGCCCAGAGCCTGTGAGAAGAGCAAAAACCCCCAAAAACAACAGCGTTTCCTCCTTTCAAAGGAACATTCCGGAGGTAGCCGAGAATCGGTGTGGCAGGGCTGGGAATTGTGCGTGGCAGGGGAGGGTGCCAGCCCTGCCTGCCCAAAAATCCACCCCACGCCTCGCTCAGAGCCCCCGGGCTCCTTCCACTCCGTGGGACCCACCAAATCCTTGGGAGCCGCTGGAAGCTCCAGCCGCTGGAGCTGTGGTCGTGGATGGATTCCCAGCTGCAGTGCCAGGAGCACCTCGGGATGCTCAGGGTGGGGGGGAGCAGAGCGCTGCCTGGGCAGGGATTGCCATCTGCTGGCACCCAGGGGAAGCCCGGAGCCCTGCCCGGGCCCCAGAGCCAGGGGAATCCATGGAATCATCGGGATCTTGGAGCTGGAAGTGCTCGTCAAGGAACCCAGAGGATCGTCACAGCCACAGCCCCCCGAACCTGAGGGAGAAATTCTTTCCTGGGAGGGGACTGATCACTGGGAGTGCTGCCCAGGCAGGCTGGGGAGTCCTCATCCCTGGGAATATTCCAGAGCCAGCTGGACACACTCCTGAGTGACCCTGCTCCAGCAGGGAGGGAGGATGAGGTGACCTCCGGTGGTCCCTTCCAACCGGAGCCGTTCTGTGGTCATCCAGCCCAAAGTGCTGGGGTGGCAGAGTGACCTCCAGCCCCTCCCTGGACAGCACTTCCAGGGATCCCGTCGAGTGCTGAGCCCAGCTTGAGCCCAGCCTGCTCTGCCATCCTCACACCTGGTCTGTGATATTATTATTATTATTATTATCATCATCATCATCGTTATTATTATTGTTGTTTACCTGTGCCCAGCACCTGCCCAGCACCTGTCAGGGCTGCCCAGTAATTAACAAATTACAGACACCCAAGGTCTGTAATTGCAGCAGATGCAGAGCAGAGCAAGGCCAGGAGGAGCTGAGCACTGCAAAGCCTCCCAGCCACAGCTGGGTTCAGGTTTCTCCCAATTCCTGTCACTCCGAGTGCCATGGAAATGCTGGAGCTGCTCCTCGCTGTCCCCTGGGCCAGGTGGGATCTCTCCAGCTGCAGCTCCCTCCCCTCCAGAGGCTGATAAAAGCAAATTCCCAGGACCTGGGATGTCTCTTCTTCCTTCTGATTCCTCCAGCATCGATCCCATCCATGAAAACAGAGGGAGAGACATCCAGCAATTTTCTGTTTCCATCAGCGCATCCCCAAGCAGTGGGGGAGAGCCTGGGAGAGCTGGATTCTGGTTCACAGCGGGGGAAACTGAGGCCCTGAGGGACACACATCATTCAGCTGCTCAGGGTGCGTTTTGGGGCTGCTCCCAGCTGATGTTTGACCGCCAAATCCCCTCATTCCCCACTGCTCTGAGCCTGTCTGGGCTCCCCTCCCGGCAAACCAGGAGGGCAGGGAACAGCTCCTGTGCCCGGAACTGTCCTTGACCCCTGGTTCCAAGCAGCCCCGGGATGCTCGCCCTGTGAGGAGTTGCCATGGAGACCCTCTGGCCATGAGCAGGGCCACGGACGGGCAGTGGGAATGGCCGTCATTAATTTAAGGCATTAAGGACAATTAGCGTTTATTAGCCAGGTTCATTGAGATCGGCACAAAGCAAACAAAGCAGATCCTTGCCCCATAAAACAATGGGATCTGTTCTTCACGGTGCAGATAATGTTCAGGGAGTGGTCCTCGGGAAAAATAAACTGTATTAACCACCAGGCACAAACAGCAAATGTCGTTCTGCAGCAGCAGGATTTATCTCCTGTTCATCTGAAATAAGAACCACGACCTGTTAATCCATTTCGTCCAGAGCAGGCCTTTCTGAGGGCTCGGGGGCTGAGGAGGGAGGGAGGGAGGGAGGGAGCTGCAGATAAAATGCTCTGGTTCGTGGCCGTGAGCGAAGATCGCCACAGTCAGGGTTGATAAAGTGTTCCCCAAGAGCAGGAAATCCATCTGGCCTTTTATCAGCCATCAGCAACCATCAGAGGCGAGGCTGCGGAGGTGCCCTCCAGCTCAGGGAGTCCTTAAGACACCGAGTCTGAGGCAGCACTACATAAATTCTGCTTTTGCATCTCTAAATATTCATCATGCAGTGCCACAGGCAGGCGGGGGGATCCAGGACAGGAGTTCTAAGCTCTGCCTATTCCTGCCCTGTTTTAAGCTGAGTTTAACAGCAGCATTTCCTTGCAGGAGCTGTGGTGATGGAGTTTGTGTCATGCTCACTTTTGGGGGTCACTTTTTGGTGGCTCCCTGGCCTTCCCAAACCTCACCGGGGATGTTTCCCCCACTGGGGACATCTCCCCACCCCTGTGATGCCACCAAAGCAGCAATCCAAGGGTCCAGCCCCACCCTGAGATGGTCTAAACTGGAATTTAATTAGGTCACTCCCCGGATACATTAAGCACAGATGTCCACATTCAGGAGATTACAGATTTATTGGGCATTGATTAAATGAAAGAAAAAAATCAAATCAGAGTCACAGCTGAGTGCATGTGCCAGCTCTCCCTGAGGGCAGCTGAAGCAGGCTATAATTAATATTACACAGTCCTGACAGGCAAGATAAAAGTTCTGGCCAGGCCAGGGTGTAATTTAGGATCTATTTATTCTCCAGCAGAATTTATTAACTCGAGCAAACCCAGCGCAGGCAGATTTGTGGCTGATTTCCCTGCTAAGGGTGTCAGGAGCTCTCTGCACGTGCTGCTCTTCCTCCTTAAACACGGCCAAAAGCTCCACCACCAGCACAGCACCAGCTGAAATCCAGGGAGAACTTCCCATGGATGGACCCCATCCCTCCCTGGGGAGCCACAGCTGCCCCTCCTGAGCAGCAAACCTGCTGCAATAAATGCTTTACACAGCCCTGGCATCAGTGCCTGCTCCGAGCACTGCCAGGGACAGGGAATTCTGGCTCCAGTTAAATCCATGGCTAAAGTCCCACAGAGCCCAGCGAGCCAGAATTCCAGGCCGCTTCCCACAGCCCTGTGCTGCAGCACGTGTGGCTCTGCCCAGAGCCAGCTCTGCTCTCCTGGAGCTCCATCCACCATGGATATCCCTGCAGGGAGCAGGGATGGATGACCAGGAATGGCTGGGCATGGCTGTGCAGGCAGAAGGCAGCGAGTTCCTGTTGCAGCATCCAGCTCTCCTGCACATTTGCGACAGATATTTATTCTTATTCTTATTCTTACTCTTCTTATTCTTATTCTTATTCTTATTCTTGTTCTTATTCTTGTTTTCTTATTCTTACTCTTCCTTCTGTGCCGTTTGATCAGCCCCTGGCATCCCAGCCGCTCTGGGTCCTGCTTCAGGTGCCACCTGCTTTTAAACAAACAGTGGTGCCCATCCCTCAGGATTCCTGGCTTCCATCTGGTCAGGACTCTCTCCTGAAGGAAGGTGGGTGCAGGAGCAGTGCTGTGCCTCTGGGTTAGTCTGTGCCTGGGGAGTTTAGCCCCCAGTTCCATGTGCTGATAACCATTTACAATTCCCCTTTGTGGGCGTCTCTGCGCGTTCCGAGCTCTTTACCACCATTAGCTAATTAACAGCGCTCGACCCTTTGTTCAGAGCATCTTTAGATGGGGTCAGCCCTCCAGCATGAAACTGGGGGAAGCTCTGAGAGCAGCTTTTCCTCAGTTATTTATGTCCATGTGTTCCCACCTCCTCCTCACGCTGGGAGAGCAAGAGGAAAGGTGAAAACCGGGTTCAGGTAGAGCTGAGGTGAGCCCACAACTGCCTTTGATGTTTTTGTCTGGGCTCCATGCTCACTGAGGAACTTTCTTTTAGAGCAAATCAACACCTTTGTGATGTAAAAAAAGATAAATCTCCCAAACAATTGCTCTTTAAGCTGTTCTAAGGGACAGGAGCTGTTCAGTGGGAATTTGGGATAACTCCCACCTCACACGTGCTGACTCAGCCCTTCCCTGCATTAGGAGAGAGGTCGGAGCTCATAAAAAACTATTTACATTCAAGCAGCACCTTCCTCACACTCCTCCTCTCCCACTCACCACAAGAAATTTATCAGCAGGGGGGTTTTTGTGTTCTGCACGCAGGGAAAGCCCCACTCCCCTCCCGAGGATGCTCAGCCTGGCCCTGGATCCGAGGTGACATCTCAGAGCCAGAGCACCTGGCAGGAGATGCCCTCAGCCTGCCCGGGACTGCAGAAAGCCTGGAGGGAGGAAATGCTGGATTTGCTGGGAGCTGGCCTTAGAAACCTGGGAATCCAAGGAAATCCGGCAGGCACTGGAGTGGGACCGTGTTTGAAAGCGCTTTATCCCACCCTCCAGGCCTTGTTTTCCTCCTGGTCAGGCACCATTCCTGCCGTCCCTTCCACTCCCACTCTCCCTTCTCCCTGTCCTGCATGATTCATGCAGCATTTAAATAATAAATTGCATGAACACTGTGGAATTTATAGCACTCAGGGAAGGCTGTTAACTGAAGCACTGTGTAATTCATACAAATGAACTTGGTGGGAGGATTTCATTGAGGAAAAAGAAAAAATCAGTCCAAAGAGTTTATAAAATCCAAGGGTTGCCAGGGATTTGCAATATTTAAGTGCTGTGTGTGTTTAGAGTGAGAATGTGAGGGTGATTTATGCAGGGTGACACCTTGGTCTCAGCTTTTAAACTTATAACTTCTATAAAGCAAACTTTAATTATTATACCCTCAGGAAGGGCCAAAACGAGTGCTGGGGTAGGACAGGCCTGGAGCAAGGGACATGTTGCCTCTAAGGCCAGAAAAAAGAAGCTGCACTTACCCAAAACTCCCAAAAAATGAGTTTGCATCTCGCAGCAGTTCAATACTGATCACTGAAATGGGAAGAAGTATCAAGAGCTAAAGTTTAAATAAGTATCTCTAATAAAAAATATCTGCTTTACCTGCAAATTCCTGGGTCAAAGCAATCAGGAAAGAAAACCCAGGACAAGGCAAACTCTGCTTCCCTCTAGGACAGGACAGCAAGTCAGAAATGCCTCCCAGAGAGCAGGATCCAGCAGCTGAACCAGGCTGGAGAGCTGAACTGCAGCCTGTCAGGTGGCATTGATGTAATTCTGGGTGTATAAACAGCTCTGCTCCCTCTTCAGCTCTGATAAATGGAGCTCTGGGGCCCACACAGGCTCTCCAAACAGCACCACTCATTAGTTTGTCATTCCCTGGATGCTGCTGGTCCAGGGGAGAGGCTGAACCCTCCCCACAGGCAGGAGGATGAGCCCAGACTGGCCAGAGCTGCTGAGCTGGAGCCAAGGAAACCACAGCAGAGGCACCAGGGCAAGGCACGGAGCTCTTTCCCTCATTCCTCTCCCTCCTGACAGATTTAAACTCCATCTGGATGGTTCTTAATGCCCACTGCTGGCAGTCCCAGCTCGGGGAAGGGCCGGGCACTGAAAGAGCAGCGGTGCCCCGGAGGCACTGGAGGTATTTGGGTAACATTTCACGGAGCACCACGCAGGGCTCAGCTGCAGCCCTGCCTCGAAAATGTCACTGCCCCGGGCTGTCCTGCCCCATCTGCACGGAGAGAGGGGACATTTGTTGTGAGACAGGCTCCAAAGAGCTGGGGACGTGCCAGGGGTTTGCTCAAAATCAGCGAGGAGAGCAGGTGGAAGGATTCCCAGAAATTCCTGGAGCAGTCCCACAGCCCCGTCCTTCTCCTGAGGGGCTCCTGCTCCCCACGGCCCCGTTCAGCTGCACTGGTGCTACTGGGAAATTCCCTGTCACCCCTCACTTCACTGACCTGGCTGCTCCTTGTCCCCCAGCGGCCCCAGGACACCCAGAGCCGCTGGCAGAGGGTGCAGGCAGGGCTGGGAATGCTGCTGCCCCTTCCCTTGGGGAACCTGCTCTGTCCGTGGCTTCCTTTCCCTGTGCTCTCCGTGCATGTCAGTGAGAGCAGTTCCACCCGTTTCAGGAAGCATTTTATTTGCAGTGCCAGCCTGCCTTGGGTCCCGGGACTGAGGTCCTTGTCACTTTGAAGATCCCAGCTATTTGACTGCTTTGAATTCATTTGTTTAGTGAACCTCAGGGGGCCCCTGCACCAAAGCATTCCCAAAGAAGTTCAGAGCTTTGCAGTTTCTCCACTAATTAGGGACTCCTCTGGGGCTAAACACAAGAGGTTGTGCTGCTGTGTTTGAAGTCGGCAGAAAGCCAAGGCAGGGCTCAATCTCCAGCTCAAGTGAAGCATTTTTAATGTTTTTCCTCCTCTATGTTTTTTTCCTCTCCCCAGCGAGCGCAGAGTTGCCAGGCACAAACAGAAATGATCAGGTCAAGGTGCTCTGAGGCAGGGGAAGGGTTTTATCAAAGCCTGGATAAAGCAGCCCAGCTCTGCAATGGCCTTTCCTGCACTTGTGTCTCTGCAGACGTTTCACAGCCCTGGGTCTCTTCTGCGAGCCCTTTCCTCAGTGCCTGCTAACCCAGTTCCTGTTAAAGGCTCCTGGAGCTAAAACTGAGAGCTCGGATTGCTCATTAGGAGCTGTCCAGGAACAGCCAAGCTCAGTTCTTGCAAGGCCAGAGCACAGCCCATGCAGACAGCACAGGCCACACCTTGCAGCCCTTACAGGGGCTTAGGGTGGGGAAACGGGGGGAAATCTCCTTTGGAAGTGCCTTGAGGGTGTGGGAATCTCACAGCTGAGAGATGCAAGACAAAATACACTCGTAGCAACTTCTCTTAATCCAAGAGTTTTCCTTTTCTCTTTTTTTAATGCACAAGTTTCCTCTTCCCTTTCCTTCCTTTGCCTGCCTGGCCCTTGTCCTCCAAAAAGTGAAATGCACATGTCCTAGTTTAAAAAAAAAAAATAATAATCATACTTATTAGAAGGAATCCGGAAAGAAATTGGTATCTCTTTGCAATTCATTGCAGCAACTTTGTCACCCCTCAGAACTCCCCCAAGGTAAGAAAGGGGCTGCTCAGAATCCACCCTGTGGTGCTCAGGGCACCAAGAGTCCTGCAGAACTAATTGCCAGGCACATGAATTACTGATAAAATAGGAAATCCCCAAATACCATTAGGAAGGGATGATCAAACATGCACCACTGATTGGATCCATCGTCCTTCCAGCCTCGCTGTAAGTCACCTTCCCGGTGCTCGGGTTCACAAGGACAAATGTATCATAGGAGGTAAACAAATGCTCTCAGCAGAGAGCTGGGAACACCTCCCTGGGATAAAGCTGCAGATTCCTTATCCAGGACCACACATCTGGGCTCTGCAGCCAAAAACCTGCTCATTTTCCACCTTGGAGCTGGCAGCTGCAGCGGCAGCATCAGGCACTGCTCCAGCTGCTGCTCCTCTCCCAGGTTCCTGCCTCATCCCATCTGCCCCACCGAGGGCTGCCAGGAGATGGAACGAGGCAGGAAAACCTCCCAGGTTCTGGAAGTGTCCATGCTCAGGAGGGCAAACCTGGAGCTGGGAATGGGCTCAGGGTCAGGGAGGACAAACCCTGAGGTCCGAGCCAGGGGTTTGCTCACAGAGCTCTTCCTAAAGGCAGGTCAAGGGGACACAGGCGGGATCAGGGGATGGCACTGGAATTGTTTAACTGGTTCTCTTCCGTCCAGCCACACCTCCCGGGCTGGAGAGCGGTCCCAGGGAGCTGCCCAGGGTGGTTTAGTCCTGGCAGCTCTCACCAGGGGTCACTGCTGGCTCGTCAGAGCCCTCGGAGCCCCCGGGGCCAGGCTCGGAGCAGCCGCCGGGTGAGCTCAGCTCCCCACGCCCTTTCTCCCCGGACATTCCCTGCTTTGCTGCCTCCGCCTGGAGATTGAGCATCAGGGAAGTTCCTGACCTTGTGCAGGCAGTGACAGGCAGGGACACTCCTGTCCCCAGCCCCTGGAGCCAAAGCTGGCTATGGAGGAGCAGGGGAGCCAGCCAGGCAAATTCCAGCCCAGCCTCTGCCCTTCCAGAGGGCTGTTGGAGGGCTGGGATCAGAATTCCTGCCTGCTCCTGCGTATCAGGGTGCACGGAGAATGTAAATCAGGCACAGAAACGCCTTTCCCGGCGTGCTGGCCGAGCTGGGGGTGCTGAGCCCCTGTCCCGGTGCCAGCACCCAGGACACCCAGCCTGGCACAGCGGGAAGCTGCTGCCATCTCCTGGGCAGCCCGGCTCCACTGGGCACCCTTTCCCCCTTCCAGCCGCTTTTCCCAAGCTACTGCAACCCCCGGTGATGCCATGAAGATTTTTGCCTTTTCTTTTATACCCCTGTTATACCTTTTTTACAACTTCTGTATTCTCAGTGCTTTTTGCCTACATTCTTGGACTTGTTTGTCAAGCTGAGAGACTCAGCATTTTAGAAGCTTCGTAGCTGGGAATCAGTGTGCCCCAGAGCCCAAGGTCCTCTCCAGAACACATTCTGTAAACCAAGATAGAACCATCCAGGGGAAGGTTCCTTGGGGAGGGGGGCTCACTTGAGCCTCTCACTGGGGAATCTTTGATAGATCTGCTAATTAGTAACACCTATAATGTTATACCCAATGTTGGGGGGGTGGGACACAGAGATAAGACTCGGCGGGGTGCATCTCGATGCATATGACCTGGACGTGTACACCTAAGGATCCTTAAAAATAAATACCAAAGTAAAATCCCTTTTCCCCTTCTAACCGTGTATGACTCTTGATTTTAAGACCAAGAAAAGGCATCACCGGGGCCGCCTGCCTGCCCTGCGACAGCTCCTGTGGCACTGAGGCAGCAGCCACCTGCCTGCGCCCGCATAGCGTGACAAGGCTTCTGTGCAAACACAGCCACAGCCCCGTGACACGGGCACAGCCGGGCACAGCCGGGCACAGCCGGGCACAGCCGGGCACAGCCGGGCACAGCCGGGCACAGCCGGGCACAGCCGGGCACAGCCGGGCACAGCCGGGCACAGCCGGGCCCGCCTGTGCCCCGGGCTCCGAGCCCACGCAAGCTCCCAGGAATCACAGATGTCTGCGCCCCGTCTCAGCCCAGCGCTGCCGAAGGTGGCACCGAGACCCCTGGGCAGGCTCCTGTCCCCTCGCCAGGCCTGGGGACACCCTGCAGGGTGCAGGCGGGATGGGGACACCCTGGGTGCACCCTGGGATGCAGGCGGGAACGCCAGGACTCCATCCGAGCGCTGGAGCAGGGAGCGGCGCAGCACGGGCAGCAGCGCTGCCAGCGGGGCTTCACTGCGGAGGGGCTCTGCGGGCACACACAGAACAGCGAGGGCTCTGCTCCAGCAGGGAGAACTTGGCTGCCTTTGGGGAGGGGGCAGGTGGAGGAGGCAGAGTGAACCCAGACCTCCAGCTGCAGAGAGAACGAGCTCCTGGTTGCTCTTTCTCCTGCCTTTTTTGACCAGAGACCTTCCTGAGGAGCACAAAGAAGCAGGAGAATTCCCTCGTCAAGCTGCTGACTTTGAGGAAGCAGCTTTTGGCAAAATGTTTGTCCTTCCTGATCTCCCCCCCCGCCCTGCCCTGCCCTGCCCTGCCCTCCCCTCCCTGCAGCCCCTGCTGTGCATTACGAGGGGGCTTTCAGGACCTCATCCCTGCAGAGAACAATCCACCTTTTCTGATTCCAGCCTGGGCAGAGCCCTCCCAGGGCTGACAGGCTGCGGTAAAGCCCTCAGAGCTGAAGATTCCTTCTGCTGCCTGTGGGAAATCCCGTGCCAGGGCCGGCAGAGCTGGGAGGGGACCAGGGCTGAGGTGTTTCCCTGCAGCAGACCCGGACACGTGGGGGAACTGGCAGCCTCCCAGCCGCCTCTGGATGCAAAATTCTTTCCACACCTAATTTGCAACTCCAGCGAGCCACAGGGCCCTGCCTGCCCTGCTGCCTGCCCCCTCTGTTCTCCTCTCCTGGCTAGAGGCAGGGATGGGGTGGCTTTCTGGAGCTGCAGGACACTGCTGGGACAAGCTCCAAAGCCCTGGGCAGAGCCCATCCCAGCACTGGGAACTCACCCCACACCTCCAGCAGGACAAGGAATCTTTTCAAGCCAGCTCAGCAGTTCGAGCAGTAAAAAAATCCCTTCATGCCCACATTTACAAAACACAATATTTGCAAAACAGGCCAGTAAATCTCAACTGCCCCGAGTTCTTCACCTAAAGCAAATAACCCCAGAGGAGCTCAGAGCAAACACAGCTCTCCTTGCCCGGAGCTGGGCAGAGTCCACCCTGTGCCACGCAGGGCCAGCAGCCAGGGGATGAGGAGAAGAGAGGGTGCCCCGCTGTGCAGGGTGATTCCAGCCCAGACAGAGCGGTTCCAGTGCCAGGAAAGGGAGCAGAGAGAACTCCCTGTCCTTGCTTTTCTCAGCAGCCTGCCCTGCCCTGCCCTCACCTCTGCCTGACCCAGGGAGAGCCTGAGCCTTTTCCTGTGGTTCACATTTCCATGCTCCCCAGCAAGTGCTTCTGTGCACTTGTTTATTCCCTGTTTTCTTCTCTGTGACTGATGCATTTTGCCAAGAAGAGCCACCCCGTGCCTTGCCATCCCCTCCTGGTGAGGAGCAGGTGGGAGGAGGTTTGGGTTTCCTGGCTCCTGCTCTTCCCCAGATTATTCCCAGTGTGCTGGAGGGTTTCAGCTGCACTCCTGAAGCACAGCCCTGAGTTCCCAGTGCTGCTGTTTGCCTGGGGACTCCAGGAATATTCATTTAACTCACTCCCCTCAGAGATCTGCCAGGAGACAGGGACGGGGACGAACCGCACCACTCGTGCCAGACAAGCTGATAACTCCTGTCTGCTTGCCAAGAGGGAGTAAAAACCCGAGTCATCCCATCTGCTGTAACCCCGGCAGTGTGGGTGGGAGCCAGGGAAACACCCCTGCATCATTTCCAAGAGTCCCTGAGGAGCGGAGCTGAGGCTGGGGAAAGCAGCAGCTGCTCTACCCAGAGCCTCTGTTCGCTCTGGCACCTAAACCCAGACTGTGGAGCTGTCAGATCCTGGACTCCCCACCCTGGGGCTGCTCCTGCTCCAGCCAGAGGAGCCACGGGCTGTGCTGGGCTCCTGCTGGCACCAGGAGGGTCCTGCTGCTCTTTGGGGTGGTTTTGGGTGCTGCTCTGAGCAGTCTCAGCCCTGTCAGCTCCTCTTCAAATATTCTGGGCACTCGGGAAGCTCAGGCTCCTCTGTAACACATCTGAGTCTCCCGTAGGAATTTCTATTTCCTGCCCTTCCTCCACCGGACTTCACACCCATTTAACTGGCTTTGTTTCATGGGCTTATCCCTGGCTGAATTAACGATTGTGCAGTCACCTTTAGGGACAAAAATATTAATTTTACTGCTTCCCAGAGCTCTCTGGCTGTATCCTCTCCTCAAGGCAGGCTCCCACTTCCCCACGGAAGATCAACCTCTCCAGGAACCAACGAGGAACAAAACTGAAAAGCCCCAGAGTGCAGATCATGTAACAAAAATTGTCACTTCCACCACCCCTTACAAGGCTCTCTTCAGTCCTGGGGAGGTTTCTGTAGCAATCCCATCCTGCCTTTTCTTTCCCAAATGGAATTCTCTCCGAGAGGACAGGACAGAGGTGGTTCCAGCCCTGTCCCAGTGACACCCCACTGAGTCACCCCCACCGCTCAGAGGATGGCACAGAGCTTTTGCAAGGAGCATTTATTTACATGAAACTGCCCAGGGCAAAAGCCTCCGAGAGGGAAGCTGGGCTTGCAAAACCCTCTGCTTCCATTCCCATTGCTTTTCCCCATTCTATGTGCTCTCAGATTGCTGACATGCTTCCCGTGTTCCTTATGGTGCTCCCAGAAAAGGTTTTTCAGCAGTTGGGAAGAGCAGCTCCCGTTCCCAAGGAGCTGCAGCCTGAGGTCCCTTTGAGGAACTCTCCTTTTCAGCCCTGTGCTGGCACTGGGCAGCAGAGGAGCCCCAGGCACTGCCCAGGGAAGCTCCCAGAAGGGCAAAAAACAAGATAAAAACCACAAGGAAATGAGGCTCTGCAGAAGAATTTGATTCTGTGGACCCAGCAGATCAGATAATCTCATTTTTTTTTGCCCACACTCTCTGCATTAGGGCCAAATTTTCCTCCAACCAATGCAGCACCACTGAGCATTCTTCCAACACACTCTCCTTTTCCCTGGCATCTTTCCTGCTGCTCTCCTCTTTGTCCTGAACGCCCCTATTCTCTTCCTCTTTTTTCTCCCACTTCTGTTCAGCTTTTATTGGAAACATTTCACCCAGCAGCTGCTTTCCAGAGCTGCAGCCCCCTGGGTGAGGAGCTCCGGGGCTGAGCACGGCAAGATGAGCACAGGAAAGGAAACCCCAAACTCCCACTCAGGCAGCACAAGTGACTCAGCAGGGCCAGGGAGGAGGAGGAAGATGGCAAAACCTCAGCACGAGGACATCAAAAACAACAGTGAGATTTAGTCCCTTCTCCAGGAGAGGATCAGAGTGGCTATCAGAAAAAAAATCAGAAAAAAAGAGCGGTCAGGTGTTGGAATAAGTTGCCCAGGGAGGTGGTGGAGTCACTGGATGTGGCACAGGGGATGTGGTTTAGGGTCTCTTCCATCCTTGATGATCCTGGGGTTCTGTGATCTGCAAGTGTAAGGCAGACAGGGGCAAAGAGAGTCCATTCCCTTATTTTTGGGGAGATCCAGCTCATTTGGAATACCTGTGTTGCTCATTCTGGTTGCTGGAAACAACCACCCTCAGCAGAACCATCCCTGGGAGCAGGTTCAGGAGCGATCTCCATTCAGGGAAGCTGATTCAGGATCATCACCTCTAATTACTGGGTGTCTCACACGCCGGGTTTCGCTCTGGCCCCAACTCTCCTTTCCCAAGGAGGTGGAAGGTGAGCGGGAGGAAGCCCGTCCGTTTCAGGGACAGGGAAGTGCTGCCTTTGTCCCCTGCACTGACCCCACAGCGCTGCCCCAACAGCTCAGGGAGCACTTGCAAAATCAGCCTCAAAATCAGCCTCAAAATCAGCCTCAGAATCAGCCTCAGAATTAGCCAAGGGCCTGAGGGGAGAACGGGAGAAAATCCAGGAAGGAGAAGAAAGAGAAACTCGAGCTGTTTTCTTCATAAAATGTTATTTGAGGCATTCAGCCAAAATCACTTGGGAGGAATCACATCAGGGATTTGTCCGCAGCAAGGAAATGTTCATCAGTGAGGGGCTGTGAAAGGGGTTAGGAGAGACCATCCCTCCACAGGCTCGTGGCCCTTCATGATCCAGCTTTTTCTAAGCGGGATCAGAAGCTTTATTTGAGCATTTCTACAAGGATATTCCCTGTCTGGGTTTTTCACATTTTCTAGAACTGTTTGGCCTTCAAAGAAAGAAGAAATGCCTGGATCAGAGCTGGGAGCAGGACTGGAGGTTCCTCCACATGTCCTGGGCTTCTGCAAGAGATCACAGGACTGGTGCCCATTCCAAGGGACACAAGTGCAGAGAACTTGATGTCCAGCCCATGGATTCCTCAGGGATGTCCCCACTGCCCATTTTAACCCCTGAAATGGGGGTCACCCCTTCATTTTCACCAGTTCTCTCCGAGGCTGAGCAGGTAGGAGGAAGTGTCTCTATCAGTGAAACCTCCAGGGGGGTGTGGACGTGTGAGCTGGACGGGGAGGAGGAAATATTTGCATTTACCTCATCAAAGCCGGGGTATAAAACGGGCTGGGAAAGTGTGAGGCTTTCTCAGTTCGCAGGTGCAGGTGGATGAAGAGGAGGCATCAGAGGGGGCCATGGCAGCTTTGCTCTTCTTGGCACCACTCCTGCTCCTGGGGACAGTGGCTGGCCAAGCACAGACAGAGATAGAAGAGTGCCTTCAGCTCGGGAGTGCGACTGAAGGGAATTTCTCTGTGGAAACAACACCTCAGACTTACTTGGCCAACAAAACCTACCTGGGTAAGCCAGCTCTGCCTGGGTCTCACAGACTTCCTGCTGCACAAATATCTCTGTCCCTAACTCAGCTGCTCTCCTGACTTCTCAGATGTGTTTAAACTGGGGGATGTCCAACATTCTGTTCTTATTTTAATGATTTTTAATTCCAGGCAGGGGATAAATGGCGCTGTTGTTACCTCTTTGTTCTTTTTTCATGTTCCCGTCTACAGCTCAATCCCAAAATCTCTTTTGCTCCTCAGGATGATTTTTTCTCCCTTCATCTTTCTGCCTGAACTTGCACAGAAGGACTCGACTGCTCTTGAAAAGACAGAACTTGGGGGAAGTTGTTTTGTGGTTTGGTTCCCTCCCCTCCTCTCGGACACTTTGCCCTTCTTGGTGGCTGCAAAGACAAAGGGGAAGAAGTCACTGATGCTGACAAATGCTCAGCATCCATCCTAGGAAATGGATTTCTTGCTGCAGGAGGATGGGGTGAGCGGCAGCCTGACCCTGTTGGTCCCTGCTGGCAAATCTCCCTCTGCCCTGAGGCCCAGCAAAACCTAAATGCTGAGAAAATAGTGGAGGAGAGACATCCTGACCCCTTCCTGCAGGGGAGGGGCTGTGAACTGGCACAGGTTCCCTCAGCTCTCACCCAAGCAGCATCCCCAGCAGTTGGTTGGGGTTTTTTTTCATTTGTTCACTGCTGTTATTTGAATTATTTTTGAGCGCAGAACTGAGCTTTGATGGCAGTTCCTGCCTCACATCAGCTCCTGGAGGTTCTGACGCTCTCGGCAGCTTTGGTTTGAAGCAGGGCTGAGCTGAGGGGTGCTGAAGGCTGAGAGGGACACGGCAGGGCACTCCCAGGGACCTGGGCAGCCCCTGGCTGTGCAGACGGATCCTCTTTGCCCCATCTGATCATGGTCCAGCTTCTGCTCGGGAGAAAAGCTCTGAGACCCCATCCCGGAGCAGAGACGGTTGAGGCACCCCCAGCTGAGGGCTGCCCAAAGGTTCATTTTCCCACCCTTCCCATTTGCATGGGATGCAGAGGGCTCTGGTTTCCCTCCCAGGCGTGGCACCCACGGCAGCAGGGGCTGAGCCCGGTGCCTGAGGAGTTCAGGGGGGCAGATAAAGGGGTTTTTCCTCCCGTGCTCGGGGCAGGACTGTGGTAAATCACCCTCTCTGCAGGCTGCTGGTGCAGTTGTCACCACGAGTGTCACACAGGGTGAACAAATACTGGGAACCCTGAAGGCTCGGGGTCCTTCCAGGGCAGAGACCTCACTTTGTCCAACTTGCTCCGTTCCCAGTGACAATAAAGGATAACAGAAGCCACAGCGCAGGCCGGTACCTGCTGCAAGCCCTGTCCTCCCAGAACACCTCTGTGGGGAAGTGGGAGGAAATACCCACAGGGAATTGCAGCTCTATCAGCACAGCAACATTGAACATCCCCAAGAACACAACCCGCTGGACATCCCCGGCCAGTAACCTGTCCTCTGTGCAAATCAGGTAAGGATTTCCTCCCTCCGAGCCTCCAGCTGGGACAGAACCCACAATCAACCCCTCCTCCAGAGCAGGGGCTGAGAAAAACCTCTGGAACCATCTCCAGATTTTCTCTGGAAAGCACCAAGGAAACTTTTGCTGCCAAAGGCAACCCCACCGTGCTCTGGGAGCTTCAAGATGCTCCCATGAGTAGGGATGCAGGATAATTCCATGGAAATGGCTGGGCTGAACACTTCCATTAGCACTCGTGGGAAATGTTTGTCCAAGGGAAGCAGAGCCCTCAGCCTGCTCAGCCTTATCTGTGGGAAGGAAGGAGGGAAGGAGACCAGGGCTCCTGGCAGGAGTGCTGCTAATTACAGGGAGCATGGTTCCCAGTTCATTGCCACCCTGGTACAAGGAATCCCCATCCCAGCCAGACAAGGGCAGGAAAGCAGTGAAAATGTGATGGAGAAACAATTTCAGATGTTAAAACTACCCCCAAAAAGCTCAAATTGGCTGGAGGGCAACATCAGCAAGCTCAGCATGACTCCAAAATTCCTGTCTCTTCATCTGCTTTTAATGTCCCCTTTCCATCCCCACACGAGGCACTCAGCTTCTCTCCTTTGAACTTTTCCTCTCTCTTCCTTCCTTCCACAGGGTCTATTTCAGCCTCGATGATAAAATCGAGCTCAAGACTTTAATGCTGAACAGAGGTAAATAATCTCCAGCTGGGGAAGGACGCACCAGGCAGGGGCTTCACTCGTGCTCTGGGCTTTGGGGAGAGGGGGAAGAGGGATTCTGGGTGCCTGGAGCAGAAGGATATCCCGTATCTCCAACAGTCAGGCAAAGACAGAGGGTTTTCAGGTTATAATTTCAACGTAAAACCTTTTCAAGCTTCCTTTTTGCCTTAAGAGACACGAAACAGCTACAAACCAGAGGCCAGGCTTATTTATTTCTGCAGGGGCTGCCACAGGAATGGATTGGGAACTGTGGCTTTGCTATCACAGAGTGTTTCTGGTACCCAGAGAAGCCCAGTCCGGAGGGTGATGATGCTTCACTGATGCCAGGGCTGTATTCAGACATCCCACTCCTCTACTGTGGGTTTGACCCCTCATTTCTGTGAGACCAGCGTTAAACACAGCCTCTTGGAGAAGGTCTCCACTGGTCCTTTGGATTTCTAATCGATTTTTTTTCTCCATTTCAGGAGCAGAAGCCACCATGCCGCCCTCCACCCCCAAGCCCAACTCGGTGTGCAGGGCTCAGAGCAGCTCCTTGTTCCTGGCTGCCCTGCAGCTGCCCCTGCTGCTCCTCACGGGCACCCTGCTCTCCTAGGGGCCAGCAGAGAAGGGGACCCGGCTGTGCTGCCCCTTTCCTCCTGGGAAAGGGGGGCTGAGCTGATCTACTCAGGAAAACCTCTCCCTTGTGTGTGTTAGGGTGATAATGCACTTCCCCAGTAAATTATAAAGGTTTGTGTGACCACCGAGCTGATCCTCCCCCTGCTCTCCTCAGCCACAGCCTCAGCAGAAGGAAATATTTCAGAGCAGAGATCCCTCCGTCCTGGGTTTGCAGCCAGAAAAATGGGCAAACAGACCCCACTTAACACGGGACACTCGTGAATCCATGACTTCCTCGTCACCTGGGATTCTGTGACGCACAAAACGCCTGGAGAGGGGACAGCTCCTCCTCTCCTCAGGGCACCAGGGCTGCTGAGAAGCTCCAAGAGGGGTCTGGGTTTGTCTGTTTATCCCCTCCTGGCACAGCCCCCACAGCTCAGGGACCAGAACTGAGCCTGGGAAGGGAAATCCTGCTCAAAAAATCACCTTAAAGCCTCCAGTGCCAGCCCAGGGAAAACAAATGTGCTCCCCAGCGTGCCCCAGGGGGGAGCAGGACGGGCTGGAGATGCTGCTGCCAGGGCATCCTCCACACCAGGCCTCAGGAATTTATGCTCCATGTTGTTATTTGGTCCAAAATCCCTTAAATTTCGGTATTTCTGCAGATGAAAAAGTTTCTCTTTGTTCTCTCTCTGTTTTTTTTTCCCCCCCTGATTTTCTGGACAGCATGGTGGGTGTTTTTTGTTCCTTTTTTTTCTTTGTTTTTTTTTTTTAATCAACAGCTGATTTTGCTGTAGGGCAAGATTGCATGGGCCAATGGATGTCTTGATTTTATTGTTGTTGTTTGCATTTTTATATGGGTAAAACCTTTATTTAGAAATTTTCCAACTCATGGGAAGCAATTTTTTTTTTTTCCTTAAACCGATCTAAATAAAATAAGGAATTAAAATTGGTTCTTGCACCTCCCATTATTTCCTGCCTTCATTGTGATGTTGGGGGGTTTTGAAATGATTCTGAACACTGTGAAAGATTTGGCTTTGAACCCACAGGTGAGCACAGAAAGGAACAAATTGAGGCCTGAACTCTGCAATCCTGCACAGGGTGACCCAGAGGCTTTTTGGGAGGAAGGGTCAGGAACACAATCCTGCCCCATTCATCCTCTCGTGCTTCCTCTTCAGGAGGCTGAGCCCCAAACCACAACAATATTTCAGTGGATCAGAGTCCTGGCTTTAAATTGCCAGCCCAAAGTTGTCCAAGTCCCCTGATTTCTGCTGAGTAAATTCTAATTCCCAAGAAGCTGAAGAGCCTGGGAATAAAGGAGCCTGAAAATTTAACACAGGAGCTGAGCACCACAAGAAAAAATTCCTGAAAAGAAAGAAGACACAAGAAAAAAGTCCCTGCTCATTTCTATTTCTCAGGCATTCAGACATCAGGTCTAAGAGGGAGATTTTTTAAATTCAGACAGAATTGCCTGAAATATAATCAGTAAAAGTGGGCAGCTGTGAATAAACACCTGCTAAGGCTGGTTCGGCTTTCAAGTTGAGCTTTCACTCAACTCTTGCCCCTTCAAACTGTATCTCCAAAACATCTTTTGTGCCTCAAAACAAACAAACAAAAAATTCCTCCCTCTCATGCCCTCAGGGCTCTCAATTCCAGTGTCAATTCCCTTTGTTTCATCCTCATTTCCACTTATTTCCCTCTTTCCTGGCAGGTTGTGGAGGGATTGGGTTGTAAAGCCAAAAGTCCCCAGCACAGGTTCTCAGCTGAAACCTGAGCCTGCAGTGCTGCATTAATGGAATGTTCCTGCAGAATTTCGGAGAAATGAATTTTTTAGGGCCCAGCCATTAAAACTGGCGTCTGTTTAGCAGGCAGGGTAATTAGCAGAGGTAGGGACAGGCTTCATCTCCTGCTACTCCAGTGCACAACACACAATAAAATCCTAATTAGTGCTGGAAATTACTGCTCAATTCCAATCCCGCTGTTGAGCCATCTATCTCCTAAAATGACAGCCTTGGATAATAAATACGAAATTGCATTTAAATATCCTTGTGGCACCTCCCATGTCCCAGATTATCCAGAGGTGGCTCCTGCAGTTTTGTCCCATCCATGATCCTCATCAGTGGTGTTTTCATTAATTTTTACATTATTCAGCAGCAAAAACGAGCATTTCGAGACACCCCTGTCTATTTTCCCTGCTAAAAACTTAATTCACAAACATAACCAGGCATAACTGCCTCCAGAGTCAGAGAGGGACTCTAAGGATCTACCTTAGATGAGCTCTGAGGCCAAATTCTTCAGGCCACATCTATGAAATTTTGAGCTAACAGCGAGTAGAAAGCTCTTACTGGCAGTACTGAGCTCTTAAAACATTGATTAATCATTAACAGAGTGATTACAGCTGGATAAAGCCCCATTAAAATTTTTCCTACCTTTCCACTGACTTCCTGTAATCCCTGAAGTTTCAATTGGTATTGTACCATCCCACCTCAAAAAAATCAGCAGAACAACCCCAACTCTTTGGGTTACAGACGATTTCTCACTAAAACATCTTCCTGTGGGTGTCACAGGAGGAATTCTGGGGGCAACACCACAATCAGGGTTAAATTTGCTTAATTCCCATCCCCCTGCTGCAGAGTGAGATGGAGTTTTAGTCCTGGGTCTCTTCTTGGCTGCATTTCTGGCGGAAATATTGCTGTGTTTCCTCTCTCAGCAGGGCCAGGGCTAACAGAGAGAGTCAGGAGATACCTGCACACCCGAGGCAGAACCATTTGGCCCAGAAGTGCCTTGTCCAGGGGCAGAACTGTTTAATCCTCTGCCACAGTCACTGAATTTCCACGTCACTTTAACAGCAGACGTCGAGTTTTCCAAACCAGTGTACAAATAACGACAAGGGGAGAGCCACAAAATGCCCCTGAACCCCCAGCCCCCGTTGTTCTCCTCACTGTTCAGACTTTCTTCTGCTCAGTTTCCACTTGGCCTCCCCACTGCACAGGGCAATCGGTGCAATTAGCGCCAGACACGGAGCAAACATCCTAATGAGCTTTGGCCAGGGTGGGAATTGCTGGGCAGCCCCAGCGGGACGAGCCCAGGGTCCCTGGGCTGCTCTGGGTCTCTGGAAAATGAGGAATGTTCGGTGAATACCTAGGAAAATGTTGGGAATTCTGGGGCAGGCACAGCTCCTTCTCCCAGCTCTGTTCACAGCCACCTTCCCGAATGTTTTGCTCCTCGTTTGCCTCCTCCAGCCTCTCATTCCCTGCCAGGGCACTGCCAGTGTTCAGCCCCAAAGTGGGCAGGGGTCCTGTGACCCCCCTGCAGCCCTCCCTGATCTCCAGGCACTGCACTCACGCATAAACCCACGCGAGGGAGGCGAATTCCAGTCGGGAATGGTGGGATGCAGCTGGATCTGTGAGCTCAGAGGAGCAGCTCCCGGTGGCGACTCCTCGTCCCTCAGTACGTGGATTATTTATTAAATCCCTCACTGCTGGGGCTACAATGGGCAGTAAAACACCAGCCCGAGGAGCGGCCCCTGAGCTGTGGCAGCACTTGGCTGGGTTCCTGTCTCTGCTGCTCCTTTTGGGCTCCTACATCACCCTGGGCGTCAGGGGAAAACCATCAATTCCCACTGCATCCCCTGCCAGAGCTGCACCCTCTCTCCTCCCGTGGCCACCGTGCTTCAAACACAGAACAGAGAATAAGGTTTCTCCTCCTCTGGTGGGGCAGAACGAGAAAAAGCTCCCTGAACCAAGTATTAATCAAAAGGAAAACAGCTTCAAACTTTGTTTTTCCTTGACAGAACCAGATGGTCCCACAGGTATTAAACTCAACCAGCTTCGTGCACAGCCTCCCTGCTCACCCAGTCCCTGCCCTGGCACTGCTGCTCTCCCACAAAACCTGGTTTTATCTTATCGTGTGACAGGAAGGCAGAGCTGGCTTTTCCTCTCAGTCCCACGGAACACAACTGAGCCCATTTCCTGTCATTATTCCCCTGCTATTCACATTTATATGCTCTAAAGCTGGAAGTCTTGTTCCTACAGCCTCTGCTGGCATCAGCTGTGACCTTTCAGGGCTGTCCTGGCCCCCACTGTCACCTCAACAGTTCTCCTTCAAAGCATTTCATCACTCAGTAACTCCGAGCTTAATGTTTAATTCTGGGAGTTCATTCTCTCCCTATAAACCCCTCCCTCCCTCAGCTGGGAATTTGGAGGTGCTTCCCACAGAGAATCCCCAGAGCTCACACCCCCCTGCAATGATCCAGACCCCACTGTAATTCCAGTTTCAACTCCAGCTCTGGTGTTTCCAACCCCTTCCACCCAAACCACTGCCCAGCCAGCCAATTTATTCCCATTTCCCCTGAGCTGAAGATATTTAAACCCAAGAGATCAGAATAATTGACACAGATAAATCCCCAAGGTGCACACAGCAATAAATACACTCAGGCTGTGGTGGGGCTTTGTCGGGGCTGCTGAGCTGCAGAAATTCACGGGAGTTTGGGCTGCTTTTTCTGCCTCCGTGCCAATAAAAGCAGTGGGCTGTGCTGTACACTTGTAGCCATTTGTTTGCTTGGCTTTTGCCAACAGCCGAATGAATTCCTGCTCTGATAAAGACACCACATGATGTGTTTGAGTGGCCATGACTCACTGAAGACACCGAATGCTCTGTGAATCACCAGCACGATTTTACCTCATTTTAGCAGTGACACAGCCACAGAGCAGCAGGAGGGGCCAGAGGAGCTGCAGAACCTCCCCGGACAGAGCCCACGCTGAAAAAAAAAAAATGACTGGTTCCACATCTGAGGAGGGAAAAAGTGGGGGAAAAGGGCAAATGTGTCAGCATTTTTATCTGAGGCACTGAGCACTCTCTGCCTGGGTGACACTGCAAGGAACCTGCAGCCAAATATTCCCCAAAGCACCAGCCTTAGGAAGGAAAACAATCCCCAAAGCTGGAGCTGCCACGGCAGAGGTTTTGGGAAGGTTGGAATATCCCTCGCTTTTCTCACTCTTCCCTTTTTGAAGCTCTCCCAGGGAGTTTGAGCGAAGCTGAGTCAGGGCAGGGGGTGGCACAGAAGTGTCCTCAGGCAAAGCAGTCCCCGTTTTAAATTCAAAAGCAGTTTTGAAGCCATCACAGGTATTTTTTGGCAGTGTAAACCCCACTTCCCAGCAGAAGGGGTGGCTGCAGGAGGACACTTTACCCTCAGCCTGGAGCAGAGTGGCCACGGTTAACAATTAGGCAAGCTTCATTAAACCTCCCTAAATGAGGCTGTTTGCTCCCATTATTCAAATACCCCATTTCCTTGTCAAGCAAGGGAATTACTGCCCTGCTTATCACTTCCTTTTTAAGTTATGTGCATTAAGTTATTCTTGATGGCCATTGCTAATTACTCCTCAGGACATTGCTCATGTGACAAAGGGAATCACACACAGCACAGCCACTTCTGCCTCTGGACAGACACCAGGACTTGATGGTCAGGAATTGTCCAATAACCATTCCCTCACTGCTTTTCCTCAGTTTTCACAGCGTGCCTCCAGCTCCAGGAATATCCAGGACAATTAGGGTAGTGCCCATTTAAACTCCTCTCACAGCCTCATCCTGCTAAAACAACCTCCACTGAATTTTGGGGTTGATTTAAGGGTTTATTCTTGCACTCCCTCCCCAGGGCTCTGTCCCCACTGGGGCTGTGACATTCCCTGTGTCATTCAGTTTCCTCAGTTTTCCATTCTAACCAACACCCTGCTCCCTTTGGCTCTCCAGTTTGGAGCAAAAGTGGGTTTTTTTATTGCCCACTGCACCAGTTCCACGCACAGAGAAAGATCTGCTGGCCACAGGAAGAGATGTGCCTGCAGCACAAGAAATAAACAGATAATAAGCAGAAAAAAAGACAATGTAGTTCTCACTCTCAAAAAATGCTTCTCTGTTTGATCAAGAAGCAAAACAACACCAAAGCTCACATTATTAAATATCATAAATTAATTCAATGTTTAATTAGAAATCAAAACCTTTTGTGATTTTGCCAGGCCTCCTCCTCTCTCCAAATCACCTCTATTTACCAGGGCCCAATTCTAAATTTCACATCAGCTCAGTGGCTCGGCTTTGCAAAACAGGAAGGTCTTGAGGAAAAGCAGAGAAACCAACCCATTCTGAGAACCCCAATGGACACATTGCTGCAAGGGTCCTTGTGAAACATCTGCACTGGTCCTGACCTGACACAGAACCCAGCGCTGGGGCAGGAAATGCCGAGCGGGGCTGGGCTAAACCACTGAGCTGATCATGGAGCCTTTCCCCTGAGCATGAACTGAGGCTGATTTCACTTCACAATTGTTTGTTCTCCCTTGTAAACGACAACGTTCTGCTCTGTCTCGTGCACTTCCACTTTGTAAAGGATTCCCTGGGGCAGGAGCTTCTGGAGGTTGTCCCAGATGAACACGGCGACGTTCTCTGTGGTGCTGGGGGGGGAACAGCAGCCGGGTCAGAGCTGGCTGAAATGGCAGAAACGACACCAGTATTTGAGGGAGCTGCACTCAGGAAGGGCTGGGGGGATGCTGAAGGGCAGCTGATGACACCTGAATTAAGCGGGGTTTGTGCCACGCCAGCAGATCTGGGTGAAATGGGGCGGAACGGACAGGTCCTGTGTGTCCAGGCTGATCAGGGGACAAGGGGCGGCAGGGCTGGACACAGGTGTGGTCAGCCCACAGGTAAAGGCTGCTCGTTCCCTGGTAGGATCAGGCCCTGAAAACCGTTCCAGTCCCTCCAGGAGCCCCCATCGCTCACCTCACCACCTCAGAGAAGTAGGGCACATCCTTGTCCAGGTTCTTGTGGTCGAGCGGCTCCATGATCGCCTCCTGCCAAGACGGGACGGTGACAACCCTGTCCCTGCCTGGCCTGAGGTTCAGATAACCACACACAGCCAGGCAGCAGGGTGGGAAAAAAGGGAAAGAGCCCTAAATCCAGCTGTGAAATTCCCAGCTGGAGACGTGGTACTGCCTCACGTAACAGAGCTGAAGCATTTTAGTCTGCAATTATTCCTTAATTTCTTTTTTATGTCCTGCCATCATCACCTCACCACATCTCTGTGCTGCTACCAGACAAACTGCTGAGCTCTGATCAGTTCTCCCAGGGGATTAGAAGGAAAACTGGGCTATTTTTACCTGCATGTATTCCTTCAGGTCTGTCAGGTTCATCACCATCCCCGAGACCGGGTCAATCTGCAGGGGAAGCACAAGGTGGCAACACAAATCAGAGGGGAATATCTGTGCTCAGGTCATCTGAGCCACAAGGAAAATATCTTTCCACTGTCAGAGAGTTCCAGCTCCACTCCTGTGATGTTCCAAGGGCTTGATACAGCCTGGGAACCATCCCAGAGGTTCCACTCTCTCCTGAAAGCTGACACCAGGTGAGAACAACTCCCTGGAGGAGCCTTCAAGCATGATGATGAAAGCAGCGAAACAGCATTAAACTGCAAATCCACATTGAGGAACAGAAAAAAACCCACTGGTTGCACTCACCTCTCCACGCACTGTGACTATAACTGAAAAAAAGAAAAGATCAGGTCACTGTGATGTCCAGGAACCCAAAACCAAATCTGCTGCTGCTGAGGACACACAGCCCATTCCCTGCCCACCCACGGGGTGCACTCAGGAGTGGGACTGTTTTTATAAAATGAGGGGATGCTCCATAAAAACAACGACTCAGAGTCACAAAAGCCCTTGCCCAAGGTCTGATGGCCCAGGTAGGTGGAGATAAGCCTGTCTTCCCTGATAAAGCAGCTCCTTAGCAGAGTGCCAGCAGCACAGGGAGCCACTCCAGGAACTGGAGAGATCTAATTCTGCGTGCCCAGAGTGTAGAAATAGGAGAACTTGTGAAAAAAACATTCAAATAATGTTTACAGGCTGTTTAATTTGCATGCCTTTTGCTTAGAGAAATCTCCATTCAAATCACAATGATGCTGCAGAGTGTAAACAAGCAGATTTGATTCAAGAAGTGGAATTTGAAGATAAATATTTATTATCTATTCAACTGAATATGCTGTGGTCCAACCCCCTGCTGCTGAAATTTCCTTCAAATTCTTAATAAAAACACAAACCCAGCCACTAAAGCTGTATCAGGCTGCTGAGAACGAGTGGCCCAGCCCTCCTGGGGGTTATCCCCACCCTGAGAGCAGCACCACTCCACGAGCAAGGATGGAAGTCACCTCCCTACCTTTGTAGTTGTGTCCGTGGCCATTGGGGTTGTTGCACTTCCCGAACAGCTTCAGGTTCTCCTCATCGCTCAGGGATTTGCTGTGGGAGAGGCAGACACGGCATGGCAGGATCTGCTCCAGATGTTCACGGCCTCACTTCACTCTGCTTTCCAGCTCTCCATCTATTCCCTCTCCCACACTGAACCCCCCAGCTCAGGAGGCACGAACAGAGACAGAAGAGTGTTTGGTCCATGAAAAGATGTTGTTGACAACAGTGAATCTTTTTTGCTGTGGTTTTGTGTCTGTTTCAGAGCATCTGCCTGACACCACAGCTGGATAAATGTTCAACATCTGGGCCCAAAATCACTTAGGCCTGGAGCAAGCTGCACATTCGGGTTTATTATTAATTAACAAAGCTTAGGGAGCCTCTCCAAGAAGTACAAAGGAATTCCCTCTGAATCTTCCCTTTGAAGCAATCCAAGTGCCTGTTCCGAGTGTTTCAAGTCAAGGCACATTTTGGGAATATCACAGAATCCCAGGATCACGGAGGTTGGAAAAGAACTCCAGGACCTGTGACTGACCCCCACCTCGTCCCCAGCCCAGAGCACTGAGCGCCACGTCCAGGAGTTCCTTGGGCACCTCCAGGGATGGGCACTCCCTGGGCAGCCCCTTCCAAAGCCTGACCACTCCTCCATGGACAAATTCCTGCTGATGTCCAACCTGACCCTCCCCTGGCACAGCCTGAGGCCGTTTCCCCTTGTCCTATCGCTCGTAGCCTGAGAGAAGAGACCAAGCCTAAAAACCTCCTTTGAGTTTCAGGTCAAGACACTCTTTAGGAACGTATCATTTTCGGGGGCAAAAGCAGCAGATCGGGGGGCACAGGGCGATGTTTACAAACCGAAAGCGCCATCGGCTCTGTTGAAACACGGAACTGCAGCCGGGCACTGATGGATGGCTGCGGGAAGGGGCTGAGCCAGGGAGAACCGGGAAGGGCAGGGAGGGATCGGAGCCTCCTCCCGGCAGCGAGGGGCCTCTCCCCTGTGCGGGGCCGCTCCCCTGTGCGGGGCCGCTCCCCTGTGCGGGGCCGCTCACCTGTGCAGGCGGTGGCAGGCGCTGAAGGTGACGGAGCGCGACAGCCGCGCCAGGCGGGCGGAGCGCGGCGGCATCGCGGGGCCGGAGCGGCGGGGCCGGTGCGGGGCGGCTCCAGCCCGGCCCGGGGGAGGCTCCAGCCCGGCCCCGCACAGAGGTGGCTCCAGCCCGGCCCCGGGGGCGGCTCCAGCCCGCGGGATCCGCCCGCCGAGAACCGGGAATGCTCCGATCCTCCCGTGCCGGTGTCGGACCCGGGGATGCTCCAATTCCCCTGCCGTGCTCGGCCCCGGGATGCTCCGATCCCCCCGTGCCGCTGTCGGACCCCGAGATGCTCCGATCCCCCCGTGCCGCTGTCGGACCCCGGGATAGTCCAATTCTCCTCCCGTGCTCGGCCCCGGGATGCTTCGATCCCCCCGTGCTGGTGTCGGCCCCGGGATGCTCCAATTCCCCTCCCGTGCTCAGCCCCGGGATGCTCCGATGCCCCCGTGCCGGTGTCGGACCCGGGCATGGTTATGGACATACCTAAAGGAGTGCACCCCGGTAATAACATTCATGGAGTCCAAGCACAGGAATCCTTAAGGTGTGGTGATTTTCAGAAAGCTTTGGGAGAGGGAGGAGAACCTCGATTTCTCAGTGCTGCAAGGGTTTGAATGTATATTCCCTTAATTTCTGGGAATTCCTGGGGATAACGGAGTGACTCTGTCAGTTTGTCAGGGTGGGAGAACTCCGAGCTTCGGGGCAGGATCTCTGTGTGAGAGGAACAGGATCAAAAGGAGCTGTGGTGGGGCACCGCCCGTGTGCCCAGCCCAGGCAGGGTTGTGTGCTGCTGAAGCACGGCTTTAAAAACTGCAGCTTTAGGGACAGCACTGCAGGACCTCCCTCCTCCCCTGCCCTTCTGCTGAGCAGCGCTGCCCTGGCTGCTGTGATTCACACAAGGCTGCCCGTGAGCCTCTGACTCCTTTTCGCTTCCCACCTCAACGAGAAAAGAAAAAAAAAAATAAAAAAGGCATTTTAAAAAGAGAACCAATGGTGCCTGAACTCTATTAAACGCTTCTCAGCATCATTCTGTGGCAGGTCCTGGGGACGAGGCCTCGCTGGGGCTGTTCCCCCGGGGGACAGGCTCCCGGAGGGCAGGAGGTGGCCGTGACCCAGAGGAGGCTGCAGGGCACTCCTGGAGCGGCAGGAACGGGAGCTGTTTGCCATCTAGTGGCTTCCACTAGCTCTGGCCTGAGCCTCCTCTGCCCCTCCCAGAGCAGCAGCCCTGGGGTAAAATCCTCCTCCTTTTCCCAAGACTTGTATTAAGGTGAAGGAAGGTCAGTGGATGTAAAGCCCCGATGGCAAAATGGCTCGTTTATTACTTAAGGAAATTATTCAAGTAATTATTTAGGCTTCTCACAATGAACAGAACTCCTGTAAGTCTTCACTTTTCACCCAGCCACCTGCACCCTCGCGCTCAGCAGCTGGAGAAGCCTGGATGACACGGGGCTGGAGTTTGTTCTGCTCTGCTTAAACCCACAGTCGAGCGCTCCGTGTTTCCTACTGGTGTTCCCTACTGGTTGAACTGGGAGGAGAGCAGGAACTGTCAGCCAGCAGAGCTGTATCCTGCTCTGGAGATGTGTCCCCCACATCTATGAGACTGTGCAAGGGCAGGGAAAGAAAGGAAAAACTTCCCAAGGCTTTATTTGAGAGCACTGCTATTGTACAGAGAACAGCACAAGCACAGCTTCTGGGAGTGTCTGCACCTACCCTCTGCAGTCCACTGAAGGCAACCTTGATGCAGTGGGGGGGGATTTACACCCCTTCACTGGGCCCACCTGTTGGGTTTTACTCCTCTCTTCTGCTTTACATATTTCAGGCAAAGTCACAGCCCCAAGCACCGATTTTCTCTTCCCCTCAAAGCACACTGCTGCCAAAGGAAGGGGTTGATCATCTCAGTTTCCATTTTCTCCCTTGCAAGCCTCAACCTGGCATTCTTTGTGAACTGCTGCTATAGCTGGTCTAGCAAGATAGTAAGAAAAATGGAGATAAAGCAGTGGGCTGTGGGAGTGAAGGGGCTTCTGCCTTCCTTGGTTGTATTTTGTTAGGAAAACAGGAGGTTATGGTAGAGAAAAAGCAGTTCCTTCATCCCAGACATGATGGAAAGGTGAGAGGCGAAAGTAGAAGAGGTTTTTTCTGAGCCTGGCTCGGCCCTGAGTCCCAGGAGGTGCCCAGGTGGTCCCCATCAGTGGGCAGTGAAGATACCGTGGAATCCGTAAGGCATTGGCACCCCAACTTCTGCTCGCCCCAGCTCCTGGAAGGTCTCTGCATCCAGGACGAGCAGGAAAGCACTTTGGTTCTGCAGGAGGAAGAGAAAGGCAGAGTGAGTGTCCAGGCTGAACTACTGTGCTTGCACACAAAGGTACAAGCAGGCCATGGAGACCAAACCTGTGGGACAGGAGCACTGCGACTCACAGGTTCCACTTGGCAAACACAGACATTCCAAGGAAAACCCCCACTTGCACTGCCTGTGCTTGGGCATGGCAGAGCAATACCCCTTGGGGAGCAAGGAGCTGTCTGCCAGGGAGCCTCAAACCCAGTTCTGGGGTTTAAAAAGTGTATTAATGCTGTGTGACTTTGACAAACTACTGACAGCAAGTTACCTCAGCAGGGCAGACCACCACAGACAGGATGACTCCGCTGTCCTCTGCCGTGGCATCAGGCACTGGCACAAAGACAGGCTCTGACGGGTAGGATCCCTCCTCCTGCCAAATCTAGCAAGCACAGGAGCATATGGATGAGCTTCAGGAACACATGGATGAGCTTCATTTCATTAATACTTGTCTACTACAGGGAACAGAGTTACAACTGAGAGTGCTCCCCACAAAGGCACCTGGAAATATTCTGTGCCCCAAGAAACTTAAAGAGTTCAACTTTAATTAATTCTTTTCATTCCAGGAGTGTGATGGTGCCATCCTCTCCTGTTTGGTGACTGTGCCATATTCGTAAGGTGCCAGGTGAGGGATGAAATTGGGAATCTCATCCCAGACCCATCTGGACAAAGCCCTAAAGCCCCCAGTAAATGACACATCTTCAAATCCAGTTCAGTGGAAGGACTCGATAAGCTGACTTCACCTCACCTTGAAATTCTTGGTCTCCACATCAACCTTGATCAAGGAATTTCCAACCAAGTGCCCAAATCCACACCCGTAGAAGTACCGGTACCTCCTGCCGTTGTACCGAGCGTAATTGATCTGGGGGAACTCCAGGCCCCCAACTTTCTCAAAGCCCTCAGGGTGGAGATTTTCGTGTGTGCACCAGACCTGGAGAAATGTGCATTACAGCAGGGTTGGTTCAGCTTGGACAGGGCAGGAGAGCTCAGTGGTCCCATCAACCACTGCACAACGAGGAGGTGGTTAAAGCTCTGAGGCACGGGGCAGCATCTGCTGCGTAAATGTGCATTATTTATACACACCTTGCCATCTGCATCCTTCACAGCCCTTGCCAGGGTATAAGGCAGTGGGTTCAGGTTTTTCCCCACGGGTGTGTCTGAATCCACGTGCAGAGGGAGAACAAAGCGGCGAGGGAAAGCTCTGGGGATTGAGGCATAAACCTGTTACAGAGACAGAAAGAGATGGTGATGGAGAGAGGAGAGACATTCCAGGCTAAATGCACTTTTGGGGAACAATTCTGAAATTTTAGACACCCTTGAATTCTTCTTCTTCTTTTCCTGGTGTGTTTGACCAAGTTCTGGTAAGGTAAAGCACATAATGGAAAGAAGAAGTTCTCTGCACGTTCCAGTAATTTACAGTAGGAACCAAAAAGACAAGAATTAAAAAGGGTCAGCATTGTTCTCACAGTAATAAACGCTGAGTTGGGTATGCAAATGAGTCCACTATCTCCAAATCCAGCAGTGGGACAGACACTGCACTAAATTTTATTTAGTTAGAACAGGCTTATGTTGCTCTACATCCCCCTCTGAAGAAGCAGGAGAGCACTGTGCCTCAGTTCAGTGCCTGAAGGTACCCTGCAGGATTCCCTCTTCCGTGCTCAGGTACACATGGATTCCTGTTTGAAGTCCAGGGGAAGGATGGATTTACTTGGGGAGCAAAGTGCAGCCCCCAGTGTGGCAGACACCCAGCACACTGCACGAGAGGGATAATTCCACCACTGCCACTAAAGCTCAGTTCAAGCCAAGTTTAGAACTGATCATATTCCCATATATTAAACCTTCTCAATAAAATAAATGACAACAACCCTATTTTGGTGTCTTTCAGTTACTTCAGTCTGCAGCTCACCAGCTCAGTTGTGAAACTTCACTTTAACCACATGTGTTCATCCTGAAACCCTGAAAAAAGTTTTCAAAACTTTTCTGGTTCATGTAACCTGGCTGACAAAATACGGGTTAGTGAGCAAGCAAAAGCACTGAACATGATGTGGGGAAAGGAGACAAGTCATGCCCAGACATGCCTGAGGCTTTTGATGCAGTGAAGGTCGAGATTCTGTTCTGAAATGACTCCCTCCCGTGTGTGGGTAAAGTTTGGTGGTGATGCCACTTGTCAGTTGAAGAATGTGGGTGTTGGAAACAGGCCCAGCGTTGGAAACAGGCCCAGGACCCCTTCAGCCACATCAAATTCCATCAGAGAAGGATGAGAAAGATGTGGGATTAACGGGATTAACATTCTGCTGTACTTGAATATGCTCAAAAAATACTTGAAAAAAAACCCAAAATAAATGCCAAAAGAAAGCAGAACCTGTTAGGACACAGCTGTGGTCCTTTCAGGTCGGAGCTGAGTTGGTTCCAGACAGCTCAGGACACAGACAGAGGAAGTTCAGTCCTGTCTGAACATGCAGCAGCCCCCCCAGCACGCTGGGTTTCCAATAAACACATCTGCAGGGTGAGAAACTGAAAACAACCCCACTTTTCCCATGTGTGACCTATGCAAAATAATGCCCCTCACAGGGCCTGAAATGGGGCTTTTTCACAGAGCTGGACACAATAAATAATTTATTCGAACGTGCTGTGGGTGAGGTGACTGTGGGGAACAAGGCAGGGGTTTCCGTGGTATTTGTGCTTCTGTGATTTTCATAAAAACTGCTCCTTTTCTGAAGTAATGCCTTAAAGAACAGGGTTCCTTTTTCTTTTTCCATTTTTAAGTAATGCTACAACGTATTTTGCGTAATTTCTTGGGG
Source organism: Corvus hawaiiensis (assembly GCF_020740725.1). Classification (NCBI taxonomy): domain Eukaryota; kingdom Metazoa; phylum Chordata; class Aves; order Passeriformes; family Corvidae; genus Corvus; species Corvus hawaiiensis. The sequence continues at coordinate 5,727,736 of NC_063237.1, read as the reverse complement.
GAAAATTGTATTACGCAGGGAGAAGGAAAACAAATGTCATTAAAACCAAGGTTTTAAACCGGAAATAAATTCTGCCGGGCTATGGAGCTCTGTGCCACACACCAGCTTGAAAAGTTTTGAGGGAATGCTCCATGGAGAGAGATTTAAAAGGGAAGAAAGCATCGAGAGATGATCATTTCAGTTTTTGTCCCCATGGTGTTCTCCATTCCACCAACCTGAGCCTTGCTGCAGAAAAGCCACTCAACCGCGGGGCCTCAGCAGATCCTGGGAAGCAAAGGCAGGGATCTTACCTGGTCCAGCCCTTCCCCACTTCTCCTCAAGTTCTGCAGCGTGTACAGAGCCAGGCTGGTGCCGTCGTCCTGGCAGCACAGGTCCAGCACCACGCAGCCCTGCTCCTCGAAGGCGTTGATCTGGTGGAAGGTCACGAAGGGCTTGGAGCACCACTGCCCTGGCAGCACCTGCAGGGACCAGGGGACAGCTGCACCTCCTCTCCAGAGCTCCCAGCCTCACCTCAGAGAGCTTCATTCATCCTCTCTCTCTCCCATTTCATCCCCCACTCATTCTTTGGGATTTGCCTTCTGTCGCTGTGTTGGCACAAAAGGGCTGCTTTAAGGCAGTAAGGAGCAAAACCAGAAGAAAAACCAAAATATCAAGCAGCCCCTTGCTGTGCATCTTTCACAGGTTCTGACCTTTTTTATACCCTGGAGTACCTGGGACCTGCATTTCAGTCCCTGTGCTGAAGTCTCATGAACCCCAAACTGCTTCTTTCCACCTTTCTGTCCTTTTAGGGCTGGCAAAGAAATGAATGGAGAGGAAAACACATGAAGAAATCCCATTTTTAACAGATCTACACCCCTGCTTTAAAGCCTGTATTGCAGTAATTTCTGGATTGATTCATAAACTCCCCATGGCTGCAACGTAGCATTTTTGGGATCTAAGGTTCCAGACCAGGTGCTGCAGGGGGCAAAGACCCACCTACCTCCCCAGTGTGCTTGTTCACCACATAGAAGTAGGTGTTGTGCTGAGGTTCCCAGCTTATCCCATCCAAAATGGTTTTCCCACGGAGTTTGGAGGTGATGATCTTCAACAGGTTCAGCTTGAGGGGTTGCTCGATGAAAATGATGTAGTTTTCAGTCATTCCTGAGGAGGCAAGGAAGGAGTATCACCCAAATATGAGGCCAGAAAACATCTCAAGGGCAGAGAGAACTGGACAGCCCTTTCTGCCTCCCATTTGCCCAAATTCCCAGAGTTTGGGGTGGAATCTTACCAAAGCTGTGGTAGTAGGATGGCTTTGCCCTGTCCATGGGACGGATGGAGCACACCACTTTGGCTCCCTCCAAAGTGTCCCCATGGCCTGACTCCTGGGGGGGGATCCTGATGATGTTATAGCTGGACCCTGGAAAGCACAAAAGGTGTTCAAACCAAACTCAGGCTCTGCTCCTTCCTGTTCCCCAGGAATACTTTGAACCACCTCTCCTAAACTGAGCAGAAAACCAGCAGGCAGTAAAGCGTTCTACGGAGGATTTATCTACCAAAAGAAAAACAAAGAAAAGGAAGCTTGAAAGGAAGTAGAAGGATCTTCTCAGTCTGGGAGAATGCCAGCTCTGCCTGCAGTGCTCTCCTATAATAACAGGAGCAGGATAGAAACCAAGCTCATAGGAAATGAAAACTTTGAGCCTTGGTGATGCTCATTTAATAAACCTGAGCCTATGAGCGGGAAAGAGCAGCATGTTTGAATAATAATAGTCCAGAGTTTGGTGTGTCCAGCTGAAAAAATCATGTGGTACAAAGCTGGACATTGCTGAGGCCAAAAGGAAATGAAAAGCAGCAAGAATGAAAAATGATCAAAACTGGGACAAGGTGGAGTGAGCCTGAGGGATCGCAGTAAAGGGCAGCAGCTGTTTTCAGAGGCCTCTGGAAAAGAGGGATTTCACACAGCTCACAGGGACTGATGGCTCTGAGCAGCCACATGGATGCAACAGGATCCTATCAAGATGCTCACAGTTCTGAGAAGAAGAAAAATATCCCACAAAATTCAGCTTTGCTGTAAGATATCCAGGCTACTGGAATAAATTCCATCTCTTCTCCTGCATAAACACTTCTGGTGCTCATCAAAAGCCAATTATTGTAAGTGAAAAACACGAGGCTAATTGTTCAATTTCTTCAGATGAGGTTTCAATACTGGATGGGACCTAAAAAAAAATCATTCTCCTTTTTCCAGCAAAGCTTGGGAGAGGAAGAGGAGAATCTGCTGGATATTCACAGGCCAAAGTCAGAAGCATCTGAAACAATGCTGAGAGGAGCCAATTTTATGGGACAGACTGCCATTGACATTTTGACTCAGGAACAGCAATTTCAAGGTCTCTTTGGGTGTTTCTTCAACAGGAGAAGGAGCAGCACCAGCAGGCATCCTGTACACCCTGCCCAAAAAATCAGCCTGGCCATGCCCTTCTTACCATGCTTCCCAAAGGAATTGCCCATGTTGTAGGTTGTCCCATCCGCCTCGTAGTGGGGATGAGCGGTGGCCCCATTCACTGCAATAAATTTGCTCCAGTCCACCTGGAAAAGCCAAAGATTTTTCAGTCAGCGCAGAACTTTCCTCAGGGTCAGTTCTGTGGAAGTCTGAGGAACAGGGGCAGACTTTATTCATTACTAATAATGTGGGATCTGGACTCCAGCCTTCATTCTGCCTGCAGTCTTCCTGAAATCCTTGAAAATTAAGGATGTTTCTCTATCAGTAAAGCAGGACTGATAGCACTGACCATTCCTTGGAAGACATAAATATTCCTGATGGCACAAGTGCTGACACAGTGGGAATGTTGCCCATAATAAGCACAAGCAGATGTGTGAAGGGACAGTCACTGCCCCAAAAATCACCAAGAGTTTTGTCACTGGAAGCTCAGAAAACCAGGTCCTATTAAGACATCCCAAACTGGAGAGTTTAAATGTAAAATCATGCCTTCCATTTCTTCACTTAGCCAAAAAAATACCAATCTGCATCTAAAAAAGCAGCTTGAGGGGATTTTTTTTTATGACGATTTGGTTCAACAGAGCTGAACCTAAAAATCCCCACGTGTCTTTTCATCACTGCACTCTGGTTTACAAACCAGATCAGGTGGCAAATCACCCAGCTCTCCAGGAGACATCAGTAGCTGTGCTTTGTACACAGTTTATTTGTGTCACTACTGATCTTGCAGGGAGGGAGGGACTCCTGGAACAGCTCCCTCAAGGCCTGAGGACACTCTGAGCTGGCATTTTGTGGTGTCAAACAGGCCAAACAGTAAACACTGATTCAGGAAGGGCAGAATCCTCCCTCAGCCCTTCTCACGGCTGTCCAGCCCAAATCCCCTCTAAGGGCACAGGCAGGGGGACACATGGCTTATGCTGTCCTGTCCCAGGTCACATCCTTCTGTCACATCCAGCCACGCTCCTGGGAGAGGATGCTCAGGACAGAGGGAGAAGATTCTCTGATGTTTTAGTCATTTTCTAGCAGAGGAGAAAATCGAGTGGCAGCTGAAGCACCCCTTTGCAACAGAGGGCTTGATCAAGGCTTTGAAGGGCAGCTTTGGAGAGTGCAAAGCTTGAGGTGTAACAAGCAGATAAAGGGAAGAGATATGAAAGCAAAGCACCAGGGAAAAGGCAGGTGTGAGATCAGCAATGTTGACTTTTTCTTGTACACAGGAAAAAGTTGTTTCCTGCTCTGCTCAGAGGTGCAGACAAGCCCAGGCAAGCAGGGAGAGCAGAGGAGAAATGCCAGCTGTGCCCAGCTGGGCAGTGACAGCACCTCCACCCCTGAGAGCGCTGCCTTGCTGCTGCACACATCGTTCAGGGACTCAGAAAAGAGATGCTGCTGGTCCAGACAAATTCCTTTGAAACTGGATTCCCCCTTGCTGCTCCTAGAAACAGCAAGGTGTGATTGTGCACCATCTGTAGCCCAGCTCCCTCATTCCACTGCCCACACCTTTTCCTTCGTTTCCAGCGTCTCTGGGTCCACCTTGTGCATGAAGACATTCTCATTGCTGACGTAATAATCCCCTTGGTACAGCACATAGTTCACACTGGCATTGTCACTGGGCTCTGAAATAGAAATCCTGGAGTTGTGCACAGCTCTGTGTGGCTCATGGCACATTATGGCAAGTTAGACATGTTTAAACAAATAAACCCATTTGCAGTGATATTAATCTCTGTGTGATTGATTGGAAATATCTCGCTAATCTACAAAGGGAAACTGCACAGGTGAAGCCAGGTCAAAGGGACAAGGACAGGGATGGAAATCACTGCTGGAGCTGGGGAAAGGCAGATGGGGGACGTGGATAGGTCTGGAATGTCTTGAGGGAGCTGGCGTGGGGATGTGGGGAGAGTCACCATGAGTGAAGGTGTGAGCACCTTGGGAAAGGACAGAGGACATGGCAGCAGGGGAGAGAAGGAACAGAGGATGGTCACAGCATGAGCAACAAGTTGCAAACTTCGGGCCTGCTCTGGTTTTAGTGGGGAGCACTTTGCTCGCATTTAAGCCTCTTTCTTCCCTGACATACACAGAATCCTAAAGGTACTGGAACTTCCATTCCTGTGCAACGCCATCCCTCACCCTACTCAATAATCTCCTGCCCCTTAGTCCAGGAAGGGAGGGATTAGCCCACTTACCCTACAAGCTTAGCAAGGCAAGGTGTTTTAAGGGCAAAGCTGTGTCTCAGGTAGAACATCAGGGTGTAATGCTCATTATCAGCACTGCACAGGATGTTCTCTCGGGGAGAGATTTCTGTGGAAAATTTGCAACAAGATCCGGGATTGAGCGAGCTGAAGTGGCACTAAAACATTAAACTCTGCCTCCCCCAGCTAAGGCTGACACCAATTTGCATAATTTGGGGGTTTGGGTCATATTCTAAGAAAACCATGGGCTCACAGAAAGTCTGTCAGACTTCCTCACACCTCCCTTTCCACCTAACCACAAGTTCCTCCAACAAAATCTCAGAACACTTCTCATTTTTTACAGAACCACTCTTACGTGGCAGCTCGAAGCGGGACAGGAAGCGCCCAAAGACGCTCTTGCATGGGTCTGGCATGGCCAAGGTGCCGAAATCCGAGGCCACGATGCGGTTGTGCTGGCTGTTCCTCAGGTAGGAGCTGCTCTGCAGGAACCTGCTCCTGTAGGTCACCGTGCCATGGGCCAGCTGGAACTGGTGCAGCAGGGCCATGCCATCAAACCAGTGGTTAAACCTTCCAGGAGAGAGAAAAAAAGAGATTAAGAAGAGGAGTTGGGCATTATATGATGCTCTGTGGTACCCTCCTGCTTTTAGGTTTATTGTTGTTTGTAAAAGCTGATTCCCAGATCCCCTGAACAATTAACCAGGCACAGCTTTGTTTGGGAAAATGCCTGAATCAAATCAAACAAAACAAAACAAGTGTATTCACAGCTGTGGGATGTGAAGACTCAAAATGCTGTGTGTAAGGTTTTTTGGGAGGTAAAGCACCCCCTCCTGCACAGGGAATAGAGTTAGTGCTGTACTGTACAACAACAATAGAAATTATTACTGCAAACCCAGAGGCCTTTAGCTCTCAGCTTCTTGCAGGATGTTATTCTCTCCAAACCAAGGAATCGGCGAGACTCTCAGAACACCTGAGGGTCTAACTCTGGGAATAGGATAAGGAGATCAGCTTTGGCCATTTGCTGCCATCAGCTTAATTGTCAATTATCTAGAATGGCACATTCCAAGCCACAGGCAGTAGGTGCCTGCTGGAAATATTTTAATGTATTCTTTTTAAAATGGGATGGATTTGCTTCTAAAGCAGCTCACACCACTCAGTGCAACCAACTCTCCAAGTTCCTGCCCTGAATTTCAGAGTGCTCAGGGATGGATTTTCTCTCAGGACAGAGGACCAGAGCTGGGGATGTTTTATTCCCCAGCCCAGCTGCCTCATCCCACCCCTCTGAGTGGTGAGAGCCTCTCTGTGACTCAGCTTCTCCAGCCTGGGTGACTTCACCATTCAGCTCCTCCTTGCAGGAAATGGGAGTTTCCAAATAAAGGAGAAACTGTTCTCAAAAGATCGATATTTCTTCCTTCCCTTACTTAAAAAGAAACTAAAAGATGCTCCAAATAGTGGTGAGGGGGGTCCCCTTTAGCTTTAGGCAGAGCTCAGGCCAGATCATTTAAAAAGTCAGTTAAAGGAGACTTACTTATCATTGCCAAACTCGAACTTGCCAGGGCCATTCCTCAGCAGATTTCCATTAATCCACTTGGGAATATGTCCTTTGATCTTGGCTGGGATGGGCTCGGGGGTCTCCTCCACGCTCTGCACTAGGGGGGAGATGCACTGCAGCCCCCTGGGTCTGTGGCAGGGGATTTGCTCCTTGGGTGGGCTCGGCAGGTAATTCTCGAAACCTGCAAAGAGAGCAGGGAGAACAAAGAGCAGGGAATTGAGATTTTCACTGGAATGAAGTGACAACTGTAGAGCTTGAGATTGGATGTCAGGGAGAAGAGCATTCAGCATCTGCAAGCAGCCGAGTTGTGGTGGATACCCAAGGTAAAGCCACAAAACCCAACACATCCACAGGAGCTGAAAATCCAGTGGATTTTACTCTTCTGTAGTTAATCCACAAGAGACACCAGTTCTGCAGCCCAAAGGAGGTAATAGAATATAGGATGATAGAAAAGATGATAACTTTTCTTTTAATCAAAGAAATGTATATTTGGATTTTATTTCATAAAGGAGAGAAGAAAAAAATAGTAACTGCAATCCCAAAAAAAAGGGAAGAACACAAATGAAACAGAGCCGAAACACGTTTACAGGACAAAACAGATCTACAAGTTTTATTTGGCAAGGAAATAAGCAGAGAAGGATGATTTCCGATGGAGCCTCGGGTTTGACTGCAATAACCCCTTTTTAGTTCCAGCTGGCAGGACAAAAGCCCCAGGAGAGCATGAAGTGATTGGAATGCTGCGAGCAAACAGTGATGTCAGTGATTGGCTCCCATAGCCTGGTTTGCAAAGCCTCATCAACACAGGGATTGTTTTAGCAATCCATTTAGCTGCAGAGGTGGATTTACCCAGGGGTGCTTCCCTCCCCGGGCTGGCACCGGCCCATCCTGCCCTCAGTGCGGCCGCTCCGCTGCTCTCCCCGAGACCACGGAGCACGGAACCAGCCTGGAACGCTGAACACTGAGGTGGGAGTGAAAGACTGATCCAAAAGGGCACGTGGCAGAGAGAAGTCCATCACCCAGCGCTGGTGCAGACACCACACACTAAACGGACTCCAGGCTGTCACTGAATTCACTCTGATTTTTTGTTCTTTCACCACTGCTGCTTCTGGCCTACATCCTGTAATCCACGGTAGCTGCTGCCAAATTTCCCTGTGAGCCTCTGAAACCCTTTGCTCAACATCTCCAGAGGAAATTCACTATTTCAGCCAGAATACCTGCAAAGGAGCTGAGCTGGCAGGCAGAATTTTTCTAAGCTTGTTTCTGTAGCGCAGCCACAAGCAGGTTGGGTGTTAGGCACGCAGGAAGGTAGAATGCAAGATTCCAATGTAGTTCTCCAACGTGCCAATCCCCAAATCCTCCTTCAGATCTCTTAAGTGTTTGCAGAAATGCAGATTTGGTTTGCAAAGGTGCAAAATATGCATTAAAGAATGAGAGGAACACGTCCATAAGGAGATATTTTGCATCCAAGCAGAAGCAAAGCCGGGATGACTCAAGATGGCACTACATCAAAACTTTCTGGAAAGCACTGTAAATAGAAATTTTTGGAAGATACATTCCACAAAAGAGCCTGACCAGGGCTGGGAAAGACATCCCAAGTCTACCCCTCCCAACTGCTGTCCCAGAAATTCATATATAAGAACTCTGTCTTAAAAGTTATTATGTCTACAGGCACTTACTCTCTCTGTGGATAACTGCTCCTTGTCCAGATCAGGAAAATGCTTTGAAATTACCAAAGGACATTATTTTTGTTTTTCTGGCAGTGCTGTTATGTGGCTTTGGTAGTTTTCCCTTTCTTGCATTGTTTTTAGGGTGAAGAACCTATCACTTCCTAAGCTAAGTAAGCAAAGTTCTTTTTGTTCTCCTTGTCCTGCGATAAGCATGCACGTGATCATCTCAGTAATCCCTCTTGAAATCTGATCTAGTTAGAAGTCATCTACTTAGAACTCATTCCAAAGCATCCCCTACAAAGTGGAGTTTTAATAGAATGGACTCTAAACAACAAGAACATTTAAGGGAATGTCCCAACTCCAGACCAGAGAGGGAGAAAGAAGCAGAGCAAGAGAATGGATTACTTTTTCCCTCTGGGAATCGCTCACATGAGCTGAAGATCCTGGCAGAAGTGCATGCAAAATGGGATCAAATCCTAACACCCACATGAGCCAAACCAGAAGTTTCCAGAAAGAAGACAAGTTATTGTAGAACAATTCTGAATAGGTAGGAGGAGAGCAGGGGTACAGGAAGAAAAAAAAATCCTACATGTCTTCCCCCTTAAACAAAAATAAATCTGAATAACTGTTGCATTTAACTGCACTTTCAACACACTGAGGAACATGAACAGGGAACATGAACAACTCCGCCTTGAACACTGTTCCTGAGTAACTGCAAAAAGGGTGTTCCACCCTCAGGGGAAAGCTCAGTCATAAATTCAAACTTTTTGTAACATCCAGCTCCCCAGGAAGGGACCAATCTCTCTCTGCAGAAGCCAGATGACAGATTGGTTTTTAATGTCACACAACATGCAAATAAAATTACTCCTGCTTCTGTTCTGGCCACACTGCGAGGTGGAAGAACTGGAATCCACAATAAAAGCTCTACAGTCCCAGTGGGGCTCTCTGTGTGTGCTTGAATATCTGAAAATCTGCACAAGATCACAACCTGCCCTCTCAGAACCCTCATTTCTCCACTGTAGTTTCCATCCTACCTCAGACCTTTAAAAACAAGCTTAAGGTCTTTGGAATATCCGAGCAGAGGCAGTACCAAACACGGAGCTGGAACGCTCCTCCAGCCTCTTCCAAACACAGCAGGCAATCACTCCAGAGTGATCCTGGCCTAGCACTTTGTTCAGCTCCTGTTTCCCTGCACAGTGTGTGCTATGATTTCTCTGTCCAGCACAAAGTGACAGCCCAGCATTGATTATTTATTGTTTATATCCAGAAATGGTGGGATGAAGGACCAGGCTCTCCAAGAGAAAGCTGCTGCGGGTGGAGTCATCAGGAATCAGACATTAAATTGTACTTCAACACCAGTGAGCGGGACATGAAATCTGTAATGGTGGGTGGAGGAACTATGGGAGCCATTTGCTAACACTGGGATCACACGGGAGAGGCCAAATCCATTTTGATTTTAACCTACAGCTTCAAATCCAACGCTCAGGAAGCACCTCCCACACACAGCCTAATTGCTTGACTCAGAAGGGCATCCAGGACCGCCAGAATTAGGGGCAGAATTTAGCAAATAGAATGCTCATGATATTCATCAAGCAGGGACAGTGACTCAAGAATTCTGTTTTCCCTAAGGACCCTTCAAATTGGGAATAATCCTCTGGCACCGGCAATGTTTTGTTCCCTGTAAAACACAGGTTGCCACAAGACAGAAACAAACCAGTTTTTCCATCCCCCAGCCTGAAGCAGAGCTGAGGATTTGTGCCCTACAGACTCCAGCCTTCCCCAGGGCTGGACCCCTGAGCTCCCACAGGGATTTCCAAAAGGAAGGCGCAGCACTTGCCTTGGGAGCGCTGGGAAGTGTCCAAGCTGGGCTCCTTGTTCCATGAAGCTGCTCGGTTCCCCATGGCCAGGGGCTCAGCCACCCACTTCCTCGCTAACAGCCAGAGGAGCAACGAAAAACAGAAAAGAAAAGACAAAAAGCACGGGGAAAAAATAAACTGAGAAAAGGAGCAGGGGAAGGCTCAAAGGGAGGAAAGGAGAAAGGCGACAGAGAACTCGTGCACATGAAATAGCTGTTGATCTCCCAGCAGAAATAGATTCGACACTTTGGGGTCTTCTGGTGGTACAACAAGGCAGATTTGAGAGTTTTTCAGCTCTTTGGACACCCCAGAAGCAATGGTTTGAATTATAAAGGCAGAAAAACACCACCACCATCAAAAAGCAGAAATTCCTGTGAATTAAGCCATGATCTTTGTTGGTTCCTAATTTCTGAAAACAGGCCAACAAATAAACAAAACAAAGAAATAAAAATCCCAAACAAAAAGCAGCTCAAGCTGTGCAATCATGCTACAAATTGCAGAGTCAGGTTGTGAAACAGAATCCTCTGGGGTAGTTCCCCATTTGCACGTACACATTAAAGCCTCTACAGCCATGCAGCTCCAAAGAACCCTCTCCCTGCCCACTTCCAGCTGGCTCCCTTGCACAGAGAATCTGCTCTGTGATGCTTTCCCAGCTCTGAACCATCTGTATCTGCTGTAATCCCTACCACTCCCGTTTATCTATTCAATAAATAACACACATTTTCTGCCATCTAACAAAGACTTCAGACCGCTCCGCTTAGAATTTCTCACAGTAGGAATCGCTCTCCCGACCCGCGTCAGCAGCAGCAGCAACCCTCTTTCCAAGGGGATGGGATGAAAGGGGTTGTTTTTAATGCATTTTACCTGGAATGAATTGCATCAAAGAGCAGAGGAAATGCAGCAGATGAGCGAGCAGGAGGCTGGCGGCGGACAAAAGGATTTGGGCTAACATATTCCGGCGGGCAGAAGGCATCGGCTCGGAGTGGCCGGGCAGAGCTAGCGGTGCCAGGGCAGGGAGCAGCAGCAGGCAGGGATGGTCGGGAGGTGAGCGGTGCCTCGCATCATCCTTTCACAATAAGAGCCGTGCCCGCAGCAGCGCGGGCCGGGGCGCGTCCTGCCGCCGGCGCTGCGCTCAGCGGCCCCAAACGCGCTCTGCACCTGGGCCAGGTGAGCCGCGCCTGCCTGGGCATTGCCGCGCCTGCCTGGGCATTGCCGCGCCTGCCTGGGCATTGCCGCGCCTGGGAAAATCTGCTCGAGGTGTAGCCGGGGAGACGGGAAGACAGGGAAGAATGGCATGTGGATCTGTGTATCAGAGCAGCCGGGCTCCCAGGTAATTCCTTCAGAAATTCTCGTCTTGAAATTAGCTCAGTCTGCCTTCTTGTTCACCTCCCGAAAATACTTGGGATACAAAATGCTTTTGTTTCTAAACCTGAGTAGCCATTTTGCACCGTACTGAACCTCAAGGTTTCAGGAATATTGGTTGCCACGCCAGATTCCCCCACCAAATCCAGCAGAATGGGCCGTGCTCTGCTGTTCCCAGCTGAGCCGGCCCTAGGACAGACCCTTTCCCTCGGGATGCCAGGAGGAAGCTGCCAGCGCTTTGGAAATGTGATGAAACATTTATTTCACGTCATTATGAAGCTCTTAAAAGCTGCCCTGTGCCTGGAGAGGGAGCAGGGCAGCAGGCACAGCACTGCAGGGACCCCATTCCACAGACAGATTAATTCTCATCCTAAATCTGCTGCAAATTAATCTGATTTCTTCCTGTCCTTCCTGCAAGACCCAACGAACCCTTGACTGCTGTATTTTCTATAACTCATAATGCCCTCCCTTAAATTGTGTTTTCTCTCAACAAACCCAACTGCTTCAACCTTTTCCCCCAGATCACGTTTTCTCAGCTCTTTATTACTTCTGGTTTCAGAAATCTTGATTTCCCCTCGACCCTTCATCTTCTTGAGGTTACAATCAATTTTTAATGTACATTATTGATGCATTTGTGACTTCTAGTTTGCCGCTCTTTTAAAAATAGACTGTATTCTCTAAAGTCCTGCTTCTAAATCATTTGGGATAAGCAAAGCTGGAAGCAGATCACTATGCAATACCACATAGGCTGATCCAGCAGAAAAAAAAGAGTATTAATCGACTTTTTAACTCATTTGTTTGTCCCTACTTACTGATTGCTCTTGTTTTATGTAATATCACACAGGATGGTGTCAATGAGCTTACACCAAGCTGTACCCACTGGTAATTTTTCCAAATAAAGCCAGCTCTTCTGATAAAGGATTTTTTTTTTTAATGTATTGTTATCCAAGTCATAGCTAAGAAATTTTCTCCAGACTCTCTCCAGGATGGGATTTAGGCTCACTGAGCTATGGATCTTTGCCCCCTCCTTTTTCTTCTGGCTGTTCCCCCTGATGATGCAGAACACCCACTGTGTTCTTTTCCAGTGCCACTTTCAAAGACAATTCAAAGGTCAAACAGTCTACCATTAACAAAACTGAGTTCTGCATAGAATATCCTGAGCCTAAAACACCTCTGTTACCTACTAGATTTGGTCTTTTTCTATTCTGACCCACACTTATGCTAAAAGGCAGTTTCATTTTAAGCGAACAGTCAAAATCAGCCTTTTCTCAGGGAAAAATTCTCACCACTGATTATCTAAACTCTCTGCATTATCTGCTATTTCCCATTTTTAGCTTTTAGATAATAGAAGAGCAATGAGAGGAACTGAGTTTTTCATCACTTACACTTTCCAGCCTGTGGAGGAATTCACAGCAAGCTCAGAAATGTAAAGACTCAGTGTCAAGATCCCCTTGACTCCAAGAGGGTTGAAACTTCATCTAAAGTGCTTCCAGGTTTAAAAAAAAAATCCATTTATATTCTGTTACTGATCTGTCATCTTAGACATTCTTGTTAATTTACAGGCTGGAGCTTAAACAAGGAAGGGAGAAGCTTAAAAGAAAACGTAGTTATTGGCTGAGCTTTGCTGATCAGATTTGGCAGCTTTAAAGCCAATTAATTTTCTGTCCAAACCTCCTGCAGTAAAACTGGAAAGCGGATAGGGATGGCACCGGTGCCAGATGGGTTTCAGGAGGAGCTCACTCCTCAAGGAGAGCATGACTGAGCCTGTAGTGTCAGATCAGAAGAGAAAATTTGTTTTGTTTCTCCCAATAAACACTGAAGTCCATGAGAGAGGCAATCAGCAGCATTATTTGTGGGGTGGATGAGTTGTAGACAAATGGGAAACTAGTAAAATTTTGTTCCTTAATGTTTTAGAAGGAAAACTGTATGTAATGAGTGTGTCCATATATTAAGTGGAACACAAGCTCTTAACAAGATATTAAGTGGAACGCTAAAGACCAGCCAACAGAAAAGTGCTCCATATTTCTGGCCAGCACAATAATTACGGGAAGCTCTCTTTAAACAGGGAGAGATAAATGTATGATTAATGTATTTCCATTGCTGAAATATTATTTAACTTCACAAGAGGAGAGGCTGCTTTATTTTCAATGGGTGTTTTAAACATTCTGAACTTACCCTTTCAAGCCACAACTTTATGAAAGTACGTATTTTATTCATTTTACTTAGTTTATTTATATATATATATCCTCACCTATATTTGTGCAGCAAAACCAGAAGCTTTGTTGCTCTTAGTAATTTAAAAAATTTAATAACTACACTGTTCATAAGCTCACCTGGGTTACTGTGGCCATACTCACTGGCTTTACTTTCAATATTTCCTCAGATTTTAAATTTCCCTTATTACCCCAGAGATCCCACTCTATTAAATGTTATTAAACGGAATGACAACCAACTGTATAAGAAATCACTGTAGAAAAACATGAGTCATTATTCTGAAGCTATATCTTGAATTGAACTGCACTAAGCAGTCCTTAATTGTTCTAAAGTGGAGTTTTACTAATTTTTGTTGGATTTTATGACGTTTTTAAATAGAGCAAACTGCTGCAACAGGAACACTTGATCCCCTAAGAGAAAAACTTATACAGTTATTGTATCCCAAAATCTAAGTTCTAGTGCTTAATAATAGTTGGATATATTTGCCATACAAACTAAATCTAGACGATCCAAATCCAGATGATGTAAAAAGGCTGCACGATTTCCCCAAGCACAAACAGCTAAAATGCAGGTAACAGGCAGATATTCCTCAGTAAATAAATTTGTGTAACTCTTCTTTAAAGCCTTGCATAAATAACTGTGGGCGAATGTCTGAGTTCAGACCCTTGGCAGACGTCATTTTGAAACTCTGGGTTGTGTCATCACTACAGATGAGCGTGGATTTTTGAAACACCCAGCACAATACTTTAGAAAATGTCACTTCCTAAATCTTTTCTTTTTCTTCCACATTTCTCTGTATAAACAGTATTACCAAGAGTGAGAATATCAGGGAAAAAATAGGAGACTGCTAAATATGATGCAAACCAGTGGTGAGACTTTGGAAAGCCTTTAGATGCTAAAGATGCAGATAGGCACCTTATGGGATTTTCCAAAATTCCTAAGTGTGTAAGGCGCTTACACCATGCTTAGGCACTTTGAAAATCCTGCTAAGGACATATCTGCATCTTTAGGTATCTAAATCTCACCCTACATGTCCAGTTCCTCTCATTCTTTGGTTTAAATCATGTCGCTGTGACACGTAGCACATTTGGCTTTGAGCTGAGGCAAGGGGGAAAGGAGGGTGGATTAGGTCTGAGAGGATTTAAAGAGGAAATCACTGCATACTACTGGGGTAAAGATGTAAATATATCTTATTCCAGTACTTTTCTTTATTATGTAAGCCCCACACTTCGTACAAGTGATCCTTTGTACATTCCATGTATCTTTTTTTTTTTTTACAGAGTCAAATTATAAGAAAGAAAAAGGGCTCAGTGTTCTCAGACAAAGTGAGTATCAGAAAACAACTCACATAGCCAAATAACAAAAGAACGGAACACTGTAATTCCAGATCATGTTACCTGTTTATTTATTGACATCAACAAAGCTCTGATTATGTTTTATATCAGCAGGCCTTGAAGTGTAACACATGTACCAGTATTACAATGAGTTTTAAATTAAGACTTTATGCTTTCTCAAAGTTCTTTATAGAACTCTCTTATTTCTAAGCTGATCTTTTCAACCTGTTTACATTCTGCGGCACAATGGGAATAACATTGCAAGTATATTCTACTAAGATTTTAGCACAAAAACATTTTTTTAAGTAGAAAAGAAAAAAAAAACCCAACAAATCATAACCAGGAAATGGTTTACATTCAATCATCTGAGGTCATTTTCCACTTACATCATAAAATTCTGTTTCACAGAAATGTTTTTTACTATGTTAAATGGGTTAACCAGTAAAAACCAGATGGCTTAATGTCTTAATCCCTTGAGTCACAGGATTTAAAACAGATATTCAGATTTGTTTTTACTACCACTACACTATGTATTGAAACACTAAGTAGCCGCTTAACTTGTTGGAAGTTTCCTGAACTGACAGAAATATTTATACAAGAAACAGACATCACAACACTCATCACAGTTTGTTTGAATACACAAACACAACTTTGGTTCTGCATTTCTGCCATAAACTCCATTTAGCTTTGCAGAGTACTGGCAATGACAGTGACTCTCTTTTTCAGCCTCTCCCTTTTCTGCTCTAAGTGGTTTTCTATGGCCCTGGCTTGTGTTAAGGTCTCATCAAGTTCCTGGACATAAGAAGAGTCCACTGCTGCTCTTGCACTAAAGCGAAGAGATCTGTAGTTAAAATAAATGCTAATGCCATTAACTTTCTCACTACTTTTATGTTTTTCTTAAAAATAGATTTTCTATGAATACCCGATTTCTGACCAAATTAATTCTCTGTTGTAACATAAAACAGCATTTTTCTTTCAAGATCTGTGTTTGACAGTTTTCAGTGCTAATTTCCCTAAACTGCAGCCACCCATCCATCTTATCTAGACAATTAAAAAATTCCTGTGCGAATAGAACAAAGTTTAACTTGCCTTATAATGTCAGCATATTTTGATAACAAGCTATTAATTTCTTTGCCCATCTCTGTTGAGAGAGAGAAAAAAAAATTATTTAAGCATTTGGATGAATCTCAACATCAAATTAGGTCATTCCATACTTACTTTCAGTAAATTTAATACATCACCATGTAAAACCTTTTCCAGTGGTTCAGTGTTGGAAAGGGACTGCGAGTTCTCAGAAGGAGCCAAATCTGTTTTGTCAGAGAACTGAGGAATTTCTGAAGCTTCATTCTAACAACAGAGCACATTAGAAAAACACAGGTTCTAGGACTTAAAACAAGCTTAGCACAGAGTTTAGCTGAGTGAAAGAAGAGGCTTAAAAAGATCTTGAGGGTGTTTTTGGAGAAGATGCAAGTGGCATTTGGGTTCACAGCCTCATGAGCGTCTTGGGAAGTGGGTGGAAAGTACCAGATTGAGATCTCTGTATATACACCCACATTTTTATTTATATATACACACACATTTATATAGATATACTGATTCATGTAGTGTTTATACCAGTAAAAGCTGGTGTACTTCAGAAGCTTGCTCTCAAGAAGTTCTACATAAATATGTCCCAGTGCTTACCAATTTTGTTGGGCTTCAAGCCCTCAGAGAAACTGCGGTTTCCCCACACGAAAAAGTCATTTGTGTTCCCCCAAACCTCCCTAAAGTGCCGTGGATCTCTGTGCCTTCAGTCCAGAAGAGGACATGGGAAGGGAGGTCCTCCCTCACACAGCACCGCTCACCTCCGTCTTTTTGCGTCTATTTCTATTTTTATCCGCTTTTTGCGCGTCGCTCGCCATGGCTGCCTCACGAAAAGCACGCGGTGTTTGCTGAGCGGTCACGCTGGGGAGGATGTTTAAATAAAAACGTGTAAAACCTGTAATTTGTTCCTCCGCAAGGGCGTTCTCCTCGCGGCGCAGGCAGCACCTCAGACGGGCTGGAGACGGCGGGGGAACGGCGGGGAGTCCCGGGCCAGCCTAAAGGCTCATCCGAGGGGATTTATCCCTTTCTGATCTCCCCAGACCCTGAGAGCACCGAGGTCAGCAGGAGAGACCCCGACCCCGCGGTTTCCCCTCAGGCGGGCGGGCGGGCCCGGGGCGGGCAATGGCCGTGAGGGGCTGCGACTGTGGGGACAAGGGAAAAGGGACAAGGAAAAAAGGACGAGGGAAAAGGGACAAGGGAAAAGGGACAAGGAAAAAAGGACGAGGGAAAAGGGACAAGGGACAAGGGACGAGAAACAAGGGACACCCGCTCCCCTCAGGGCTGGCAGCACCCCCGGAGCCCTGCCCGAGATCGGTGGCAGCACCAGGACCGGCCCCCGGTGCCCCCTGAGGGCCGAGGGAGCGGCTCCGGTCCGGGCGGTTCTGTTAAAGCTTTAAACAGTTCCTCAAACCTTTCCCGTCAATTTCACTTTCTAAGCGAAATCCTTGGAATTTCACGCTCCACCTCAAAATACGAGCCATAAATAAGTGCAATCTGAGAGAGCAGGCGCTAAAATGAGTAACAGCCCTAAAATGAGTAACATCACCAAAATGAGTAACATCACCAAAATGCTCAACTACCAAGACCTTTTTTTCCTTTCTCTCTCTAAAGAATGGAGAATAAAATGGTATTTTCCTGAGGCTGTGTTTCACTTCTGTAGGTAAAAATGGTATTTGGTTTCACCGAGAAGCGACTGAGTCACCCCTCGGCTCCTTTGCAAGAGAGACGAACAGGGCACAACAATTCAGGAGAGAACTTTCAGCATCCAAAGAGATTAAACACCATTTCAAGGTACTGCTTTCCTAAATCCTGGCATTGTCCCCTATGGTGAAATAAGTAATTGCAAGATCTGAAGTTATGTTAATGTTGTGCTACGTTATGTTAAGGATTCATGTTAGGATATGTTATTTTATTGTATGTGATTTATGTTAGGGTATGTGATGTATGTTAGGGTATATAAATCTTGTCACTGGTCTGGTTTAGTTTCTTTTTTTCCCCCTTTTATCTTTATTTTTTTGTTTTTAAGAGTAGAAGGGATCTTAATCTCATGTCTATTATCCGAATAGACTCTGAAATTTAAAACCTCAGCATGAGAAATCAAACTGCTGAAAGAACAAGAACTAAATACTTCCCCAAAATAGAAACAACTTTTAATAAGCTGCCATGGCCCGCTTCATTTAGTTCTCAAATATTTATTTTATAGATATTTATGTTATTAGCAATATGATTTAAACATTAAGAAACAGATATGACAGAATATGTTAGGAAAATGTTCTTAAGGTGTTTACTTAATTGGGTCACCATTAGTAGGTTAAGATATTTTTATTAACAGACCACCTGAATTAGAACAAATTAAACATCTGAATTTTCATTTCCATTATCTTACGGAGATGCTAGTCTATGGATAAAGCTCAGACTAAAAATAACATTAAAAGAAAATTATCCAAGGGGTGAGAGTTTACTCTTACTGGAGTTCCAGTTCCTTTAAAATCGGAGCAAAGTTATCTAAGCCATTACTCTAAAAGCAGTTGCAGTTCCTTTGAGATTGAAGATACTAAATTCCAGGAGAAATGAAAATTTAACCTCTAGCACAAAAGCTATTGTATGTGTTAGAGTCTGGTCCAGAAAAATGCAAATATGTGCACAAAAGAGAAGGAAATGCCTTTTTTTCAATGTGTTCAATGAACTAATTGAATCTTAAGGCTCTCAAAAGGCTGACATGAAAGACCAAGTCCTCCTTCCTGTTAGTTTTTGTATGGAATAGGCCAAAAATATTCGTGCCAACAGCTAATACAAAATAAATAATGATCTGAATGTATATTTACACTTAAATGATAAATTATTCGTACAGCATTAATTTTTTTTAAAGAATTTTTTCTTGGCAGTGAAATGCAAAGAATCTGGGAACAAGAATCACCCAGATGGGGAACTCTCCTGAACAAAGCTCTGGTGCCCAAATTAAAAGATTTTAGAAGTCAGTTGGAGTGATGAAAAGAGTTGTGAATATTATTTTGAAGCTGAAGAAATTTATTCAGAGGTAAAAACTTAAAAGGCTGAAGCTGATTATTTGAGCTGGAAAAGACCAAGAGGCATTTTGATCCTGCTTGCAGGAGGAACTATTTGTTACAAAATGAATACTGGGAAAATACATAGAAATGGGTGGCCAGGAACAGAAGTCAGCTCAATTTAGAAAGCTACAAATATATTTTTTATGTCCTGCTGGAATTCAGTCAGCGAGTCTATAAATAGGGATATAGATTCTTATCTGAAAACATGTTACAAAAACCGTGTTTTTCTTTGTTTGTTGGAAACAGGAGGGCTTAGTCTGCTGCTGAATTCTTCTGCTTTTTAGGTTTCTTTTGAATCGATTTTGTTAGTTCCTTTCAAAAACTTTAAAGCAAGCAGCTAAATTTCTGTAGCACACCCATAGTTTTTGTTTGCTTGAAATACACTGGTCCCAAGGCTAAACCAGCCAAAATCCAGGCTTATGAGTAAAAGAGACAGTGTTTTTATCTGTATTATTTCAAATAAGGTTGAAAGATGTGCTTTTAACCTCAAAATCATATCCTTATGTTTATCATACAGATATTAAAGCATTACCTATGAAATTTGGGTGCTTTTTTTTATCTCCAAGAGCAGTAACAAGCATGTGAACAGGTTAGGGAATGTCTCAGAGACGTGGGTTTGGGTTTGACTTGGGGGTTTGGGGTGTTTTTAGCATCCCCACAACTTGGGGCTCCTCAGTTGTCCCACGGAGCTGCAGAGCTGAACGCCGTAATTCTGATGAGCGTTAGAAACAGCAAATCAAGG
Organism: Corvus hawaiiensis; assembly: GCF_020740725.1. Taxonomy (NCBI): domain Eukaryota; kingdom Metazoa; phylum Chordata; class Aves; order Passeriformes; family Corvidae; genus Corvus; species Corvus hawaiiensis. The sequence continues at coordinate 5,708,211 of NC_063237.1, read as the reverse complement.
CGTGGAGAGACAAATTGGTAAATGATTCATTCCCAAGCTCGCTTCCCTGGTTTTTAAGGGCCTGTCCCATCACTGAGTTCAGCGTTTGCTGCTTTAAACACTCCCCAAAGGCAGCGCGGAACGGAGGGATGGGGCGTTGTCCCAAAACAGGAGCTGAACTCCTGCCATGAGGCTGCTTCGGCACAAACGGCTGGCAGGGCAGATTTCCTACCCCATGCCAGCATTCCTTGGCACTGCTGCCTTCAAGAACCAACACGCGCAAGGGAGCGAGCAATGGAACCGGATGGGCACGGGCAGCACCTGCCTCAAAACTGCCGTGGAGGCGGCGTGGACCGGGAGGAGATGTTGGAGGAGCAACAGGACGAGCCCGCTGACATCGGCGTGACACCGAGCGCCACAAATCCACCCTCGCAACCCCAGATTTGCATAGGCGCTATCCTCTGCAGCGAGGACGGGAAGTGCCGCGCCAGAAGTGCGGACGTAGGCAGAGATCTTGGGAAAGCGTCCCGAGTTCGGCCGCCGCCAGCCGCCAAAAAGCCCCTCCCGGCAGCGCCGCGGCAGCGCTCGCTTCCCTCGGGCTGGGGCATCCCCGGCAGCGGCGGGGCAGTGACCCCGGGTGGCCTTGGGACAGCCCCGACCCTCACCCCGCCACTCCACAGCTGCGCTTCTCCCGGCTGCCAGCGCCCGGCTGCAGCTCCCGAGGAGCCACAAAGGACCCCCGTGAGCCAGCTCTGCTCCCACCCACCCATCCTGCGCTTCTCCCGGCTGCCAGCGCCCCGCTGCAGCTCCCGAGGAGCCACAAAGGACTCCCGAGGAGCCACAAAGGACCCCCGTGAGCCACAAAGGACCACCGTGAGCCACCTCTGCTCCCACCCACCCATCCTGCGCTTTCTCCCGGCTGCCAGCGCCCCGCTGCAGCTCCCGAGGAGCCACAAGGCACCACCGTGAGCCACCTCTGCTCCCACCCACCCGTCCTGCGCTTCTCCCGGCTCCCAGCGCCGGCTGCAGCTCCCGAGGAGCCACAAAGGACTCCCGTGAGCCACAAAGGACCACCGTGAGCCAGCTCTGCTCCCACCCACCCATCCTGCGCTTCTCCCGGCTCCCAGCGCCGGCTGCAGCTCCCGAGGAGCCACAAGGCACCACCGTGAGCCACCTCTGCTCCCGCCCCGCATCCCTGCGGCTCCCCAGGGTGAGTCATTCCACGTCCGCCAGTAAGCTAAAAACTCCTTTGAGCTTGTGCCGTTCCTTTCAGACGTCCTTGGTAAAAGGTCTAATAACCATCTTTTACTGCTCGAGGTTGGGCTTGATCATCCTGGAGGTCTTTCCCAACCTTTTCGATCCTATGATTCTATGATCAAGGGAAGAAGCACAGTCATTTTACGTTTTACCCATGAAAACAAGGGCCATTTTTTCCTTTAATCCTCTGTCAAACGTCCTGCCTGTGCTTGTCCCTGGGCTTTAAAATAACAGAGGAGTCCTTGACTTCGTGGTTAACGTGCAGCGGATGAGGCTTTCACAGTTTGGGTGTTGTGATGCCTCATTTCTAAGGCTTGGGTGTGCGTGTTTGTGAACAAAGATGTTGCTAGGAGCCTGCTGTCTCTTCTGCACAGCTACAACTAGATAAAAACCATATAAAATACAAATAGAGAAAAATCACTCTCAAATACATTCCTCGAGATGCTTTGCTAGAGGGACAAGGAAGCCACAGCAATTCCACACCCTAATTCCTCTGGATGTGTGTGTTTACTTATGTTGATATTGCTCAGTTGTTTTGTATAAATTGCTTTTGACTGGTGAAAAAGCTGTGGAAGTGAGACAGGTATTTTGATTGAACAATAAAATCCCAGTGCAAGAGCCAGATCTTCCCATTGTTCACCTGGTTTTAAGACATACATTATCTTTAGTGCAAGGGATGACCTTTCTAGAGGCAGTCAGAATGGGTTCTAACGTGGGTATTTCGGAAGCTCATGCTGTTCTAGGGGGCACCTTGTAAGATCAGTCTGTGTAGACTTAACTTTTATCCCTTTATGGGGTAAGGAGCATCGAGGTTAACTCTGATTTCTCTCCCTGTGCTTTGGGCAGGGTGAAGATGAGTGCTGAAGAGATTCTGGTGTATGCAGTAGAACTTGGAAAAAACTCCTGCCTCTATTTTGACGGTAATTAGAGCATTTAATAACCTTTTCTGTTTGAATCCTGATTTAACACAATTCCTTTGCCTGTCTGATTTCACCTCATTTTCCCATAAGCTTCAGTTTTAAGTGTTGTTAGCCAAGTATTTGAGTCAGGGGAATATTCCGGGAAAGGACACTCAGAAGAGTTGGAATACTGGAGGGTGGACTTGGAGTGAGTAATTTCTGATCTGGAATAAAGTCAGTTGGAAAACAGTTTCTTCTTTAAATGCAATTTGTAATGACTGCTTCTTGTCCTTTTGCTCACTTAAAGGCACTGATAAAACCAAAAATTTGCATGCAATTATTCCTTTGTTTTAGGCTTAGAGTGACCTTCTCACCCTTAAATAACCCTAAAAAAGCATTTTGCATACCTCTGGTTTGGTGGTGACTCCAGTTCTCAAATGACTGGGGTTTCATCTGTTTTGTTCACAAATAAACCCTGTCTGCAGTGACAGCAGCTCGGCCTTGGTGGCACTGGGCTGTGGGAACACGTAGGTGGCTGCCTGGCTTCCAGCCTTGCCTGGGTAAAAGCCCTTTCTTTTGTGGGGGCAGAGCTTATTAATGTTGTTTTTTCTTTCCTTTTTTTTTCCACTGCTCACTTGGAACCAAGATGATGATGGTAAGCTGAGAGCTCATCTTTTACTACTTTGTTACCCATTTCACATGAACATGGCCACACTCACTAACCCAGAGAGGACAAGTTCCAAACTGAGAGTGGCTGCAAAAAACCAGAGCTACAGCTCACCTGCTCCTTCTGATGCTGCTGTTGCTTTAATTCCTCCCAAGGTACGCGGTACTGGCTTCCCTGACAGCACCTTTCAATGCAATTTAATTGTTGGGCAAAAGAGAACTGATGCTTCTGAATTCTCACTAACAAACACAGCAGCTTCTCTTGCTTATAGAAATAAATTTCCGTATTCTGGAAAATCTGCTTCAAGCAGAGGTGTAAAAGATGATTTGGCCTTCCTTTTGTTTGATGTCATTCTAAGAACTCCTTTCACGTGACATCTGCAATGACAAGATTAAGCTGGCAGCAAACTATCAAGAGCTGAGGAGACAGCAGCTAAAATAGTCAGATTTATTTTTTACTCTTGTTCCTGCAGAGCTGGAGTGTGATGCCCTCTGCAAGGAAAAGATTCTGCACCGAGTGCTGAGGAATGTGAACAGCCAACTGCTCGTGGTGCGCCCAGATCTGAACGTGGCAGCCTTTGAGGATGTGACAGACCAGGAGATGCAATCTGGTAATTTCCAGATATAAACCATCACCACTGCTCTGCTGCTTTATCCTAGAGGTGGTTTTGTTCTTTGTAATCATCCACTCTCAGATGGGACTGAGAGTAATGACTCAAAACTTCATTTTCAAGAATAAAACTAAGCTAACAGAGTGAAATTCTGTGTCTTGGGCATTGGTGATGGAGATTTCTGGGTTAGATCAAAGCCTGCAGGATGTCCCATAAAGAAAAAGGGCTGTTAAGATTTTTGCTTGGCTCTGATCACAAAATTCCTAATTCACCATTTTTTTTAATGTTAGATTACAAAAATACCCCTAAAATTTAAACAATGCATTGACACTGAAAGGTCTTACTTTCTTCTAATAGTATTAGCTATAAACTTACAGTTTTGGCTTTGACTTTTTGCTTCAGCAATTTATTTACAGCTCTATTTATTGACCATATTTATTTCCGGATCGCCTATATCCAGCCATGATCTGACTTACAGATGGCCACTTCCACATCCCAGTCTCACTTTCTGCACGCACACAGAAGGATGTGACACCCTCCCCACACTGCCTGGTGACCTCACCTGCTTTAGTATTGCCTGACTGCAGAAAGTAGAACCAGAAGCCATAAAAATTCTGGCTCTTCTGCCAGGAAGAATATCCTGGAAAGACAGCCAGTTGCCAGTGGAATGGTAAAACATCACTGAGCTCAGTTGTTGCAGCTCCCTTTAAGCAGATTGTCAATAATAATCAATTTATTTCCAGGCAAAGGGATGCACTTCAGCATCCACTGCTACAAAACCACCACGCCCTTAGCAGGGATGCCCGTGGCCTTCAGTGTCCAAGTGGAAGACAAAAGTTACTACATGTGTTGTGAGAGGGAGTGTGGGGAAATGATTGTTAGATTCAAGGTAAGGATCTGCTTCCCTCTCCTCATCTGTACAAAACCAACAGGCAGAATTAACAACTCAGAGCTGGAATAAAACTGGTCAGGGCTTGTGCTGGGATTAACCTGTTCCCTTTTTTCTTCCTCAGGAAGGAGACGTTCCCAAAGAAATTCCCGGTGAAAGCAACATCATCTTCTTCAAAAAGACCTTTACATCTTGCTCCTCCAAAGCTTTTAAGTTTGAATACTCAATGGAAAAAGGAATGTTCTTGGCCTTTGAGGAAGAAGGCTGCTTGAGAAAATTAACCCTAAAGAAACTGTCAAAAGATGAAGTGGATGAAACCATGAAGATAAGTTTATGTAACTTCAGTCAGAATGAAAATCACAACCTATGATGGAGCACTTCCAACAGTTTTAAAATACAGCTTGTTTTTTTATACAAGAAACTTCAGTCTTTCTTTATCTAAAACAAGTCAGTTTTAACTACTGTCAGTACTTACTAAAAAAATAAATGCAATTTCTTGGCAAAAAGAAGCAGAAGAATGTTTTCCAGTCAGATAGAAGAGAACTACACACGGAAGAAATGAGAATGTCCGTATCTATACAGTCCTGTAGAATTTGATCCCTAAAATCTTTAATGCCTGTTGACCAAACAGCTTTTGAATTAGGTTTGGACTTTTACATTCCCAGAACTCTTAGGTAATTAACTTCTCACGCAAGTAGCTTAAACACCACCTACAGCTGCATCTCGTGTGAGGAAATCTCAGACACTTTCCATGAGAGACCCTTAGCCCGCCCAGAGGGACTTTCTCATGACTCACCCATCTGCACCCTCCTCCTCCCTGGGACAAAATAACAAATGTTGGTGTTTAAACCACACCACAGCTCCATTCTGACCACAAAACTAACAAAAAATTGGCCAGCTACCTGCTTTTGCTAATAAATAAATAAAATTTCCAATCCATATTAAAAAAAAACCGAACCAGAAAGTCTTTTAGAATCCAAACAGCGACTTGGTCATTCTGGTCATTGCATAATCACTGATGGTAACACAAATTCTCTTCCTCTATTAACAGTGCCACAAAAGTACCATTAGAATGTGGAAAGAGTTAATCCACTCCTTAGCACTGTGAAAGTCAGACAGGATGAAGCAGAAAGTTAAAAACCACAATCCCAGTTCCCCTCTAAAATACCCTAAAAGAACAGAATGTTACCTCAGCCTCATGTTTGTTGTCTCTTCAGTCACACAAGACAACACAGACCAGAGTATTTAGAAAATAAACCTCAAAAAAGTGTTCCAGATGAACATAAAAACCTTGAAAGTCAAATGCTCCTAAAAGTCAATCTGCAAAAGTATTTTTATTCTAGGTCAATTCTTGTTGTATTTTCTCATGGACATTAATTATTCTTGTATTAAGTCTAAGTCAGCTTTAAGGATTTGTTTTATAATAGCCAAATGAAGTAAGGCAGAGCAAACCTATCTGCAGAGAAAGCATTTTAGGCAACCCAAAAGCAGTAAAAATGGTTCAGAAGCACACACACAATTTCTGTAAATTCTTTATTGCATGGATTAAGAAAAAAAGTATTCCCTTTTCTACATCAACTCCCAGGGTCCAAAGAGTTGCAGGGTCTGCCTTACACACTGACGTCAGAAGCAGCAGTTCAGTTTTCCACAAGCCAAGCTTGTTTTACAGAAAAGGAAACCAACCAACAGAAAAAAACACTCATTAAAGCTGGTATTACAAGGAGAGTTCCCTTTAGCTATGCCAGTCTGTCACTGATGTAATTACTTCACCCCAATTTACAGTGCAGCTTGAATCCACTCACTCTCACTGGACATCTCCCAGTTAAATCTGTTTTTTCTCTCTATATATTCTAAACTAGCTCTGAGCCCGCTGCAGGCTGCTCTCACTAGGGACCCTTGGCTATTCCTTTGTTGTGCATTATGCTGGTCACAAGCTGATGAAGCAGAGGCAGCAGAGGACAATCGTGTGTGTCAGGGCTGGGGACACGTCAGAGGCTCCAGAGCATGGCCACAGCCTTGCAGATCCCCACGTCCTGGTAGTTGAAGTGGCAGAGGCCGGCGAAGGTGAGGGCGGACAGAATGTACAGCCCCGTGTTGGCCACTTTAATGGGTATGTCTCCATGCACATAATCAGTTATTACCTGGCCCAGACCCCTAAACAAGAGAGAAAAGCTCAAATCAGTAAAGATCATGCACTGAAATCCATCCACTTTGTGGCACTGTTCTACCAAGATGCCACAAACGTTGCTTTTTTTCACCTGCTGCCATCAGCCTTTCCTGAAGAATGCTCAGTTCCCACTCAGGGTGCATCCATTTCAAAAACAAAACATTCCACACATTCTATTAAAAATACCCTGATTGGCTCCGAGTTTTCTTGAGGAAACCAAGGGCTGACCACAGCTCCCCAGACAGCAGAATCCTTGGAATCTGCCTTCTTATCTGACTTCCAAGGACTGAAAGAAGAGGAAAACCCAAGGAAGTATCTGGGACCAGCCGTTGTCACAAAGACACAGAAGGCTCCTGGGTATGCATTTAGATTAGAAGAGTGGCAACCAAAAAAAATAGCGTATTTTGGGTTTTTTCTACATCTGGAAGTGAAGTCCTGTCCAGATTTGAACTATCCAGCAACACAAGACACAGGATGCTTGTCAGAGAAAGGCACACATTTCTAAGGGCAAAACTGAGGTTTAAGAAAGCCTGGCACCCCCACAGTACCACAAAAACCTGATTTTCCCTTGTGGCAAGGAACTCCCAAACCAGGATCACCTCAAGAAGGTGGATGCTGCCAGTCTGGCCAACCATGCACCTGGATCCACTCCTAATTAGCCCTGTCCCTGCTCTCATTAAGGATCACAGCAGAACAACACTGAGCAAAGATCCACTTCCCAGGAACCAAGGAAATAATCATCCAGGTCTCCTTAGTGGAATCTTTGCTGTGAGTTCTTTATTATGCAGAACCTCACCAGCACTGAGATGCACAAAGCCAGTGCACAGAGCTTTAGAGGAAGAGTATTTCTGTAGTATTTTTATACAGATCTGTCCTCTTCCTGTTCCCTCTGTTCGCACACCACTGGCTCTTCCACAGGTTAAAAACATCCAGGATTCTGCACATCCAGGGGCAAGGAAGTACTCCCAACGTTAAGATACCAGAGAGTTTTTATGGATTCCTCTTCTGACTGGGAGAACGGTGTGAGAAAGGAAGACCAAAGTACGACCACTCTAAAGATCACAATTGTCACTGAACTTGGAGACCAAGGACTTTTTCCAGGTGTTTTACAGTAGATCAGGATGGGGTTCGGAGCCACCAAACCTTTTTTCCTGTGAGTTCAGCCCTGCTGTGCTTACCAGTGGCCATGCAGGGTGAGGGCTGCAGCCAGGGAATAGTCCACGGCTGGTCCGGGACACAGGTAGGCGGCAGGAAGCAGCCCCAGCAGCAGCACACTGACTGCTCTCTCCCCTGTCCAGTGCAAAGACGCAGCCTTGGAAGTGCCTGCAGGAGAAACATTCTCAGGGAAAAGCCCCTCTGCCAAGGGCTGGAGGAATGGCTTTGAGATGTGGGCAGTCTGCAAACCAAAACCCAGCAGAGGCAATACTTGGAAACACAATGCGAGCATCAGCCCAGGCTGAAAACATCAAGAACTGGCTCTGTGAAGTTATCAACGCAGCACCCCCAAAGTGCTCAGCTAACACACAGATACCACCTGAACCAAAATGCAAATGTTTTCCTTTGTTTTGGCAAGGAGAAAAGAAATTTAAGAAGTGACAGGATAAGGAAAGCAAAAGACCTGAAGTTTGGACTTGGTCAAAGTGCAAATTAAAGTGCTATTACCTGGTAACAGTGCTGCTGAAGGTGAGGGTGCACACACTCCTCACAGCCTGAGGCACCATGACAGCAGGATTATTTATCACAAGTAACATCTCTGCACAGTTACTGCCCTATCCAACAACGCTCAGCATTTCACAACTTTTCCCTTAAAAATTTGGGGGCATTTGGGATTATTTTTTCCTTGGCTGGTAACACCTGTAACGCTACATCACCCAAGAGGACACCAAGAAAAACCACTGTACCATATGCACGTCTTTTCTGCTCTTTGTTACAGCTGCTGCTTAAAATCTCCTAAGTGGCCCAAAAAAATGATAGACTCACAGCCTGGTTTGGGATAGGAGAGACCTTAAAGTTCATCTTGTTCTCAAGTCCCTCTATGGCCATTGGGTTCCACCTCCATCACCTCTATCCTTTATCCCGGCACCGCTGTTGGTCCCTTGAAGGACCCAAGCCAAAATCTGCTCCTTTACGACTCATTCATGAAAGAATCACGGAGTATTTAGGAGTTGGAGCACACCTTAAAGATCATCTAATCCCAACCCCCTGCCAAGGGCAGGATGCCTTGCAGTAGACCCGGGTGCTCGGAACTCCATCCAGCGTGGCCTTGAGCAGTTCCAGGGATGGGAAAAGCGGTTTGCCTGGGCGGAGGAGTTCTCCCGACCCTGGGAAAACGAGACCCACGCACACAAACACGCAGACACACAGACTGACACAGACAAGGCCGTACCGTGTCCCTGGCGGGGCGGGCCGTGGCTGTCGCGGGCCGGAGCGCAGCGAGCGACGGCGGCACCGAGCGCGGCGGGGCGGCGGAGCAGGGCCGAGCCGAGGAGAGCTGCGGGGACACCGGCGGCGCGGCGTGAGCGCGGGGGGCCCGCACCCTCCGGGAGTCCCGCAGTCACCGGGGCCCCGCACCCTCCGAGGTCCCGGCCCGCCCCGCGCCCCCGGTCTCACTCACCCAGGGCGGCCCCGCGGGGCCGCGCCCGCAGCAGCGCCAGCGCCATCTCAGCTCCAAGGGCACCGCGGCGGACGCGGAAACGCCGCCCGAGCTTCCGCCTCCGGGACCGCGGCCCGGCGCGGGGACAGCGGCCGCAAAGCTTCCCAGGGTAGCTGTGACCTGCCGGAGACAGCGTTAGATGGGATTTTGGGAAGGCATCCTTCCCTGTGAGCGTGGGCAGGCCCTGGCACGCGTTGCCCAGAGAAGCTGTGGCTGCTTGGAAGTGCCCGCGGCCAGGTTGGAGCAGCCTGGTGGAAGGTGTCCTGCCCGTGGAACTGGAATATCTCTAAATTCCCTTCCAGCCCAAACATTCTGTAGTTCTATAATTCTGCCTTAAAACCCACAACACCCGCAGCAGACCCAGGTGCTCCACACCTGCGTGTTCACTAATAAAACACATTTGTACACACAATAAACACCTCCGTGAACATCCTATTTTTCTTTCCACTTGAAGTGTAAAAAGGACCAACACTCAGGGCTTGGAGTGAGGATTTATGGCCGCTGACATTGTTTTGTGCTTGTCCAGCACACAACAATCACCCCACACATTTCCCCAGTGCCTTGATTTCATCTCCTGCAAGTCAGGCCAGGCACAAACACAGCAGAGAACACAGGCACCACCCAGACTCCCAGTCCTGTGCTCTGTCCCCGGGCTTTGCTCCAGAACAATGACAAAAGCATCAAACACATCTGGATTTATTTATTTTATTAAAAGGCTTGGCTGTTCGCTGCAGGGAGAACGGCCTGGTACCAGTTTCTCCAGTAACACACTGGGCAGAGCAGAGACAGGACACAACACCCACCAAGGCCTCTCTGTCAGCACAAATGGTTTCAGCATCCCCAAAGAGAACGAAGGAAGGTAGACACGGTGGCCAGCCCACAGCAGGCTCTGGACAGGAGTCTAAACCAAGCAAATGCACTGGTGGCTTTTTTCACCATTAAAGAAGTCACTGCACCTTCAGCTGGAATGAGAATATTCCCTCAGCTCCCCTCCGTGTCCAGCTGACCTTGTGCCTTCCCCCACAGCTCTGCTTTTGCTGGAGGATGGGAAGACAAAGCTACCGTGGGGTTACAGTGACATTTGCTCTGTTATCAGCCTGATTTATCAGCCTGTCCTCTCTCCTACTGGCCATTGTTTTGGTGAGCCGAAAGAGCAATCTGTTCAAACATAATTTAAGAAAAAAACAACCTGATCACAGCCAAAGAATCTGAGGCTGGCAGGACGAGCCCACCTGTGGGACAGGTAGGTGCTGTCCTGCACTGCTGCCTGGTGAGTCCACGGGCAGCCAGGCTGCCCAGGCTCAGTGCTCCCTGTGGGCTGGCAGGGTGTGTGTAAACCAGTGTTGGAGCAGTGGGGCAGTGCTGAGTGACGAAGACCTGCCTCTGTCCTCCCTCCTGGTCTGAGCTGCACCCAGACCCCTCAGTCCTCATCAGAGCTGTCCTCAGATTTTTCATCCCCCGCCACCTTCCAGTTCTTCCTCTTGCTCCTCTTCTCCGGCACTTCACTCTGCCTCTCCGGCACGGAGCTGGGACACTTCTTTCTCTTCCTTGGGGGCCGCTTCTCCTTCTTCCCCTCGGATTCAGTGTCCTCAGAGCTGCTGGTGCTGGAGCTGCTTGCATGGGAAAAGTCACTCTCCTGCCCAGAAGAAGAGGTAGGTTCCTTGGCAGGCACTTTCCTGGGCTTTTTCTTGCGCTTGTGTTTTCCTTTCCAGGTGCTCGGAGTCTCCTCTCCCGAGCCCTCGCTCTCCACCCGGGAGGAATCTGTGGAAGTTCTCCCCTGCTCCTTTTTCTTTTTCTTCCTCTTTTTGTGAGAGCGCTTTTTTTGCTTCTTCTTGTGGGATTTCTTGGTTTTTTTCCTTTTGTGGGACTCACGGGCTGTTTGCTTCCCCAGGTGGGATCTCTTCTTCCCATTGACAACATTTTTCTCATCTCCTTCTTGCTGATCACTGGAAAAAAAACAGGAGGAGGTGAACTGATAGCCACTGAGTGATGAAACTCATTTATATCCAATCTGTAAGCTTGACAAATATTGATGATTCTGCTGGGTGTAGGTTAAAAATAATTAATTCTGTCTTAAAATCTTATTTTTCCACTCTCCAGGATACTGCAAGAATTTATTTACCTCCCAGATTCACAGATTTTGGCAACTGCAGCTAAACCTGAGTATCTTAATTACTACAAAAGATTCTCCTAAGACTCACACCACATTAATGGATTTGACCGTTTTTCATGTAACAGTAAGGCTTTGCATTCAAGGCTGATCTCTATTCAAAATTTGAAACTCAGTTTGTAAAATTCCCTGCAGAACTTGTCAGAAGGCAGGTTCTGGATCCATCAGCAAGTCTGTCTGCCTCACCTGTCTGTGTCAAATTCTTCAGGGTACAACTCTTTATATCCACTGTGCCCCCACCTGTAAGAAAGCAGAAGCATCCATTAAAAACAGACAATGTGTTTGAGGACAAAAATCCATCTCTGAAAAGCCAGAGCCACAGAATGAATCTGAGTTCAGACAGGGAGGAAGGAAATAGGACTGATTTGGTTGGTACTATTTAAATACACCTTATGCTCTCAGACTACAACGCAGATTTCTTTAAAACAACCCTGGACTTGTGTTTCTTGAGATTTTTTAAGCTTAGGGGGCAGAGTAATAAATATTAAGCTTAGGGCTGGGCTTTGGCTGCTTAGTGAAACTCCACTAAACAGACATGTGTAGGTTTTTGGTACAAGGCTCCAAAAAGATGTTTTAATTACAACTACAGCACATGAATTCCCCCACAGACCTGTCTGGCATGTTGGCTTCACATTCGTACAGCTTTTTATTCCAGGATCTGGCCCTGAGGAGATCATCTTCCACCAGGTCAAGGAACTGTGGGTTCCTGGTTTTCCAGTCTGCCCTGTGTCCCTCCTCGTCGAAGCCATCGCTGCGCATCCGGCTGCTGCAGAGAGGGAACAGCTCCTTCAGATGGGAAAACACCTCCCACCCCCAGAGCCCCACTGAGGCCGACCTAATTAACGGGTACCTTGGAGATTTTACACCGAAATGAACACGTAAATGGTCAGGCTTAAGCAGAGGCCTGAGCTCTTTCCTGGGACTCACTGAGGAGAAAATAAGTATTTCTGTGATGTGTCTCACCTGGAGGTGTCTGACAGCATTCTGCTCTGCCTTTTCCAGTAAGTCTCTTCTGTCTGCTTCTCCCACTCCCTTATTTTCCACATTTCTGTCTCTTCCTGAAGCTGAAAGTCACAGAAGGGAAACAACTTTAGCATCAGGGAAAATTCACAGTCATGTGGCACGTGAGCTCCAGTCTCAACACTCCTGCTAGGAAAACTCACAGCCACCTTTCCATCCCCAAACAGAGGATTATTTACACATATCTGTGTCCAAAAGGAGAACCTCCTGGTGGTGGTTAGACCTGCTGAATTATATCAGGGATTCAGGAAGTAGTTTCCAAAACTTAATGGAGTTGCTTAATCTTTCACTAAAATCCTGCCTGTGCACATAAAGTTCAAACTGTTTCATGCAATGAAAAGCATATACGCAGTGCAACAAATAAATTAAAACCTATTAAAGATTTATTACTTTTAAAGTAAATATAGACACATTCCCTCACCCTCACCGCGGTGAGAACCCAAGAAAAACGAGGTTAAACTGAAACTCGGGGAAACCGGAACGAGGTTAAACTGAAGTCGACACAAACAGCGTTAAACCGAAAGTGACACTGAGGATGTCGATGTGGCCGATTCACCAAACTCCTTCTATTTCTGCCAAACACTCCCGCTCTCCTCTCCCGCATCAGCAGCGGGGCACGAAGCCTGTCCCGCACCCCCGGGATGTCCCCGCACACCGGGATGAACCAGGACCACCACCGGCACATCCCCGCGCCCCAGGGTGTGCTGTAGCCTCGGGATGTCCCCGCACCACCGGGATGTTCCCCCATGGCTGTGTGGCACCACCGGGCTGTCCCAGCGCCCTCACGATGTCCCTGCACCCCGGGATGTCCCGCACACCCAGATGTCCCTGCACCCCGGCATGTCCCCGCATCCCGGGGATGTCCCTGCACCCGAGGATGTCCCCGCGCCCCCACAACGTCCCCGCACCCGGGGATGCCCCCGCATCCCGGGGACGTCCCCACACCCGGGGATGTCCCCTACACTCGGGGATGTCCCCGCACCCAGGGATGTCCCCACACTCCCAGAATATCCCCGCACCCGGGGCCGCCCCGCTCCGCCCCGCAGGCCCCGCGAGGCGCGGGCGGCGCGGGCCTCACCTTGTTGTGCGCTCCGGTGTGGCGGATGACGTTGCGCAGCAGCACCTTCCCCACGGGCACCCGGGACATGCTGCGGGCGCTGCAGCGGGCCCGGGCCGGGCGCGGTGCTGGCGCTGCTGGCGGTGCTGGCCGTGTTTGTTTGGCGGCGGCGGGGCCGGGCCGGGCCGGGCCGGGCGAGGGACGCGGAAACGCGCGGGGCCGCGCGCGCGCCGCTTCCGGCGCCGTCTCCCGGGCAACGGGGCCGCCATGGCCGCCAGCGCCGTGAGGGCCGCGGGGCTCCGGGAGGCCTCGACTGACCCGAACCGAGCCGGTACCGCCGGGCCCGGCACCGCATCCAGCCCCGGCCTCTGCCCGCGCTGCCCCCGCGCCGCTCCCCGTCACTGGGACCGCCTGGGCTCCGCTGCGGGACACCGCGATGGGCCGGGGACAGCAGGTGGCAGCTCTGAAGGAGTCCTGTTTTTTGGGGGAAAAAAATCCCCAAACGGGAAAAATTCCCAGAAACATTGAGGGTGGGTAATGCTGGAAACTATATAACTTGTTAATAGTTTTAATCAATTACTTAACTAATAAAATTTCAAGTAATGGTTTAAATCCAATTTTAACTGTTTCAATAGAACCTTACATAATAAGTATTAATTAAATTTTAAGTCTTATTTAAAATTTAATTAATTGTTTTAATTACCTTTTAATTAATTGTTTTCCTTAATCATGGATACTGTTCTTAGCCAGTATTTAGCAAAGTTACCATGAGCCACTTCTGCAGAAACACAGCTTGGGGAAAATGAGTGAAACTTCTTGAAGTTTTGGACCAGAGGGGCCCCTGCTAGAGGAGATTTCCAGTAGGGACAGCAGCCCTGTGCAGGGAGGGGTCACTGTCAAGGATGCAAACAAGGGACCGCTCTGAACTGAGCTCAGAACTGAACTGCCCAAGGGCAGCTCTGCTTCTGAGGATTTCAAAGGTAAGGCAGCAGGAAGAACCTTGTGTTTTGTGTCCCCAGAAATGCTCACTGCTAATTCCCCGTCAGTTAATCATGGATTTTAATTGTGGTTTAGGACATCATCATTGAGGGTCCTGAGAAATACAAATTCCAGCTAGACTTGCCAGACTGAAGAAACAGCCACAGCAGCGTTGGACAAAGCCAAAGGGGCGTTGTTTATCACAGCAGCAGCTGCCAAGGCAGGTCCTCAACTCCTGCATCCTGCCCAGTTCCTGGGCACAGATTGCACAACAAAAGCCCAGAGTGAGAATCTTTGGTGGTGATGGGGTTTAGCGTGTTTTTAATTCACTTTTTAATCACTGGGGTGAGTATCTCAAATGCCTTTAGAAGGTGCAAGTAGGAAATTAAGGCTGGAGGAACAGTAGCACCAGCAAACTTAGGAAAAAAAATGAGCAAATATTGTAAATATTCAAAGAATACTTGAATATTTAGTTACAGTACTTGTTATCTGCAATTAAGAGCTGTAGTAAAGAACCACCAATGCCCACATGCTTTACTACACCATTCAAGGGACAGCAATAACAGTGGTGATGTGTTTTTGTTAAATAAATGGACAGGATTCAGATGGTTAGAGCAGCTCTCTTTAAGTATTTAATGCTGGAACAACCTGTCACACATGGCCCCACAGGTGCCCAGGTGAACAGTGCAGAGAGGAAGCTGCAGACAGCAAAAAGCAAATGTCTGGGAAGATCTGTGATGGAAGTTCAGGTTAATAGGGTGAGTTTCACTGGGAGACTGAAAGGCTGCAGAGCACTGACCCAGAGCAGTGAAGCCACACACAACTGAAGAGAAAAGCACTGGGACATGGTTTAGTAGTTGTCAATTCCAAACATTTAATGGAACATGGGTTCACTAGAGCCAGTCTGGAATCAGGGTATTTCAGGTCATTCAAGAAAATCCAAAACCTTAATGCACTTTTTTGGTTTTTTGCTTAAGCAAGGCATGAAAACCAGGTATCACAGCAACCAGACACTAAATAGTTCCCACAAAAATATTTAATTTCCACAGTATTTTCTTTCAATATCTTTAGTGAATTCTGTAGAACTTTACAGGAGACAGTACTTAATGCAATATACAGAATAACAAGATCAGCCTGAACAACTTCTTTTTTTTTTCCCCCAACTCTGCCCCCCTGTTTAATTCTCCTGGTCACTCTGTCATTACTGCACGGTTGTCCTTTTTCACATGAACATTTCCATGTGGAAAGTGGAATTTCAGAATGTTCAGCACTGCACCCTCACAGGATACAATGCCTGGGGTAACTGAACATGAGTCCAACAGACTAGAGAAGCACCTTACATACAATATGGACATGGAGAGCACATTCTGCAGCTTTACTGAGGCTGGACAACACAGACAACCCAGGGAAGTTCTGCAGTTTCAGTGGCTTAAGTCAGAGCTTCCTATTGTAGAATGCCTGAAATGAAAAATTCCAAACATCCGAGTCCTCACATGATTAACATCCCCTGGATTATCAGCACGTGTGATTTGTCTACATTGGCTTCCAACACACATTGAACATTCTGCAAGTTACTTCCATGGCATCAGAGCCTGGGCTTAACTTAGCCAGAGGAACAGCAGCTACAGAGTTTCCATACAAAAGCAGATGTCAGTGAGAGTCCATGAGAAGACAGCACATTCCCTGTGGTACCGAGAGCTGTGACCCCACAGACAGCAGTGCTCTTTCACCTTAAAGTGCTCAAAAGGGATCACGTAGCTGAGAAGGTCCCAGCCAGTGCCAGGTTCCAAAAAGGCTTTGAACAGCAGCACTTGGCCTTTGAGACTCTATCCCCAGGCACTTCAGTCCCTCAGTGCATGTGCCATCTCCCCTGCCCCAGGAACAGGACAAATGGGAATTCCCCTCCTGCTGGTACCTTTCTGTGACCATCTCATCTGTGCTCCTGTGAAATGTTTGAAATTCCAGTCTCTCACAACACTGAGATCATGAAACTGTTGGTATGCACCCCCTGGGCACCCGAGTTTAGAAGCAGCTGGCACAATGCCAGGATAATTTTTTTTTTTTTAAATCTGGGATGCTTAACTCTGTTTTGGAAGAGTTTGCAAGTTAACTAACTGTATAAAAATACAGTGTAGCTGTAATATTGCTCTGAAAAGCACTTTTGCAAACTTTTTTTCTGTACAGACTGGTAAATAACATTACCAGATAATATAATACATATTTTAAATAAAAAAAGGAACTCTCTCAAAGTCTGAACACTAAAGTCTAAATAGCTTGTTTAAAACACAACAGTGTGACCCAGGAAAACTCTGCTTTGCATGGTTAAATTATAGCAGCATGGTTACTGGCTTTTCAAGGAAATTCTTGAACTCAGCCAGCCACTGTGCTCCAACTGCTCCATCCACAACACGGTGGTCACAGCTCAGGGTGACAGACATCACGCTGGCCACATCAAAGCTGGGAGAAAAACAAAAGGAAAGGTTAACACACTCCCCTGCGAGGCAGTGCCACTTACACAGCAGAAAGGCTTCTCCTGGAGAGCCAGGAATAGCAGCTGGCACTTGGTGACAGATGTTTCTCCCAATTGCACCAGAGAGCAGATCATGTTCATTCCTTCTCTGAGGAAAACTAAGGAAGTAACTTCTCTGAGGCACTAAAAACACCTCTGTATGTTCCCCTTAGGGCAGGGAGCTCAGCTTTCCTTGCAGCACAAGGACAGCCTCACACGAAGAAAAAGAAGCATTTTAGTTCCAAGCAAGGGGATATTACACAGAGGACACCTGAATTATAATCCATCCTTTAGGTTTTCTTTAAATGCAAATTGAAGCAAGTACTGAAAACACTGTGTAAACAATACATTTTAGGGTTTTTTAAATTATTATCTAATGTAGGTGTTAGGAAACTAGGCATGATTTAAGAGTTTGAGTTCAGGATCAGATGAAACTCACCCTTTCTCATTATCAGCTGGCACTAGCGTTTCTTTTGAGGAACCCACTGCCAGGATGCAGGCTTGAGGTGGATTGATTATGGCAGAGAAATTCTTAATCCCATACATTCCTAAATTGGAAATTGTGAAAGTACCACCCTAGAAGAAAACAAACATTCATGGTCAAACTCACAAAAACTGGTTTATGTGGGAATATGAGGAGGGGACGACCTCATCCCAGCCTGCAGCTTCCTGATGAGGGGAGGCTCTTTGGTGACCAGGGACAGGACCCAGGAAGTAGCTGGAGCTGTGCCAAGGGAGGTTTGGGCTGGAGATCAGGGAAAGGTTCTTCCCCCAGAGAGTGCTGGGCACTGCCCAGGCTGCCCAGGGAATGGGCCCAGCCCCGAGGCTGCCAGAGCTGCAGGAGCGTTTGGACAACGCTGCCAGGGATGCCCAGGGTGGGATTTGGGGGTGTCTGTGCAGGGCCAGGAGCTGGATTCAGTGATCCCTTGGGTCCCTTCCCACTCAGGATATTCTGTGATTACTGAACAAAGCTCAAACATCACAGAACAGCCTTTGCTCCTTTTAAACAAGTCAAGAGCTGCAGAGTTGAACAGCAACCCAAGTTTCTCACCTGGAATTCATGAGGCTGGAGCTTCCCTTCCCGGGCTTTGGCTGCCAGGGAAGCCACGTCCTTGCTGATGGCAGCCAGGCCCTTGATGTGAGCGTTGAAGACGATGGGGGTGATGAGCCCTGCGGGAGTGCTGACGGCCACACTCACATCCACCACGTGATTCCTGCAACACACACAGCAGGTGAAATCACTCCAGCAAGAGAACAAACATGAAAAATTCCAAAAAACAGTCCAGACAACCCAAAATTGCCATTAATTTGCAACAATTGTTTCACCTTGCACACCAGCCTTAGACTCAAAGATTTTACCAGTTTAACAAAACCTCTCATCTTTGCATTATACTTTTTCCCTCCCTCAAATCCCAGAAGAAGTTCTGCCGTTTTGCCATGAACAAAGGAAGTTTCTGGCTCTGACCATGCCATAAACTTACTGCCTAATAACTGTGTCCATCCATGAAGAATTTGCCTCAGGCACCTTCAAGCATGCCAAAGCAGAAGCTTTAATTATGAAATCATTGACAGAAAGTTTAATGTTATCCGAGACCTCCTGCAAATAAAGAGATTCCAGGTGTCAGTTTGTCCCCTGCACATCACCCCAGCTAACAAGGGCAGTCACTGCAGTTCCCAGGAAATGTTAGAAAACAATCACACCACTTGCAAGCATTAATATTCAAAGACAATTTAGGAGGTGAAAGCATCTCCTTCATAATTTAAGAAAGTTTTTTTAATATTTAGTTTTCTGGAAACTTGGCTTAGAATTATTATTCTAATTTTTTTATGTTTCTAACTATTAAAAAGCTTTCTATCCTTTTATTTTCCATCTGAAATAAAGAATCACCACCAAGCAGACTCAGAGCAGCCCCTTAGGGAAGCCAGGAATCAGCAGACATGAGAAAAATGACAGACAGTCCAGAACTGACCCACAAAAGGCACTGAAAAGAGTGGTTTTTTCCTAGCCAAGAGGCCAGAACTCACCTGATTGAGTTCTTTCCTTAGCACCAGGACTTTTCCCATGTTGACATCGATGGACAGGTAGTAGTGAGGTATTGTTTGTTTGGACTGCATCAGCCTCTGAGCAATGACCTGGGGGTGTGCAGAGCAAGGAACACAGATCAGCCTGGAAAATTCCTGGCTGAAGATAATGATCTTGGAAAAGACTGACATCTTCTTACCCTGCGAATGTTGCTGATGGGGATGTCCGTGAAGGTCCCCTCGGGTGCTGCTGCCACTGCAGCAGGAACTGCCTCCGGAGCTGCAGCCTGCAGGGAACACCAGCATCACCCCCAGAAACACCCAAAGAGCAACTGCAACTCATGGCTGAGGCCAAGCTGCCTCTTGGTCTGAGCAGCAGCTATTTCTCCTCAGCCTCTCCTCTCCAGTACCCACAAGGTTCCTTCTAACCCCAGTATTTTTATTAAATGCAGTATTGAGTGATTTAGCAATACAGCACCGACAGACTGCTGTGAAGCTCCCTGAGCAGCCAGTCCTGCTCTGATTGTTTTACAGGAGGGCTCTCCCAAACTGCAGCACACACAGCAACACCTCCAGCGGCTCAGGGAAAACACAAACCACGGGATCAGAACAGTTTTGGGCTAACAGCAACAGGCTGGTGGTTCCTAGGTCTGGCTTTCCTTCTGATCTGCTCTGTTCAGCAGTGCTGGACCAGCTGGGACTGGGCTGACCTCAGCCCATGAAGATTTAGCAACCAAAGGAAGGGTTGGGAGCACACTGGTTTCTTCCTCAGTGGAATATCAAAGGGATAAATAAAGGGATAAAGCTTCATCTGTGTTTCTGACAGGTTAAATGTCACAATTTTACAGTCACCACAGCCCACAAAATCCAGCAATGCCAGTTCCATGTAGGAGCTGCCCTTCCACAGAGCCTTTCCATCCCTGTAACATCCATTCCCACAGGTTTCCAGCCTACTCACTGGAGCAGCCTTTGATGGCACAAATGACTCCACATCTTTTTTGGTGATTCTGCCATCTGGTCCAGTACCTGAAAGGGGCAAAGGAAAATGGGAGAGGATTTTGATTATTTCCAACATGGCTTTGCTTCTAAAGGTACCAGTTTTATTCAAGAGAGAGAAATCATTGAACACAACTCCTGGTTGACAGCTGCACAGTCAGGGTGTTCCTGCCAGGAAGAAGAGGGAAATACAGATCTACAGGGACAGAAGATTGATAGTGAGAGCAAGGAGGTGGAAAGGAAAGGTACCTTTCACTTGGGTAAGGTCGATTCCTTTCTCTGCTGCCAATTT
The DNA here is from genome assembly GCF_020740725.1 of Corvus hawaiiensis. NCBI lineage: Eukaryota > Metazoa > Chordata > Aves > Passeriformes > Corvidae > Corvus > Corvus hawaiiensis. Next base: position 5,688,046 of record NC_063237.1, on the reverse strand, counting down.
CTTTGCCAGGGGACTGACCACGACCCTTCCTTTGTGGGGTGGCCCCGCCGTGGGGGCTGCTGGGGCAGGAGCAGCAGCAGGCTGGGGAGGAGGAGGAGCAGCTGCAGGAGTTGCCATCACCTTAACAAAGAATCAAAGTCATCAGCAAGAGAATTGGCCCATCTAATTATCAATCAACAGATAATGACTAATCTGCACAAAGGCTGCCAGTGGCAGAAACTAAATCAGAAACTCACTGGAAGGTCAGCTAAGCTGCTGGGCTATACATCAAATAAAATAAAGGACTTATGCTCCCCGTTTGCAAGGAATCAGAACTGGCACAAGCAACAGGCTGGGAAAAAGACCATAATGAAGAAAACCTGCTGTAGGTTGTGGTGATCACTTCTCAACACATGGATCAGCCATGCACTCACAAATCAGAACACTCCTGTTGAAGCCAGGGCTTCACACTGCAACAACAGCTCAGCTCAAACTCCTAAGTGGTGCCCATGAGGTCTCCTTACCGGTGGAGGAGGAGGAGGAGGAGCTGGGGCCTTCATGTCAGTGGCTGCAGCAGCCTGGTAGTCAGCAAAGGCTGGAATATCAGCCTCCTTCTCCACAATGATGCACAGAGCAGTTCCTAAGGGCACATCTCTTGTTCCTTCAGGCACCAAGATCTTTGCCAGGTAGCCTTCCTCCTGCACTTCAAACCCTGCAAGGGAGAGAAACAACACTGAGGAGCTGAAGAGCTGCTCTAAATGCTGCTGCTGGAGACTCTGGCAGCTGAAGCCCTGTCCTGCAGGAGAACCCTCTCCAGCAGGGAAACCTCTCCATGCACTTGCCAAGAAGGATTAATGAGGAAACAGAAGTGTTCCTAGGAGCTCCAGCGTTTAGCTCTCCAATGGAATGAGATGTTAACAAAACTTGTCCCACAGCATCATCCCCTGTGATTCTAGGACCTTTTCCCTGGTCCTAGAATCAAGAGCCAGACATGGTTAAGGGATAAAAGGGTTTTTAATAAGGATCCTTGTGGTGCAACAATCCGTCAGGGTGGAACATGCCAAAACGCACACACACATCGCGTGTACAATTTACAGACCTTGCCAATTAGCATCTCTGACAGAGACGTCCCAATGAATGGTGTGACATCTCCCTGTTCTAAAGTATTCCCCCCAGATGGGACTAATCCTAGTTTACAGGATGTGTTCTAGAGGGGCCTTGGTTTCTCAAGACAGGGTAAGGCTTTCCAGCCTCCTGTGAGGCCTTTAGGAGTCTTCTGGCCTAGAAGAATACCAGGACTATGCTAAGATATCAGGCTCAAAGAATTACAAGTATCTCTGCTAAGGGTACTGAGAATACATAAAAGGTGTATAAAAAGAAAAGGCAAAAATCATCATGGCATCACCTGAGCAGCCCAGCCAGAGGGGCGGGCAGAGGCTGCTGGGGATCCTGCCAAGGGCACCTCACCCACTCTGGGCTGTGGACTCACCTATTGTGGCTTTATCTGTCTCAATTTCAGCCAGTAAGTCTCCCTCATTCAGCTTCTCCCCAACCTTCTTCTCCCACCTCTGCACTGTGCCCATCGTCATGGTTGGTGACAGAGCAGGGAGAGTGATCTGGGAAGCCAGAGAACACAACACAATCAGATCCTGCTCATCCAGAAGGCTCAGGAACACAGTCTGAACTCCTGAGAAATGATGCCAACCTAAAGAAGCAGCTTTAATGCACTCCTAGGCCTGGCTCCATGACGGCCAAGCACAGAGCTGTCCCACAGTGCTGCTCTGGCTTCTTTTAGCAAGGTCTGAGCAGGAGAGCAAGCAAGAGCAGAGGGCAAGAAATGGATAAATCAAAATAATCATCACTGCTATCATCTTAGAGCTGCCACTTGCAAGGCTAAGGAAGGCTGGAGCAAGTCACTTTGTCACTGTGACACACACATGTGGAGCAAAACTGGGCAGGGGGGCAAGCAGAGGGAAGGAAGCAACTTTAGTAGCCAAAACACAGATTAAGAAGCTATTCACTAATTCTTTTATTACTGACTTTGAGTAACACCTCAGACAAATCAGTTCCCACATGTTTTATCTGTGGGGTTGGGTTTAGTATTCCAGATTTTCTTTTCCGAAGGAATGTCAAAGCAACCCCCTGTACAAAGTGCTCAGATCCATCAGTGGAGGTACACTTCATTATCTAAACAAGGCAAAAAGATCATCCACAAACACAACTCGTTCTTAGTCACCCACAGACACACCTGGTGTGTTCACCAGAGCATCACAGACTTGAGCTCTGCTCTGCAACATGAGCAGATCTTATTCACACTAAGCACAAGGTCTTGTTATACCACAACTGTCCAAGTAATACAGATTTAGCATGTTTTTCAAGACAACAACCCTGGAGGAACAAGTCTCTCCTCCACCAGCAGCTCAAATGCTGAAATAAATTTATTAAAAAAGCTTTCTGGGATGTTCCCCAACACCTGCTTTAAGCACACAACAACTGAAGTGGCACTGTTAATAAATTCCCATTCCAGACAGTTTTTCTGACAAAATCCCCCACAGGTAGCAATGCCAGGGGCAGAAAAAGAGTGCAGCAAGCCTTAAAGCAGGAGCAGTGCTCTCTTACCTGCATGTGAGGAGGGTAAGAGCTGCCAGGGGCCTGAGAAGAAGGCTGAGATGGTGGGGAGGGGGCTGCAGCTGGAGGGGGAGGCACTGAGGCTGCAGGGGGAGCAGCTGCTGCAGAATCCAGGGTGTAGTTTTTGAAGGCATCAATATATTCAGGCCTAGAAGAAAACACAGAGCCCCAAATCCCATCAGGTGATGGTCTCAGCCTTTCACAAAAAGCACCCCAGATGCCCCGAAAGGGAAAATTCAAGTCAAGGGTTAGGAAAATACATACTTGTCTACTGTGATACATATTATGGCCCCAATAGGAACATCCCTTGTTCCTTCTGGCACCAGGATCTTGGCCAGGTAACATTCCTCTAGGCTCTCAAAGCCAACTGTAGCTTTGTCTGTCTCCACCTTTGAGAGAGAACAGGAAATGGTGAGCCCAGAGCCTCCTAGTCTGTGGTAGGGTCACAGTTCTGGAAAAATCACCCTGAGGCGGCAGCTCTAGAGAAGTTTGCCCTCAAACCAGCTCTGAGAGGCTGACAGCCACTTCCTCCCACTGACATCCCTTGGGATCTGTCATCCAAAATCTGTCTTCGGCCAGGGACAGCCCCCAGGCCACACGTGCAGCTCGTGAGAGACCAGCCCAGCCTCATCCCCAGGATACCTCTGCTATGAGATCCCCTTCATTGATCTTGTCCCCCTCCTTCTTCTCCCAGCGCGCGATGGTGCCCATCTGCATCGTGGGGGACAGCGCTGGCAGTGCCACCTGTGAGGGACAGGACAGTGTCACCAACCCTGACAGATCCAGCAGCAGGAGTCACACACAGGACAGAGACATCCTCAGCTCAGCCTGGGATGGGGGGCACAAAGCTGCTGCAAATCCACAGGACCGCCCCAAGATGCTGGTGAAGAACCCTGGGCAAACCCACACTGGGTGCTGAGGGGAGAGGCTGTGATTGCCCCATCCCTGGAATTATTCCAGGTCAGGCTGGATGGAGCTTGGAGAAATCTGGGATAGTGGAGGGTGTCCCTGCACATAGCTTTAAGGTCCATTCCAACCCCGTAACACTCTACGATTCTACCAAGAAAGGGTTACAGAGAGCCCGGTCTTGGCCTGGGTCTGCCAAGGGACCAACAGTGGGGCTGAGATAAAAGAGGTGATGGAAGTAGTACCCAACCGCCATCCAGGGACTTGAGGCAGGGTGGTGCCAAAAGCACAAAAACCGCCGATTTTTTCTCTGTTTGGAATAGGTTTCCCCACGGAGGTGGTGGAGTCCCCATCCCCGGAGGTGTCCGAGAGCCGTGTGGGCGCTGTGGTGTGGGGGCTCCATCAGCAGTGCTGGGTTGCTGATCCTAAAGGTCTTTTCCAGCCTTGATGATCCCAAAGTTCTGTCCCTGGGGCAAACTGAGCCGCACGGGGAGGGGACGGAAAACCCGGAGGGGGAAAGCGAAGGGGCAGGAAGGGGACACGGGGGACACGCGGGATAATGGGTTCGGGGGTGTCTCTCACCTTCTGGTGCGCCGGGAGGCTGCAGCAGCGGCACGGGACGAGCCGGGGCCAGGCGGGCGGCGGCAGCAGCGGGCGGGGCGCGGGGCCGCCCCAGGCCGGGCCGCGCCGGGCCGGGACGGCCCCGGCCCCGACCCCGGCCCCGAGCGCTCGGCGGGGCCGCACCAGGCCGGGCGCCCCGGCCGCGCCCCGGGACACGCGTCGCGCCAACACCCGCCACATGCTGGGGCTGGGGCTGCGGCTGAAGCCGGGCTGGGCCGGGCGGACCGGGGCCGGCGGCGCTCGGTGACCTCCGTGCGGGCGGAGCGGCGCGACACTGGGGCGGCCGTAAAGCGCGGCGGGGCGGGAGCGGGGCGGGAGCGGGCTCGCCTCAGCACCGCCTCAAGCACCGCCTCGGCACCGCCTCGGCACCGCCTCAAGCACCGCCTCGGCACCGCCTCGGCACCGCCTCAAGCACCGCCTCGGCACCGCCTCGGCACCGCCTCGGCATCGCCTCGGCACCGCCTCGGCACCGCCTCAAGCACCGCCTCGGCACCGCCTCGGCACCGCCTCAAGCACCGCCTCGGCACCGCCTCGGCACCGCCTCAGCATCGCCTCGGCACCGCCTCAAGCACCGCCTCAAGCACCGCCTCGGCACCGCCTCAAGCACCGCCTCGGCACCGCCTCAAGCACCGCCTCGGCACCGCCTCGGCACCGCCTCAAGCACCGCCTCGGCACCGCCTCGGCACCGCCTCAAGCACCGCCTCGGCACCGCCTCGGCACCGCCTCGGCATCGCCTCGGCACCGCCTCGGCACCGCCTCAAGCACCGCCTCGGCACCGCCTCAAGCACCGCCTCGGCACCGCCTCGGCACCGCCTCAAGCACCGCCTCGGCACCGCCTCAGCACCGCCTCAAGCACCGCCTCGGCACCGCCTCAACACCGCCTCAAGCACCGCCTCGGCACCGCCTCGGCACCGCCTCAACACCGCCTCGGCACCGCCTCGGCACCGCCTCAAGCACCGCCTCGGCACCGCCTCGGCACCGCCTCAAGCACCGCCTCGGCACCGCCTCGGCACCGCCTCGGCACCGCCTCAAGCACCGCCTCGGCACCGCCTCAGCATCGCCTCAGCACCGCCTCAGCACCGCCTCAGACCCCGCCTCAGCACCGCCTCAGCACCGCCTCAGACCCCGCCTCAGACCCCGCCTCAGGCACCGCCTCAGGCACCGCCTCAGCACCGCCTCAACACCGCCTCAGACCCCGCCTCAGCACCGCCTCAGCACCGCCTCAGCACCGCCTCAGACCCCGCCTCAGACCCCGCCTCAGACCCCGCCTCAGGCACCGCCTCAGGCACCGCCTCAGCACCGCCCCGCGCCCGCAGCGGCGGCCGGATCGGAGCGCGGCTGAGGGAGCGGGGAAAGGGGCTCAGGCTGCAGAAAAGGAGGCGCAGGGGGCACCTTGTGACAGGAGCGGGCAGCCGGGGGGGTCGGGCTCTGCTCCCGGGGAACAGGGACAGGAGGAGAGGGAACGGCCTCAGGCTGGGCCAGGGGAGGCTCAGGGTGGATGGGGTACAACACATGTAAGTGTATCCAAGGAGCGTCAGAGGATAGCGCCAGGCTCAGTTCACCAGGCTCCTGTTCAGTGTGACAGGAGTAGCAAAGGCGATAAATTAAACACACCCAAGTTCCACCTCAACCTAAGCAAGAACTTCTTTCCGTGGAGGGTGGGTTTATTCTGAGATGTGCTCTTACTACCATATCCCAGGCTTGTCTTTTTCACTGCTTACAATTTGTTCATTTCTGACCAACTTTCCTCAGAGTTACTTTCCTGTTTCTATACTTGTTAACTCTATCTTGTAAAAAAATCTCTGGAGTCAGGGTTAAAACTCATTTAAAAGTGACACCTTTTATGAGGGAGAAACCTCCCAAACGAAACTGCTCATCTGAGTAGCAGAGATGGACGTGAAGCTGGCAACTACAGACCTTGAAAATTGTCATAATTTGCTCCATGAAACTCCAGCCCGGGTGTGTGGCCATTGCTGAAATAAAACTGATGAGTAAAACCCGAGGAATGAAACACTTATGAGCAGTTTGCAATTCAAATACAATTGATCTCAGTATCACAAACCCATGCCCTCTTCACCAGAGATCATGCAACAGAGAAACTATGTCCAGGGAGGAAGAAAATCTTTGTTTCTTTTCCAAAAGGGATGTATTTTCCCCATTAATTAACTTGTTCACTGATGAACTTTCCTCCTGCTGTCTGTAAGCAGAAAGTCACACAAATTGTCCAGAACAGGAGGCAGCTTGTGTTGTGCCAATGTGGCACAAAACCACACAAGAGCCTTGATATAAAACCCAGTATTAACCAGTTGGATTTCCATAGTAAAATAAAATTACAAGGCCAATGTTGTGTCAACAGAAGACGATACAAACCATCTCAGCATCCACCAGGAAAGGAGTAAAACACAGTATAATGCGTGCAGAAATATACAGAGAGCACTTGCACTAGTATAAAAATATCCACAGTCCTCAGACAGATGTGAATCGGTACAAAATAATTCCAGGAACATGTTTACAAAAGGACGTGTTAATATAAAACAGTAAAACCAGGTTGCCCCTCTGCCAGCCTCATGCACAGCACACACAGACAGTCCATGGAAGGGCCGCAGGAGCTGGGAAGGAGCAGAGCCCTGATGTGCCGTTTGACCTCCCGAGCCCGCAGGCGATGCAGAGAAACAAAACCACAAAACCGAAGGGAAAAATCCACCCTTGGGGATTTTAGGGCTCGTTCTTTCCCCAGCAGTTCCTTCCTGATCCTTCAGGACTCGGCAGAGCAAGGAACTGGTGTGGGTAAGTGCTTGGTGGCTCTGCCAGTGCAGGGACAGCAGCAGAGGGATGCCTGTGCACAGGAGGTGACAGCAGGAGGACAGAGGCTCAGCACAGACAGGGGGTGTAGAGACCTCAGGAAGCAGCTGATTCCAGCTCCCCCACCCGTGAAATCCTTCAGCAAACAAACAAGCACCAGGATCCCACAGTCCCCATGGCTGCAGAGCAAACCCAGAGGGCCTCGGAAATGGGAACAGCTTTGGAGAGCAAGTGGGGAAAGCAGGGCTGGGAAATGGGAGCCTGAGTTTGGGAGAAAGGGAGCTTGGCCAGGTTGGTGAGCTTTGCTTCAGACCATGCATAAACCCTCCCCAGGACAGGTCCTGTCAGTCTGGAATGTCCACAGAGTCACTCTGCTCCTGCAGGACAAAGCTGGTCCAACCTTCTGCTCTCACAATCCAGCAGCTTCTTCTCCATGAAGGCAAAGCTTCACATTTTCGCCATCAGTGCAGATTTCTGTGACACCAGCACAGGAGACGCCGAGCTGAGCCCGCAGCACACAGTGCAGAGATGGAGGAGCAGGAGAAGGGAGCAAAGCATCCCTAAGGCCTCCAGGGTTTCGCTGACAAGGCCAAGCTGGGCGTTTCTGTCCCACAGACCCGTCCCCGCAGCCTCAGGACAGCAGCTGCCCTCAGGCACGGGCAGTCAGGTGCCAGCTGTCCATGCACGCAGCCTGCACCACCCGTGGTTTGCACAGAGGCTCTTTTTTGGCAGCTTGAATTGGCCTCCTCCCAGCACGAGGGCTCCTTGGTCACTCTCCGAGCTCTGCAGACAGTCACAGGTTTCCATAGAAACAGGACTTGAAAGCTCCATTAATTCTCCCCGTGGTCTTCTTCCACCCAGGCCACGATTTTCCCCTCCCAGCCAGGAATGATGTCATCATCATGGAATACCTACAAAATAAAATAAAGGATTTCAGTCATGTCTGGGGTCTGACACCACAGCTCTGCAGTGTGAGGGGCATCGGGGGCATTAAATCAAATCCCAGCTCAGATTTCTCTAAACAATCCAGGGAACACTGACATGGGAATGATGGCTGAGGTTTGAGTCACATTTTCAGGTTTTAGGTAAAAAACAGACCAGGCCTCTTCAACCAGTGAATATCAAGGTTATTATTGGCTTTTATTTTTGACAGAAAAGGTAAACTAAAGACAGGAAACATGCCTTTTCTGAGCCAGACCACAGCCTCCAGCTGCTGCTGCTGCCTGTTCCCAGAGAGGGTGACCCTTTGCCCTTGTCTTAATCAATTTGTGAAGCAAGAACTGTCCCAATAACCTGTAATGAATCCAATCCACACCCACACCAGCCTGAGCATGAACAGGGCTGCACTGCAGCGCACAAAGGGAATGATGCCACACACACAGCTCTCTGAAAAAAACTTCAGAGGAAAGTAAGAGATTGTGTTTTTAATACATGCTCTCCCATTGCAACAAGTTTTGTAAAGCCACTGGAAGGGCCAGAAGTGCAGCCTGGATTTTTGCTGTGTCCCCTGAGCTGTGTCACAGACTGGCTTTGCCCAAGGGGCTCTGCAACTCCCAGGCAGTCACAACCACATCCACGGAATTGCTTTAGCTGAGGATGGAAACATCCCATTTTAGCACAAGAGGAGCTTAATCTACATCTGAGAAAGCAGACAGTTTTTTTGGGGGGGAACATCCAGTATTTCATTAGTTAAAAGTGAGGTGACCACGGTCCCCAGGGCTGTGTGGTGACACTGATCCCAAAGCTCAATCCCACATTTACCTCCTCCTTCACTGTGCCAAACTCTGGATCCAGGGCTTTGAAGTGATACCGGTGGGATCCTTCCCGGTCAATGGCTGCCTTGAAGTCCTTCAGAGTCACTTCCCCTAACCTGCAAGGGAAATAAATACAAAAACAAAAGACAAAAACAAAGCTCAGCGACTCCTGCAGATCATTTTCCCCAGCCAATGGCATGAAATCCAGTCAAGGCACAGCAAACCTGTGCTGGCTGGGAGCATTCCCAGAAAATCAGAGTGCTGGTTTTAGGGGCACAGGAGGGCCAGGAAGGCCCAGCCTCACCTCTTTGGTATGCTGACCATGAAGGGCGTGAGGGAGCGGTCGGTGAAGTACAACACTTTGGTGCAGGCACTGGTGCTCATCACGGGCGTGCTCTGAGAGTGAGGCAGCTCTGCAAAGCAGCAACTCGCTGATTATCACCCCTTATCATCATTAGCCCTCCCTATCTCCCGTTCCAGCTGGCCAGGATGGATGGTGGAGTGTGGATTTTAATTTGCCCATTTGTATTTCTCTCCCTGACTCCTGCGTTGTCTCCTGCTCCCCCCAAGAGCTGAAACAGAGGAACTGAACTCCACAGTTTTAAGACTCCTTTTATGCAGAAAATACTCTGGACGCTTGGAAATGTGATATTCAAAAAGACTTCTCTGTTCTGTGGATAGGAAAGGCAGTAAACACTGAGCAGGGAACACTTCTTTGTCCCCACCAGATGGTGCAAAGCAGCAGGAAAGCTGGGATGACATCCCTTTCCCAGGGATTGCCATGGCTATTTGTGCTGCAGCACTGCCCAAGTGGCCCAGACTCCCACTGAGATGATGCTCTACAAAGAAACAGCCATAAATACGTGTCCCCTTCCCTTTGCAGGGAACTCTGATCCAGGCAGGATCCTGTGCAGGTGAAGCTGGAGGGGGCAGATTCCCAAGGGGATTCTACACCCAGGAACCTGAGCAGTGAATCTAGCAGTGGAAGGGCAGGATCCGCAAGGCACTTACTGGATTTGGGAGGCCAGGAGTCTCTGCACTCGTTGGTTGCTCTGCTTGCTGGTGACTTCCCCCGGACCTGGAGTGCAAAGCCAAAAAAACAAGGACAAAGTGTCACTTCCCAGTCAGAGCCCTCTGGGTGGTGCGTGAGGGGCAGAATGAAGAGCTCTGGGAAGCCTTTACCCTCCTCTCCTGCCTCTTCTGCGTCTCCATGCGGTGCAGGCGCTCCATGAGGCTGGAGATGCCCTGCTCCAGGCTGTCGATGGTGTGGTGCTGGGGGTCGTGGCCACTGAAGCTGTTCCTGAGGCTGCGGAGGGCGTCCCGGACCAGCTGCAAGTCGTTGGTCTGCCCAAAACACCACAAGTGAGACCAGCCCCAGGCTGCTGCCTCCTCATCTTTCTTTCCCCAGCAAGGGGAAACCTCTCTTAACAAAATGAAAGAGTTCCAGGATATCTGGCTGGGAATGCGCCCCTCAGGTGCACTTACCCCTCGGTGGGCTGTGGGGGCAGCTCCTTTTCCTGCTGGCTGGAGAAAGCCATTGCTCTGGGCACTGTGACTGCTGTAAGCCATCACCTGGCATGGGGAAAATGTGGGTGTCAGGACCTCCCCAAAAATCCCCATTTATGGACTTCAAAATGAGAGAGAATGAGAGCTTTCCACATCAGTGATAAAACTCCCATCTTCTTCCAGATAAAGGCACTCCCTAAAGTGTGCAGGGAGTTCCTGGTCACAGCACAGACCTGATTCCTCACATAAAGGTGGAAAAAAAAGAGGCAGAGCCTGGCAGGGCCTTGCTGCTACATCAGAGGGCTCTGCAAGCTCTGGTGAGTACAGTGTCCGGTGGCACTGGGCAGGGACAGGTTTTGGGGCTGGCCTTTCCCCCAAGACTCAATACCAGGGTCAGCAGGAAAAGGAGGAGGAAAACTGAGCTGTGGTCCAACCATTCCCAGGGTCAGAGCTGAAGCTGGAAGCTGAAAAACCCTCTGGCTTTCCTTAACTGTTTCATCCCTGAGGATTCTGAGCTGGAGTGCTCAGTGCTGGGATTTTTGGCAAGATGGGTATTCTGTGGGGTCTGCCTGCCTTGGTCAGGGCTCTGGCAGTGAGAAGGCAGAGCAAGACCTCTCTGGGATGAAGGGGAGGGTTTCTGGAGACAGGTGGCTCCAGAGTGCTGGACAAACCTCACCCCATGTGTGGCCCAAGGCTCCCGTACCTCCTCAGCTTCTCTCTTCATGCAGTGAGCCAGCAGGGCCTCCTTGTGCTCCAGCTCCCGCTCCAGATCCACCTGTGGAGGTGCAGCAGAGGAGTCACCACCAACTGGGCCACCCAGGCCAGCTCCCAGTGCAGCCCAGCTCTCCCTACCTGCTGGTAGCTGGCCTCAGAAAGCTGCCTGAGCATTTCATCCAGCTTGGTCTGGTGCTGCTGCAAGTGCCGATCCTTCTGGCACAGCTCCTTCTGCAACACAGGGATCCAGGGAATCAGCAGGGCAGGGAGGGAGGCTTGGTCATCTTCCCATGGCAGGGAAAACTGTGTTATCTGCCAGGATCAGGTGACCTGCACAGGGTGTGCTCTGCCAGATGTTAAGAGCTGAGTGTCAGAGCTTTTTTCTGACAAGATCAATCAGGTTTTTATTGCCCAGAGTCCCCTTGGCCAAAGACCCGCTGCTGAGGCCACACAGCTGTCCCAGAGAACACAGATTCCCGAGGGATCAGAGGACAGCCAGATCACCCAACCTCATCTGCACAAGTGCTGGACACTCAGCAGCCACCACCAAAAACCACAGCAATAAAAGATCTGTCAGAAGCTGTGGGGGGAATGCAAAGAACATCTGGTCCCTTCACCTCATCACAAACACCCCTGGCTCCTGCAACGCATTCCCAGGGGTGTCCAAGTGCAGGGGAGAGACAACAATCCCATTCCCAGAACTGAAGAACTACCCGAACCCCCAGGGAAGAGGTTCCATTACTTTGTATTCTGCCAGCAGCCGGTTTCTCTCTTCAACCTTCCTCTGGAGGTCAACCTGCAGGAATAACACCCACGTGTGAGGCAGATATTCCCAGACAGTGAAAACCTCTGCCCTTTGTGCTGAATGGTGACCAAAAACCTGCAGAGGTCCAGGGAGCTGATGTTTAGGGTGGCAACCTTTGGACAGAGACCTGCACAAGGCAGTGCCACCTGCTGACCCAGGGAGTGAGGAGGGACAAATGCAACAGCACTGAAAACATCAGGGAAAGCCCCTCCCTGTCCCAGCTGAAGGTCCTGGAGGACAGGAAGCGGCAGTGAAGGTCAGGAATCTCCACCCTCACAGCTGGCCAGCAGACTGTGAGCAGCCTGTGCTGTGCAGAGACCTTTGACTGCTTGTTCACTATCCCACGACCCTGAAATCTCTGCTGCAACCACCCTCAGGGCCACCAACCCCCAGCCAAAACACCCCCAGCAGCAGTGACTCACGTTCTGGTTGCGCAGCTCCTCCTTGTCCATGTTGGCTCTCAGCAGCTCCTGCTTGAGCTGCAGGACTGAAGCGTCCTGCTGGATCAGCCTCTGCTGCAGAGCATCCTGGGGAGAGGTGATCTCTGCAGGGAGGTGCAGGGAGGGCAGAGACCCTTCCCGAGGGGTCAGTGACCCCAGGCAGTGGCCAGAACACACTGTGGCCACTCGGGGCTGAGGTGCTGCCAGGGGCCCCAGAGGGCTCTCAGCCCTCCTGCCTCTCTCTTACCCAAAACTGATTTCCCTGCCAACATTTTGGCCATCAGGACAAAGGGATTTCTCTGCTTCAGCTTAAATTTCCTCTCCAGAAGTGACAGGCATTGGCTCTCATGGATAGGAACGGCTCTGGAGGGAGTTCAGGGCCCTGCAGCTCCTGATCAGCCACGCACCCAGAGGGCACGGAGAGGCCAACGTCAGCCCAGGACACCTTAAGCCCTGAGCGTGACCCAGTTGTGCAGTGAAATCCTCTCTGGAGAGGCCAAAGTCAGCACTAATTCTGCACCTTTCACTCACCCAGAGCTCCACCTTGGACAGCTACTGCTGTTTGCTCCCTTCTGACAGGCAGCTCTAAAATTACCTCTGTCAGGAGATCAGCAGTGTTCACCACTCCAGGGGCACAAACTGAGCCCTTTCTGGGCAGGACGGGGTACCCCAGGCTCTTTTTCCTGTGCTGGCAGGAATGAGTTCACTGGGCCAGTGCTACTGGGTGTGTACTCCAAGAGAGAGGAGGAAATAAAAGAGCCAGGAGAACCAAACAATTTATGTCTCATTTTGTTTAGGAGAAAACAGGGGAAAAAACCAAAAGAGGGGATATTTGACCACAGTCCTACAGACAGAGCAGAAACCAGGAAATCCAGCTCCTTGTACCTGCCTGAAAATTCAGAAATAAACCACAGGCTCCCCCACCTCCAAGCCCCCAATACTCCTCCTTCCACCATCTGAGATTCCTCAAAGGTAGATGGTTGCTGCTGGCCCTACTCACCCAAAGCATTACTATTTATTTTTGATGAAATGCCCCTTTCCTCACCTTTATTCCCTGGAGGTTTCGAGCTTCTTGTTTGTATTTCAGCAGCTCCTTCTGCAAATGCAACACAATTACATTAAATGGCACCTTGTCACCCCTTCAAAACCAACCAGAGCCAGTGTTTTCTGCTGCAGGAGGAAGCACATCCCACCTTTTCCCACAGATCCAAGAGCCAGTCAGGCCCTGAGCAATTTTAATGAGTTACAAACGTGACAAAGAGCTGAGCAGGTCTCATTAAAGTCCTGAGGAAAAACATGATTGCCCAGTCCCCCAAATCTGTCCTTCAGGTCAACATCAAACACTTCTGCCAGCATCAGAACTGGTCCCAAACCTCCAGAGTTGGAGCCCAAACAGAATACTCCCCATTTCATCCATCATATTGTCCACCCTGCCCCATCCCCACTCCATTTCCCCCCAAAAAAACAAGTAAAACAATCTGCAAAACCTCTCTCTCCCCTCCATCTGTCACCCTCTAACCTTCAGATCTTGATTTTCTTCCACACTTTGGTCCAGACGGCTTCGGATGATGATCTGAATGCAAAGTATCAGCGTTGTTATTGTGCAGCAGGGGCAGGGCAGTGCAAAAGGCAGCTGGAGCAGGGAAATTTGGGGACAGGGATGTGCTCACCAGCTGCTCCTCAGGGCAGGCTCCGCGCTCAGAAAGTTCAAAGGACCCTTCCTGCTCATCCTCAGGTAAAGACCCATTGAGCAACAAAGCCTGGGGAGAAAAAGGGGGAAAAAAATCTCCTTTTCAGAGATTTCAAAGAGAAAGAGGTGAGCTGCAGCTCTGGCCAGCAGTCACTCCTATCAACCGTCCCCAACCAGCTTCATTTCCCATTTCTGCCAATTTATTCCCTCAAAAATGAGTAGGTTGTTTTCAGGAATGAACAAGAAGATTTGTCCCCTGGAAAGCTCTCCCAGGGGTCTGTCAGCCCATGCTCTTCCCCACAGGAAGAACCAAACAAGGACAGCTCAGACTTCCAGCGAGTGAAGTCTCAGCTTTAGCACCCTATAGGGGGTGTGTGCATCAGATCCCCTACATTTCAACCAAACTCTGACACACTGGAGGCTCTCAAGTACTGAGTAAGAGGAGGAAAATCGATGAATCAAATCCAGTTTCCTGGCTGGCCACATCAGCTGCCTCTCCTCGCTCCCAGGGGATGAGAAGGCAGCAGTGCCAGTCCCTCCTCTCCATGCTCCCAGTGGGCACAAAATGCGGCCAGATTTTACCAGTGAACCAAGGAATTTTTAAATTTTTTTTTGGTGACTCTTTTGTGTCCCGTCCATTGTCCCCGGGGAAAGTGCCCGCCCAGCTGCCTGTGCTCCTCACACAATCTCTGCTTTGTTTACTGCCACATAAATATTTACAATTCAAAGCCACCCTGGGTTCCCAGCACAAACAGAAAGGGATGTTCCTGAGAGAGTTCAGTGCCTTCACCATATGGATCAGGGGCTCTGCTCCCCAGGCAGAGCCAAACACACACTGGGCTGAGGGGCAGGGAGGGGAAGCGAGGGAAAGGTCCCACAAATAACTAATTGTGGGGAGAATGTGCCAAAAATGAAGGTTCAGCCGAGCTCATGGAACAGCTGATGCAGGGCTGGGTGACCCTGGAAGGGAACACTCTCTGAGAAGAAAAATCTCTCACCTGCAAACCCGAAATCATCTTTTTCGCCTCCTCCATTTCCTTTTCCAGGTGGTCCTGCTGTTCCAAAAGCTGCTCCTCCCATGAGTTCTCCAAGTAGGAGCCAGAGTTCCCTGCCTGCCACTCGGGCTGGAAGTGAGAATCAGCCTCTTCTGCAAGAGAGAACAGCTGGGTGTGCTCAGGGCAGCCCAGAAAGGACATGCACCACTCACCAGTGCCAAGGAAGCAGCTACAGGTGTGACAGCTCATCTGACCCCAAGGATTTATGCCTCATTCTTGAGCTTTCCTACACACACTTTATCCCAGGGAATTTTGCACCTGACTCAGGGAGATTTCCAAGCACAGCACTGGGGACAGTGTGTGCCACAGAGCACCTGTGGGGTTTGCAGAGCATCCCCCAGTGCCAGACAGTGCCCCAAGGACACCCTGGAGGCAGCATTAAACAATTCCAGTCCCTGGGGAGCTTTTCAGCAAGTTTATCACACAAAGAAGTCCCAATGTTTTACCTGTTTTAGTCTCTGTTTCTTCACTTTGGAGGATCACAAGCCTCTCCTTCTCCTCCGAGGGAGCTACAGTGGAGTCACTCTTTGCACTGTGGACAGGGCTGGGTGATGTCAGGCTGCAGAGCAAGGCAGGAACAGTTCTTTTAGATGAAGATGATGTTGCTCAGCACTAATTTTCAACAAGCATTTCTCCATATTCACTTTTTATCTAAGAATTATCTGAATCCCAGAGAAACCTTCGACAACCCAACCTGGGCATGTAATTTTTTCAATACAAACTCTCACACAGGGGTAGGACCACACTCAGGGCTAATTTACTGCCAGCCTTATGCTGCACAAAAAGCCACCCTGGTTTCATCTCTTGCTCCAGAGCTTTCAGATGAATCATTTCAACTTTAAATCCCAGTATTTTTGAGAGTCAGATTCCACTCACTCGTGTTCTTCAATTAAAACTTCTCGGAAGTGCCCACATATTTTCACAGGAGCCATCTCAGCTGACTGGGAGGTTCAAGCAATCCTTCTCTCAGAAATTCTTCCTGAGTGCATCTCCCAGACAACATCAAAAGGTGGCTGAAGCTCACTGACCCATTCAATGTACCCCGAAAGTCGCAGGAATTAATCCTTGCAAGTGTGAGCAGGAGTTAATTTTTCATTCTCCCCCAACACAGAAACAAAGGACAGGGAACAAAAAGAAAAACAGTGTGGAAATAATATAATAGGTTTAGAAAAATAAGAGGCTTCAGCAGCTCCCTCCCTGCATCTTCCCAGCACTGCTGCTCTGTCCCCCACAGCTCCCACAGAATGGGAAAAGCCCTGCAATAGAGATGGAAATGACTTGCTGCTCCTGCCTGCCCCACTCCCACGGCCAGGGCAAGCCTCTCCTCATTTAAATCACAGACCTGAGTCCAGTTTTTGTGGTCCAGACTTCCCCCATGTTAGAGGGAAAGAAGAGCCATTGTCCAATAGAAATCTCCAACAGGGACAGAACCTGTCCTTCCAGGTGTGTGCATGATTCTTAAAGGGGTCCAGGCCACCTGGCTTTGCTCCAGGATTTACCTCCAGGAATTCCAAATCCATCACAGCAGTCCCTCATTAGGCATATTTTTAATATAAAATCTGTAACCAGCCCCCTGCTCCTGCTCGTTGCTGAATGGGGGCACGGCATAAAATTATGGGATCTTTTTTTTTTAATGCTGTTTATTATTTGATTTGGCAGTTCTGCTGGGATTGCATTATGCAACAAGAGCCAGAGGAAAGGCTGAAACTTTCACACAACACAGATGCCAGCAGGATGCCCAGCTGGTCTAACATGGCCAGCAGCTCCGGGAGGGATTTCACTTCCTTCTAGGAACAGACCTCAGAATTCCCTCCCTCCTGTTCTCAGCTGATTCTCTGAAAATGCCCTCACCCTGAGGCACTGCTGGCTCCCATCCATGCAAATCTGTCCCAGAAAAACACCACCAGCCACGGATGAGAGAGAAGGTGGTGAAACAGGGGAACCAAAAAGGACGAGCAGGATGAAAAACAAGGGTATGAGCCTGGAAATAACATTCTAAATCCGCTTCTCCCAGCACTGGATCCACAGCCCAAAGCCAACATAAGGGACCACAGGTGGGGATAAGTCCCCACAGCACAGACAGCTTTACATTTCCTTAGGCATTTCCACATCCCCAGACCCCTTCCAGGCAGTTTTCCTATTTCTGAAGGCCACTGGGTTCACCCAGCATCCATAAACACCTCCCAAACATTCCAAACAGTGGCAGAGCCAGAGGCAGCTGAAGCAGCAGCACAGGTCAGGCTGCTTTATGCATCATCCAATGAATGCTGGAAACACTTCCCCAGGTTCTGTATCAGTGCAACCCATCAGAGTATGAAATACCCGCTGATGCAATTCCTTTACAAGTGCATAACAATTCCCTCTTAAAGCATGCAGAAACGAGGGCTGGGAAATGAAAGCTTTCCAAGAGAGATGTATGATGCAAACTGCTCCACTTTATTCCTTTCACCACTTGGTTCCTTAACCCACATCCTGCCTCCCCCGAAGCCCAGATCTGCCAGCACAGCCAAGGCTTCAGGGCAATGAACCTCAGCGCTGCCTGAACCCCCCTGATTTTAATGAACACCCCATCCCTGCTGTTCCCAAGGACAATGGCAACAATCGCTCACCATTTGACCTGCTTCCCTCCCATGATCCCACTTTAACCTCTCGCCTCACAGAATCCGCAGGATCCCGGCTCCGGTCATGCCTCGTTCCCTTCACGTGCCCAGGGCTCAGTGCAGAGGTCGCCAGCTCCTGTCAAACTCCTGGAGGAAGCTCTGCGAGCCAGACTGCTGAGCGGGTTCCCAGCAGAAACAACACGCACACGGAATAACCAACTCAGGGTCTTCGCCGGCTGAGAGGCAAAGCCGCAGCCCCCACCAGCGGGTTCGATTCTGGAGTCAGGGAATTCTGCAGCCTGCCTTCGGCTCCTGCTGGTTTTCCTCGCGGGTTATTTGTCTCCTGCTGCTGCATTTTGGTCAGCTGCACAGCTGCTTGTTGTCATCACAAGGCTCCCGGCTTGCTGGGGCTGTTTCTCATCCCATCCTGCCCTCCTTGTGCTGCCGAGCATCCGAGCAGCCGCTGGGGGAAGGAGCTGCTGCCACCGCGGGTCCCTGCGCTTCCCGAGGGATGCGGGCTCTTCCCAGGCAGCTCTCCCAGCCCCAGGCACGGCTCCCTCTCCCTCCTGCTGTCACACGGGCTGTGCAGGCACAGCCTTTCTCCGAGATGCCTGGCTCAGGGGTGGGGGAGGGAGTGCTGCTGGAAGGGGAGGGGAAAGGGAGAGGGATGGGTGAGGGGCTCGGCAGCCTGGGAATCATTTCGGCAGCCTGCGCTTATTGGAGCTGCCGTCCCTGGGAATTCTGTGAGCGAGGCTGGGAGAGCTCTGAGCAGGGAAGGAGCTGCTGCAGGGCCGGGGATGCTGCCCTGGGACTCCACAGCAGCAGGATCGGATGGAGGGGGCGGCTGCACTCAATAACCATGACTCTCATTAATAAAAAAAGCATCTCGTTTCTCCCAGCTGGTTCTAACTGAGCTAAGCACATTTCTCCCTGCAAGGAAAGGGAAAGCATCTCATTTTCACCATGCAGAACTGTGTCAGCAGAGACACCCCCAGCAGCTGGAGGGGCAGAATGCCCCCAATTTTTGATCACTTATGTAAAGATTCTCGCTGTGTTCTGCCCTATCAGCAATAATATCAACACTGCACTGTGGTCAGAGAATTCATGGCATTATGGGCAAAAATAAAATAAAAATGCAGGATGCGCAGAGAAATTTTTGTTTACCACGAAAATCCTACCAAAATATGAGCAAACAGCAGCCACCTGACAATCTCCAATAGGACTGAAGAATACATAAAATATTCCAGCTCCCTTAAACTGGAGGATGAGAGCAGGGAGCAGCATGTGGCACTCCTGAGCTCACGGTTCAGGAGCCAATGCCAAGGTCCTGTGACACTATCCATGAAATCCGGCTGCCGAGAGCAGGATTTTTACATCCCCCCTGGCAGGCCAGCCTCAAAAGCACGCTGCTGACATCATGTGGAGGCACTGCTCCAGCTCTGGCTCACTGGGAGCCCCACACTCCTCCAAATGTCTATTTATAAACACGCTCTCAATGACACACAGCAGATTTGGGGGATAAACACGAACCCTTGTGTTTTTCTCCTCTGTTGGGCAAAATATCCTTAATTTTCAGGTACACAGAGAATTATTGGTGCTGTGGAGCATAAAAATCGGCCTGAGAAACACTGGGGAAACGTCCTGCCTGCTGAGAGGCTGTCAGTGGCAATCTGTCCTTGGCAAATGAGCTCATCACCCCCACACAAACTGGAGGGAGGCACTCGGGGAACAGCCCAGGCAGGGGAAGGACACGGCAAAGCAGAGTTGGGGCTCTCAGTGCGAACAGGAGACCCTGAACCCACGAGCTGCAGCTCCCCACGTGCAGCTCTGCCCTCGGATCTCCAGATGAGATTAACTGGAGCGCAGCACCATTTCCAGAGGGAGCTCCAGTGTGTTCAGTAACACAGTTCTGGCTCTTCCAAGTAGTTTCTGGTTCTCTGGGGGAAAAGGGAGCGGCTTCCCTTTACTACGAAGCTCTCCGTGCCGGATCAGCTCCCTCACTAGAGTAGTTTTTCTTCAAAAGCCCTTTTTTGCTGCACTTTCTCTCCTATATCCATGAAAACAACAACAGAAAACTGCTTCACGTTGATTCCCGAGGCTTCACCCTCCAGATCAACCCTTTTCCATCAGAAATGAGCAGATTTTGGTGAGGAGAACGGGCACTTCAGGGAATGTCAGACCAAGGACACATCTTGGCCATAAAATTCCTCACCTGGAAGGGTGGGACTCCAGTGGCACGTTCTGCTGCCCCTCGTACTGCTGCACCAGGGCCCGCACGCTCCAGCAGGGATTCTCAATCTCCTCATCCATGCTGCTGTTCCTGGAGGTGACAATCACAAAATGAGGGGAGCCTCACCTGACTGCAGCAGGAATTCCTCTGTCTCCAAAGAGGAGGGGAGGAAAGCTAAGGAAAGGGAGGTAAGGAGGAGGGGACAGCCAGAAATTGCCAATTTTCCTATCAGGGATCTCCATCTTCTTGGTGCTAAGGGAAAACAGGCAAACAGGCCTTGCTGTTTTAAACTCATCCCTAATTCTGTGACTAGAAAACTCCAAAAGCTCTGGAAATGCAAGGAAACATCGCAAGGACTGGTTTTTTTACTGAAGAACTCCAAGACCTTTGCAAGGGAAACCTTTAACATTTCATTTTTCAACAAAATGTGCCATTTCAGCCTCATTTCCAGACTTTCACAGGAGCTCCCTTGAGCCAATCTCAAATGGGCAAATGACCTTAGCTGTGTAAATGAAACCCTGCACAGCCCCACCACCTGGCTCCCCGTTAAATGTCATTACTATTATTATTATTATTGTCACCCACACAGCACCTTTGGCAAGTGGCAAATGGGATTTTCAGAATTATTCCCGGTGTGTGTGGATCCCCAGCATCCCCAGCACTCAGCAGCTGCCTGGAGCAGTGGGATGAGCAATGGAGGAGCCAGAACGGACTTGTACAACGTCCTCAGCTCTGGAAATAAAGCTCCCAGATCTCTGCCCAGCACCTGGGGGGAAAACCTGACTTTTCTTTCACTTGGCATAAGAACATCTCCAAGGAGACAGCACCAAGGGCAGCGTGGGGAAAAAGAGGCAGCACAGTTCCCCCTGCCTTGGCCAGAACTCCCTGTTCTTTTCCAGGGAGATAAAGAGAGACCCAGCTGCTATTTTGCCGTAAAACCTGAGAATGGCTGCAGAGCCAGGTCAGGGCCCCCTCTGCGAGGGCACTTTTTAGGTGTTTTTGTACAACAGGAGCTTCCTCACGCCAGGATACAATGAAGAAAGATGCATTTCTTTTCATTTGAATTTTCATTTGAATCCAACCCAGCCTCACGTAACCAGGGAAAAGCCCCTCACCTCTGTCTGTGCCTGAACACGTCCCGGCCGGACTGCTGGACATCCTGCCGGACATCGGCCAGGGCGGCCACTGCCCCTTGGGCCACGGCGGCGGCCGAGCGCGGCCGGAGGCTGCCCGGGGGTGCTGCCCAGCTCCTGCCCCCCGAGCCAGGGGTGCCAGCCCTGCCCGAGCCTGGTTTGAAGTGAGCAGCCAAGGCCAGGATCAGCCTCATGGTGGATTTCAAGTTCCCATCGACAATATCTGCAAAACGCAAAGCTCTGGGTCGTTAAGGTGAAGTGCCACTGGAGCTGTGGCTGCGCAGCAAGATGGAGATAATTGAAGCCAGCAGAGCTGTTCCAGCTCAGCTCTGGTGCTGCAGGGCACAGCAAAGTGCCTGCCCTCTCCACAGCTCAGGTTCAGAGCTCTGAGCAGCCCTGAGCCTCCCCTTCATGGCCATTTCCAGCCTTAATTACTGCACACACAGTTACTGAATGCTCTGGCAGAAGCAGAGCAGTTACTGAGGACTGACCACTGACTTTATCAGCCCAGAATTCCCGTTTTTAAAACACAAAAGACAGAACAGCAACGTGCCGTAAACTGTTTGCAGCACCTTGCAAATGTTAATTAATCATTTTTAGTGGTATCACACAAGGCATTTTCCAGCACGCTGGTGTCATGGCAAAGATCAGCCACTCCTTCAGACCAAGATTTCCCAAAACAATTTAGTCAGAGCTACTCAAAGTCCTGACTAAACCACGCCACAGACATGTGACTGTGTGCTGTGTCTCCTCCCTATTTCCAGGCCGTGGCTTCCAGTGAACCACAAATATTTTTTCCGTGTCTCCTTTCACTCTAGCAGGTTTCTGTGTCCTTTTGGTGAAAGACTCCAAGCCTGTATTCCTCATTACACCATTCCCTGAGCTTCTGAGTGCTCAGTAGCAGGAAAAAAAGTCACTTTTTTCTCTGCATTGTCCATCTTTCAACACAAAACCTTCACTAAACAAGAGGGGGAAAAATCCCCAACTCCCCCACAAACTGACACATTAATTTACTCATAAATTACCTGTTTGATATAAAACAAAGCCAGAAACAGGATTTCAACAGCTGAAATCACCCCCAGGGCCACGTACCTTTAGCTGACGTCTGGTGCATGCGGATCTTTCTCGATGCCACGAACTGTAAGACTTTCTCCACATTCTCCCTCATCTCCTGCTGGCTCTTGGGGTTGACCTCGATGCCACTCAGCTTCTCACCAGCTGAAGGGAGGGGAGAAGCTTTAACCGAGGAGAACTGACCCGCTGGGGACTGTCAGAGGGATTGCCGGGGGTGGGGCACTGCTCTGCTCTCATGTCTGGGTGCTACATGCGGCTTCTTGTCCTGCTTGACAGGAACCCAGCACCAGGGATAACTGGGCTGGGGGCTGCATTGGGATTATATTAAGAACTGCGGGGCTGGAGCAGGATTCTGTCAGGATTTGTGACCCTGTGAGGGACCCACGCTGGAGCTGCCTGTTCCCAGAGGACTGAACTCCATGGAAAGGGCCCAGCTGGTGAAGAACCGCAGCCTGTGGGAAAGACCCACTTGGGAGAAGTTTGGAGAACTGTCTGCTGTTCCTGGGACCCCACTGGGGCAGAGGATGAGTGTGAGGAGGAAGGAGCAGCAAGGCCAATGAATTCACTGCACCCCCTGTGCCCTGCCCAGGGAGAAGGGATAACATCAGCAAACAGGTCACTCTTCCCAAAAAACACTCACTGACTCCACGCCAGCCCTGTGGGAGTTCCCACTGCCCCTGCCAGGTTTCAGCCCATCTGCTGTAACTGCCTCTGAACCATAAGTGCTTTAATAGAATTGCATTTATCATCTGCTTTGGGATTGTTTTCCTTTCCAGCTGCCCCTTCCCCATGAGCTCTGCGCCCCCAGGAACATCTGCCTGGCAGATGCCAGAGCTGAGGCAGCCCCTCCACACCACAGCCAGAGCTGCAGGGGGAAAAACAGGGCCAGATGGCACCACTGACCTACAATCTCAATGAGCAGGGCAAGAGTGACCCCATCCCGCAGATCCTGCCTCAGGTCCTGCACTGGCTTCGCTGCTGGCTTCTTCTTCAGCTGGGAGTTCACCCAGGCCACGTAGGCCTGCAGCTGTTGCTGGAAACAGAAAACAAAATGTTTGCACTGCAGGGGCAGTCACAGGGCTCTCGCTTCTCTCTCTGATCTTCACAGATCTCAGTCTTCTGCCCTCGAAAACAAACACCAGAGGCCTCACCCCAAAGCCTGGCTGACATCCCTGCCTGCTGTGGGGCAGCTCAGCCCTTGCCAGCGTGGGAGGAGGGAGCAGGACAGGACTCCTGAGCTGAGCACAGCTGACCAAAGAGCTTTTCATTGCATCTCATCTGTGTTTGAGCCAAACCAAGGCTGTCATCCCCTCACTTTGGGGGCCACAATTTGCTCACTCAGTGTCCCATCCACACTGTTTTCATATCAAGAAAGCAGAAAACCCACAATGCAGAAGCAGGGAACTCTGAGTTATTGCCCATTAAACAATTCCACAACAACCAGGAGAGATTTCCTGAAAGAGCCAAGAGCCTCCCTCTGTAGAACTCCCAGCCTGGCTCATTTGGAACAGTTGTACATCCCCTCCACGTCCTGGGAGCTGCCTCAGCACTTCCAGTGGCCCAGTTTCTATTCCTGCACACAGGGAAGCTGGCTTGGGCCCTGGGAGCAAGGAACAGCACCTGTCCAGCAGCTCAGGAGGGATGCTGTGTGTGGGAAGGACCAGGGAAACTCAAACTCAGGCTCCTGCTCACCCTGAGGACCCATCTGGCACAAATGACCCAAAGGCAAAGAGCAGATCCAAACGACCTTTCCCTTTCCATCCCCCTCTCTGTAACCCTTCCAGGGCTGCTGGAAAGGCTGCAATCCCTTTGGGCAGGGCTGCTGGGGGACATGGAGGGTAAACAAACTGATCCATTTACGGGATTACCTCCCTTTTCACTAAGCTTCCCATTATTGTGCCGATGCAGCAGGTTTTAACCCCCATTCCATATGATCTCAGCAGTGTCAGGCAGAGTTTATGCTTTTACAGCCCATCAAAGTCACAATCTGGTCACAGCCTCACTCTTAATTATCCCGACATAGGAAATCCAACTTTAATCACACATGGCTCGGTCTGCTGGTTCAGAAAGGTGCCTGGACCTGTGTCCAGGCAGCTCTGCTCACTCAGCAGAGGCTGGGGAGCTGGAAGGGGACGGGAGCTGAGGGCCTGCCTGGTGGCTCTGGGAAAAAAGGGAGCAGAAATGGCAAATCTGACCCATCTTTGCTGGAGCAGACCTGGCCTGCCCTGGGGAGGGGCTCTGCAGCTTCTTCTGCTGCAGTAGCAGCAATGTCCAGCCCCAGAAGTCTTTATTTTCTACTTTTCTAATCATTTCAGGAACTGGCACTAATTCCCCAAGGACTTTCCAGCCTGCAGAAAATCTGCAGTTTCTGGAGGAGTGTCTCATTTAAAGGAAAAACCCTTTCACCAGGCAGTTTGTTTTCTGTTCCTTCTCTCAGAACATTCCTTGTGCATTCACAAAAAAGAATTTTTGGCAAGCTTTTAGTCTCTATCTCTTAAAAGCACGAGGAGGTTGACACTGTTATTATTAGTAAAAAAAAAAAGCCATTCCTAAATCCCAGAGCAGTTACATTTTAAACAATGAGCATTAAAAGGAGGCTTCTGAGGCAATGGAATTGGGATGGCACCAGGACAAAGTCATTTCATTCCCATGGCTGCTGTAATTCTGCAGACTTACACTTCATTAACAGACTTGGTTGGTTTTGGGTTTTTCCATTAAACATAAGATTTTCCTGCAGACGTTCAGACAGTTGGACTGAAGAGTATTTCCTAACTTTGTACCCAAAAACCTGGCAGACTGAATGAGTTCAGCAAGAGCCTTGGATTGCTCAAAGCCCAGAAATGCAGGGAGAGAGCTGTCACTGCTGGCAGCTCAGGGGAGCATGTGACTGAACTTGCCAAGGAAATATATCAGAAATAAAAGTTTAGTGACCTAAAAATGGCAAAGCGCTGTGAAACACATGAAGGGACAAAGCCCCTGAGCTGCTCAGCAGAAACCCCAAGGGCAATTTTTGAAGCTGGTGAGTCAAAAACGCTTCACTTCTCCATCAGCTGGGGAATAACAAGGACATTGTGGGCCACACCTTCAGCCCTTCACCTTCAACACAGCCACAAGGCCTCCACCCTCAGATTCACACCTCTAAATCCACAGGTTCAGATCTCTAAAAAAAGTGGGATTTTTTCTTTCACCCCCTCAAGATTCCATTTGTTTCAAGCCCCAAGGCAGCTACCTCACCACAGCCCTAAATATTATCACAGCAACGTGATTTGCTGCTTGGATAGACATCATTCCTGCAATCTATCCTGGAAAATACTCCAGGGATCAACTTCTACCACAGGGAGGACAAGGATTTCCTGGGATGTGTCCTGCCCTGGGAACAGCAGCTCTTCCCACTCCACAAAAATACTCCTGAGCCTGCATTTGCCCACAAAAATGCACCAAACCCACAGCTTCCATCCCCATGGATGCATCACAACACTCAGTCTCACACAGGTCTCAGTTCCTTTTAGCCAACAAGACCCCAAAAACATGGCTGGGAACAAACATGACACATCTCAGGCCTTCCTGCTTCCCCTGCACTTCGGTGTGAGCTCCTGCTCAGCCCAGTCTTAGAATTTCCAGGGCTCACACTGCTCAGCTCCTCACCAACAATTCTTCCAAACCCAGAATTTTTCAGAGGAAAACCAGCCTGGTGTGGGGTTTACTATACAGAACACACATTATTTAGGATTATGGTGGAGCTAAGCTTAATCCTGTTTACATTAACACAGCTTTGTGTTCCAGAAAAAGCCTCTTTTACCTGTACCTCGCCATGGGGAAGAGCAGCAGCTTCACCTGAAGGGAGCTGGAGCCCAGGCTGCTCCAGGCAGATCTTTGTGGGGTGTTTTTATCTTACTCTGGAAGGCTCTGCAGGGCAGGAGAAGATTTTTAAAGCAAGGTGTGATGGACTACAGGACATCCCAACAGAGTTCCATGGGCAAATTACAGGTTGGGACATGTGAGGTTAATTTTCATCTCTCTGAGATTTAAATATTGCACATTTTGGTGTTGAACAAATGGACAAAATCATTTTTTTTTTAGCAAGAAGGGCCTGCCCTCCTCACCCTCATCTTTCAGGAGATCCTGTGACACTCTCTGCTTCTAGAAACAGATCCCTTCTCTACACTGATGTCATGAGTTTGAATCCATCCTCATCACTGGATTTAGAGAATCATCCTCCTGTAATCATGTTTTTGAGGCTCTTTACACCAATTTCCCTTGGTGCACTGTTTTAGATGAGTTGGAATCCATCCTTATTGTTGAATTTAGGGAACCATCCTCCCAGAATGACATTTTTGAGGCTCTTTACGCCAACTTCTCTTTGTTGCACAGTTGTGGCCACTGCCCAAGCCCCAGGTCTGACAAGGTCAGCAAGAAGAGCCCTCGTGCTGTGGGGCAACTCCCAGGATGAAAGGAACTCACTGTTCCTCCCTCCCAGAGCACTGAACCAAAGGTCTGCAGCAGCCTAATTGCATCAGGATGTGGTGGTTGAAGCCCTGTATGATTTTGAAGCTTTCTGACATTACCTTAATTAGATAGGAACTGTAATTTTCCATCCAGCCTTCCTGCAGTTTGCTGATTTATTTTTTGTTGTTGTTCAAGGAGGCCTTTGTAGGAGCAGAAAACACAAACTCCCAAGCAAAGAAAATTACTCTCTCTGCTCTCAAAGCCAGGAAAAGATTTTTTTTGCCTCTCAAAATTGATGCTTGAATGTGATTCAGGTTTTTTTCAATGTACTGAGATGCATCCAACAGTGAAAACCACCCAGATACGACAACAGTGATGCCAGAATGACCAACAGCACCCACAGGAGTTCTCCTTCATAAAACACATAATTTAAAGCAGAAGGTGCTGATTTCCAGAGTGCCCAGCTCTCCAGCAGGACATGGAATTTTTGACGGCAAAGTTTTCCATTTTTTTCTCAGTCCTTTCTTTACCCATTAAGAGGAAGAGCTGAAGTGCAAACAGCAAGGCCCAGTTCCACCCAAACTCCCTAAATTATTTCTACCACTTTGATTTTCACTTCTTGTAAAGCCAAAAAACTGCCGTGGCCATTCCAGAGTCATCCAACCTCCAGTGCAGGATGAAGTAATTCCTACCTGTGCCTAAATACACAGGTATTGTACTCATTTTGTGCTGTGAAAGGGCTTAATAATGCAAATGTAAGATCCTGAACCAGCACCACCACTCACTTTATGCTCACCAGGTATCTGAGGCCTTTTCACACCCAGGGAGAGTTTCTGTGCCAGCTGCAGACAAAAAATAAGGGCAAAAACTGGCAAAAAGCTGAGCTCTGAGTACAAACTGCCGGGACTTCAGAGCACATGATTCACCCTGAGTTATCAAATGGTTCCACTCCACCCAAACGAAGCCTAAGGTCTGTCACAGCACGCTGCACTGAGGCATCCCCTGAGGAAAGAAAAGGAGCTTTGTTCCTTCTTTAGCAGGATCCCCATCCCCAGGCAGGGAGAGGCAGCCCTGTGAGGAGCCTGAGCTCCTCAGGACTGCAAAATCTGCAGGCAGTGGCTTTGCAGAGGGGAAAGGACATCCAGGGAGGCTCCCTGGCCCAGGGTGAAGGGCTTTAAAGGCACATTTAGGACACAGAATTTTGAATTCCCTCTGCCCATGACTTGCTGGGAGTGTGGCAGCCCCTTCACCTCACCTCACTTGCTACCCACAAAGCAGCTGTAAAAAATCTTCATATTCCTGGTAAAATGGTTTGAAACCAGGAAATCTGCAAGTGTTCCTGTGCAAATGCTCTGTAAGGACACCCTGCCAAGGGACAGCCTGGCTTAGCCACCAAGGCAGGGATTGAGTCCTAACTGCTCCACCCTAATCCTATAGAGCAGCAAATACATCCTTCCTCTGCTGAGAAGTCCCACTGCTGGCCAGGCACGAGGGTTTGGGGAAAAATTGGTATGAATTCCTTGCTAGAGCAAGGAATGATCTGCTAGAGCACATCTGGGGGTAAATGCAGGTGTGGGGAGCCCCAGCTGTGTTTTCTGGTCTCTGTGCTGGAGACTTGGGAGGCTTTCAGGGCGGCAGCTGCCCAGTCAGGCCAGACAGCCTGGAAAGGCTCAAAGGGTTCTTCAGATCCAGCCATCTCCCCCTGGCTTTAACAGGGTGGGGAAGGTGTGAAATCCTGCCCGCCTCACCCCAAAACGAAGCTGGGGTGAAGAAACAGCAGCACCTCTAGAGCTCAGTGTGTTCAGGGAAGCTCTGAGGGATTCACCGCTCCAGGGAGCACCGGGGCTGAGGAGGATGAGGGAGCCAGAAGTCAAAACAGTTCTCCATGGTGAATCCTATTAATGTATAAATAGCCCTGGCGGCGCGGAGAGGCACGGCTCCTTCAGCTGAGATCACACAGCACAGACCTTTGTGTCACAGATCAGGACCTTACCCCGAGGGCAGCAGAGCCAGGGCCAGGCCACGCTGCCAGAAAATAACCCCAAACACAGAAACAAACCAAAATCAACCGCAGGACACTGCCCAGGGTGAGGATTCACACCCCACAGGCAGGATGGCACCTCAGCACCTCAACCCCGCCAAAGGATGCGGCAAAGATGGGCGAAGGAGAGGGGTTGTACATGTGGGAAATCCAGGAATTACCCCCTCAGCTGAGAACCGGGGGAAATACTCCATGAAGCCCTCGGTGAGGGACAGAACACAGCCCTGCAGCATTTCCTGCCTGCACAGAGCGGGGCAGGGGCAGCTCTCACCTCGAAAATGTGGGGAGATTTCCCCTCATGGGCAGATAACCCTGCATTTTACTTGGCTGGGAGACCCTGCTTTCCAATCAACCTCAGCTTGGGCCCTTAAAATCTCCCTGTCCTCTCTGGAATGAATTGTTTGTTCAACATAATCTATGGGGGGGTGGGGGAGGGGGGAAGTAGTTATTTTAAATTACTCACTGCACACAAGCAGACACATAATTAAGCTTGCCAGAGGAAATGATCCCCGAGCTCGAAAAAGAGAAGGTGTGCTATTGTTAAAAGGCAGGCTTGGCGCTGCCAGGCCCATTTCTGACACGTTTCTCTGGGCCCCATCTGTTTTAAAGAGCTGACAGAAGTGTCAGCACATAAATAAACTGCGTTTCCCCGATGAGGGAGAACAGGCTGAGGCCACATGGACGGAGTCACTGCAGATGAGACCCCTCTCCGTGGTTCCCTTTCATTATAAACTCCTGCTTTTAGCAGCCACACTTCCCAGGGCACCATCCAGCTGTGGGACTGAATTATTTATCGGCCTGGGAGCAGGAGGAGTCCCCACAAACAGCAGGGAAACACCTTCAAGGCAGGGCAGGCCATTAATGGGAGAAACACGGGAGGTGCCCACGGGGGACTTCGCTGCCTCTCAGCATCAAACAAAACCATCCTGGCTTTAGATGTCTGCAGGTGACAGCGTCCACGAAGGCTTTGACTCGGAAAGGAAAGGGGGAAAAGGGAAATAAAGTGGCCTGGAGTGACAGTTTAGCAATTGAGGGGCCCCCTTCAGCAGGCGGTGATTCCTTACATGAAGCACCAGTCCAGCACTGGGCTGTGGAGCAGGACAGGCAGGAGCTGCAGAAAGGACAATGATGCGCCCTTCTCCGGCACTAATTAGGGGATAATTGGGCTGCTGAGGTGGCCCTTGGTGAGAAGGATGGAGAGGGAGAGGGAAAACAAGGCAAGGGAACAAAAGAAAGTTCCCTGTAGCCTCTTGGCTGCGTTGGGTTTGGTCGCCACCCTCCACTGTCAGGGAGCTCTGCTGGGATCACACCTCGGGACTCTAACACATTAATATTTGTGTAAATAAACACCTAAATAAGTGAAAAAAAATGGAGAGGACGCACAGTTAGTGATCACAACAGCAGGGACGGAATGACAGGGCTCCTCTCTCATTTCCAGTGCCTGGGGTGTGAGGCGCGTCCTTGGCAAGTCACAGGTTCTCCTCTGCAAAACTGATTTTAGTTTTACTTTTGTTGCAAGCTGCAGGGTGTGAGGAGGCAGAGAGATCCCGTGAATCTGTTTTTACGGTGGGAGAGGAAAGTTTTTTCCACAGCTGAGCTGTCTGTGGGTAAAACCAGCCAGCGTGAGGCACTGAATGTCACTGGGGTCTGCTCCCGTTATTAATTATATTATTTATATATAAGTCACTATTCGTGCCTGAGGAGGATGTGCTGCCCTCGAGCACAGGAAGTGTGAGCTCGACCTAAACCCAGACCTTGGCTGGCTAAAAATGAGCCTGACGCTGTGCGGAGGAGGGATGGAGCGATTCCAGCTCAGCTCAGCCATCCGAGGAGACCTGGGGCCGCCGTGGAGCCGGCAGCAGGCTCAGCTTTCACCCCCAGTTTGTTTTCCCGGTGGTGAAGCCCAGCAGGGATGTCCAGTGTCCATTTTCTGTGGATAACGGGGTCGTGGGGGCACAGCAGCCAAGCTCTGCCTGGCTGAGGAATCACCAAGCACTGAACAAAATTAAGTTCTGCACTCTAAGAAAGAATAAAAACCTCCTCAAGAGAAGATCCCTGCGACCAAGTGAGAAATAAAACAGCAGCCACTCTCTGGTTCCAGCAAATCCCCCAGAGTTTTTCTTCCTTTCCAGCTTACAGATGGCACATCGTGCTCCAGCATGGGCATTACTGAGTCCATAAATATCCAACAAAACTGGTTTTTTGTGCCCCCTAAAGAGGGAAGTCCCACTGCACTCCCCACACAGCCACGGGATTCCCATCTCTGGAGTTTCCTGGTGCATCTTCCTATTTTAGGATTCATTACTCTCCTGACAGCAGAATAAGCAAATAAAGAACACTTCGAAAATTACATTTTCCAGACCAAGTTGAATTTCAGTCCCACGAGGATTCAATTTACAGAAAAAGATGAGGGGAAAAAAAAACCCAAACAGCTCTTTGTCAGCCTCTCCTAAAAACTGAGTCCACAAAGCAGATTTACAACCCCCAGACACGCAGACACCGCTCATCCCTCAGGAGAGGAGTCAATTTTACACAACAAACTCTGCCCCACAGCCTCCTGCCGTTTGTATTATTTACTGGGACAGCAGCAAAGCAGCGAGAAGAGCATAAAACCCCCGAGCTGAAAACACCGCCTGTAACACCAGCCACGAACTCCTCACCAAACTCCCTCCGGCTCGCAGCCCCCCTGCTGAGGAGCCACCACCAAACCTCGCTGCTTTCCCCCCCTTCTCTGCCCCACAAAGCACCGAGAACGAAACAATTCTGCACAAACCCGCCTTCCCTCTGGGGCCGGGACTTTACCTCGGTGAAGCCCTCCTGAAGGATATCCAGCAAATTCCCCCTGGCCAGGCAGGCGAGCATGGTCCCGGGCGAGCCGCCGGCGGCGGGCGGGGGGCTCAGGGCGTGCGGGGCAGCGCTGCCGGCGCCTCGAGGCGCCTCTGCCTCCTCTTCCTCCCGAGCACAAAGGCCGGGAGCTCATCGGGAACGGCGCTCATCGTCCCATATGTGCAGCCCGGGCAGAGTTGAGCCGGAGTGGCGGCTCGCTTTGGGCATGCTCGGCGGGAGGAGGGAGCAGCTCGGGCGGAGATGTCACACGGTTGTCACGGCAACGCCGCGGCTTTACGAGATGCAGGCGCGGGGAAAACATCTGAAACCCATTTCCAGCCAGTCCACACGCAGAAACCCGCCCCCCCCCCCCAAACTCGCTGTGTAAATGAGATTTTTCAAACCCGCCATACACAGAGAGCCCTGCTTGGTGTGGGGGTCGGGAGGAGGAGGAGGGCAGGGAGGTGATGCCTTGCACGGGGAGGGAAGCACAGAGAGAAGATCACTCTGCAGCCACAGGAAGCTGCACGCCAGGCCACGACCGCTGGAAGGTTTGCACGTTTGAACATTGCATTTTTCAATTTAAAAAAAAAAAAAACAACCGAGAGAAAACGTCCCAACAATTAAATCCAACCCCCAGCTCGTTTTGTACATCAATAAGTACACCCATCACAGAAATAAGTATCGAGTATCTCCAGGCAGCCTCTCGAAGTTGGTGTCACCTTACAGGAAGCGCCCAGGGGGAAAGAAAAAAAGGAAAATGAAACCAGAATGAGTGAAAACCCCTCCAGTCAGGGGCTCTGCCTGGCAGGCACAGAGCAGCACTGCCAGCACTGATCCCGGTGCCTTCAGGTTCCAAAATATCTTGCCAAGCGTTTCTAAGTGTGAGAAACATTTAAAAACAAACTTTTTTTTCCTGCCTAAGTGTTGAAGCATCCTGAGGAAAAATCAAGGCATAATTTCACTGTTTTAACCTAGCCCAGCTGAAATATAGAAAGAGAAGCAACAGGTCATTTCCCTCTGTAACCAACCCAAAAGGAGGCAGTTCCCTCACCTCCAGTTTTAAATTACTCCTGTTTGTTCTCCCTGCTTTTCATAATTCCGTGGGAGTTGAGATTTTTATGTTTTCATCGATTCTAATACCACATCTGTTAAGCAAAACAACAGATTACAGCAAGGCTTTGCACAAAGCCTTGTAAGCTGGAGATGCTGGGGGGTTGGAGCCTTGATCCCGTTTACTTTTGAGCTTCAAAATGCCATTAAAAAAATATTTAACCCCATTTTTAAGATGCAATTGAGTAGCTTATGCCTGTGCAATTCCAGTAAAATTTTGTGGAAAAGCTAAGTGGTTTCCCCATGAGACAGAAAGTGACCTAATTTTAAAGGAAAAACCAACAAAGCACAGAGCTCTCACTGTGGACTTTAAAATGCTCTTCTTGACCAATTGTTTATTACATATATTTATATTGATTACATTATATATATTTATCACCTGGTTTTTACATAGTAAACACACATTCACAGAGGATTTGTAACATAACATGGAAGGATGCTGAGATTTTTGGGTCAACCAAGAGGAGCTGGGACTGAAATCCGGCATCCAGGGGCTCCCTTTCATCCCATCTCCCTCTTGCAGAGCCCCCCACCCACCCCAACACCAGCACAGCAAAGGCAAAAAGTTCAAAATGTTCTCCTTTTCCCTGCCAGGCTCGGGTACAGGCCTGCTCAGAGATTTTCCCATCAAAGATTTCCTTCTGCAGGGGGTTTCTTATCTCTGCCTGAATGCCAGGGAATAGAGACCAGGCTGGATGTGCTGAGCCATTCTTCTGTGCATTGTGGGGACACAAATGGGTCTGGGGTGGGTGTGTGGGCTGAAAATAACTTTTCAAAATTAAATTCTACTTCTCCCTTTGTGTTTCACTCTGAAATTTCCAGCTGCTCGTGGCAGGAATTGTGTTTTTCTGTCACTTTTACACAACAGGTGCCTTTCCATGTCACTTTTGCCAGAAGCCTCTCACTAACAGGAGTGCTGCTTCAGAATTCCCCCTGAACTTTCCCAAAGGAATCATCTCCCCAGTGGTTCCAAACCCATCGGGGCAATGATACCCAAAAATGCCCCCAGCAGCTGCTCCTGGGGTGAGTGGCCCGAGCCCAGCCCACAGGGTGGTGACACTTCGGCTGGTGGCATTGCCATCTCCTGGCCACTTCCAGCATGACCCAACCCTTGTCCTTGCACAGTAAAAGTGTGGCTGGGGATATAAAAACAAGCGAGGCTGGATCAGGAATTCACCTGTGGGGTTTGTGGGGCCGTAACTGCAGCAATAACCCACAGAGCTGCTTAAAGCCACTCCTGCAGTGTGTCACCGACCCCAAAGTCCTCATGAAGCACCCAAAAGAGACAGAAAGGACACAAAAAAGGCTGCTGGGAACTCACAGAGGCCGCAGGAGGCTGTGGGGGGTGACAGGGCACCGTGTCCATCAGAGTCCCCATGCTGGATGTCACAGCTCAGTGCCAAGGGAAGGTCCCAGCACTCCTGAAACCTGAGGGGAAAAGCAAATCCACCAGGGACCTGAGCCCTCAGAGGGGCTGCGTGGCCCCAGGTGCCTCTGGAAATGGGGTGGGATGGGGTCTGGAGCACGGGGATGCCCAGGAGCAGGGCTGGGATGGGCTGTGGGGCTGGAACGTGGAGAACAAGCACAGGAACAGGAGCAGGGCAGTGCTGGGGGGTGAGGAGAGGCTGGGGATGGGGTGGCACGGGGAGAAATGGGGACCCCAGAGAGAGGGGAGGGGTGGGGAAGGGTGGGATGGGGTGGGATGGGAAGGGTGAAGTGGGATGCCGTGGGTACCGGGACCCGCACCCCCGGCCCTACCTGCTCCCGCTGCGCGTCTCCGGTTGCCACGGGAACGGGGGCGGGATGGGGCGGGAC
The DNA here is from genome assembly GCF_020740725.1 of Corvus hawaiiensis. Classification (NCBI taxonomy): domain Eukaryota; kingdom Metazoa; phylum Chordata; class Aves; order Passeriformes; family Corvidae; genus Corvus; species Corvus hawaiiensis. Next base: position 5,653,868 of record NC_063237.1, on the reverse strand, counting down.
AGCGCTGGCTCCTCCCCGGGATCGGGATCGGGATCGGGATCGGGATGGGGATCGGAGCCAGCCTGGGGAAGCCTTTGCCCAGCCCCGCATCGCCGCCCCGGGAGCGGGACCCTGTGTGTCCCCCCAGCCCCGCAAAGCCTCGCCCGAAGTGCGGACTTATCACTTAAAACTAAATATTGCATCTTTAATGATACAGAAACGCTCGTTTGGCACACGTGACAACCGCGGGGAGCACAGGAGATTTTAATATTCAGTGCAAAACCGAGTCCTTAGGAAAATCCCTCTTGCAGAACACATGGCTTCCACAATTCCCCATGGAAAGCCTGGAAAACAGGCAAAAACCACCGGAATGGGAGCACGGAGTTGGCTCTAGGATGAGCTGCGCTTCCAGGAGCAGCGCCGTGGGTGATGTGGCAGCCGGAGCTCCTCAGGGAATGGGAAATAAAAACCATTCCAGGGGCTGGGGCACTCATTAAAACACATAGAAAAACTGGAAGATTGGTCCTCAAACACTTCCACCGTGGCAAACACAGCCCAGAGCAGTTTTGTTTTTCCCCACGAGCAGGAACTCCTTCGTGCTTTTCACATCCCCCTGAGTTATAACGTGCAAGGTTCTCTGTGTTTATAAAAGGAACCATTTCTAAACGCTGCCAATAACCGGGGCTGCCCCACAATCTGCTCTGACAGAGGAACAGAATGTGCCAGGCCTTGGTTTAGTGCCTGAAGATGGTGCTTGGGGAGCCCTGGTCCCCTGCCAGCGCTGCCCAGTGACAGGAGCCATTTGGACCATTGCTACACTGAATTATTGACACTATCTGAAATCCAGAAACAGGTTCTCAGAGGCGGATCTGATAACCCCATGTGGTGTGTGGATCTGATAACTCCCGTGGTGTGTGCTCTGTGTGGCTCTGATAACTCCTGTGGTGTGTGCTCTGTGTGGATCTGGTAACCCCACATGGTGCGTGCTCTGTGTCACTGGGGTTTGTAACCAGGACTGACAGCACAAAATGAGCAAGAAGTGGAGGCAAAGTCCAAAGTCCTGTCCAAAGCTGCCCAGGATTCATTCCCAGTATCCCAGGCATGCAGACAGATGAGAACTGCCCTAAACATAAGCAGTGATTTGCAGCTGAATTGCCAATTTTCCCTTGTTTCAACTCCAGTCAGAGCCAGGAGCTTGCTCCTCACTTGTTTGCATGGAGGGGTGAGGATGCACCTCTGAACAGCCCATCAGTGACAGGAATTGTTCTGTCCGCCTCATAATTCTTCATTTCTGGCTGCCAGGTGCTGTGCACGGCTGCAGAACACTGATTTGGGGCAAGGGGATGCATACAGGGCCTGGCTGCACCTGCAGGGGCAGCTGTTGGAAGGAGACAGCGCAGCACATCCTGCTAAAGGTCTCCCCTCCTCACAGCACCGCCCACACGTCACTCTGCACCCTCAGAACTTGAACACTGACACGAAACCCCGTGCCAAAACCTCCCTTGAGTCCTGGATTCCATGTGCCACGTTCCCAAACCCGGCACTCGGCTGGAGCCGTGCCACAGCAGGGGCTTTTCTCCCTGCAGCCCTGAGCCTTCGCCAGCCCAGCAGCAGCTCTGCCACCTCGCAGTGCAGGCAGGAGCTGGGCTGCCAGCTCCAGGGGCAGCTCTCCCGAGGGGAGGAGGTGTTTTTTTGCCAGCAGGATCAGATGGGAAACTCCTCAGTGAGAGTGGCTGTGGTGGGAGACACAGCCTCTCGCAACTCTCAGGCGCGTCCATGAGGTTTTCTTGGATCTACAGCTGTGAACTCCTTTTCCTGCTGAAGGAGGAGGAGGAGCCCATCGAGTCCTTTACACCAAGGTCCCATTTTTGCCGTCGTACTTCAGCCTGGCCCTGGGGAAGTTGAGGGTGGCGTATTCCGTGGCGTTCTGCAGCTGCAGGTTCTTCACCTCGGCCGCGGAGCGCTCCCGCACCTTGGAGAACACCTGGATGTCGGCGTAGTGGATGCTGTCATCCTGCTGCACCCCCTTGGGCTTGCTCACCATGGCGTAGACGGGGACATCTGGGACATCTTCATACGTGGGGACCTTTGTGGGGAGAAAGCTCTGGGAACTCAGCTCCCTGGGCTGCTCTGTCAGACCCCACGCTGCCCCCAGCACCAACCCCCTCTGACACTTCAGGCCTCTCCCACTGCACTTCAGGAGGCAAAAAAATGTGGAAAAAGCCACGGACACTGTGCCCACTTTAGAGGCTACACAGGAGGAGAGGATTCCTGGCTCTGAATCCTGCCCCGTGTCCTCCCAGCCCACCTAGCTTAGGGCAGCTCTGTCTTCTCAACACACACGTAGGAAAAACCCCTCTGGAAAGTTGTTTACCTTCCTGCCAGGCTGCTGCTGTTGAGTCTCATGCCTCACATTAGCTCCTGCAAAAGAAACACCAGGAGATCGGCTTCCAACAGTTCATTGCTCCACCTTGGGATGCAGCAGTTGGCCCATGGGCTCTCCCCACTGGGCACAAATCAGATTTCCAGCTCATCTGACTCCCTCAGCCCTAATGCTGCCCTGATGCCTCCAAGAAGAAAGCCTGGGCTTGTTTCTTTGGGAAAAATAAGGTTTCCCAGGATGCCAGCATGCTGTGGACCGCAGAGTTCTTGGCAGAACCCACAGAGACAGCACAGAGAGCTTCTTGTCAGGCCCTCGGAGGAGTCAGATCCAGTTTTAACTTTGTTATTTCCTCTGCTGCCTGGCAAACATGTTTTGCTCAGCGTGGTCCAAAGGCCACAGGACACAGTTCAAGGAATGACTTTATTCTGGGAGCATTGTCAGACTGATGTTTGCAGCTCCTACAGTTGGATGCAGCTCCTGCTCCGCTGGAGAGCACCTGGGTGTGTTTGAGGTAGGACTTTGTTGTTTTAAATACCCCTCAGCCTCAAGGATCCCCTCCAGAGGCACTGATGTCACCCACCCAGGGACTCTGTCACTCCACCTCCAAAGCACTCTCACAGATCCTTACCTTGCTTTTCTTTCTTCCTTTTGAAAGGCGAAGGACACTTCCTGAAATCAGAGAGACACATCAGCCCTGACAATTCCCATCTCTGTTCCCCCAAAACTCCAACCCAAACCACACCTGGGTACCACGGAATGAGACAGGCCCAGGAGAGGCTCAGCAAAGAGGCACACCAGAGCCCGAGGGACTCCTGCAGGGCAAACGTCCAAAGGGAACGTGTGGGGATGTGTTTCCTCCTCCTGTGACACACCCACCACACCCCACAGCCACCCCAGCTCTCCCTGCCTGCCCTCCCGTCCCAGAAGCATCCCAAGGGATGAGAACACCTCTCACTGGAGCTTTGCAGCTCCATTTCCACAGCTCAGGTCTGAGGTGCAGGGTGCAGGGAACGGTCCCAGCTGGCACAAACCCCTTCTTTTGGGGTCAGCTGCTTTGCCATTCCCACTGCCTGTGCTTCGGCCCCCTTGCCCAGGGAGCAGCTGTCTGTCTGACTGAAGGTTTCAGACAGTTTTCCTGTTCTCACTTTTCCACTTAGAACAGAACCAAACCAAACAAGCTTTGCCCTCACTATGAGCCAAGCCAAACCCTCATCTCAGCTGTACCTGTGCGACCAGAGAGCGCCAGGCCAAGCACAGAGCTGTGCCAAGAGAGGACAGGAGCCAAATGCATCCCAGCTGTAACAACAGAGCTTGGAGCTGAGCTCCTGCAGGCTGGCACTGGCAGGGAGGAGCTGTGTCCCATTCTGGGACAGATGCACAAAGGAAATGTCACGCTCAGGGGGTCAGGCAGCAGGTGCCAGCCCTTGTGTGGCCCCTCCTGCACAGACACGGACGAGAGGGTGCAGCTGAGAGGCTCCCAGGGGGCTGTGTCTCTGCTCAGCAGCTGAAAGTGGGCAGGCAGTGCTTTGGTCGGGGCTCCAGGCTCCCCATTTGGGCTCCAGGGAATGCTGTGTGTCCCGCAGGGTGTGCCTTTGCCAGCCAGCCCTGCCACAGCCGGGGACAGAGCAGTGCCCCAGGCAGGGCTGTGCCCGTGCCAGCTCTCCCAGGCAGCTCCAGCGGGCAGGGGACAGCACAGGGTGTGCAGCAATGCCCTGGCACTCCAATGGGAAAACAAAAATCCCCATGAACGCTGGCAGAGAGCTCCGGAATGGCCAATAATGATTAACCAGGCCTGGGCAGCTTGGGGCAAGGCAGGGTGGCCACAGCTCCAGCGCTGCCACAGGGGCACCTCCTGCCCTTCACAGGCAAAATCTGGGGGTTCTCCCCAGGAATTCAGGGTTTAATTCACAGCAGCCCCACTCTGTCTTTGTGGGGCTCTCCCTTGGCTCTCCCAGCCTCCTCCTCCCCTGGCTGCAGCGTCTCCTCCTCACCAAGCCTTGTGTACCAGAGCACTTCCCTTCCACCCAGCACTCAGACGTGGAGGATTTCACCAAACCAGCACCTTTTGGGGCAGAACCAGCAGGGTCTCTCCCCTCCGTGCTGGCAGCCAGGCAGCTGGGCTGGCATTCCAGGCTGCTCCCCGGCTGCCTCCCTTTGTGCAGGGAACACTGCAGGCAGTGTGTGGGCTGCAGCTATTCCGGTCTGCAGGATAATCACAGCCAGGCATCTCCCCAGGAATGGGGACACGTGTGGCACGGAAATGGGAGCAGGGAAACCTCTCCCCTCCTCTCCAAAGCGGGTGCCACGTGTTGTAACTCCCAGCCTGACAGAACTCTCCATGGCAGCACCCATGGCCCTGCTCCTGCACTGCTGCCTTCCCTCTCCCTGTGCCAAGGCCATCCTGATTCCTGCCCCACACAATCCTGGGGCCTGGATTGGGGCAGCTTTCCCTGCCTGTGCACATTTTGGTGCCACTTTAATGGTGAGAGCCTGGGGCCTGCCATGCACAGGGCAGAGGCGCCCAGACCCGAGGGCACAATTCCTTCATCAATAACTTCCCTCTGGGAATAAATTTGCTGTGACAGCTCTTCTTTAAAGAGCTCAGACGGTGTCCCTTGCCTGCTGATGCCCTGGGTGCCTCATTTACCCCCTGCCACAGGGTAGAGGAAATAAAAAATGGGAGTTTTGGTGGGCAACCAGCTTTCCACCTTCAACTCCTATTCCTAAATCCCAAACTCCTCAGGGCTCAGGGCTTGGAAGAACCTCGGTGTCCTCAACTCCTGAGCCTTCCTCCACTAGGTGATGCTGTGCCTCTTGGAATTATTCAAAGTCCTGGATAAATTTCTCATACTTTCAACAAACACAGCGACTGAGAGAGAACGTCCTCGGAGCTTCATCTGATATTCATGGCTCTTCCCCTCGCAGCACGCCCAGAGCTGAAAATATTCCCACTTGGCACCGAGCGATGCCCTTTCTCTGCGAGCAGGAGGTCCAGGGCCCAGCAGGAGCCAGGAGGGATTAAAGCGTCACCCTCCTTCCCAGGGAGAAAGAGCTACAGCATCTCAACAACGTGGCCAGGGCTTCCCGGGCATAAATAAATCCCAGACAGACGCAGGCAGGGAGAGGGGCTGGAACGGCTGAGGGCAGGATGGGGTGGCTGAACCCCAGCCCTGCCCCAGGGACCCCTCAAAGGGACACCTTCTGGTGTCTACCTGGCCGGGGAGCACCGGCATGAGGACAGGGATTTTCTCCAGATCCTTCCCAGCTGCTGGGTGGCCGCAGGACCCCAAGCTGCCACTCCCGTCTGGGCTGAGATGTGACAAAAAACCCCCCTTGTGCCGCTCCTGTCCTGTCCCGGTCACCTGCACGGCCCTGCGCCGCGCTCACCGCTCCCTCCTGCAGGGCTGGCAGCCGCCGGAGCCCCGGCAGAGCCGGCACAAGGGCAAAGCTTCCAAATTCCTCCCGAGAGCCGCGCCCGGCCCCCGCTGTCCCGCACCCGCCCAACTCACCACGGGCGGCCGCAGCTGCACAGGTTGCCCATGTCCTCCTTCCCCCATGGAGCCGGAGCGTTTTCTGGGCAGGCAGAGCTTGTATTTCCTGGTTCCTGCTCGGCTGCTCCAAGGGAGTGTCAGGCAGTGTCGGGTTTCTGCGCTGGCCCCGTGTGCCATCTACCGGGGATGTCCCGGGGCCGCCGCGCCTCCTGCTCCGGGGGGGACAGGCCAAGGTCCCGCCGTGCCCCCGGGCGTCACCCCGCGGCTAAAACTCTGTTTTGTCACTCGAAACAGCGGCCGTCCCCCCGCTGTCCCTCTGTCCCCCCGGCGCCGTCCCGCTGGTGCCAGCGGTGATGCAAAACGGGACGGAGGAGGGACTTGAAGCGAGGGGAGAGCCCCCAGGGTGGGAGCTCGCAGCGCTGTCCCTGCCGCCCATCCTCGCACCTCGAGCGGGGTGCCAGGAAAACGTGTGGCACGTGTGGCATCACCTGGGAATGAGCGGATTTCTTGGAGCTCTCCTCTCAGCTCAGCTCTGCTGCTGCTGCTGCTGCCCCACACCCTCAGGGACAGTGGAAATCCACTTTTTTAAAGCTACCTGGATAAAAGTGTTCAGTTCTGTGCCTTTGAGAGTGGCAGGGTCGCAGGAGGGCCCTCACATCCTTAAGGAGCTGCAGGACAGCTCTCAGGCTCAGCCTCAGCGGTCAGACAGGAACAGGGACGTGCATTTCACCTCTCTGCCCCTGGTGAGAGCCCTTCAGACTGAATGACCAGAGCCCTGGAGCTAATGATTAGGTAATTCCTGGGGCCTAATCCCAGGCAGGTCTAAGAGAACAGATACTCCTGAAAGGTATCATTTTAATGTCATTCTTGAGCAGAAACTCTGCCCCACGGCGTTGCCTTGGCAGTCAGCCCCAGATCTGTGCAGGTCTGACCCCTCGAGGGGTGTCCTCACAAGGGGGTGAGTTTTAATTCACCTTTCTGTGACAGGAGCTGGCCCTGGTCCCCCACTCCAGGTGTGCCCAAGCTCTCAGCCAGGTTCACAGCACCATTTATCACCTGCCCAAGGGCAGAGCAAAGCTTGGATCTGTCCAGGAGTGGCAGGGGGAGAAGGATTCTGCTTTGGAAGGGTCACAGCTGACTCCTGGGTGGGCTGCACCGTGACCTGCAGAGCCTGAGCCTTGCTCTGACACTGCCCCTCAGCTTGGGGCTGGAGAAGCGGCACAGAATTTAGGATTAGGTTTACGCAGGCAGCTGGGATTCAGTGCTGGTCCCATGTCCTCAGGGTCCTGCAAAGCCCAGGTGTTCCCAGGAGCCCGTCCCTGCTTGGGAAGCTGCAGACTGTGTCTCTGGGCTTGCCACAGACGCTGTTGTTTTAACGAACCAGTGCCTGTTTTGATTTCTGGGATAACTTGGGCTTTGTTGCTTTGTGGGGAAGGAGAAAAAAGAAAAGGCTGAGAGCCTGTTCCCATCAGCCTCTTTCACAAATACTGGAGCTGCTGCTTCGAGCTCCACCAGAGAAACAGAAAAGCATCAAAAACATTGGCAGGGCCGGGGAGCGCTTGGCTGCCACTCCGCATTCCCTCCCCAGGCTGTGTCTGCGGGATGAGAGCAGGCACGGCTCCCGGCGATCCTGCCCTGCACAGCCTGCCAGGCTGCGGGGACAGCAGCGGGGACAGCAGAGGGACAGCCCTGCCCGCCCCCGGGCACTGCCAGCCGACAGAGCTGTGACACCGGCACAGCACCAGTGCCCAGCAGGGGAGAATGAGCTCAGGGGAGAGCAAAAACAGGGCCAGGGAGAGCTGGGGAGGGCACAGAATTGTGCAGTCACTGCTGATGCTGGGCATCTCTGTGGCAAGAGTGTCAAGGTCCCTCAGGCACCGGGACAGGTGTGGCACAGACACACACCGAGCTGCCACCAAAAATTAAGAAGAGAGAGAGAGAGCTCTGAACTGTTTTGGGCACTCCTTTTGTCTCAGAATCCTCTCTCAGTGCAGCCCCAGCCCTGGCCATGTGCTGTTTGCAGCCCCCAGTGCTTCAGCGAGCTGCTGAGCGGGGACAGATGGCATCTGATGTCCCAGCCCGTGCCATGTGTGCCGTGTGTGTGCTCTCCTTGCCCAGCTCCAGGCTCACGTGTTGCCATCCCCCATCCCCAACCTAGAGAAGGAGTTTATCCCAATCACAGGGAACCTGCAGGGAGCAAGGGGACCATCAGCGTTTCTTGCCGGAGCAGGGACAAAGAGAAGCCTTTTACAGCTGCTGCCACGAAGTGTGAGTGAGCCTGAGGAAGCCTTTTATGAGGGGGGACTGAGGAAATGATGGCTGTGCCTGAGCCCACACACAGCCACGGGGCTCTGCCCTCACCACAGGGCTCAGGAACCCAAGCCTCCTGAGATCTGGGGTCTGGGCAGGTGTTGGGTGAACGGGATGCAGGTGACTGAAAGTCGCTGGCCCAGAATTATGTCTGGAATTGTTATTAATGACTTAGAGAGCGCCTGTTATAAAGCTGATTTTTATTTTGACAGTTAAACCTGGTTCTACCGCAGGAGTCAGGGCAGGAGTTCAGACTCTGAGGGTACCTGCTCTGCACTGGGATGGAGAGGCTCAGCCACCCTCCGTCCGCCTCCTGAGCCTGGCAGGCAGGGCTGCTCCTCATCTGACTGATCCTCAGTGCAGGCAGCGCCCTGGGAAGCAGAAAATAGCTGGAAATAGCTGGGCAGTGCTGTGCTCTGGTCTGGATCCCACTTTGCCTGGCAGGGGACAAAACCCAGCCTCATATCCGTGTTCCAGATCCCAAAGGGATGTGCTGGACAGGCTCCTGCGCGGGGCATTCCTGGCCCCAGGTGTTCCTGGAGGCAGAGTGGGGTGGAGGCAGAGCCACAGGAGAGGGGGAAGTCACATCCCTGAGGATTTTGGAACAGCCTCTCCCCTCTGTGGGAGAGCTGCACACCAAACACCCCCAAATTTAGCCTCTGACACAGCATTTTGTGTGCCTGGCTTGGCCCTGGTGACACAAGGGTGGCAACTGTCACCTGCTGAGCCCTGGGGCCATCGGGGCAGCAGCTGCCGGTGCCGGCAGCACACACGATCCCTGTCCCCATCATGAGACCACGGGGACATTGCTCACGTAGCATCACAGTGTCTGCAAAAGGGGCCAAATTCAGCCCCTCCCTGACTTCACAGAGAGGGCTGGGGCACCAGCAAGGCAATTGGAGTCTGAGCAGAGCCTTTCCCCTCAGTATTTTGGGGTTCAGTCCCCTCACAAAGATCTGTGTGTGTGGGATGTCCTGTAACTGAAGGGCTGAGCAGGTACAGGCTGTGGCTTGGCACTCATTTATTTGGGCTCATTCCAGCTGCAGGTCTGGAGATGCTCAGGGACCCTCCAAGGGCTCGTCACTCCACCCCTTTTTTGTCCTTGAGGCCACTTGCCTGTGGGCTCCCTAAAAACAGCAGCTGGGCTGGGGGGTGGGGCACAGAGGTGGCCACAGTCCCTCCATGACCCCACTGGTGCCACAGATGAGCTCAGCGTGGACTCCCAGCTGGGCACTGTCCTTCCTTCCTGCTGCACAGGAGCAACACAAATCCAAGGCAAACAAGAGAAGAGCAGAGGCAGATTTATTCCTCTCTCCTCCTGATTGCTGCAGGCACTTTTACAGACCAACACCCACCTTCCACCGCCACGCAACTCAGCCACCAGCTCAGAAACCAGGCACTGGGATCCCCTTTTCCCTCTCCCCAGTGCCCTTCTGGGCTAGAGCACAGTCCTCTGAGACACAGCCTCACATTCTGGGGTAGGAGTGACCCTGGGGTGAGAGCAGAACGCCCTGCATGGTGACCCAACCCAGGAGAAAATTTGCATTGCAGTCACTCACACTCACACTTCAGTCCCACTCTTCTTTCCAGTTCCAAGTCCTTTTTTTTTCCAGCCATCAGCCTTGAGAAGCACAAGTGTGGCTGCCTCAGGGCCCTGCTAAACACTGATGGTGAGAAGTAGGGGTCTGGCATTGCGGATTCCCCATCCCTGTCCCCCCCACCTTCCCACATCTGGGGCCTTTAGGATTTTTCCTTCTCTTTTCCTTCCTCAGACTGTTGTTCTTCCCCCACTGGCTGCTCCTGCTGGGTTATCTTCACCTCGTTGACTCTGGCCTTCAGCTCCTTGCCTGTCCGGGGAGCCACAATGCTCAGGATGCCGTCGTGGGACAAGGTGGCCCTCACCAGCAAGGGGTCCACGTCCAGGGGCAGGATGTAGGTCCTGGTGAACTCCCTGGAGATGAAGCCGTGGCGGTCAGCCTTCTGCGGGTGCTGCCCCACCACCTCCAGCAGGTTGTCCACGGTGCGGACGCTGAGCTCGTCGGGCAGGAACTGGCAGACGTCCAGGAACACCTGGAACTTGTGCTCGTTCAGGCAGATCTCCGAGGTGCCCCTCTCCAGCTGCTTGTTGATCCGGGGCCGGATGTAGTAGCCGTGGTACAGGGCAGGGGCTAAAATCTCGGATGGGGACACACCTGGAAAGGAGACTCAGTGAGGAGTTTCCAGGGAATGGGGTTGGAGCAGCAGACAGGGGAGGGTGACAGGAGGAGTTTGGGACCTGGAAAACACCTTGGCTTTGCCACATCACCACACCAGGGGTGGAGTCTGCTGCAGTTCCCACCTTTGTGCCCCTAAAACACACCCAGATCCGCATCCCTGCCAGCCACTGCCTGCCACCAGGCTGCCCAGGGCTGCCAGCAAGCCCAGGGCTGGCATCCAGCTTCACATGTTGGGTGCACAGGGAGGGCCTGCTGGGTGTGCTGGGAGCTGTGCAGCGCAGAGCCCGCAGCAGGGATGGGCATGGAAATTGCTGATGGTGAAGAAACCGCCCTGAGGAACTAAAGGCCTTTTGTGTGCCATTGTCCAGGGGGCTTTCCTTGGAGCTTTTTGCCTTTTCACGCTGTTGTGCTGGTGCTGAATGGTTCTGCTGCTGCCCACATTCCTTCCCCTCCGCCAGCCACTGCCCAGCTTTGTGCTGAACGCCCCAGCTCAGCTTTTCTCCACATCCCCCCCGGCTGGAAAAGCTTCCCCCCCCCCCTCCCCTGAGCGTTTTTTGCTCCATGTTTTCACAGCATGTGCATGAATGCCAGAGCATGGGTGGCACGAGGGAGGGACGGGATGGGCAGCAGTGGGCATGGATGGAGAAGTGGACATGAAGAGACAGACCCTGGATATTCCCTGGCTTTTCCCCCTGATTTGATCTGTGTTCCTCCACTCAAAATTCCTCGGCCCCAGCTACCTGCTCTGGAGCTCGAGCTCCCCAGAGGGAACTCCACCAGCCCTCCTGCAGCAGAGGGGAGAAAGGTGCAGGGCAGGGGGGGATCCCAGCTCCTTCCTTACCTTCCCCAAAGTTCTGGTCGTAGATCTTGCTGGGGTTGGCGAACTCGTACTCGCAGCTCATGGGGTAGGCGTGGGGCACGGTGCGGGTGGCCATGGCAGGGACGGGCACCTTCCTCCCAGCCCTCGCTGCCTCTCGGACTGAAGGCTGCAGGCTGCGAGGCTTCAGCTGGGTGAATTCCAAAGGGAGGAGTGTGTGATAATAAAGATGGACCAAAATAGCCCCGCACAGGCCCCAGGGTGCCGGGCCAGGGCAGCCAGGGAAGCTTCTCGCTGCATTCCAGCAGGGAGGGCAGGCTCTGCCTGCGCCCAGGGACACCTCGGGGACACCCTGCACATCCCCCCAGCCTCTGAGGGTCCCTTCTGGAGCAGGGGCTGCAGGAAGTGCTTGGGCAGCCGAGCACAGCCGGGACTTGGGAGCTGAGGGAGGCAGGACAGGCCCCAGGCTCTGCTGCTCCAAAGCAAGGGCCAGCGAGAGGCTCATGGTAGCAGGCTCAGGGAGCCCCTGACACTGGTATTGGTGGCCCTAAGCCCCCGTGGGTGGCTGGTGATGTTCAGGTCATGTAATTCCCACCATGAGCTTGGGGCTCAAGCCCCTCCTGTTCCCTACGTGAGGAGCCTGATTTTCCCAAAAAACTGAGCTCAAGTCTTTTGTTGCTTTGAGTGGTGAAGGGCTGCAGGGAGTTAGACAGGACCCAGATCCCACTGCTGTCACCTCCCCATCCTGAGCCGTGCTGGCTGCCCAGGCTCTGCCCTTGGCCAGGGCTTTGGCACAGTGTCACGGAGAAATGTTGCTGCCAGACATCACCAGTTAGCCCAGGCTCTGAATGTGGCCTAAATCCAGTTTTACTGAGCAGGGCTGGTGGGCTGCTGGTGCTGCAGCAGGGGAGGAGTGCCCAGCTGAGCTCTGCATGCCCTGAAACCAGAGCTTTCCTTGAGCCCAGCAGTGCGAGGGAGCAGGTGCAGTGCTGTTGATGTAATGGGGACTTGGAGAGGGTATTTATGGTCTGGGCTGCTGCACAGAGCAAATCCTGCTCCCTATTCTTCCAGGCAAGCCAAGAGGAAGAGGCTCAGAGCCTTTTGCAAAGGGCTGGCAGAGCTGGCAGTGCCTCTGAGCCAGAAACTGTGTTTAACTTGCGAGCTCTCACAGGCAGAGAAGCTCTTGCCCTTCAACAGTTGCTAGGCTGAGTCCATTCCTGTGATTTGGGTTCATGGGCGAGGCAGGAATTAAAATAAATGTGTGAATTATTAGGAGAAGAGCTGCAGGAAGGCAGGTTAGTGCAGGGGCAGAGGCAGACAGAGGTGCTCTGCTCTGTGGAGGCCGTGAGCATGCCCAGGTTCTCTCTGGAGTCACAGCGTGGGGGTCTTCTCTCCAGAAAAATGGGTTCTGCAGTGGGCAAAAGATGAGGAGTGTTGGTGGAGAAATCCATGCTCTATTTACACACACCATGAGGGCAGCAGGACTCGCTGGGCTCCAGAGCTGCAGTGCCAGGGGCATCCCAGCAAAGCCCTCCTGGCACCTTCCCTGCCCCTGCCTCTGGGCTCCCTGTGCTGCCGGGAGAGGCACAGCCCCGGTGGGCGATGCGGGAGCCGAGGTCTCGGTGCTGGGAACAACGGCCCCTTGTCCTGGTCCCCTGAGCCAAAGACAGGAGCTGCATTGATCCTGCTGGCATCCAGAGCAGCTGGGAACATCCGCCAAGCCCTCCCGGCCTGTGCGGATAAACAGCACGTGGGCAGCGGGGCGGGCGCCTGGGCACTCCGGCTTCTTGCTGCCCCATTGGGTTCCTTTTCTTCCTCTCCCCTGCCCCCTCCTCCTCAGCAGCGCGCTCAAATCCCTCAGACAGCTACTGGGCACCGCCGAAGGGCCCAGCCCAGGAGTGGGACAATAAAATCCCTGACACCACTGTTCAAGAGGCCTCGGGGGGGTGGAAGGCCAGGCCAGCTGCACGGGTATAAAGCTGTCCCCGCTCCCGGCACGGCACTGCAGCACAGTTGTTTGCCAGGCTCCTCCAGCGCTCTCCAATGGATATCACCATCCACAACCCCCTGATCCGCAGGCCCTTCTTCTCTTGGTTGGCACCGAGTCGTATCTTTGACCAGATTTTCGGGGAGCACCTGCCGGAGTCAGAGCTGCTCCCTGTTTCCCCCAGCTTCAGCCCCTTCCTGATGAGATCCTCCATCCTTCGGATGCCCAGTTGGCTAGAGACAGGACTCTCCGAGGTAATCTTTGCTTCTTTGTGACTGCTGGGGGCACAGCCTGGTGGCTCTGGAGGCCCAGGAGAGCTGAGAGCTTGGAAGATGCTGGTAGGTGGTTATTTAGGAAAAAGGCTGGGGAAAAGGGTGCTGTGTTTGTGCCTCTGCATTGTTTGGGATGGAGCAAGTCTTGCCATAGTGCTGGGAACAGAGGCAAACTGAGTTCAGGGTGCATGCAGGTGACCCTGGGAGCTGCCAGAGGAAAGGAGGAAGATTAATTTCCCTCATTTCCCTAATTTATCTCATTTCCCTCATTTCCCAGTCTGCTGTGCCAAACGTTCAATCCCACTCCCACCTGAGAAGTGAAGAGCACAGGGGCCGTGGGATCCTCATGTCAGGCAGTGCAGGAGCCCACGGCTGCTGAGGGAAAAGGGGCCTATTTTAAACAATCACTGCCCCGAAAAACAGCATTTTAATAAGATCCAGGACCAAGAGGATCATGGAGCAGGCGCCTCCTTGCTCCTGCCTGTCCTGCAAGTCAACTGTCTTATTTACAAGGAGCCTGTGGAGCTATTGCAAGCAGAAGGAGTGGAAGTATTATTTTTTTATCCTTGCATAATGTTCTCCTTGATTTAGTGACCTGGGTCTGGCTGCCCAGTGAAGCAGCCACAATAAAGAGTCAGTTTTAAATAAAGAGTCAGTTTTAACTAATTCAGGTTGAGAATCTTAGGTCCTTGATGGGCATTAATGCAAGGCCAGCAAGGGACAGAGGCACTCAGGTCAGATCCCAAAATAAAGGTCAGTGTGTGTGTAGAGACCAGCTCGAGTCTTGACCTGCTGCATTCCTTTTTAACCCTCACCTGCTCTTTTCTGAAGTCACCTCCTGGTTTTTGCAGATGCGACTGGATAAGGACAAATTTTATGTGAACCTGGATGTGAAGCATTTCTCCCCTGAGGAGCTGAAGGTGAAGGTGCTCGGGGACATGATCGAGATCCACGGGAAGCACGAGGAGCGCCAGGTACCTCTGCTTTAACTTTGTCACTGGGAACTCCCTCACCTCTGGTGACTGTAAAACAATCCTGTGCTCATCTCAAATATGTGTAATTTTTTTTTATCAAGATGCTCTGTGCAACCCACCCTCAGCTGATCCCAGACAGGGCAGCAAGAGGGTGGAGGTTTATTGCTGATGTTGCATGAACTGTGAGCTGAACTGGAAAATCATCTGTGAAATGGGCATTTTTGGGCTTCCTTTCTCTCTGGGAAGGGGCCAGGAATGCAGGGAGGCGTCCAATGAGCTAAAAATGAACTGTAATACTTAAGCCACATAATGAATCAGTGCATTGCCCTGTGTGTAACCTTTCCTAGGCCCAGCTATCAGTTTCTAATCCTTTAAAAGTTGTGTTCTGCTGTCATCCATCCCTCTCCTTGCTGGCTCTGGAGACCTGTGTGGACACTGGGCAGGCAGAAATGCAAAGCCATGCCCAGAGCTGGATGTAACAGCATTTCCAGTCCCCATCCCCTGTCCCCAAAGTAGCTGTGTCCCTGGAACTGCCATTCCCAGGCGCTCCCAGGAGCACAGATGTGTCAGTCAGGAAACCCAGCGCTCCCCGTCGCTGGTGGGAGCCTGTAATCCTGGTGTAGCTTCTGGAACTCTTTTTGGCCAAGAACATAATCGAGCACTGAGATCAAGCACTGAGGGTCTCCAGGGCAGGTGTGATTGGGAATGGCACCTCGGGAATGCCGGCACAAGGGTGACACAAAGCCTCCTCCTGTAAATCCCCTGTGTGGACCTGCAGGCACCAGCAGCCCAGGCCGTGTCTCACTGTGGCTCTTTAAAGAGGGCAGCTCATCACAGAACCCTTTTAACTCCCTTGAAAGCTTTCCTTTGAGAGCACCAACTCCCCTTTAGCAGCCTTTAAGCAAAAGCCCCATGGTTAAGGCGGAACCGGGCAAATATTTCTAATTAGAAGCCGCTTCTCCTCTCCTTTCTGCAGGACGAGCACGGCTTCATCGCCAGGGAGTTCAACAGGAAATACCGGATCCCAGACGACGTGGACCCGCTGACCATCACATCATCGCTCTCCCTGGACGGGGTGCTGACCGTGAGCGCTCCCCGCAAACAGAGCGACGTCCCCGAGCGCACCATCCCCATCACCCGCGAGGACAAACCGGCCATCGCCGGCGCCCAGAGGAAGTAGGGGCTGCTCTGCTGCCCTAAACCGCCCTGGGGAGCCATTCCAGAGCTCTTTCCTCCATCAGATGCCAGCTGTACTGAATGGCTGCTCGTATTATTTATGCTGAGTAAGTTTACTAACGAATAAACCATGGATAAGCAGTTTGGATTGATTTGTTTGGGGTTTGGGGTTGAGAAAGGTGGATAAAAGGTGCAGGGGAACATCATTCTTGGGTGGCAGGTGTGTCCAGGACAGCTTATCTGGGTGTTCAGCAGCACGTTGCACATCACACGCTGTGTTCTCTCTCACTTCAACGCTGCCAGAGGATTTCAGGGTGTTTCACAAGCAACAGGAAAGTTTCTCCTGTGGAGATTAAACTGGTAAAACAGCTCCATGACAATTGAAACCCATTTGAAGTGTGGGTATTTGATAACAGCTGGCTGGAATACAACTGTATCTTAAATCTCTAGAATGATTCATGTGATGGAGAAACATCCAGGGGCTGCAGCCAGTTCAGAGCAGCTGCAGGTGAAAACTGCAGGGCTGCAGTAAACACAGGTCTACCCCAAGAGAAGGAAAACATCTTGCCCTGATGATGCAAATCACATCCCTTTGAAACTCTGGTGTTAGTGCCCTTCAAACAGTGAGCAGCATCTGATGTCTGTAGCAGCAATCTGATTTATGCCAGCATTGCTGAGTGATACAAACCACTACTAAAGTCCTTTTCGGGCATCTTCATCTGCTTAGCACCTCTCTTCAAAGGGGTAGAAAGGGAAGTCTGGATTACTGGAACTGAGTTTCAAAAATTCATCTTCAAAAAGGACAGAATGCCACAGATCTGTCACACAGATCACCAGACTCAGTCATGAGCTGACCTATTTTCTATGTTCCTTATCCCTGCTAAGACAAAAGTTCTGTTAGCAGGGATCACAGTACACCTCAGGTGAGCAGAGGAAATCCTTCTTCTGTGGCTGTAGGTGAGAAAAATAAAATGAGCACTCTGTGATGTGGGGTCACTGTCAAATACCCCAAATCCCCCCTCACTTCCAAGGTCTGGTGTTTCCTATTAGCTGGTTCTAATTAGCTCTCTAATTAGCTGAGGTGTTAATTGGGCTTGTCTGGCCAGGCACAGCCACCTCTGCACACCAGAACAAACCCCAGACACACACAGAGGTTACAGATTAAAAAGCAGGAAGAACATTTTCCACACGGCTTTCATGTGTGACAGGTCTTGGTGCTGGAAGGAAATCCCTGCACCACTGGTTCCTGAGGGTTTCTGTTGCTTTTCCTGCATCCCTCTTGTTCCTTCTGCACTTGGAGGCCTGGAGTGCAGCAGGACTGAGCAGCTGGGCTGCTCAAAGGACGTTCCAGCTCAGGGTGGTGGCCTGGAAATCAATGAGGTTTTTGTTCAAATCCCGAAAGAATCAACATTGAAAGGAAAAATAGTAAGAATTTATCCTGAAAGTGCAGCTCAGGGAAATCTTTTCTACAGCCCAGGGGTCTTGTCAGGCTCAAATCAGCAGCAAGAAATGGGCATTTTGAGTGAAAGCTCTCTGGGGATAAACTGGATGAGGTCAGCCAGACAAGAATACTTGAAATACAAAACCACTCCCTGAGTGACCTGAAATACCTGTTCTGGGGTGGCACAGGAGCACAGCCCAGCACGGAGAGAATGACAGAAAACACCTCTCTCATCTCCAGGCACAAACATCACCGAGAAGCTCCTCACATCCAACAGATTGTCCCAGTTCCACACACGTTAAAATTCACTGTCTGATGTCCCCCTGTAATCTGCAGCAGGTTGTTTCCAAGCAGTGAGTGTGCTGGAAAGGAAAACTCACATTTAGCATGGCTGAGTATGAGTTTGGAGGGTTTTTTTTAATGATTGGAATGGGAAGGTTGTGTGGTAATTATTTTCTCCAGGCCACTCCCCCACCCTTTAAAATAGACAAAATGATTCACCCAAGGCCACAGGGACCCAGTGCCTGGCCCAGAGCTCACAAACTGTGTGCTGGGTCCGTGTTGGAGCTCAGCTTTGCCCATTGCAAACCTTCCTCTGTCATCATCCGTGTGCAACTCTGTCCTGACACACTGTCCCTGCCCTGTGGGGCAGCTGTGGGCACACAAATAGAGCAGGTGACACCCAAAGCTGGCTGTTGTGTATATCACAGACCATAATTCCCTTCCTTCTCAAAGGCATCATACACATATGTGAGGCAGGATAATTAATTTACCTTGTAGCACCCTGTTGAGGAATTAGGGACCTTCTTATTACACCTTGATTATGCCTGCAATTATCTGACACCAAATTATGCTTCCAGCACCTTTCCACTGCTTCTCTTCTCCTTTTCTTCTCTTTCTGTCTGCCTCCCCTTCTCCCCTTTGGGAATTAAAGCTGCACAAATATTGTCAGAGTGAAAGAATTGCAGGTACAGGTAGAGGCAGGTACAGGTGAAGATGAGTTCAGAGGACGCCACCAAGTTGATTATAGGGCTGGAACTCCTCTGCTATGAGGAAAGGCTGAGAGAATTGGGATTGCTGGGAAAAGGGAAGATTTCAGGGTGAACTAATTGTGGCCTTGCAGTACCTGATGGGAGCCCCCAGGAAAGATGGAGAGGGACTATTTACAAAGGCCTGGGTGACAGGCCAAGGGGGAATGGCTCAAAACTGACAGAGAGCAGGGTTAGATTGGATATTAATAGGAAACTTTACCCTGTGAGGGCGGTGAGGCTCAGGCACAGGCTGCCCAGAGAAGCTGCGAAGTGGCTGGAAGTGTTTGAAGATGGGGCTTGGAGCAACCTGCGGTAGTGAAAGGTGTCCCTGCACAAGGAGATGACCTTTAAGGTCCCTTCTAACCCAAACCATTCCGCGATTCTGCGATCGTACGATCCCTCAGCTTTTTAACAACTGCTTTTTTTTTTTTTTTTTTTTTTTTTTTTTTTCCCCCTTCTTGTTTTCCTCCCGCAACACCCATTTCCTGCCGCACGCCGGCCGGCAGAGCTCCCGAACCGCTCCCACTCCCGGGGATGCCGCAGCTCCTCCTTCTCCGGGACACCGCCACCGCCCGGCTGCCGAGGAGCCCCCGGGGATGCCCGCGGGGGCCCGACGCCACCAGCAGTGGCCACTGACCGCGCCGCACGTCATGAGCGAGCGCCGGGGGCTGCGAGCCGCGGCCATGGGGCCGCCGCTCCGCCGCGTCCTGCTGCTCGGAGAGGGCAACTTCTCCTTCGCCGCGGCCCTGTGCGGGGCTCGGGGCACGCACGTCGTGGCCACTTGCTACGAGAGCGAGGAGGAGGCGGCCGGGCGCGGCGGAGCGGCGCGGAGCATCCGCCGGCTGCGGGACAGCGGTGCGATTGCGGGGACAGCCGGGGACGGGCTGGGCGTGGGCTTGGAGCGGGGGCTGCTGCTGAGCCATTCGCTGGCACCCTCCTGGCACCCAGAGTGGCATCTTTGCCCCGCGGGTCCCCGCTGCCGTGTGCCTTGGGAGCCCCCCGTCACTCCAGGGAGGGACTGGAATGGCCCAGCTGGCTAAAGGAAATACCTCAAAATGTGATCGGGATGAAATAGTACGGAAATAGTACTGAAAGGACTGTTTTCAACTGTCTTCAGGGGTTTCTGCTGCCTTGAAGGAGGGCAAAGGGCAAAGGGAACGCCGCAGGGCTTCCTGGTGTTCCCAGTGCTCGAGGCAGCCCTCACCTACTTAAAAATGCCCTGGAGGACTCGCATCCCCACCTTTCTTTAAAATTTGCCTCCCTGATAATCGTCAGAGCCTTGTTTTGTGTTTGCTGTTGCAGGAGCCGAGGTTGTGTTCTCTGTGGACTGCACCAAGCTGAAGGAGTACTTTTTACCAGGAAAACGGGAATTTGATCGTATTTATTTCAACTTCCCTCACTGTGGGAGGAAGGCTGGGGTGGTGAAGAACAGGGAGCTCCTTGCCTGCTTTTTCCATAGGTGAGTAACCCAGAAATAATTCTGCGTTAATTAACTGCCGTGGCACAGCTGTCCAGCTGCATTCCAGGTGTTTTTCCGGCACTGGGGGATCTGTGGGTGTGCTAACAGGACTTTTCTTGTTGCCTGGCTTCCCTTCCAGCTGCGCAGAAGTGCTGGCAGAGCAGGGAGAGGTCCACGTGGCCCTCTGCAATGGCCAGGGTGGCACTCCTGCGGACCAGCCCAGGAGGGAGTGGCACAACAGCTGGCAAATCGTGGCTGTGGCAGCGGGAGCTGGGTTTATCTTGAGCGACGTTCACCCTTTTAGAGCAGAGACTATCCACGGATACAAATGCACAGGTTACAGGTAACCATCACGTGGCAAAACTGAAATTCTGATGTTTGTGCTCTTAAAGCCAGCACTAGAATATTCTTTCAGGGTCTTGTTGGCTGGAGAGGAACTCCTTTTCATTTTCCTTGAAATTTTCCTTAAAATTTTCCTTAAAATAGCTGCAGTTCTTGTTCATCTCTAAGCAGAATAGGCAAGATTAAAATGCAAGCTTCCTGCCAAAGCACTCTCTAAAAATAAGACTATCTGAGGATTTTAAAGGTCAAAAGCATCCGTTTCAGAACAAGTATCAATCTCAGCCTAAAGACAGGAGGACTGTGGGGGTTGCTGCTGGCAGGGACCTCTGGCCATCATCTGGTCCTGCCTACTTGTGGCACATTAAATGTCAGAAATTATCAGTGACTTTGCTCTGGTTTTGTGTATTTTCAGGAGTCAGGATAAATCCTTCTGTGTAGAGGGTGCTTTGAACCACATTTTCACACGGAGCACACCACCCCTGTGTTTAACACCCATGAGCTGCAAGACACAACTGGGAAGCCAAAAAGTTTCTTTTCAAGTGCCACAAGTCCTCGCTGATAAAATTAATAGGTGAGTTTCATAATTAGTTTCTGACTGAGCTCTCCTGCTCTCAGTGGGAATGACCAGCAGAGGGGTCACATAAAGGCACATGGTGACTGCTGAGTCCTTTTTTGCAGTTAATTCTTGATTGTAACCTGCAGACAAACACCACTGCCCTGAAAATGTGCATCACCTTTGGTGAAAGACTTGGCTTGGTCAGGTAGTTCCTGGCTTAAGAATGTTTCGGGTGAATTGCTGGGCTCTAATTATGGCCGCAGGAAGGAAATCTGTGTAGTGGTGTCTGTAATTTGCACTTTTATTTTTCGCAGGGGTTTCCTCAAAGTGAATTCAAGTCATCCAGTAAGGACAATAAAGGAGAAGCTCAGTGCAGGGCTCAGCCAGGCTCTTCCACTGCAGAACATCAGCTCCTGCCTTCCTCTGCTCCACCAGGGTCACCTCCAGGGTGTTTGCCACTCCAACATCTTCTGGATCGCTCTGAGCCCAGGGGAGGCTCCAAGCACTGAGGAAACATCTCAGGGACTGGAAAACGCAGTTTGGTTTTCCCATTTTGGCCAGGACACAGATAGGAGTGTACAAGAAGGATGCCCCATTCCAAAGCAGTTTTATCTTAGGCCTTCCCTCCTGCCTCATGCTCAGGCAATAATACAAAAAGGAGCCTTTTCCCTAGGGACACTTCATGTTCTTTCCGGGCCAGTTTTCAGGCAGTGTCGGATCACTCCTTGCTCCATGCCTGTTTTCCATGAGATGCTCGTTGTGCTCGCAGTTAGGAGGGGCACAGAGAACAGCTGTATCCAGATGTTGGTGGATAACATTAAAACCACCACGAGTTCTCTTCACCAGGCCGTTTCTGGCATTAAACCCAGCATCAGCCTGCAGGAAGCAACAAGTTTTGGAACTGAGCTAAATGACTTTGCTGCTTTTGAATGTCAGCTGGGTGAAATTCAGCACTTCATCTGCATGGGGACAGACCCAGACCCCTCGGGCTCCTATGTGGGGGTTATCAGGACAGCTCCTGATGAATTAAAAAGCAGTGAGCTGGTTGTTGTCTCGGTCTCGCTGAACCTGGACCTCCTGGCCATGCTGCTCTGTGGAATATCCGACTGGAGAATGCTCTGGACATCGGACAGGCGCTTTCTGCAGCAGTTTCCTGAGGGAGAGTTGAGGCTTTTCAAGAGTTTTTCCCTCTATCCACCTTCCTACGTGCACGATGTCAGCTTCTGGGTTCCTGACGGGGAGGAGTTTGATGAAGTGGCTTTTCACACCCTTGCCAGGAGGGTGTCAGGTGAAATGGTCGTTTCCATCCAGTTAAGGGACAGTTTCCAGCAGCCAGGGACAGGACGGAGGAGCCTCTGCTACAGGGTGACTTTCCAGTCCTGTGACAGGGCCCTGGGCTGCCGGGAGGCAGCGGAGATGCAGCTGCGTTTTCGGGAGGAAATGCAGCAACACCTGGGTGTGACCCTGAGGTAGAACATCTCCCATGGTTTGCAGGAGCTCTGGCAGCTCCTGTGCCGGTTTCTGACCTGGAGAACATCACCTGCATCTCGTTGGAACTAACACTGTGTTATTATTGCAGTGCCTCCCACAAAGGCGGGGTGGACTTTGAGCACCTGCATGCGTTTAAATGTGGGATTCCTGTTAATGAGGACCAAGCGCTTTCCTGTTCTGTGTGTGTGTGTAATGAAACCTCGTTTTATAAAGTGGAGCCTTTCTTTTCTGGAGTCCTGTTAGAGTGGGTTTGATCTCTTTACTAATGCAAATTCCTGCTGCTGTGCACCCTGAGCCTCCCCTGGCCCAGCCTGAGGCCGTTCCCTCTCCTCCTGTCCCTGTTCCCTGGGAGCAGAGCCCGACCCCCCCGGCTGCCCCCTCCTGTCAGGGACTTGTGCAGAGCCACAAGGTCCCCCCTGAGCCTCCTTTGCTCCAGGCTCAGCCCCTTTCCAGCTCCCTCAGCCGCTCCTGGGGCTCCAGCCCCTTCCCAGCTCCATTCCCTTCCCTGGACACGCTCCAGCCCCTCAATGTCTGTCCTGTGCTGCCCTTTCCCCGTCTCCTGAGTGCAGAGGTACCAAATAAAGAACATTCTCCACCGGTGCGTTCCCCATTTCCTCACTTTTCTGCCAAACGCTGCCAGGGTAGGGGCAGGGCAGGGATGGAGCCTGGCTCGGACATGGGCGAGCAGGACAGGGACCGGGTGGGTGATGGACCCGGCTGTGCGGGGCAGCGCTCTCCCTGTGGCTGTCCCTGTGTCGATCCCTGTCCCTGTCCCTGTGTCGGTCCCTGTCCCTGTGTCACTCCCTGTCCCTATGTCAGTCCCTGTCCCTCTGTCTGTCCCCGTGTCAGTCCCTGTCCCTCTGTCGGTCCCTGTGTCAGTCCCTGTCCCTGTCCCTCTGTCTGTCCCTGTGTCAGTCCCTGTCCCTGTGTCAGTCCCTGTGTCAGTCCCTGTCCCTCTGTCTGTCCCCGTGTCAGTCCCTGTCCCTCTGTCGGTCCCTGTGTCAGTCCCTGTCCCTGTCCCTCTGTCTGTCCCTGTGTCAGTCCCTGTCCCTCTGTCGGTCCCTGTGTCAGTCCCTGTCCCTGTCCCTCTGTCTGTCCCTGTGTCAGTCCCTGTCCCTCTGTCGGTCCCTGTGTCAGTCCCTGTCCCTCTGTCTGTCTCCGTGTCAGTCCCGGTCCCTCTGTCTGTCCCTGTGTCAGTCCCTGTCCCTGTGTCGGTCCCTGTCCCTGTGTCGGTCCCTCTGTCTGTCCCCGTGTCAGTCCCTGTCCCCGTGTCAGTCCCTGTCCCTCTGTCTGTCCCTCTGTCTGTCTCTGTCCCTGTGTCAGTCCCTGTCCCTGTGTCGGTCCCTGTCCCTGTGTCAGTCCCTGTCCCCGTGTCTGTCCCTGTGTCAGTCCCTGTCCCTCTGTCGGTCCCCGTGTCAGTCCCTGTCCCTCTGTCGGTCCCTGTGTCAGTCCCTGTCCCTGTGTCAGTCCCTGTCCCCGTGTCTGTCCCTGTGTCGGTCCCTGTGTCAGTCCCTGTCCCTATGTCGGTCCCTGTGTCAGTCCCTGTCCCTGTGTCAGTCCCTGTCCCCGTGTCTGTCCCTGTGTCGGTCCCTGTGTCAGTCCCTGTCCCTGTGTCGGTCCCTCTGTCTGTCCCTGTCCCCGTGTCAGTCCCTGTCCCTGTGTCGGTCCCTGTGTCGGTCCCTGTGTCAGTCCCTGTCCCTCTGTCTGTCCCTGTCCCTGTGTCGGTCCCTGTGTCGGTCCCTGTCCCTGTGTCAGTCCCTGTCCCTGTGTCGGTCCCTGTCCCCGTGTCAGTCCCTGTCCCTGTGTCGGTCCCTGTGTCAGTCCCTGTCCCTGTGTCGGTCCCTGTCCCTGTGTCAGTCCCTGTCCCCGTGTCTGTCCCTGTGTCAGTCCCTGTCCCTCTGTCGGTCCCCGTGTCAGTCCCTGTCCCTCTGTCGGTCCCTGTGTCAGTCCCTGTCCCTGTGTCAGTCCCTGTCCCCGTGTCTGTCCCTGTGTCGGTCCCTGTGTCAGTCCCTGTCCCTGTGTCGGTCCCTCTGTCTGTCCCTGTCCCCGTGTCAGTCCCTGTCCCTGTGTCGGTCCCTGTGTCGGTCCCTGTGTCAGTCCCTGTCCCTCTGTCTGTCCCTGTCCCTGTATCAGTCCCTGTCCCTGTGTCGGTCCCTGTCCCCGTGTCTGTCCCAGTCCCTGTCCCAGCCGCGCTCCCGCCGCCGCCGCCCGGCGCGCGCTGCCCTCACCCGTGATGGCGGCGGCGGCTTCGGCCGCGCTCCCGCAGCTGCTCCGTCCCTCCCGGCCGCGGCTGCCGGCGGGCCCCGCGCTGCCCGTACCCGGCA
This sequence comes from Corvus hawaiiensis, assembly GCF_020740725.1. Classification (NCBI taxonomy): domain Eukaryota; kingdom Metazoa; phylum Chordata; class Aves; order Passeriformes; family Corvidae; genus Corvus; species Corvus hawaiiensis. The sequence goes on along the minus strand of NC_063237.1, from coordinate 5,629,619 downwards.
TGGCCGCCAAGGGAGCCCGGCAGCGGCCGCGGGCGGGCGGTGGGGACGCGGCGGGGCGGCGGCCCGAGCCCGCGGGCAGCGAGGAGGCGCGGAACGAGTGGGTGCCGCGGGGCACGGAGCGGGGCACGGAGCGGGGCCGCGGCTGAGGGGCCGCGGGGCCGCGGGGCCGCCGGGGCCGGTGTTTACACGGGTGGTCCGTGCGGTGGGGATGGTGCTGGAGCTCGGCGCGGGGGGCCAGCCCTGAGGGGGGCTGATGGTGCTTCCATGTGAGGGGGCTGGCGTCCCCCCACTGCCCAAATGCCACACTCAGAGCCCTGTGCTCGCTGTCACCTTGGTAGCCTTGATCTCGTTGCTGACGCTTCCTGCTGCGTTTTTGTAATTTTTTTTTTTTTTTTTTTCCCTTTTGGATTAGATCATCTGGGAGCAAAGCCGGGCAAGTTTGGGCCCCTGAAGGATCAACAGCTTTCAAGTGTCTCATCTCGGCCAGGTTCTGTGCAGCTCTGCTGAGCAACATCTCGGACTGTGATGAGACCTTTAACTACTGGGAGCCGGTGAGTCCCTTCTTGCCCTTGGGATTGGGAATTCATACTTGGCCTGTGCAAATAATCATTTATTTAGCACCTTGTGCTCTCTGTTTCAGTCTGTAGTTGGCTCGTGCAAATGCAGATTTATTTAGAACCTTGTGCTGATCCCTCTGTTTCAATGAGATTTTTTTTGCTCTGGAATTCAGGGTGGAAAACTGTCTGCTCTGTGTGCTGCATGTTAATTTATTTATTTGCTCTCTGTTGTAGACACACTACCTCATTTATGGGAAGGGGTTTCAGACATGGGAATACTCTCCAGCCTACGCCATCCGCTCCTATGCTTACCTGTGGCTCCATGCCTTGCCAGCCTGGTTCCATGCCAGGGTTCTGCAAACCAACAAGGTAAATCAGATGTGTGGAAGCTGCTTTTGTGAGGAAAAAATGTGCTTTGAGTGTGTGTGAAGCAGCTCTTCTGTTTGTTGTTGGAATTGACTTCATGTTTATAAAATGCTGGCTTGTTGACAAACATTGACCTCCCTGTAAGGATTTCCAAGGGTTTGTGGGTTTCCCCTGATGCTTTACAAGCCCATTTTGTGTCCTGTGCCTCATTCCGACTCTGGCTGTGTCTCCTAGGTTCTCATCTTCTATTTCCTGCGATGCTTCCTGGCCTTCCTGAGCTGCGTTTGTGAACTCTACTTCTACAAGTGAGTGCCAGTCTGTCTGCAGGGGGTGTTTGGGAGCGGTGTGAGTGACGTACGCAGTTACTGCCACAGGAAATAGGCTCTGAAGCTCGTGTGTAGATGAGAAAATAATGTGTTCTCGTGATAACTTAATGAGATGTTGGTCAGAATGCCACAATTAGGACAAAATTGTACTCCCAGATCTGCCACCCACACCTCTACTCCAGCATTTTGTTGACTCCACTCGTTTTCTCACTGCTGGCAGCAAGCAGGGTGGGAGTGTTGTAGATTGAGGAGAGTCTGGTGCTGTGTTTGCTTATCACAGTGAATTTGACTGGAACACATTGATTGTTGCTGTCTATAATCTCTCTGCCAATGCTGTTTACAGCCACTAAAAGCAGTAGCCCTAACATGCAATTATCTTGTCTAAACTGGATTTTTATTTTTACCTGCTGCCTCTTGATTCCTGATTTTCAAACCACTACCTTGCATGACTTTTCTGTTGCCAGTAGTCTGGGTTTGAGGAGGTGAGCAGTGGCTTTTTTGCATGATGGGGTTTTGTGAGGGGTGAGACTCATAAATAGATTGATGTGTGCAGCAGTGCAGCCACCAGTTCCTGAGGCTGGCACAAGCACAAGTGGGAGAAGCCAAGTCCCACCCAGAGTTTTGCACTGGTGTAACTCAGGGTCTGAAATCCCAGGCCAGAGGCAGCAGCTGAGTGTTGGGAATCCCCCACCTCAGAGCTCTCAGGCTGCTCCATGGATTATTTGTGGTCCTGCATGCTTTGGGTGCTGCTCTGTTTTTGCCCTGAGGCTATTTCGTGGCACCTGTTTCTCTGCTGCTTCCCCAGGGCTGTGTGCAAGAAGTTTGGGCTGCACGTGAGCAGGCTGATGTTGGCCTTCCTAGTGCTCAGCACGGGGATGTTCTGTGCTTCTGCAGGTGAGTTGGCTTGGCAGTGGCACTAACAGTGACCAAAGATGGCTCCAGAGAGAAGAAAATCCACAGCTCTAACACATCTCTGGAGTGCTCTTTGTTGTGTTCAGCTGGGGGTGTCTTTCATGACAGAATAAGCGTTGATTCAGATGTTGTTCTCTGTGTTGCAATTTCCAGGCCTGTTCCTGCCTCTTGTTTTTTTCTACTGCTGTGCCTTTCAAACAGGCTCTTGGCCTGCCTTCCTTGGACATCTTGGGTTCTAAGGAAGGAGGCTGATATTTTGGCAATGCCATTTGCCTTTGTGTCCTGTCCCCTCTGGCTGGTTGTACCTGTTTTCCCAGCCACTGTAAGACTTCTGTAAAACACTTGCTGCTGGTGTTGGGTAGAGTGTGGGGAAGCTGTGCTAACCCTCTCTCCACTTGCCCTACAGCTTTCCTCCCCAGCAGTTTCTGCATGTACACCACGGTGGTTGCCATGACAGGCTGGTACATGGACAAGACCTCTGTGGCAGTGCTGGGGGTGGCTGCTGGAGCCCTGCTGGGCTGGCCCTTCAGTGCAGCTCTGGGGTAAGGAGGGGTTTCTTGCCCTTTGTTACATGGGTTTCACCTGGCTGGGGAGAATGGAGGGGTGGAGGAGAAAACCAGCAGGGACTGAGCTGCCAGCCTAGCCCAGGATCGTTGCTACAGGGTTCTTGGCTCTTGAAGAACTCAGGTTGGGAAGATTTCCTGGCACTAATATGAGTAAAACCTGAGCTGGATGACTGGACTGTGGAGTAGAAGCAGAGGCCAGTGACGTGGTGGTTCTTTCTCTTGCTTTGAAGGGGCGGCAGTGGGGTTCTCAAAGCCTCCAGCTGACAGCTGGGTCTCTCTTTCAGGCTTCCTATTGCCTTTGACTTGTTGATCCTGAAGAAGAGGTGGAAAAGTTTCCTGAACTGGTGTGTGGTGTCCTTGATCCTGTTTTTGGTGAGTGCCTGCAGCAACACGAGGAGGGAATGGACTGCAGGAGAAGGGATGAGTTCCTTTAGGAAAATCAGCTGGAGCTGCTGGCACTTCAACCAACAGCTGCTTTCTTCCAGGTGCCCTTGGTGGTGGTGGACAGCTATTACTATGGGAAGCTGGTGGTGGCACCTCTCAACATCGTTCTGTACAACGTCTTCACCCCCCACGGCCCTGATCTCTACGGTGAGTTTGGGATAACAGGGCGGGGAGGGAGCCCGAGGGTGTCTGGCTGCCGTGGCCCGTGATTGGCAGTGCTTTTTCTGACGTGCCCTGAAGCCAAAGCAGCCTGCCAGCTCCAAAGGCTGCAGCTGCTGCTTCTGGACACGGGATGTCTCTGTCGAGCTGGGAATGCACTGCCCAGGTTCTCCACGCTGGGAGTTGTGCTGCTTTTGTTCACGTTCCGCTTCTGTAAGACTGCCAGGAGATGTCTCAGTGTCTGTGCACAAGCGGCCCGTGTGTGTTTGTCAGCTTGAATCTTGTTCCTGGCTGTTGTTCCTCACAGTCAGGCTGCAGAACCTTGGGAAAGAGGATTGGTGCAGAATCCATACTTCTCTCTGTCCATATCCTGCACTTCTAGAGCCGAACAGCAGGAGAATATTACATTTCTAGCAGGGCTTCAGAAGGGCTGGCAGAGACCACAGGATCCCTGCAGCATCTCTGTGCTCTGTTTGAGCCCAGAGGAGCTGTTCCAGGAGGGACTCAGCAGTGCTGAGCAGCAGCAAGGCTTTCTCTGGCTGCTGGCGTTGTTGCTGCAGTTGAGGGGCTGTTTTGGGTGGTGCTGAGTGGTGATTTGTCACTTGTGCTGTGGCACAGCAGGACAGCAGCTGCTCTGCCATGGCTCGTGGCCTCTGCAGGAAGGCTCTAAAGTGTGGAGCTGTGAGTTTTCTATAAGTAAACTCCAGGCTCTGTCTCTGATAGGTTTTGGCAGGGGCTTGTGCCTGACCTTTTCCACACTGGTGCATGAGTTGTTTCCAGAAGCCTCCAGGGACCAATCTGTCCTGAAGAGTTTTATTCACAGTGACACTCATACAACATCCTTGGGCTAGTAAAACAGCCTACCTGGAACTGCTCTTTAATGCAGCGTGGCCAGGACAGTGCTGTGTGTTTAGAGAGCTTCAAAACACTGGAGAGAAATAACACTACCAGAGGAGATGAAAGGCTGGCCAATCCCTCTTGGCTCTGGAAGCTGGGATTTCCCAATGTTCACATGATGGGAGCAGAGTCACCAACCCAGATCATCTCCAATGTAAGCACCACAGTATTTTGGAGACAAGGTCCAATTTATTTTTTTTTCTTCTGGCTTCAGCAATACACTCCTTCTACATAAATATTGTCTGTGCAATTAATATTTCCCTGGAGTGATTAGGTTTCTACAGCCAAGGGAGAAGAGCTGCTAAGTGTATATATCCCTGATTTTGAGGCTTTGGGATTCTAAGAAGTCATAATTTGTGACCAAGGTTTTGTCCCACTTTGGGAAGCTTTGTGCAGCTTGGGTGGAACGTGCTGGAGCTGTTCATGTGGCACTTTGCTCTGTGGAGTCCTGGTTCTGGAGCAGAGTGAGAATAAATGAAATGCAGCAAGCAGACTGTTCATTGTAGCAGCTCTGAAGCAGACTTGCTCAGAAAGAGGGCTGTGACTCATGACCAAGTGATTGCAGCGCAGTTACTGCTTGCCAGCTGCAGTTCCTGTGCTCAGGCTTCAGCCCAGGGTGGGGCTCCTTATCTTAAACCTCTTTTACAACTCCTCTGCTCTGGCCTGAGCTGCCCTCACCATTCCTGTGGACAGGGTGCAGCGTGGGTAAATTTGAGTTCTAGAATTGCTCCCAGGGCCATTCACAGACTCAGAGCTCAAAGCATTTTCTCGCTCTGTGTCTGACAGTGCTTCCAGCTGGTTTTCCTCATGGAACCACCGTGCCAGGAGCTGCCTGGGTGTTCTTTTCCCACTGTTTTCACCAGTCTGTCTCATATATCCCACACCTGCCAGCTCTAGGATTTGGGTCCTTGCAGGAAGCTCCATCTCCTCTCCTGGTCTGTGTGGAAGCATATTCCCATTAATCCTGAGCATGGAGAGTTCTCCAGTGTTCCTCCCTGCTTCAAAGACGATATTCTGGGCCAGGACTTCTTGCATGCAGTGGGGTCATTCCTTTTTGATGCTGCAGTTCTGTCTCGGTTCACCTTGAGCCGTGTGGATAACAGGAATAAAAAGCTTCTTGCCCTGGGAGGCTTTGAGCCTGAGTGCCTCTGAATGGGTGACCCAGCCTGGTGCTTTTTGCCTGCTGTGCACTGTTCTCTTCTCTTTTTTCCCCACTTTTTATTTTTTTTATCCTCTCACAGAGAAGAAAATCCCTCATTGGAGAAGGAGGGGAGGCTCCAGTGCTTATTTTTTATGGGCGATTCAGTCACACTGCAAAAAAATGTAAGCGAGCAGCCTTTTTTTGGTTAAAGCTGTGCTTCAGAGCAGCTGATCTGTCTATTGGCAGTATTAGCTGGGCTGTATTTGGATTGTGGAGGAGTTGTTTCATAAATCGTCCTTCACTCCTGACCCCCAGCTGCCAAATCAGAGACAAGAGCAGAGAGTGGTGAATTCAGGGTGAATTTCCTTTGCTTTCCATAGCAGCCAGAACGGTGACAGGATGGTCCCTGGAATTATCCCTTAAAGATTTAGGACTTCTTTTGATAATTGCTGTTCGCTTTCAGTGCGAATAACTCAGGGTTTCCTCTGTGAACCCGAGTTGCTTGGCCAAGCAGTGACTCCAGTGCCATGTTTGTGACATTCCCAGGGCAACTTCTCCCCTTGTTGAGCTGCAGAGGTTTCAGGTTTTCCTTGCTGCTTTTCAGTTGTCTGATTAATTTCAACACGGACCCAATTTAAGTGGCTCTGATTGCAGGAAATTGCTGTGGCATGTGACACATGTCACAACAGTGCCGTGATTAAAGCCCCCGCGTGTCATTTACTGGCTGATTGAGCTAATCACACGGAGAGAGTGGGAAATGTGTGGAGAGGAACTGGCATTCCTTATTGTTAAGGGCTTTAAGCATCCTGAATTAAGAGTCTAAATAAATGACAGTTGGACTGGAGTTTCTTTCAGTTTACATTCTCCAGAGCTTGCAGCCAGTTCCCAAGTGTGGAGGCAGAGCTGCCTGGCTCCCGTTTGTGTCAGAACAGGCGGAATTTGGGACATTTAAATAGTGCTGAGCCTAAGGAGGGATCAAAACCAGCATTTAGTAGCAGAGTCTTCGTTAGGGTGAAGTGGGAATGCAAACTCCTTTCCTTCTTAATCCTTTTTGGTACATCTTCTGTTCCTGCCAACCCAGAGTGAACATCCTCACTCCAGAATTACTTGACATTGTGTGGTTTTGTGTTACTCCTCTGCAGTTAGAAAGGAAGAATGAATTTGGGGTCAAGTTTCTCAGTTTTACAAGTTTCCACCTCTGCTTTCTTGCTGTGCTTTCTGAATGCAGGGGTGAGCTCTGTGTCACAGAATTCTGCTGGCTGTGGGAGTGGCCTGGGATTGAACAGCAAATGTGATACTATTTTTCACTCCCAGTGGAAAAGTAAGGAGAAAAATAATTTCTGAGAAGGAAGACAATGAAGTTTCTTGGGCAGGAGTGAGTGTGAGATACTCTGGTGGACTGTGTCAGGCATAGAAGGTCCAAAGCTGCTGTGCCATCCGTTCATGCTTGTGTTTCAAACCTCTTTTTGCCTTTTTTCTCACCCTTTAGGTACAGAACCCTGGTCCTTCTATTTCATCAATGGCTTTCTGAATTTCAACGTGGTGTTTGTCCTGGCCCTGCTCGTGCTGCCTCTGACCTGTCTGATGGAGTGTCTGCTGCAGAAATTCCGTGGTGAGTGCAGGGCAGCTGGCAGAGCCAGACTCAGGAGAGTTTGCCTGCCAAAGAGCAGCTTTTCTTTATTGGAAGTGAAACTGGGAGCAGTGAAAACTTTTGGAACACCAGGAAAGTTGCTAGAGTTCATTAGAGTTCAGGATTGTTCCTTGCCTCCACCTCAGGAGGAAAAATGTATTATCAAAAGCAGGCCTGACAAGGTGTGTGGTTCCAAACCTTCATTCTGACATTTCGTGCATCAGGAATGGGCCAGGCAATGATCCTAAAGGGGAAAGAAGCTGTCCCTGGTGTTGTTCCCATCTTGTCTGCAGCTGGACACGGGTAGGAACCTTTCGGGATTGAAGCTGGACTGTCCCGTGCACTGTGGGTTTTTCAGCTGCCAGGCTCCCCATGCCCTGGGAAATGTCCCTTTGGGGGTGGATATAGTGGGAGTTAAAAAAAAGGAGGAACCAGAATATTCCCTACTCCACACTGGGCTTTTTCTTGAATAAAATGACATAAGTTTAAACACGTGACACTTGGTAAGTGACTCCAGAGGGGAAGTGTAAATTCTTCTCTGCTGTTTTCCTAGGGAAAATTCATCAAGTGTCAGCAGCAGCCTCCAGATTCATCAGCCCCGTCAGTGCTTTGCTCTCTCTCTGTTTTTTTTTTTTTACTGAATACAACAAACAGTAACACAATCGTCGATGAAAATGTATGTTAAGGGGTGTTTGCTTATATCTGTTCCTCGGCTGTGAGTGCCAACCTCTCAGAAAGCAGTAAAAGCTCAGTAGGAGCTCCTGTAAATGCAAGATTTCCTGCTGTTCGCCTGGTGTTCTTGTGCTTAACAGCAGGAGCAATTCTGCCAAGTGCTTTGTTCTTATTGTCTGTGAAATGCCGTTGGCTTAATTGCTTAACTCTGCTGTTGGGAGTAGTAAGGGGGTAGGAAAGGGACTGAAAATCGTCAGGCAGTGCAGAACCCTCCTCAGTGTGACTGAAATTCAGGGTAATTGTTGTTATTTTTGAATCTGTTATTTCCTCTGTTAAGCAGAAGGCGCCTGGGAGACCTCTCCTGCCGTTATTTTTGTAATGAGGCAATGAAGGCTGGGGACACTTCAGGCACTAAACAGCCCTTTGGAAGGGGAAGGGGAGATCCTGAGGAGGCCCTTTCTGATCTTTGTGTGTACAATGCCCAGCAGGAAACGCAGTACCTCTGTCTGCCTGTTCAGACCTGGCAGTTCTCGATGAGTTTTGTGTCTTGCTTGGATCCAGTAACACTTATTTTCTGCTTTTGGTCTTCCCAAGGCTGTGGGAATTGTCAGGATTGTAGGAATCTGCAAAAATCCTCTGAGGAAGATGCCCTGCTGGCTGTTTGGGTGTGTTACCTGCATTTTAGCAACAGGGGTGCTCAGAACAGGGTGTGGGGGGGGTGTCAAGAGTGGGCTTTGGGTGTGAGATAGGATTGTGCAAGAGAAGCAATTCTTGCATTACTCCTTTGCTGAGTTTTTGTTTCTTCCAGTTCAGAATCTGGGCCGTCCCTACTGGCTGACCCTGGCTCCCATGTACCTCTGGATCCTGATTTTCTTCAGCCAGCCCCACAAAGAAGAGAGGTTTCTCTTCCCCATCTATCCCCTCATCTGTCTCTCTGGTGCTGTGGCTCTCTCTGCTCTTCAGGTAAATGTTAGTGGTTTTTAATAGATAGCTGAGAATATTTCCCAGCCATTATTTCATGATGACTTTGAGTCGTTCTCCAATCCCAAGTGGGAACTCCTGGAGCTGTGATGTTGTAGTGCCAACACCACACAAAATCCAAGAGGGTTCAGTAACCTGCTGATGGAATTGTGCCTCCTTGGCTGTTCAGCTCTAGGGGCAGGAGTGTAGGAAATGCATTTTGTGTTGTGTTTTAGTAGGAATCCCTCACTGGGTTGAAGAAAGGAAAAGGGATCTCGTTTAAATGTTGGGAAATTGCATTGAACATTTGGAAGAGCCAGAAACTGGATGTTTAATAAACATCACTTGAAACACTTCACAGAGCAAAGCACTAATACAGATTGATATAAACCTTCCCAAAGCTCAGAGTTATTCATCTCCTGCTGTTAAAAAGGCTCAGGAATGCAGCCGGGAGTCCCTGCTGGAGCCTGTTCCAGCTGTTTGGCCTCATCCTGCTGGTCCTCCTCTGTCCTGCTGTGCAGCACTGCTGGAATTCCTGCCCACCCCTCAAATCACTCACCCTTGCCTTGCTCAGATGCTGTTCTCACTCTGGATCTCCACTCATTCCCCAGATGAGTTCCAGTCCTTGCATCCCCACAGCATCCAGCTCTGTGATGTCACCAGTTTTATGGCTCTGACAGAGAATTCCTCTGTGCTCTCAGAGCATCACAGGGCAATGTTTATTTACTTTTATTTGTGCCAAATACGGCTTTAGGAAAATTTCATGAACATTTCCTGCATACTTTACCACTGTTCGATGACGTTTTGTCCAGTATGGAGCATCCAGCTGAGAGTCTGGAACTGATTGCCCACCAGCAGGACAAGCTTGTCACTCTTCCCCTCCAAACCACGTGGATTTGGCTGTTATGAGAAAAATGCAAACAGGACAAGAGAAACAGAAACCAGCTGAGGGTGGGAAGTGAATAAGCACTCCTGCAGAACAGGAGGGAGGGACCAAGCCAAGGACTGGATGTGTTTCCTCCTGGGTATTCCCAGAAAGGCTTTTAAAGTAAAAAAACCTAAAGAGCTTTTCTTTTATTAATTTTTCTTTTATCAATTTTCCTTTTATCAGTTTCAGAGTGACTTAAAGCTGGATGCAGAATGTGCTCTGTGTTCTTTTACCCACTTCAAAGCTGTGGTTTGAGCAGGGTAAACAGCCATAGGTCACTCTGGAAATCTGGGTCATGGAGCTTAGACAGGAATTCAGTCCAGCATGGAAACTCAGGTGTGTCTGTGCAGGGAACTTCTGCAGAAGTGTTCCTGGTTCACCTGGGAACAGCCAAACTGGAGCCCTTGAGAGAGCACTTTAGGTCCAGAGGCCTTCCTAGGGAAAAGAGCTGAAAACTTCTTGAAATACCCCAAATTATCACTTAAATATGACTGAACCTTACGAGTTTCTGTGCATTTTTATGGCTCTGAATTAAAAAAGCCCAGAGATCTGGTGGGAGATTCACTGTTGTAAAGTCTTGATGAAAAATAAGAATTTTGCTGAGCAGATCAGAGTTGGAGTAACTTTATATTGTCTCTTTTTTTTCTTACTCTTCCCTGAGAAATGTTACCACTTCATCTTCCAGCGCTACCCGCCTGGAACACTACACAGTGTCCTCCAACTGGCTGGCCCTGGGGACTGTCTTCCTCTTTGGCCTTTTGTCACTGTCACGTTCTGTTGCCTTATTCAGAGGTTGGTATTTCAGATTCGCTCTCTGCTCTCCTGGCCTTTGGGCTCAAGGGTTGCAAAAGTTGTGCTGCTTTGCCTGTAGAAATCAGGAACCTTGAGAAGTTTGGATGTCGCTGCTGCAGGGGAAGGAATTAGTTCTGATGGTCACCATTAATTAATTATTAATGATGTATTCATCCATATATGTATGAGTGGATCACCGGAATTACATCACTTAAAAATCCTCTGCCCTTCACCTTCCACCAGCACAGCTCCACTGATCTAAAACCTGACTGGTATTAAAGCAGGTATTTCAACTTGCAGATAGATAATCCCACTTGGAAAAGCATTTTCCTGTGTAAAACTTGAATTAGGTGCACGAGTCCTTAACGGAGATGGATTGGACATTTCTGGAATCAGAGCCTTCCCACCTCACCAGTGTTTTTTGGGGTTTTGGTGGCCATTGTCAGCCAGGACAGGGGAATGAGAATAAAATTGGTAGGGCACAAGCACTGCTAGAGGAGAGGGAGTTTTGGAATCCATAGACCAGTTCATTTATTCAGTTGAGTTATCAGTTAAAAATGTATGTACGAAACAATCTTTTGAAAGCTTTCATTAAATGCCCCTCTTACTTTAACCTTATTCATGACTTTCTGCCTTCCACAGGCTACCACGGGCCCCTGGACCTGTACCCGGAGTTCCACAGGATTGCCACTGACCCCAGCATTCACACGGTGCCCGAGGGGAGACCAGTCAATGTCTGTGTGGGCAAGGAGTGGCACAGGTTCCCCAGCAGCTTCCTGCTGCCAGACAAGTGAGTGCTGCAATGGAAAAGGTGCAGGTTGGTGAGATGGATAACGAGGGGCATCATAATGAGGGGGGTGATCATGCATGTGGGTAACCCTCAGGACCTTGGATCTCTGTTGTCGCCAGCAGCAGTGTCACAAACAGTGGTAAAGTACCCAAACCGAAGGATTCTGAAGGGTTTTTGTCAGCACATTGGCCACAAGCTCCAGGGAATCTGTGGTGTGCCTGCTTCTTTAGCTGCCCACCCTTGGAATGGTGTCCTTGGTTCTGCTTTTGGTGCTCTCCACACAAAATGCTTTCCCTGTTCTCCGCAGTTGGCAGCTCCAGTTCATCCTGTCGGAGTTCCGGGGCCAGCTGCCCAAACCCTTTGCCAAGGGACCCATGGCCACACGGATCATTCCCACGGACATGAATGACCAGAACAAGGAGGAGCCATCTCGATATGTGAGGATTTATTGCCGGTTCCTTTCCCTTCCCTCACTGTATAATTTGAATTAATGTAATGCCTCTGAGTGGATCTCCCCATTTCTGTTTCCTGGGGAGTTCCAAACCAAAAATGGTCCCTCTGTAGCACTTGGAAATCTCCCCATTCTTGTGAGTGGTTTCTGTTTGCCTTCCATCTGCCAATTTTAAAACATAATGATAATAAAAGAAGCAGCAGAAGTAATAACTCCTAATTACTGCAGTTTTGGGTTTAGTGTGGTGTGTTAATGTGATCACAGGAATGAGTAGTTTGAAGTCCCCCACAGAAAATATTTGTCACTGAGCAGGAATTGAAATTTCCCTCTTCTATTTGTTTTTAAATATAAAACTATTCATCATATTTGCAACTGAGGAGGAGGAACTTAATTTGGAACTTAATTGCATTAGTGATTTCAGTGGGAATCTGCTAAGATAACATATATTGGTATTATTGATTTATTTTCTGGTTGGACTAAACTAAACCAGTGCACAAATAGGAATATTTTAGAATGATTGCTAGCTAGCATGTTTAAAATTACTAACAGGTTAAGTCTTGGCAACCTTCTGGGTTAAAACTCTTATTTTGAGGCTCATTATGTGGTTACTGGAAAGGGGATGGAGGCGTGTTCCCACCTGAGAGGAGCTGTCTGCTGCAGTGCATTTAATTTATGAAATCCTTAACTGGGGCTTATTTTTAGCACAGACAGCTGGCTGCTGCACAGCCTGTGACTAATGGAGCAAAACACACTTTTGTTTCATGCTTGTTCCTTAATGTCACCCTACAACTTTGTTATTTCTCGTGCAAGCTTAAGGGCCTAGGACTTCAGAAATCAGAAATTAAACGGGGTTAAAACTCTTACTTATGACCTGCTAATTACACCAAGAGATCAAGATCTTTCCCCAAATTTAGTGAGTACAGGCACACTCAGATTTAAAAAAAAGATAGAAGAATAATTAGCAAGAACTGGTCAGGACTGTGAGAGTGAATAAATCCAAATAGCACGAGGTTCTTGGTCATTTAAAGGGGAGAAAACAAAGGGTTCAGGAGAATTATCTGAGCCAGGGATAAAACCAATTAATGGCTGCAGATCTCACTGTTTCAGGTGTGAGTATCTATTACTGCTCTGCTTGGCAATGGAAGAGTGAACCTCAGTGTTTCTGTTGCTATGAGACACTGGGGAAAGAGTGATTTGATCTTGTTTTGCAATCTCTCCTTCCTTAATCACATTGAGCAGCACTTACCTTGCACTTGCCCGGCTGGGGAGGTGCATTTGTCTCTGAAACTGCTAAGAAAGAGATAAGGAGTGTTATTTCTTACCGAGATACATCCAAGCAGGACCAGCAGATTAGGCCTAAAAGCTGTTAACAACAGCTGACTTCAGACAAAGGGGTTTTCAAGCACTTTCTTTTCACTTCTTACACCATCCACACCCCATGGCAGCAGCAGATGTGCCCTTAGCTCCAGCTCTGTGCCGTTCCCACTCCTGTCAGTCAGGATGGGATCCAGTTTAGCTCTCCTCCACTTGGCAGAGCAGTTGCATCAAATAAAGAAAGAGTGGGAGGAGGAAAAGGAAAGAGGAACAGAAGAGGAGAGGATGTAATTTAGAAATCCCTCGCAGCTTTGTTCACTAAGACTCATTCCTTTCTTTCGTTTCAAGGTCTGTGCATCCCCCAAGTCTTGTGTAAATCCCCAGCTCAGTGCAGAGGTGCTGTGTTGGCCCTCTGAGCAGGAGGAATATCATGCTTGGCTTCACTGTAACTTGTGAAAATACAAGGGAAACCTGTCTTGCACCTGGAATTTGAAGTCCCAGCTCTTTTAGGGCAGCATTTAGGATGAGACAAGTGAGATCCTTGAGGCAGCAACTTGTCTTTCTCTGAATGATTCTACATCACTTCCAGAAAAACTTGGTTAGTGGTTTGGGAGTCCTCCTGCTAATGAGCCAGAACCTCTCCCAGGGCCTGGAATGTTCCTCTCACACAGAGGAAGAAGTGGATTCAGCATCCTCAGCTGTGTTTCCTGTGGTGTAATTTCATTTGCCACTCAGTTGTGATGCCACGGAGCCATCTGCTATCCACCTAATTAAATTGTTTTCAGCCTAAATTGTTACATGAAGCCCCAAAGATGCTTCAGAAAAGGGATCTCAAGCATGGCCAAGGAAGTTGGCAGTAAAATGTTGTGGGAGAGAGAACTGAACCTCCCTGAAGGAAGAGTTTGAGGGGGTAAGGCAGGATAAGACAAAGGATTCCCAGCACGAAGGGGGAGGTTTCATAACGTGAGTCTCCTGTTGGATTGCCCCACAAAGGCTTTGCTTGAAAACATTCAAATTCTGTTACCTGTGTCCTGCAGGAAGCATTTCACCTGTTGCTAGAAATGTAACCCTCTTTTCATGGCTGTCAATGAACACAGACAACCAAAGCTGCAGGAAATGAACCACAGGAATGTCTGTCTTCCTGCAGATTGACGTTTCCAAGTGCCACTACCTGGTGGACTTGGACACAGCAACGGAGAGCCCGCGGGAGCCCAGGTACTCCTCCAACAAAGAAGAGTGGGTGACCATTGCCTACAAGCCATTCCTTGATGCTTCCAGGTAGGATTTGCACTTTGGAGAGGGAGGGATGAGGGCTGGCAGTCTGTGATTTCTGTTTGCCAAAGTGGACAGGGAGGAGAGATCCGTTGGCAAATCCAATTTCCAGCAGAGTGGAACCTTTGTCAAACTCCTGCTTGTAAAATTTATGAGCTGAGTTGCTTTAGAGGGTGAAACCCTGCGAGGAGGGTGGTGAGAAGGAGTATTTTTATGAAGAAATAAACAATTTCTTTATAAAGCCTCCTGCTGAAGCAATGTTTTTTGGGTTTGAGGTGGATGTCGCCTCCTCCCAGGAGACTTTTCACTCTGTCTTGTCCCAGCCAAATTCAAGACAGGTATAAATCAGTCTCAGAGGGGATGAGCTCTTCAAAATTTTATGAAAGCTGGCAGGCAGAGAGAGGAGGCAGTCAGCAGGGCCACACCTTTACTGGGCACCAGAAAATCCATGGAAGAGATCACTGCTGGAATCTGTTCTGCAGTAGTTGTGCTGCTCACTGAACAACTTGCTGGTGTGTCTGTGAGAAGCAGAGGTGGGATTTGTTCTCCTCCAGGCTGACAGGGGATGGGATCAGGGTTATCAGGCTGGGAGTGTTGTTCATACATGCCTGCAGATACAGGAACACTCAGCTGCATGAGGATCTTATTTAGTCCTTTAGAGCTCTGGCCGTGAAGGTGTCACACCAGGACAGAGGGGCTGGCTGGAAAAACCTCTGTAAAATCTAACCCAGAGTTCAGTGCCCTCCTGTTTTCCATGAGAGACCTTGTGACTTCCTGGTACTTGGACCCTCCAGGGAGTGGGGCTAGGACGAGCAGTGGGAAGGAGTGAAAATGTTCAAGAGCTCCCAGGAGAGCTCTGGTGTTCCCAGCTTGCTGACACAAACAACTTCTCCTGGCAAGGTCTCCCCGTGAACTGTATTTTCCAAGAGAACCTGCTGCTACATTTGGGCAGGACTTTGGGAAGTTTGGCCAATGAGTTTTATTAATGAGGCAGTTGAAGCATCAAAGGCACTCCTTGTGCAGAGGATTTGCCCTTAAATGTGCATTTTTGCTTTAAAGCCACATTTGTGTGTTCCTGGCTGGCATCTCACACCCAGCACCTGCTTCCAGTGCCTTGGAAACAGCCCTTGCTCCCTCCGAAGTGTAAAACCACTATGAAAATGCAGCTTTTTGGGGTTTTATCATAGCTAGTGAGGAACAGAGGTGTCACTTGGGAGCTGAGTGAAGAGTTCAGGTTTGCAGCTCAGTGGTTGCAGAGCAAGGGGTAAAAAAACCCAAACCCCATCAAGCACCTCCCCAGCTCAGCCCAAAGTGCAGCTCTTGTGTGGAAATAAATGAAATAAATGACCCCAGCAGCCCAGCTCAGTCCTGCTGCACTGGAGGCTTCTGGGGCTCACTGCGAGTCTCCCATTGACGTCAGCAAGTGCAAATGTAAATCTCAGCTGGCTCTGATAAATGCTGCTGCTAATTGAATTAGAGAGCACTCCGAGCCACCAGCTAATTATGCTCCTCAGGAAGCTGCTTTGCCAAGGTCCATTTAATTCTATATTGGCTGAGCGCTCCGAATCTGGCACACAAAAGGGGAAATATATCACAGCTCCCCTCTGAGGAGCACATATTTTCCAGCTCTTTAGGCTGAGCCTTCTGCTTGCTCCACACACTTGGGTTTTCCATCAAAAAAAAAAAAAATTCTTAGTGCAAAATTAATGATTGGGTCACCTTGTTTGAGCATAGCATTACCCTGGTTTGATGAGAGCCTGTCTCATTCCCTTTAATGGTGTTTTCCTCTAGCTGTTTTCCCTGGTTTTATTTTAAAAGTAGCTGAATTACTTCTGAAATGTGTGTGTTGGTACAGAATTTAACCCCTAGAGGAAGTGCAAATGTTAAAGGGTTTTCAGAGAGCTTTGATCCTGAGCTTCTTGTGGCTGGGAGGCGCTGGGACCTGCCCCTGTGGCACTGGGACCTGCCCCTGTGGCACTGGGACCTGCCCCTGTGGCAGAGGTTCAGCTCCCTCCTGCCATTCCCTGCTCTTCTCCCTCCTCCTGCCTCTCTCTGAACGCTGCTGGCACCAAATTCAGGTTACCCAATGCAGTTTGGGAGGAATCTCTCACACTGCAGGTATCCACGTGCTGCTGTTCCATGGAAGTCTGTGAATTTGGGAAGGGGGACTGGAACATCTTCACTTGGGATTTCCTTCCATCCCACAGCAGCCTCCTCTGGCACTGCTGGAACAGAATTGAGTTGCTTTTCCTGAAATTCAGGCAGAAGAGGCTCAGCTCCAAGGGTTGCTGTGGTTCCAGCTCTGGTCACGGAGCATCTCTGTGGAGATGCATCTCTGGCTCCTGTCACGTCTCTGCCTTAGCTGGGAGCTGCTCTGTCCTGCAGCAGTGCCTCCTTCAGAACCCAGAAAACCTGGAAAAACAGACCCTGCTCACCCAGCTTGGAGTGATCATGGCCCTGCTCCTGCAGCCTGGGAGCTGAGTGCTGATTAAGGCTCCACACACTCGAGTCTCTGGGGGACAAATTTAGCAGCAAATGCAAATAGAACATTAAATATATTCCTGTCATCTGTCACCCAGCCCCTTCCCTGTGCCATCTGCTGTCTGAGGTGGCTGAGCCCAACACAGAGAGGTGACAGGAGGTGAAGGTTCCCCGTCCCTGAGCAGGGAGGGGACCATGAGGATGCAGGAGCTGCCTGATCCCAGCTGAGCCCAGCCAGGCTGTGCAGGAGCCCCAGGAGCCCCTGGGGAGATGCAGCTCCAGTGGCAGTTCCTGCCATTGTTTTCCAGCTATATTTGAAAGATCTCCAGTGCTGCCTTACAACAAGCAAACGAAACACAACTCATCTTTCTGCTGAAAAAATTACTCGAATGGGATGTCCAGAACAGCAGAGCTGGGGGTTGAAGTGACCAGCAAGTGTGAGCCATCCCTGACCACTCAACAATCCAAACTGGAGTGCTGCTGCTGCTTTTCCGAGCTCTGTGTGCCTGGGGTTACACTTGTGGCTGGCAAGCGTTGGTATTTCCCATCCAGTTGACCTTAAAGACATAAAGGGAGAAGCTGCAGTGCTGAGGAAGCAAAACTCTGCCTCAGCCCCAATTTCAGTGAGTTGCTCAAATTTTTGAAGCTTCACAAAGCTCAGAGCTGCTGCTGAAGGACGTTTTATTTGTCCACTTCACACTGAAACCTGGACTTTATCATTAGTGAGAGAATACATCCATTCAGAATGCTCTCAGCCAGCACAGCTCCAGCAATTAGCAACCCAATCAGAGGTGCTAATTTCACCCAGCCATCATTAAGCCCTCCGTGCTCCACTGGTCCAGTTTTTGAAAGGCTGTGAAATGCCAGCTCCCAGCACTGGCAGGACATGGAGTGAGTGTGGGCTGCAGAGCTGCCCAGCCCTCTGTAATTCAGTATTTCCACAGAAGATCAGCTCAAGAGCCAAACTTCAAAACGCCAGTGCCCATTAAAGCTGCTTTTTGCTCCTCAGAGAGGTGTGGGGAAAAGGCAGCCAGAAAGATGGGATGGAAAGGAGATTCCAGGAGGGAAATGCAGCCTTTCACCTTCCCAGTGCCCTGAGGGACAGGGCTGTGGCATCCAAGGTCCCCTGGATGCTGATATTTGGGATTTTAAATTTCTTCCAATAATTACAGCACCTTCCTGCCCTCTGTCCCCCTCAATCCTGCAGGGAATGGATGGTGGGCATGAGGCTGCTGCTCTTAGTGACAGAAACCAGCTCTGGTCGTGCCAACAAGGAGAGAATTGGGCACTTAAAAGCGTTTTGCTTTTCCTTTCTGGTTTTTCAGGTCCTCGCGGCTGCTGCGGGCGTTCTACATCCCCCTGCTGTCGGAGCAGTACACGTGGTACGCCAACTACACCATCCTGAAACCCCGCAGGAAGCAAGCCAGGAAAAAAATGGGAGGCTAGGAACACACCTGGGCCAGCAAAAAAAAAACCCCAAAGCATCTGCTGGCACTCTTGGACAGCTCCCTGTGTGAAGGATGGTGCTGGGAGGATTCCCCGATGAGCTCTGGCAGCCTCTGCTCCTCTGTCAGGGCTCTGCTCTGCCTCAAGCCATTGGAAAATCCAGCAGCCACCTATGGATGTGTTATCCCTGCTGCTCCCTGTGTTGTTCTCTCTTACGCCGGAGAAGAGAAAAATGGAAAATAAAAAGGGGGTGGCACCGCCAGGTTCTGCTCCAGGCTGCAAATCTGGGAAAATCCAGCTCAAATTCTCTCTGTCTCTCCCCCACCCACCCCCCCCCACTGTCCTCACCTGCTCAAGCAGTGCTTTTTTTCACCCAGGGAGTTTTTTTTCCAGGTAACAAAGCTTAGGAATTTTCCTTTTCCAAGGGGAAAAGAGGAAAAACACCTGACTGACAATGAACTGGAATGCACTGAATCTCAAGGAATGAAGCATCATGCACCACAGAGGAACAGCCTAAAGCTGCTCTGTCCAGGAGAAATTTCCAAGGATAAACCTGTGCTTTTGGGAACAAAAAACCCAAACTGAGACAATTATGTGTTTAATGGGATCAGAGTGTTCGTGTTATCTGTGAAGCCAAGTGTTTGTTTGCTATTTATAATGATTTTTTCAAGATCCTTTGAACTCTAGTTGTCAGCATCTTAAAAATTCTGGAATCATCCAGAGAGGAGAAGGATAAATCCTTTTTTTTTTTTTTGCAGTTCTGTTTCCCAGAATAGCCAGGATGTGTTACGTGGGTCCAACATGCCTCAGAGCAGTGCTGTGCTTATTCCATCTCCATTTTCAAACGTGCAGCATCACCAGCTGGATGGAAGGAGCTGTTCTCGCTCACACCCCTGGGATTCTGTGGGGATGGGATGGGGTGGAGCAGAGGAGGAGTTCTGCCCCATGGTGTGACTGTGGTTGGGTTGGTGTGAGCAGGGGGATCAGGGAGCAGATTTGGGATCCAGAAAAGCTCTGGGGATCCATGTGTTGGATGCAGGGCTCAGCAGGGTGGGAAGGCTGTGATCCCACCTGATCCTGCTGGGACAGAGCAGGAGGAGCTGCATGAGCAGCAAGGCTGGGCTGTGTCATAGGATCAACTTTACAAACACAGGGAGAGGTTCTGAATCCCTGCATGGCACCAAGGAGGAGGTTTTTAATGTTTGTGCTACAAACAGTGCCCAGCCTGGAGTCTGGATGGTCACACCATGGAGAATCCCACTGCACCCCACTCCCTGGAGCAGCAGCTGGAAGCTGAGGCACTAAATTCAGGTTTAGGGTGGTGTCTAAGTTGTGCCATCCTTAGGGAAGTGGATTTCATCCCATGCAAGTCTCCCCCTCCCTGAGTGTCAGCTGTGGAGCTCTGAGGTGTCCCAGGAATGTGGCTGGGATGAGCTGTTCTGGGAGGGCAGAGCTGCCACCAGAGTTTTGTGTCCGTGTCCATCATCTCCCCTCTCCCTCCAGCCAGCTCTGCCCTCGCTGAAGTTTTACCCAGGGCTCTCCAGTGCCAGTGAATCCAGACCAGAACTCCTGCCCTGCTTGTTGCCTCTTCCCTTGCTGCCCCCGACCTGAACTCAAATAAAGCGACCGATGCAGCTCAAGCAGTGATGGCAGCAGCTCTGTGGTCCCATGTCCCAGCCCATCACCACGTGTTTGGTGTGAACACAGCGCAGTAAACACCCATTGGAAACCACTGTGGCTGCTCCACCTTTCTTTCCAGCTGGATTCCTGTTCTGGAGTGATGCTTGGGAACTGATAAGTTCACAATAATGGGGAGTTAGCAATGTTTTCCAGAGCAAACACAGGTGCAGTGTTGTCCCTCACTGTCCTGCAATCCGTGAATTCTGCTGGGGAGGTGGATTACTGGGTGAGTGTTAAACATGACAGAGAAAACAGGCTTCAGCCTCCTTTTCACAGAAAGGGTGAAGCTTCCCTGATGTCTGATAGTCCTTGTGGCATTGGTGTAACCTTTGTCCAGCCCAGAGTGAGCAAAGAGGAATTCTGTGTTGAAATGAGCTGGTTGGAAAGGCTCTGAGGGTGGGGAGCTGATCCCTGAAATTACCCAGCCTCAGAACACCCTGTGCAGGTGCTGCCCAGCCCAGCCCTGTTCTCTCGCTCTTGCACAAAGACGAGGCTGTTTTGACCTTTCCTGTTTTTCGTCCTCCCCTCGGAGCTGCCTGGGGAAGCTCCAACACTTTGAGTCAGCAAGAAACAGCTCCAGGGCCTCTGGATGTGGGGTTGGTGATGGATTCACAGTGCCAGGTCTGGTTTGGGACCTGCTCAGTGGTCCATGGCATGGCAGAGTTGTGGTTTCACCTTGATTTTGGGGACAGGTGGCTTTTCCACATCCCTGGCATCCTGTCCCTGTGGCACCCACAGGAAGGTGCAGCCCTTCCCTGCCTCTCCCAGAGCGTTGTCCCAGAGGCTCCTGGTGCTCCACGTGCTGCAGCTGTGAGAATCCAAAGGGTCAAAGCAAGGAGTGCAATTCCCAGGCTCTTTGGCTCTTCACCTTCCCAGCTTCCCGGGAATCTGCTCCCGGGACAGGAGCTTTCCAGCAGCTCTGTGCAGTTCTGGCTGGATCACGCCATAAACAAGCCCAAACCCTATTATTAGACCCTGGAAACTGCTGCCTTAGAGACAGGTTTGCTTATAAATATCCATCATTTTCTCGCTGGCTCTTCAAAGCTGGCAAGGAGAAGGGATCTCTGCTTGCCCAGAACCTGCCTGCCCCTGCTCTTGGAGCTTCTCCCCACCTGAGCTCATCCTTCCAGCCCCCCAAGTTCCAGCTGTGGGGATGAGACACCCACCCCAAGTGTCAGCAGGGTGGCGAATCCCAGCCGTTTCTGTGATCCTTCAGCTCTCCTTGCTCCCTGCCCAGCCTCCTCTGCAGCTGCTGGTCAGTGGTGGCAGGGTTTTAATCCCCTGTCCCTCCTTTTCAACCTCAAGGGTCCCTGGTGGGGACCTTGCTGGGTTTAACCCCGCTCCTGGCCGGGAAGCGCTGCTCCAGCTCTTCCTCGGGCTCCCGGGAGAGGGCATCGTGCTCCAGGAGAACTGGGAAGAGCCGGGTGCTGAGGGCTGAAATCCTGGGCATGGGGTGGGGAATTGGGGCTTTTGCTGCAGGTAAAACTTGGGATTTCAGGGTGGAAGCTGCAGCCTCTGTGCTGCCCTGAAGGAGCTGGTGCTGAATTTTTGCCCTCCCCACTGCCACAGTGATCTGTCCCTGTTGCTGTGACAGCACTGGGGGTTCAGTTTTAGGTGTTTTTGGGTGTTTTGTGGCAGCCACACCCGAGTGAGGAGGTGGCAGCAGCTCCTCTATGGCTGGAGAGGGGGAACATCCCTCCCTTTGTGTCCCTGGGGAGTCTCCACCGCTGCCATGGAGCAACACTTCCCTGCCTAATTGGGATAATTCCTGGATCTCATTTTCCGCAGAGAGCTGACACTTATTGACAGATAATCCATGTCTGTATGGAAAACTCGTGATTAATTGCTTCCTCTCAGTTGGGCTCCCTGGCCTCTGTCTCTCTTTGTTTGCTGACAAACATTTCATCTCCCTGGCAGTCCAAAAGAAAAAGTTGTGGGAGCTGCTGGGGAATCCAGGGCTGTGCTTGTCCTTCCCAGCAATGGCAGGCCTGGAGAGGGGAATCATTGAGAAGGATTAGGTGCGATCCTTATTCACCTTTTTGAGCCCAAATAGGTGAGAGGGAACAGTAATTTATGAGAGAAATGGGTGGTCTGACTTCTCCATGTTGTGAAAATCAGGAGAACGAGGCAGAACAAACCATAGGAGCTTTTCATTTTCCTTTTTTACTTCATAAAAACTCGCTGGGATTTTGGCTGCAGCGTGTATCCCATGGTTTTCAGGCAGGGAGGTATTTTAAATGTTAAATACAGGGAAAGAAAAGATTTCCGGGAGCTCACCAACAGTGTCAGGGTTAACGGGGCTGCCTCTGAAATGTCACCTGGGCTCTGACGTGCCTCTGGTGCATGAATGATTTACAGGAACAGCAGCACCGAGCTGGGCCTGTCAGATGATCCAGAGCTGTGTTCCCACCCCCAAAATCTGCTTTTCCCCTCAGCTGTCTGGCAGTCCCCACGCAGGGCCCTGCACCAGGAAAGGGCTGTGCATGGGAAGGGGGGTGAATTTGGGCATTTTTTGCACCTCTGTGTGACCAGGGACAGGCTGGAGCTGTGTCAGGGGAGGTTTAGGTTGGATATCAGGACAACCAGAGGGTGCTGGGCACAGAGAATGGTCCCGGCCCTGAGGCTGCCAGAGCTCCAGGAGCGTTTGGACACCGCTCCCAGGGATGCCCAGGGTGGAATTTTGGGGTGTCTGCGCAGGGCCAGGAGCTGGATTTGATGATCCTTGTGTGTCCCTTCCGTTCAGGATATTCTATGGATCTATTATTTTTGCTGGTGAGTTCACAGATGCGTTCCTGTGGACTCTGCCCCTCCCAGAGGGCTGATGAAAACTGTTGATGTGTTTTTGTGCTGGGTTCTTCACGCCCTAAATAGCTCTGGCCAGTTCTGCCTCAGCTGACTGAAGTGCTGATGGTGCTTGGACAGCAAATTCTGCTGAGGGAAACTGGTGCAGGCAAAAGCTGATTCGTGCAACCTCTTGAGAGGACTCCTTGGTAAAAGAGGGCAGGGAGGGTCCAGCATCTCCCCAGGAGGAGCCGGGCTTGGTTTCCTGCTCTGCTGGAGCACTCCGTGTTCCTGGTGCTCCGTTCTGACTCCAGGGGTGTGGAGAACCCATTCCCTGCCATGGGAATTCCCTGGATGTTTGCAGCTCCCCTCTGGGATCCCTTTGCCCGTGAACAGAGCCATTGTGCAGATCAATCACCCAGTGCCACCTTCCAGAAATATTTGCTGAGAGACTTCCTTGTGTTTTGTGTTCCTGCTGGCTTGGGAGGGCTCCTCCTCTGCGCCAGAGCTGCCCTCACCAAAAAGGAGGATGAGCTGGCTTTTCCCCTTAACCAGTCAATATTTACTCTCCCAGGCAAGCTGTTAAAATGCTGCTGCTCTCTTGTTTTTGGTGTTTGTTTCTCCTGCCTTGCTGGAATCTTGCCCCAGAGTCTCCCACACTGGCAGCTTTTGTTTGTGCAGCAGGGACACGTGGGTGTTCCTAAAGACGGGGTTGGGGGAGCCTTCCAGGGACTGCCAGGTCATGTTTGCATCTTCTCCTCTGTGTATGGGGTGTGTTCCAGCCCATCTGCCCCAAGGAAGGCTGGGGCTGGGGAAGGGAAAGCCATGGCATCATTTGTCCAATCCCAAGGTGAAATCTCGAGAGGAAGCCACATTTGTTCAAACCCAAAATGGAATCCTGCTTCCACAAAAATCCAGGAGGAAAGGTGACAAGGTTGGTCTCCAGCAGCAGGTTTTTTAGGAGTCCTGATAAACAAACTTTGCAGAGCCCCATCCAAAAGGATTTTTGGTGTGTTCACCCCTCGTGTGTAACATTAGCTGGAGCTTTGTCACTGCAAGTCCTTGGCCTCTTCATTTTTAATTATTGAAACACTTAATTTCCCTATTTCTGCAATTCCACTGATCCCCAAGAATTTTTTTTCCCAGCGAGGAATGACATTTGCTGCCCTGCCTTTCAGTGCAGCGTTGCCTTTCTGCTTCACTAACGAGAGGCTTGAAGATCCTCCCTGGCAAAGATCCTCCCTGGCAAACTGTTGGATTTGTTAAAGTTGTTTGGCTCCAGCAGGAAACTTTTCTCCTGCACTGGTAGGGGAAGGCAGCCTGGTCCTTAATTGCTTTCTGCAGCTTGGCCAAGTGAAATCCATCTCTGTGCCCTCGGAGCTGAAGCCAAAAAAAATATCCCCAATGGTCCCTTGTGCTGTGTAACTCCTCTCTGGGTGAGCCTGTTTCCAAGGGCCTGTGTCTCCCTTCCTCTGGAGGAGGAAGATTTAAAGCTCTTGTGTGCAGGAGGGCTCCACGTTGGTTTTGAAGGGTGCTTTGCACCAGTTTATCCTCGTTTAGTTCTGCCTCAGAAAGGAGAAATCATTGGGAAAAAAGGTGTTTGTTTTACCTTTTGGCACCAGCTGGATTCATCTCTCCTGTTGGGAATTATTTGCCCAATTCATCAGTTTTAGTTTGGTTTCTGCTCTGCCCTTTGCACTTTTAACTATTTTGAGGGGTTTATTTAAAATCCCAGTTCTGTAATTTCTTACCCCTCACTGGTGGAGTCAGAAGTACGAGGCACACAGGGTGGGGAGTGGGGAGAATAAATCCGGGAAGCCTTGACAAGAATCGTGGAATCTGTGTGGAAAACCATGGAACTTTTTCGGTTGCTGTTTATACCCCTGCAGGGGAGGGAGGGGAGTACAGCCCCAAATCCAGGTGGTTGTGGTTCTGCCTCTTCAGTGGGAATGGTTCCCTGAACTTCTCAGGTCAAAGCCCAGGCTGGACTGAGTTTGAATAACGTGATGAGGACCTTTCAAACTCAAAGAGGGAAAATTCCGATTGGATATTGGAAATAAATTCCTCCGTGTGAGGGTGGGGAGGCCCTGGAATTGATTTCCCAGAGAAGCTGTGGCTGCCCCATTCCTGGAAGTGTCCAAGGCCAGGCTGGAGCCACTGGAAGGTGTCCCTGCCGAAGGTGGGGGGTGGAATGGGATGGGATTTAAGGTCCCTTCCCCGCCCCAAACCATTCCAGGATGCCAGGAGCACTGGGGCAGAGTGAAAACGGGGCACTGCTGGTGCAGCTGTGCAGCACACAGGTCTCCTCTTGCACAACTCCCGGGGCTCTGTCCCAGAGCATTTGTGTGCCCCAGCCCCTCTGGGAGCTGTTTGGCAAGGAGGGAAATCAGCTTCCAGTCCCTGCTTCCCTCCAGCTCCCCTGGGAGATGGGGCACAGGAGTTGGGATGGAGGGAAAAGGATCTTCCAGCTCATACAAATGTTGGATAATCCCTCCAGAAATGCTGTGGCCCAGCTTTCCTGAAGGCAAACTTTGGGCTCTTCCCATCCCTTTGACCCATGGTCATTTTCAAAGCTTAAGCGGAATTTTTCAGGTGGTTCCAGCTTGACTTGGTGTGTGATTAATGAGCAACTATGAGCAGATATAAATAATAGTGGATTTAAGTGTGTATGGATGCTATAATTAAAAGCTCTATTACAATATTTATTAATATTTAATTATAGATGTCAAAGGTTGCTCTGTAATTCTGTAGCACTTGACGGATCTTCCTGGGGAGGGAGCAGCTCCTCTGTGTAATTCCAGCAGTGTTTAGGGGATAAAGCCCTGCTGTGGGTCTCCACGTGGGATCTGAGCAGCTGGAGCTGTCACCTTGCTGGAAGGGCCTGCTTTTCATGGTGCTTTCCTTCTGTAGGGACACTTGGAGTCTTCCCAGAAGATTTGTCCCGTAGCAGGGCAGAACAGAGCTTGGCTGAAGCCTCGTCCTCACAATCTGGTGAGAAAAATCAGGTTTTTCCCAGTTGTATTTTAACCCCGCTGGCTGTGAAGGGTTTGGATTCTTTTAAAATTTTTTTTGGTTATAAAATAAGGACTTCCACATCCTGTTTAAAGGAAAAAAAAAACACTTCATGGAGGATTTGTGCCCTGCAGGCTCGGCTGTGCTGTGTCCAGCATCACCCCTGACACAGAAAATCCTCCAGCAAACCTTTGGCCTCGCCCTTGTGACAGAAACCCAGGGGAGAGGGCACCACTGGCACCAAACTCAGCAGCTGGTCCTGGCTCCAGAGCCCGGGTGCTGCAGCTCAGAGGCTCGGGGCTGTCAGCTGCCTCTGCTCTTAGGAAATGTTTTGGCTGTTTCTGTGTAGATACAGCCCAAAATAACCCCTCACACGCTGCCTTCAGCTCCAAAACCACTGTGTGTTCTGTGAAACCCACCCTGCCCCAGATCCCTGGTGGGTTTGGGAAGGCCTTTGCACAGGATCAGTCCCCGGGAGGGAAATATCCTGACTTTTTTTTTTTTTTTTTTTTCTATTTTCTGGACCAGGCATCACTCTGAAGGATTGTCCCCAAAACCTGGGGCAGGTGGTGATAAAAAAGAGCTTTTCAGTGTCACTTAGTCTGTTCCCAGAGCTCTCCCTTGCGCTTGGGTCACCCCACCCCATCCCATCTCATCCCGGGCTTTCTGCCCCCAAACCATAATCTGGACATTTAATCTGCTGCAGGTGTGGAGGAGCCAAAGGTGGGCAGGGGGACGGCGCAGCTGGGGGCAAAGGGCTCCAATTACCCAAATTGGCACCACCTGTGTGCGCTGAGGGCTCCGAGGGTGCCCCGGGGCCGAGCTGGGTTTGCTGCTCCCGTGGAGGCGAGGCTGGAGGAGCTTTAGGATTGTCAGGTGGAGGTTTGTTCCTTTTTGTGTTCCTTTCTTACCTTGATTTCAGAGGGGAGGGTCGCTCCTAGGTCATGGGTTCTTTTGGTTACCAGCCGAAATGTGTGGCTGTTTCCCTTTTCTCCTTTATTTCTGACTCTTTTCTGAGCCTCTTCAGGAGGTCTCTGGGTCTGGAAATGTTTCCCCCATGCTCCAGTGACCCAGCTGGGAGCAATGCAGAGCTCCCGGTGCTGCCCCAGAGCTGCCTTCCCCTGTGGGTCTCTCCAGCCTTATTTTTAGGCAATTTACAATTAATTCTTTTGGAGAGAGAGAAAAAAAAAACCCAATTAAAATTGCCATTGTGGCTTCTAAGAACTGTTGATTGAAAAATCAGCCCTTCTAAAGGCTGGTATTCTGGGACAAATCCCCCAGGGAAAGGGAAAAATGTGACTGTGTCGTGCCAGGGCTCCAGGCAACGTGTTCCAAATAAACCAGAAATGCCGGGGTTTTGCTTCCACTTTGCTCTTCTTACTCAGCCTCCAGTTCTGAGTCAGGGGTGAGGCAGGGATGAGCTGCTAATGAATCCTTGTTTTCCTACTGGTGCTCCGTGTGTTTATCTTGATTAAATCGTGGTATCCGAGCAGGTCAGGATGGAATTACTGGGGCAGCTTGGAGCTCAAGGAGCTGAGGGAGCAGAGGGACTTTCCTGATGGGGATTTTGGAAAGCCTTCCCTCAAAATTCTTGTTGTTTTAACTGATGAAACGAAGCGAATCACTCAGAGTATTTGCTTTTCAAGTCCATCTTGCCCCATGGAATATTAAATGCACCAGTTATTATCATTATTGTCAATATTTGAGATTAATTTGGTCAAAGAACTGAGAAATGGCTGATCTTTGCCGAGCTCTGGCCTCTCTTCAAAAAATGGGATTATTGAAAATAAACATTAATAAAAAGGTGAAGAGTTTGGGGGCCACAGGAGTGTCTTTGGAGCCAGAGGTGAAGGGTTAAACTGGGAAGGGTAAAGTTTGAAGCCCCGTGGTCCCAGAAGGAGGTCGGGGTTTCGCTTGTTTTTAACGGGAGCTTGGCACGGTTGGGATCTGTCTCTGTTGGCCGAGGGTGATTTGGGGCTGAAGTGCAGAATTGCGGTGGCTGTGCTGTGAGGCAGCGAGGGGGAGAGGACTGCGGCCCCTTTTTGTGGGGTTTGGAGGGGGACGTGCCCCTCTCAGTGGCTGCTGGGCTCTGGGCTGCCTGGTTTGCGCCTCAGGCTTTGGGCAATTCCTGCTGGAGCAGAGCTGTTGGATTTTGAGGGGTTTGTGTGCGTTCTTGTGGTTATGTGGGAGTTTTTTGGGGTCTCTTTCTCTCTTTCTCTCTTTTTTTTTCTCTCGACCTTGCTGCATCCAGAGCTGGCGGATGGCGGGGGAAATTTGGCAGCTGCTGCCTTTTCCAGCAGGAAAAGTTCCGTGCTTTGCTGCCGGGGAAGGGTTAAAGCCCTCCAGAGCCTCCCCTGGCTCTCCGTGCTGAATTACCTGAAACTTGTGACGAGCGGGATGGCCCAGACAGATGTGTTGGCATGGCAACAGCTCCAAGGAAACGCTGCTGGGAAAGGGGAGCCGCAGCCCTGCCCGTGCCCCGGCTCCTGCTGGCAGCCCCTGATTAGTGGGAATAATTAATTCATCATCCCCCCGGCAGCCCCTCGGTGCAGCTGCATGACGCGAGCAGCGCTAACGAGGCTCGGCTGCTAATTTGCTGCGTTAGTAATGATGTTCTCCTGCTTTTGGCTCGCAGGGAGGGGTTAAAGCCACGTTTTATGTGGGGTTGTCACCCAGACAGGGCTGGGAGCCTCGGGGAAGGGGCATTCCTGAGCTCTGCCCCTGGATTCAGCCCCTGCTCTGAGGGCAGCGCACCCAGTTTGATGGGGAAGCTGTGAACTGGGAGATGCTGGGCTCTCATTTTGCAGCTTCAGGAGTTTTTCTGAGTGGAGGATTGCGCCTTTACAGGTGTTTAGAGTCACTCACCTGCCGTTTTCTGGGCGCTGTGCAGCCCCTGGGGTTGCTGTGGGACTGGTGCAAACCAGGCTGGGAGTTCTGGTTTGCTGAAGGAGAGGACTCGGCTCCTGCAGGGTCCTTTGCCATAACAAGGAGCTCTCTGGTGAAGTTTTAACCCCCTGATTCCCCAGATCAGGAGCTTCTCCAAGTGCCCAAGATGTAAGCTGTTAATTGTGAACAGAACAGCCTGCCCTGGAATAGGGGAAGGAATAGGAAAATGTTGCCTTTGCTCCCTTCTGAGAGGTTTTGCCCTCTGAGATCGGGTATGGCAGCACCTGAGTGGAGGAATGATGCTTTTCAAGACAGAGAGAAGCTCAAGCTGTTTGTTTTTGTATAAATATAAATATATATAATATATCCTGATTTTGGGGGGGCTGGTGGCCCTGGCGAACACTGCCTTGCTCTGATGAAGCATTTTCCATGGAAACAGCCACCTGAGCCTCCCAGGCTGCTCCCCAGGCTCTGTGCAAAGGCAGACCCAGGTGATTCAGGGTATAATTTCCCCCATTGACGTCAACCCTGCTCCCTCCCAGCTCTCTGCTCCCCAGCAGGGAGTTCTGAACTCCCAAAATGTGCCTAACCTTGGCAGGGCGCTCTCAGCTCGGTAAATGGCCATTTGTGGGTATTTTGGGAACACGCCTCCCATCAGCTCCCCGTGTGCGAGTGGTTTTGCTGCTGCTCTGCAAACCAACCCCACATGGATCCTTATCAAAACACTGTCGCCTTTATTTGCTGATAAGTCGCTCCAGCAGGGGCTGTTACATAAAACCACATTATGGCATTTCCCTGGCAGGAAATCACCAGGTTTAGGGACCTTTTTGAGCAGAGAGATCTCTCCTGAAAGCCCCATATTTAAACTCTTTCCCAACAGAGTGGCAGCTCTGGGGAAAATGGAGCCTTCCTGGGAGGGATGTTGGATTGGAAACCCCGGGGAAACGGGCTGACAGAACTTTAACTCCTTCTCCTTTGTAAGAGTTGTGGGGTTTCTAACAGCAGGCAGAGTTTTGCTGTGGTTATTAAATTATTGGTGCTGGGTGGAGTTCTCTGCTGCTGGAGCTGCAGGTATGATTTTTCATCAGGGGCCATTTCTTTTAAATTAGAGGATGTTGCTTCCTCGGTTTCAGTTTCTACTCAATCTTGTGGTTTTACACTCAGATTAACCTTGAATTTCTTCGTTTGCCTGCGTGTCCGTGCTCTCCTACAATTTACTTTTTGTTCTGCTGGTTTTTAACCACTCAAAATCAGGTTAACCCATCCAAAATCAGATTAATATCAGGTTTAGTCTGCACGGAGCCTGTTCCTTTAGCCTTGCAGAACTCAGTGGCACTGAGTTACTCTCTGTACCTTGAGGTGCAAGCAATGGAATCCTCAAAGCACCGGGGGCAGAAATATTTCCCTTATTTCTCCCTTCATTTCCCTGATTCTTATCCCTTTGAGGGCTTGCCTCAAATTCACAGCTGATTTCCTGTGAGAGTCACCCAATTAGAAGTTTCTTTTCATCCTATTTCAAACGAGCTCTCTGCCATCTGACCTCCCCTCCAGTGCAATATTCCCATCAGAAAACCACCTGAATCAGCAAAACCCTCTCGTGTCTGAACTTGCAATTTTTTCCCCACAGTGACCTGCTTGGTCGTGTTCCCATCAGGGTCAGGGTTGCAGAATTTTTGCCTCATTTCCCAGTCTTGCACTTTGTCCAGCAGTGGAGGGAGAAAGGGAGGAGAGGAGAATTAATTCCTGCTGTAATTTTATACTCTGACAGATTCCTCAATTTCAGGTACAGGGTGATTAATTGCAAAATCCACCCACAATTATATTTCTTTTATAAGCAGCTCCATTCTTACTTGGAAATAGCAACAGTTAGGATGAGACTGGTTGGTTTGTTTTTATTAAATATCCTAAAATGAAATATCCCCCATATGTTTCCCTTTTTTTTTGTTGCCCCACAGTTACACCCAGAAACTTTCCACTTATATTTGGTGTTCTTCAGGTAACTTCAGAAAACAGTGTTGCAACAAGGCAAGGTCTTAGAAGAGGGGGAAAATGTGATTTCAATTTAAAATAAATGTGATTTCGCTTGCACTCTCATGCCCACAAGCACCAAGGGGTGTGATCCAGTCAGGATTCCTCACAGAGAGGGAGGACAGGAATCTGAAACACACATGGACTGCTGAGAGAGGGATAATTCAGTAGCAGAGAAAGCCCCAGATGCAAAGCACTCTCAGGCCATGAGGGAGTTCGGAGGCTGTCTCCTCCTAGAACTCCCCTTTCCCACTTTCCAGTGGGCCTTTCCCTCCACTTTTCCTTTAACTCCTCTTGCCCCATCCCCTTTCCTTTGCCCTGCACCCAAAGGACTCGGGGATGAAGCTTTTCCAGGCTTATCCTGCCTGTGTTCAGGACACGGGGCGAGGTGACCAAGGGCTGAAGCTCACGCCCACAGGGCTGATGTGCCCCGAATTCAGAGTTTCAAGGTTTCCCTTGGATTTTCCAATCCTGCTCAGCAGCAGAGCTGTGTGCAGGGAATTCAGACATGGTTTTAAGGCTTCCCTTGGATTTTCCAAACCAGCTCAGCAGCAGAGCCGTGTGTATTGAATTCAGACATGGTTTTAAGGCTTCCCTTGGATTTTCCAAACCAGCTCAGCAGCAGGGCTGCGTGCACTGATTTCAGCCCCGGTTTTAAAGCTGCTGTCGGATTTTCCAGGGCCGCTGTCCCCTCTGCTGTCACCCCGGTGTGACCCGTGCTGGTGCCAGGGACTGACACCGGCCCCGTCAGGCAGGGCTTCCTGCAGGGAAATGCTGGGCTCTGCTGCTCTGTGAGGATTTACAGGCTCTGAGCGGGCTGAGAGCAGGGCTGAGCCCAGCCAGGGGGAGGGAGGCTCTCTCCTGTCTCACTGGGATAAGGATGGCTTAGCCTGTGCGTTTTGGGGGTGGCAGGGGAAGGAGGGAGTGTCCTCCAGGCAGCTTGGAAGGTTAGCTGAGGTCTCCTGAACGTGTGACATCCTCTGCTTGGCTGTGCCCCGGAGCAGTGACCCACTGGGAGGGTGGGAGGGGGTTTGTGGTGTTTTCCCTGTCCCCGTGTCCTGGCTGTGGGGACAGGTGACTGACAGTGTGCAGCTCCATCACCCTGTGGCCCTGCTGACGTCCTGGCACTTCACCCTCTGGGCCGGGATCGCTGCCCTGGGTTCTGGGGGGAGTTTAGGACCAGCAGAGGATCAGGAGCAGTGGGAGGCAGCCACAGCAGGGGTGTCAAGGCCCAGCACCGCTGGCCCCTGGCCCTGTGCAGAGGCTGGAGGCTCCCTGGGGACACGGGAGCTGAGCAGGCAGGTGCTCAGAGCTGTCACACACCTGCTGCTTAAAGGGTTTTGTGCCCCTGTGTGTCACAAAAACCCCTCAGGGGCGGCTGTTTGGGGCTGAGTCACCACCTAAAAGCAGTTTTGGGGTGGGGGACCAGGTGAATCCACTGGTTCTCCATTAACTTTTGCACTTTTATCTCCAAGCATCGCACTTTGATGTCAGCAAGAACATTGAGGGTCACAGGAATGTCACCAGAGATGTTTTAAAAAGAGCTGCTGAGGTTTTTTCCACTGGTTTTTGGTCTCATCTTAAGTAATTTTGAATGAGCCTTCTGTTAATGAAAGTGGAAAGTGCTGTGACAATCCTGTGGCACCGAGTTTTCCAGTCTCTCCAAATTCATATTTGGCCAAAGTCAGTGGTACCAGCAACCCCAAGTGTGTCAGAGCCATGGGAAGCAAACCTCAGTCTAGAAAATGCAGTGTTTGCAGCAGACAGGAATTTTCTTGGTGCCTCAGAGAGAGAATAACCTGACCCTAATGAAGACAAGAGTGGCAGGTGCTGCTTTAGCTCACTAGAAATTTAAAAAATGAAATGCACGTATTCTTTATTTTGTATTAATACACTGTAACTGCTTTACAGAGTCCAGCAGATCAGTTGCATGTAAATACTACAGATGAACTTGCCAAACTGGAGCTCACAAAACTAGTGCATTTATCCCAAAGCAGAGACTAAACCCTCTAAATCCTTAAAAAAATACATTAAAGAACATACCACACACACACATATTGCACTTTTCTCCGTATGAAATTTGTACCCCATATACATCACACCAAAGTCTCTTCAAAGGAGGCTGTAGTACAAGATAATAAAGCTAATAATTACTCTAACAGTAGTGTACACAGTTCTCTAATGTTAGAACAGAACAGATTGGAACAAAAAAGCCACTTCAAAGGAGTAGGAAGTGGTGCCCAATGGATCCTCTCTGTATGAGAAGGCTTCAGAAGTCTTTTAGTCCTAATTGGCTTAAAGGAAATTACATGAAATGTTAAATATGCTTTTGGCTGAGGGGAAAGAGTCAGGCTAAACTACATTAAAAAATACTGCAGCTTCCCCCTGCCCAGCACTGCAAAGCTCTAAGGAGCTCAGACTGGTTGGCACATCCTGATAAATGAATTGCAGAACTCCAGAACGGAATTATTTTTATCTTTCGAATCCTGAAACGTGCAGGATCCTGGAGCTGGATGGGGAAGGAAGTGGTTATGGTTCTGGCAGTCACCCAGCTCCTGGAGCAGGACTGGGGCTGTCTCCAGAGTGCTGGGTGTCCTGTAGCAGCTCTCACTGCACAGATACTCACAGTCCAGAACACGTGGGTTATGCTGCGGGGCAGGGAAGGAGGAGTGAAAGGACAGGACTCTGTCTCCTCTTTGTTCCTGCTCTGTTCTGCTGCAGTTTTTGTCAGGCTGTCTCCCCTCCCTCTGTCAGTCCCTGCAGGTGTCACTGGGGTGGTGTGTTCCACTGTGCCACGGATTTCCTTCTGAAGGGAAACCACACAACAAAAACCTTTTCTTTCAGCTGTTGAAAGCAGAGCTTTCTGGCCATCTTTATCCTGTGATCCCTGTTCCTTAAACTCTCCTTTGCTGCTGCTGCCTTGAGAATCCCTGTGATAGCAGAAGTAGAAGCTGAGCAATTTGGACTGAACCAGACCTGGGCCAGTGTCAGAGCAGGCTCCAGAGAACAGGAGCTGTCTCTACCTGAGCACACAGGGACCAGGTGCCTTCTGTCCCCTGTTAAACCCTTCCCCCTACACACAGAGTGGCCAAACTCCTCCTATTCCATGTTTTAATGTGGTCTTATTGCTGTAAATGCTGATTATCCACCTCCCTGCACCCTCGGGATTTGCAGTATCAAAGACCAAACCTTCCAGCAAACTCTGGCGTGATCAGCACAGTTCCTCTCGCTCTTTGTGCTTTAATGAAGCTGCAATTGTGCTTAATGTTTGCTCAGAAAGGGCTGGCCTGGCCACTGGCCACTGGCCTGGCCTGGCCCACCATCCTTCAAGGTTAGAGACAAATCCCAGACTGGAGATCTCAGCTTCCTACAGCTCCCTGAGCCATCCCCCTCCTGTGACTTGGATTTCATGACTGGAAAGTTCTGGAGACACAACTCCTGATGGAGCTGGAGCATCCCTTGAAATGGTTGACACATCAACAGTTTGATGCTAAAATATTGCTGTAATACTTTCAGTGTCCTATATACACGAGCCACTCAAACACTGAGAAAGTTAAACATGTCCCACACGGTGGGACGTGTGCTCTGAAGGGACTTTGGCCACAGCAAGGACATAAATAGGGTATTGTCTACTTTCTTCAGAAAAAAGCATAGAGGCTGATAAAGAACTGAAAAAGGCACAGCACTATCACTTCACAGGGGTGTTTTTTTTCTTTTTATAAGCTCATTGTTTTTTTTTTTTATCCTTAAAGTTCTAAAACCCTAAATAATTGTCCAAATATACAAAGCTCAATAAACCACCAGCAACACATACTGCAAATTCAAAACACAGTTTTGTTTGCTTGTTTGTTTCTTTTTAAAATGCAACCCAGGGATCCTTTCCAGCGAGCAGAACTTCTCCAGGACAGAGCCCTCCTGCAAAAGGGGGCGATTTTAAAAGCCACCCAGGTGGATTTTATTATTTTTAGTATCATTTCCTGCACCTCTTGCTCTCCCATGGTTCTCCTTACCTTCTGTGTCTGTTGGCTCATCCTTGATCCTCCAGAATTCCGATCCCCACCCAGAGGTCTCTCCAAACAGTCCCAGGTTTCTTTTGACAAAGTCCAGCTGTCCCTTGCTCCAGATTCCTTCAGCAGACAGTGAAGAGCTCCTTGGCAGGCTTGGGAAATCCTGTTTGGGTGCCAGCAGGAGGAAGTGGAGGCTGCCTGAGATGCTCAGGGCTGGCCATGGAGTAGTTCCCGACCAGGAGCTCAGTGGAAGTGCAACTTCCCTTGAATTCCACCTTGTGCTCCTGTTCTCCAGAGGATTTCAGTTGCCATCAGCGCAGACCCAAATCTACCCTGAATTTCAATGAAAACTATTGCTTTTATTGCCAAGAAGTATGGTAAGTGTGCACTCACTCTCCTCTCTCCAAGTGAATGTTGGATGAATGCTGACAAACTCCCCAGATTTTTTTAGAAGGGGCTATTTCCTTCCTCTGAAATTCACCTTTTTTGCCTCCTTCCATGCAGACTTTGTGGGATGGAGCTGCACTCCCTGTTCTCCAGCCCCTGCCACTGGGACCAAACACCTCCTGCTTATTTTTTTTATTTTTTTTTCCCCTTCCAGCCAGGTGGATTTTTAGTTCCCCTGCCAATTCAAGGGTCGAAGAACTACCATGAATTCCGGGGGTAGGAACGAAAAGAACAACCAGAAATTCACATGCTTCTCCATTTGTCCTCGCACTCGGCCCTGGCTGCTAATTGACCAGGACGTAGCCACCGTGCTGGGGATCCACAGCCTCCATCATCTCACAGTCGAAGAGTCCGGGCAGTTCTGAGAGGGCCAGGGGGTCGTAGCTGGGCTGAGCCTCCGCGGAGGCCGAGCTGCTCTGGCTCTCGGGCACTGCCCCGCTGCTCTGGGGGAGGTGGCACTGCTCAGCTGAGGGGACAGCAGGCACGTCACAAGTCTGATAGGGGAACTGGAGGGGCTGTGCTGGCTGGGGCTGCCCCGGGGGTGAGAGCCGTGAGGGGCTGGGGGGCAGCGGCTCCAGCTGCACCTTCGGGTACTGCCTGAGGAAGGGCTCGAAGTGCATCTGCCCCGAGGAGGGCTCCAGCACGGGGCTCAGGGGCTGCTGCAGGCTGAACTGGGCTGGCTGCTGCTGCTGCTGCTGCTGCTGCTGGGGCTGGGGCTGCTGCTGGGGCTGCGGCTCCTCCGGGCAGGGCAGGGGCAGCGGGCTGGCCCGGGGGTACGAGCTCTCGGCTATCTGCATCTGGTTAAAGTAGGCCTGCAGCTGGGACTGCTTCTGCAGGAACAGCCTCTTCTGGTGCAGCCTGCATGCAGGACAGAAAAACAGTTATTTCTGGCCATTTGGACTCGAAAAGGGTCACTCACACTGCTCCCAGTACACTGGGAAATCCCTGGGCAATCCTGCCCATTAACCGTTGCAGCACATCAAAGTTATCACCTTCCAGTGTTATTACAGATCTCCTTTGATAACCCTTTTTTATCAATTTTTTAAGCTAACCCCATGCACTGTTTAATTCAGTTTGTTAAGAATGAGATGCATTTTGTTTGTATTTTAAAGCCTCATGTTCGCTGCTCTGGGGAATTTGGGAGCTGAAGATCAGGCAGAGAAATTCGTAAACACGTGGCAGGACTTGTTCTTGCTTTTAAAAGAAGTTTTGAAGTGAAGCTTTCCTTTTTCAGATCATTTCTTAATGGATAAAGAGAGTTCCAGTTCTTTACTCTTGAGAGTAACTTTTCTGCATAGTTTGGAAGATTCTCACCTGTGCTCCTGGAGCTGCTGTTCCAGACTCCGGGGCAGTTCTTTGCAGTAGAGCTGGCACGTGTTCTGAGCTTTTGAGAGCAGAGTGGGCTTCTGCAAGGAAAGCAGAGCTGGTTTAAATGGCTTTTGATTTAATGCATTAGTCCAGAAAGCAAGAGAAAGATTTTCTACCCCTGTAACTGCTCTGCTGTCCACAGACCCACTCTCTAAACCCATAAAACCTGCTGCCCATTGGCTTCTAACCCTTAGAAAATACTTTTGCAGGAGAGATTGTACCATAAAAAAATCCATGGAAAGCTTTCTTCCCAAGTGGAAGAAGCTGCAAGCTGGAAAAGTGGGGGGAAAAAAAGTTTTCTATAAACTAAAGCTGTGGTAAAATGGGTTTGAAATAAACGGGGTGTGGAAGAGGAAGGCCCAGGGGGTTAAGAAGTGGCTGCTCAGATGCTGATGCAAACCTTTATGGGGTGTTACAGCAATAGTCTGTATCCAGCAGCAATTATTAAACACTGCCAGAGGAGGGAACAGCAAGAATGCACTTTTTGCATCATCAGGGTCAGTGCCTGACACCAGAAAAACACGGTGCAATTCCCAGTTGAGCTGTTCTCTGCTCCTTTATCCTCTGAGTGCTTTTCCTGGGCACCAGGATCCCAAAGCTGCTGTGCTGTTCAGTGCAGGGAGGCAGGGCAGGGGTACCTGCAGCCTGTGTTTCAGGTACTGCGTCTCCAGGCTCGGCCTTCGGGATAACAACGGGGGGTGGGCACCATTGGGGAAAGCAGATGGAGCTTCCTGCTGCTGCTGAGAGCCTTCCTCCTGCAGAGGGAAGAGGAACAAGCTGCATGTGCACAAGAGGCTTTCTTACCCCTTTCTTTAAGGATTTTCCCTGCCAGAGGTTCTGTGGTTGCTGTGTTCCTGTTCCACTTGAAACGACTCACTGGGAGCTATTGAATATTTCACTCTGCAAATCTGGCTGTTATCCCTTCTTGCAGTTATACCAGGCCACGTCCACCAAGGAAAGCAAAGGTGTTACTGGCCTCTGCTAAATCCAAAACATCCTTCAGATTGAAAGCAATAACTTTGTTGGGTTTGGAAGGATGACAGAGCCTCTCACTGACAGCACGAGGATGGGCAAAGGCTGCAAATTCTCCAGTCTGGGGAAGGCAGAAAGGAGAATAGGGAATTTAATCTGTCAATTAGCTCTTCTCAGACCTCCACAGCACCTCATCCTCTCCTGATCTGCCCCGAAGTACTAAGCTGGAGCTTGATTTCTGCTTTAAGTACCTGTGCAGGGCTGTTAATGAGGTCCTGCAGCTGGGTGGCAGCTGATGTCAGGGAAGGTTCTTCCTCTGATCCCATCTGTTCGTACAGCAGCTGGACTTTGTTCAGCTCCAGGATTCCTTTGGTTCGTGCCAGGTTCTGGAGGTGCTGCCTAAATGCTACAATTCCTGGAGAGGAGTGGAGCAAAAACCCCTCATCAGAAAAAAAACTCGATTTTCTGGCTGGCGCGGGCAGTGTGAGATAAGCTGGGTGATAACCGAGCCACAGCGGGGCTGCTGTGCAGGGAGGGCATTTCCTGCTGTGTCTGGGGATCATGATTATTCCAACAGGTTATGAACACAGCAGTTATCGATGCAGAGGGGTTACCTTGGGTCAGGGAGGTGTCGGAGGCTCTGCGTCCCTCGCGGAAGCTGACGGGGGAGCGGTTGTGGGCCTCTCGTTTTTGGGAGCTCAGGGCCTGCATGGCCGGGTTGGCAGGCCTGAGCCCGATGAAAGGGGGGGTCACCCGGGGGGCCTGGTGGCTGTTCAGCACCATTTCCTTCAAGGAAGGGGTCTCTCCCAGGAATTTGAGATCCCTCTGGATGGATCCCATGTCGTACTCGGAGTCGATGCTGCCCAGGGAGGAGTTCTCATCCAAGGAATAGACTTTGCCTGTGACAAAAAAAACCCAAAAGCCAGGATAAAAAGGGAAGTGCAGTGGGAATCAGTGCCACTGA
This sequence comes from Corvus hawaiiensis, assembly GCF_020740725.1. NCBI lineage: Eukaryota > Metazoa > Chordata > Aves > Passeriformes > Corvidae > Corvus > Corvus hawaiiensis. The sequence continues at coordinate 5,591,370 of NC_063237.1, read as the reverse complement.
CTCGAGCTACTCCTGTCAACAGTGGCCAGCTCAGAGTGAACAGCCAAAAAAATCAAGTTTGATAAAGGAATTGTCAAGTAAAACTTGCAGTACAGTAATGGGGATCTGCTACTGGTTTTTGCAGGATTTTGCAGCAATCAGACACTTTGCAGGTGTTCACCGGCTTGTCTGGGAAGTGTTTAGGGTTTTTTTATCTCACAGATAATCCTGATAAAACTGTAGCCTGAAAGGTTTAGGCACCTCCCTGCTTTTGGAGCCCAGAGGGTTTTATTTCCCCACCGTTCTCCACCAGCTCATCTTTAGGGGGTGAATGATTTGGGGACATTTAGTTGAAAAAGCAGCCTTTTCTCCCAGCCAGATCTCCCAGTTGCTGCTGGGGTTGTACATGAGTTTAGCCAGCTGTACATTTGCTGCTTTGATTTTACACTGTCTCTACAGCAGCTTTTGGGGTGTTTTGTGTTTTTTTCCCTTTGGCTTTTCCAGCTAATACAAACTGTCTCGAACTCATCACTGTAAAACCTCCTGTTTTCCATCACTAGCTAATTAGAGTGAGTGCTGAGGGAGAAGATGAGCTGCGAGATGTCCTTGCTGAGCTCTGTACCTGTGCCTGGCACCATCACCAGCTGGTTGGTGACCTCTGCCAGGGTGTGACGCCGCTTTCCCCCTCGAGCTGCCTGCAGGGCAGCGAAGGCCTGGGCTGGGTCCTCCTCTGCCTCTCCTTCTGTCTCTATTCCTTCATCAATTGAGGTTTCCATCATGCTGGAGGGCAGGGATTGGCATCCTTTCCTCATCACCACGGGGGGCACGGGGTCCAGCAGGCAGCCGTTCACCTGGGAGGCAAAGGGACAGGGGACAGCTTTGTTTTGGGGCCAGCTTTGTTCTGTGCCCAAAGAATCGCCCCCAAAAGCAGGAAATCCCTGGTCTGAAGGCATTTGGGATCTTTACTGAGTTTAAGGCTTGTTTGTCATGTACAATTCTTAATTTCCCCCTTGCATTCCCTTAACATTCAATTCCCTAAACCTAAATATTCTTATTCCCACAGTTCTGTGCTCTCCAAGGTGGTGTTTTTTTTGTTTTTTTTTTTATTTTGAGTTATTAAAAACTTTGCCAGCTTAGTCACAAGTATAAAATATTTCTGGAATGTCCAATACTGCTGTTCCCCCCTTCCCATACCTGCTGTGCTCATTTATCATGCTCAGATAAACACCACAAAAAAACCCCAGCCTTGTATTTCAGCCTTGCAGGGCTGTGCTCAGGAGTAACTCCATAAATGCACCCTTTCCCAGCACAAGTCCACTTGATTGATGTTGTTCCTCTGCAAACACAGGTTGCCTGGAGAAGCTGTGGAATCTCCCTCCTTGGATTTACCCAGCTTGATAAAGCCCTGAGCAGCCTCCCACAGCTTTAAGTCAGACCTTTCGAGGCACTTCTCCAGCCTAAACTGCTCCTAGGATTTTCATTCTGGTTTCATTCTCCAGGCTAGTTTGCCATGGATCCTCCTGCACCGTAACTGATTCTTTGCCATATAAAATTATTTATTTTAGGCAAAAAAAACCCCCTAAATATTCCTGTGTCCTGCAGCTTTGGAGGATCTGTAGTGCAATTAATGTCCTGCTGCACGAATAGGACCACACTGGGCAAAATATGGATGAAACAACACAATCCTTCAGCACAAAACCTGGCACTGCTGCAGCTGATTCTGTGTAAAGCCATTTCATGTGAGCCATTCCTGAATTTTCCTCCAAGTTCTTTGGTATTTTGAAAAGAAAGGGTGTGGAAAAGAGGCTTCACTGCATTGACAGCAGCTCTTAACAAATGGTCCTGAGGCAGACTATAAGGTAGGAAAGTATTTAAAGCAGCATTGAGAAACAGCTATAAATAGTTTAAACACCAGGCAAGTGATGATTCCTGCACGGGGAAACTCTGGGTCTGCTGCCTCTGTTTTGATTTCGTGGATTTTACCTCTAAATTGAATTTCTTACACACCTTCCTTTCCATTTGTGACTTTCCCACTCAAATGCCTCACCCTGATCTGGCAGAAAAGAAGAACCAATCCCACATTGGCTCCTTGCAGTTTTCCAGGGATCAGAGCCTGGAAGTCTTTAGTGGACATGTCCTACAAAAATTAAGGCCCTGAATATTCCCAAGTGAGCTCAGACTTGACACCTCACTGCTGTCACCAGCTGTTGACCTACCCTGGCCAAACTGCACCTATAAAGCAAAAGGGGGATGCAAAGTAAAGCTTGAAATGTTAATTTTTAAGTGCCTTTGAACTGCTTTGTGCTTTGCAGCTGCCAGAGACCACACAAGGAGCTGGTGCTGAGAACCAGGGCCACACTCTTGGTGTTGGGAACAAACCAGGGAGCAATAAACACACTGGCAGGCAGGAAATCAAACCCCAGCTGGCATCAGGCAGGATAAATATGCTGAAATTCAAGTTAGAACGTGGTGCAATGTGAGAGAGAGAACAGAAGTTTTATGAGAGTAACATACTTCTAAATGTAATTATTTTAGGCTATTTTCCCTTCTAAATTGCTGACTCCAGATCAGGCTGGAGCTCCCTTTGGACACTTCAGCTGCATCCATGACCCTTCTGTGTAAGAAGGAGGAGTCTTCAGGGCTCTTGAAAGTAAGTTTGAGAAGAACAAGGGCAAGAAACCCACTTTTCTGGGGGTCTTGTCCCTTTCCAAAAGCAGTGTGGTGAGAATGGAATGTAAGCAAAGAACAGGAGGCAGAGGAATGATGAAAAAAGACCCAGCTGTGGAGAGTTACAGGGAAAAAGAATGTGGAATACCTACAACTCTTGATGCTTAAATACTTGAGTTTCAGGAAGCAGTGCTGTGCTTTTAAAAGACAAATAGATTGTTTAGCTGTAATGACTTCTGGAAAAAAAAAAACCCAACAAATAATAGTGTGATTAAAAAGCTGTACCTTTGGTGTCTCAACCCTTTCCTCCTCCATAAACGCTGCCTCTCCCTGGCAGCTGGAAGGAGGGAAGGAAAAGGCTTCTGCTCCTGAGGCTGAGGGGAGACCTGGAGACTGCAGCAGCCTTGGATTTTGGGAATGCAGGTTCACCGAGGGGACCACAGCTTGTGCCTGAAAAACAGAATTTAACAACTCCAAAACTGGAGTGATTTTAGGTAGGGAGCAACATTCCAAGTCACAAATGGAACAATGTGTAGCCCACCACTGTCAGAGCAGAAGTGCAAGATTTATTTCTTGGTTCAGGATGAAGAACATTCTTAGCCTTTAAACTATTAAAAAAACAACATTACCAGCCCCAAAACACACAGGCAAACCCCAAATGTAATTAAGCTCAGTAGTTACTGAAGCTGACTTACCCCCAGCAGCACAGACAGAGTTTAGGGCTTTTTGATGCTCTAAAATTCCTTTTTATATTCAATGCAAACCCCCTGAATGTTACCAGGGGGCTCAGGACTGGTTTCAATGACTTTTTTAGGAAATTAGGAAAACAGGGCTATTTAAAGGTTTTTAACCTTTATTTCTGGGAGTGCAGTATCCACAGCACTGGCCAAAAGGGAACAATCAGAAGAGTTGTGGTGCCACCAGGTGTGAAAACAAATTATCCTTGGGACAACTGCGAGGTTGTAACTGAGGGAGAAGTGGGAACTTCAGCTGGGAGAAGAGCTGAGGTTAAAACCGGAGCTCCCCACCAGAGCCAAACCCACTCTTTGCATTTTGTGCTTCAGGATGAAACTACACCAGCCAGCGAGGCACTGCAGGTGGAATGGAGAGATTCTGGAGGAGGAGGAGGCTGAGCAAGGCCGGGAGGGCAGCAGGGAGCCTCACCTTGGCCACGGTCTGCTCGGCGATGGTGCTGGGCCGGCGCTGCCGCGCGTCCACGCGCTGCTCCACGGGAAAGCTGCTCCGGTGCGACTTGAGCCTCTCCACCAGCAGGTAATAGATGGCAGCAAAGTGGTTGTAGCTCTTGTTCTGCAGGGACTGAGAAAGAGAAGCACAGCAAGTGTGGCAGCAGCCAGGTGGGTGTTGGTTTTTTGTGTTCTGCCACGAAAAAGAGGGAATTTGGGGAGGGGTTTAGGAGGCGGTGGGGAAGGCAAACGCTGTTCTGGGCTGAGAAGGGTTCAAAGCAGAGTGGTAGGGACAGGAAAACATCAATCCTAGAACTGCAGCGAGCTCCCAGATAGATGGGACACTCACAGATACCATTCTGAACCTGCAGAAGGCACTGAGCTCCCATCCTAAAGGCAATTATCCTGTTAATTCCACAGGGAATCCTGGCATTTACGTCTGGCGAGAATGGCTTAGGATAGGGCAGACACATCAGCTGCTCTCTGCTTTCACGCTCCTGTTTGAATTTTCTTTGACCACCCTCTTAAAAACTCAAAATGAATTTACTTTCTAACTTGCCCTCGTCTCTCTCCAGCTGCCAAGTTAATGATTTATCCAACCCTACTCAGGAATGTGTTTTACCCCCATTTGGGTGTGTTTCAGCCCCATTTGGGTGTGTTTCACCCCCATTTGAGGTGTGTTTTATCCCCATTTGGGTGTGTTTATCCCCATTTGGGTGTGTTTTATCCCCATTTGGGTGTGTTTCACCCCCATTTGGGTGTGTTTCACCCCCATTTGAGGTGTTTTACCTCCACAGTTTTCTGCTGGTCTATGCCCAGGCTGTGCATCAGCCTCAGGACCTGCTCGTTGTACTCGCCGAGGGAGGGCTCGTTCTCCTCTCCTGGTGGGTAGAGGATTGGCCTCTGGGCAGGAACCTCCACCAGCATCCACTTGTGCTCCTTGATCTGAGCAATGGTCAAACGTTTGGATGGGTCCAGGACCAACATTCTTCTGATCAGGTGCTCACACTCTGGTGGGAGGAAAAAAAAAAGAGAATTATAAACTTGCCCAGTGTTACCTGAGACTCACCAGCCCAGAACTGCCTCACTGCAGCTAAAAATCCCTCAAAACAAGATTAAAAATCACATTTAGAAGGAGAAAAGCCTGAATTCTTCAAATACAAGGCATGGCCAACAGTGCTGTTCCCCCTGCGCATCTCCTGCCCCCCAGATTATCCCAGATTTTACTCAAACCACACCAAGAGAGTAAAACCACAGCACTGTTACCTTCTGACATGAAATAAGGGATCCTGAACCTCCCCTCCAGGACTCGCTGCCTCAGGATGGGCAGGGTGGGTCCATCAAAGGGCAGAGCTCCACACACCAGGACATAGAGCACCACCCCCATGCTCTGTGGGGAGAAAAAGGGAATTTTCAGTTCCATTCCCAAGCTCCCAGCAGTGTCTCTAGAGGGTGGCAAGCCAAGCCCTGCCACAGAAATAACTCTGTTCTGCAGAAAAAGGGAATTTGGATGAAAAGGAGGCAGCTGCACACGGGTGACTGAGTGGTACCTGAGAAGTGAACCCCAACTTCAGCTGAGAATTCAGGGTATTTGTATTAATCTCAGCGTTGCCCAAACAAAAGCAAACCTCAAGCAACAGCCACTCGGTGTGAAAAACTGTAATATTTTGTATTTAGAGCCTGTGGGTAAGAGTTTCTGTGACCAGCCAGCTTGAGGAGATCATTTAATGTGAGCAAAAGCGGACAAAATGGGCAAGAGCTCTGCTCCAATTGCTTATCCCTGGAAGGATGGAAGTGAATTTGCACTGGAATATTCTTGTCAAAAAAATAACAGTGCCACAGCACATGAGAGAACCACATCAGCCTGGCACAGCACTGGGTTTCCAAAGGGGAAAAAAAGCAGGTGTTGACCTCAAAACTTTGTAAAAACACAAGAGATTTTACAATTAAATATAGGTTTTTAAAACAAACCCCTGCCAAAAACAGAACTGCAGATTGCTGCAAGCTCAGCACCTTCACAGAACCCTTAACTCAGAAGTGAAGACGATTTTATTTTAAATATGAACACCTTCTCTGTGGGGAGACAGATCCTGTTAATGATTTAGGACCTTATATATTTAAGGAATATTTACCAAAGTTCAGGGATTCCCTTCTGACGTCCACAGAGTCACCTGGCTGACGTCTGCTCTGTGTTTATCAGTCCCCAAAGGTCCAGGAAGGCTGGAGCCTCTTTAAAGCCAGTATTTATTGTGTGCTTATGTACACACAGTCAGCCCATGGCCAAATAAATGTGTGTAAAAGCACGGTTTTTATTTGTTTGATTAAAAACTTCACCAAGTTGTTATTTGGGAAGGCAATTTGGATGAATTTAAATTAACTGAGCGGCCCAAAGGTGGCTTTCCACGATCTGCCCTGGCTAAAAAGTCAGTGCCTGGCTAATGCTGTGTGCAGTGTTCTCCAGGCTGCCAACTCATCCTGTCTCTGGTTGCTTTAAGATGTGAATCAAAAAAGTTAACATAAAATCAGAAAATTAAAGTAAAACCCCCCAAAACCCCAATAAAAGCAAAGCAGGAATGAAAAGCAGGCTCTGAAGGGTGCACAGAATTTCTGCAGTTCCTTTTAGTCCCTTTCCTACTACATCAGAGCAGGGAGTGCCCTCTCTCCCCTCCTCATTTGGAATAATACACACGGAGACACCAACTCCACCCCAGGCAGCTGCTGCTGGAGGGTTTTGGGGCACAAACGAGCTCATTTCCAGCTCCAAGATCAAAGCAGAGCAGTCCCCTCTCTCCTGGGTGTCTGGGCTTCAGAACCCCTTTAACCTCGTCAAGGTTCAATTCCCACTTAGCCCAGAAAACACTAAAAGGCACTGGAAAAAAGCCAATTTCACTCATCCAGCCAGGGAGCTTCTGGAGGAGGATTTTCCCCTCTGACATCCACCTGCAGTGCACATTTAGCAGCCACCTGGACAGGCAACCCCAATTCCATTCAGAGTTAAGCAGCATTTTAGGACACTCAAGAAATAAACCTGAAGAGGAACAACTTGTCTGCAGCTTAAAAAGAAAATCCAATATTCCAGACCCACAGCTTAAGAAAAATCGAAGATTCCGAATCTGCAGCTCAAGAACAACCAAAGATTCGTTCCAGCTTCCCAAAAGTTGACTGGAATGCAATTAAAAGAAAGGAGAATGGTACCCAAATGTCCAGCTGGGGTCCCTCATACTGCTGGCCTTCAAAGACTTCTGGGGCTGCGTAGGGGGGGCTCCCACACCACGTTGTCAGAGGCTCCCCGCTCTTATAGAAATTCCCAAAGCCAAAATCTGTGGGAAAAAATCAATGGAAAAGTCACTCCAAGCTTCCACTGCACCACAAAGAATAATTACATGCATTGCCTAAGCCTGAAAGCCCACTTTGATTCCATCCCAAATCCTTTTGTGGGGACTCCCACTGAAAATATTGGGATGCTGGATGTCCTCTACTGCGGTTTTCCTATTGTGGAATTATTAAAACACAGCAAAACCTTCACAACCTGGAGGAGTTGTGAGTAAACTTGTACCAGTTTATAAACAGCCATCATTAAAATTCAACAAACTGACAGTCATAGCAGATAAATGAGATTGTTGACTTGCCAAGAGATAATCTGAGATTTCAGGTGCTCTCTAGCCTTGAATACACAATAAATTTTGACAAGCTTTGGAGCTGGGAGGAAGGAGCTGTGCCAAGAGCAACAGGCATGGGAAAACGAGGGGACTTTTGCTGGGAAGGACACTGCTACTGGGATTGTCTGCAGCCCTTGGAATTACCAGTCCATAAATAAAAAACCATGCTTTTAAATGCTTCTTTTTATGGTTTAATACATGACCAGCTGTGGTCTGATATTAATCAGAATTTTTATAACCCAGTGGTGAAAAGCAAAAGCAGCGTGCTTGGAGTGAGCCAGAGCCTGGTGCTGCTGTGACAAACAGGAGTCAGGCTGTTGATTCAGCTCCCAATGCCTCCCAGGGATGCTGTGAATGCTGATCAGCAGATAGCAAAGCTGATAAGCGCCCTGGTTATCACAGGCTCTGCTGAACCACCGGTTGTGTCAGCTGTGCTGCTCAGAGGAGCCAGAAAACCATGAGAGAACCCTTGGAATCAAAGCAACGAAGAGAGATTCAACAAAGTCTCCAAAAAAAGTCACCCTGGAGTTGGTTTAGAGCAGCAGCCTGGGACTGAAGGCGCCTGCTGCCACCGAGCTCAGTGGGAAAGGAGTGGGGGTTGCTTTCCTAGCAGGAGCTCCAGCAGCCCTTTAATGGAATTCTACCTGCAAGATCACTCAGAAATGAAGCAGTTTTGGGAACACCAGGAGTGCAGAGGGTTTTGGAGCACAGAACGAACATATTTTGGTGTAAGAAAACATCTTACACTCCCCTAATTCCCTGATACGTGTGGAACCCTCCATCTCCGAGAGCCCTGTTTGGGATCAGGGTCAGCAAACCCGATACCCAGCCCCGCAGGGTGAACTTTTGGGACCTGGCCACCATCAAAGGGACCCCGCTGGCTGTGAGCAGCCAGGCTGGGTGCCAGGGCTCCGGGTGAAGGTCAGGAGCCACCAGAGCGTCACAGCAGAGCCCTGACGGGCAGGGACGGTCACGCCACGGCCCGGGGACGTCACCGAGCCCCAGGGCTGCCAAGGCCAAGGCCGGCTCAGATTCCAAACTTATCCAGGAGCCACGGGATAGAACATCCCTGCTGCCCTTCCTCCCTCATCCTCCTGCAGCTCTGAAACAGCTTCAGCTGTTTAGTAACACAGGGGGGACAACAAAATCTACCCCAGCACTCTGTAATCCCCCCACCACTCTGTGTCACCTTCTTCCCCTTTTTCCTTTTTTTTCCCTATCACAGCCAGACTGCTGTTGTGAATTATTATTATTATTATTATTATTCTCTTTGAGAAGACTTTTATTCACACAGAATTGGCTTGGCAACCGTGACAATGCTTCGGGAGACACGGAGCGATCCCTCCTCTCCAGAAGCATTTTGCCACTCCGTGTAGGTGTTGTTCAATCTGATTTCTCCCCTCACTTATCTTGGATTTGTCAGGTTTTCAACATCCTCGTAGTGCTGCAGATAAACATCAGGTTTTTATCTCTGAACTGCAGCTCTTACTCGGGTGCCACCCTCATAAATCTTCCTATCAGATTCACAAGTACAAGAACATTTATTTGTAAGCACAGCTAAAGAAAGCGTGACCTGCTTGGGAACACAAGGATTTCCAAATCCTAAAAAAGTGAAATTCTCTGCCCATCCAGACTGGGATTTAAAGTTACCTCTTTGGTGATTTCTTCAAAAAGACACATGAAGAAATCTGAGCAGCAAAAGGAACAGAGCCAATATAAGAGAAGCCTCAGGTTTATGTTATCATTACCGTCACAGGATTCATCTCACAACACATAATGGTTTTATTTATGGTCACCAAAAGGACCTCAAGAGCAAGGACATCCTGGAGCTGATCCTGGCCTCTGCTCCCTCTCTGAGCAAGAGAACTGCAGAACTTGCAGTGCTTAACTGGGTGGAAGAGCAGCTCTTGGCTGGCATCTGATGGTCTTGTGACAGCACAGACGATTGAGCTTTATTAGGGAAATTCATGAATGAAAGGGCTGTGAATTGCTACCAGAAGGAGCAGCCAAGGAGGCACAGACACAGCAAGTGGGAATTCCTCACCAGTCCCTGTGCCTGGAGTACCAGCATTAACACCTGGAAAATGACTTCCCCATTCTGCCTTTGACCTGCACCTCTGAAACTCCAATTTCTTCCTTTTTTTATGACCGATGAAACACGAGAACCCTTCAGCTCTGGATTTCAGCAAGCATTGACAACACAAAACACTGCCAGATACCTCCTGACTGGCACTGGGCTTTTTCACGTAATACAGGAATTAAAACCAGTGTTCTGCATGTCAGTAACTGGCTCTCACCTTTAAAAATCCAGTTCTGTTCTGTTTTGGACAAAATCATTCCCTGGCTGGGGAGATCAGCATTATTTGTTGGGGTACACAACTTCTTGTGGTCACCCCTTTTTGTTTCCATTATGCTCCCCACACAAATGGCTGTTGTAAACAATTTCTAAGCACTCCAGCATGGATAGCATCCATGAAAACCCTTTCAAAGAAAAAATTCAGGATTTAGACATGATCCTGGATGCTCGGTCCATGGGGCTTCCTCAGTTTTTAACTACTGCACTGTCAGTTGAGTTGTCCCACTTTTTGGAGTGGCCAGGATTCAGTTAAGCACAAAACAATCATGAGTCTCTCATTCTCTCTCTCCCCCTTCCACCTTGTTCCTACTTTGCCATTGCTGGTGTGCCACAGCCATTCTGGATCCAAAGTGGTCATTTTTAACCCAAAAACATCTCGTTGCAGAGGAAACACCACTGATGTTCAAAGGAAAAATATGCCAGCCCTCTAAAAAAAAAACCAAACAACAAACATATGCCAGCCACAGAATTCTAAAAGGACTGAAATTGGGCTCATTACCAGAGCACTGAGATTATATAATGGAGTGATCTTCTTAACATTTGCCTGAATCTGCACGTTTAAAAAACAAAAAAAGAAACAAAAAAAGCGCCATCATTTGCAGCATTGTGTTCAGTTGAATAAACTCGGTGTTTGTGCAATCTGCAAATATTGGCTCTCCACAGTTGTGGTATTTGGTTTCTCAATCTCATTACCCCCTTTAGAATAATCTCGAATTTCGAAGGTGTCATTTTTTTGCATGGCAATGGAATCTGTTTTCCCGGTAAAAATGGAAACAGGCTGAGATTTCAGCCCCGTTTGCAATCTGAGAAACAGGAGCTCCCTGCCAGAGCTGCTGCAACTTCTGCTGAGCATCCAGCAGGACGGCAGAGCCTCTCATTTGTACCTCCAGAACCCTTCAAGAAGGAGCTCCAGAGCTATAATTAATCCGTTCTCCTAAAATTACCAGCAGAACTCAATCTTGCCTGGCTTGCAGAGAGCCACAGGGAACTTTTGTTGGAGGAGAAATGTGAGCCTGGGAGATAATGGGGAGAGAGGTGCTGATAAAGGCAAGGTATGAGCTTGGCAGCAGCAAACCTGACCCACTTCAGGGGCTGAATGCTGAGCAGCCACTCCTGACGTCAATGCATATTTCCCTGTCCACAGCAGCACTCCAGCCTTCTTCAAAATAACAGTCTCTGCTTACCTGGGCTGCTGCAAACACAGCAGCCTGGCCACGGCACTGCCAGGATTTCCAGAGTGGGGCTGGAAGTTCCCAGCGAGGAGCTGGGCCCCGATCCCAAGCTGCCTTTGGGTTTCACTGCGCGGATTCCTCGCAGCACGGGCAGCCAGCAAAGGTTGTGTTCGGTGAGAGCTGAAATGCCCTCAAGTGATGCCCTCAAAAAGCAGCAAATCTAAAGGGGACACGGACCAATCCAGCTGCTTAAGTTTGGGAAGAGCTAGGAAGGTTTGCTGTGCTGAGCGCAAATTCCATGTCAAACCTGGCGTGGCATTCCTCACCTTCCCCCTTCTGAATGGACATTTTATCTCATTAATACCTTCAGTTTTGCTACTTAGACTAAAACTGGAGGGCTTTGCTCCCAGCCACCTCACACCTTCTCGAAAATAAACCTATCAAAGCTCTCACCTCAAACTCTTTACTCATCCTGTTTCTTGTCCAATTACTGAGAGCGAGAAGATCCTTTGAATTCTACCTGTCCCCTTCCTTTTAGAGCAATATTAACACAAAACTATTGGATTTCACTCCAGCCTCAAGCATCAAAGGTGGCAGTCCTATGAACTCACAGATTTAGGAACATTTTTGAATGTTAGTTTATTCTCCTGGTGCCTGAAACACAGAGGTAACTTTGTGCATGTTTCAGTATTTGACTAAAAACTGTTGTATTTTTGAAGAGTAAAAGCTTCAATAAAACCTTGGAAGCAGCAGACTGAGCCAAGAGGCCCACTGGAAGTTAAGAAAAGCTTTATCAAAATAATTCATTGGTTACTGTGCTGCTTTTTTCAATTCTTCCATTAATTGAAATCAGAGGAAAATCCCAGCTATCAGAGCTGGGATCCTGGCTGCCCTCTGTCCTTCCCCAGCCTGATAAATGAGCCATGACAAAGATGAACGACTGGAAGAGGCTGTTCCCAGGGATCTGCACAGCACCAGATAACTCCAAAAATCCCAGATAAACACTGTGGAATTCGTCATCCGTCTCCTTTCCAGAGAAAAATACAACAACTGACTCAGCACAAATCACTACAAAGTTTCCAGCAGCCTGAACCTTCCTCCAGCTCCTTTATCAGCCAGGCTGGACACGGGGAGTTGCTATCAACCTGATAAAGCCTGACAGAGATCCACGGAAGAAGCAGCTAATGGGCTCATTAGCATCCAGCCCACCTGTAATTAACTTTCTGCAGTGGAGAAGTGGAGCAGGAGAGCAGGGAGGCAGGGCAGAGGCAGCAGCAGCCGATGGAATCTCCTCACTCCCATTATCCACCGTTTACAGAGTCCCTGGAGAGTTCCAGCTCTGAAATTTGGGGTGACAGAACAGCTCAGGGCTCCAGCCTTGCTGTGGTTAATGGCTCTCCTGAGATGCCTCTGAGGGAGGGGTTTGTGAACCTCTGCCACTGCTTCCCTGCAGGGCTCAGGACATTCAGGGCAGGAAAACCTCTGGATGCAGGAGCTGAGACCCCTGAGGAGCCCTGGAAAACCCTGCCAGGCTGAAGAGCATAAGCTGCAGAGCTGCACACTGATGTGGAGAGGGATCAGAGGGCAGAAGTGGGCAGGTGAAAAGGAGGAGAAGGCAGGAAAGAAAGCACAGATGAACAATGGCACAGAAATTCCCTTCTTTCAGCTCAGTTCCTCAGAACAAGGGGGTGGCTGGCAACCCTCAGACTGTATTTAGGATTTATTCAGCATTTACCAAAGCCAGAAACCGGCCTGGTGAATAAATTTTCTGTCAGCCATAATTCTCCAGGTACTCTGATTGCCAGGAGCTGCTGGAGGTGAATCCAAGTATGAAATCAGAAATGAGAACAGAAAACCACCCCACGAATGGCAGTGCTGATGAACCCACCTGGTGAAAGCTCCACAAGGCACCAAAACCCTTTCCCCATTCCAGAAATGCCAGGAGGGAAATGAAAGGGTAAAATAATCCAGCAATGATCAGAAATGTTTTATCACTTTGCTTTTTGTAGCCTGAGGAAGGTAAATTCCTTCTCCTTCCAGCACTCCCCCTTCCCACTCCCCTATTATTGAAGTTCAACAGTCCCCCAAATCAAGATATTCTCTATTTTTCCCATTTCCAGCCTCTCTGGGCTAAAGTCAGCATGGAAGGATCCGTGGAATTGTAATGAAAACGATTTCTATTGCTAGCAACATCTGCTGTGTCTAAATTTATAATTAAAGTGAAATCATGCATGCAAAAAGGAAAAAAAAAAATCAATAAGCTTCCATTTTGAGGTTTGGTTTTTTTTTTTTAACGTTGAAAGAAGTTATTTGATTAACTCTGTTTTAACCTGAACATCTGGCAGCATTAAAGACATGACATGACACCCACCAAAAAAATGTCTATAACTCCAATTTTTTTTTTTTTTTCTGGAAGTTAATCTTGGAAATATTTCAGCTGCATGGACTTTGATATCCACCATGGAAAAATATTCACCTGGAAAACCACGAAGGGATCTCGGGCAGCACGAGTGAATTCCTGGAGGGGGTTTTGTATAAAAAAAAATAGATAAAAATAAGGTGTTCCTGCATGGAGTACCTGCTATTTTGATGTTCATGTTGTTGTCAAGCAGGAGGTTCTCAGCCTTGAGGTCCCTGTGCACGATTTTCCTGCCGTGGCAATATTCCACCGCCGACAGGATCTGCCAGAACTTGCGCCGCGCCTCGGGCTCGCTCAGGCGGCCGTGGCTGGCCAGGTAATCTGGGGGAGAAAACCAGCAGAAATTCAACCAAATCTGGTTTAAATCAGGCTGGACAGCAAACAACAACCCTGAAAACTCAGTGATTTCCCACCAAAAGTTAGCACAAAGGAACTCAAAGCAGTTTCCGAGTTGTTGTTCTCCAACTCAACCCTCTGAAAAAACGGGAAAAAAAAAAAGAGGAAATTTTCTTTTATAGCTTTCTGGTCAGTGTTTTCACAACAGAACTCATGGTAATCTGGGAAATAAAATCAGCAGAAATCAAGCAAATCAGGTTTAAATGGACTCAGGCAACAAGCCTGAAACTCAGTGATTTCTCCCCAGTAATTAGCACAAAGGAACTCCAACCAGTTTCCAGCTTGTTGCTCTCCCATCCTGCCCTGTGAAAGGATGGGGCAAAAAAAAAGAGGAAATTCTTTGCTCCTTCTTTTACATCTACCCAGTCAATATTTTCACAACAGAACTCACGGTAATCTGGGAAATAAAATCAGCAAAAATCAAGGAAATCTGGTTTAAATGGGCTGGACAGCAGGCAAAAATCATGAAACTCAGCGATTTCCCTCAAAAAATTAGCACAAAGGAACTCAAAGCAGTTTCCAACTTGTTGTTCTCCAACTCAACCCTCTGAAAAAAAGGAAAAAAAAGAGGAAATTCTTCTCTGCTCCTTCTTTTATAACTGCCTGGTCAATATTCTCACAACACAGCTCATGGGCAATACTTGGAATAATTTGCTTCACCATTATGGGTACTTCCAGCTTTAATTCCTCTACGCTTCACACCACACTTCTCCCTCTGAAGCCTCAGCAGAGGCTGTGTGGTGGATAGAAATATATATTTTTTTCTTTTTGGAAATAAAACAAGTACCCCAAAGGTGCCCATCCTGACCTCTCTCTCGTCCTCACTGCGTCACAGGCAGAGAGAACATTTTGTTTTCATATTTGATTACATTGTAAAAACGAATGTTAGCCCTGAAACCAAAAACTTCACTTGTCCTCAGGAACAAAAACAAGGGGAGCAGCAGCTGTGTGAGTCTTGACAGAGCAGCTTCTACAGCCAATTCTACTCCTCTTAGGAGCACAAAATCAGAGCATCAGCTTTTAGGATGGGCTCAGAATTGCCTTCAGCATCCCACAAAGAATGCAGTTAGTGGCTAAGGAGCAGCAAATGCATATAGAGTTTAGAGCCAGTGATTAATCTTATTTTCTAAACCAGCTGTGTAACATCAGTGATTCCCCAGCAGCATCATCTTGCCGAACACAGCTCCAAACCTGGCTTTGTTAGCCTGTGTTTTAGGGGGATTTTTAATTAAAACATCATTTAGGGGACTTTATAACCTTGGCACTACTTTCATTTAAACTTTTCTCTGTGGTCAAAGCTGATCTCTGGGACCTGCAGCTCTGGAAACTCCTCAGAGCTCCCACCCCACCTCACACACTCTCAGCTGGTTTCACTTGGCAAAGCACAAGAACAAACAAAAGCCTGGCAGTAAGGGGAGATCATAATATTTGCAAGCTAAATATCATTCAGTCACAGAGTGACTGACAAATCATATGATATCAAGGTGAAGTCAGATATCAAAGGCACAAACTAAATTACCCCTGAGCACCAGCCAGCTCTCTAAGCTGTTAATCCATCAGTTGTTAGCAATGCAGCAAACAAGTTAATGAAGCCAAGCTGTCATTTGCTTTTATGGCTCTGGCCTGTCAGGACTCCTTGAGAGATTCCAAACCACCCTGGCCCTTCAGAGTGCCCAGAACAGGTCATTTATTCTGGGATCACCCCTCTCCCTCATGGAGCAGCACCAGGGGATTGTGCATTAACCAGAGTGCAAACAGGGAAGGCTGGGATTGGGACGGGGGCACTGTGCCAGCCCCTGGGCACAGGAACCGCTCTCCAAGGCGGCTGGAGCTCGCTGAGGACATTCAGGATCTGCTGGAATATGTAGCCAGACCTCTGGAGTAAAGAGCCACAGCTTGATTTCACTGCAGACACCCTGAGCAGAGCTCCCTGTGCATCCTGCAAAGGCTGAAAGAGCAAAGCCACCTCAGCTAGGAAATCTCCAAGTTTTGTAAATTTATCTCGGCCTTTTGTCACCCTCTGGCTGCACCTTTCTACAGTAGGGTTTGGGGTTTATTTCGTTTTACTACAATAAAATAGAAACCAGAAGTGATTTTAGGTTCACAGGCCAAAGCAGCAGGATTTTTGTCCTAAGACAGAGCCAGGCTCTTCCCAGCTGAAGCACCCAGCAG
Organism: Corvus hawaiiensis; assembly: GCF_020740725.1. Taxonomy (NCBI): domain Eukaryota; kingdom Metazoa; phylum Chordata; class Aves; order Passeriformes; family Corvidae; genus Corvus; species Corvus hawaiiensis. Next base: position 5,575,366 of record NC_063237.1, on the reverse strand, counting down.
AAGGACAAAAGGCAGTGGAAACCAACTGAAACAGAAGAAATCCAATTTAAAAGAAAGGGGTTTTAACTCTCCAGGTGGCCAAATGTTGGCTGCAGCCTGGAGTCTCCATCCATGGTCCTGAGCAGAGCTGGACTGGTGATTCCCTACAAACCCCTCCCAACCCTTCTGGGAGCTGGCATCAGTGCAAGGCACTCAGGACATCTTCATCCAGTTCCAGCTCAGTAAGGAAAAAATAATCCCTTTATCAGAAGATATTTTGTATTTCCAATCTTATCAATGCCTAGGAACAGCTGCAGCCATCAGTGGTTGGAATTTCAGCTAAGGAAATCTACATTAAATATTAGAAAGAATCTTTACAATTAAAAAAAAACCCCTGCAGATCCTGATTAGCTTTGTCCAGCAAGGTGTTTATGCTGAAATGATCTAGAAAATGTGTAAGACTGTTTTCAGTATCAGCTGAATATCCCATCCTCAATTACAAAAGCCACTCTGAAAAATCATTGTAATAAATCAGAAAACAATGATGAACCTAAGAAAAAAACTGCACAGAAATATTAAATCGCTCATAACAGACCCAAAAGATCCTTATTTACACAGAGACCAGGGCTGCATTAAAATGTTGAACATGGACATATTCTCCTCCTTACCGAAAATCTCCCCATTTTTGGCAAATTCTGTCACAAGGTACAGCATGCTTTTGGTCTCCATCACCTGTTGATGATAAATCACACATGAGGGCTTGTGGGAAGAGCAAAAAAAGCCACTAAACACCCAAAAGGATGCTCATTTTTATGGTTCTCTCCTAAAGCTGTGAAAGCTCTGCCTTGCACGTGGAGTTGTCACAATCTTCCAATGTGTGCAAACAAAATTATCAAGAGCTTCACTGAGAGTGAAAAATCCTCCACTTCAAGAAGCCATTTGGGACTTCAACACAACAATTTCAACGTATTTTGGGGTTGATTTCAGTAACCTCAGAGAAACAGCTCAGCACGAGCTGAACTTGTCCATGGGCAAGGCCTTTGTGAATTTGATTTTGCATTTTATTTATTAACAGGCCTGAAAGTACCAGGAGACTGCTCAGAAATCAAAGCAAACTGGTGAGACAATCTGAAAGCTATTTTAAAAATAAACTCATCTGTGAAACGCATTTTTAACCAGTCACTGCAGGAGTGAGCACTGCACAACCATCACCCTCCCTTCAAGTGATCTTGCTGATCTTCAGACTCAATTTAAATATTCTCAGCCTCTCCTCTGCCACTTTTGTGTGTTTTCATTCATTCAGAAAGGAACTGGGGGAGATATTATCAAGGCAGTTGAAAATTTAACTCCTTAAGCTCCATCTCTGCTTTGCAGATCAGTGTTTTCAAGACCACGTGCCAGCTTCTTTTGCATAAAATGAAATTAAAGCTGAACTGGTCCTAAGTGGGATCTTCATCTTTATTTAGCAGAAAAAGGAGGAAAAATAGGGAAAAGCCCCCTCTAAGCCTACCTGGTAGAGCTTTATGATGTGTGGGTGGTCGAGCATCTTCATTATCTGCACCTCCCTGTAGATCTTCTCCAGATTCACAGCATCCAGCTGAGATTTGTCAATGATTTTTATTGCCACCTGCAGACAAACAGCAAAAGGGAGGTTTAAAAACTCCCCCAACGTGCTCCTCATGAGTTTACCCTCATTAGAAAGGGAATAACGCAGCCCCAGGTAACTGGAAGCTTTCTGGGGAGTTCTGAAATACAAATCCCAGACTGAAAAATACAGCAGGACAGCATTAAACATGTCAGGGGTCCCTCTGAGGGGCTGCAGGGCTCTCACCCACATCAGCATGTGAGAAAAAGCAGGTTTTCCATGAGAAAAAGCAGGTTTTCTACGTGAAAAAGCATGTTCTCCATGGAATGGAAGGCACAGAACACGTGAGGGAGGCCAGTGCTCCAGGTGCTCTTATATCAACAACTAAGGACCCTGCAGTGACCCAAATCTTCTTAAAAAGCTCAATGGTGCCCATTCCTGCAGTCAAGGTGGCAAATCTGAGTCCTACAAAATGGTATTTTAAGAGAAAAACTGTTGGCTCCACACAAATAATCCAAACCTAGGGGATCCACGTAGTTTCAGCTGTGACATGTTTAATTAATTAATGTGCTGTTATAAAAGGGTATCTGCAGTTCATCCCTTCAGAGAAAGGCTCTGCAGATAAATTTATCAGTCAAACCTTGGAAACACATCTCAGTTAGTTCACAAAGCACATCTTGGGCCTGCTGACCTTGTTTTTAGCCAATAAATGCAAAGGGAAGGTAACTATAGATGCTTAGGGGACCAAGAAGCTCCAACAGAAGACATTTAAAATTTAAACCAAGAAGAAAGTGAAAATACAGCCACTGCACATGCAAAGGGTGAAAATGCTAAAGAGTGCTGAATGTATAACTGGTGTTTATTCACCCTGAATATCACATTATTAATGCTGAAGCAGGAGCAAACAATGTACGTCCCACAAATGCTTCCAATTATAACAGCATTTCACAAACTATTGAACATGGGAGACAGCTGCTGCACAGGAGACAGGAATCCACGGGAGGTGAACCTCATTATCTGCACTACCACTGATTATGGGCCCACCTGAATTCACAATTAACTATTTATCGACTTCATTTCCCTCTCCTTTCCCCTCTTTAGAAGTGCCTTGTCTTTCCCCAAGCCCCAGGAAAATGAGATTCTGCCAGGATCTGCTCAAAAGCCCCAAACAAGATTCCCTGGGCTGCCCCGTTCCATGGATCACCAACACATTCACATTGTGTAGCCACAGGGACCTGAAACAGTTCTGAGCACAGCTCCACTGCTAATTAAGAGTATCTTGAGCTGCAAACTAATGGAGAACGAGCTGGATTTCCAGTTTAAATGGGTTTTTAGCTTAAAAATCTCACCCCATTCCATCAAACCATGTCTTGTCTCATGATGTGGAGTTATTTGGGGCTATGAAAAGCTGCTGTTGAGCATGGAAAATAAAAACCTACTTGAAGGAAAGAAAAAACTCCCTGCTCTTTGGAAGCCTTGTACAACTGAAAGTGTGTATTAAATATGTCCACAAAATGTACATTCTATAGGAGAAGCAGCACAGCAGCAGCTGCCACCTCTGCTCCTCCACTCAAATGCAGATTTAATACCTCAGTTCATTCTGCATCTTCATCTTGCCAGGACCAGGGAAGGTTTTAGAGAAGAACCACTTGAAAATACTTAAAATCCAGCAAAGTCTTGACGAGGATGTGAGAAGGAACAGGGAATTCAGCAGCAGCAGCTCCTTTTTGTCCATGATCTCAGCTGTGTCTTGATGACAGGAAAAGGGATGTAATTCTTAGAGGTGGAGAAGCAGTTTCCTATCTGAAAAGTGTGCTTTGTTCCTAAACACGCAGCTTGCCAACAACTACTAGCAACAGCTAGAAACAAACAGCAAAAAAAATCCCCAATTTCAATATATAATGTTAGCAGATCCTTCATCTGACAAGGAAAACCAAAAGGGAATCCTCTGCCTTCCCTGATCTTCCCCTGTCACCAGATTTTGCTGCTGAAGGAGTTACACTCCAAGAGATCTTTGCAGCTTTCATGGTTTCTTCTCATTTAAAAATACAAGGAATTGCACATATTTCTTTTCCTCTTTCACTGAAGGCCCAGAGAACTGGAGTTTGCTCAATCCTCCCCTGACATCTGGGAATTGATACTGCCAAGGAGTGAGGATGAAATGCTTGTCAAGAGAAGATGAAAGTTCTTCTACTCCTCAGCTACTCCAACTTCCAGTTTTCATTGTTTTTATTTGATTCATTTAATTCTTGAAAGGAAAAACAAAGGCAAAAAGCAAACACCCAAACGAAAAACCCAAAACCACAACACAACCTCCCCCTACAAGTTCACATTCAAACAGAGCTCTGTCCCTGAGGGTTACAGAAATTCAGATTTGTTAACCCGGTACATTCTTAAAATAGATAAAATGCATTAAACTTAACAAACACAACTTCCTGCAGCCTGGAAAAACTCTAGATTGTGCAGAGTAGCACAGGGAGCTGCTTTCTCTGCTGGAGTTATTCACTGCAGGTACCTGAGCACACCTGAACTGGTGCCACAGATCAAATCAGGGGCTGGGGGGTCATTTTTAATAATTTTTTCCAGAGAAAAATACAAATTCCCTGTAACAGCAGCCAGGTGAAAGCAGACCAGGGATCCACAGGGACATCCAGGGTTATTTTCACCTGGGGAGCAGCGAGCAGAGTTCCTCTGCAGGTGATTAATCCTTAGGGGGAATTAATTAAGGAGTTTGGGGGTGGTTCACCAGTTCCCTGCTTTTTCCAAGCAGCATTTTCACCTATTCCAGACCTTCTCCTTATTTCACACCTATTCCAAACCTTTTCCTTATTTCATTCCCATCCTATTTCCCTGGAAGCAAATCTCCATCTTCTGCGACTTTACGCTTCCAATTATTTCTGTTCTCTCCTCTCCTCCTCCCGAGGAAAACCTCTGCTCATTTCCACGCCTCATTAGCAGGAGCTGCCCTGGGATCACAGGATTTCTGGGCAGCAGGATAAAGGAGCGTGGCAGGGAAGCCACGTGGCCTCCACTCAAATGGCACCAAACACCCAAACAAGCCAAGCAAAGGTCGGGTTCAGCCCCCCCTGGGTGGACTGGCTCTAAAAAAAAGGGTCAGGCAGCACCTCTATTCCTACAAATCCTTATCAATCCCCCCATTTTCCCAACTTTCACACCTCTATTTGGCTATTTCGAATTTTAGGGTTGCATGAAATCAAGTTATGATTTCTGATTTTGTTTGCACACGCCCTTGTTCTCCTGCTTCGTGTTTGTTTTCATTTTATTCTCACCTCTGCTAACAACTTATGGCAGCAATTTTATCTTCTCATCTGTAGTCTTTCCATAAAAAGGATGGATTGCACACAATCTGTAGGTGCTGCATTCAAGGCAATAAGAGCCCATCTTTTTTAATTTGATAGTTATTGGCTAGGCAGAGTTGTGTAAAAAAAAAAAAAAAGGCAAAAAAGCAAATATTTAAAAGGTCAAAACCATATAAAACACAATTTCAAAATACCAGTGCTAGAAAAGCCCAACAACAAACAGGTTCTGAATGTAAAGGGTTCAAATCAGGAGATTCAGGGGAAACTTTGATGAGGAGTCCTTTTAAAACAGCTTTTTTGAGCAAGTCTCAGCAGCACCACAGCATCTTCCTGCAGCACAGACCTGAGGGTGCACCAGCACAGCCCTTCCAGGACCTAAAAACTGAATATTCTTCCACTGGAACTTAAGCAACAGTTTAGAACAAGCTTGAAATACGAAAACCCTTCTATATGGAGTCACTAACAAGCAGGATTTCCACTTTGTGTGCTCAGGGATCCAACAACAGGTGAGGTGCTCCAAACTGGAAGTGCTTCTTCCAAAGAGTATTTGGCTGGAATTTATTTCCTCTGACATCACCAGAAGTGATCTTAACAGGGTTCCCCTTCCTCAACGATTGTGTAAATACTTTCAGCAACCAACTCAGCAATTCAATTCCAGAAAAACACTCACTACAGAAGTCAGAGCTGACTCAAAAAATCAAAGACCTTGACAAAAAACCCCCAGCACAGGCAAATCTGCTGTAAAAATCACCCAGAAGATAAAAAGCTGGTTAAAAAAAAATTCAAGACTAAGAGAATTCAGCAGTTCCTTAGGACACAGATGAAAAAAATCACACAGGAATCAGGGAGCTTTTAAGCTCTGTGTTTTCTGTAACCTCTGTTATTTCAAACAATGCTAAACAAACATGCTTTCTAAAATGACAACAAAAATGAAGATTAAAGTTTTCATCTCCATCACAAAGCCTGCCAAAGAAACGAGGACTAAAGAGTGAATGACAACCGAGTATCTTCAAGTGAAGCATTTGCAATTCTGGCACATGGCACCAAACTTGGAAAGGGAACACTGACACTGCTTGGCTCTTCAGCAAGAGCAAGGAAGGACTCAAAAAGAATCGAGTTTATTATGAACTTGAGAAATAAAGCAACAGGAGAAGTTTCTTTCAATCTCTGGGATGCAAAGCTCATTGTTGGGGTCCCTCCCCACTGCAACAGCTCATCAACCACAGCTTGGCCAGAGCCCTGTTAGCACCAGGGGTTTGCTTTCCTTAACCGAGCTGCAGTTCGGGGCATTTTTCCATTCCGGTAAGGAATGGTTTTCCCCCTGGAGCCCACAGTGGCGAGGCCCTTCCAGGCTGCACTTGGGACAACATCTCAGTGACTTCTGTCAGCTACAGAGCAGCACGGGAACCTCTTCCTCAGACAACAATGAGAGCAACCAGAAGAGAGGCTTACAAAAAGCTCACCTCTAGGTGTAGCAACTAAAACTACCTAAAACAACACAGAAGAGGAAGCTGATCCTTCAGAGCCATTACCCTCATCAGATACCTCCTTTTTTTTCTTTTTTTCTTTTGTTTTTTTTTAAAGTGAACACGACTGCATTTTTAGCCAGGCAGACTGACAATCATTTTTGTTTTAGGTAAAGCACCAGGTATTACCAATAATCACCGGGTAATACACGGGGGCGGTTAAACAAAGAGGCTAAAAATGGTTGGGTTTGGTGAACTTGCAGGATGCTGTACTGAAGAATTCAGCACACACTCAAGTTCCTGTGCTGAAACAGATAACCCAGCATTGCCCAGGTCAGGAAACCCTAAAATATCCAGGGCATGACGGCAGGCACTGCACGAGGTTTGAACCTTCCCTGGGAGCAGAAAGTGCTGCCCGAGCAAGCACCGGCTGCCCGCCCGGAGCATCCTTGGGGTGACATCCTGGGAGCGATGCCACCCTCCTGGGGGTGACATCCTAGGGGTGGCATCCTAGGGGTGGCATCCTTGGGGTGGCATCCTAGGGGTGGCATCCTCGGGCACCCGCCCGCGGCCTGGCAGGCGTTATCCTGCCCTTCCCAGGAGGATGCGAGCAGGAAAACCCCCCCACCCCAGCGGCCGGGGCTGCCGCCGCTCCGAGCCTCCGGTCAACAGCACACCCGTGTCCCCGCGGGAGGTGCCGGAAGGGACAAAAGCGGCGCGGAGCGCGCACGGGAACCCCGGCCCCGCGCGGTCCCCGCGGCCCCGCCGCCCCCCCGAGCCCCCCGGGCGCGCCCCCCGCGCCGTGCCCACCTCGCTGCGGGTGATGCGGTGCCGCGCCAGCTTCACCACGGCGAAGTTGCCCTTGCCCAGCGTGCCCTCGATGTCGTAGAAGCCGACGCGGACGGGCCCGAGCCCGCGGGGCAGCAGCGCCGGGGGCCGCCGGGGCTCGGCCATCACCATGCTGGGCTCGGGGGGCGGCGGCGGCGGCTCCGGGTCTCGGCTCCGCGCGGCGCCCCCGGGGCCGCGCCGCCCCCTCCGCCACCGACCGGCGTCACCGCGCGCGTCACCGCGGGCGGGGCCTCGCCATGGCAACGGGGCTGCGCCCGCCCCTCGCCACCGCCGGCGCCAGCGGCCCGGGGGACACCCGCGGCACCCGCGCTGGGCCACCGCCACCACCGCCACCACCGCCACCAGCCCCGGGGGCACCCGCGGCACCCGCGCTGGGCCACCGCCACCACCGCCACCACCGCCACCAGCCCCGGGGGACACCCGCGGCACCCGCGCTGGGCCACCGCCACCACCGCCACCACCGCCACCCGCCCCGGGGGCACCCGCGCTGGGCCACCGCCATCAGCCCCGGCGGCACCCGCGGCACCCGCGCTGTCCCCCCACGGTGCGGCTGGAAAGTCACCGGAGCGGCCCCTCCGCGCTGGCATCCCCCAGTTCGGAGCCCTTGCAGAGGGAAGGTCACCCGGGGCAGGTGGCACAGGAGCGCGTCCAGGTGGTTTGGGCAGATCTGGAAGCTCTGTTGGGCCCTTTGAGCTGGAATGGTCTGAGGACCATCAGAGTTGAAAATGTGAAAAAATTTAAGGACCTTTATGCGAAATTTCCTTTCCAGGACTAAGTCCACTGAGTCTGCTTTAGGTGTGCACTTACATTTTAAGATTCCATACTCGTTTCAGCTATCTTTGCTCTCCCAGTTCATGCCTGTCCTTCCCTCTCCCCTGCCCCATCTCAGGCTGGAGGACTGGTACCTTTCTGACTGATTTGTGAACCAGGAATCACCCCTGGAATCTTTGCTCAGTTCCCCTGACTAAACAAGGCACATCCCAAAGCTGATGGCACAACACGTGCCTGTTGAATCAGCAACAGCCACAGAGCTTTTATGGACACACAGAGTGGACACAAACAGCTCAAAACAGAGCCTGGCCACGAAAAAAAAAAAGAAGAGTGGAAGAATGCAAGGAACAAAGTTGTGTCTTTCTTTCCCTTTTTAGACAGGTTTTACACGTAAAGCTGCCTCATCCTTGTGAAGAGTTACTTTTGTTCTGTGTCAAACAGCGATGAGTGTTCTGCAAAGGGAACTGAAGATCTCTGTGCAGAAATTAATGCTTGTCCTTCACTGCTGATGAGATTCCTCCAAGGAGTGACATTTTGGGATGACGCTGCTGGCTCGGGCTGCCATGGAGAATAACGGAGCTGTTGCTGCTCTATTTATCCCCTTCGGAAGTTCTGGCAATGAGTAACTGATGGCTTGGGTTAGTCAGACATCCACCCTTTGCAGTGATTGATAGGGACGTGAGCAAGCCTTCCAGAATCCTACTTGAATAGCACATGGTGTCATCCCGAGCTGCCACTTGCCAAATTTCACTCCTCTTTCACCTTTTCTTCGCATCCAAACTCGGCGTGTCAAAAGTTCCTTTTTTTTACAGAATATTACCTAATACTCACTCTCAGTCACTTCATTCTAAATGAAGTTTTTAACCTTTAAACATTTATTTGCTTCCTGCCCACTTTCAAGTCTCATCCTGGTGTAAAATCAATTATTAATCAGGTTTTTGTGCTTGGAAGAGAAAACTTCTGCAGAAACCCCACCACGAAGCCATCCACGGCCGGAAAGTTCAGGTCACTAAAACACGGCTTAAAAACGCTGCGAGAGGAACTGCATCCCCAAAACCCCCCATTCTTTGAAGGGCAGCTTTCAGCCGCCGGGGATGGCTTTTGCTCTGCTCCAAGAAGAGGGATTCAAACTCCTCCCAAAGCCCGGCACTGAGCCGCTTTTTCCAGGAACGTGGAGCGCACATGCCCTCGTGTGGTCACTGCTCCTGCACATCCTCCCGCAGCTGGGGTGCCCTAAAGGAGGTGTCGAACAGCGGGATTTATAACATTTCCTCCTATTAATAACTCCCAGCACACTCCGATCGCTGCCTGAGTCCAACGGGCAGCTCAAGAGGCCGGACGACACACTTGGCTGCCGAAATCCGGCTTTACACACCTAAACTCCGACACCTGACAAGTTTTTCCCTCTCATTTCCCTATTTTTCTGGGCCTAAAAGACGCTTAATAGGTGTCAAAAAGAAAAAAAAAATGAGACCAAGAATACAAGACTGAAAGTGGACAGATTTTTGCTTGATTTGCACTAAATACTGCATTAGAAGCTCCAGATATTTTGAGTGCCCAGCTCTGACCACTCTCCTGTATCAGGGTTTTGCATTTCAGGAGAAATTGTTGCCAACTCGATGCCATTTTCAAAACAATTAGAAGACCTTTTTATTTTCTAAAGGGATTTCTTCTTTCGGGGCTTTATCTTGCAAAGGAAGTGAGAAGCAGCTGTGACAACTGAAATATTTCATTGTTTGCAGCAGACAGCAACAGCTCAGAGATCTCAAAACTTCTCATGCCTGTTCTGGCAGAACAGATTCATGGCGATGCCTGCAGTCAGTTCTGTTGTTGTTTCAGCCACATTTAAAACATCTTTTTGCCAAACCTTTGTTTCCTGGCAACTTACGAAAATCGATTTTTTTTCATTTTCCGCTTTCTTTATTTCATGCAATGGAGAAGAGCAAACCTTTAGGCAACTAAAGCACATTTTAGGTGCTTCATAGACTTGTTCTGCAGGGAAATGTTGCACTCCTGGAGCCAGAAAATCATCTGCAGAACAAAAGGTGTGAAATATTTTGGTCCTGTTGCTTGGTCATTCCCCCTCCACTGCTTGGTGTCAGTCCCTCCCAGCAGGATGAGGGAGAGAATTGGATGAGTAAAAATGAGAAAACTCATGGGTTGAGATAAAGGAATTTAATAGGCACGGTAGAAGTTGCACACACAAGCAAGGCAAACCAAGGGGTTCACTCCCCACTTCCCACTGTTCAGCACCTCCAGGAAAGCAGGGCTCCATCACACGTTACAGGTAACTTTTAGCACCTTTGAAGAAGAGGAGGTCTATAAATAAATAAGGATTTTGGATTGTCCTGCAGTTTCAAGGCATATCTTTGGTACAAAAAAGAATCGAGGGTATTAACGAGCCATTCCTGGGGCTTGGTGCAAAGCAAAATCTGTACATTCTTTTCAGTTTGGATCATTAAAAACCCCAATTCTTTCAGAAAATAGAAGAATATGGGGACAACACAAAACCGGGACAAACACCACCGATACCATTATTAAACAAGTGCATAGAGAGGGCAAGTAAACTCGTGCTGATATTCAAAATCCAAACCCCATGGGGTTTTTTGGGTCCATTTCCTCAATATCCATAAATCTCGTTGTCCACCCAGGTGGACTCCTGGCTCCTGCCCACACGGTCCCCGCAGAGCTCGTAGATGTCGTTGGTGACAAAGCCACTCTCGGTGCTGGCCAGAGTCACAAAGCCACTGCTGGAGGTGTTCAGGTCCTCGGGGTCCCTGCAGGGGCTCCCCAGCCCCTCCCGGGCACGGAAGGAGGAATTCTTGGTGGCAGGCCTGGCCCCAGCCAGGTCAGCATCAGATTGCTTATTGATCACTCTGTAAATGTCCAGCTTGGGGCTGTCCCTCCTGGGCTGTGGCAGCCAGGCACCGTCACCCTTCGGGGCCGCGTCCACGCGCTCCCGTCTCCTTGGGAGGGCAGGGAAAAGGGAGAAGCCATAAAATGCTTTGGCACAGAGGAAAACACAGAACGACACCGGAACTCTGACAGTGATTTGGTGATGAGCCTTGGGTAAAGCTGGGCTCAGGAAATTCCTTATTCATGCCATTCCAGGCTGCACTCCTGGAAAATCCCACGGCAGGACCTGCTGAGGGACACTCTGGGCTGCCAGCTCAGATGCTGGGGCAGCAAAACTCCTGACACTCCCAAAATCACAGCCAGCATCCCCCCCAGAGCTGCCATGCACACAGGAGAAGCAAGGAGAGGACATTGGTAAACATCATATGCTCCAAATTGTTTTCCTTTTATTTCTATTGCTGCATTTTTCACTTTGGAAGGGGAACTTCTGATAATTCAAAGCTTTAATAAGCAAAGTAGAAGGGTTAACACAACAAAATCCTAATCTTGGTGACATTATTTCCTGCCTGCGATGTCTGTGAACACAATAAAAAGGTATAATGTGATTTACTTAGAATTTTACTTCAAAATTTACTCAGCCTGGAGCATCCACACCACTTCTGCAGCATTTCTTTGGCTGCAAACACTCCTGTCCAGAGCATTTTACAGGATGGTGAAATCAGCTGTAAGCAGGACAAGGAGTCACTGTTCACTTGGAACACAAAAATGCCACTCACCTCTTCACAAAGAGCCAAAAGCACGAGATGCCTGTGATGGCCATCAGGAGAAGCAGCACAGGAACGCTGGAAATAAGGATGTAGGCAAGGTTCTGCACAGGTTCTGGGGGTAAAAATGAACCAGGGTCGTAAGAAGAAATTGCAGGTTTTTCCTAGTTAACCACAGACTTACAAACAAAACATTCACAACTGAGCCACTCAGAAGGGATTTAATAAAAAGTGGCTTTTTCACACCCAAACCACTTTGCACAGCTTTGGATTTTGAACATTTTTACAGCCACAGCAACCTCTTTAGGTTTGTCCTGGGAAATACTTGAGGGAAGGGTTTTTTTCAGAGGCTGCAGTCTATATTCGGTCTTCCACATTTTGGGTCAAACACTTGAAATGAGGCCAGGTTTTGAGAGCACAACTTACCTTTGGCTCCCACGGCTGTTCCATTGGCACCTTTCCTCCGGCGTTCCTCTGGGAATTCTGGCTTCCAGGGCTCTGTTGCCATAGCTGGAAAGAAGCAGCTTCATTAATACTGCAGATGGTTTTTTTTAAATAATAAAAAGTGAGGCTGAGAGAGGATTGAAGAGGCTGCAAAGGTGTGTAAGGCACACTGGGATTTCTCTGCTTTCAATTCCTGCCAGGTTCTGCACCAGCAAGATTTTCCATGCAGGATGGAGCATGGAATAGCACAGGGAAAGTGCAAACTGCAGGGAAGCTTCTTGCTCAGGATATTTTCTGGGTGTCCTTGACAATGAATGTCAGAGTATTTCCACTGCAAGTTAGCATTCATTAAAAAAAAACCCCAAACAATCCCAAACAAATACATCCAACTCACCTCTTCGGGAATTCTCTATTGGAGCTTTTGTTGGCTTCTCTGAAAGAGAAGAGAACAATTTCCTCATGAGTGGGGAGAACACAGTGTCTTGAAGAGAGTCTGACAACCTGAGCACTGTTCTTCAGTGCTCTCCCCCAATCTGAGACCTCAAACACTTCATAAAAATCCCCAGAGAATTTAAGTAAGCCACAAGCAGTTAAAGATATGAGACACTGGGATTGTTTTCTCCATTTGTTGCATAAATTTAAAGATCTCCCTCTCCCACCAGTGAGGCTGAGGAAGGGTTTCCCTATCACTCACTGCACTCCTCATTCCTTCTCCTGGAGACTGGGTTTTAAATCCCACAGAGACTCATTACCCAGGGAATATTTGCAGATGAAGTTGTTTTTCATGTTGCATCTGTCGTCGTTCCACTGGAACATGTAGGGGCCCCCGACTCCTGGCGGGGCAGAGGGTTGGTGGTACAGCACCACACACACCTCGCCCCCGCACGACGGCTCGTCCACGTACCAGTTCCTGGGGAAACACAACAAACACAGCTTGGGGGCACCTTCCAGAAGCTTGGATGGGAATAAAACAGAATTAAAGGGGATTGCAGCATGCCCCACACATCCACTGGGGAAAATGGGAGTGATACAATGCAATGATTTATTCTTTTAATTCAGATTTTTCACAGAGAGCTCGGCAAGGAGGGTGTTCAACAAATATCAAAGAGCAAAGGGCTGAGTTCCTCACTGAAACCCCTCTGCAAGGCTCAGGAGAAGCTCAGGAGAACTCGGACTTTTCTCCACACAATTTTGTGCAAAATCATCTATCACTATTTTTGGCCTCAGTGCCTGCAAAATTTAATGAAAAGAGGAAAAAGCTGAAGGCAAATCTGGTTTCCTCCATCTAGAAATGCACCAACACGGACTTGCAGATAGGGTTTTCTTTTTGTTTGTTTTCTAAGAATAAGCTTCACCACCAGACACCTGTGCAGCTTTTCCAAGCAGTGCACAGGAAGGAGGCAGCACTGTAATATCACTGGTAGTGAAAAGATGTTTTATGCAATGCAGAAAACACCTCCAAATGTGTCCTGATTTTGCCAATTGTTCAATCCCCACTGATTCTGGAACAAGCAATGTTCTCCATGCCAAGAATTTGCTGCAAGCTGATCCATAGGACATAAATAATTCCAGATATCCCAAGGTATTCAGCATGGGAGAACACCCGTTTCGAGCAGTGTTTTTCCAACCATTCCAATGCTTTATTCCTCCCTCACTTCCTTCCTCCCCTGATGTTTTCCTTGGCTTTGTCATTCAGCATAAATAAGCTGTGTCTCACCAATGGAAGGCAGCAAAGCTGTGCCTGTTTCTTAGCAGCAGATTCGGGTTCCAGCTTCCCATTATCCACCCCCAATATCTGAACCACGGGAGGGACTCCAAGATGTCAAATGGCACTAAAACCACTTTTTATCTGTTCATTTCTGAGTGACTAAAATGTCTGGTGGGCTCCCAGAGCAAAAAGGTCACAATCCCAAGGTGTTTTTACACGTCTGATACAAGGATGCAAATGGATGTAAATGTTGTTGCTTTTATAAATTAATTATGACAAGTCCTGTGGTTCCCTAAGACAAGGAGGCAGAAATCTAACAAGTGCTGTGAAAACTTTGATTTTCCATGTCTACAATAAATCCTGCAGCATTTTGCTGTCTCACAGGAAAAAAATGTTACTCCCTCAGTAAGAAAAAGAACCCAGGATATCAGGGACAAACTTCAGGGCATCTGCAGCGCAGGAATCTTCAAGTCAAAGCACATCATTTGTAGCTGCCTAATCAGAGATTTTTAAGGCCAGACCCCTTATTCTTTCCCCTCCTTTTAGCCACCAAAAGTTATCAATTTAGGCTAAAACAGATACCCTGGGCACCTCCAGAGGAGGGTGATTTGTCCCCCTGGATGGGATGAATGCAGAAGGAACACAAGTGACAGCTGGGACAGCACTGCTTGGATTCCTTGGACAAAATCCTTGATTCCTAAAGGCACTGGCAGTGCCACAGTGCCACTCCCAGGTACCCACCGAAATTTGGATGAGCTGCCATCTGACCAGGAGTAGAAGTTGTGACACTCTGTGCTGTTGTCCTCCTCCTCCTTTCTCCTCCTAAGCCCTATCCAGAAGTCTCCATCAGAAGCCAGGAGGCTCCTGATAAATGATTCAATCAGTCTCTGCTCTGCTGGGGTCTCGATGCTGACGAGGTGTCCCCCATCAGCTCTGCAGGCCAGGTGAGCTTCTTCATAGCTGGTCCTGCGGGAGGCATCGTGGAAATAAACGATTTTGTAGCAGGGTTTCTGTGTCCCACGCCTGCAAACAGTCTGTCCTGCAGAGAGGGAGAGAAAACTGTTACAGGAGCTGTGCCAAACAGGACCAAAATTAACACTAAAGCACCGATTTGGATGAGTTTTGCGCTGTTTATATGGAAAACACAACACAGGTGAAAGCCTCTTGTGTTACGGGACTGGCAAATGGCATCTCCAAACTTTTCTCACTGCATTTCAGTTTTGGTTGGTCCTTTCATGTCCTGCTCTTCTCAGCTCCCTCATGATTTTTCTGGGATTTGCAGATCTTGGGAGTTCCTCCCAAAGAAGAAACACTGTGCCAGAGCAAGCTGATATAAGCAACCTTTTAAAAAGCAAAGTTCCCCTGCAAGGGTTCAAAGAGGCTTTTAAAAGTGATTATTAGTTGTAAGGAATTAAATGGCAAAAATTAGAGATTTCCTTATATAAGCAGAGACAGCAAGAATTTATCATTTGGGACATGTGCAATAGTGTAATGGATATTGCAGTGTCATAGAATCCAGGAATATTTTGGGTTGGAAAAGACCTTAAAACCATCTCATTGCACCCTCTGCCATGGGGACACCTCCCACCATCCCAGGTTGTTCCAAACCCTGTCCAACCTAGCCTTGGACACTTCCAGAGATGGGGCAGCCACAGCTTCTCTGGCCAAGTGGGGCCTCACCACCCTCACAGGGAAGAATTCCTTATGAACATCCAACCTCGAACTCTCCCAGTTTCCAGTGTCCGTACTGAGGATCACAAGATGAGTTCCCACAGCCCGATTTCCAGCTCTGCTCTGTGCTCTGCAATGTTTCTGCCTGCCCAGGGAGTAAACAATGTCTGTTTTCAGGCTGCTACAAGCCAAGGGCTCTGTCGTGCAGAAGCAGCAGAGCTCGTTTTGGTTCCGAGGGAAGATCAAAGTGAAAAGACACATCATCCAAAATGATGCACTCGTGTGTTTGTCAGCAGAGCAGTCCCAATATTTAGACTGTGGAAACAAACAGTTTTGTTTTACTCAGTAAATATTTCTTTCCAGGCACAATCTGCTAACCTACGTGTTTTTACAGAAGGAAAACATTCAGCAACATTTGTAGTGTGCTTGGAACAAAAGGGATAATGCAGGGACAGGTCATTCTAAACCCTTCCAAGGGAGATTTATGTTGGTCACTGTAAGAGTGGGAGTTTAAACACCTTTCACACTGGAATTTTTGAGGAGTTAAATAGCCAGAATTGGAGTTTGCTAATATTTTACACAGAAATTACAATAGGAACAGGATTTTTTTCTATGATAGCACTGTTAAAAAATACATTTCTAGCATAGCCTGTGTTTCTCTTGGGAATTTGACACTCAGAGAAAAAGGGAATGCCCCTTACCTCTTCCGAGGGAAATGTCCGCTGCTGTTGGGAGAGGCAAAAGGAAAACACAGACAGCACAGTTTCATTAAAAATCTGCAACTCTCTAAGAAACAGTGGCACAAAAACTGCACCGGGGCTGTTTTCTGATACACAAACACATTTTTTCCTCATTAAAAAAGAGGAAGAAAGTCTCTCCCTTATCAGCCAAACTTGCCATTACTTTTAGCTAAGGAAAAACTGATAGGAGTTGATTTCTGGCTGGACTTCACTGCTCGTTCGTGTCCCGAACTCAGTTTAGGACATGGAATGTGCAGCTCTGAGCAAGGCTGAAAGGATTCCTTGTATTTCCCCCTTATCTCCTCAGCTCGGGATCTGCCCCAGCGCTCGCTGACTCCAGCGAGCTTCCCGGGGCTGGCGGAGGGGAAAATCAGCTGGAAAAGTTGGAGAAGACCCCCAGAAGCATCAAACCCAACCTTCCCCCGAGCACCACGGCGGGACAAACGCGCATCCCTGCCCCAAGTCGCGACAGGTGCCCGCGCATCCCGACCCTCGCAGCAGGGATCTCTCTGGGATAGGGAAGATCCCCAGCGATCCCCAGCGCTCCCCAGCGCTCCGGGGCGATCCGGAGCCCCTCTTACCGCTGAGCAGCCGCGCCCCCGCCGCGCAGCCCAGCGCGGCCGCGCACAGCGCTGCTGCCGCCAGCATGGCTCCAGCGGGGACCGGGGGCAGCCGGCAGCTCCTCCTTCCTTCCTTCCTTCCCTTCCTCCTTCCCTCCTCCTCCTCCTCCTCGGGCTGCGGGCCAGCGGGCTCGGCTCAGCCCCGACACCGCGGAACCGGCAGCGCCCCGGGGCTGAGCTCTCTCCTCTCGCTGCGGTTCCCCAGGTCGCGCTCCAAACCCTGCATCCCTCTGCCTGGATGCCCCTGATCCCGTTTTATAGCCCCCATCCCACCGCCCGCCCACCGCAGCCAGCGCCAGGAGCCACCCACGGGCGGATCCATCCCCGCGCTGGGGATTTGGGATTTTTATAAAAGGTTCTTGCTTCGCTTTCCCACGTCCGGATTTGCTCTGGAGAAGCTCGGGATGAGCTTTGTTGTCTCCTGCCGGTCAAGCTGAACACTGATCTGTTCTATCCATCCCAATCCCAGTTTTCTAAATCTAGATATTCTGAGTTGGAAGGGAGCCACAAGGATCACCAAATGCACGTTTAAGTGAAAAATCCTGAAAAATCCCGGGATTGACTCCACAATCTCGGCGCTTTGAGCGCATGATGCGCACGCTGCCCTGAGGGAGCAGCCTGCGAAGGGAAAACAGCCCTGGAGCTGCTTCCCACGGGGATAAACGCCGAGCCCGTTTCCTGGTGGCCGGGAAGCTGCTCCGCACCTGTTTCCTGCAGCTCGGGCTCTCCATCCCAGCCCAGGGTTTTATGGCTCAGGCTCCAAGAGGTTTTCCCAGGTCGCGGAAAAGGGCAGAGCAGCAAAGCGAATCTGCTCAGGCAGAGAATAACCGGGATCGACGCTTTAAAATAGGAGAGCAATGATTTTATAGAAGAGTTAAAACCTTGAGCCGCCATTGGGAGTTTGGTTGAAGAAGCTGTTTCTGAAATTGATATTTTAAGGGGAGGAAAGTCCTTTAAAATGCCATGAAAACAGCCCACTCCAGGTGGGCAGAAGTCAGGAATTCCAGAGGGAAGTGTTGGAAAGCTGCTGGCTCTGCAGCGTGTGTCGTGTCTGTGAAACAAGAACAGGCTCTGATATTTCCTGGCTCTGTCAGAAATACAGAAACTCTTCTACACCCACTCTTTTCCCTGACTTTCTGAATCCCAGCCAGGATTAAAGCAAAGTTAAAACCTCCATAACTTCTGAAAAATGGTGAAGCTTCCATTCCCTTCTCTTGACCACTCTTGAGAAATAAATAGAAAATACACAGAAAATACAGGAGAAAAGTATAGAAAAATAGCAGCAGACTTTCAGCCTTTTAATTTCTAAATCTTGTAATAGTATGTATTAGTACAGGATAAAACAGAGTAGCTCTTGTAGTAGTTGTAGTAGTAATAATAATGATAATAATAATAATAATAATAATATCCAGGGCATCTTTTCCCCCCAAATAGAATCTGAGTATTTAGACAAAGGGAAATAAAAACCAGGCCCAGCTTTAATGCACAGAATTTGGGCCAAGCAGACAGACTTGGTTCAGCATTTCAATAAACTTGGAGAAGAGGAAGTGCTTAATAGGAACCAACTTAAAAGCTTAAATAAGGAGGAAGGAAAAAAGGAGGCTTTTATGTCCAAAATGAAGACATCATTCCTGAAAGTCTCTTTTGAAATCTTGTTTTCCAGGTTATTTCTCGAATCACTGCACTTATCAGCTTGAATATTTCAGTGCTACTCTGTACAATTGAGGAATTAAATTGTATTAATTCAGATAAGTTGTTCTTAACCTTCAACTCACTTATCTCTGCTTTGTATCTTGGGAATTACAGCAGAAGGAAAGAAAAGCCTTAATGGAACACAGACCTCTTACTCCTGGATTTTATTCTCCTGATAAACATCCGGCCAGGCCAAACCATTATAAATCAGTAAATCTACAGTTCACCACTGATAATAATAAAAATCCCCAAATGGAATTCTTCCTTTCTTGCTCAAATCCAGTTTCTGAGAGCTTTTTAGGGAGCAGAGCAGCTGGTTTGATAACTTTGTTTTTGTGCTTCAGTGGATAAAAACTTGGAGACAGCAATGGAAAAAAACCCCAAAAACCCAAAAAACCCCCCAATGGCCAGGCTGTAAAGATTCCTTTGGCATACTGAACTGAGAAATTTAGACACATTGTCTTATTCCTCATGGTTTTGAGCTAGAAAATTGTCCTTAATAATTTCTTTTAGCTTGCTTAACTTCATTTACCTCCTGTGCCTGGCCTGGACTTTCAGAGCCCCACAGACTGCTGGATCCTCCTTGCTTAGGGAATTTGTTGGATAAACCCACATTCACTTCCCAGATTCATACACTTCCCAAGGGTTGCTCCTTCGAATTTGTTCATGTCTGAATCAAACCTGAAATCTGGATTTGAACACTAAGAGACACCTATGACTGATAATAACCTGAACATTATTCTTATTCCATCCAGTGCATTCATTTTAATTTTCTTGGACTTCTGGGACGTTTTTAGAGTGTCTTATATTTGTATAAAGCCATTTGCTCCTTGAAATGAATCTTTATGGCTGCTGGCTGCCCAAAGCTGCAAACCCTGGCTTTCATCTCTGCTTGGAAAACACCTCCAAAACCATCAAATCCAACCTTCCACTGAATTAAAAAAATTAAAAAATGAAAAGAATGTGAGCCTCAGTGCGCTGTTGCTGGCTGCAGCCAGAATTCAGAGCAGACTAATGGATGGTAATGGATGAGATGCCTTTTGGGATTATTAATGGGGAAAGGGGGATTGCTGACTCGCAGGAAATGCTTGCAGAGCTCAGCACCTCCCTGCACCTCCTCAGATTGCTCTGTCTGGCCTGGCTCCCAAACCCAGGCTGCAGCTTCCCCCTAAAAATGGGGAACACTTCACTAAAATTAGAAAAAAATTGCAGAGTCAGGCTGAAAATGCAGTTGTAAGGTTGGCTGGTTTGCCTGAGTTTGCTTTATTTGTGTCAGCTCCGTTGATGGTGTGGCACACGAATGAACCAGTGACATAACTGGGGCTCCAGCAGAAGTTTCCATCTTCTTTCAGGCCATTTTCACTCCAGTCCAGCTTCTCCAAGGATGGGACAGAGCTGCCACCACAGGCCTCAATTTCATTTATTCAACAGGAATTACATGGAGGGAGATGGGAGAACAGAGACCTAAGGCTGAGACGAGCCCAGTTGGAGGGGGAGCTGAAGCCTGCAAACTGGAGAAGAAAAAACTCAAAAATCCATTTTATCCTCATGGTTTTTAGTGGAAATGAGTTGTAAATGAGGTGGATCACCAGGAAAATTGGCTTGACAGGAATCCAGCAGCTGTTTTATTTCACTGTCCTGTCCATTGGTGCTTCTGTTTCGTGTCCTCAGAACTCCTGTGGGCCTGATTCCCACTTCCACATTCCTGATCCCATTCTTCCAGACCTTTTTACCTGGCTGTGTGGCTAGTGATTGTTGCTTTGGGCAATCAGCTAACTACACTGCCTGGCAACCAGGCTGATGGCAGAGCCTTCCACCTTTACCTTTCCTTTAAAAAAGCCCCGGCAAGTTCTGGCATTATTAATTATTTTCTCCAATTAAAATCCTTAGTTAAGCTAAGTGGTAAGAGGAAAAAAACCTTATACCTACAGTGAGTTTAATATTTAATCACTGCTCAGAACTCCCTTCACTTACCAGCTTGCTTAATAAAACATGAAAAACAAATGAAAATTTTTTCTATCTGGCAGATAAACTGAAGGATGCAACCTAAAAAAATTCCTAGTCCAGTCTGGGTGTATAAACAATTAAATATGCAGTAAATGTATCATTTAAATACCAGGATTCTTGGTGCAGGAAAATTCCTGAGGATTTTAGCAGCAACTTCAAGACATCAAAGATTTCACCTCGTATTTACCAACACACTGCTGTGGGAAGGTAAAATTCTGGAAACAAAGCTGCAAAGAAATCACATTATTGAGGATTTTGCAGTAGGAATAAGGAAGTTTGGAGTTTCCAGGCCGAGGCTGGAGCAGGGAATCCTGTGCCTTGTTTTGATGGCAGTGAAGTTAGTGATTGTGGGATGAGGGATACAATCAGCTAACTACACTGCCTGCAAACCAAGAACTTCTCCTGGAGTCATGGAATTCAAACCTGGAACGAAAGAATGCACTTCCAATAATTATATTCATATTCTCCATCTCCTCAAATGCTCTTAAAATAATAAGGAACTGGCAATAATGGAAAATATTGGTCATATCACCCTTATTCTACTAAATTCCAAATATTTATATTTACACTTATATTTGCACTTATATTTATATTTGTATTTGTATTTCTATCTATATCTATATTTAATATTTATATCTATATTTAATATTTATATCTATATTTAGTATTTACACCACATATTAAGAGTTCTCAAGAATAAAAACTGCAGCAAACACAACACAAAGATCTTTTCAAGAGTGCAAAGGCAAAGCAATCAAACACTGAAATAGAAATAATTATGCAGCCCCACAATGGGACAGGGAGATGAGGAATGGAGTCCTTGCTGTATCCAGAGGTGGGAGTGCAAATCCAGCTGCAGAATTGGGGCAAGACAAAATATTCCACGGGAATATCCTCGTGCCTGGTTTGCAGCATCTCAGGTTCGTGCTCACCCCACCTGCCCCTGTTCCCTGCTTGGCTCTGTGTCCTGTGCCACGGATTTTGTGCCCTTTCCACGTGGAGTTTTCCAGCATGAAGTGCATGGACAGCAGCAGCAGGGATGGTGGAATTGCACCATTTCCCTGAATTTCAGAAAGCTTCCCCCACCCCCCCAAAATTCAGGAACACAGATCGTGCTGTCAGTCAGGTGTCAGAATGCTCCAATCTTTTACACTCATTTGAGGCAGCTAAAGAAATTAACAGATCTGTTCCGAGAGTGTGTCAGGAGTTATCAGCAATTATGTCTTGTGTCTGATAGATGTGCGTGCAATTAATAATGTGATAAAGCTGCTTTATATAGATTTATCAAGCTAAAACAGGAATGAGACACAATCTGTGAGCTTGCAAGGAGAAGTTTGTCTGCAAAAGAAACAATTTTGCCAACTTCCCTCCATAAATGCCTTAAAGAATTCAGGACTTACCCTCGAGGACTTACCTTGGAATAATCCTGATAAGGACAGCGTTGAGACTAAAACCATTTCATGGGAAGGGAAAAATGGATCGGATTCTTCGCTCTTCCCTTTCCCAGGCACAGCACCCTGTCCGTGGAGCCTTTCCCGGGCAGAATTCCTCTGGGGATGCTCCCATCTTTTCCCCTGGGGCTCCTGGGCTGGAGTGTCCCAGTGGGGCCGTGGGTCAGCCCCATGCCTGGGAGCTTTGTGTACTCCCTGTCACCATGGCCACCCGGCCAGGGGACTTCGGGACGTGCAGGTGGCCCTGGCCATGGGAGCTTTGTTGCAGGAGAGGTTTCCATGGGCAAAGTCAACATGGAAAACACACCCGGAGTTTCCATCCTGAGCCCACGGACGAGCGGCTGCAGGGGAGGGTGATCCCGGCTGGGGTGGCACCGGTGGCAGTCCCAGCTCACATCCCTGGACCCTGGGGCTCCAGCCTGGTTTAATTCCCACCAGGAATTCCCAAAAGGCAGAGAAGCAGCTCAGAGGGATGAGTGTCCTGTGCTGCTGGCACAGCGGGAGGCACAGGCTGCTCATCTTCGCCTTCTGCCCCTCTCCCCGTGGTTTTCGGGGTCTGCCCAGCCATTTCTCTCTGCTTGGCCTTGTTCAGCTCTGCAAATCATGGCATGCAAACAGAGGGAGAACACCCAGAGAATTTAAAGAGGTATGGCAACAGCTCTTGGACTCCATAAAATAAGCCCAGGTAGCTTTGCAGTCTTTCCTTTGTTATTTAATTTTAGGACATCCTGGATCAACACCACTGGAGTTTTTAGGGTTATTTTATGAAATAAATCATGAAATCTTAAATTAAATTCTAGCAATATGTAGTCCTCAAATCCTTAGAATTTTTGTGGTGTTGATCAGAATCACCTTCTGGTTCGCTCCAGTCCAAAATAATTCTTTTTACAGAAACTGCCTGGTTTAAGTAAAGGTGTGAGTTTGTAACCTCCGGGTATGAGGTTTCTTCTGCCCTCGGACTTAATGGTCCCTGGAATTGGTGCTGTGTTCACACCTGCAGCTTCTGAGTGTGACCAAGACAGTGACCAAACGAATGCAAGCTGCTTTTCCCTCAGGAGATTGTCACTGAGGATGCTTTTCCATATGGAAATCACTCAGGCTTTCAAATTTTTGTATCGGTATCTCCGAACTTCAGCTGCTTACCTGGAGGAATTGCCTGTCATCCATCACCCACAAAAATCAAATGGCTTGCAGAGGGAAGGTTGCCACTGGCAAGCTGCACTTGGTTTCTTTATTTCCATGTACTCAATCCTTTAAAGCAGGAAAACTGCAAAAAGTCCTGCAGGGGTGGCTCCTGCCAGAGCGTGTTTAGGGGAGCTGTGTTTGCTCTTGGTTTGGGCTGCAGTTACTACAGAAACTGTGCCTGAGTCTGTCCCTTCGTGGCTCAAGCCTGGGCTTGCCTGGTGACCCAGGGGACACCTCATTTAATCTGACTAAGAATGCTTGTGCCGAGCTGGGGGCCTGATCTGAGTCCCACTGAAGGCTCTGGACACGTTTCCCCTGGTTTCAGTGAGCTCTGGATCAGTCCCATGGATGTCCAGGCACTGATTTTGAGTGGTTTGGCTTTTTTCTGTTCCTAGTAAGGATTAAAACAGCATCATTTAACAAAAGGCACAAATATCTCCTCATTTTTCCCCTGCCTCCTCTCAGTCAGAACACTTGGCTGTCCATCCTGGGTTTTGCTAAATCTGCTGGGATGAAAACAGTTTCTGTTTGGATGCAGCTGGGAATGAGTGGGAGCACAATTTGTTGGCTGTTGTTTAATGGAGCTCTCTCTCCTTGGCACAGGCAGTGCCAGTTTTGGTTCAGACATTTTCTTCCTCAGCAGTTATTGCCCAAATAGGGCACCCAGGGCTGTGTTTTCTTCCAGGCAGTGACAACTGACAGCACTGGGGAGGATTGGAGCCCAGTTAATCTCCCTAATCAAACCAGCCAGTTTTTCTTGTCAATGGGGTGCCAGAACCACTCTCTACTCTTCTGCTCTCTGTGACATTAACAGGAAATACTGCTTGAACTCCTGCATGACACTAAAAATACCAAGTTAAAAAGTTCTCAGAACTTCTGTTCTGAGACAATTTTAACGATCAGAGCCAACTGGGTGAACTGCCGAGAACTTTGCTTAAATTTTCCCGTGTTTGTTGTTGTAAATGTGTAGAATTTGACCTGACTTTTGCCTCCCGTCATCCAAGAAATACCACCTCATTGCAGGACTGGTTTCTCAGGTGAGGGGTTTGTTTGCTGCTCACCCGCAGTTTCTGTGTTAGCCATTGGAACAAGGAACCCAACAGAGGAGGTGGAGGAGGGATCCAGATTTTCCTCTGCGTGTCCTTTGTGGATTCCAGTCCTTCACTCCTTTGCCACAGAATTTCCTCACTCACAGGGCCTGCCTGGACTTGCTGCATTAAGCAGGAGATGCCTCAAAATCCCATCCTGTGTCTCTCTCTCTGATCCAAACCACCTCGGCATTTGGGAAAGGACAGTCCCGGGAGAATTCCTGAGGCTGAAACGTGGCAGGGTCAGAAATTGGGATCAAAATATTCACCCCAGAGCAAGGGGTGGACTCCCCACAATGCCCACTGCTGTTCTGCAGTGGGAATTCTGCTTTAGCTTGGATAGTTCAAGAATAAAAGGGAATCAAAGTTTAGAGGGAGAGGTCATGTCTTTTGTTAGGTTATTATCTGATATTGAGGAAAAACAACATGAAATCAAAGAAATCAGACTTAATATCAAGACTTTGGCCAGAAAGACAACATCATCCCTACAGGAATCCCAATCTTTGGGTCTGGGGTTGTCTAGGAAACCCTGAGTGGACTGAACTTATTGAGAAGAACTTAAAAACTTATAATTATGTGCACTGCCCATCCTTTTTAGGTGGCAAATCTTGCTCTTTGATATTTCCTTGGACACCAGTTTTGTCAGATCAGTTAAAACCCCACAGATTTGTGGTGGTTGCCTCCAGTTTTTTGGTAACACCCACTTTTCCTGCAGTTCAGCCACGCTGCAGTAAAATCAGTGTGATCAAAACTTTAAAGTCACTTGCAAACTTTTACTTTGGGGTTTTTTTGACATGTCACCATGCAACAGATTTTTAAAAGCAAAGAAAAACTGATGCAGCTGCAGTGTTTGCAAAGGAATCCACTCAGCTCAGAAAATGACATTTTTAAAGCAAGTTTTATCTCCAGAATAACACTCAGGCCTCAGGCATGAAGAGCCAGTTTGGCTGTCCAGGAATGCTCCTGTGTTGCCCAGAGCTAATTCTGGATGCAGACAGAGTCAAAATCTTCGCAGACAGCACAGACAGAAAATGCTGAGTGGAAATCCTTCCCAGCAGTGCACAGCAGCAGTTTCCTGTTGTCCAACAGCATTCCCCAAAAATCTCAGAGCAGGCTGCCCTTGGCCTCTTTATCTCCATGAAAAAGGAAGGAATGACTCAGGGTTTTGCAGGGAACAAAATCCTTGTGTGTCATCCTGGGAGCACATGACGAGGGAACCCTTGTGGTCACAACACTGGGGGTTCTATGTCAGAGCTTTTTCTGAGGATCCTTTATCTGTCTCAGACTCTGATTTCTATTTCTTTGGAGTGGTCATGGAAAGGGAAAGGTCCCCACTTGCTGAGGAAGTGTTTTGATATGTGAGACAAAGGAAGAGAAGGAACATGGGGCTGTTTTGTGGTTTATTACTCATTCCTTAAAAGCAGAATTTCTACTGAAAGCCTTGGGGGGTTTTTTTCTTTTAACTTTTTTTTTGCGATGTAGAAAGAAACTGAAGCGCAAGGAGGGAATTGTGTGAGTGGAACTGTGCGAGTGGAGAGAAATGAAACACAGAAATAGCCAGAAATTTGTGGTTCAGGGCACACAATTTGTGCCTTCAGGCTCTGTATTTCTGTATTTCTTATCCCCTTGTCTCACCATCAACTCCCCAGGCTGAGATGTGAGCCTGGAACTGCCTGGCTGCTCCATCCCCAGCCCCATTAAGAGCCAGTTTTAAACACTCAGCTCTTTTTGCCTCCATTTGTTCTTTTGTCTCGGCAGTTCCTGGGATCTGACACTGGAGACACAACTTCCTGAGGCAGCAAAAGGGGAAAAAAAGGAACAATCAGCTCTTCTCTGGCTGTGCCCAGAGAATTATGGCTTGGGGTTTTGAACAACGAGCACAACTCTCAAATTTTGAGGAAATGAGACATTCCCTCTGTTTTAAACACCTGAAAACCGAAATAAATCTATGCTGATAATGTGAACTAGGAAGATCAGTGATGTGATAAATCCAGAATCAAGCAGTTTTCTAAATAGAGAACGCCAAATGTGAAGGTTTCACGTGGAAAATAATTGTGTTGAGTCTGCTAGGAGCAGTCAAGCACAATTCTAATCATTAATTAATTAGCTTGGTGCTGTTTTCCTCACGGTGAATATTAAATATTCCACGGGGATTTATGGGATAGACTGATGGACACAACAGAATAAAGAATGGAATCAATTAAATCCCCCTAAAAGAAGGAACTGATGTTGGAATAAAGCCAAGAAGATTGGAAATACCTTTGAACCAGCTTGTTAATTAATCTAACACACACCTGCAGCTCCTGCACACCTGAATGTTGCTGCATTCCTCAGCTCCACATGATTCCACTTCCATATAAAACCTGACCAAACTCTGCCAGGGAATGGAGGGAGGGGGTTTTTGGGTTCCCCCTCTGTCTCAATGATACAGGGCCTTGTGGTATTTTGTCTGTTTTCTTAGTGCCTCTTTGAGGTTGTTTTGTGAAGTTTATCTCAAGTTTTCCCTGTCTCTGCTGTCAGAAGGTGATGCTTTTGGTTTTCTTTTTACGGAAAAATGCCTATATATTTGTAAGATTTGCTGCTTGTAATATGTGTGACATGTAAGAACTGTTACATTTTAAACTCTTTTTGAATATTATCTCTTAACCTGCTTAGTGTAGGGGCCTTCTAGTAACGCATTAAACTGGTTTTAATATCCAAAACTAAATTTAATCTGCTGTTTGGCAGTCAGGCTTATCCAGGCTCTGTCTATCTTGGCTTGTGCAGGTTTTGCAGCATCTATTCTTGGAACCTGATAGTGCCTTAATGTTATTAAATCTCTCTGGTGTGGTGTTTCATCTCTACTCCAGCAGCTCAGGCACCCCCTGTGCTGCAGTTCAAGATGAAAGATGAAATTGCTGCTGCGGTCTTCTTCATCACAAAGCTGGTGAAGAGGGAAGGCAAGCTGAGCAAGGATGAAGTGGAGAAGTTTGCAGCTAGGCTGACCACGGTCCTGTTTGAAAAGTACAAAAATCACTGGTACCTGGCCAGTCCCTGCCAAGGACAAGCCTTCAGGTGAGAGGGCTGTTAGGAGATGGACAGGGCAGGTGGAGCCTTGGGTTGGCATTCAAGAAGCAGTTCCTGGAGGCCTTAAAGTGAAATAAAGGATGCAAAGGGAACCACCAGGATGCTCCTTAAGCTTGAAGGAAGGATTGTTAATTGGTGAAAATTACATTTATTTTTCACCTGAAAAGGAGTAACTAGAGAGCTGGGGGGGGGGGGAATCTTAAGACAAGTGTCTTAATTAGCCTCTGACTCCTGGGATGCAGAATTCAAGTGGTCTTAAAGTGACTTTTGGAATGTTTCTGTTTTAAACACTTAAAGCAGCAAATTGCCTAATTAGTAATTGATGAGAATT
Source organism: Corvus hawaiiensis (assembly GCF_020740725.1). Classification (NCBI taxonomy): domain Eukaryota; kingdom Metazoa; phylum Chordata; class Aves; order Passeriformes; family Corvidae; genus Corvus; species Corvus hawaiiensis. The sequence goes on along the minus strand of NC_063237.1, from coordinate 5,547,773 downwards.
AAAAGCCAAGCCTTGTTTGAGTTGATGATTCAGCTTGTTGGGCTGAATTGCTCGTTGGGGCTCTAAGTGAGAACTTGCATCACCAGGTTAAAAGTGCTGAGGCAATAAATAGAGATTTTGGGTGTGCTCTGCACGAGCAGAACCTGCAAAGCTGCAGTGAGATCTGAACTCCAGCTGCACTTTGCTGTTCCCCAGGTGTGTGAGGATCAATAAACAGCAGCCACGGGATCCCCTGCTGGACCAGGCTTGTGCAGAGAGCAGCGTGGACTTCAACCAGCTGGGCTTGCCCGAGGAGTTGACGGTGTGGGTGGATCCCTTCGAGGTGTCCTGCAGGTGAGTTCAGAGCCTGGGGGCTGATAAACACCAGGTGCTGTGTACTTAATCAACCTAAACCTGCTCCCAGCCTTAATTAATACCTGAGGGTTTGCCCACTTTTGGTGTGAGCTGGCTCCTCCCAGAGCAGCAGCACTCACCTGCGGCCGCTGCAGGTACGGGGAGAGGAACGAGCCCTTCACCGTGGTGCGCTTCAACGGGGAGGAGAACCCCGAGCTGCCCCAGCAGATCAACCTTGCCGTGGGGAGGGCAGCCCTGGACAATCACTCTGGCAGCTCCTCGGATGAGGAGAGCTTCAGCAAGGAGCCCAAAGCCATCCCCACTGTCAGCAACCCCAACAGTGTGTACCAGGTGAGCTGGGGCAGTGGGGCTCAGGGGGGAACTTCTCACTCCAAAATTCCCTCAGATGTGCTGGCAGGTGGGGGTCAGGCTCTTCTCCCAGGGAAGCAGTGACAGGATGAGAGGAAAAAGGCTCGAGTTGCTCCAGGGGAGGTTTAGGTTTGATTTCTCCCCTGAAAGGGTTTTCCAGCCCTGGCATGGGGTGTTGCCATCCCTGGATGGTGACCACCCTCCCTGGTGGAGTCAACCAGCCCTGGAGGGATTTCAAGCATGTGTAGATGTGGCATTTGGGGACATGGGTTAGGCAACAGCTGGACTTGACCTTAGAGGGTTTTTTCCAACCTCAGCGATGCTGTGAGTGGGATGGAGCTTTGGTAGGAGGCACCGCTTGCTCCCTAAGCTTCCTCAGGAAGGAATGCGGTAGAATTTTGATGGCCTCGCTCCTCTCCTCTCTTTCCCCAGCACATTTTAACATTATTTCCCCTCTTACTGGTCAGTTCAGTGACTTCTGGAAGACATCCCTCCAGCCCTGGTGCCCGTACCTGCAAAGGACGCCCTACGAGGCCCACGGCTCCCACTTTGGCCAGCCCAGAGCCTACAGGGGCTACAGGTCCTACAGGCCCATGAGCGCCTTCCCAGGCCCACGGATGGACAGGTACCACTGGGTCAACACCAAGAGGTAGATCCGTGGCTGCTTTCAGACTCTGGAGCCCTGCTTTCGTTATGGGGTGAAGGCTGGCCCTGCAAAACCTCATAAGAATAGCACTTGCTGCCTAATCTGTCTGTGACTCTGTATTTATGAACATTTTGGGGGGGGGGTTTTATACAGGTTTTTCAGTGTTTTAAATTGATGTTAACATAAGAATAAAGATGTAGTGTGAGACTCTTCTTGTGAGTTAAAAAGGAGATGCATAAATCAATAAATTTATTCTTCTCGTGAATTAAAAAGGAAATGAATAAATAAATGTGCATCTCCTTTTTAACTCACGAGAAGAATAAATTTAAATAAATAAATTTACTCTCCTTGCGAATTAAAAAGGAAATGAATAAGTCAATAAATCTACTTATTTATTTTGTCAAAGCCATCTGCTGGTGGTGCCTTTGAAGAGTGTTCAGGAGCTTTTTGGTGGAAACACCAGCATGTGAAGGAAGATAAAAACATCCCCCAAGCTGCTTTGAAGGATGCTTTGCTTCCTTCTGGCAAAGGTGTTGTGAGCCAAGACATAAATATCACCAGCAGGGATGTTGGGGGTATTTAGTGACTCACAAAAATATTTAAATGGTGCTGTGCCCCCATGAGGTTTGTACTGATGGGGGAAAAAAAGAGTTTTGGGTGGCTTTGCTCTTCTTCACTTGCTTTTTATCCACACTGGAGGTGGGGCTGGATTGGGGTGATTGGAAAATACTGAATATTTTGTGTTTTGATGTTTGGCTCTTGAATTTGGGAGGAGGAGGAGAGACTGATTCCCCAGGTTTAGGAGCAGGGATGGTCTTGGACAGTGCAGGAGCTGTACTGCTGGGTGGGTTGTAGCACAGAGCTGAAGTGTGGTGGAGAATGTTTCTTGCACTTTAAGTGTAACTCTGCAGATATAATTAACCCCAGTAACCATATCTGCAGTTTTTGCTGTGTCATAAAATCATAAAACTGCAACTCTCAGCTGCAGAGGCCTCAGAACACCTCCTGGAGGGATGCACTGGTTTAAAGAATAATTTATTTAACACCAGGAATTGAGTGAGTCTATATTTTGCTCCTGTTCCTGGAAACTCTGAGTCTGGGCTTTTGCAGCAATATTTCTTCTCACCACTTGGCTGTGGCCAGAAATGGCAGCTCCTCTGGCCAAAGTCTTGTCACTTAAATTACTGCACTGCTTTCACTCCTGCTTTAATGAGCCTGTAGGATGGAGAGGAAAAATACATTGTAATTAAGGTAAAAATAGAGTATTTTCTTTGGATTGAAGCCTAATGCCAAATTAATGCAGAGTAGCAGGAACCGAACCACCAAGTTTTGAGCACCATCACAACTTTCTGCCCCGGGCTATTTCTTCTTCCAATGCATTTATTTGTTTTACCAAACTCTCCTTCTCCACACTGGTTATTTCAAGGTAATAAGAAAGCAGATCTTCGTTGCCTTTACTACTTAAAAACTGCTGTTCATCCTCTATGATGTGCACCAGCTCCTCAGTTAATGCATCCACTTTATCCTCCAGTTCTGAAGGGGATGAGGAATTGACAGTTTCCTCTTCAAAGCTGAAAAACAGGGGAAATGTTTAATTCGAGAGGGAAGAAATGCCAGTATTAAAATTTTATCCATAGGCTCTTCACAGGAGCAAACCAGAAAGACAAATTTCACTGTACAGGGTGGTGGGGTAATAAATAGTAAATTTAAATAGTAAATAATAGCTCCTGGTTAATTGTTCTCACCGTGCCCTCCTTCCACTACTGCTCAGGGGATGAAGGAAATCCTCTTTTTTCTTCCCCAGCCTCTTGTCATTGAGTGTTTCCTCAGGTTTCACACGGAGCAAGAGGTTCTTCAGGAACACAGAAGTGGAGAGAGCAGATAAATGTTGATTTTAAAAGCCTTTTTGTAGACTCTTTAAATATCTTTTCATGGTATTGCTGTTTATGCTGACCTAATGATTTACATGAAATTAAATAATTTATTTTAACCTTCCTGCTTAGGAAGGGGGTTTTCTTAGCTGGGTTTTTGAAACCATTTAATTGCCACTCTAACAAAGTAAAAAATGAGGGGTGGTGAATTTTTTTCCAACCAGATCTTGTGGGGTTTTTTTTTTTTTTTGTTACCTTCTCAAGGAGTTCTGTGGCTGTGAGGCTTTTCACTCTCACTTCAAAAAGTTGGGAGATCAGGTTTATTTCCTCTGTGGAGAGTGGTTCCTCCTTGAGCAGCATCTGATTTATCCCGTGGGATTTATCCCCCTGGGGAGCTGCTGAGAGCTGCAGTCTGAGGGAGAACATCTCACCAAGACAGGCCTTTAGAGCCTAGAGAAATTAAAAAAAAGAAACAGCAAAAAAAAGACTTTCTGAAAGGTTTTGAGAACCTGCATCGCACCAAGGTGTTGGGAAGGAAAATTCCAGTTCCCTCTTTATTTTCCAATGAATTTATCTGTGTTCTGAGCTAGGACTGTGATGATAAAGAGCTTTTCCTGCTGGATTCTCCCATTTACTGCCCAGGCGGGGGTTAGAATGGAGTTGTCTGGCTTTTATCGCCTCCGTTCTGGCAGCATTAACCCTTCTCTTTTAAAGTAAGAATTTTTCACAGGAATTAGTTTAATGTGGTTACATTGAGAAAATACTGATGTACCTGGTGGAAAAACCTCAGGAAGATGGGGTTGGTGTCGTGGCTGAGGTCCCCAGCAGTGACACGAGCCAAGCAGTGCACCAGGAGCAGCAGGAAACTTCCCACAGAGCCCAGGCAATCCCTCAGGATGAAGAGTTTCTTCTTGGAATTCTGGGGAAAAAAAAGGAATATCCCCAGCTGGGACAAGGGCACAGCAGGAATTGGCTCAGCCCTCCCAGTGGTTTATCTCAGTTTCAGGTGAGTGCAAGGACTGGAATCAGTGCTGGGGGATATCCATGTGCACAGGACTTCATGAAATGATCTATGGTGTGAATTTAAAGCATTCCTGTATTCTCTGCTCTAGGCAGGTTTAGATTTATATTTTATGAACTTTAGAAAACTTTAAAAAATAACACTAAATAGTCACATTTTGTAATTTGTTTATAGTGGCCTGTAATTTAATTATAACAAATAAAATGCTGATACACTGACTCCTATAAAGCTGACCTAGAGAGAATTTGGTAGAAATGAAAAGTGGTAGAACTTGGTCAGGAGAAACTGGAAAATCAGAGCTGATTTAATGGATTTAAACATGGGTGTGTTAGGTTTGTGCTCAGAGATATCTGGAGATTATTAGCATTTGATGATTTCTTACATAAATATATTTCTTTCCTAGAAAGCATCAAGCTTGTACGACTTACAGAAAATATTCAGTGCTTGTCCTTTTGCTTCCCAGTCTCCTGGAACTTGATGGAGATAAAAATATTGCACGGATGTGGGGTGGACAAACCTGATAAAAGAAAGAATTCCTGAAGGCATCGCCTGGGGCATGGCTCTGGGGGAGGCTGGAGGCAACGCACAGGGTGATTTCTGGAGCCTGCAAAGAGAAGGGAAAATGCTGCTGTAAGCACTGGAGGCACCTCAGAGATTAATGGGATCTAAGTTCAATTAAATGTCAGCTCTGATTTGCAGTGGGTGCACAGAGCCAAAAAAATCCACGTGGAAATGGAGACTGAAAATCCTTAGGATTTCCTCTTGCCAGCTTTTTAATTAAGTAAATGAAAGTGTGCTCCAGGCCTGGAGCTCTGGGTGGAGCCACTACAAGTTTATTATTGTTATTTATTTAATGCTGTTACAAAACACCCTGGAGAGTTTACCCAGAGGTGTGCTAAGAACTGTGCAGAGAAAATGAGAGAATCCTTGTTCTGAGGTTTAAAGGGAATGTGTTTTATTACAAAATTATGCAGCAGGCAGGGATTAATTCCTCATTTCCTAAGTGGTGTGCTCAAGAAACAACAAATACAAGAACTGACTGTGGATCTTTGGACTGGAAAACAATTCCATGCTGTTGTGGAGAAAACAGAAGTGGAATTTATTTCCCAATATTTGCACATTTGTCATTGTCTAATTGATTTTACTTAGTAAAAGTAAGTACCCTGTTGGCTGAAGGGTATTTTTGGGTAAGTTTTGCTGATGATCAGATTTTAAACACTCACTTTAATGTGAAATGTGAGGAATTGTAGGATGGAGAGGCCGTACTGGAACACCACAAACTCCCTGGGAGAAAGGGCTGCAGGATCCACTGCTGTTAATTCTCTTTCCTGACTCCTCGAGGACTCCTGCATGCCCTGAACAGTAATTTCTGCTGCAAGAACAGTAGAGTTTCATTAGATTAATTGATTTCTATTTGCATTTTGTTTGTCCAAGAGGTAACACTGCAATACAGCTGGGTAAAAAACTGCATTTCTCATCTTTGTTATAATATTGTTCAAAGCAAAATGAATCCCTGTTGATGCATTGTGAATTTTTATAAGATGATCGAGGAAATGCCCAAAACTTTACTTTTCTTAGAGAAAATTCTCACAATTAAGGTCTGGAAAAGTGGCATTAATGACACGTGGCTTAGAGCTGGTCAGCAGCAAATTCAGGTGATTTGGGTGCTGAGTCTCTCTCCTTCACTGGCAGAGCCCTCTCCTCTAAAGGAGAGAATAACTGAGGTGTCTGTGCAGCAAAATCTGATCCTAACCAACAGCTCCCTAAAGGATGAAGCAGAAATCTTCCAATTACACCAAATTCTGGCTGTTTTATGAGAAGGAAAAATGCTAAAATTTACTTTTCTCCAGCCTTTGGCTCTGTCCCAGCCCAGCTGCCACTGCATGACTTCGGAGCTCATCGTTCACCTCCTTCAGGAGGCCGAGGAGAAAAGAGGCTTTTTTACACTTAATTCCATCTCCTGTGTAAAGAAATGTAGAAATGTTGTTTCCCCAGACAATCCTTTTCTTACCATGTTTGTCTGAGCAAACACTTCACGCCTGGGGACTTTTGGGGACAAGGTGAAACAGTGGCAGGAAAAAGAACAAAAGTCATCAAAATGACTTTGATTTTTTTACCTTGCAGAGGAGGTGCTGTGAGCTGAGGCTTCAGCAGGGTGATCCTGGATGCCATCAGGTGTTCTGCCTGCTTCAGCACCTTGATATCTGTGAGGACAGGATATCTGCAGGCGTTATCTGGCATAATTCCAGAGGGACTTACATCCATTTCTTTTTCCATAAGCTAATTTTGACTTTCCTACACAGTATTCAGGCCTCAGTTTAGAAATGAACTGGTAGGATTAAAAGCTGTACTTTTCTTTTTTTTTTACTAAATATCAAATTTTTGGAAGATGTTTAAAAATGTAGAAGTGTATTGGAATCTCTCCCCTGTTCATTTCCATCAGGGACCCCCAGGTAATGCATCAATATCAAAAAATAATCACAGGTCATTTAAATTCTCTGCCTTACTCTTAGTCAGGAACAAGAGGAGCTGATCCTCTGCCTTTGTCCCTGGAATCTGGGAATCCTGGGTGATGTGTGATGGGGAATGGCTGTTCTGCTGCATTTTCCCTTTTTTATCTCCTTCTAATCTCATTCTCAGCTTCTGCAAATCCAGCTGGAAATCCTTTCCTAAGGAAGATTTTCTCTCAGTGCATTCCTTCATCAAACTCTACAAGGAAAACAAAGAGGTGAAACAGTGCCTGTAAAAAGCTGTTAAATTTCTCAGACCCTCTAAGGGTGAGCTCTGTGTTGTGGATAAGGCAGGTCTAGTCCTCACAATCAGTTAAAAAAACAACTCCAAAACCCCTAAACTCACCATTTTGGGCACAACCTATTTTAAGAAGCTGTTCTTCTCCTATCCCTTTCCAGTTTCCTATAGTATTACATTTCTGTTCTCTACTTTCAACCGTTTTCTTCATATGTATTAATATAGATAACATTTATATTATATTTGTATATATATTCACATATGAAATGGGAATTTCATAATTCAGCGCAGCTACAGGCACGGTCTCATCAACACTATACCATTAATTTTATGTCCTGTCCATATTCAATTAAAAAACATTTGGGATTTGCTCTTTTCTAACCTGAAATGGATCAAAACTACTTGAAATATTCTCAGTTCTTTTCTTTTCCAGGAAGTGCTTCAGCTGTTCCTTCAGCCTTCTTGTTTTCTGCTCCCTGAATTTTCTCACTTCATTGGTTGTGGCCTTTGCTTCATCCACAAACTGTAAATGAAAAAAAAAAGAAGCTCCAAACCCAAAGATCCTGGTATTGTTTTGGGAACTTTGATACTTGGAGAACAAAGTCCTCTGCACAGTAAGAACAGCAATTATTTATTATTTTCTGAATCAGAGTGCAAAGAAATCTATTTTGAGTTTTACCTTCTCCTGGCTGCAGCCTTTTAAGCTTCTCACCATTTCCCTGAAGTGGGTTTCTCTCAGCTGCAATAATCTTACAGCTTGTATAAATTCCAGCACTAAAAAGAAATACTCTGTGTTGTCCTTCAGGAGCTGCAAAATGTCCCTGCTGTCATCATCCATTGATAAATCCTGGAAGGTAGATTGGTCATGTGAAATACAGCCTGGAATATCTGAACCTCCTTTTGTTAATTTAGTTTCTCCACAATGGATTGAGGACAGGTTTAAGAGCTAGAGTTTTGAAAACACAAAGTTTTTGGGAAAAAAAAAGCAGTGGAAATTGGGTAAAAGCACCTTGCAGTCCTTTATTTTTGTTATTAATAAACACCCAAATAACAAACCTATATCTACTGAAAATAGATACATGATTCTCTAAGGACCATAAAGTTAATCTGTGTTAAAATTGGATCTGAAGTAGAAAATCCCAGGATGGTTTCAATCCTTTTGGCATTAAAAATGAGTAGAATATCTTTTAATCTGGAATTAGCTTCATTTCTAGAAACATTTCTCTAAACAGACACAGTTCCTGAGAGTTTGTAAAGTTTTGCAGCAACACACTGCAGGCTCTAAACTAAACTAAAGCATTTTAAATTAAAAAAGAGAATTTTACTTCCACCACGAGGTGTTTCAGGCCTGTGCCCTCCTTTTGGGATTTCAGGGCCACGTTCCTGAGCCTGTGGCAATCCTGGAGCAAAGTCACTGTTTGCCTCAGGTGCCTCTGGGAGAGGATGGAATAGGCCACAAGATTCCCAAATTTCTCTCCTTTGGTCTCCTGGATCACTTGTGTTTCTTTGGCTTTTAGCTGGGGAGAAAAAACAAAGTTTTACAGACTTGAGGGAAGTGTGGAAATGTTGCAACTTTGAAATTAGGAATCCGGGGGGGGTGAATTAACCATCCTAAAAATAATGGAATCCATCAGCTTCCCAAAAGACTTTTTAAAAGTTTCCCTTGACAGCACAAGTTAAATAATTGTGAATCCCATAAAACATTGCTGAAATAACTAGGCCAGGGGTTTTACTGAGCTCTCCATGCTCTGTGTGGCTGTTCATAAATGACAATCCCAATGTTGTAGCTGAGGTACCTTTTCCTCTGTCCGTGTTTGAAGCTCCAGCCTAAACTGTGCCTGCATTTTCCTCAGCTCAGCCTCTGACTGTGCACTCAAACCCTTCAGCAGATCCCCCTCCTGATGGTGCTCCTGGAGAAAAGCCACTGCTCTGGCTGCTTGCTGTTCCTCTCTGCTCTCAGCAGCCTCTCGGGCGGCTTCTTCACCTCGATTTCTGCAGCTGAGCCTGCTCAGGGTCCTGCTCACATCTTCTGGGCAAGCCCCAGTCTGAAGCAGGTAAGCAGAGGGAGAATTTTTTTTTTTTTTTAATAGAATGAACCTATTTTTCCTAGCATTGGGCATAATTACAGGGATTTGAGGAGTGGGGTTCTGCATGGGAGGTTTCTGTCCTTGCACCCCTGTAGATTTTTGGTCAGGGTGGGCGTTTGTGCACTTGGAGTTTAGTGAGATGCCTTGAGGCTCATGCGGGGAGGGATGAGGCATGAAAATCACAAAATGCCTCTACCTGGAGGTCACTGTAGAGATCCAGGACTCTGTACAGACACACTTGTCTCAGAGCTTCCAGCTTTACAATCTTCATCCCTGAAACCTGGAGCATCCGAGTTACAGGGGCTGGGGAGCGCTCGATTTCCTGGGAATGTTTCTGTTAAAAAGATCAAAAAAGGGTGGGGATTTCCAACTCCAACAAAGATCTCTGTGGTCAGCAGGACCAGAGAAGTCCAGATCCCAGGGACACCTGGAACACTTGAATTTCTGTGAATATTGAAGCTGCTCTGATAACCATGGGACGGCCAAAGCCAGCCGTGTGTTTGTGCCACCCAGGGTGGGTGACATCCATCCCTGCATGGCAGTGAGGTGACAAAACATAGAGAAAATGCCTCAAACTCACTTGCTGCTCGCTGAGGTCACAGCCTGGGCTTTGCAAGCCAAGCAGACAAAAGGATAACTGGTGTGGAAGTTCTTCCAGGAAGTGTTGGGGCTGTTTGGGCACTGTCAGCTCTGGGCTGAGGTTGGAACGTTTGATTTCTTCCAGGTGTCCCTGGAGCAGGGCTTGGCCAGCCTGGCTATGGTGTTCTGAGAGCTCTTCCAGGAGTGAATCCAGGGTGCCAGTCCGGCTCTTCGTCCCCTGAAATGATGGACATCCCAGCTGAACCATCTGCACAATCCAGGAGCACCAGGTGAATGGGAATTGGGCCATACTGAGCCTGAGGTGTCAAATACTCAGCCAGAAATTAGAAATTCGTGTTCATTTAAGTGCCATCAGTGGGATTAAGTACCCAAGAGTTACTAAAAATTGAAGCCTCTTGTGCCTTAATATTGAGAGAGGAAAACTAAATCAGGTTCTGTTTTGCTTTGCCATAATCAGAAGATTTATTTTTTTTTCCTTCTCTAATTTTGCTTCAATTTTTGGAAGCAATGTGGGAAAACTGAAAGGAATTTGGATAGGAAGGGGGGGGAAACTTTCTTCTCCTGTGTGTCAGCTGAGAAATCTGAGATGACCCAATGCCAACCTTACCCAGTTTCCTTCGTGGCATTCCTTGGATGATGGGTAGAAGGAGCAGACAGTGCCCATCTCTTGTGTCAGCAAGGACGTTTCCAGCTGTGCTCGCTCCCAGCTGTGCTTCTCCCAGATGAACCTGCAGCCAGATGTGCAGACAGCCTGAAAACATCTCTGCTTTTCCATAATTATTGCCAGCAGCACTTCCCTTATTCACACACACCTGGAGATCGGGGATCTCCTTTTGAACCACATGCCACCCCCAAAGAGAAACTTCCAGAGGAGAAAACTTGCAAATAAGGTATTTTTATGACCAAAAATTAGGGAATAATGAGGGTTTCTGACCTTGTGTGCATTTCTTGCTGCATGTGGGTGATCCTTGCTGCAGGTGAGGGGAGCAGAGCAGGGGATGTTATGGAAGCTGGGATGGTTTCCTGATTTTCTTCACTTTTTGACACCTCTGTGTGAGCAGCAGAGGCTTTTAAGGTGCTCCTCGAGGAGTAGCCTGTACAAGAAACAGGAGGGAAGTATATTTACTGCAAGAAATTAATTATTTTGCAAATTTACTGTAACTTTGGTGAGAGCTGACAAAGGAAACTGAGAATTACAGGTGATTTCAGGGCTCATCCCACTCAGGGGCAAATTTATACAAATTTAATTTGCTCGTTAAGCCCAAGGACATCTTTAACAAAATGGGATCAAAGTCTGATTTTCAACTGTTGGATGGAGAATTCTCTGGATTTAAAGTTGAAATTTTTATAAGAATAAAATAAGGGCAGTGGCAGTGCCTTTCTCTTCTCTCTTACCTGGAGTCTCAGGTGAAAAACCATTTTTTCTGTTTTCCTCCAGCATCTGAATCACAGACTGGAGCAGTGGGATCAGTTTTTGTGGGATCACCTCCCATGAATTACTTGAGACCCCACTGAGGCCACAAAACCTGGTGGTCTGAGAGTGTTCAAAGCTCTGTGGTGACCCAGAGAAAGGCACCTGGAACAGCACAGAGCAGACAGAGCTGTTTGATGCCTGCCAAAAATAGAAGCTGCACCACACACTCAAGCAGATGAATTTATGCTGTTTTCAAAGATGAAACCTCTGAGAAAATAATAATAATAATAATTAATCTTTCAGCAGTGTCTCTGCTATAGCAGCAGCTTTAAATGAAGTAAAGACCCAGTGTCACCTCCTGTTTATGGACATTGCAATTAATTCTTTTGCAGCCTATAAAATATTAAATGTCTGCTACACCAAAAGTAACATCTTACATGGCCATGCCTAAAATTTCTAGAAGAGAATTCAATTTGTTACCCCATGTATAAATTCAATTTGTTACCCCATGTATAAATTCAATTTGTTTCATTTATAAATATTGCTGAGCTGAGCTCTACCTGCTGTTTTGCCACTGTGCTCTCATCATCCTGCCCAGTTCCTGGGATGCTCAGAGCCTTTATCCAAAGGTTTTTCAGCGAGGATATTTCATTCATTACCCTGTGATACAGAATTTTTACCTGAGGTGCAAAATGAAAATAAAAATGACATTAGGAGTGAAGGGATAATTTGGAGCTGGTGAAGTTTTCCTTTTTTTATGTAATAAACCCCAAACTGGGGTCAATTTTTGGTACAAACGCATCAATTCCAGCTTGGCTCAGACTGGGGAATGATGATTTCTCCCCATTATTTATCTGTTGCTGTGATCCAGCTCCCTCTGCTGTCCTTAAAGCCCCACTTGGAGTTACAGGAGTGCCACGGGTGGATTCATTTTTGGGCTATGAAATGCTCTCCTATCGATTTCAGCAGCAAAATTTAGATATTTACTATAAAATTCGAATAACATACTCATGTATTCATTTATTAATCTCTCCTCAGTTTAACCTGCAGCTTTCCAGTGTAGAAAATCCACTTTTTTTTTTTTTATTTTATTTTACAGATAGAAAATTGAGGCTGGAAGCTGAAGTCACTTTCCAAAAATTATATCAGTTCAGTACCAAGAGAAAAAAATTCTAAGAGAACCAAAATATTTTGCCTTAAGGTCACTCCTCTTCCCACTTGTGCAGGGTATAAAGAAAATGCTTAATAAAATGAGGATAGATTCATTTATTATCTTCTAAACAGCTGAAAGCTGAAATAAAGCATCTACCTCATAGTCAGGGGTTGATAAAACAATGGGGACAGACAAAATTGCTTGGTTTTAGGCTTTTCTACATAAAAAGCAGCCCCAAATAATGATTTACCTCTTCTTTGAAGTGGCCCAGCGTGGTGGTCACAGACTGGGACTGCCTCAGCAGAAGTTCAAAGAAAACATTGGTGTTAAAGGCCTCGAGGTCTATTTGTCCTTCAGGCTCCCAAGCATCCCCTCTCCTCAGGAAACAGGCTGCAAGAGGAATTTTCCTTTCTTAATTGTGGGGGTTTTATTTCATTTGAGGCTGGTTCTGAGCACAAATGCCTGTCAATCCCTGAACGCAGCAGCCTTTGCAGAGTGCTGGACACAGAGTTTTGGTTCCATTCTGTGCAGAACCCCCGGGTTTTTGGGGGTTTTTGTTGCCTGACCTGTGCCAGCAGCGCTGCAGGAGTTCCCAGCCTTGTGCTGCAGCGAGGGGTGATGTTTTTTAATGGCAAAAACAGCTGGAGTTTTGGAGGAATATCTGTCCAGGCTGTACTTGAGCTGCTGCCTTCGGAACGCAGGGCGGGGGCTGCCCCTCTGTGCCCAGCCCAGTCCCTGGCACAGGAGCTGCAAGACACCACAAAATGAAACCAATCAGTTCCTTTCTTTATTTTTACATCTCCCATTAACGTGATTCACTCAACAGCCAGGATCCATCATCACCTGTGGGGCAAAGACCTTGAGAGTCTGGTTTCTAATTATTAATAATCATTCATTTGTTCTTAACCAGAAGAATTAGTGATCCCAGCTGAAACCAAGGGGAAGGAAGTGTAATTATCTGTTCTTTGCATCTGCTGGGTGAATAAATCACATTTTCTATCATTACCTCAGGAGTCTGGTTGCAGGAAAAAAAAAATCCTGCTGAATTCCAAATTGCTAAAGCTGAAAATGAATGACTTTTTTGAGTTTTACAGTCTGAAGGACCAGCTTGGGTTTGATTCTGATCTCAGCTGTGTTGTGGTCACTTTTGTGTGAATTAGGAGAGCAAACCTGAATGTCACGTGAATAAAAGTTGAAGAAATTTATTCATTTCTGACAGGTTTTTTTAGTAAAAGCAGTACTTATTTATGTTCTCTTTATTTTGAGGCAGTTTTGGTCAGACACTTGAAAAAGTAAATTGTTCTCTCATTGATGAATCAGAAAATAAGAATGAAATTCATCCATACCTTGACTGTCTTTGAGAGGTTTATGAACCAGGTTTTGATGGGATGCATATTGGGGTTATAGATATGTATCTATAGGGGCTTTAATGGGATCAGTTCACGGGGATGAATTTTACCCCATTAGAAAACATGGGGCTGGGCTACAATTTATTCTGCTTTTCAGCTTTAAGGGAACACATAAACTGTGAGCTGATCACAAATCTTATCACATTCTCTAAAAGCTTCTGTGTAACCTGTACTTACTGCCAGTGCCAGGCAGGCTGCCAGCACCAGGACAAGTCCAGTGGTCACCCCAGCGATCGCTGCCCAGTCAGGGCTGAGGAGCAGCTCCCTTTTCCTGGCAATTCCCACCTGGACAGCAAACCTGGGAATGCTGGGGAAGAAGGGCCCCTCCTCATAGCACTGTCCCCCCGCTGGCATCACCCTGAGGTACTGCAGGACAGGACAGAGAGGCCAGGCACGTGTCAGTGCATCTAATTTCATCTTCATGATGATTTAAATACATTTTTTTTCTCTTACAGAATTCAAACTTTACAGGAATTGTGCCATTTTCCCCTCACAGAAACAAACTCGTATTTATTTCTGCACTCTAAGAAGATGTTCACTGTTATTTTTACAGCTCCCTGTGTTTCCAAACTTACACCTGGAGCATGAAATGCTTTGCCAAGTAAGTAAAAAGGAAGGATTTCTGGGTGCAAACCATTCTCTTGTGCCGGTTGCTGCTCAGCCGGAGCACGTAAGTGCCGGGGGCCTGGAACTGGAAAAGGAACAAGAGGAATTTCTGTGAGGTTTCTCTGATTTCTTCCCTGAGGCTTCGGAAATCTCCCCAGTCAAATGCAGCGTTTGTGTTGTACAGGTTGTTTCTAGGAGGGAAAAGTACAAAATTTCTTGTCATTGCCTTTTTAATTTTAATTATTTTTTCTTACAGGCTCATGATTAGGGTGGACATTTATAAATTCAGAGCTGTTGCTCGTCACACCAGTAAATGAAGGAGCATCAGTGGGAGTTCAGGCACTGAAATGTCCCCACAGCTCCAGTATTTCCTCACCCAGCTTTGTTTTGGGCTGCTCCAACCACCTATCCCCCAAACAAACACAGCAATTAACCCTAAGGAGCGGGAATTTTTATTTACCAGGGCAAAAAATAGTTACTGAGAGCCCTTCTAGGTCAGAAACAGCATTGCCAAGACATCAGGAACAGTAAGTACAAGTTTATTTTTGCCTATTTTGATAAGTAAATGTGAATTTCTTAATGACTTAAATGCTGTTTCCTACTGTGCACAGTGAAAAATACATTGAATTATGTTTAATAATGAGAATTTTACTGTTCCTCCTCATGTTTCCTTTCAATTCCGTGTTGGAAAAAGGTGAAGAATTTCTCTTTGTTGAACTAAAAACGCATTAGCTGAGTTCTTTTTTGTTCTTAAATGTACTTACACATCATAAACTGGGAAATGCTCCCTGGAGACAACGAACACGAGGGTCACATTGCCACTGATGCAGGTGGTGGGATTGAGGATGCCAAGAAATGTGGGCTGGGATGTGGAGTTGGGGGGGCTCAGGCTTTGTTGCCGGGGCTCCCTGCACTCCTCGTGGCCAGAGGGATCTGTGAGAGCACACAATACCCTCAGGAGATAGAAATATAAACAGGAATTTCTAACTGTAAGTGTAAATACACACACCTATATATATATATATATATACATATATACACATATATATATTAATATATATACATATCTATTAAATTTACATGTATATATATATATATATATATGTAAATTTAATGTCCAGAGCTGGGTTTGCTGTCCAGACAGCGTGAAAAGAGAGAAACAGAGAATTCCAGAATAATCCCAGGGCTGCCCAAAACAAGGAATGTGAGCAGAAAAAGCCCCAGCAGGACCTCAGGAGCAGGATGGATGTATTGAATTCTGTTTATTTTAATAAGTGGTTGTTATTTGCTGAGGGAATTCCGTGGTGCTCCCTGCAGGCGCCCTCCAGGGCGGTGGTGGGGGCTGTGTGCACATCACAAAGCACAATTAATTATTAGAATCTCTCTCTATTAAATACAAATTTAGGGGCTTTGCAGGAGAACTCACCTGGAGCTGCTGCTGAAGGAGGATTCTTTTTATGAAGAGATGAAGCCTCATTCAGCATGATGAGGTCATGAAGTAGTTGAGGGTCAGGATTATACACTCCTAAAAATCCTTTCTCTGGAGGGGTATAAAAAAAATTTGGTCATTTCTGGTTTTGAGCATGAATTTTGCTTTGAATTTTGCTTTTCCTTGTACAGTATCTGCTCCCCAAAGCCCCCAAGCACGACTTGCAAGCTCTAAACTCAAATGGGATCATTTTTAGCACATTCTTCTCATTCTAGGGCAGTTTTAAAAATGTTTGGGCCTTGCTCAAAGCCTTTAGGGTTCGTTTGATGCAGCTACTGGTTTAACCTGGCTCAAGTCAATGAACCTGTGCAAAGAGCACAGGGGCAAAGGAGTCTTTCCTAATGCTGGTATTAAATTTCCTGGCTGTGCAAATTGTGCTTTTTGGCCCAAATCTGGAATTCTGAGGGAAAATTTTTTAACTACTTCGAATTTTACTTGGTGAAAGCACATTAAATTCTAAATCCCAAGAAAAATATCTGTGCAGGTGAAGGACTTGAGAAGGGATTCCTTTGCCAGGCAAAGGGATTCTCCAGCTCTTTTTTATTGTAATTTAGGAAGGAAATCCCTGAATATTTGCCCTTTCCTGTGCTGCTGGAAATACACAAATTTCAAATGGATGCTCTGGGATTGAGCAGGATAAATTTTGTGTGTAGTGCTGAAGTCCTATTGCTGTTCTCAGGATATGAACATGGAGATCTCTTGTTATTTGTGTTTTAAACATCGTGGAAAGGCTTTTTGTGTGCAAACCCCATTTAACACCCCAAGAATGCCCCAGCTGCTGCTGTTCTTTCCCTCACCACTCATCTCCACGACGTGTGCTGGATGGGTTTGTTGGCCTTGTCCTGCAGAACAGACATCTTCCAAAGAGAAATTTGGTCTTGGTAGAACCATCCTCAAACCTTCTAAGAAAACAGCAGTCTAAGAGAAAAATAATTCAGCTTTTTTTCACCTCAATTCTTTTAATGGATGAAATATAATTTAAAAGTGCTTTATGTGTGTAATAGAATAACGTTTGGGGGGTTTTGTTTGTTGCATTCTATAATTTTTCTGAGCAAGAGGGAATGAGGGTTAGAGCCTGACAAAAGTAGGGAGATGGTGGAAATAGCCACAGGTTTTTTCACCTTGCTCCCATTGCTGTGAGTGATGAAAAGCTGAGCTTTTCTCTCTGCACAGGTGAGCTGCAGGGTGGTTTTTTGCTGCCTTCTACACTGAGCGTTGCACACCCTCTCCAGGCTGTCAGAGTGACAAATGCAGAGGCCAAGAACTTTGTCATAGCCTTGGAAATCGCTGGGGACAGCACAGACCTGCGGGAGAAGAGGAAGGAATAACAGGGCAGTACAGGAATGTCCTCAAGCTGAAGAGGAGGCAAAAACTCCTGTGCAAACACGAATAACTCTTGGTTTCCATGCTGGCTGTGCCCTGTGAAGGAAGAGCTTGGGAATTTTGCTTTTCGGGGCGTTTTCTGCCCAGTTTTGGGATTTAACAAACACAAAAATGGAAATACCTTCTCGGAGCAGTAGCGAGCCCATCCCCTCTTGGTCAAGCACTGCCCCTCCTGGTTCCGGGAGGCTGAGTCCCGGCACACGGGGTAGGATTGTCTGACACAGAAGCTTCCATCCCTCCCAGACCTCCTGAACCCCGGGGGGCAGGTGCAGAGAGCGTCACGAGGCTGGAAATTAGAACAAGGATTTGTTTAGGAACCTGCAGCTTTGATGTCCACACAGCACCCTAAGCCTTCCAGTGAAGGGGAGGATTGATATAACCCTGAGAAACTCAGAATATTTGCGAATCTGGTGTTGCCATCCCTCTCCCTGTGGTTTTTTGTGGTTGGCAATGAGATAAAGAGAGAGACAGTGAAGGCAAGAATGACCAAAATGCGAATTTCTCCTGGTGGCTCAATGTGAATTTCTCCTGTACCTGGAACAGCTGCCCTTTCCCGAGGCACACACAGGTCTGCTGCCCTTCTGCAGGCTGTGCTGCCTCGGAGCCACAGGGGAGACAGGATTTTTGGCCAGGCCTGGGGTTGAAGAAGTCCACAGGGCAGGGCAGGCAGCGGTGGGAGGGCAGCGCTGCCCCTTCCGAACGGAACGTCCCCGGCGGACACGGCACCGCGGTGTGGTTCCCTCCGGGGCAGAAAAAGCCTTTGAACAGCAAAAAATTCCTGTCAGTTTTTCTTCTGCAAAGCAGTTTGCTGTGGAGATGAATGGCTGTGTTTCCAGTTTAAATAGTGCAGTGTATTTATCTCATAAATCAGTTAAATGCATCCTGCTTCAAAATATTCCCCAATTTCAATATTAATTACACAGTGCACAAAGGAACTCCGACAATAAAATCCAGTGCTCTACATTTGTTTTTTGAGCTTTCTTACCTGTTACAATATGAATTTTAGCAAGCCTAGTTGATTATCTAAGAATTATTGTAGCAAAATTCAAGCCTGATTTCGTTTTTATTGAGGAATATGTGACTGAGAAGCAAATAATCTCTGGTAAATTATCCACAAATACCTGCTGGACAAATTGGCAGCCTCTGTTCTCTTCTTTTGCAGTGAATCCCTCTCTGGCATTCCTCATGATTTTGAAGGTGTGTTTCCCCGCTGATGCCTGGCAAGGTTGGAAAAAGAGAGAAAAAGAAGAGGAAAAGGGCCATGGATTTATTGCACTAAGCAGCTTGAACCACCAAAGGTGGGTAAGTAACAGAGAGGCACCAGGAGAGCTTTCCTTTCCTGCTGAATATTTCATGGCCAGGGAGAGTTAGAAGATTGGTGTGAAATATTTATGGGAGCTATTTGAGCCCCACAGGTCACAGAGCAGGGCTGTTCTCTGCCCAATCCAGGGAATATTCTTATGGAATAAGGCCAGGGGGGCGCTGATTTGTGATTACAGTTTGCTCCTGTGTGAGCTGAAGTTTCAGGGTCCCTGCAGCAACCCTGGGTTTGGAGAGTCCACAAATCCTCATTTTACCACAAGGGATCATCAGCTGATGTGGGATCAGCTGGGTTGTGGATTGGGGATAGGCTCATCCTAAACTGCGCAGCCCAAAGCCAAAAGCTCTTGAGAAATTGGTGTCTTTTTGGAATTTACCATAAAAAAATGTGATTATCCACGGCTGGATTGCCCCCTCTGGTTTTCAATACCTAGAATGCAATTCACGGACCTGCTTTTGAAGATCTCTAGGGATTTTGGAGGTGACAAACGTGGGCAGGGCTGCTGCAGCCCAGCGTTATTCCCACAGCAGAGGGCAGCCTGACTCCCTGCAGGATGGAGGAGGGGATTGATGCCACATTTCACACGGATGGCACTGCCGAGCCCTTGCCCTCGTAACCCAGAGCACATATCGCAGCCCCTGCCCGCCTGTGCCATGCTGGAGATGTTCCACATCCAGCACAGGCTTCTGTTTTCTCGTGGAGGAATTTATAATCAAATATTCCACAGCATTTCTGGATGGCTTTCCCCATCTGCTCGTACCTTCTGTGGCACGAATAAATGCACATTTTTCTTAAAGTTCCTTCACACAACTGCTTATTCAAGGACCTGCAGCTGGGTGGACTTTCTAGGGACGCAAGAAGTGAGTGGTTTGCGTATTTTGATTTATTTTGAGGGGCAGTCTGGGAGAAAAACAGAAGAGAGGGGTTTTCAGAGAGAGGAGATATTTATTTATCTGTTTGCAAAAGTTAGGATTGTGATTCAACTGGCAATGTGCAGAAATTGCCAGAAATTGTTGCTCCTTGGACAAATCTCTGATGTTCCAGTGAAGGGATCAGTTGCTTTTTACACACAGGAAAGCCTGGAGTCCTCAGCCAAAGGCCGTGCAACAGAACATCCACTAAAATTCGGCTCTCAAAGTAGGATTTGCTTCCATCCCAACTGCCTGCGCTCTAAATTGCAGCCCAAACCATCCCCGCTGCGTGGCTGCCGCAGCTGGAAGTGCCCAAACTCCCTCCTTGGCTGGGTTCGCATTCTCTGAGCGTGCCTGGAGCTGCCCCCTTTGGAGAAATCCTGCGCAGAGGATTCCTGGACCAGGCTGGAATGCAGGAGCTGCCTGTGCTCCTGCCCATCCCCTGTCCCCTGCAGGCTCAGCCTCAGAGCGCACCCAGCAGCAGCGCTCCCGCTCCTTTAGGAAAGGAATCCACAGCAGGGCCGCAGGTTCTGGTGCGCGGAATTTTTTAATCTTTTATTATTTATTTTTATCCAGTGAAGATTAGGTTGGGCGAACCTCCCAGCCCTGGGTCTGGCAGAGTTCAGCTTTTAGGAATGCGATGTGGAAATGACCCCAGAGATTCCCTGAGGGATTAAGTTTTGTAGGCAGGGAACAACAAAGGCAATTAGCAGCTTTCCTTCATCTAGGAAGTGTTTCAGAGTCATTTATCTGCTGTTTGCCACGCAAATCAGTGTCCAGCGGTGATGGGCCCAGAATAAATAAATAAAAAAATAAACAAATGCCTTGTGATAAAATCTGAGCCCCAGGCTGGTGATTCCTGGCTGATAAGCAGATGTAGGACTTCCAGTTTCCACAGAACTGATCCCCAACGCTGTCCCGTGTGCCAGGCTGGGCTTTCCTGGCAGGGAGGGGAATTTAACAGCCCCATAAAGCATTTGGTGACTAATCAAGCCTAAGAATTTATGCCTGAGTCACTCTCCCAGGCTTAGCTAACTTCAGTCATTGCCTGCTTTTGCTTTTCAGTCCAAGCAAAGGGACAAGAGAAAGAGGGGAAGAATAAAAAATTCAAGTTTTCTATTCGGTTTTCAAAGAAAATGAGCAGGCTCTTGAGTAAATAGCATCTAAATTCACGTTATTATTATTAAGCACAGAAATTTCACACCATCTCAAGCAGCTCCTGAAAGAGCAAAGCAAAACCAGCCTCTTGCTGCTCTGGAGCATGTGAAATCATCCCTGACGTTTTTAACAGGAGTTTTTAAAGTCATATAATTATTTTGGTTTGGAGTTCTCTTGTTTCTCCCCTTGCTGGACTTAATCACTGCTGTTTTCAGTCTGTGCCACAGCAGATTTGTGCTATTTTTTAGCTGTTTTAAGCTATTTTTAACTATTTTTCTTCCTGGGCATCAGGGTTTGAGATTATTTATTTTAATTACATGATATCTGAATAAGTAGGTACTGACCTGTGGTTAGCAAGTCAGTCAAGCCATATTTTGATCTTATTTCTCTGTAAAATTTCATAGCTGAGAAACTTCTAAAGGAGCCACAAGTGGATTATGTTGACCTACAAGTATTTGATGAACCTATTTTTATAAAGTATTAATTGTTTTCCCACATAAACTTTACTCTCCAGCTGTTATTTACAGCAGGTTTTGGCTCTGCTGTATTTAGATAACCCTTGGTTTACAGTCACATGAAGAGAAGTTGTATAAATGCTGAAATAATATGTAAGGCTTCCAGGGAAAGGCTGGGCTGTGACTTTTGGGACAAAGCCAAGGGCCTTGGGGTGACTTTTGCAGGAATTGCCCACAATGAACTCTCGGAGGACTCAGGACTCTGAAATGCGAAGCTTATCTTGAACTGCACCACATAAAATCCAAGCATGTGCCAGCACACCCTGTGGCTGTGCAGGGTCATTTGTCACCTCCAGAGCAACAACCACCCATGAACTGGGGCTGTGAAAGTGGCAGATTCTCTTTTTATTTTCCTTCCTCTTCCCATATTTTTCTATTGTCTAGTTCTCCTTTTTCTCCTACTGTTACTGCTTTTCTTGTTTATCCTTTCTGGGGAATCGTGGGAATAATGTTGGGTTTTGAGGGATCAAATGGGTACAGGACTTCTGGTACTTGGGACTGGATTTCTGTGTTGAAAAACAAAAAAACAACCCCAAAGGCTGGTTATTCTGAGATAATTCTGAAAAGCCAGCTGAATCACAATTTAAATTTAAACAAGTGAGGATGGAGGCCAAAGAGAGCTCAGAATTTATTCAAATCCCACGGACAACACAGCGCCTGGAAGTTGTTTCTTTTCACTTGGGCTTTGTAGTTGCATTTTTGCAACGGGATTGATTGATGGGTTAAAATATAAATTTTGTCTGCAGCTTTGATTCTAGGGGAGGAGGCGACGTGGGGAAGTTAAACCCCAAAGTTTATTTAATCAGCGATGGTATGAAGCTGAGGTTTTTGGGTTTTAACAGACAAGTGGAAATAAATACCCTGCTGTGAGCAAAGAAAATAAACAGCCCTGTTGGAATAACCTCTATGACAAGGTAAATGTCACCAGGATGGAGTTGCACGGTGTGTGCTTCACCTCAGCAAACAGCAGCTTGGTTGTGAACTCCAAGAACCCCTGGGTTCTGCAGAAGCTTATCAGTTTTAAATATCAGAGCAGGGATTGCTGTAGTGTGTGAGTAATGATTCCAGCGAAACGAAAGGTCACATTAGCTGGGAGTCAAAACATGCACACCTGGGAGCACGGGGAAATGAGAGCAGGACCTGGCCAGCCTAAAGCCCTGGCAGATGAATTTGTGCTCGCTGGTGTTTCCTAGAGCCTCTCTAGCAGGCGGCCCTTTCTTGCTTAATTAAAATGTGATTTCATCGCAGCCTCAGCAGAGCTGCAAAAAACCACCTTTTAGTCCTACAGAACCTTTGGGGAAGGAGCAGAAAGAGCTGCTGAAGGAAATTAAACGTGGAGTTTTAAGGGGGCTGTGCTTCTAAAATGCTTCAAGTCTCAGGGATTGTGAGGGTGAAAATCCTTTTGGCCTCCGTGTGGAGCTTTGAAGGCAGGTTGGTGTGTGTTCCTCTGCCTCTAGCACACAATTAGCTGCGAATGCCTTTCTAGAAATAATTGTGGAGGATTCAAAAACTGGTTACTCATCAGCAGCAAAGGGATCCAGGGGGTTTCATTTAAAACAAAGCAAACCAAACTTAATATTTCAAATCTGGCACGAGGTTTTTGTGTTAGTTCCTGCTGGGTGATTTCCTTCAGGCCTGAGCTGGGTGTTTATTCTGGTTTCTGCAGTCGTGGTGTGGGGATTTCTGCGTGTGCTTATCACCCCACACACCTCTCAGTGTGTGCTTGCAGAGCTTGTTATGCTCAAAAAAACCCAAGACTTCTGTAAACTTCTGGGGCTGTTGCTGATGGATAGAGATAAAAATTAGAGATAATTAAGAGCTGGGACCTACCCAGACAGGATTCTCATGGGTGTAGCAGCTTCTATGGCCAAGTACGGAGCAGAGCAGTTGCCTGGGGCAAATGGGGAACATTTTCTTGGGGTTTTATACCTGGGACATGATGTTTTATCCACCAAAATCCTGCTGCTAAGCCAAGTGACCCCCAAAACTGGGCCACTCAAGGTGGATATAAATACGTAGGGATGGCTGCAGTGACAGCCCGCTTGTTGTCAAGACAGAAGGAATTCTTTAGGGCACATCCTGCAGCTGCCAGGTGTTAAACTGAATGTTTGTCCTCAGGACAAGTGAAAATTTGGGGTAAACATTGATGAAGTGAGCAGGATGAGGCTCAACAGTGACCTGCAGCTGCTGGCTTGTGTTTGTGCCTGGGACGATGTGGGACACGAGAGCTCTGCTGTCCATGTCCAGTTCTGCCCCCCTTTTTCCTTTCCCTGCCTCTCCCCACTGTGCTCCCTCCTGGAAGTGCCTGGCACACTCAGCTTTCAGTTAGTGGGACTCCTTCCTCCAAATTTATTCCATCTGCTCTGCTCCCCACAGCTGCAGAAACGTGCCTGGCTTTAAACCGGATCCTTCGCCTTCCAACTTTCCCCAGCCACAAAGAGAGCAGGAAAAATAAAACTCCATGGGCGAGACTGCTCTGAAAGAATCCAAACCTGCCAAGGGCTCGGCCTCTCCCTCCTCCCTGGCTCGGGAACTTGGCTCCTGCAGCCCTGCTTGGAATCCAGCCTGGCTGTCAGCACGTGGGGCGAGAGGTGGAGGGATGGGAATGGGATGCAGGGCAGTGCAGAGGAAACGTGAGCATTTCTTCTCGAGTGGCAGCTGTTGATCTGTGTTCTCAAAATATCCTCCAAAGGGCTGTGGGTTATTTTCTTCAGTGTCCAACCCCCTTCCAGCTCTTTTCTTGGCTCTTCGTCTTAAAAGATCGGATTTGTTTTGTTTGTCTGCTGGAAGGAATTGGGTTTTTTTAATATAATTTATTTTCTTTGCCTGCCTGTGGTTTACTTACAATCATGGCATTGTTCTCTGCCTGCCATTATCTGCTTTAGTGGGCAGCAGTCCCTGTGCTCCTCAGCTGAGGGTTTTGGGCTCTGGGAGGTGAGATCTTGTCTCAGCAGCCTTGGGGAAGAGCATTTGATGCAAAGGTCAGTGCAGCAAATCAGGCTTTCAAGGACACACTTTGGGGGCTGAAAACCAAACAGAGGGTTTGGGCTGGGTTTCTGCTGTGGGTGAGGTGCCAGGCTGGGGGGACGGGGTTGGGAAGCAGCTGGATCTCTCCAGAGTGGGAGACTCTGCCAGGAATTTGGGTGTTGTAATTCCCTTTGGAATCAGTGGTGGGAAAGGGGGATGCTGGAGGATTTCTGTCATCTTAAAAACCAAACCAACAACAAAATCTTTACACCCTCAGCTTCTAAACTCTGCTTAATGTGTTTTTTTGCGTGATGTCCCTTCTGTTGTGAGCTTAGTACGGATAGAAAAGTACAGAAAAACCAAGGTACTGCATGAAATAATGTATTTATTGCCAAGAAGGAGCAGTGAAATGATGTAAAGCCACCTACTAACAATGCAATTCTTGGATAACTGTCATAGAATATACTTTAGAAGCAAGTTAATCTCTGAGTATATTGAATATATATGAATATATTATATTCTATAGATAGGAATAGTTTAATACTCCATCAGTTTAATGTCTTTTCACCTGAATGGTTCGCATGACTAAAAAAAACTTGATTGTTGTATTCTTACATGAGAGTTTTCTATGCTTTTTTAAGAAATCCTGTGAGAAAATTCAGTTTTTTCCCCTGCAAATGCTTGTGGATGCTCTTCTCTCTGTTCAACACTCTGCTTCATGCTCATGATGTAGGATTTCTTGGTCGGTTTATAATGAAAATAAGGAGTTGGATCTGAACCCTTCGATCCCACAAATGGAAGCTGAGTTAACCCAGCAGTTCCTCCTTAATTGTCTTGAAATGAATAAAAAGTTCTGGGAGAACAGATGTGAGTTAAAAGGCAAACACAAAGAAGGATGAGTGGTGATGGGGGGACAGAGAGAGAAATAACCAGAGAGGAAAATATCTGTAAAACCTGGGACAAAAAGGGAAAAAGAAGAGACTTCACATGGTTAAAACATGAGGGGAAGTTATGGAAGGAGGTGGATGAGATATGCAACTCATCATGAGAATAACAAATGATATATATTTTTTAATGAAATACTGAAAGATTTTGAATTCTTATGTCTCACTCAGACAAGAAAAAATACAAAAGAGAACTATTTAGCTGTGCAGGGCATCAGAATCATGGGATATGACCCAAATCCCATTGGAATTAACTTCAACACTGCCACTTCTCAGTCAAAGTTAATTCACCTTGTGCAACGTAGCTCTTGGAGCTTAACACTTAAGGAAACCCCATAACACGAAAATACCTTTTTTTACAAGAAGCAAATGCAAAGGGTTCATTAAAAATATTCCCCAAACATGCTGAGTACTTAACACTGGATCCTGCAGTGGCTTCACGTGGAAAATCTCCCATTTTCCTCAACAGGAGACACGTGAGGGGTTGCTGGATCAGTTGGTTTTTGGCTTTAGGTTCTGTAAAAGTAGAATTGCTCCCTATGTAGCAAACAGGGAAGTTTCATAGAAACCAGCAAACTCGCAACCAGAAGTTAAAATTAAATGAGAGTAAGTCTGGGAAGAAATAATTTTTTTAAAAAATTACCTAGTTTGTAGTAATTCTACCAAATAACTTGGCTTTCTGGCAGTACAGGATAATTTCAGCTCCTTGTTACCCTCCCAACTTGCAAAACTGCTTTGTGTAAAAAATAATCCTTAAAAAGCTGTTATCTATTTAAATTCTGTAAATTTTATAAATTTTATATTATATATACAAATGTTATAAAGTTTTTACCTTTATAAATGTAAAATCCTCTGTTAGATCTGTTAGAAAGGACCTGGTTTGAAATTCTCTGTCCCGGACTTCACCTACAATCCACTGTTGGTGCAAAATTCTGATTGCATAAATAAAAAGCTTGATTTTTGTTGAGAAAAACATGCTCAGCACGATGTTTCATTTTGGAAGGACTTCACCCCGAGACTGCCTTAAAGTGTGACCACTCCAGCCTTGGCCAAAATCAGAGCCAGACTGCAGAAAATATTAAATATAACTCATCAGGCTCTGAATTCCCAGAGCTCCTGTTTACAATGACTGAGATTTTTCAGTCTCTCTGAATGTTGAATTTGGAGTGTAGAGACCAAAACCCTCAAGAGTGGGTCTTGGATGGTTAAAATCTTTCTCTTAGGCTGAACACCTGCATGAAAAATCGCCAGAGCTTCAGACTGTGGGGCAGCTACACCTCAGACCTGAGCAGAGAAGCACAAATTTGTGAGAAAATGAAGATCTAATTCTACCTGGAGCATCTAACACTGAATTCCTGGTGAAACCTGCACTGAGGGTTTCCCCCTTTATGGGTTTGCTCTATAATTCTGGGTCCAGATGAGATCTTTCCAGCAGTCAGTTCAAGCTGCAATATATTCTATATTTTACTGCCTGTCCTCTGGTTATTCTCCTGCAGCAGGTGGCCCACGAGATGCAGGTGAGGTGAGTTACCAGCATTTCCCTGGAAGGCAATAAAGCAGCAAATCTCAGCTCAATCCCCAGGCCAGGTGTTCCTCCTAAAGCCACAGATTTACTGCCCCCTTTTCTGCCTGGGTTTGGATGAGAACAGAGGTTTGCAAGGAAAATAAATCGTGGGCAGGCCTCTGGGGTAAATCCAAAGGCTCTGATGAGGTGCTGGGTGTCTTTTCCACCAGCTCCACGCCGTGGAAGTTTGGACTCAATGATTTTTGGGTTCTTTTCCACCCTCAGTGATGCTGTGGGATGGCAGAGCAGGGAAGGGACTGGGTTGAGCCACTCCATCACAGCTGCTGAGTCAGAAAAACCTCCAGCTACCTGAACTCAACTTCCTACCACAAAATACCTTTGAGAAGGACATCAAAGAGGTCTGAGGATGCCATGGAGCAAGGTTCAGGTAAGTTGTCTGCTGCTGGGGCACTGGGTATTCCTCTGGGAGCATCCAGCAGGATGTAGCTCTGTACAGGTGAAGGGACCAGAACAGTGAATTTCCAGTTGAACTGGATTGAAATGATTTTTTTTCTCTGCTGTGTTTTCTCTCCTGTTAGAAGAAACTCAATGACTTGAAATGGGGCTTCAAGTCTGTATTTCTAATTGAAATCTTATCCTATTCTTACATTTATGACATGTACTCTGGTGGGAACTCTTATCTGACAGAGGCAAAAAAGACCCTGGAAAAGATAAGAGAGCTGTAACCTTTTTTTTTTTTTTTTTTTTTTTAAGCACTGAATATTTGCTTAATCCTGGAAAATAATCCTGGAATCTCTGCCAGACATTGCCTGTGTAAAGCAGCCATAGTTACCTCTTGAAGAACATCTTGTCCTTGGGGTTTATGAGTCTGAAGCAAACACATGAGCTCTGTGTTCTCCTCGAGTTTTAGGCAGGTGGTGGAGATTGGACATGAATTCAGTACCTGCAGATGACAGCAAATCCTGTGATTGCACAAGGATAAGAACACTTAAGCCAGAGTAGAGAGCCTGCTGTGAGCCTCACCTGCAGCTCAGGCTTTGCTCCCATCTGCAGCAGGCAGAGAATTCCCTCGAGGATTTGGTCTTTCCGCAGTCTGAGGAACCTCCCCTGGTCGGTGTCGCTGGCAGTGCTGTGGGATTCTGTCACCAGGACGGTGTGGGCGAGAGCAGCGCAGTGCAGGGGGGTTAAACCTGCGGGGAACACCCCCGGGAAGGTCAAAGCCAGAGCCTGCCCCCTGCCTGCGGTAGATCTGTGTTTACAGATCGGGGAGGATAAACCCAGCACCTGTGCGGTTCAGCTTTGCCTCTTACCACAGTGGTCAGGCAGATCCACTTCCACACACACCCCATTGTCTTTGCAGCTTTTCAGGACCTGAAATGAACAATATCCAGGTGATTCCTCACCTTTGGCAGTGCCAAAATACCCTTTTCCTCCCCCAAATCCCTCTGTAACCCCATCAGACCAGAGCTGTAGGGAAAACCCCGGGATATTTTAGACACCAGAACATGCATTTGTTGCTTTTGCTCCACTTTTGCCTGATATAAACACCCAATTCACCTGCAGAACTCTCAGGTATCCATTCTCTGCACACAGGTGGAGGGGAGTTTTCCCAGAGCTGTCCTGCACATTGACACTGGCTCCCAGGGAGATCAGGTCGCTCACCATCAGGTGCTGGTTCTTTTCTGCAGCAAGATGCAAAGCAGTCTGAGAAGGGAAGAAGGGCAGAAAGTTGCAGTGAAAGGCACAAACAGTTTTAAAACAGCAATGTTTTTTAGATAACGAAGTGGGGAGTTGGGATTTTGGGGCTCTGTTGCCACTTGTGCTCCATCATTCCCTCCCCATTCCTGTTTCCCTTCTTTTCCAGGACACCAGAAGGATGCTTGGTGTTTGGCTGGGGTTTGAAAGAGGGTTGCATGTGATAAAAAAAGACTTTTTTTCTTGGCAAATCAGCACCCTACCCTTTTCTCTGCATCCTTCTCGTCAATCTTGTTGAGGGATGCAAATCTCTGTGCCAGGGCAAAAGTCAGAGCCCTCCTTCCCTGGGCAACAGCCTTGTGCAGCAGCCTGCAAGAGAACTCGGTTGGGAACAATCAGAAGACAAAGGAGGGGTTAAAATACCCCAAAGGAGGGGTTAAAATACCCCAAAGTAGCAGGGAGAGCGTATTTTAAAGCATCAAATACTGAGGCTGGAAAATACTGAAATCTTGGGATATTCAAGGGTTTATTACTCTCTATAGTTGCTGCTTTTGTCTGCCAGGATTTCTTGCTATTATCCCATTCCTCTCCAGCAGCTGCTCCGTGATTCCTTGCTGCCAACAATCTCTGAACAGGGAAAAGGGTGCAAGATCCCTAAAAACTAAGGGAAACACTCGCTCTTAAAAGAAATACTTCCAAACTGGAGTTGAGTCCTGTGGAGGAGAAGAGCTCAATTTCCTCTGGCTGTTCAGTCTCACTGAACGACTCAGATTACTGCATTTCACCCCAAAAAAAGGCTCTTTTATTTTATTTTTTTTCTTGTAAAATTGGGCATGTCTTCCTTTCCTCATGGAGGAAAAATTAATGCAGGCATTGGTTATACTTATTTATTTGCTCTTCCCTTCTCTTGTAGCAAAATATCCTTAAATATGCCTGAACAACTCTGATACTTCTTGCTGGGTCTGGGGTCTTTTGTTTGTTTGATCTGGTTTTGGGGGTTTTTTTGGTTTTTTTAGCAGATTTTTGACCCTGTTCACCATTCAGAACGATCTTATTTAGTTTGTACTCCTGCCTTTGAGTGTTGTTTTGAGTGCAGAATCTTTATAAAAGTGAGTTTAGGAGTGAGGAAATTTTTGCCTGTGAATTTTACATGGACGCGGGAGTAGAAATCTCTGAATTTCTTAATTGTGATTCATTTCATTCATGTGTGAGAAATTTTTTGTATATTATTCACAAAATTGCAGGAAATATGAAAATAGGTGGCTTATTTGTTGTTTACTCGCTGGAAAGTGAAGCCTAATTTTATTATTGCACTGAAAATCATTATTCTGAATGGAACGTGGTGCTTTAGGGAAGAGGCCAGTGCTGTGCTTGGTTGTCCCTGTGTGGGGTTAGCAATGTTTTAAATTTGGAGCAATTTTTTAAAATTGTAATTAATCTCTTTCTCCCCAAGATTCAGATAATTTATAAACTATGCCATGATTTCTGTCAATCTGATTTGATACCACCTATCCCAATCTACCTGAACTGCATAGAAACTAATTAGCTATTTTAATTTATTTCTTATAAATGGCTATTTTCTCCACAAGCACCCCAATTCCAGGGCAATCCCGGGGTGTCCTGGGATCAGGAAAACCTTTGCTTTTGTTTCGTTTCCAGCAGAACAGCCACTCCCAGTTCTTCGGGAGTCTGTGCTCCAGACGAGCAGTTTTTTGTGTAATCCTCCCATCCATTTTTATTAGCAGCTAATAATACAAATAATTACCCTGAGAGTGTCTGCAACGTGGAAAAGATTTTTTTTGCATATCTTTTTTCTTTTTCCAGTACTTATTTTGCTTGATTTTAATTTTCGTGTGAATCCCCACAAATACCTCTCATCCTTAATATTTTAATGCTCTGAATTTATCCTAACATCAGCTGTAGCTCAGGAATATTTCTGCAAATACAGAGTATTTATATTTTTAATATCCACCTAAAATTCTATCTATCGATTCAAGTTTGAGCTTCCCCTTGAGCAGAGAAGCTTTTGCTGCAGGCAGCAGGTGAGCTCGGAGCAAAGTGATGTCCCCAGGGACCAGAAACCGAGGTATTTCAACAGAAAAATCGAGGACCTGTTGCCATTTTCATCGGGAGCGAGCAGTTTTTCCGCCGGGATGTTCCTCAGCAAACTTTCCTCCCTGTGCAGCTGGAACTGGAAGAAGGAGAGGGCAGAGAGGTCCTGCTGTGTGAAGGAGATTGGGGTCAGCCTCGAATGTCCCTCGGTGTCCGGAGAGCCCCTGTGAGCTTCCAGCAGCATCTCTGCCGGGCTGAGGAGAGCAGGCGTGTCCTGGGATGGAGAATTCCTCGGGAAATCTTCCTGGGAGCTCGGGAGCGCATCCTGCATCCACCAGCCGCTCCCTTTCTCGCCCGTCCTGCAGAACATTCCCGGCGAGCTGGACCCGTGGGTGCTTCCCTGCTCACCATGGAAGGAAGGCTCTGCCCCTGCCCGCAGGATGAGGTGGAAATCCTTCAAGCAGGACTCCTGGTGAAGCCCTGCTGAGCTGCGCTGTCTCCCCTGCAGGCCACCAGCTGCCTCCTTGCTCGCCACACTTTGCCACCGGGAGCTTTGCAGATCCGTGGAGAATTCCTGCCAAACCCCATCTGGCACGGGAGGCGGAGGCTCCTCCCTGAGCTGGCTCTTGTTCAGATCCTCCTGCAGCACCTCCACCAGGATGTCGAGGTCCTCCAAGCCTTTGGGGCTTTGCCCAGCGCTCTGCTTGCTCTGAAACAGCAACAGGAGCCGGGGAGGGAAGCAGACATGAAGTGTCCTGTTCTCCCTCGGTGATAGAACAGGAATTCTGCCCCGGGAGCCTGGCAGAGCGGGGTTCAAGGTGTTCTGCATACCTGTCTAAGCTGTTTCTCTGTATAAGGGTGAGCTCTTCTCTTCTCTGCTGCAAAGACAGGAAGAAAAGGGCTGCTCAGAGCTGAGGAGAGGCACACAGAGCAGAGATTCCCATCAGTCCTGCCCCAGATAAGACATAGATAACCCAGACAGGGTGGTGATGCACAGCTGGCTGGCCTCCTGCAATTTAAGGACAGCTGGGACCCAGCAGGGACCACTGACCATGGGACAGAAGTGGTCTGGCTCTTTGGGTACCTCACAGTGATGATCCTACTAGAAAAGGAGGCTCTGTTACCAAGTGAGGCGTTTCCAAACCTGTTTTTCCTGAGGATCCTTTGGTTACCATCTTCACTGATGAGGCTTCCTGAGGAGACAAAACCACCCAGCTTCAATGTGAGATGCTTACACGCGAGAGAAGATGAAACAGTGGCAAATATTGTAACATGAACAGAGTGAAATTGCCTCCTGTGCTACGGATTTTGCTCAGCAGGGGCTGCAGGTGGAGAGATTTCCATGAGTGGGTAATTCTTGGCAGCACTATAAAGATCTTTACAGCAGCCCGGGAGTCTATCAGCTCCTTGGGCTGTTTTTGCAATATTTTTACTGGGTTTTGAGCCATCTTTGGCTTGACTGAATGATGTACAGCATCCATGGCATGGATGGGTTCCTGCTGTCACTGTCAGAACTGTTCCTAGCCCAGCCCTCATTCTGTTTAAAATTTGGTTTATTCTCCATTTTTATCGAAAGCACTGATTTGGTGGCTGGAAGAGGCAGCAGCTGCAGGTGTGACCCCTCCAGAACACTCAGTGGGGTGTGACTGTGGGCACCAGGATGTTGCAGCCCCGGGAGGAACCTTCCCAGCCTCAGGGAGCCCTCACCTTGCTGTGAGCCGCATCCAGGCCTTTGGAGAGCCGGATTTTCCTCAGCAATTCCCGCACCGGCATCTTCACTCTCACACCCATGTAGCGCTTCTGAGGGGGATCAGAGCTAAGTTCAGAGTCTGGAAAAGTCACAACACGATGCTGAGAGTAACACAGTTCTCTGAGCTGTTGGAGAAGGGTGGGAGGGTGAGGTCAGCCTGGGGAATGGGCTCGGATTCCAACGTTCATCATCAATCGTGGGAGATTTCCACGTCTCCCTGCGTGTTCCTTGGCTCTGGCCTCCTCTCTGCTCAATAGTTCCTTTAATGAATTCCTCCTCAGTTTTCCTGTGTGCCACAGAGCACAGATTTGCTTTTGGGGAATGTGTCAGCAGTGTTTAGGTCTCTGCCTCTCTTACTGATTTTCCTGTGTTGTGGTAAATCTGCCTTTGCAGTTTCCTGTGCTGTGGCTTGGTAATTTGTTATCAGTGCAACAACAAGGAGCAGAATTTGTTCAAAATTGAGATAGGGATGCTCTGTCCAGTGGCTTTCCCTCATGGCTCTCAGTGTGTTTGGAGGTTGTGCTGTGATTCAAAGGGAAACAATGATTTTCTGCACTGAAATGAAACAGTTATTTCAGCATATACCTCATTGTCCAAACAGGCTTGCTCTTTGTCAAAACAAGCTGCTCTGTGATTGTTTGTGTTAGGTCTCCTTGCATCTGGTGCCTGTATCCCCAAACTTGAAAGACTTGCCCAGATTAGGAGCTTAAATCCATTGGCTTTTGAAATATCTTTTATGTAACGCTGTTGTTCATGTCCCTGCCTCGTGTGTGCCCCCACTTGGAATAACCCTTATAGAGAATGCTTTCAGAAGCAGCCATTAATATTAGAAAATTATAGATTTAATGCCTATGACCAAGGTTTTCCCAATAAAACAGACCGTGGAGAAAGCCACAGCTCCAAGGAAAGCCTGAGCTTTGGGAACCAGAGCGTGGGATCCTGAGAGCAAGGAGTCATCCAGCAGCAATGCTGGAGCAGGGAGAAGCTTTCTGTTCCCACTGCAGCTCGTGGCAGAAGGAATGAGAACAGCTCTTGTGATCAAACACAGTTCAGGATTAAACAACACAGCCTGAATGAAAAAGGTGCATTGGGCCAGCAGCTCGTGGTGCTGGTAAATAAAACGTGAGGTGCCTGAACCGATATTCCTGCCCAAAACCTGCGTGTGCTCTGCAGCAGCTGCTGCGATCTGGCTGGGCCCTGCGGAGGGGAGCCCAGCAGATGGGAATGGTGCAGCTCCTGGGATGTCTGAGAGGAGGCAATCCTGGCAGGGGAACCAGCCCCACAAGAAGTGGTTTCTTGTTGCGTGATTTTGTTTCCCTTCCCTGCTCCAGGCAACGAGAGCTGACACCCCTCCAGCAGGAGGGAGGCGAAATCCCGAGCAGCAAATGGTGCCTTTGGAATGGAGATGGGGTTGTTGTTTTGTGCTGAAGATTTCTGGCACTTCTCAGTGTTTAACCTATCACTGAATAATTAAAACCTCGAAAAGCAGAGTTTGCTTCTCAGACTTTTCTAGAAATGATTCCTTTTTTTTCTAGTTTGGTGTTTGGACAATGAATTATTTACTGTTTGTAGAGTATTTTAAAGGTTTCTCTGAAAAGCTTATAATGGGCAAGTAAGATTGCTGATATGTTGTTATCTGGGAAGATTTTCCAGTGATAGATCAGATATATCCTAGGAATGGAAGAACTCTGCAAAGGCACTGATTCACCAAACACACTTTCCTGTGACTTTGCAATGTTAATAACTCAGAAGGTCACATCTATTACCTAGCTGTTAATTCAGAACTAAACTTGAAATTCAGAACGCAAACGAGCAGCAAAATGCTGGAGATGGACAGAAATTATGGAATATTTGGCATCCTTTAGAAACCAGAGCCATTTCTGACCTCAGCAGCAGAACACAACA
The DNA here is from genome assembly GCF_020740725.1 of Corvus hawaiiensis. Lineage (NCBI taxonomy): Eukaryota > Metazoa > Chordata > Aves > Passeriformes > Corvidae > Corvus > Corvus hawaiiensis. The sequence continues at coordinate 5,513,901 of NC_063237.1, read as the reverse complement.
AAATCCAGCCAAGCCTGAGAAGGGGGATGTGCTGAACATCTCTGATATGGTTGAGCTTGGTTTGTGCTGCTGCTGGGCCAGCTCTGTGCTGCCACTAAAGCAGCCCCAGGTCACTGGGCTTCATCAGCTGGCAAAAGAAGCACAAAACAAGAAATGGGAATAAAGATTTTTCTCTTACCAGCAGGAGCAGGCATCCCTGGAGGTTTGCATGGAGGAGGAGGGTGGTAGATCTTGGGACTCGCAACGTTCAGCTCAGTTAATCCAGAATCTGGCAGCGATGGGCTCTGCTGGAAGCAGCTCTTGGGACTGGCAGTTTCTCCAGGCAGTGGAGACCCCTGGCCTGGGCTGTAGCCACAGATTTCACTTTCGCTCATGTTTTGGTTGACAAGGAGCTCAGGACTCATGCAGGCTGTTTGCAACATCTCCACTCTGTGTGTGTGTGTGTGTGTGCAGGGAAAGATGAAAGAGAAGAGGGGAGGAGAAAACCCTGCTCAGTTGTGTTTAAAAAAAAAAAAAAAACAATCCAGTTTCACATTGAGACCATGGCAGTTGTAATTAATCCTCCAACGTAATTAGCTGGGTCCAGCTTCCCTCTTCTCTTTGGAGCAGCAAGTTCCAGCAGCGGAAGAATAAACCCAGTCTTGGAATCCCAGCAGCCTCTGGAGCAGCTTTTGAGAGTTTCTTGGCTGCAGTTCTCCTTTGCTCTTTATACTCAGGTATGGTTCAGAGGATGGCAGCCTGGGAAGGCTCCACCCTCTTTCCTAACAATCCTGAGCAGCTGATGAAGAAATTGCTTTTCCCAAGAAAAAACTTAACTGCAAGTTGAAAAAAAATTTTTTTTTCCCTGCTGTGTGAAACAGAAAAATTAAATTCTGATTGATTTACTGGGAAGGGAAAAGCAACCTCTGACTTACAGGGTTGTGCAAGTGAGTGAAGTGGCAGAAGATCCTGAATTAAATGTTTTGGGAATTATTCTCAAAAGGGGTTTTCAGCTGGGACAGGGTTAGTTTTGTTCTCTGTAGCTGGTGCAGTGTTGTGGTTTGGATTTTGTAGGAGAATACTGGTGATACCAAACTGATGCTGCAGGGGTTGCTCAGTTGTGCTTCCCCCAAATCCAGGAATTTTCAGTTTACCAGGCAGGAGGTGCAGGAGAAGCTGTGAGGGAGCAGGGCCAGGAGAGCTGACCGTGGCCAGAGGGACATTTCATAGTGCAGAAAGTCGTGCCCAGTGTTATAAATGTACTGTGGTATTGGCTTTTCGCGTGTTACATAATTGTTATGAATGTATTGTGATGTTGGTTTTTCTCATGTTCCCTAATATTAGAAAAACTTTGCCTGGGTTCTGTAATGTAATGCTGTAGAACGTCTGGAGTTTGTGTTCCACAAGAGCTCAGCATAAAGGGAAATAGCGGAGAGGGCGTGGAAATTTAACGTTGAAACAAATCAGACGTATGAGGATGATGTGTGAGGACCTCCCTGTGCCCGTCCCTAGCCCGGTTCTCCGCTCCTCAGCTCCCAGCCCGCCGCTTTCGGTGTCCGTGTGCCCGGCCCTAGCCCGGCTCTCCGCTCCACACCAGCCCAGCCCGCCGCTTTTGGTGTCCCTGTGCCCGGCCCCAGCCCGCCGCTTTCGGTGTCCCTGTGCCCGGCCCCAGCCCGGCTCTCCGCTCCACACCAGCCCAGCCCGCCGCTTTCGGTGTCCCTGTGCCCGTCCCCAGCCCGGCTCTCCGCTCCACACCAGCCCAGCCCGCCGCTTTCGGTGTCCCTGTGCCCGGCCCTAGCCCGGCTCTCCGCTCCACACCAGCCCAGCCCGCCGCTTTCGCTGTCCCTGTGCCCGTCCCTAGCCCGGCTCTCCGCTCCACACCAGCCCAGCCCGCCGCTTTTGGGGCCCGCCCCGGCCCCAGTCCCGGCTCCGGCCCCGCTCCCGATGTCCGCGGCCGTTCCAGCAGCCCCTGCCCCCGCTGCGTTCTCTGCCGCGGCTCCATTGAACCCGGCTTCGGCCCCGCGGGCCGCGCTGGGCCCGCCGGCAGCTCGGCCTCCTGTTGCCGTGGCTGCTGCGGACCCGTGCAGAGGCTCCACGCCAGCCTCTGGTACCGGCCCCAAGAGCTGGTGCCCGTGGCGGTGCCGGCAGCAGCCTCCGCCTTTGCTCCCCCGCTCCTGGAGGAATCGGCCTCCGAGAGGATTCCCACCTCCTACCCCCCCTGGAGGAATCGGCCTCCGAGAGGATTCCCACCTCCTACCCCCCTCCCTCCCTCACCTGCACCGTTCCCCTGGCAGCGACCGCTTCTGCTGCTCCTCTGAAAGGAGAAGCAAAACACCAAAGTTCCAGCTCGAGGAACGAGCCCTTGCAGAAGGAAATAATATCTGTAGACGGTTCTCGCAGATGGGCCCAAGGAAAAAGAATGTCAGGGTAGGCTTTAGTTGATGTGGGGGGACTATGCACACTGGAAGATTTAGCACACAAGGAGGGAACTATTTTTACTGATTCAGGGTACGCTTTTGGAGGGGTGCACGCCTTTGGGAAAATGTGGGAAGAAAGGGGATTGCTTGGTTCAGAGGGAAAGGGGCTGATGCATGGGGGACTTGTTTTGGACAGTGCTCAAGGCAAATGCTGTGTAAAAAAAGGAAAAGGGAGGTATTGTTGTAAATGTCCAGCTCCGCGGGCAGGGGCTCCTCACCGTGATCCCTCCGCGGGCAGGGGCGCATCACCGCGGCTGAGTCCGGCGGATCCCTGCGCGGTTGGGGCTGCATTGCCGGTGATCCCTCCGCGGGCAGGGCCGCCTCACAAATAGTCCCTCCTGGCGGATCACTCCGCGGGCGGGCAAAATCACCGCTGATGCCTCCGCGGGCAGGACCGCATCACAAATAGTCCCTCCGGCGGGTCCCTCCGGCCGATCCCTCTATTATCAATGGTTTTGTGATGTTGGCTTTTCGCGTGTTCCAGAATTGTTATGAATGGATTGTGATTTTTTTTTTTTTTCATGTTCATTAATGTTAGAAAAGCTTTGCCTGGGTTCTGTGATGTAATGCTGTAGAATGGCTGCAGTTTGGGTGGTCAGTTTGGGGGGGGGGGGGGGGCTTCACATTCCTGGAAAATCTTACCAGAAGAAAAAAAAAACCCGAAAGCAGACGGAATGGAGCCAAGGAAAAGGATAAGACTGATAAGATGATACTCAGCAACTCCAAAGAATTAATGAATGATGCATGATGGTGATGAATACGAAATAAGCGATGGACTTTTAAAGCCGATCTTTTGGATGTAGAGGTGTGCCTTTGGCTCTGTGCCGAAGCACCCGGCCGTACCGCCCCTTTTGCTGTTGTCTCCTAATTGTCCCTTTTATTAAACTTTCCTTCAAATTTTACAAAGAGTGAACCTCGTTTTTCACACCCAGTATTTAAATTAGGGGATTGAGGCACCAATTTCAGGGCAGCAGCTGGTGGGAGCCTGCTTTGTGTTTATTGTTTTAATTGGGGTTTATTTCTCTCTTTTCCCCCTCTCTCATTTTCATTCAATTATTTCATTTATCAACCTGTTCTTACCTCAACCCATGATTTTTTTTACATTCTCTCCCCGTCCCACCAGGGAGAGGGGGTGAGCTGGTCACTGGGGGGTACTTGGTGCCACAGGGGTCAAACCAGGACAAATGGGGACACTTCTTGTAGGAGATCTATTTCCTTGTCACCAGGAGATCCCAGTATCAGATCTAACCTCTGTTCCCATGTCCCTGGGAAATGCATTTCGCCGTGTGGGCTGTGCCATTTCAACCGCACAAGCAGATATTTCTCTTAAGTACCTAGATTGAAAGAAGGATTACGATGTTATCACATGCATCTTCTTCCTTGGCTGTGTCCTGGAAAGCGTTCCGGATCTAATCCCGAGCAATATCACCTGTGCCATCAGCGTGAGCAGAGAGCAGCCAGACTTTCTGGGGCAGATCTAAAAGCACAGGATCACATTTGTGTTACCATTTCAGCTGGGCCGTGACTCCTCTCTCTCCCTGACCTGCCCCATCCCCTGTCTCCTGCTTTCCCTGCACTGGGAGCAGCAACTGCAGCCTCGGGGGTGTTGAAAGGATTATTCAGGTATTGATCAAAGGAGATTTGGTGCTTGTAGAACAAGCAGGGAATCAGCAGCTGCTCTGCATTGCAGTGGCTGTTCCCTGGCTCCCTGCCCCACAGATGATTGGTGTCAATTAATGGAGCTGCACCTGGAGCTGGCAACATGAATGGATAAGGGAGAGGCGTGGCTGGAGCCAGGATTTCACCTTCCAAGGGCAGCCCTCTCCTATGCCTGGGAAATCCCAGGGCTCTGTAGGTCAGGGATTAAAGGCCCAGTGAGCCAATATCCCAGTTTATTGCTCAGTTTGTTCAAGGGGAAGGGATTTGTTAAAGAACCTTTTCACTTTTTGAGCTGTGCTGTGCCTGTCTGACACGGAGATGGCCACAAAGGGTGCCTGGTTCTCACTAAGGACACCTCCTGCTCTGTTTTTAAGTATTTTCCTTCCATTTCACCTGCTTTACTTTATCGATTGCACGAGTCCAGGACAAGCTGGAGGCAGGGCCCAGCCCCTCAGTACCATGAAATGCTGTGTCACCCTGTAAATACCCTGTGCAAATCTGCAGCATGAGGCACCAGTTCAGGAGCTCCTCACCACTTGCAGAGGTGGGAGAATTTGGCCTCCTGCAAACAGGAAGTTGCTGCAGTGACTCACTGCATTTATTGGGCAGTAAATGGCATCAGAGATTCCTCATCTTTCTGTTCTCCTCCATCCTCCAGCCCATATCTTGGATGGGTTTTAGCTGCCTGATTATAACTTGTGATTACATTCACAGTAAAGCAGGAATTGGCCTGGGTTTGGTACAGAGAGGACCAAAACCTGCCATGGGAAGGGAAGCAGATTTTCAAATCTAGCCACAAACCCCTTGGAATGTGGACACTGCAAGGTCTCCAAAGCTTTGTATTTGTTTAACTGGGAATCCTGTGGTTCTCCTGTTTCTCCAACCTCAACAGGCACCTGACTTTTCAAGTGAATCCTTTGTTGCTCTAATTTCAAGCAGCTCTCATGAGTCTCATTCTGTAAACAGGCACTGCTGGCGATGAGCTGTCCACCTCCAGCTCCGTCCCCATCTGTTCAACAGCAATTTTCAATTTGGACCCTCTAATAATGCTGCATCATGTCCTCTTTTATCCTCCCAGGCAGGGCAGGTTCCAGCTTGCACAGCCAGCACACAGAGATCCCAAATATGACTTTCTAGGATTTGTAGATGCTGTTTCAGTCGGTGCCTCCCGATTTCCACAGCTGTGGACAGAACTATTCAGTTTATTCCCCAGTGAAACCTGGGCTGGGGAAGGGTTTTCTACCCAAGAGTGTGGAATATTTTCATTATCTCCCACAGTTTTAGCGATTCCTGCTTTTTTTAACCTACTGTGTGCTATGAATTCTCAGAAAGGGAGGAAGTTTCAAGCACTGAAGGTGTAAGAAATGAGGATATGATTGGGTGAGGGTCTTCAGCGACAGTCACCTGGGGCAGGGGGTGAGGTCAAAGCACAGCTTTGGAAAAATCACGTGCCAGGTTTTCGTGCTGGGGGGGAATTTCTTCTCCTTTGTACATATACTGATATCCTGATTAATGACTGATACCCTGATGTAGGGATTCTGATTCCTGCTGTAATATTTTCAGCAGAAATGGCCATCGCCCTCTGAAGTTCCTAGTGAAAAAACCCCTGTAGTTAAGTGATTTGTGATGGGCAGCTCTGCAAAACCTCTCTCCATGTGAACTTTCAGGTTGTGCTGCCCATGGGTTGAGCTCCTTTTCTATCTTTGGATGGAGGGTGAATCCTCTCCCTCCTCCCTTGTTCCTACATGTTTCCGTGCACACACCCACTTTAACAGCGTTTGCTGGGGTAGGTGTTTGTCTGTCTCTTCCTTTGGATGCCAGCTCTGAACTCACTTGACTGAAAACCCTTTGTTGCAAAAGGTTTCCTTTCTTAAAATCCTCTTTTGCGTGTTGGGAGGGGGTGGGTTTAATTTGCACTAATGAGGCTTTGCCCTGCATGTGCTTTCAGCAATGAGGTGACAAACAAAATATCAAGAGAGATTTTAAAGCTCATCTTTGAAGAAAATTGTGCATTTAAAGGTGAACACAGTCCTGTGTAAATACATCCTGAGCTAAACGGGTGAGCGGTATTTAAAAGGCCGAATAATGAAGTTTTATACAATTAGGAACTGGAGTGGGATACGGGTGGATTTTCCCCTCGGAGCCTCTCCCCTGGGAAGCAGAGCTGTGTTTTGGAGGCTCCATTTGCATGCCCTCAATGGGAAGTGCTGCAATGTGTGACAATTCCCATGCTGGCGGTGACAGGGGCTGGGGACATCGCTGCTGGGTTTGTCACACGCTCTCAGAGCAAACATCCACCTGATTAATCACCTCCACTGGGACTGGCATGGGGTCACCTGGGCTGCCTGGGGACAGTGTCCTGTGCTGGGTGATGCTTCACAACGAAACAAAGGCTTCACTGGGGGAGCTGAAAATCCCTGCTGAAGGCAGGAGAGCATAGAGGGCACAGCTGTGGTGAATTCCAGCATCACTGAGGTTGGAAAAGCCCTCCAGGGTCAGCGAGTCCAAGCTCTGCCCAGTCCCCACCTTGTCCCCGGCCCAGAGCACTGAGTGCCACCTCCAGGGACGGGGACTCCAAACCTCTCTGGGCAGTTCCAAGGCCTGACCTCCCTTTCCAGGAGGAAATTCCTGCTGCTGTCCAACCTGAGCCTCCCCTGGCCCAGCCTGAGGCCGTTCCCTGTCACCCTGTCCCTGTTGCCTGGGATAAGATCCCAAATCCCCCCCGGCTGTCTCCTCCTGTCAGGGACTTGTGCAGAGCCACAAGGTCCCCCCTGAGCCTCCTTTGCTCCAGGCTCAGCCCCTTTCCCAGCTCCCTCAGGATTTTTCCAGCCCCTTCACCCCAGAGGTGGAGCTGACACTGTCATTGTCCCTTTCTGCTCGATCTCCATTGTTTCATTTCCAAGAATTTCCTGCCTCTGACTCATCCATCATGGTGCTCCATGGTTACCTCCAAATGTTTTCCTTGGATCCAGAGCTCCCTGGCCATGGCAAGGATGGCAAGTTCAGACGATTTTCACCTCCCTGAAACGTTCCACCGTGAGGAAATTCCTCTTGTGTGGGGCTGCTGGGTTGGCTTTGTCCCCCTCAGAGGGGAATCAAGACATTTTCCAGGCTGTTTTCCCCTCTTCAGCCCAGGACAAGCAAAGCTCCTCTCCTCTGTGACATAATTCCCTAATTTTTATGCAATGATCCGGTGCAGTTAATTGTTGCTGACTTCCAAGCAGTGTGGTCTTGAATTGCAGGTGATTAAAGGTGAAGAAATTATTTCAATCTGCCCATTTTTGATGCCTTGAGGCACCTGGGGATGGGATTTGGTTTGCTCTTGGTGCATCCCTGAGAATTATCAGCCTCCACTCAGAATTATGTGGTTGTGGGCTTGGTTTTTGGGGTATTTCAGGAAAGATGAGGAAGGAAAGGAACCTGAGCTGCTGTAGGAGGGGTTTGACGGTGTTCCACATTCCAAGTGCGCTGCTAAACCTGGAACTGCCCCGTCGGAGCCATTCTGTGCAGCAACAGTGACCTCCCCTGGGCACGGGGAGCTGCCAGCGCTGGGTGTTCCGTGCCATGGACCTGACAGATCCGGCACGGAATTAACACCTCATCCCAAATGGGATAGGTCACATGATCCCAAAGGATGTGCAGCACTTCCCAGCTTTCCAAAAAATACGGGACCAACTTCTTTATTCATCACTTTTCCTGCACAGGTTTTCACCAGTCTACACCTGCACAAATACCCAGGTAAAAGTTAAAATTTAGAGGCCTAATAGGGATGGAAAGATAAAAAGGATCAATCTTATTGTTATTGGAGCATTGTGATGTTTCTCCCTTTGGGTGCTCCTCACTTTAACCCATTTATCCCTAAGGAAGTTTTTTATTCAGGCAAAAAAAAATTTCAGATGCTTCCCTTGTTTCAGATGTTTTGCCTTGTTTTCCCCTTCTGCTTCCTTTGCCAAAGCAAACCTTTAGGAGCCACCTGCTCTGTTTCAAAGGCAGCCTGTCTGTGCTTTCTCTGGTCAGTGCTGGGTTCTCAGCAGAGTGTGGTTGTTATCCCAGAGCACCTAAAACGTGGGATGGAGAGGAGAATTCATCCCAGGCTGCTGTTGGAAGCAGCTGACAAAGTAAAACCTGCTGGTGGCTGGCAGCAAGGCCTTTGCTGAACTCTGGAGAGGAATAATTTAGATTTGGTGGTGTTGGAGGGGGCTGAGTTACAGGAATTGCTCTGCGTTTGCAGCCTGGTGGGCTCCCACCTTCTGGGATGGTTGGACTTGCTGTTGTTTCAGTGACCAGGGAATCCCTTTTCATTTCCCCTCTATTTTCCTGAGCTCTTCATCCTTCCCTGGCTGCAGGTGGGGAGATTTCCTTGTTCCTGCAGGGGCAGGGATGGTTATTCCATGATTATTCCATGGTAAAGCTGCCCTTCCTCCAGTGCTGGGGCTTGCAGAGTCTGGCTCTCCATGCGTGTCCCGTTACCTCACTGTCCCCTGGAAATCTAAATGTTTACCAGGCCAGGCACAATTATTTTTAGCAGCCAGGGAGGGAACCAAGTGGTTTAAGATGTTTTGTTCTGCCGAGTCCTGGGGCCACATTCCTGTTAAATTTTAATGGGAATGCTCAGAGTTCCACCTCCCCAGGACAGGGCTCAGGGATGTTTCTTCTTGGCATTATTTTTCATCCCTTCATCCTGACTCCTCTAGAAACAAAGTGCATTTAGGTCCTGAGTGCAGAAATGAGTGAGGATGGAGGAACAAGGGGTACTTTCCCTCAGGCTGGACTGGCTGCATGGAGACAGAAAAAATGGGAATTAAACCCATGGGGCTTCTGGGGGTTTTGCTTCCAAGATGAAAACCAGGCATTTGTGCGGAGGAATTGGCCACATCCATTTGTGTGTGCACTGAAGAAGTCTGAAATAAATTTTAATATGATATTTGCAAGCTGGCTGTGCTCTGAAAGGCCCAGATGGTTCCTCTTTCAAACAAATAACCTTCAGCTGGGGAGTGCCAGCATCAACTGCAGCCACGAGGCACCAGGGTGAAGGGATTTCCAAGCGCAGCACTTTCTCTCCCTTCTGAAATGCAGATTTTTTTAGGCTGCCTGAACTCTTTTGGGAATTTCTCTGCTGTTATTTGGGTTGAAGGAGATTGGAGGAGAAAGCAGAGGGGAAAAAAAATGCAATAATTAGGTTCGGTTTTGAGACATGTTGTAAAATATTTTTGTAAAAATGAAACTGAATTTTAATTTGTGATGAGTAAAAAGCAAAACCAGGTCAAGGAAATCGAGAGGGAGCAAGATAAAATGCTGTTTTTATATCCCAGGTTGTGTCACTAGATGGTGCTGGGAATCTGACCAAAGGAAACCCTGGGCTGCAAAAAACCCCCACATCAGGTTCCACAAGAACTCAGCATAAAGGGAAATAGAGGAGAGGGCGTGGAAATGTAATGCTGAAACAAATCTGATGTACGAGGATGATGTGTGAGGACCTCCCTGTGCTCCCAGTGCTGGTTTAAAATGCGCAGAACACGGCAGAAATAGAATTTTTATTGCTTTTCCCTCCTTGCAAAGCCGATGTCTCAAACATTTGTGCTGGTTCCTGACAGCTCCAGTGGCAGCTGTGACAAAAGGAGGTGGAAGGGACAGTGCAGAAAATGGGGCTGGTTTCAGGTACTAAAAGGGCTCAGGTGAGAGCTCAGGTGAAACTGCTCATCTCAAAGGACCCATAGAAAGTGGGATTGAAATGAGAGAATTGCAGAAAACACCAGGACCCCATGGCATGGGAAATGTCCCTTTTGGTGTCCCTGCAGCTCGTGGGGTGTGAGCTCAGGTCAGACCCGTCCACACCAAATCCAGGTCTCAGTAAAGCCGAAGCCGTTTCCTGGTTCAGCAGAGGATAGACTCAGCTTTAGGATGCTCAGGGTTAATGTTTTGGGAGCCAGAGCCACAAAACCAGGTATTTTTTGGAGTCTGGGTGCTTGAGCTTCTCTCTTTACAGTTGGGTGTTTTTAAGGATCGTTTATCTGCTTTGTTACTGAAATACAATGAGGTGGCCGGCAGCCAGGCCAAACACAGGGCCCTTCCAACTCTTGCACAATCACATCTCCCTCACCTTTTAATTCCTGCCCCCGACAGACCCCAGCACCCGGGATCTGCTCTTCTCTCCAGGGGCTGCTGCTGCTCAAAGAGCTTTCCGTGCTCCTCTTGAGAAGGGACTTATTGCACGTGGACAAAATGGGGAATTTGGGCCCCAAGCCCCTGGATTTTCCCATTATTTCCATGCAGTTCTCTTTTATTTGCAAGTCCTCTCCCTCCATTCCTGTTCTGCCTGGGTTGAGGTGGTTGAACAGTGCTTCTTAACCCATTTTCTCTCATTTTCTGCCCAGTCTCAGAGCTGGTGGGGATCTGGTGGAGAATGTCACACAAGGACGGGAGGTTCCTCTGTGCCGTGTTTTATCCCGTGGCTGTCTCTGGCCTGGCAGGGATTCAGGGAAGCACTTGAGTCAAGAATTTCGGTGCTGGCCTGACATTGACCATGAGCTTGTGCAGTCTGAGCTGGGTCCCTCACACCTTTTTGTTCCTGGGGGTCAAATATTCCATGGAGCTCCTGGGTGCAGCAGCTTTGGGAATCGAGCTGGTATTGAGTTTGCTGTGCAAAGAGATGTGGTGCCTGAATATCTGAGCACCTGACAGAGACCCAGTTCTGGCAGGAACAAAAAATGTGGCGATTCTCCACCGAATCACTCTCAGGGCAGCAAGGAAAGAGGGGAGAAAACACCAAAATGCAAATTCTTTGTATTGTGTATAAGCTCCAAGGTGCCTGGGTTAAAGCAGGACTTCCACAGTGGGCTGTGAAGGAAATATTTCAATTATTCACAATTTATTTCTGTATAATTCAGTCCCTTGATGCTGAATTTCTTCTTTGAAGGGGATTTGAACCATTTGTAATATTCATTGATGGTGTTTGCTAGAAACTTCATGTTTCTACAGCCCAATCCTCAGCAAACCTCTGATCCCAAAGCAAAACCCCACGTAAGCAATGTTCCTAAATATCTGCATGTCAGGGAGTCTGGAGCCTGTCATTCAGCCAGGGCAGCTGAATGAAACCAGAATTAACATGGGCCAAATTGCAACTGCTCTGTATTAACTACAGGTTGGCAACATGAACATTTGCTTATTTAGGGTTAATAATTAAAGCCATACACAAGTAGGGAGGAGAAAAGAAAGGCCCTAAATCCATTTTACCCCTCAGAACAAATACATTGGAAGTCACAAACAACAATGGGGTTTAATCTGAGGTCAGGTTTCGGAGCCCTTTTCCCATACACCCAGATTCTCTTTCACTGCCAGTGGCCTTCATCCAAATTCCTTCAGCATCAGGGAAACGACTCCCACTGAGGTCAGTTAATTCAGCCCTGCCATGGCTGCAGGAAAATGGGGACAAATTATTTTATAGAGGCATAAAAATGCTGCTTATTCAGCGTGTGGTTGGACATGGGGACAGAAAAAAGCCACGGAAACCAGGGATTTGTAGATTTGTGCTGCAGGTGGGGAAAACCAGGTGAGGGTTCCCCAAATCTGCTCCTGCAGGGATGGGAAAAGTCAGGATTGTTGTCAGTGCTTGGAAAATTATTGCACTTTGCCTGAAAAGGAGTAAAAATATTGTTATTCTTTATCCTCGACCTCAAGCAGTCGCTGTGCACACGGAGAAGTAATTTTGATTGATTTCAAAGCAGACCCAAAATATTTTTCTGTAGAAATGGAATTGAATCTGGGTGGTCTGAGAGGATGCAGGAAAAAAAAAAAAACCACCCAAAAAACCCCCACTCTTAAGGTCAATATTCAAATTAATGGTATCCAAAATTAACAGTTAATTCTGAAATTTGACCTGTGCTGGTGTCTGCATAATAACTCTGAATAAGAGCAGAACCCTGCAAAGCTTCCGAGCTTGCTGAGTTATTTGATTTGCTAAATGTTGTGTATTTTATGGCCTTTTTGGTTTTCTTTGGTAATTGTGACAGCTGGCATTTACCTCAAAATAAGGAAGTACATCCTGGTAATCAGCAAGGCTGAGAAATGTATTCAGAGGCATTAAATTCCTTTGTAGTGGGATAAATGAATCTCTGAGGCTTGTGTGTGCCCAGCTCTGTTGTGACACAGTTTTAAAAGGCAGAGCTTTGTTTCATTGAGCTGAAGCCCAAAATGTAAGGAGAAGGGATCTCACCAAAGCCAGATTGCTGCCCTTAAATAGTTGTGTTTTACAGAAATGGATTTATTTGCTACAGGAGAGCTTTCCTGGGATTATTCTCGCTGCAGTTCCTGTCATTTGCTTGAGCCATGAGCGAATAAATGATTGCTCTGTCAGCTTTTGAGGATCAGCCTCTCTGACCAAACCAGTCTGACCTGGGCATTGTTTGGGTTGGTTTCTTGCCACGTGTTTGGTTTTTTATTTATTATTCTCGAGCACTCAGTTCCCATGAAAGTGCCAACATCTTCCCCCCTTGCTGGGAGTTAATATTTCATTAGCATAAATCACTTTGGGGCTTGTGGAGTCTGACCTAATTTCTCCATGGCTACAAACCTGCATCTCATCCTTCCTCGAGGGCTGGGTGAATTCAGCACCATTTCCTTCTGCTGGAGCTGCTGTCCCTAAAGTTTCTGCCCCTAAAAGATCTAAACTCTTTCAAATCACAGTTTTTTTACCATTTTTAGCATAATTTTTACCTGAGGCACAGAAAGATTGGAACACAACTCCTCAATACCTGAGGTTTTTAGGGCCATGCTGGCCAGAGGACAGAAATACCCACAAGAAAAAGTTTAATTCTCGTGAAAAAGGTTCATAACTGTCTTGTCAAAGCACAGACTGAGCTGTTTAAATTAGGGAATCACTGATTCCAGCAGGGCTTTGCTAACTGAGCCAATACACATGGAATGAGTGCTGAGTTCCTGCAGGAAGCAGCATCTTGTTCCCAAAAAATTACATTTATCGAGGAGCTGAGGTGAAAGATGATGCAATTTTCTAGGATATGCAACTGGCTGAGGGAAAGTTTGGGTAGGGAAATGAGAAAATGCAAAAATACAGCTGCTGCTTGGAATTTGCTCCTCTTTATCCAGGGTTAAGAGGCTAATGGAAAACACAGCTCACACAAGGGGATCTTGGCTAAAAAAAAAGGGAAAGAATTAAATATTTACCCAGTGAGAGAAATGCCAATTGCCAGGCTAAATGTGCAGGTTCTTTGTTATCATTCCTATAATTCCAGGACAAAAAGTCAGAGCTGAAGGAGGAGCAAATACCTGGGACAAGTTTTCCACCTGTGCAAAGCAAGAAGGGACTTGCCCAGCTGGAGAGCAGTGACCCCCAGCAGCACTGGGATTGTTTCCCAGTCCCTCTCCATCCCTTTCCACCTCAGTTTTGGCCTGGTCCAGAAAGTACAGCTCAAGATTTATGTAGGATTTATGCCTAAGAACCACCAAAACCTCAAGATTTTTCCAGTATTCAACATACTTGAGCTCCAGTGAGTGCTGGATGCTCTAAATTTTGTGCTGAATGAAATTTTCTGCAGGAAACTGTGTGCCCAGTTATTCTGCATTTCATTGGCTTAAATATTCAAAAGTCCCCAATCTGATCCTCAAAGACTGCCCTGAGATTAGCAGGATTAAATAAACCTCAGTGTTTTCATATTTGTAGTCTATTAAATCTCAAGCACACTCAGGCTTGTGTTTGCAAGTCCTTCCCTGCAGCTGAAGTCCCTGGATTGGCCTTTTTAAAATTAATTAGAGAAATACTCTTACCCACTTGATTGCAGGTGCTGCTTCTTGAAGATAAACGTTAAATGCCAAAAATTTGAAGAGAAATCAGAACAGTTGGAAGTGGGGGGGGGGGGGAGGAGGAAAAAGATAAAAAATCTTGGCACCTCAGACCTGGCAATGAAGAAACACAGAGATATTTCAGTTTTTCACCCCCTTCTCTCAGAGAGTTGTTAATTTGCTCCTGAGGGATTGAGCAAATCCTACTTTTCCTGTAGGACAAGTGGTGGATTTCAGGGTGAGTCAGGAGCATGAGGCTGCTCCTGCCTGGAGCCACATCCAAAGGGTCAGAAAAAAGGAATGGTCCCCATAAAACAGGGCCCAGGCAGAAAAATGCAGTGGTCCCCATAAAACACGTTGTGTCCTGCCTTGCTGAGCCCTGTCAGGCTGAGTTAATTACCTGCAGGATTCTCTTCTGGTAACAGGATGAATGTTTGTGCAAAAGCTCCAAAATGGGATTATTTTTGCGTGGCCCTGGGCGCTGTGTCAGTGTTATTGGAGGTTTAATTCACTGTTCTCCCTCAGAAAATACAGGGAACAGCCAAAGTCTCCCCTTATTTGGGAGCTGGTGCTGGAGAGGAATTGCAGGTAGGAGGATGGTAGAGATTTGAAACTAGGTTTAATTAATGAATTAACTTCTTCAGCAGATTTCTAGGGTCCAGCCATGCTTGGCTCTGTCTTTTCCCAAATCTTGTTTTCCTGGAAAGCTTTCTTTGAAGTTTTCTCCCAAAGTAGTCAAGGCAGGACATAAATCAGGAATCTCTGCTGGTTACAGAGGATGGGGCCAGGACTTTGAAGCTTTTGGAGCTAATTCTGATTTGCTCATTGCCTACCGAGGAGGAGCTTTGTGCCAGGGTTTGAGAGGTGGCTGTGGTGGCATCTGGCTCAAATCTCTGCGTGACTGCAGTCAAATCACTTAAACCACAGCCAGTCATCCCTGAAGCATTCTGTTCACACTCGGGACCAGGGCAGGCTTTCATCCTGTCTCACATTTAACGATGCCCAGCCTTAATGGAAATGCAAAACAGGATTTGGTGCCTTCATCTTTCAGCCTCTCGGTCCCTGTAAGCGCGCAGGGGAAAGCGGCAGCGCTGACTCGTCAAGCTCCTCAAGGGCTGCAAGATGGAATTTGTTGTCAGCAGGGTTAAAATGCACGAAAAAGAATTGACTGTGATTGAGGTCTCTGTGGAAAGGAATGGTCTGTGTCACAGGAGCAAAGGGATTTTGAAAATTTAGGTGTTTTATTGTATGTGGCTACGTGAGAAAAGAATTTCAGCGGCACCATTTTCTAATGTCTTGTAAGGGACTGGTTTTCACAACGAGCAGGATTTTTGCCCCAGATTTTCTGGGTATTGTTAAACTCTGTGATAAACATTCAGAAAGATGCACATATTTAGTGATATTCCAAAACCCATTTCCACCAAGAGTGGGAACAGCAGGGACCCTTCATCCCTGAACCCCGACCTGGATGCTCTGTGAATTTGGGTTTGGTTGGCTTTATTTTGTTTCTTTGAGTTGGGTTTGCCTTTTTTTCCTTTTTTTTTCATACCGAAAATCAAAAAGCTCATTCATTTTCTGAGTATTCAGTGGTTTAATGGCAGGATGGGATTTATTGCTGTGCTTTGGCTCTTCCTGCCTCACTGCAAGGGCTGAAACGTTCCATTTGCTGCGGCTGCTGAGAAAATCCATCGAGTGTTGACAAAGCTTGGAAGGGAAACTGAAAACAACATTTTTCCTTATATGAAAATATTCAGCACCTCAGCTCATTTGTGTATTTGCTCCTGATGTTTCATTTATAAGTTACAAAGCCAGAGGAAACATCAGAATAAATGAGTCACAATATTTTTACGATATCGAGAGGTTTAGCTGGGAAAGTCCACGTTTACCTCGCTTGCAGCAACTGATGGTTGAAACAGCACAATCTGATTTGTTTTGGTTTTGGTTTTTTTTCTCCGATGTTATCAGAACAGAAAACTCCATGCAAATTTTGGAGAGCCTTCAGCAGAACGCAGGTATCTGTGCCCTGACCTCGTGCCTTCCAAAGGTTGCAGATAAATTAATTACTGCTGAAAACACACTGAGTTTCTTTTGCTGCCTGTCAGGATTTGGGGAATTTCCCCTTTTCCATGGCAGGATGTGAGGAAAGGCTGCTCTGCTCCATCCTCTCCGCAGGTGAGCACGAGGTGCTGGCTTGCCCAGGAGTGGAGAGGATGCCAGGCATGGCAAATTGGTGCTCAACAGCCAAGTGTTTCCCATGCTTGGCAAATTCTTCCTGAAAACCTGAATTCTTCCTGAATTTATTCACCTGGCCACAGCCTGCCTGCATTTGTGAGGCACTCAAACTCACTGCCTGCAGCTGGGAGGGAAGAAATGATTTTAATGTTGTTGAATGTGTGATCCAAACCACGGGGGGCTCTGTCCCCACAGGAAAATTCTGCCCTTCTGTAAAGAGAAAAACAACTTAAAATCCTTTCTATGGCCTTGTCTAACAGGAAAAGAAAAAGACCCAAAAAACAACCACAAATATGTCTTAATATTTGGGTTTAGGTCTCCCAAAATGTGACAATTGCAGCTACAACCAGTGCTGGTGTGAAAGTGGACAGGTCACAGCATCATCCAAAGAGAATCTGGATTCCAGTGGATGTCTGGGATTTTACTTGGATGTTGATACTTTTCAGTGACATAAAGGCATGGAATTACAAGGAAAAACCCCTGATTTTTAATGCCTACAGAAGTTATTTCCACTTTTGACCAGGTGCTTTGTCATTTTTCATTTTCTGGTATCCCTGTAAATCTGACACGTTATAGATTATGGAAAGACTGATTTAGGGACATCCTGCAATTTGTGTTTTTTTGCTAAAAATGATGTTTTCTAGTGGGGAAAAAAATGAAATCATTTAGACCAGCTTTCTTGCAATCTTTTTTATTGGTTTTTTACTTATTCAGCATTTTGTGTGAGGGGAAACCCCCAAATTCTCCCTGCAGATGTTGAGTATTCCAACAAAAAATCCACCTGACAGTGAAAATGAGCATTTAAACTGAGATAGCCACAACTGTGGTTTCTATACCTCGCACAAGGGGTGTAATAATTGAATTTAATCAGATTTTTTTGAGATTTGGGTCATGCAGGGTTACAGGACTGGCACTGCAGGAGAGAGCAGGAGCTGAATGAATTCTGGCAGGCCCAGCTCACGTTGCAGGTGAGGATTCCTGAGGCCAGACTTCCCGGCAGGGTAAACTTCCCTCATTAGTCTTTCCCTGGCTCAAAGCACCTTCAGAGGTGAAATTGTGTGGAAAATAAATAACTGCAGAGTGAGCAGAGCTGTTGACAGGTGAACAAAGGGGAGAATTAAATGGAAAATTAAATGCCTTCATTGGTTCTTGCACCAGAATCGTCAAGTTCAGTTCTGGCTGGTTTCTGTACCTCGATTAAACACAATTAAAAGTCACCCAGTGAGAGCTCCAGACACTGAGAGTGGGGAGTTTTCACAGCTGAGCGCTCCAAAAGGAAAGCCCTTTTTCTTTTTTTCCCCTTTTATTTTTATCATTTTTGTGCATCTGGAGTGCAAGAAAATGCCCTTATCTCTCTCTGCACTGCAGGAGAGGAGGGAGATTATCCAAAAATATGTAGAAAAGATGGTTAAGGAGCAATCAGTGTTTAAAATGGGAATGTCTGGCTTGAACATTCTTCTCAGAGACATTCTTTGCTGCTGATGTTACTGCCGTGATGGTGAAACTTTTAAGCACCTGCTGGTTTTTTTTTTTTTAACATCCCTTTTTTCCCCCTCTTTTTTTAAATTGGGGTTAAACAAAAAGTTTACAGGCAGAACTGGCTAGCAGAAGATTCATGTCCGCAAACAGACTTTCTGTTTTATTTCTGTGCCTTATAGAATGTGTCCTAAATCTTCCTGGGGGTCCAGCAGCTCTGCTGAGTGCCCTGAAAGAAAATCAGAGCAGAACTCTCTGTTTGCCCCAGGATGCTGCTCTTACATCACATTCCCCCCCCGCCGTTGCTGCACTTTCCTTTCTTAAAATTATGATTTGCTGGGTGGAATGAGGGGAAACGAGGTTGTCTCTGATTTATTTTGTTGAGCATTTCCCCTGATTTCACGGCTTGATCCGCAGCAGCCGGGAGGGGACCAGCAGGTGGCAGCTTCAGCCAGCGAATGCGCACCTGGCCGAATAATTCATGTATAAATACCGGCTGCAGGAGCGGGAAGCTTTGGGGTTTAACTAAATTATGGCTTTTGCTTGTGCTTTGTTGTTCGTTTGGGCGGCTTCACGCTGGAGTCTGGGGACAGTGACAGCTGTCGGTGGGAAGGAGGTGGCTCTTGCTGGTGAATCCGTGCTGGTTTGTGGGTTCGGCGGGCAGGGATTGTTTGTCTCCCACAATCGAGTCGGATCATTGAAATGCTGATAAACACCTCTGCATCCAAGGCTGGCCTGGCTCTGAGAGCCTTGCTGAGCGTGGCTGCTGAGATCTCCCCGCTGGCTCGCAGGAGCTGCAGATCCCATTTCACCGACTCCCGAAAGGGAGCTGCAGCTTTCTCCTCGGAGTGGGAGCTGTTCGGAACACAAAAATGCCACTTTGCTTCATGCCATGAAGGTCCTCTCCCTCTAACTTAGCCAGGACAGAAAAATAGGTGACTGAACTCGCTGATGTGGATTCCTTTTGATGCCAAGAATTTGCTGTTTCGATCAAGTGCTGCCACAGTAGCAGCAAAAATGGAAGGGTACACACATGGAGTGAGTAAAGTATAAAACTTTTCCTATTTCCCCTCTCCCCCAACTTCCTAATGGAGCCTTTTCGCCCAGACCAAGCAGGGAATTAATGTGACCGCAGAGATGAGCTGAGCTCCGGGGGTGCTCCTGCAGGCAGAGCTGTCCAACCCCTCACGCTCCTCGTGTCCTGGGAAAAGTAAACGTCCCGAGCTTTCCGAAGCAGCTGCACCCTCAGGGGGCTTTCCCAGAGCTTTGGAGGAGACCACAGAAAAGTAAATGAAGCGATGGGAGCTGTTGTGTACACTCAGAGCTCACCATTGTTCTCTGCAGCTCTCTGCCCACTGCTCTGCAGGGATTCAGGGCAAGGCAGGCAGCAGATGCTGCCAGAGCTGCTGAGCCCCGTTCCTCCCCGAAGCTCTGGGGGCAAACGTGCCCAGAGAGTGCTGTCAACACGTTTGTTTTCCAGAAAAGTACCAGACAAAGGGGACTTGACTTTCCTTGTGACTCAGCTTGGATTTGAACTTTTGCCTTGATAGCAGAGTCAGGGCTCATGTGCTGGGTGAATCGGGTGGAAGCAGCCTGATTATCTGACCTGATAGTGGAATATCAGGCACCTTTGGCTCGAAGAAATGCTGGGGGTTAGGTTTTGGCAGGCCTGGGCCAATATCTGCATGTGAAAGGAGGTGTTGGAGCCCCTGGGTTGCTCTGCTGAGTTGGGCACAGGGCTGGGCTGAATTTGGCTTTTCTAGGACGGTTTGAGATGATTCTTCCACTGGGTGAACTGAGCACACAGAGTGGGAGCTCTGAAATGCTTTTCTAGGGCTTGCCTTAGTGTGCATCCAGTCAAAAGTGCTGTTCTCAGAACCTAAACTCGTGTCAACAGTAACAGGAATTTGGAATGAAAGCCTCTTCTGCGAATGGTGAATGTAGGGCGTGAGAAGCATCCCCGAACCCGTGTTACACCCCCTCCTTGCTCTTCAGCTCTGCTGCTGTGAGGAGAAGGGCCACTAAAAACTCCTTGAAAACCTGCTGTGCTTTGGCAGACTCGGCAGAGAGGGAGCAAAGTTTTTTTTGGGCAACATTCCCTGGGTTCTGTGCAGGACAGGCAAAGTCTGAGACTCCAGAGGGAACATGGAACTTCCTGCTGCGTTTATTTCCCAACGGGTGTCACCCCAGGCTTCCCTGAGGTGTCACCCTGGCAGCTCCCAGAGCCAGCCGTGCCATTTCCGTGCGTGGCACTCAGTGATACCCTTAATCCTGTTTTCTCTCCGTGAATCATTTGCGACCTGCGTTGGATTTCTGTCAGCGCCGCGTTTGTTTTGGGGGTGGCTCTGGGTGTAATTTCCCAACAGATCGTTTTGGATGGGTGGTTTGCACTGTGTTTGTTGGTGAGCACAGGCTCTGGAAGCCAGAAAAGCACCAGGGTGATGCTCCCATAGGTGGGGAAGTTACAGAGATGCTGCCCCTTCTCCTCTCAGCCCAGGTGCTTTAGGAGCCTCTCAGGGAATCACAGAATTCATTGAGACAAGGCCCTGAGGCCGTGCTGGGCATGGTCTGTGTGAGCAGCAGGAAGGTGGAGGCAAGGGCAGGGGAGAGCTGAGAGGAGGGGGGAGATCACTACAAACAGTATCCATCGATATTTATGTATTCTTAAATATTTAACAAGTGCTGCAGTGGTTCTGTGTCGGTCTGGGTTTTTTTGGAGGGGGTGAACCAGTTGCATCTTGGAGCTCAGGGACAGACCAGGTGATCTCCTTAGGATAAAAATCCTGGAAAGGGCTCTTCTAGTACTTGGTGTGTGTTAAAAAACCCACAAGGGCTTGCTGATGGGAAATTCTCACCTCTCTAAGTGCAGGCAAATATCATTGAGTTGGATTTTTTTTATTTCCTCTTTACTCTAGAACTTTTTACTCCAGAACTCAGAACTTTTTTGAGGATGTTGAGAAATCTCTTTGCTCAAGCAGAGTTTCGAAGGGTTTCCCACTTTCCTTTGTGCCTGATACAAGGGATAATTTATTGTGGGAAAAGATCCATGTAATGGATTTAGAATGTGCCAGGATCACGTCCTGGCTGTCTGAGAGGGCTCTGCTGGTTTGTGCTGCCCAAGGGCTTCGTCTCCAATGCTGAGCACACACGAGGGCTGCATCATTTGTTCCTTATCAAAGCTGAGGAATGAATCAGAACTCGTTGCAGAGGGTGCAGTGGGAGGTGTGAGGCTCACATCAATATTAAAAAACGAAAGAAGAAGAAGAAAAAAACCCGACAAAGCTGAGTTTATTGCACCACGCTCGTTTAGGCGTTAATTATGGTACTGAATAAAAGGGTGATGCACTCCTTGGGAAGCACAGGATTAAGCAGGGCCTTGTACACAAGGCTGGCCCCAAAAATTTGGCCTCTGCTCCTGTCCCAGTTACAGATTTCTGATGTGACTTTGAGCAAAGCAATTTTGCTGTCTAATCATCTCATCAGTTCCAGAATGAGGAGCCTCGTTCAGTCCTGCCCTGTGTCCTACCAAAAGAGCTGAGGGTGGGTGGGATTTGGGTGGCCCAGAGCTCAGGTTGTGCTCAGGGAATTCACCAGGGCGCCGCGTGAGGTTCCTAAATCAGGGGATGGGATTTACAATAACTGCCTGGAACAGATCCAGGCTCTCTGAGCTGTGGTTCTGGAGGGTTTCTTGCTGTATTTCCACATTCAATGTCAAGCTACAAAGTAAAGACACAGGTTGTAGAATCTGTGATCTCAAATAGCAAACCTTTCCCAGTCCTGTGTCTGTTTTCTCTGCCTTAAATGAGACTCAGCTTTTCATTTCCTCCATCCTCTCCTTAGAAAAGGAGTATGAGAACCTTTTCTAAGCGTGGTTTTCCCCTACATTCATCCAAAGATCCACTTATTAATTGAGGTTTTGTGTTCTCAAAGGTAAATGTTTGTGCTTGCAGACCACAAAGCTTTCTGAAATATCAAACTACTCCTCACATATTCCTACCTCTCGTGCTGCATGGCAGCATTGAAGTGCTAATATTGACTTGTTTAAAAACCAACAAAAATAAACCCCCCCCACCCCACAACAACAACAAACACTCAGCACTTCTGTCAACAGCATTAATCCACTTTGGGGAGAAAATTACTGATTCCCTGGAGCTGGGCTGGTAAGAAAACATCAAAGAGACGAGGGAGTGAATTAAAGCTCAACTTCAGATTGATATAAAATCATTGGGATATTTCTATTTATCACTGAAAATTCTTGCAGGGCCAGACCAGACAGAGCAGGGACAGCCCTTGGTTTTAGTTCCCTTAAGAGCAGCATCAGGCTTAGAGCATAAACACGTTTTTTGCAGAGAGCTTAGCTGCAAGATCACCAAAAATCTGCTTTCTCTCCATCATTTTACCCCGCTCATCTGCACTGCTGTGCTGGGGAGAAGCAGTGGCAGGAGGGATGGGGCATGGAGGAAGGGTTTGCCATGAAAAAGAGGGAAGGATGGAAGGTCTGCAACAGCTTTGAGGCTCCAGATTTATTTATAGACTTAAAGTTCATAGTTTATAATCATTCATGTTCACATTTATAAACCTGAACCGTGAATTACAGAGTTTTCAGGGGAAGAGGCAAATATGATGCTTTTGATCTTTCTATCCACTTTTGTCTCTTCCTTTGGACCTCATAAACAAATGGTCCTTAACTAAATTGTGTTTATAAAATGCATGAAATGAGGAAAAACTCCTATTTTTATTTTGCTAGGTGTGGGGTCATGTGGCCCTTCCTATCTTAATGTACAATTGAAGTTACTTTTTGGAGAGCGATTCTTTGTTAGCACATCAAAAGTTAATCTAGAAACCACGTGTAAAATATGGAAATGGATGATTAGCAGCCACCAAAACACTTTTATCTGAGGAAAACTTGCCCCTTTTCTGCAACTTCCTCATTTTAGATGTCTATTACAATAAGACTTTATCTGCCTGGCTTCGTATTTTTAAAGTATCGATGTAAAGACCTCAAAACCGGTTTAATCCTGAGTTATTTAAATGTTATCCACAGCTTTTCTAAGCTCAATTAAAGCACAGCTGAGGGCAGGATGATAAGCACATATAGATTCTTTTAATATGAGTCTGTATATTTACTTTGGGTATGAAGCAATCTGCCTTCACCTGCACTTCAGACCTGCTGCATACAAACCTCAGTCGGTGCTGCTGCTGCTCTGCAGAGCCCAAATGTACACAGAGGGTGTTCTCAGAGCGAAAAACCAGGCCAGAGACCTGCCTGGACCCTTGATTTGCCATGCTCTGTCCCAGTAGCTCTGTGCTGTCAGAATCCAGAAGCAAATTTCAGCAGAGCACAATTCAAACCCCTTCTGGCACTGCCTTTGCTGCAGCCAAACTCCAGGAACTCTTCCCACTGTTCCCTGGCATTGCCTCGTCCCTCAGGCTTTCAGCAAATCTAAATGTGTGCTTGGGCCCTGGCTTTCAGACTGAATTTGTCAGGAACAGATTTGCTGCTGCATTTTCTTAATTCTACACTTTTGTGAGGTTTCTGAAACCGAGTTTCATTAGGTTGGGGAGAAATGCACCACGGATATCTCACAGATAGGAGAGTCCACGATTCCTTTGTGCTCTGGTGTGGCTGAAATGCCAGTGAAACCAGTCTCAGTGCTTTTCCTCGCTTCACCTGGCATCACTGTGAGTTAAACCCCAGCCTACCTGTCAGGTTTTGCAGTATCAGCTCCGAGGCTGTCAGCTATTACTAAGCACTTCAGCAGCAGGGAGGATGTCACAGCGCGGGGCTGGTACTCAGCAATAATTCAGATATGCAAAATGTGGCTGAACAATGCCCTCGTGCCTGAGAACAGAGGAGGTTGGGGCTATTTTGGAGGGCAGACATGCACATCCCTTAATTCTTTCCACTCCAGTTGCTCTGGGGTTTGCTTCTTTTTTGGTTTCTGGACAAGTCTTTGAAGCAGAGTGAGTGCAATTAAGCATTCAGCTGATTAATCAGTGTTTTCCCACTAAATGCAGTTTGGTGTGTTGTGGAATGGTTCACAGAATGGATCTGCTCCCAAGAGGTGCCTGAAACACCTGAAAGCATAAAATTCCCTTAGTAGAAATTCTGGCCAAAAACCCCACCAGATCCTGCCTTGGTCTTTTTATGGGAAGAGAAATTTGTGAGAGCAAACTTTTGGCAATTCAGTGATTAAAAACTGAACAACAAGAGGGGGAATGATGAGATTCTGACCTCACTGTGCAACTCCAACAAATATTTCTCTGGGAATGAAGCTCCTAAGTCGGTGTTAATTGTGAAAATTGATCCCAGGGGTCTGATTTTTAGAGGGAAGAGGGTTGTGTTCATGGTGTGGATGGTACTGGTGCTGTCGTTATTGCCAAGAGCCTCTCCAGGCTCCCATGGCCTTCCTTCAGCTTTGCAGCTATTTTGGCTGCTTGTCCTTGGGTAGGAAGTGTTGTATTTTGATAAAAACAAAACAGAAAAAAAAAGGGGTTTCTTTTTCAAATGAAGGACGCCCTGGCTTAATGAGGCTTGAAGTGTTTACAGGTGTTTCCTCACAAGTTCAAATTTAGTGGCCCCGGGGAGTTGAGATTCTCATAAGGCAGGAGCAAACACTCAAATGTTGGGTTTAGAAGGGTTGCACATTTAAAGGGCCAGGCAGGCATGGCCTGGGGGCTGGTTTGGCTGTGTGGAGACAAGAGCTGTGCCATCCAGAGCAGCAGAATGTGAGAAAAAAATCACCCTTAGTGCCACAAGAGGTCAAAATCCTCCTCAAAGACCCTTTGCTGCTGTCCAACCTTCTGACCCGATTTTGCAAATCTGTGGTGAAAATCCCACGAGGGGCAGGTCCCACCTTCGACTGTTCAAAGCCATCTTGGTGACACATTTTTTATGCAGAACATCTCCCAGGGCTCGCTGCCCTCGGAGGAGCTGCTGAGCACGGTGAAGGAGAAGAAGAAGGAGAGCAGAGAGCAAAGGGAAAATGTAGAAGTGGTTGTGGTTGGAGGATGTGATGATGTCACCGGGCTCAGCGGGAACACGGCGCTTTTAAAAAGCCGAAAGAAACATCCTGACCCTCACTTGTCACATCCCCACCCGGGAGTCACACACACACAGCCGAGTCACCTTCAGCCAAGAGGGGAAAAAAGGCTCCATCCCACCACAGAACATGCACTGGCAAAAATGTAAGTGAGCTCTGATTTGCTTTTCCTACCTCTGGTGACAGCGGAGGGCTGTGATGGATCAGTCAGCAGAGAGTGGCAGGGGACGTGATGCTCATGAATGGCTCAAGAGAGGCAGATGCTGAGGTGTGATGCTCATTTTCCAGCAGGGATATGAGCTCAGGGCTGCTTTGTTGGCTTTCATCACTATGAATCAAGTGGAAGACTATGATTCATAAAAACAACAACAGGATGCAGGTATTATATCAAAGGTTACGGTGGTTACATAGCAGAAAATTTTCCTTTTGAAAAGTGAAACCTGTGAGAAATCTTATTTCTGTGCCTTTTTTTTTTGATATGCACTTCTTTCAGCTAATAAAAAAGATAAGGAACAAAGCGGTTGAGGGCAATACAGTTATGACTTTACAGGAAATCAGTTTTCTTGTTTTCAAGATAATTTCACTCCTCTGGGCCCACCTTTGCTCGAGTAGTTTACTGATCATACTCCAGGTAGGTGTTTGCTTCTTGCAAGGTTTTCATTCTCTTATCACCATCATATCTCATTTGTCATCAGTAGGTGATGCTCATTTTGGCAGCTGTGCTGCCACCCTTTGCCTCTCACCGTGCTTTTCCATTAACATAGAATGCTACAACACACCTGAGTGGAAAAATTAATTTCTTAAGCCCTTGCCAGTGACTTATCTGACATTATTCATCTTTTTATCACAGCCTGCAGGTTGTTTCACTACGTGTGGTAAACCAACCATGTGCCTTTGTGAGCTTTGAAATGTTTCCTCTGTTTTTTTTTTCCCTGCTTTCTTTCTTTTCAGCTGAACATTTTGGAAGCTCAAATGTGCATTTGGGAAGTTTTATTTCTATTTCCCCCTTCATCCTGTGCAGTTTTCAGGATCAGTAGGGAGAAGACATGGAAAACCCTGCAAGATGATCATATCCAAATCCTGATTCTAATCTTCCATCTCAGAAGTCCATGAATGGTTTCTTTGGGTTGTTTTTTTATTCCTGCAGTGACACAGCAATGCCAACAACAATGCTTTAGGTAGGAGGAAATTGGGAACTGAACTGGTGTTTTTATTTTGCTTTCTTTCTTTGACACTTGCAGTGCTCAAAGGGAAGCAGGAATTACAAGTCAAATTATGTCTGGTGTTCCCTAATGATAACTTGTAGACAACTCCTGGCCAGTGTCCCCTGAGCTTGTAATCCTTGAGTCTCCCTCCACTTGCAGCAATGTCAGAGTTCCTTTTTCCAGCGTGGAACTGTTGGAAATCTTATTAATGCTGTTCTTTCCCGAGCCACTGCAGTGTGTTGGCTTTGCAGGCAGGCAGGAGGGGTGTCCTGGAGACCCCCTGTGTGACCCCTGGGGTCAGAGCAGGTACCCAGGTGCCAGATCCCACAGGTTTCACTGGGAGCTGGAGTTCTCAGCAGCTCTGTGGGTCCCCATTCGGTGTCACCTCTGTTTCCTGTCAGTGTGACCAGCTGTGGCCTCACGTTTCCTGCACCACCTGCTTCGGGCCACCTGTGACCCCATGGATGTTCCCGTGGCCACATGGGACCCGTGGCCTCGCTCTGGAACATGAATTGATGCAGAGGCAGCTCAGGTGACCTGGGAACTTTCCAAACAGAAACCCTGAGATTTGACTCATTTGGTGCTGGTAACACCAAGACTTTGGGTTCAGTCCCTGTATGGGCCATTCCCTTCAGAGCTGGATCATCCTTGTGGGTCCCTCCCAGCTCAGAATACTCTGTGAATCTGTGAAAACCCAAAAGTGATACAAGAACGCCCTCAAGCAGCAGATGTGACCTCACCTGAGGGCATTTCCCAGGGCACCTCTCAAGGGTGGTTTCCTGCTCCTTCAGGGGACATTTCTGCAGGAGCACAAGGAAAGCTGGGACACTTTGCCCTCTGCTGCCGTGGTTGGAGGCTCTTGCTCTGCAGGGAGTCTCGCCTGGCTGGCCCTGCAGGCTGGGAATGTTCCCCAGGGTCACGGCACAGTGACTCCTCTGCAGGAGTGGGGCCCTGGGCTTCCGCTCGCAAAACCCCGAGGGTGGCTCAGCCTGAAAGCCTCCCCTCCCACGGCACAGGAGAAGTGACTGGTCGGGGCTCCCCAGGATTCTGCTGAATGGGAGCAGGCCCAGCAGCCCCTCAGGGATGGGAAATTCATGGGCAGCACCAGCAATTTCCTCTGAATTTGTTTTTAGTGTCACCTCCATAGTGAAGTTTTGCCAACAACCCGAACGTGCCTTTCATACAAATGGTTTCTGTTCTGAAAAGCGTGGAAGCAGGTTGGGCTTGCTGATCTCAAAGGTCTTTCCCAGCCTTGTTAATTCTAAAATTCTAATTCTGCAAGAATCTCCTGTTTAGGTGCTGGTTTTGCCCGTGTCCAAGGTTTTTTGGGTGCTCAGCTCCTGTTGCAGTCACCAGCTGAGATTCAGCTGCTCAGATTCCCTTTACCACTGAGAGATGTGAATTCACACCTCTGCAAATCCCTTCCCAAATGCTTTTAAAGTGAATGGAAAAGCTTTTCTGTCCACAACAGATGTGGGGCTGTACAGAGCCCTCCCTGAAAGTATCAGCTAATGAGACTGAGAGGTGAAACTGTGACATTCTGCACCTTGTGAGTGATAATTTTGGTAAAACCCCACCAGGAAAGAGGGATAGCACGAAAGTTGAGCCCATCCATGCTTTGCAAAGCAGGTGTCAAACTCTCCGAATGACCACAGCAGCAATTAAATGGAAAGCTTGCATTACTAAAATGGAAAGAGTATTATGGGCTGGGAGGAATTAGGACCTGAGGGTGAGACTTATGGTTAAAGACACTTTCTGTCTATCTCAGCTTCCCCTTCACACCAGGGCTTCTCTTATTCTGAAACAGAGAATTTTTAGTAGCCCTCACCACTACCATAGCCAAGGCATCCAACTCTCATTTGGCACGTGGAAGCTCTTATTTTTTTTAATTAGAATAATCAGAGCAGCAGGGACTAGCCAGCATTTTGTGTCTCCCCTTGATTTTTGTTTCTGTCCAAGTGGAAAACTCCAAAGTTCACGCTGCATTTGTTGATCTGCAGTACCTTCCTCGTGTGGGAACAGATGCAGGCTCTGCACCGTGCTCTCCACTCTTTCGATCCTTTTAGGTGTGAAGGGAACCTTTTTTAAAGCACACTTGTCACAAACATTCCTCAAGGACAGCACAGGGCACACAGATCTGCCTGAATCCAAGGCTAATTTGATTCCTGGAAAATCTTCCAACAGCAGGTGGACGCCTGAAAACAAAGGGAAATTTGGTTTGTGTCAAATGCACAAAGAAAGCTCCATGTCCAGCTCCATCCCAGCCTGGATGTGCAAAGCTGGGATGCATCCTTTGGGATGGAAAGGCTGTTGATGGATAATGAAGCAAGAAATGGCCAAATGGAACTCAGATAAACATTTTCTGAGTTGTTTCATGATTTATTTGGCATTGATGAGGTTATTAACTCTCAGGACCAGCCAGAGAATTATCAGTCAGGTGTGTGTTAATTAATTTAGGTCAGGTACCAGGGACCTGGTGCTCACCAGCCACCCAAGCCTGACGCCACCACCGCAACTGATTCAGATGGATCTTGGCAGAAATAACTGGATTTTTGTTTCCAGGGGTTGGAGCTGCAGGTGGGTCATGTCAGAATGTTTCACCTTTAACTGCTGGTTGGATCAATTAAAATATTAATTAAAATAGGGACACACCCTGAAGGCTGCTGAGGGATAGGGATGGAGTTGAAATGATGATTTCTGCTGAGTGACTCCCTGTCATGTCACTATCTGGGATTTTGGGCAGTTAAATGCATTTCAGTGCTCTGTTCTCCTGCTGTGGACTGACCACAAAGCAGAGATAAAGATCACCCTGGTTTTTTTGAGGGAAACTGTGTAATTAGCCAGGAAATAAGGACAGGATCGTGACCAATGTTGAGTCCCTTGCAATGGGCACGGATGTAAAAAGGTTTTGATTTTACTCTAAACATCCAAGTCTCTGAAACTGAGCCCCTTTCTTCTTTTTATTAGCCAAAGTTCACGGGGTCTGATAAAAATGTGATTTGGTCTCCAATATCCAAGCCATTAACTCGGGAGTTTGCTAATTGAAATCTACATTTTCCTTGTTATTCGCAGTCAGTGATTGCTTTTTGGTGTGACTGCAAACAAGAGAAACTTTCCTATTGTGTTTCTTTTCAATTTTTTATTACATTGGAGGTGAAAGGAGAAAAAAGGGGAAAATATTTGCAGTGTTAACACTGCTCAATTGATAAGCTTATCACGTGTCAGCGTGTGAGCGCAGAAATCTTCTGGAAGAGGGACCAGAGTGACACTTGCTGCTGCAGGCAGGGACTAGGCAGGATTAGCAGGGCATTTCAAACTGAAATCTGCCTGCTGGGAAATGGCTCTGCCTTGGCTGGAAGGCTGAAGGCTGAAACCGAGCTGCAGCTCGTGTGTGTGTGAAGGCCAGCGCCGCTGGGGTGAAGTTTAGTGATCTGAAACTCGCCACGCTTCGGTGCCTGCACCCTTCCAGCAGCTGTTCTGCCACTCTCTTCCCTCCAGTTTCACCAATGGTTAAATCAATGTGTAGGGGAGGATAGAGTTTTAATTTTTTGGCGATGTCTTGACAGGTTTTCTCTGCCTGACCTTTTACTCAGATCAATATTTCACAGATATTATTGAGAATCGGGGTCTGTATCTGCATCACTTGAGGGTGACAGATCCCATGGAACCTTTTTTTGTGCAGTTTGGACGCTTCCAGGCTGATTGCAGCGTGGTCTGGAATCCAGTACCTTCCTGCTGTTGTCACTCGATGTTTAGAGGCAAAGGACTGCTGCGCTTGGTGCCTTTCCAGCAGCTCTGGTGTTCTAAAGATTGCTCACAGGGCTTGAAGGTTTTTGTGGACTTTTAGCAAATACATCAGGTGATAACATTGATGGAAGCATTGGGGCCGAGCACGCACGGGGGGCTGGGGAGGCAGCCGGGCCAAAGCGCTGAAATGAGCCCAAATGAATTGTAGAAGCCATTGCAAAGCTTCCCAGTGGTTGGGTTTGGATCCCTTCTCTTCTTTCTTGACTTGAGGTGTTTCAAGCTGCCCCAGCTTCCCAGAGCAGGTGCCAGTCAAAACAGTACTGAGGAACAGCACCTGGATGTTCTGTGGTCCTGGAATTGCAGGAGAAGCCAGGACACTGCTGCTGTTCCTTTGATTTTATTGAATGGAATTTGGGCTCTCATGACTTAAATGAAAATACAATGGAACCTTGGTCCGAGGCAGCTTCAGGGGTTGTTAAAACCTTTCTATAAGGACTTGCAGATGGCTAAATCCAGGTTCTTCCTTTACAAGGATATTTTAATTGTCATTATTCCTCCAAATGCTGATATTTGTACATGACCATGTATCTTTAGCTCGATGAGGAATTGCACCCTGAAGCCCCAAAGCCATTTTGCTGTGGTCTGTCTGCGATGCTCAGACCCCACACACCCCTGAGCAGTGGAAAAGCAGCTGTGCTTGCATTATTTTTATTTCTGGAGGTCAGCTTGGGGGAACCGAAATATGATCTGCAGACTTTGGTTTTTAAAATTTTTTTTTCTCTTTATTTTTTTTTCTGGTTACTCTGCTTACACCGGAAACTCTGAATAGGTATATTTGTCAGCTTTTACAGTAAATTTCTTCTTTCCCATCCCCCAAACCTGGAGCCAGAAACCACCATCCTTCCCCACCCTAATTCTGCAGGGAGGCCCTTTGATGAGTTGGGCATGAGATACTCCCCAAAATGTTCATTTCTGCCTCTCAAGCAGCTCTGGCAGAGCTCAGGTTTGAGGAGCTGATGTCTTCAGGAAGCACCAAGAACACCAGAACTCTTTATTATTTGCACTCATATAAATTAATACCAACTAAATTTAAAAGGCAAAATGTGAGTTGTATTAAAAGCCCTTGTATGGAGAATTAAAGTGACCATTATTCTCTTTAAAACCTTCCTTTCCAAAGCCACAGGATTCATAGGAATGCAAGAAACCTGATTTGAAGTGCCACAAAGGATGCCCACAGAAAGCAAAGGTAGATCAGGCAAAGGCTGGAAATTCATCTTTGCTTCAACTACTGTTTTAAAGCAAACTATTTCCTTAAGGTGCATAACAAAGACAACAGTTCAGTGCATAAATGTAGTTCTGTCTGGTCCCAAAAGGATTTAAAGTGGCCAATCAAGATTTCATAATTAAGTTATGTGTAAAGAGTCAGACAGAGTTAATAAAAGAGCCAAGCTGAAGGGAAAAAAGTATTTTGAAAAGGAAAACAGAGCAGAAACATTTATTCTGTTAAGTAATTTTTGAGGTGGATTTACAATCTCTGTATTTAGAACTCCATTTTTCTCCTCCCAGGAAGGTCCAACAGAAACATCTCCGTGTGCACAGAATTAAATGTAGCTGGGAGAGGTGATCCCAGGTGAAATGATTCATTCTTGTAGAATGTAAATCTAAATAAATGCTCCTGGGGTGGAATAACAGTTTAAAATTCAGATTGGAGCTGCATACCCACCTGTACTTCACAGAACCAAAGGCCAGTTGCAATCTTTAAAAATGGAAAACTTATCAATTAGAGTATTTACCCACCAAAGTGCAGTAAAAAGGGGCAGGCAGCCACTGCTGCTATCGGTGGCTTTACAAACACCAGGCTTTGATATCCCCCAGTTTCCTTCTGCTATCGATTCCCTCCAAACACTGCACGTAAAATATGAGTTGTTAATGCTGGCCCTGGCAGAAATGTGCTTCTCCTGCTTCCACTGCTCACATGGCCTTGGGAGAGGCCTTTGGAGCTGGCTGTAAACTGAATTCTTCAAAATGGAGCGGAATTTATGGGAGTGAGCTGGGAGGTTTTTGGGAATAAGATCCGAGATGTGTTGTCACCTGTTTCTCAACCTCTGTTTGGAACAGAAACACAACTTCAGCACCTGTCTGAGCTCAAAATGAGGTACTTAAGTCCAACTAATGATGTTTAAATGGTTTTCCAAATGAGGATGCTTCCCTGTTTTGGGTTGCATTTATACCTTGTGCCTAAACAGTGAATATATTTCTTTTAAAGATCTGATCTCTACTTTTTTATGTCCCTGCCTGGCCAGCAGTTCTGGTTTGTCACCTGTTGGGTATTTCAGTCAGGTTTTCCTTTTGGGAGTGTGTAAAGCTGCTCTCTGCAGGTCAGTGGCACTGAGGGACACAAAGGGAAGGAGGAATAAAATAAATTAGAACTGGTACAGCCACCTGGCTGCTGTGGGGATTTGGGCTCCCTGGAAGGAAAAGAAAAGTCACCTGCATTTTAAAATTTTTTTTTCTCAGCTTCTGCCCCAGACCAGCAGCCACAGCCTCGCCCCTACCAAGGTGTCCGTGTGAAGGAGCCGGTGAAGGAGCTGTTGAAGAGGAAAAGGGGGAATGTCCATAATTCCAGTGCTACTGCAGCTACAACGGTAAGAGAAAAATCCCCAAACACTGGAGGAAAATTCTCCCTCAGGGAGCTCAGTGATTGCCCAGCCCCAGCAATGCTTTGGCAGTGAGAGAAACCTTTGCATCTCTAAAGCACTCTGAAGGCCCTGCAGCCTGGTGTTACCTGGCAATGCCATTAATATCTCTTTAGGTGCAGTGGTTTTAGTGTGCTGAGCACCTTCCATCACTTAATGGAAAGGGGAAAGTGCTTTGCAGTTGGCAGGATCTGATTCCTTGGGCCAGAAAGTGGCTTGGAAGTGAGGCAGCTTGTTCAGGAGTCTAAAAGGGATGGCCCAGAGCCATCCTTGGCTGTTTGCTGCTTAGTTTCAGCCTCAATTTGCCCTCCCAGGAGGCAGCAGCTTGGCTGGCTCCTCTCTGAAGGAGAATTCCCTTTGCCACATGAGGTTTAAATACACTTTAAGGTCCCCTTGAGCTGAGGGGACATTGTGAGTGTTTGGGGTGGTGTGTCCTGGCTGCCAGGCTCAGTTCTTCTGGCCCTCGTGTGGGGTGGGAGAATTCAGACCCTGACATTGATAATCAGCTGATAATGCCTGATATGCTTTGTCCCTTGGTGTTTCTCTAAGGGATTGAATTTAATGCTGATGGGCTTTACCTCTGATTTCTATTTTTATTTTTTTCTCTCTTCCAGGTTGTTTTGCCCCATCAGCCACTCCCTTCCTATTCACCCATGGGTAACGTATCCCTGACTCTGTGTGACTCTCCAGACAAGGCTGGGCTGGGCTTTAATCCTGTCCTGTTTTCCAGGCCAGCCTTGCATTGACATGGACGCAGCTGCCCCTGCCCTACCTGGCCCAGATGAAGGAGCTCTGGCCTCTGGCTGGATCTCCCAGCCCTCTCCCACCTCTCTGCAGCCCCTGGCCCAGTGGAGCCCTTACCCTGACTACGTGTCCCACGAGGCTGGCAGCTGTCCCTACACAGCAGACATGTATGTCCAGCCCATGTGTCCCAGCTACACCCTGGTGGGACCCTCCTCTGTCCTCACATACACTTCTCAGCCTCTCATCACCAATTTTGCAGTAAGTCAAAAATACCAAGCTGGAAATGGTGTTAATTCCCACCTTCTAGAAAGAGCTGTGGGGTGGAGTTAGTCTAATTTCCTTAATTACTGTAATGTTGTGTGTCCTTGCATCCATGCCATGTAGTTTTCCTAGCTCTGGCTGGACAATAATATGGTTTGAGCAGGGCAAAAAGTTGTGGTTGTGCTGGAATCAGGCAAAATTCACAGTCTTTTCCCCAGCTCTCTTCACTCTTCCAGGCTGAGCAGGGATTTTCACTCTTTTATTTCCAAGCTTAAAATAAAAAAAATTGTAAATGGGTTCCGGGAAACACATGGACCAGGTGAGGCAGGAATGTCATCCAGGTGAGGATGACTTGGCAATAAATTTCTCCAAAGTTGCTGTTTAAGGATAAAAGAGGAAGGTCACAGTACGCAGAGGTAGCAGAACACTTGGCTTCAGGCCAGACAAAATCTGCTTGGCTGACACAAGATGATCTGATCCCCTTTAGAGGGGAAGGGCAGAGAGTTCTGTTCCAGTGGATCTTAGGCAGCTGATTTTCGTTTCCCTGGTTCAGTTTGGCTGCTCAGGCAGACCCAGCAAATCCCCCAAAGGCCATTTCTGTGTCCTTGTGGCCCTCACTGCTGAGGAAGGGCCGTGGGATGGGTTTGGGATGTGGCTCTGCCTGGGCTGTTCCAGAGGCCACAGGGAGCTGCTTCAGCCTTGATGGCAGCAAAGTTGGGACTGTCCAGAGGGCAGTTTCCAGCTCAGGGTGTTACAGGGTCACAGGGAGGGTGGGAATGGGAACAGAAAGCTGGAGAGAGCCTGCCATAAGCATGACCTGGACACAGGACAGGCATCACCCTCAGTGCAGAGCTTCACCCAGAGCAGAAGGATGAGGGATGTTAGAAGTGGGATGAGCATCCCCAGCCTGTGCTGTGTCCTCCCCCTGCCCCACCTGGCCTTTTGTCTCATTTTGTTGTATTTCTGTCCCTTCCCCAGCCCCGAAGCACCACCCCGGCCATGGTGCCACCACTGGAGGTGACGGAGCAGCAGCCGCCCCTCACATACTTCCCGTGGGCACAGCCCCTCTCTGCACTGCCAGCCTCCACCCTGCAGTACCCTGCAGCCTCCTCCTCGCTACCCGGGCCCCAGTTCGTGCCTGTGCCCGTCTCCATCCCCGAGCCAGCCCCACAGGAGCTGGAGGATGCCCGGCGAGCCATCGGCGCCCTGCCCATCGAGAAGCTGCTCCTGGAAGACGAAGACAATGATACGTATGTTTTAAGCCATGCTCTCTCTGTTGAAGGGCTTTAGGTTGCACATCTGGGGCCTGGTCCTCACCTGCTCAATGCTCCACCCAGCACCTCAGTGGGGTTTGAGTAGGGAGGGAAAGCAGGTGGGGTGGGGTGGGAATTTTAGCACACCGCGATTTGTGTGTTGAGTGAAATTTGCTTTGTCCTGGCGCCCAGCACGAGATTGCTCTGCTGTTCCAGCTCCTGCTGCCTCTCCCAGGCAGGCTTTGGATGCTGCACACTTGTGCTCAGCACCAGCACGAGGTGACTTTCACCCTCATGGCCTCAAATTGACAGAATCCAGTGTAGCCAAGGCCAGCTGTAGCATTTGGTGAGGGTACAATTGCCTCTAAATTTTGGCAAACCCGGTTCAATAGGGCTGCTTTTGTGTAAATGCCTTGTTTGTGTGTCTTTGACCTGTGTGGGGAGGAAGTCCCACCAGATTTCAGCCACTAGAAAATGTTTGGAGGGCCTAAATTGACATTTTTCTCTCCTAAATTGAACTGCTCCTTTGGAAATCAGGAAAATGTGAAGTGTAGCTTTGTTCTGCTGGTGCAGTTAGGTGTAGTAGTCTGAAAATAAAGCTGAACTAAGTGCCAGAGCAGTGAGAGATCCCTGTTTGCAGGGCAGGAATTCACACCAAGGTGTAACTGGAAGGTCTCACCTTGTCTGTCCCTGGAACCCAGCCCTGCAGGTGTGGAGCAGTGGGTTGGGGTTGTGTTCTTTTAGCTGCAGGGTGGGTTTGGACTCTGAAATACCCAAATCTGAGGTGTGGGGCTGATTTAGTGGCTGGCTGGTAACGCTGCCTGTTCTGCCAATGGACAGATCCTGTCCCACTGAAGTCCCTGGGAGTTTTGTCTGAGTCAGGATTGCAATTCATGGCCCTGTATCAGGAGATCATTGAGAAGACAGGTATTTTCCAGAATCTGGACTGCAGCCCAACAAGGAATCCATGGCATTACTGTTATTTGGCAACATTTTCGCTTTTCTGTAGCCTTTGAGTGTGAAGCTGGTGATGTGCCGAGCCAGGGCACTTTAGTGACCTCTCCTTGGAAAGCTCCCCAGGCCCAGAGGTGCACACAATTCCTTTATGGCTTTCTGATTTCCTCTCCTGGAGAACGAGTAGCTTCACTTTTCCCTCCGATGCAACTGTAAATATTTTGGTTGATGCTCAGGAGTGCCATGCCACAGGCAAATGTATTTCAGGAGATACATCCCCTTCAAACTCTGTTTACTGGTTTCTTGACAAACAAGAGGCTCTTGGCTGGTGAACACAATTTCTCTGGGTTTTTCTGCTTTCTAAAGCCCAGGATTTTTAGATGATTTTATTATTTGCAAGACTAACTGCAAAATAATTTATTGTACTCTTTATTACCTGGAGTCCAGTTGCCACCCAGGCACTATTTCAAGTGGCCTTTATAGTTCATGCCTGGGTGAGGTTTGAAAACTCAGGTTGAAAGTCTTAAAGACTTTCCAAGAGTATTTTTTTTATTGAGTATTGACAAATGTGGAAGACACGAGCATTAGATCATGTAAGTGATCATAAAGTTGTTGGAAAATAGCAGTAGTTCAGGTTTGCATTGAAATTAGTGGCTTATATTTGTAGAAAAACCCAGCAAAGAAATTAATTCAAAGGAGCTTAATTCACCACTGCTTCCTCCAGTTTTATAAAGTACAGAGATATTCCCTAGGTAGAACTGGGATAAAGCAGTTGTGAATCAAGCCTGTGGTTGCTCTGATTGCTTTTCAATTCCTTTCACTCCAATGTATGTAAATTCTGTGTGTGAACATAAAACAGAGATGAAAGTGTTTCATCATTTCTTTCTGGGTTGTTCTGGTTAGAAAAAAAAGACAAATTCTTCTTTTTTTTTCAATAAAGATCTACAGTAACTTTGCTATGCCTAGAGTGTTTTATTTCCTATCCACAAGCATTGGTTTAGCAATCAATCAGTTCAACAATATCTGTACAGGCTAGAACCAGAGATTAGCTGTCAGTCTTTGTGCTAATTTTGCACATTAAGCAGACTAAGGAGGAATTCCATGATCCAGCTGTGGCCTGGAGGCATTTCCTGCAGCAGTCCTTGCTCCTGCAGTTCAGCTTCGATCACTATGATCCTCTCCTGGCACCCTTGGGGATGTGTGGGTGTGCAGCCACAGCTAATGCTGAGCTTGACTGAAAATCAGATTAGCCAGAAAATTGTATTTCCACTTCCTGAAAGTGCGAGGGGTGGCTCTGGGCTACAAAATTACCCGAGGAGAGAAACAACTGCCTGCCACCTTCTGCTTGAAAAGCATCAAATATTGCTGTCTGGAGCAGAATGAAGCCAGGGGCTGCTGTGACTGTGTATGGGGTGGTCTCCTGTTCTAGGGGGTTGGACTTTCCTGGCAAGTAGGACCTGGGGGAATGGAAGTGGCTCCAGCCAGAGCCAGATGACCACAGTGAAGCAGAGAAGTGTTTTCCCCAACATTAAGGGCCACCAGCCACTCCCATGGGCTGTGACAACTCTTTGTCTTGTGCAAAGTGTAAGGACTGGGTCCCTCTCTCCGGGAGCTGTGATAAAGATTAGATTTAACAGGTTGATTACAAATAATATCAATTAGCGATGGTGAGGTTTCACCAACACACCCAGGGCTGCATCACCCCAAAAAGTGATATATACATCCAATTCCCCAAACTGGGAATTGTGGAGGACTTTGACACCTCCCAGTGTGGAATCTCAGCTGAAAGAAGGTGCTGGAGTGGGAAGGAGGCAGCATGGCAAAGCTCAGGAGTGCTGAGGGCTCTTGGACACTGCAGCTGCTCGAGGTAGGAAGCCCTTCCCATGGGAATGGGAGCTTTTGGGGCTCATGGCGTGGATCTGTGGAACTCTGGGTGTAAAACCCCCAAAGTGGCAGTGCTACCCTGTAAAACTGTTTGCTCCCAGGGTGCTTGGTGGCCCAGCAGTGATCGGTGTCTCTATTTACTGTCTTAGAATTCTGCACATTTATGCAGCTAAAGGCCTGCGGGCCCACACGCTGGCAGCTGCAGAGCGCATGAAACCCCTGAGGAAACTCGATGCCAAGGAACACAGAGGAAAGGTAAAAAAGGGGCCACTTTCTCCTGTAGACTGCAGGGTTGGGGATGGGAACTGGCTTGACACGATTGAGAGCAAGATACCCTAAAAAATCCAGCTCTGCCCCTCTGTTCCTGCAAGGAAGGCTTGGCACTGGTAGGCCTCGCTGAGGTGCCTCTGGCAGCATCATAAAATTAAGTGGCGTGATCATAAAATTAGGTGGGATGAGAATGAGCCTATTCTTTTTTCAGCCCATGATTCGTGGAGTGATGTAAGAAAACACTGGTCCAGCAAAATATTTGTGTGCTGGCATCAGTCTCCTAGGCTGAATGTTTTATGGCCAACTGACTTGTTCTGTACCTGATGCAATGGGGGTTTCAAAAACGCTGCGTTTGGGTTGCCATCCAAATTAAGGGCTGAAGAACACTAGAGGGAGTCCAGCAAGAGCTGGGAAACATCCCCATCTCATGGTGCCATGTGGGATTCCAAACCATCCTGTGAGCTGTGCTCACTGCGGGCACCACAATCCGTGGGATTTCAGACACCACTCTGATTCACACAAAGCCATTCCCTTTCCCCGCTCCCTGTTTGATGCCAGCAGCTGCTGCCAGACTCTCCCATTTGTCTGAGCTGGCTCTCACAGGTGTCTGTGCTGCTGTTGCAGACTCCTCTGCTGGTGGCTGTCACTGCCAGGCAGGCAGCCATCGTCCACGACCTGATCCAGGCAGGAGCAGACATCAATGCCGTGGACAACAAAGGGCAGTCAGCTTTGCACCTTGCTGCGACATACGGCTATGCTCAAGTCCTCCAGGTAGGAGAAGTTTTATGGCTTTAATTGCTGGCAGTATAAAACCACAAGAAAGTGTTGATACTGGTGTTTTTAAATAAAGGCAAGGTGTCAGCGAGCAATGGAGACTGAGCAAAGGCTCCTTGTGCCAGGAGTTGACTTCCCAGGGTGGGTTTATTCCTGTTTTAGGACTGTACTTGCAGCCTGCTGTTACAGAGGAAAATTCTTTAGTGGCTCTGTGGGGCAAAAGAAATGATTTCTGCAGATCACAGCTCTAAATCTGCTGGTGGCAGCCCCCAGTGTGGTAGAGCACTGGAGGGGGATACCCAGCCATGAGGTGTGAGGAGAGGGAGCTCTAAAACCAGGGTGAAACCCCCTCCCTGAGGTCACTGTCATCCAGACAGGAGCAAAAATTGTGTCCAGGCTCCAACCAGCTGAGGAGAAATGAGATGTAACCCTGCAGACAGGGATGGCACAGGCACAGCCTTCAAAATGAGGCACATTTTCAGATTTTCCTTCAAAACCTGACTTATATGCACAGATCTTTGCTTCCCTATGGCTTCATGGATTTCTCTGCAGACAGGAACTGCACCTAAGCTCTGTGCCAGCCATGGACAGCGAAACAGCACTTTGAAAAAGGCCCTGTGGGAATTTTGGGAAGGGATTCCACAGCAGGGATTATCACACTGTGCGTCCTAAACGCTTCACCATTGGCCAGAAAATGGAATTAATAAAAAAAAGCCTGCCTTGAGTTGTGGCAGCGCTGAGCACAGGCAGAGTTTGGTGGGTGCTGCTGAGTTCCCTGAGGGCAGGGGACAGGGGTGAGGTGCCAGGGGACAGGGGTGAGGTGCCAGGGGGTGCCTGTGGTGCTGGCACCACGTCCAGCATTCGTTAGCTGTGCCTGCACGTGCCCCAGGCTGAGCCCTTAGCAGGCAGTTAATGTGTAACACGGCCAGTTCTTTGGAAAACAGGTGCTTCCTTAAGTAGGAAAAAAGGTTTTAATCCAGATGATGCCAACAAAGCCTCGCAGAGTGCCTTGTGGTGGTTTGGATTGCAGGGCTCCTTTGTTTGGTTTTTCTTTTGTGGGTTTCTTTTTTTTTTTTGCCTTGACATAAAAAGGGAAAACGGGCGCAGACTTGCTCCTCAGTGGGGTCAGAGCCATGAAAGGCTTTATGGTTTATTTGTTTATTTTATTGGGTTTTTTTTTTCTAATGGATTAACTATCTAATCTCTAATAATCAAGCACCTAAGAGCTAGCTGTCAATATTTGATCTGTACATATTTTATTATTGTTATAAGAAGATAAGTCAAGCCCTAACAGTTCTGGGTGATCTTTCAGCAAGAGGATTCTGTCCTGAGCCTTGTCTAGCTTGACACAGATGAGTCACTGCAGAAATTCTCAGCCATTAATGTGAACAACTTGCTTTAGTCAATCAAAATAAATAAATAAATTATCTGTAATAATATAGACAAGGAGCTACTTAGCTCCATCATGTTAAATCCGTAATTTTCTCATATTAAAGAGTTCTAAAATGTTGATTCTCTGCTAAATCCAAGAAATTCTCATCTCCAGATCACAATTCCTGGTGTTTCTTTATCCTCGTTGCCACAAGCTGAGGGTTTAACTTCACACACTGCTGCACACTGAAAACAAAAAGTAAATAAATCCAGCCTGAGAATTGTCAGTGTTGGCAAACTTTTAGGTCATAAAGTTTGGCTATACCTGTCAAGGAGGGATTTTCATTTGTCCTTGTCAAGGATCACTCAGAACAAACACGTACTGGTGTTACTGGTGTCTTTGCCTAATCCAGGGTAAAAGTGAAGGAGTCTGGCTCTCCTGAGCTGGGGCAGTGACTGAATTTTACTGTTCTGAACTGGGAATCTGAAAGGATACTTAGGTGGGAGTTAGGAAACCAGGGAACACTCACAGCACTGAAATCTACTGGCAAATAGGGGTTACTTTGTACTTAAATTATCATTATCTGATGTTTGATTTTGGATTTTGTTCATTTTGGCTCATTTTGGCTTGCACAGTTCTGCTGAGCTAAAATCCTGCAATTCTCTGCTGCCTCCAGGTTATCCTGTCACTGGGATTCCCTCTGGATTTGGAAATGAAGGATTTTGAAGGTAAAAAGCTTTGCACAAGTGGTGTGAGAACCTGTGTTGGATATTTCACTGGCTGATGCTCGTTGGTTTTTGGGGTGTGCTGGGAGGCCAGAGCAGGCTCAGGAAATGCCTGGGGGAGAGAGAGTCGTGTCTGTGCACTCAAATACCACAAAATTCAAAGGTGCTGATGGCTCAGGGGGGATTCAGTGCAGAATTGGAACTGAGAACATGCTGGAATGCCCCAAAAAATGTCCCTAGAGCCAGAGAAGAAACCAGAGAAGGGCTTGTGCCCCAACAATGCCTGCACAGATTGAATAAATGATTGAATAAATGACTGAACAAATGCTCTCTGTGCCAGCCCTGCCTCCTCTCTGCACATCAGTGTTTTTCTCACCTCCATCCATATCTATTTTCCAGGCCATACCCCTCTCCACTGTGCTGTCCTGGCCCACAACACCCTGCTGAGGGATCAGGGCAGCCAGGCACTGACAGAGGAGCAGCACAGGGAGCTCCAGCACCAGAGCAGGGAGCTGGAATCCTGCATCCACCTCCTGGTGCAGACCGGAGCCTCCATCTACAGCCGGGTGAGGATCAGCTCGGTTATCTCCGGGTTTCTCCAGGAATTCTCCCCCATTCGATGCTCAAAACATAGAACTGGAGAAGGAATGAGCTGCTGGCACAAGGGCCAAGCCTGTTCCCCTTCCCCAGGGACTGCTGGCAGAGTTAGGTACTGCCTTTTGGAGCTCCTGAAGCAGACACTCGACACTCACAGGGTCACTGGAGGGAAAGAGATGCTCCCCACCAACTGCAGAGCTGGCCTGGGTTTCCTCTGATGGGTTTATGGGATATCTCCAGGTTGTCCTCTAGAACATTTCTTATTTGGCTTGGGTTTTTTATATTTTTTGTTCTGTTTTTAAATAGGATGTAAAGAGCAACAAGACAGTTCTTCATTACACAGTCCAGGATGGGAACGTCTCCCTGCTCAGGTACTTCTTGGAGCTGAACGCTTTCAAGTCCAAGGATTTTGTCAACAACAAGGTAATTTTTGTCAACAACAAGGGGATTTTTACAGAGAGAAAGAGCAACAGCTGTGAATCTGAACTGCTTTTCAACCCCAAACTGCATTTTCCAGTACAAAGACACCAGGAAAGCAGCACCTGGCTTGGACTCTGTCATGAAAAGCAAGGCCCTCTCCCAGCAGGAGCTGACAGAATGATAGTGAAATAACCAGGGAAAGGGGAAGGATGTGGGAAGTGGTTGCTTGAGGAGGAACATGAACTTTAGAACATTGGGCTGAGGATTGAGAAAACAGCCCTGCAGTGATGCAAGGTTTGACAGCAGCAGAACACTGAGAGGTGGCACTGAAGGGCAGCCAGGTATCGATTCATGTCTCCTGTTAAATGTGCCATCACAGGAAGGACAAAGTTCCTGTTTCTGTCAAGGGCTATGGGGGTTCTTTCTGCCCTAAATGTTGTTTGCATGTCTTCTGGCATAGCCATCCCTGGGTTGGGTAAAGCAAGCTGGACACCTCCCGGGTGCTGGCCCACACCTCACCTCGGAGCAGATCCCGAGCAGTGCTGCTATCTCACACAGGCATCAGCTTCACCCTTCCTCCCAAACAAAAATCCTGGCATTCCTGGGAGCCTCAGCTGACACATCACTGTCCCACCAGCCAGAGCCTTGACTCTGGACAGGCTGCCGTGTCTCAGCAGGGCTAAGGGGGTGATTCTGGGTGCTTCCCTCCCTCTGTCCTTCACCTTTGAGGATGGGGACAAGGCTGGGGGTCCCTGGTTTTCATTTCAGCAGCTGCAGTCTCTCAGCCTTACTTGTGCTCCCCAGAGTTTGTGTCCCTCAGGAAGGAACTGAATTTCTCTGTCAGCTCCGTGGCTCACTGAGGCAGACAAAGAGCAGCTTCACTTTTTTTACCCCTCCAGAATTCTGTTGGACTGGAGAAAACATATTTTGGGTTGTGTGTGTGGGTAATGGCACCGAGCTTGTGTTTTTCTGTACAGTGAAGGGCTTTTCACTGCATTCCTTCTGTATCTTTAAAGACCCTTCAGGCAGGTGAGAGCCTGTCCAGAGGAGTCTCTGTTGTCTCTTGATCACAATCCTGGGAGAGCTTCCTCCTGTGATAGGATCACTTGGAGCCTTCAGTCTTGTTGCTGAGCTGTCTGGGGCAGGGAGAAATATGATGGTGGGGCTGTCTGATGCCCAGCCTGGCTCTTTTAGCTCTTCCAAGCATGAAGAAGACAAGGAAACAGCCATGTTTAGGTTTCCCTGGCTCACCCACTGTTTGCGCTTGTCTCACTCCATATCTGTTTCCATGGGGTTTTCACAACGAGAAAAACATTGGAGCCTTGGAGGCTTCACCTGTAGGATTCCTGGAGCCCACATTGTCTCAAATAAGTCCTGTTAAAGTCAACCAGAGGCTTCAAGGTCAGGCCTTGTCAGATTGCCTCATTTTCTTAGCCCATGCCTGAATTTGGAAGCTCTCAAGTGCAGATCTTTCCATTTTAACAAGAAATCCTGTAAAGAGCTTGTAACCATCCCTCAGCTTCCTGGGATAATAAAATTGACAAGGATCTGCTTGTTCAGGGCTTGTAAAACATACCTTGTCTGAGAAAAGCTGTTGAAATTCTGCTATTTTATTTCCTGCTTCAGTTCTCCCTGATGTCTCAGTGGTTAACAGGACCTGAAATTCATGTGGAGTCATTTTAACAACTGGAATATTAATACAGGCTGCAATTTGTGTCCAACCATTCCAATGTCATAACAAACCCGTGATTGTTTCTGAGAGAAAAAAACAAGCAGCTGCCTCAATGAGACTCTTGCAGCCTAAAAATACCTCGCCTTGTGCGTTTGTTTATCAGGTTTTTGTCATTTACAGCCGTTACCAGTCATACCTGACCAGACAGGGCACAGATTTCTACACGGTCTGGTGGCACCAGAGCTTCTCTGCACCCAATTGCAGCACCCTCCATCCATGCCTGGCTTCACAGCCAGCTCTGTCCTTCCCGTGCAGATCCTGTCACTGGAGCCAATCCATGCTTAACCTCGGGAATTTGCAACTTCCTGGCACTTGGAAGTGTTGGAAAA
Source organism: Corvus hawaiiensis (assembly GCF_020740725.1). Taxonomy (NCBI): domain Eukaryota; kingdom Metazoa; phylum Chordata; class Aves; order Passeriformes; family Corvidae; genus Corvus; species Corvus hawaiiensis. Next base: position 5,470,277 of record NC_063237.1, on the reverse strand, counting down.
GGGGCCAGTGGGGATGTGTGGAGCACAAAGGGGGCTGGTGGGGTGGAGCTTTGTGTGGTGGGCAAGAGCATGATGTGTTTGGTGTCTATAATCCGATTTAATGTTTCCCAGTAGAATGTTTCCATGGCTCTTACATCCTTCTCTTTTTCCAGTAACTCCCCAGGTCTCTGTTTCCATGAGGGTGTGATTTAGGGGGTGATTTCAGAGCAGTTTTAGGGGGGCATTTCAGAGCAATCGTACATGAGGGTATGATTTAGGGGCAATTCCTGCAACCAGGGAATGTTCCTGCTTCCAGGGCTATTTATCACCTACACCCAAAGCATCAAAGCCCCCAACTTGTGGTGCTCTAACAAAGAAATACAATCTAGATCCACAAACCTCCTGTGTGGGAGAAACAGAGCAGAGATCCTCCCTCACCTCCTGAGGACAAATCCCATGAGGATTCTTCTCTCATTTCACATCTCCTTTTCTAGGATGATTCTGAGGAGATAGCACAGCTCATGAGGGAGTTTATCTGGGTTTTTTACTCCTTTTCCTTCTCCTCCCCCTGCTTTAGGCCCATGGCAACACAGCCCTGCACATGGCAGCTGCTTTGCCTGGTGACAAGAACCAGAAGGAAATCATCCAGCTGCTCCTGGACCACGGGGCAGACCCGAGCATCCGGAATTTGGACAACGACCAGCCAATCCACATGGCCCCTCCTGGAAAAGCTGGGGATCAGGTATGGGATCCACCCTGCTGCTCTCCCCTAACACACCTGCACACCCAGGGGTGCGTGGGTTTCCTGCTTGCAGGTATAAAAATATTCCTGATATATGTGGATGTTTATTTAGTTGCACATGTACATGTAAATAATTGTGTGTGTGAGTGTTTTGGATGGCTCAGATGGTAATTCCTGAAATTCGACATTTTTTGGCAGGTCAGGCATTTGCTGAAGAAAGGGAAAGTCACACCTGCATTCATCTCCTGCCGCAGAAATGCCAGATCCTGAGTGAACTGCAATTTATGGAATGCCTCCAACTCCAGCTTCTGCCTCCTATAAAAACTGTGAGGGTGGTTCTCCAGCACATCCCTGCTCCTCCGGGCTTAAACCAGGGTGGGATGAGAGTGTTTCTCAACCTGTGGGCCTTGAGCAGCTTCCAAATGGTTGAAAACTCAATTTTGTTAACAAAGAATGCTAATTGCTTGCAAGCAAGGAGGCAAGCAGAGCAAATGGCTGCTAGATAAATAAGTGAACATTCCAAATAAGTTCAAAGCACAGCCAAGCTCTGATTTGGTAGCAGCTGAAACCCTTGGAGGTGACAGAGCACAAGGGGGCAGTTTGGCTATAAAAGGTTGAGAAATGCTGCTCTGAGACACCCCCAACCTGTGCCTCTGGCTGGGCCCTGTACAGAGGGGCTGCTGGAAATGCTGAAGCCTCTGGGATGTGCAGTTAGCACTGATCCTGCTCCCCTGGGAATGCAGGATCCTGAGGGGAGGGGAAAGCCTGGATGGAGAGCTCCAGTCAGCCTGAGGAGGCATCCCTGGCTGGATTTCACCTGAGGGAATGGACATCCAAACCCAAGAGCCCCACGGGAGGGTCCTGCAAGCTGGAACTCCCTGTTCTCAGCACTTTGGGAGGGCCCTGGAGCAGCTCTCCATGGCCAGGCTGTCACCCCAGCCCAAGAAAAGAAACAGGTGCTGTAAGAACAAGGACACGGGGCAGGTTTGTGTGGCTCCTGAGGGCTTCCCAGTGAAGGGAGACTTCCAATCCAACCCGAGTCTCCAGCTCTGGTGGCACAGAACAGCTCTGGAAGCCCCTCAGGTGGGGAGCTGAACCCTCACCTGTGTGGGAGACAGAGAATTCCTCTGGGTCTCCAACAGCTTTTAGGGCAGAAAAACTCTGTGGGTCTGCGCACAGCAGGGTCAGGGTGCAAGGAGTGAGGGCTCCCCTACTCCCATTCCCATCTGAGAGGGGTTTAACAGATTCTTTCTAGCGTTTCTGTGAAATGATTTGTGAATTGCTGTGCAATCAGTGTCTCTGCCAGGGCAGGGGACTGAAGGTCGGTGTCTGAAGGGAGGCGAGGCCGTGTTTTGAGAGGCTGTCCCACGCTCAGGGCTCACTCTGAGCTGTGTTTTGCTGGTTTCTCAGTGTTGCACAGGTGCTGTTCTCTAGCAGGATGAGCAGAGAGATGAAGGGAGAGCTCTTAAATCACTGCAGCCACTTCTTTGAGCACTCACCAGCTGCCTCAGTGGTGTGGGATTTCCTGAGGCACTCGAAGGCCTGGGGTGTTTAAACAACTGACATGAACAAAAGCTCTTAAGAAATGCAGAGGTCTCGGTTTTCCAGCCCTCCTCTCTCTGCTGTTGGGCCATTGCCTCTCACTACACCGTGTCTACAATCCTGCCAACACCACTGACAGAGAAGCAGACGTGTATTTGCATGTGTTTGCATAAATTTTCATGTATCTGAGCACAGGCCAGCAAAAGCCTGTGCTGTCTCACTTGGAAGGATGTTATAGCAAGGCCTGAATGGAGAGAGAACTGTATCAGGGAGTTAGTACCGTGTGGCAAGACAAAATGATGGATAAAATATTAATTTCTGGAACATGCCAGCAGCAGAACTGTCAAACTGTGAGCAGCACGTGGTGCAGCAGGGAAAATGTAAAAAGCTTTTTGCCATCTAGAAATGTCTCTGAGGTGACTGAAGTCCTTTGGCAGCGAGTGAAAAAAATACAGGAGCTTTCTCTCCCAGAGTGGCTTTTCTCTTTATTATGTCATCTGTTGGGTGTTTCATACAAAGCAGTGTCACTGGGAGTCTGGAATCATCACCGTCTCCAGAGTATCTGGAAAAACATCCTTTTGGGAGGAATGTGGCTCCATTAAAGCATCACCCTGGCAGCTGGTGCTGCTGGGAGCTGATGGATGAGGTTTGAGTGGGAAGAACCCATGACAGCCCCAGGATTCCTTCTCTCTGTGCTCAGCTTCCCAGAGCTCAGCCACCAGAGGCCTGCTCTGAAAGCAGCCACAATCCACAAGCTGCTCCTGCTGGCTTTGGACTGGAGCCACCAGACTGTTGGAAGCTGCTGCTTCCCCCTGTGTGTAAAACACCTTTCCCTTTCCTAATTCCTGGCCTAGCTGTGAAGAAAATCAATTTAAGTCTCAAACCTGTCCTGAGTGTCTTCTCTACTGGGGTGAGTTTCACTGATTTAAGCAGTTCATAGTTCACCCCTCATTTTTTTATTGCTATTTCAGGGGAAATGTAACTTCTCTAAGCTCAGCATTGCTGGCAGCGTGTGATATCCCTTTATTTGCACAGTTTATCTCTTCCTACCTGTGGCTTTGGATAAGTTGCTCATAACAAAGGCTCGTTATCACCAAACAAACATTCTGAAGTGGCACTGTAGAAAAGCTGTCAGTCGGTTGGCAAGCAAAACTTTTAGATCATTTAGATCAAATTCTCGGGTAGAAAAGCTGAAAATAAGAACCTTCTCTTTTCTCTGTAACTGTGGGTGACTTCTGGAGTTATTCATGGCTTTGTGAGCACGAGATGATCCTCGGGTTTGTGTTTATAAAGGCCGTCAGGGCTTCACCTGGCAGGGACTGATGAAATGCCAGCCTTTCAGCAGGGCTATGCCAGCTCTGGTTTAGGTATTTCCTTTAACTCCTCTTTTATTTTTGGGAGGGATGAAGGAGGGAAATAATACATTTCTCACAGCCAGAAAATGCACAATCAACCTTTGAATGGCTCCTCTGTTGTGTTTTTTCCCTTTCTTGTGTCAACAAGACTTTGTGTCAACAGCCAGCAAGCTTTTACTTGCCCTGAGTGTGTCCCCTGGGGCTGTTGACAGGGGGGTGGGGACAGCATCTCAAACATGTTTCCAGTCTGGCACAGGAGGATTGCAAAACCACTGGAGAAGGAGCAGCAGGGAAAGAGGAAGAGGCTGCAAGGGATGGGGGACAGTGCTGCTTAAGGGATGGAAGCTGATGGAGCCTGGAGATCTTGGTGTGTAGGAACATTTAGCTGGAAATATCCTTGTCTCCTCCACTGAGGAGATTTTTTTTTGCCTGGATCCGGGCATCATCCAAGGATAAGGATGGGAGATGTAGGGTGGTTTTAGTGCTCACATTGCTCAGTGGCTGTGCCCAAGCAGCAGCCATGGCATCAGGGATGGGCACAACCACAGCTCTTGCACAGAGCAGTCCTGGGGAGGATCCACACCACAATACATTGATAACTGTTCAATCTGCCAATAATCGATCAGAATTACACATCCACCTCATCTGGAGGTCAGAGATATCTTGTTAGACTCCAACACTTCCCTTCCCTGCTGTGCACACTTAGGCTACTCCTGTAAGATGTGTTAATAAGGGTGTTCTCCAACCCTTATTCACCATTTCACGGTGCCCTTGGCTCCCTGAGAGCATCTCCTTGGCTCTGCTAAGCTCAGGCCAACCTTGGGGAGGATGTGGGCACCCCATTTTTTATAGAAGCCTCAAATTTCTTGCCTCAGCCTTATCTTCTCCTGGCTCTTTCATGTTGCTGATAAGGGGCCTTGACATGTGGCTCGAGGTGTGCCCGCTCCTGAGGCAGCAGGCAGGGGTAGCTGGCACTGGGTGAGCTCTGGGGCAGAAGTTCAGCCCTCCAGTGCCCCTAAATATCACTCAGGGGCTGAAGCAGCTGCCAGCACTACTAAAATGACACTTGGTGGGGTGTGCCTGTGCAGGGGTGATCACACCTTTAACTGCTGCAAAGTTACAGCTCTTTATGAGCTTGCTGTGACCTCATGAATTTATCACTTGGGCCAACGCTGAGATTAATCAGGGGAGAAGGGGAGATATCATTTGAAGGTGTCAAACTATTTTTAAAGCATATTTTATTTAAAAAAAAGACAAAACCCTGCTAGTCTGGCACTGGATTTTACCTCTGAGGGGCTGTGGGCTAAACCCTGGGCTGGTGTGGCAAACAGCAGCTTTCCTTTTCTGCCAGAACCACTGGAAAATGTCACCAGGGCAGCAGCAGCGGGTGAGGAGCTGCAGATCCACCTCAGAGCTGGGAAAAGCTGGATGCTGGATTAAATATGGACTTTTTATCTGCTGGAAAGGGTGAGTGAGACCTTTCATGTCACTGAATAGGCTGATCAAAATCTCATCCTCACCTCCATGAGAGCAGGGTCAGCAGCAGAAGGGAAAAGCACTGACCTTTAGCACACGAAAAATGACCAGGCTTCAGCATTTGCACCAAATGATCTATTTGTATCAAAAAGAGCTGGTGACATGACACTGGTCTGATAAGGCAGCTTAAGATTTATTTCAAAAACAGCAACAATGAAAAAAAACAGGGAAAAAACCCCACCAAACCACCACAACAACAACCAAACACCCCTGACTGTAGGAGGATTAATGTAGTGACAGCATCATGTAAGAAACTGTGTAAGTAGTGAAGAATAAACTGGACTGTGTTAGGCAGCACAACTTTGCATAGTTCATGGGCAATTTAATCTGATTTGGATGCAGTGGATGTGTGAAACCACAGCCCCCATTAGCTGTAGCAGATGTCACAGCTCCTGTCCCTCCTGAAGAAGTCCTCAGCCACGGCCAGGGGTGGCAGGAACTCCATGCAGTCCGTGCTGGGGCAGGGGAAGCACTGAGGGACCCTGCTGTCCATGTTCTGGGAGCCACAGGCTGTGCAGCAGCAGGCAGGGCTGGGGAAGGGGCAGGGGGGGTGGCAGGGCCACTCCTCCACGGGGCAGCTGTAGGGCTTGGTGTCCAGAGAGGAGGGCGGGCTGGGGGTCAGCGGGGTGAGGGGAGACAGCTGAGGGGGAGAGCAGCTGTAGTTCCACGGGCTGGGCAGGTCAGCTGAGCTGGGCGAGCTGGCAGCCTGGAGTTTGAGGGAGAGAAAAAGGGAAAAAAGGGGATACTTCAGGGAAATGTGGCCAGCAGCCAGAATTCCCATGCTGTTGCCTTTCTCAGGGGGGTCTGGCTGCCCTGGGGGACAGTTTGGCCCTTGGAGGTCTAAACCCAAAGGCAGTTTCTGTTAGTAGGGACAATCCCTAGCAGGAACTGGGCTGCTACTTGAACTTGGGACATTCCCCATCCTGCAGCCTCTCCCAGTTTATTTGGGGCCCTCCATGGGAAAGCAATCAGAGCCCATGAGCATCCCAGGCTCCTAAAAGCAGCCAGATTCCCACATTGCTGCTGTTCTGCCCCAGGATGTGACTCCCTCTCCCCTTGGGGACACTGTGGCCGCTCCCCTGGGGCCCAAAGCTCACCAGGCCCTGGTTGAAGCAGAGCTGGACTGGCTGGAAGGCGTCGGGGGTGTAGTGTGAGGACGGCTGGCAGGCACTGAACGCTGGCTCCGAGGGTGCATCCGACTGGAGGCAGGAATCTATCAGCTGCTCCAGGTATCCGGGGCTTTCCTCGCAGGAGAGGCAGCTGGAAAACTGCCAGGACGGGCAGCAGCTGGGCACAGAAGGGATGGGTTCTGCTTCAAAAGGTTCTGGGAGAGAAGGGACAGCAGACAGCAGCAGGTTATTCAGTGTCTGTCTCACAAAGGGCAGTGCTGCCCCAGGCCAGGCTTCAGTGCTCTCCTATGTTCAGTAACCCTGTGAGTTTAGACATTAAAATAGGTCCTGCAAGGGCAAGGTGAATTTTCCAGGAAAGCAGAAACCAGGAGGGAGATGCTCAAAAGCATGTGAATAACTCAGGGAATTCAGCCCTCTCAACTATAAAGCTCTTCAAATGCTGGAAACTTCTGGCCCCAGGCATTTTGGACAGGGATCCAGCTGGAAACTCCCTCAGACACTTGACCCTCAAACACTCAGACACTGTTTGCAGCCCCAGAAGGTGGTGCCAGGCAGTGATTTGTGCTTCCCAGCCTGGCAGATGTGCCTTTGCCTCATCTCCAGACCCGGGGCAGCTACACCTGCAGGAAAAAGGGGATAACAGGAGGATAATTTGCTCTTTTATCCTCTGAACAGCCAGACAGGAGACAAACTTCTGAGCAGAACAAATGGAGCAAGCCAGGGATGATGTGGCACTGCAATCACGTAGTGTTACTGGCCAAAGGGTGAGTTCCTGGAAAGCTCCCAGCAGACCTGGCTTTTCAGAATTATTATCTTTTCACACCGAGTTCAAACATGGTTTAAGGCAAAGCCCTGTCCACACGAAGGGCACAGGTCTGAAGTGCACACTGTAGGGTCAAGTTGGCAGTGCTCAGCTGGCTGTGGGGAGTGAGAAACACCCAAAATACATAAACTGATGGAGACTTTCCAGCCTGGAAAGGCTTTGGCATGTCAGCTCTGGCGTGTCTCACGTTTCTTTATTAACATAAGCAAATGGACTCCCAGCTATCGACGATGGAACAATTTCTTTGTCCATGCAATGGGTGCACTCACACCTGCCCAACCTTTCCCCTGTGCTTTGGCTGGGTATAATTGAAGGATCTGTGAGCCCAAAGTGCCGCTCCCCTCACCCCTTCCCCCTTTTCCTGAGATATTCGCAGGCAGGAGGAAGAAACCCTTGGTGGTGTTGAAAATCTGGTCTTTCTCTCACTCCTATGGATGCTGCCAGGAGAGGGAGAAGAGAACAGAACTCAGCCAAGTGCTCCAGGGCACTCTGACCCTCAGTGGCACCCACAGCCTGGGGAAGGTGTTGTTATTCCCTAGGGATGAGCATCCCTTCCCGAAGGGGATCCAGTTCCTTGCTGTGGGAAGAACAGCCTCTAGAAAGGAGAGCACCGTGTGCTCCTGAGCTCCTCATCTGCATTCCACGGGCTCCTTCCAGGTGCTGATTGGCCGCACCGCGGGTGGTGCCGGCCTCAAACCTGGGCTGGGAAGGCTCGGGGCTGTGGGAAAATTTGGGAATGGGGAGGGAAGGGCCGTGTGGATGGGCTTTGTACCAACCTGGGTGAGGCGGAGACACAGGCTCTGCAAACTGGATGCTGCTGCTGCTGCCGCTGCCCCAAGGAACCTGAGCAAAGAGAAGGGAAGGAGAGGAATTGTGGCACAGAGCAAGGTGAGTCTGGATTTTAGTGTAAGCTCTTTATATAAACCTAATTTCCCTCATGGCTGTGGCTTGGAAAAGCTCCCCGGCATTGACAGAACGTTCGATTAAAGTGTGTAACAGGACTTTTCCCAGTGCCAGCGCTGGGAACCGCAGCACCAGCCCAGTGTGAAGCCCTGGGATCGGCACCGTGCTGAGGGGCTCTGTTTGCTGCACTCCCGATTGCACAGAGCTGCCTCTGAAACTCACGTGTGTTAATTTCTAGGAGCGTGAATTCCACAGTGGAGGGAATCCCGAGGAATTCGTAGAGATGGATATTACTGAGAATGAGTAATTAACTAAAGACCACCGCAGGGATCCCATCAGAACGGACTGATGTCGTTTGAGAACCAGCTCTGGCACTGCTCCCCACTCCAACACAGGTCTGTGAAAATGGATGTGCCGGTTTGGGCAAAATTGGAAATATATCCTCTGAGAGACAATGGACAACCTCGTTTTTTAAGGGATGTTGGAATCTGAAGCAAGACAGATCAACCACTTCTAGGAACCTGCCCTGCTGGAAGGGAGAAATCCACCCCAAAAGCAATGGGAGTTTTGATGTTTGTTGCATGGGACCAGGATTTTACTCTACAAGTACAAATACTGCTGGATTTCCCCCCTCAGTTTTAATTCATACAGAGCTCCACTTATTTCCATTATTCAAGATGCTCTCGAGTGAGCAGCTCATTTCCCTGGTAACAACTTCCCAGCACATCCCGTGCATTTAATTCCTTAAACAGTGGCTCTTCTGGGCTGAGAGTGCCTTTTCTCCCTGTTGCAGATGTGACAAGGCAGACAGAGATGAAGTCCCCAGGTTGAGCTTTTCTCAGTGCTCATCCTGCCAGCCCAAACCCTCGGGGCTTTTGGGGCGGGACACACCTTGTGCAGGTCACCGAGGTGACTTCTCTCACCGCCACTTTTCACTTTTTCCTGTGTGGGCACCACAGGGGTTGTGTGACGGGGTGGTGGGAAGTGAAAAGCGGTTCCACACAGCCCTGGGACACCTGGCTGAGATGAAGAGGCTGCTGCTGTCGGGGCTGCAGGGGAGGAGTGACCCAGCGTTTCCAAAACCTGACAATTCTGTTCACCCAGACCTCTCTGCCCCTGGCTCTCAGGCTGATTTTTGTGCAGTCAGCTGCAACAAGGTGCAGAAGCTGAAATCTGAAAGCCTTCAAGAGCTGTAATGTCACGAACCAGGAAGAAATAATGATTTGCCAAGCTCTTTATGCAAATCCCCAGAGTGGCTGGAGCTGGAGGAATCCTACAAAGGCTGGAAGAGGGAATGAGAGGGAATGTGCTCGTGTGTGTGCACACAGAGCTCCATCCCCTCCTCCAGAAGGGATGGGGCTGCCCAGGTGAGCCTTCCATCCTGCAGGGAGTGACTTTTCTGGAGCAGCAGCTTTGCTTTCTCGCTGTGTTCCTCAGATTCTCACCCCCCTAGGTCACTGCTGCAGCCAGTCTGGCTGAATGTTCTTTTCCCCCATCCTCACCAGCCTGTCACACTCAGGTTTTGGCCCAGAAATTACAGATTTTGCCCAGTCTTGGCAAAAAAAAAAACCCAAAAAAACAACAAAAAAAACCCACAAAAAACCTAAACAAACAAAACATTAAAGGAGAAGGTGCAAAGCAAGCATTTTTACTCACAACATTTTTACTCACTGCTGAACCGGTGGCTGCTTGCCGTGCCCTCCTCTGCTGCAGTAACTCCTTGACTGTGATCTTTACCCTCACACCTTGGTACACCTTGGGCTTTCCTGGAAGAATTCATGGAAAAAACACTTAACAAGGAGGGAGAACCTCAGAGCAAACAGCAAATCCAGCAGGTTTTCAGGCATGCTCTACATGGAGAACAATTAGAGTTAACATGACTAACTGGTGACTGTTTGCAATCACACTCACAGCCCTCTTTAACACCTGCTATTCCAGCTTGTGGCAAGCAGACGCTCATGAAAATCTTGCTGTTGATAATGTTTAATAACCACATGTTTTATTCTCCTCTATCTCCTTCTTCCCCCCTTCCAGCTCCATCTGGTGCTGCTGTTGGATTCATTTAAATTCCTAACATATTTGCCTCTCTCAGGACCTGTAAATAAATGTGGGAAGCGCTTCATCCAGCAGATGAAGCCCAGGAATAAAACAATGGAAAGATGTGGGTGGTTATTCAGAGAGCTAAACAAAACACAAATAAAATGACTGCTTTCTTGCAAAGCCCAGATTATCTCTTTATTCTGCTCATGTACACCCCTTATTTATTTCAAACAAGCATTTAGGGTGTGTTTAATCCAGCCAAAACCAACCAGCAATCACCAGTCCCTGCCTGATGAGGGATTTTTAGGACAGGAAATGATAAAGAATTTACGTCTTCTGAAAAACCACTTCTTGTACTCATGGTAAAGCACTCAGATCCTCTGGCAGTTGTTTCTGCCCTAACTTTCTGCTGGAGTTTTAATCCAAATCACACAAGAAAAGGAAACACACCCAGACTGGTTAGAAACTCAAAAAATGCCAGAGCAGGCAGCAGACAGCCCTGAAGGAAGCACCAAAAATAAACCCACAGCAGGAGAGCAGCAGTGCCAGAGCTAAACCCGGCCTTCCAGTGCCACCTCTGGATGTGGGACATCCTCTCCGAGGCAGCTGCACGCTGCCAGGACATCCTGGCACAAAACCAGCTCTGGGTTTGCAGGTTCTGCCCACACATCCAGGGAATCCTGCACTGCAGGCACTGTCCTCCTCTGCTGGAACCTCTGCCAGCCCTCCCAGTGCCCCCGTGCTGCTCTGGGTGAGGACAAGCTGTGACAGGCACCCGGGTCCCTCCAGAGAGGTGACGGGGCTGCCTTGAGGGCAGTTTGCTGAGCTGGGCTCAGCTGGGGATTATCCATCTCATGTTTTGGTGTTTTGTTTCTGTTCAACAAACTGAAGATGGGGAAAATGAGGGGAGGGAAGGGTGGAATTGAAGGAGAACACCCTGGTTACCAGGCCTCCCTCCAGCCAGGGAGGGCTCTGAGGTAGCAGCCCCTTCTAGCAGGGTCAAGGGTGGGATGGCGAGGGTGGGCACAGGGTGGGCAGGGAGCAGAGTGGTGGTTCTGGGGGTCAGGGTGATGGGGCTGGGGGTCAGGAAGAAGGGCACCAGGGGTGGTCTGGGGGTCAGGGGGCAGAGTGATGGGGCTGGAGATCGAGGGAAAGGGTGCTGAGGGTGGGCTGGGAGTCAGGCACGGGGTGAGGAGGAGCAGGGTGACAAGGACAGGGGGTGGACTCGGGGTCGGGGGAGCAGGGTTGGGGTTCAGGAGCAGCGTGACCGGGACGGAGTGTGCGAGGAGGGCACCCAGAGGTGCGGGGGTCCCCTGTCACCCCCGGCCCGGGGGTCGCAGCGCAGCTGACCCGGCAGAGCCCCGCTCGGTGCCCGCGGAGCCCCGTCCCGAGCCGGCCGCGCCGGCACCCGGCGGGCAGCAGCCGAGCCTTCCCTGCCTCCTCCCTCCCTCCTCCCCGCCCTCCCCGCTCCCTCCTGCCTTGGCAGGCGGGATCGCCTCGCTCGCGAAGTGACCCCGGCGAACCCCGAAACGGCCCCAAAGCGGGGAGTGGGGGGCCGGCGGGGGCCAGAGCGGGGCTTACCGGACATCCTGAGCCGGAGCGGGCAGCGCCTCGCCAGGGGCCCGGTGCAGCAGCAGAGGTGGCCCCGGCCCCGGCCCCACGAGCTGGCGAAGGGGGCAAGAGGAGTCAGGCTTGAAATTTGGGGGTGAGGGGACCTGCCTGCCTGGTGGCAATGGCAGGTGGATCCCGACAATATTATTGTTTTATCCCTACGGGTATAAGTTTGAGTTTTTCTCTCCTAATGCCAAGTATTTAAAACCTCTAGAAACCAATGATTTGACAATCAATGATTGCGCGATAGTTTCAATTTGAATATTCAAAGGCTCCACAAAATGGGCTATCTTTTTGTGAAACTGAGCACATCCCCATCTAGCAGAGGGTCTGGAGGAATAGGATTCGGTGGGGTCACCCTCCCCACCCTTTGCTTTTGGGACATTTGCAGGGTTTTGTCCATCTTTCCCCAAAGGAAGCAGATGCCTCCAAAGCAGCTCAGTGTTTTCCCCTCAGATGCACAGGCTGGGCTCCAGCCCTCTCATATTTCATTTGCTACCTGCAGTGAGGACTCTGCAAGGGACCGACTTGCTTTTTGCACATTTTTTCGCATTTTAAGGCTAAATTCTGAGGGTTTGGGGCCAAAATGGCAGCGGGCAGGCGTGGCCTAACAAAGAGGCTGCCCTGGGCACCCAGGTGGCTGAAGCTGCCTCAACCCCACTTGCTCCCACAGCATTCCCTCTCTCTGCCCGGATGCTGGGCTCGTACTGGAGTTTATTTGTGTTTTCCCCCAATTCAGGCTGCTTGTCTGTGCTGCACACACACTTGTCTGTGCCTTTTCCCCACTCGCCTCAGCGCTGGCCTGCCCTGCGAGCTGCAGCTGCTGGGCTTCAGTGTGTGTGGCTCAGAGCTCTGAGGTGACCATCCCTTCGCAGCGCTGCTGGAGCTGCGTTTTTAGGCTGCTTTTGAGCTTTTTCCTGGGGACCACGGCCTCTACCATGGGCAGGGAGTCGAGGCAGAGAGCAGGCCGGGCTGTTAATCATCTACCAGCAAGCTCAGGCTGGCTGCTGTCACGGCCGAATCTTTTCTTTTCCTTTAAGTTGAACAAATACCACTGGATTTCTGCGGGGAGTGAGGCCATTCCTGGCTCTGAAATGTGCCCCTGCAGCTCCTGGTAGGCCAAGCCTTGCCTGGGACAGCTTTATAGGGACACATCCCACCGGGAAAGGAGCCCGCCTGCCACGGAGCACAAAGGAATGTGCTGTGCTGGGAATGGGGTGGGGGGGGTGTCACTGAGGAATTTGGGATCTGAAGCTCTTCCCTTCCTGGGGCTGCTCCCTCCTGGAGCTGCTGTGGGTGGGTGCGGCCCGGGCAGGCTGCAGGGAGCTGGAATGCCTGGGAGCTGGGATGGTGTTTACCCCCGTAAGCAGAGCCCAGAGCCGGCAGGCTGCCCAGCTCCAGCCCCGGGGGAGCCGCATGCCTTCAGGGAACACGAGGCAGCTGAGTTCTGGGTGTTCCTGCAGGGCTCGAGCTTCAGAGCATTTCCAGGTGGATAAAAACCCTGCCTTGGGTAGGAGCTGAATGCCTGACGGCGTCAAGCACTTTCAAGACAAGCTCAAAACCCTGTCCCTGCTTCTCCCTCAGAGCCTGATGGCAACACGGCCACGCTGGCCTGGTGGCCCTGCTCACACCAGCCCCTGGCAGAAGGAACAGCTGAGATGGGCACTGGGATGCACTGGTGTCAGCTGGGGAGTGGAAGAAGGCTGGAGCAGGACTCAGGTTTGGGGGCAGCAGCGCTGGCTCTGGGGCCAGGAGACCTGCACACACCCTGGGATGATCGGGGAGCAGCTCTGGCTGGGCAGGGGCCACCCCAGGAGGCTCCATACCTGCCACTCGTGGGAGGGGAAGGGGCTGTGAAGGCTTCAAATGCCCCCCCCCCCCCCAGCCCCAGGATTTGAGGAGAAAAGGCAAGGAGGGATTTAAAACGTCTCATCCCTACACATTCCATGGGGCTGGAATGCTGCAGAGGCTTTTGTTGCTGCTGCTGTCGATGCCAGGCTTGGGGGGGGGGGGGGGGGTGGCGAGAGGAGGCAAAGGGGGTGCTCCCCTCCCTGGGACAGAGCAGTCGGGATGTGCCGTGAGCGTGCCAGCTCGGTGTGTTTGCGTGTGCAGAGCTACCTCTAGTGGCCACGGGCCCCGGAGTGGCCCCGGGACTGGGAATCGGTCCCGTTCCCACCGACAGCCCACCTGGGTGCCCCCTGGAGCAGCCTGCCCCGTGCCCACCAGGTGTGCGTGGATCTGGTGTGAGCAAGGAGGGAGCGGCTCTGCGGTTAGCTCGGGACAGAGGGGATGTCGGGGAGGCTGCGTTTGGTGCTCTGCAGTGGCAGGGATGGGCAGGCTTCCTCGGGCACGGGTCAGCAGGCAGGGCAGTGCCCACACCCTCCAGAACCTCTAAACCATTGAAAAGCCCTCTGAGGAGGAATCCGTGTTGGTAGGAAAAAACCTGCCGAGCGCAGACATTTTTCAGGCTGAGTATTTTACTTGTGGCACAGTGGGACTGGGAGAGATTCCTTTCACGAGGCACTAGAAGGCACCACTCTGAGCTAAACGTGGTGTGTCCAAGGGGCTGTGTTTCTAACCAGAGCACAGAGCATCACGTTTGAAGGAGCAGTTTTAGGAAGGAGTGTAAAATTTGCTTCAATAACGGTCTGTTTCTCTTTCCTCCAGCACTTCTCTCTCCTCAATAAGTTCTCCTGCCTTCGTAAGTCCCCCAGAGGGCACTTCCATCCTCTTTAGCCCAGGCAGAGTGGTCGGGAAGGTGCGGTGCTTCCGAGGGCTGCTCCGGGCACAGGTGGCTCATCCTGGAGGGCTCGTTGGCCCCGGCCATGAACGGGGACAAGCTGTAGGGCGAGGTGGCAGCGTAGCTGGGGGAGTAGTGGACATCTTCAAGGGGGTGCAGAGGGTAGGGCTGGGCTCCAGGGATGGCCGGGGTCCAACCTGAACCTCGGAACGGGGAAACACCTCCGGATTCAGGCGGGGAGAGGCAGCTGGAGCTGGCAGGCAGTGCCTGCAGAGGGTCTGAGCAGGCACTGTCAGCCTGGCTGAGGCTCTCGGGTGAGGTCTGCTCCCAGGGCTCTCTCTGCAGGGAAACAGGGAGAGAAGGCAAGAAAAACCTTTAGGGACTAAAGCCTGTCCTGCAAGTAATGGAACATCTATCCCTGGGAACACTCAGAGGGTTTCTGTGGCTCTGGAGCAGTGTTTGGTGTTAGAACTGCTGAAAGGAAACATCCGTCCTGTCAGTGGTGGGCAAGGCCTGGAATAGGGTCCCAGTAGGACTGACCAGCCCTGATCCTACAGGATCCAGGAGCTCTGTCCTGGTGTGTGAGTGGAGCTGGCTCCTGGGAAGTGGCAGGGATAGGGACAGGCAACAGCCTGGAGTCACCAAGGGCTGTTTCTAGAAAGGGAGGGTTTCGTCAAATCATAGAATCACAGAATATCCTGAGTTGGAAGGGACCCACAGGAATCATCAAATCCTGCTCCTGGCCCTGCCTAGGGCACCCCAACAATCCCACTCTGTGCCTGGGAGTGGTGTCCAGCTCAGAGCAGAGCGGAATGTCCCCAACAGGAAGAGGGGAGAATTAGATGGGACCAAAGAGAGCAAACCTTCCCCCAGAGTCTGGCCCCACTGCTGTGGCTGCTCCTGTAACAGCCACATCCTTCCCCCACGAGTGCCCCTGACTTAACCCCGCATTTAAATGGGGTGAACCTGCCCTGGGGGACGGAACCATCGAGCCACTCACGAGCAGGAAGTGCCCCGTGTCGTTGGGGAAGGATGGCAGGAGAGGGGGCACGGCCGGAGGGCTGAAGAAGGAGCTGGTGCCAGCTGGGAGAGGAGGAGCACGGTGATCCCCGAACTGCTCGCTGAGATAGGGCTCCAGGAGGGCTGGGTAGCCCTGGGGGACAGAGGAGTCGCAGGAAAAGGGCTTGGAGCCCAGAGGGGAGGAGTAGACATCACTGACAAGCTGCTTGGTGCTGTGGAAATCCAGCTCGGCCGGGAAGGATCTGCGGACGCCGTAGTACCCAGCCGTGGTGGGTGAGCCTGGGGGCCAGAAAAAAGGGTGGGAAACTGTAAGAAAAACTCTGACAGCAGCCACAGAACTATGGGCACCTCTGTGGGTGCAAAGCAGAGCCCTTTTCTGTCCAGCATCACCCAGGAATCCATCCTGCCTCGACACAGGTGTGTGAGCCCAGGTGCTTTGGGTTCCATCTGGTGACCTCCAACTGCAGCAAACCAAACGTGTTTGGAGAGCTTTAAATAGGAGGGCAGGGAGATTGAGGTCAGCTTAGCCAGGCTGGGCTTTTGCCTTGTTCTGCTCCCCTGGGGAGGAGGTTCCAGCCTCACTCCCCTTTCTCTGCATGAGAGCTCAAGGAATAAAACAGGTCAGCTCCTGATTTTGTTTTCTCTCTCCAGCTCCAGGGAAAATTGGAAAACACAGGAGGAAAAGGATGGGTTCTGTGTGGCTCCTCTGCTAAAAGAGGTGGGAAGTGCTTTAATTACTGTCTTTGAGGATTTTACACAAGATTATTGCTGTTCTTTTTTCCATTCTTTTAATTACTTTCCTCCTGGGCTCTCTCTGAGGGGTGGCCCCGCTGCAGAGCTTGTTTCACATCCTCTGGAGGAGAACAGACAGGGCTGTGCCAACCCTCCCACCTGCAGGGAAGGTGTTTATCTGCGGAGGGAAAACCTCACCTGGCACTTGGCCAAAGGGTGACTGCACTGTGCTGGTGCTGCCCTGCAAAAGAGAAAGAAACATTTTAAAAATGACTTTTCAAAGCAAGGCAGCTCTCCGAGTGTAATTCACGTGCATTATTTGAGCCTGGGTGCTGTGAAGGGTTTAACTCCCTGATTTCCAGCCCGGGGACTTGGAGGTATTAACAGATGTAGGCTAAGCAGAGATTTTGAAGGTCTTGTGCAGAGCTGATAAGAGGAGGAGTATCAAGATAACTGGCTTCTTCCTCCTGTCCCACAGCATCCCATAAAGCAGGCAGAATGCTGAGGAGTCCTTTTGGTGTTGGCACACACCAGACAAGGTGAGATCTGAGCTCTGGAGTGGCCAAAGTGGGCAGATTCCAGCCCGTGTTCCAGCTCAGCTGTGCGGGGTCTGCTGCCCCGGAGCTGCTTTACCTGGCCCCTCCTGGCAGCACAAGCAGGCTGTGTGGAAAGAGAGTTCCTAGATCCTATTTGGGTCCTACAGCAATAACAATCACCCTCATCATGTCCTCTTGGTCCCCAGGTAAAGGAGAATTACCCCCGGAGTGCCCCTGATGCTCCCAGTGCCTAATTCCTTACACAGCACCCTGGCAAAGGCATCTTCTCCTCTGGAATCCCACTGAGTTCTGCTTTTGGGATCCCCAGGGCAGGAATCCAGAGCCCCGAGCTGCACTGATGTCAGCTCTGTGTCCCCTGGGCAGTGCTCTGTCCGGTTTGCATAGTGCAAACAGGAGGTTCCTGCTGTAGCACGCAACCAAATTTAGAGGTTTAGATTTGAATTAAATTTGCCAGCTCTGAGGACTTCCCTTTACTGCCAAGGGAAGGTTTGCAGCTGCTCCCTGCTCTGTCATGGAAATGAGCTCTGAGCCTGCACAGGCCACACGCGCTGCAGAGGTGACAGGAGGTGTCAGGAAGGAGCCCCTGGGCTTGTGGACAGAGGAGCGTTCATGTCACACGGGCAGGGCTTGCACCTGTCCCCAGCTAAAGCCATCACATGCAAATCCAGGTCCTCTCTCAGCATCCAGGTCACTTTCAGAGGAAAGAGCTGAGCTGGGAGGTTCACACAGCACAGATGCTGCCCAAAGGACAAGGGGCTGCAGTGATGGGAGCTGGGATGCTCTGCTGGAGGAACAGGAAGGTCCCTGGGCATGGCTGGCAGGCTCCAGCAGGGATCATTTCCAGTTATCAGAGGATTTAATCTTTGATCCTGTCTGTTTAACAGCCACTGAACTGCCTGGCTCTGTGCACACACCTGTGGTGCAGAGTCACAGAGGTGCCAGGAGCTCTGAGGGCTTTACCTGCCTTAACTCGAGTGCAGGAGCCTCTGCTGCAGCCCATCCTTGGGCTCATCAGAGCTGAGCCCTGCATTTCATTCCCTTCCCTGCTCCTTATCAGGCTTAATTGAAACCCATTAGTTCATTTCCTCCCTACACTGCTTCCTCTCCATGCCATGGGAATGGGGAGCCTGGATCTCCTGCAGGTCTGCTCAGCCTCCCTGGGGCCCAGAGCGTGTCCAGCTGTTGATAAGCTGGGCTCAGCCTGCCTCGCCCATGGCCAGGCACAGATCCTGCCTGGGATTACTCCAGAGAGCTCTGTTGCTTCACTGCCTCCTAACTCATCTACAGAATGCCTAAATGCAAGGATCCAGCTCAAAATAATGACCTGGCTCTGCACTGGCTGCTCTTTGGCAGTGCTTTGGCTCCCGGGCATCACTTCTCTGGTCCCAGTCTGTAGTAGAGCAGCTGAAGGAATAAAAATTCTCCAAAAAAGCAAAGCTTAGTCTGGGCAGGGCACTGCTGAGTGTCTGGCCCTGGTCTGTGGGCACCCAGCAATGAATTCTCTTTAAACCAGAGCATTGCAGTGCTTCACCTGTGCAGGAATCCACTTCCACACCTCAGAGAAGACAGGAATCCTTTTACCCTGCAGAGGACAACTGCAGGTTCATACCTATGCACAGGAACAGCCAGAGCCTCCCTAAAGCCCAGGCCCGAGCCCTGCAGCTGGTGCAGAATCCCCGATCCGGTGTGGTTTTCCTCACAGCACACCCTGATTTCCCACCACTCGATGTGTGCAGGGCCTGGCTGTCAGGAAATTGTTGAACCCTCAGCCCAAAGCTCTGCTCTGCTGAGCCCTGACCTTCCCTGCTCAGCTCAGGCCTCCTCCAGCGGCCTCTGCTCGCACCAACAACGGCCGAGGGATTTTTTCTGGAGCAAAGATCACCCTGAAACAAAAGATGCAGCTAAATTACCCCACATCATCAAGAGACAAAGGGGTGTTCAGTTATCTGCCACTGGCTTTGATTCTGGGTCGTATTCTGCCAGACAAACAGAGCTGCACTTACAGCTGCTCTTTTCATGATATGTCTGAGCAAATACGGATGTTTGCCCTGCACAATAATTTTTTGTCTCTCTCAGGGAAGGAGCAGCAGGGCTGGTTTTGCATCAGGCAGAGACACACAACTGCTGAGCTGCGGAGCACAAAGCCAAGGGCAATAAAGCGAGGAGGATTTTACAGTTCCAGGGGATTTTGATTGTGGTTGTTGAAGCTGCCGCCTCCAGAAAGGGAGCAGGTAAATGGTGATATCATCAACCAGGAGCTGTTTTCTGAGCTGTTTTCTCAGCTGCTTCCTGCTGCTCCCCAAGGAACTCTTCCTAAACTTCTGCCTGGTGGGAGCTTGTCTTTCCCAATGACTCTTTCCCAGTGCCTCTCCATGGCTCAGGGGAGCTTCTGCCTTCCCGCAGCAGCTCAAGGCTCTGCAGATGGATCTGTGGCTGGATTTTGCTGTGTTTGGTGATGCCCGATCCTGGTTTTTCCTGCCTGTTTTGTTGCACAGAGTTAACGGGCATGAAAGTCACAGTGAGCAGAACCCTCTCAAGTAAGTCCTTGTGAGGTCTCCTCAGCAAAAAAAAGACAGAGCTGAATGGCTTTTGGGGGGAAAAGCATCAGAAGCCCCAATCTCTGTGTTCTGCTGCCAGTAACCCGGGGCTCTGCTCCCTCTCTTTCCTTCCAGGACACAGTTCCAGCACCCCCTCCTCTGTCAGTGTCCCAGAGCTCCCAGCCAGCCTGGAAGGGAGGAGCTGCTGCCCAGCAGAGGTGAGTCCCAGGAGCACCCAGGGGAAGGTTCGTTGTGCCACTGGATGCCACCTCGTACTGGCATCACAATGTTGCGTCCCCTCCTGGGGACAGCGTTGCTTTTCTGGCTGGCAACTGAGGAGAAAAACAATGTAGTGTAGTAGGACTTGGGTTTCCTGTTGCCATAGAACCACTCTAAGAGGAAATCATCTCTTCCAAGCTGATGCTTGGCCTCTTTCCAGCCCATGACATCCCTGCAGCTCCCCCTGGCACTCTGAGAGGAGCTGGAAGGAGCTCGGCATTAGGGGAAGAGCAGCTATTTTCAGGGCACTGTCCAAGTGTAGCTGGTGGAAAAGGAAGTTGACTTGGGAAGGTGTCACATGTGGGATGTGAAAGAGGAATTTAACATCACTGCTATGCTTGAAAAGGGAGGGAAAAAAAGGGCTTTGAGGCATTTAGGGTTCACAGATGTAAAAATCACGGAGCCATCATCGATGTCTTGGGGCAAGCATTAGTGTTGCAAACATTTTCGCTGTTCTCTGTTACTACTGACAGGGCCCCAAGCTCTCTTGAAAGCAGAGGATGGGATGACACGACTTTATGGGGTTAAAAAGGGGGTGGGGGGATGGGACTCACACTGAACCGGGAGCCGCTGCTCTGCTGGGATCGTTTTTCAGCCAGGAGATCCTTGACCGTGTGTTTCACTCGCACTCCTTGGTACACGCGTTTGCCGAAATCTGCAGGGACTGAGGGAATGCAGGGTTCAGGGAGAGCACAGAGCAGCTGGAAGAAGCCAATTCATCACCTCTGGGCATCGAGTTAGGGAGGAAAAATAGAAATCTGCAATTATTAGTAGAAAATCATCCCTCGGGAGCCCAACAGTGAGAGCAGAGGAAAGACCGGTGTGTGCTACCCTTTCCATGCAGGTCCCTCTCTGCCTGGTGGTTTTTGGCTTTTCTTTTTCCAAAGGGAATCCCACACATTTCCCGTTTGGGTCAGCAAATGTTTATTTAACTGTTCAGTCCCTGTTTCTTTCAGCAGAGGGGTTGTGGCTCAGCCCTTGTGGAGCTGCTGGCTCCCAGCACAGCTCCCTGCCAGCTCTGATCCCATGGAAATGCTCTGGATGGATGGAGAGGCTCCTCTGGACCTCAAGAAGAGAAAGGCTCAGCCTGTTTTGTCTCCA
This sequence comes from Corvus hawaiiensis, assembly GCF_020740725.1. Lineage (NCBI taxonomy): Eukaryota > Metazoa > Chordata > Aves > Passeriformes > Corvidae > Corvus > Corvus hawaiiensis. The sequence continues at coordinate 5,449,650 of NC_063237.1, read as the reverse complement.
CAGCAGCCACAGGCAGGTACTCAGGGCTCTGCTCTACCCAGGTTATCGAGGAAGGCACTGAGTGTCCCTGCTGTGGCACCTGGGGGCTCTGGCCCTGTGTTTTTGCCCTGCCTGGGACACAGCACAACCCAAAACAGCTCTGGGTGGCTTTGGCATGAGGCACCTGCCCTCTCCCCGTGCCTGCACGGAGCTTTGGGAGATCCACGCTGTGCTCAGAGCTTGTGGCACAAGGGAGGGTGCAGAGCTGAGGGACAATAGCGGGGCCAGCTCTTTTATCCTGGCCTGGACACAGAGCTCGCACCTGCACAGCCAGGGGGGAGTTTCCATGTGGGCTTTTATTGACTTATCCCGGAAAATAACCCCTAACTGAAGCTAATCCCTTGGAAAACACAGAGCCACGCTCTCCTGCAGGAGCACAAACTGCCACTGCACAGCTGATGTGTTTGATCTCTAGAATTGATCATTTGGCTCTTCTGTGCCTCAGGATGTGTCCCTTGGCTCCGTTTCTGGTGGCATTGTGGCCCCAGGTGTGCACACACACGCACACAAGGGGAGATGAGAGGGTTCAAACAGCACAGTGCTGGCTTGGCGTTGCCCCAGATGGGTTTTTTTTGGGTCGTAGCAGCTGCAAATTTGGGCAACTGGAATTTTATTTTGGTGTTTGAGTGCTGACCAGACAGATTCAGCCAAGGCCAGGCACAAAGCAAACACAAAGCAAGGGATGGAGTCCCAAAACCAGAGGTGAAGGTGAGAATCTCATACCAAAAAGCAACAAAAGTGGCCCAAAATGGACATCAACTCTCCCAGGAATCTGCAGAGGACTCCAGCAAGCCTGATGCTCTGCAGGGGTTTTCCTGACACCTTTACTGTGGTCTCAAGGCATCAGGAAAGCATTTCCACCCCCCTCCACCCTTACACGCAGCTCTGTGCTGGTGAAGTCACTTCACTCACACCCTCAGTTATTCATTCCTCTGCCCAAATGGTTTTAATTAAGCAATGCTCAGCCCTCAGACCCTGGTCTGAAGTTACCACACCACCAAACCTGTTGCTTCCAGTGAATTATCCTGAGGCATCTGATGCTGAGCTGTCAGAACTTCAGACAACTCTGCCACTGGCAGCACTGGGGCAGAAAATGCTAATTCAGGCCTGAGTTTGTATCATTTCCAAGCAAATTGAATCCAATTTCACATCACTTTGATCTAACTGCCTTTTGGAAAAAAAACCCCAAAAAACCATTGCAGTGTGAAGGAGCAGCAATTCAGTCTGGAGAAGGCAGAGCGTGCTAATGGATGCCATTAAATTCCTGGGACATTTCCGATGTCATTTGTCTGCTTTAAACAATTTTTGTGGGTTTTTTTTTTTTTTCAATAGGAGCCCAAGGACAGCACAGTTTGTTCTTTCCCTGATATTGCCATGAAGATGCCTCAACTTGGGAAAACCTGAGGTGCTGGAACTCACCTGTTTCCATTGTTGGTGCTGCTGACGAGTCCCAGCTCCCGGATCCTGCAGGAATTTGGGGAAGGTCTGTCCCTCATGAGCTTCCCAGAGCAGAGTGAAGCCTGTGCTCATAATTCCCTGGGAAACTTCCAGCTGAGCCTGGCGGAAATGGGTTTTCTAGAATTTAGGGATGACTCCAGCACCGTACCTTGTTTGGGATTTGCTTAAATGCAAATCCCTGGATCTGTGTTTCACTCCAATTTGCATGGTCAGTGCAGATCCTTCCCCAGGAGCCTCCTTCCTGTCCGAGCTGACATTTCATGGATGAAAACCAGAGGTTTATGGACAGAAAACCCTCGGGTTGAAGTGAAAGGCTGGCAAGCCTTGCAGGGAGGAACGATTTCCTTACAGGTGAGGAATCTGCCTGGAAAAACAAGGCTTGGGATGAGCACCTTGTCCTGTGTGAGATCCCCACGAGCTGTTGAAGGCCTTGGGCAGGAGTTCTGCCTTTCTGGGACTCACAGACTGGTCTGGGCTTTGCACAGCTAAAACTGTGCCTGGGAACCCAGGGGGCTTTGCCTGGAGTCTGCAGGGAGCAGGACAAGCTCCATGAGAGTTTGGGGCAGGAGCATCCCTGGCTTTGGCTCCCTGTTGTCAGCTGAGGGTTCCCCTTTCTGAGGGGCTGAGGGAACAAGGAGAGGGAACAGCAGCCAGCAAAGGAGCTGCTGGACCCAGATTAAAGGTTCTGGTGGCCAAAACTGCCACGGCCACTCCTCTGTCGGCAGCAGGGCTTGGCTGCGCAACATCTGACCAAGGAATGGAGCCTTTAAACCCTTCTTTAACCACTGCCACTTAAACCCTGCTTTGACACGTCCCCACACTTGCTGGTAGGGAGCCTTTTCCCTGCAGTGGGGCTTGCACAGAGGCTCTCTGGGGTGCTGTGTGCCCGAGCAGGGGGGGCTGGCTCTGTGCAGCATCGCTGTGCTCATCTTACAGGGGCAGGACGAGCCTGGCGCCGAGATGCTGCTCCTAATTCAATCTCCCTCCTTGTGGAGCCTGCTGCCAGCTTGCGGAGCCATTAGGGAAGATCCTGCCCTCCTGCTCATTCCATGAGCTCTCCCCAGCGCTGGCCTGGAGATTCATTCGGCCTCTCAGGTGTCCTGCCTTCCTGGGGAAGGGTTTTTTGATGTATAATTCTTTTTAAAGTGTAATTCCTCTTTTCCTTCGGAGGAAATAAAAAATACCAAGAGCAGCATCTGGCCAAGGCCGTGTGTGGGCAAGGCAAGCTGAAACAACATCCTGAATAATTCCTGATGTTTTTAACCTGGAGAACCACTCGGGTTCTCTGCCTGCTCGGGACCGGGAGGACTCCACACCACGAAGCCCAGGGAGCACTCGAGCCCCTGGGTGCGGAATCTTTCCCAGTGTGTGGATGGATTTCTATATAAAAACAACTCCCCTTTCGGCCCTTCTGTTCTTTCCCAGCCCTTCCTGGTGCCCACAGGTGTCTGGGATTTGGCTGGCAGGTAACAGAAGGGGCAGGAAGCACCAGGTGGGCCGGGGCAGATGGAAAGTGGCCCAGAAAAGGGTTGGTTTTGCTCTGTCAGCAGTGGGCTGCGTTTGCCAGCTGCCTCCTGGCACGGAGTTTTGTCTTCTGGGCTGGATATTGATGTGTTTTGGTGAGGGTGTTCAAGTTCAACCCCAGCCCCATTCAGGTGTTTTCTGTGCTGGTTGCAAAGTGCAACCAACCAGAGAGAGAACAAAAGCTCAGCCAGGCTTCTTTGAGATGAAAACCTCTTGCCTTGTGTTTTTGTTTGAAAAATCATCCCACCCAGATTTCCTGGATTGTTTAGTGGATTTGGGCCCGTGTTTTCCATTCCCATCGGGGCAGAGCTGGGCTGTGTGGTGGGATTTGCAGGAGCTGCTGTGTGTTGGTACGACGCGCTCTGGGCCTGCTCTGTAAGCCCACATTTGCTTTTAAAAAGGCATTTACCTGTGCCAGAGCAAACTTGGAGAATTGTGCCTCAGCTTTGGGTAACAAAAGAGCCTGGGACGGCAGATGGGATAGTCAGCGTGGGTTTAATTCAAACTGTCCTTCCGAGCTGCCTACTGATGGACGTGCAAAGAGAATTCCTTGTGTTATCTCTCGGCAGGAGCTGCAGAGCTGGTGGGTTTTGTGTTCAGTGCTGGCTGGGATGGATTTTCAGTGTGAGGACTCTTGTTTAAGCAAGGAATTATTCCGGAAGCACCAAAAATTAACTTGGAGTCACAGAACACTTTGGGTTGGAGGGAACCTTAAAAAGCTCATTCCGTTCCACCCCTGCCATGGGCAGGGACACCTTCCACTGTCCCAGGCTGCTCCAAGCTCCGTCTAACACCTTGGACACTTCCAGGCATGGGGCAGCCACAGCTTCCTTGCAGTGAAAACCGGTCCTGGCTCCCGGGATAGGCTTTTTCCCGAACCCGAATTAATCCGTGGAATTATCCCGAGGACCTAAAGAACCTGGGAACCTTTGTAACCCGGCACCATTTCCCGACGGGCCCGCTCAGCCGCCGCGCGCACGCCGCGGGTTCCTGCGCGGTGATTGGTGGGTGGGCGGGCGGCGGCGGCTGTGATTGGCTGGCTGGCGGGGGGGGGGGGGGTGCGGTCCGTCGCGTTCCGGGGCCCCCCGCGGGGCAGAGGCGGGCGGAGGGCGCGTCCCCGTTCTCCCCGAACCCCGCGGGTCCCGCCGGGCTCGGGGCCGGTTCCGGGCGGCGACGGGAGCCCTGCGCGACCCCGGCCATGCCGCCCGCCAGGGCCGGCGGTAAGGGGGCCGTGGTGCTGCAGTGCGAGTGGCAGCAGTGCTCCTTCGTGGCCTCGGAGATGGAGGAGTTCTGCGGGCACGTGGCGCAGCACCTGCAGCAGCACCTCCCTGGCGAGCACCGCGACGAGATGGACCCACTGGGTAAGGCACTGGGGAAAAGGAGCTCAGGGGGACCTTGTGGCTCTGCACAAGTCCCTGACAGGAGGGGGCAGCCGGGGGGGTCGGGCTCTGCTCGCAGGGAACAGGGACAGGAGGAGAGGGAACGGCCTCAGGCTGGGCCAGGGGAGGCTCAGGGTGCACAGCAGCAGGAATTTCCCCATGGAAGGGGTGGTCAGGCCTTGGCAGGGGCTGCCCAGGGAGGTCTCGAGTGCCCATCCCTGGAGGTGCTTAAGGAAGGGCTGGAGGTGGCACTCGGTGCTCTGGGCTGGGGACAGGGTGGGGGTGGGGCACAGCTGGGACCCGATGATGTTGGAGGGTTCTCCAACCTAAATAACCCTGTGTGCTTCTGACAAGAGAAAGCTTCCGGCCTTTTTCCTCCTCTCCCTGAGTAGAGCAGTGCTGCAGGGCTGGGATTTCAGGAGAACACATGTGGTGTGTGTCCACCTGCGGGAACCTGAGCTTTGCTTGGAGAGTAAAGTTACTTGGAGGGCAGATTTGCTTGGAGAGACCCTTGGAGCTGCGTTTTTGTGCTGCAGAGGGGTGGTTTGTGCTGCAGGGGTTGTTGTCTGTCTGTGTTGCAGAGGAGTACACGTGCCTGTGGCAGGACTGTGGCTTCTGCTCCCTCGAGAGCCCGGCTGACCTGGTGCGCCACGTCTACTTCCACTGCTACCACACCAAGCTCAAGCAGTGGGGGCTGAGGGCCCTCCAGAGCCAGGCGGACGTCAGCCACTGCCAGCTGGACTTCCAGAGCCGGAATATCATCCCTGAGATCCAGGAGAACTTCCTGTGCCTCTGGGAGTACTGCGAGGTGAGAGCAGGGGGCTCAGTGTGGCAGTGAGAGGGGAGGTGCTGCCGTGCTGCAGCTCACCTGGACACCTGCAAGGCTGCCTGCTGGCTCTGTTGGAGCTGTGTGGAAGCATCTGGGCTTGTTCTGGGCTCTTCACCCTGTCCTGTCTGTCCTTGCCCCGCTCAGAGATCATTTGACAACCCTGAGTGGTTCTACCGGCACGTGGAGGATCACAGCTTCTGCTCCGAGTACAAGGCAGCAGGGAAGGAGAACCACGTGGTGCTCTGTGGCTGGAAAGGTTTGTGGGAGCCTGCAGAGCTTCTCCTGAGAGCTTTGGGCTGGGTTGCAAACAGGGGAACAGGTTTCAGAGACCCCCCCTGATATTCAGAACCAGCTGTGTGCATGGTTCTGGCTGTGAAATGTTCCTGCAGAGTTTCCTTCAGGGAATCAGTTGAGTGCTTAGTGCAGAACTTCCCATTTAAATGTAACCCGTGCCTTGGAGAAGAGGCTGCAGTTTATTCCTTCGATTTTAACTTTTTTCATGAATTTCTCCTGTGTTTGTGCAATTGCCTTAACTGCTTGGGTGGGGGGCCCACACTGATTGTACTGTGGTGACCTCACCCCCCTCCGTGGGGATTTTGGAGCCCTGCCAGCCAGAACAGGAGGCAGAAGCTGCTCTCCAGCGAGGCTGTGACCCGTGGGAGGGCTCTCAGCTGTGCTGTCCCTCCCCAGACTGCGACTGCAGCTTCAAGGGCCGCTGCAAACTGCGGGAGCACCTGCGCAGCCACACGCAGGAGAAGGTGGTGGCCTGTCCCACCTGCGGGGGGATGTTTGCCAACAACACCAAGTTCTTCGACCACATCCGCCGCCAGACCGCCCTGGACCGTAAGCCCCGGGGCAGGGAGGGCTGGGGGAGGCCTGGGCTGGGATATTTGGGCTGCTGGAGCTGCTTGTACCCTGTGAGCCAAGGGCAGGGTGTGCTTGGGACAGCCTGACTTCTCTGCTGACTGATGTGAGCCACAGAATTCCCGAATCAGAAACCTCTGAGACTGAGTCCAGCCTGTGATTGATGCTCACATTGTCAGCCAGCCACGTCCTGACCAGGGATAGGGACTCTACCACCTCCCTGGGCAGCCCCTTCCAGCATGTAATCACCCTTTCCATGAAGAAATTCCTCCTGATGTCCCACCTGCACCTCCCCTGGCACAGCCTGAGGCCGTGTCCTCCAGGCAGTGTCTCCTCTCAGAGGCAGGATGGGAGGCTGTTCCTCTTGTAGGGACCCAGCCTCCCTGTGACACCTCTCCTCACTGCTCTCTGTGCTGTTCTCCCTGCCCTGCCCTCTCCCCTCCCCACCCTGCCCTCCCTCCCTGTCCCCACTGCTGCAGAGCAGAGGTTTCAGTGTTCCCACTGCTCCAAGAGATTTGCCACGGAGAGGCTGCTCCGCGACCACATGAGGAACCACGGTGAGTGCAGGCCCCTGCTCCCAGCCCAGCCTCTGTGGGCTCTGTGCTCTGCCCTGCTCTGGGGTGATGTTTCCCCCTATTTTTGGCCCAGTGAACCACTACAAGTGCCCCCTGTGTGACATGACCTGCCCGCTGCCCTCCTCCCTGCGCAACCACATCCGCTTCCGGCACAGCGAGGAGCGCCCCTTCAAGTGTGACTACTGTGACTACAGGTGAAGGCCGGCGCTGGCCCTGTCCCCAGACCTCCCAGAGGCACCTGTGTGAGTTTGTGTGTGCTGCAGCTTTGTCCCCTCGCTGTCTCCTCAGCTGCAAGAACCTCATTGACCTGCGGAAGCACCTGGACACGCACAGCAAGGAGCCGGCGTATCGCTGCGAGTTCGAGGCCTGCACCTTCTCTGCACGCTCCCTCTGCTCCATCAAACTGCACTACAGGAAAGTCCACGAGGTGGGGAGGCAGCAGAGCTTACGTTGCTCGTGATAGCCCATGTCAGGCTTCTCAGAGAACTTTGTGTCTCCTTCCATGCACCTGTGGGGTGCTGACATCGCTCCCTCTGCCCCCAGGGTGACTCGGAGCCCCGGTACAAGTGCCACGTGTGTGACAAGTGCTTCACACGGGGGAACAACCTCACTGTGCACCTCAGGAAGAAGCACCAGTTCAAGTGGCCCTCGGGACATCCTCGTTTCAGGTACTGCCCACCTTTAGCTCCTCAGTACCTCCTCTCCAGTGCAAGGGATCGCTGGAGCTGCGTCCTGTGCTGTGCTGTCAGTGCTTGGGCTCTGCTGTTTGTAAACGTGCTCAAGACCCATTTCCCAGTGGCTGGGAGGCACTGGGAAGCAAACATGCAGTGGGATCTGAGCAGTGCTGGGTGGCAGTGGTGCCATCACAGCTGCCTCTGGTGGGACAGTTCTGAGCTTGGCAGGGGATGGGTCCAGGCGTCCCCCTCCAGAGAGATCAGAGTCAGAAGCCTCTGCTGCACCCTCTGGGAAACTCCAAAGGGTTTCCAGAGCCTAGAAGCTGGGAGGGGAAGAGGATGGACTTGAAGTGCTCCCAGTGAGACAGAGGTGGAAGGAGGTGGGCTGGGGAGGTGATTGAGGCCTGGCATCAAAGCTCAGGAGCTGCCACGTGGGTCTGCTTTTGGGGGTAGTGGCTGCAGTACCTTCTGTGCAGCACTGGGATTGAAAGCTGGGATGCTGTGCCCTTTCCTTGGCTGCTCCCCATCTCCTGGGAAGGGGAGTGTGCCAGGCTGACCCTTGCTGTCTGTGCCCAGGTACAGGGAGCACGAGGACGGCTACATGAGGCTGCAGCTGGTGCGCTACGAGAGCGTGGAGCTCACGGAGCAGCTGCTCAAGGACAGGGAGAAGCGTGGGGAGGCTCTGGATGGCTCCAGCGAGTGCGTGGTGCTGCCTGAGGGTGAGGGCAACCTGCAGGGCATCCTCTTGGAGCCTCCAGCAAACCCTGCCCTGGCAGAGAGCAGGATGTCCGAGCTGCAGGTGACCCCGGCCCTATGCTCTGCTGCCAGCCCTGAGCCAGCGCGGCCCAGCCCCTGCCCGGGGGCTGCCTCCTCCTCGGAGCAAGGAGCCAGCCCCACGAGCAGCCCCATCATCCGAGTGGTGAACAGGACCAACGAGCAGGGCCAGAGCGAGACTGTCTATTATGTGATGGCCAGCACGGCCTCGGAGGAGCAGGGCACAGCAGCCCTGGCTGCAGAGCTGGAGGAGAACGTCATGGACAGGCTGCAGAAAACAGCAGAGGAGCTGGGCATCCAGATCGTGTGAGGGGCTGCATGAGGAGAGCCTAAACCTCCATGGGCTGTGCTGCTGGGGGAGTGCTTGGGGAGAGGGCTGGGCTTGTCCTCAGCCCGGCCTCGCTGGTGGCTGGTTCTGGTCAGCATGGGCACAGGGGAGGGACGGGAGAGCTCTCCCAGGTGTGAATCGAGGGATCTGAGCTGGAGGGAGCTGTCTGCCTCCTCCTTTTGGGGATTAGGGCCTGTCGAGCTTCTCCCACCCTTCCAGGCGGTTTGGCCTGGGCCTGGCAGGGGCAGTTGGTCACCAGCTGTGCCCGTGCTGAGCCATGCAGGCTGTGGGAGCACACACTGGTGCTGACGCCTCTTCCCTGGGGAGGTGTGTGGCCCTTGGCAGGCCTGTCCTGCCCCCTTCTCCAGGGGATTTCACGCCTTCCTCAGCACTTCCTGCACACGTTTCCTGTCTCACCTGGTGCTGGTGGTGGTGTTTCCCTCCCTGATCCCATAACCAGCACTGGTCTCTGGGAGGACAGCGCTGGAGGTGCTGTCCCTTGCAGGCCACTGCAGCACTGGGACATTGGGAGCCTCTTGCTGCTTTTATCATGCCCTGGGTGTCCTCCCCACATTGGGGTTTGGGCTCCTGGCTGAGCTAAGTGTACTTTGGCAAGAAAATAAACATCAGGCTGCTGGGCCCAGCAGTGTCTGGTGTCTGTTTCTGCTCAGCCCCATCCCTGCCAGCCGTGCTGTGGTGGGTGGATGGCACTGGGATGCCTGCAGTGTGGGAGGTGGGCACTGAGGAGCTGCCAGGCTCTCCTGGCACTGTGCAGGCACCACTGGAGTGTGCTGCTCCCCAGAGGTGGCACTGGAAGGCCAGGTTTAGTTCTGGCGCTGTTGCTGCTGTGGGATTGAGTTTTGCTGCCTCCCCCAGGGCTGTCTGCTGCCTGCTCCGGCCTTGTCTGAATACAGGGAGCAGCCTGGGCTTGTGAGCCGAGCCAGCTCATCCTTTGTTGAGTGCTCGGACAAGGACAGCATGGATTTGGGGTCCCTGGAGTGACACTTAGGCCTTCCCTGCCCTGGGTGTGGAGGTGATGTGCCCAGGGGGACACAGGGAGGCACCTTGCTGGTCTTGGCTGGACGCTGACTTATCCCCTCGTGTCCCTTTCTCAAGCAGCTGAGCAAAAGCTGTTGGAATTCCAGGTTGCCGGAGGAAACCACTTGATCCCAGCACCCCTGAGGGAGAGGCAGAGGCTGTCCCTGACAGCCCCCACTGCTGGAGGATGCTCCTTGCTCCAGGCAGAGCATCCCTGCCCTTGGTGCTCAGCGTGGCCTTGCCCAGCCTTCCCGTCCCTGCCTGGCCTCTGCTCCCGGGCCTTGGCAGAGCTGGGCTGAGGATGCCTTCGAGAGAAGGGCCCCGTGCCAGCTTTGCATTCGCAGCACTTCCAGCCTGGCCCTCTTTCCAATGTGCTCCAAAGCCACGGCTGTGCCCGCATCCTGCTGGTTTTCGAGTGGGTGGTGGGTGCTGGGAGTGGCTGGGAGTTGTCCCTTTAACCACCAGGTGCAGGGTAATCTGCCAGAGATTATCTGCTGGAGGAGGATTGGCATTAAAGGGAATGTCTCCTCCCTCCCCCCATGTCCTGCAGCATCCCCTGGCCTGGGTGTGTGTGTGGAAACCAATTCACTTTCTCCTGGGCGAGCAGAGAGGGGTCTGAGGTTGGAGGGGCGAGGGGAGGAGGGCAGATGATGGCACTGGGCCTCTTCTTCCTCACCGTGCTGGCCACGCTGGTCTCCTGCCAGGACCCAGAAGGTAACAGGGGCCTTGGGGGATGATGAGGGGGTTTATGGGGTGCCCCAGAGCTGCTGGCACCAGTCCCTCCCCAGTGAGGAGCAAGAGCAAGGCTTGGCATGGGAGAATTGGGAGCTGGGCTCTGAGTGGATGCACTCCTCACCACAGCAAGGGCTGGGGCGGGCTGGGCTGAGCTTTTGTGACCCTGTGGGACCCTGAGGGCTGGGCGGCTGTGGGAATGGTGTCCCGCCAGCCCCGCTCAGCCCTGCCCTGCCCGCTGCGGCCCCAGGACAGCTGGACACTTACTGGTCTGGCACGGCGCCCATCTGCGTGGGGGGCTGCAAGGGGAGGCACAAGGAGCTGAAGAGGAGCCAGTGTGGGAACGGCAGCTGCTGCTGGCTGGGCTACAAGTCCTTCTGCAGAGGTAAAGCCACGGGGGGAAGGACGGGGCATCCCCGGGGGTGCTGCAGGGCTTTGTGCCACGCTCAGGTGTGTGAGTGCCGCCAGCAGCCCGGGCCACGCGGGCACACAGCCCGGGGCACTCCCGGGGTTGTCCAGGCTGCCAGCCCCGGTTCCATCCCTGTCCGCAGTGAACTGCGGGCGGCCCGAGGCGGATTTTAACTCGGTGGTGCACGGGAACGACTGGTGGGTGGGCTCCGTGGTGCGCTACAGCTGCCGGCCCGGCTTCCTGCTGCTGGGGGAGCCCGCCAGCGCCTGCCAGTCCGACGGCCGCTGGACCCCCAAGCCCTCCTGCCTCCGTGAGTACCGCGGCTGCCGCGCTGAGCGCTCGCCAGCAGCGCTGCACGCACGTCCCCAGGGGCGAGCACGTCCCCCAGGTGAGCAGCCCGCGATGGGCTCTGCCCCTGCAGGGATCTGCCTGCGGGGCCGCATCGAGATCAGCGAGCGGGACATCACCGGCAAGTGCTCCTCGTCCTGCGGCAGCCAGGCGCACCTGGGAGCCTTCCTCAACCGCGGCTGCATCAAGATCTCGGCCTGTGTCACCAAGCTGTCGGGCTGGGCCCGCTGGTTCCAGCGCTGTGACATCTGCGAGTGCGACTGCCACGTGCCCTGCGGTGAGTCCTGGCGGTGGCACTGCCCAGCTGTGGCTCCCTGGTCTGTGGGGAAGGTTGGCACTGGGAGATGAGGGCTGCAAACAGCTTAAAATCTGCTGTCTTTGCTCTCCTCAGGTTCCTCCACGTAGAGCTGGGCCACCCGGGGCTGTGGCCACTGGCCCTGTGCTGAGGGAGGCTTCCACCCTGGGTTCTGCTTCCCTTCACCACATGTCTCCATTGCTGTGCTCCTTCCATAAGCTCTGCCTGTCCCGAGGCTGCCATCTGCGAGGCAAAGAGATACTCTGGACTCACTCCTGCAGGGCTGGCTCATCCCAGGACTCTCCAGAGGCAAGGGATGCTCTGGGAGCAGCAGCTGCTGGGATCTGCGTGTGTTTCCTGCAGCTGGACTTGGGGACAGCGGTGCCAGCACCCATTTGCCTGGCTGCTTCCCCGAGGAGGCCCAGACCCCCTTCTAGGGCAGAGGCAGCACCTGTGCCTGTTGCAAAATACCTGTCCCTCAGTGCTGCAGGTTGGGATTTCTCCCTCTCGGGTAATTCCAGGCCCTGAATGAGAGGTGGAGCTGCCCTCTGAGCTTGCTGAGGCCATCAGGAGTGTGGCATGTGCCTCCTGTCCCCATGCCACGGGCAGAGCAGCCTGGCCAGGGCTGCAGGGCTCAGCATTGCTGAGGAATCCAGTGGGTCAAACTGCCCTGAGCCTCCCTGGGAGTGCAGAGTGGGGAAAGGTCTTGTCTCCCACGTGGAAAATCTTTCCCTTGGGCTGTTCCACATGCTGGCTGCTGGTCCTGCTCCTTCCAGGGGGTCTGTGGTCTGCTCTGAGAGCCCCTTTCCCCAGGGGCTTCTCCTCCCAGCATTTTGAGGCTACAAAGAGAGAGATTTGGCTCCAGCCAGGAACAGCTTTGTGCCCCTTGAGGACGTCTCTGGCTCCTGATGAAGCAGCGTTATTCCCCAGGGAAGGAGAAGGTCTGGAGCACGTGTGGTGGCATTGCTGAGGGCGCTGCAGGACCAGCCACGGGTAATTAAAAGTATATTTGCAGGGAATCACACAGGTTTTCCTGTCATGCAAAGAGGTTCTGCTGCCTGCTCTGTCCCTGGGGCCCTGAACACCGATGACAGAACCAGGACAGGCTCTCTCTGCCGCTGTCCTGAGCGAGTGGGGACAGTGCCACTGTCCTGATGGGGACACAGCTGTGGACAAGGCCACTTCAGGAGGGTCCCAGCTGGGGATTAGAGGGATGTGAATGGGCCCCATCTCTGCTTCCTTCCACCTTGAACTGACTCCACAGCAGCTGCTGGTTGCTGCATGGCCACCAGCTTGGGCCCAGCTGAGCAGAAAGGGGTTTAACAGCAACGGAGTCATTCCCAGGACATCCTTCTGCCCCCCTCTAGGGAGGAAGGGCTGTGTGGCGCTGCACAGAGCGGGCCTGGGCTGGGACCTGCTCACGGGACTGCCCCAGGGAGGGGAGGCAGCTGGATGCAGGGAGAGCTGGGTGAGTCCCACGTGCCTTTTGCTCCATGACAAGATGACTTAAGACCTCCATGAGGAGCTTGGCTCCATGGATAACTCCCCTGGCCCAGCCCCATGGTCTCCCCTGCCTGGATCCTGCCCTGAGCTCTGTCCCAGCCCTAAGCTGGTGAGGGGTGGGGAAAGCTCTCCTTGGCTCAACAGATGGTTTTTTAATTAATACTCTTGCTGGTGCCACTCATTTCCATATGTCTTTCGTGTTTAAGTGCTGTGGTGGGTGAGAGGTGTGAGTAACAGCGAGGAGGGAGCCAGGCGTGATGCTGGGGGGGTGGAGGTGCAGCGGGATCCAGGTCCTGCAGGATGAGCTGCAGCGGGGAGGGTGTGCTGGGCATAAAGCCCTGGAGGGACACCCCCTAGCACGACCCTTTGTGACCAGCTGTCACCCCACTGGCTGTCCCAAGCCATCGCAGCCCTGGTTTCACCCCATGCCCATGTTGGGGTGTCTGGACAGGGGTCTGTGCAGGGCTGAGCGGGGCACGAGTGGGTTTAGAGTGTGTGGGGCCCCCTCAGGGGGGTTTGGGCTGAGGGGGCAGCGGGGGGAGATGTGGGGGCTGTGTCCCAGGTGCGAGCGGGAGCCGGCGCTGGGGTGCAGGGGGGTGCAGAGGCAGGGCTGGCAAACCCCAGGCGTGTGCTCGGGGATGCTCAGGGCCTGCTGGCAGGCAGCGGGAGGAAATAGGGCCGGTCCCTTTAAGAGGATTTTTCGCTGCCTGGCAGCGCTGCCCGCCCGGGCAGCCCATCCATCCATCCATCCTGCCGCCCATCCCGCTCCCCGCCCGGCAGCACCGGCCGCGGGGCTGGCGGAGAGGGGCACCCCCGAGCAGCCGGGCCTGGGGGGCCGCTGCTGGCCACTGCGGGGCCGCTGCTAGCCACTGCGGGGCTTCTGCTAGCCACTGCGGGGCTGGGGCCGGAGCGCCCCCCGCCCGCCCTGCCCACCCAGCCCCGCGGAGGGATGGGGAGGAGACCCGGGCCGGGCACCCGCGGGGGCAGCGCCCAGCCCGGCTCCCGCCGCTGAGCACCGGAGCCGCGCCGAACCGAGCCGAACCGAGCCGGCCCCCGCCCGGCCGGGCCCCCCGGGCATCGCCCCTTTGTCTGCGGAGGAGGCGAGGCGGGGGCGCTGCGGGAGCGGAGCCGCCGCCCCGCACCCTGCCAGGTGAGGCTGCGGGAGAGCCGGGACCCGGGCCGGGGCCGGGCGGGGGGGGGGCTGGGGATGGAGGGGGCCGGCGGGGAGCAGGGATGAAGGAAGAGCATCCTCGGCAAAGCCTTCCCGTCCCCACCCCGCGCCTCGGGGCTGGGCTAAGCCGCGGAGAGCCGCTTGCGGGATTTAGCGCTCCGTGAACGCCCAGCCGGAGGAGTCAAGGTGAGCCCGAGGGCGCTTCGAGCCCGCTGCCCCCCACCACCACCCCCGAGCCCCCCGTTGCTGCACCCCGCGGATGCTGAGAGGGGACCCGCGGGCTGGGAACCCCCACCCCTCCTTCCCACCCCTCCTTCCCCGGGGCTGGGCTGGCTTCCTTCCAGCACTGAGCGGGATCTGCCTGCAGCAGGGAGTGGGCTGGGGGATCTCCCGCAGCTCCCGGCATCCGGCCGCCCCTCGCAGGGGCCGTGGTTGTGCGCGGCATCCGCAGCGAGCCACTGCCCGCAGCCCCAGCTGAATGTAGGTTAGCGAGGCAGTGAGACCCCGGACTGGGAGGCGAGATGGGTGCAGGGCACAGCCCGCTCAGGCACAGCCCGAGCTCCTTTTCCTGCTGCCGGGGGGATCCCCGATCTCCTCCCAGCCTCTGAGAGCGGGGTGAGCGTGCTCCCCGCCCTGCTCGGCTCAGCATCCCCCGGCGCCGCAGAGTCCCCAAGCCGAGCGGAGACACGAGGAGCTCGGCCGGGCTGCAGCCGCCGTGAGAGCGCTGCAGGCAGGAGAGGGCTGGGGCAGGTGTGTCAGCGTCATGGCCCCAGTTAAGGGCTGGCCTGGCCTCCGAGGCTGTGCTGTAAGAGCCCGGAAGGTGAAACGATGAGGCAAGGAAGGCAGAGAAGGAATGGCACCGGCAGGGCCCCCTCCCTGTTCTGTTAAGGCTCTCCCAGCAAGCCCAGGGGGACCCCAGGCACCAGCTGAGGGTCTGATCTATCCCGGACTGCTCTGGCCCGGGAGCACGGCGTGCTTTGTCCACGAAACCAGCTGGAATAATCTGCTTGCTTCAGATTTCATACCTGTGTTCCCTGAGGCCAGGGTGGGCAGGGCTGGTTCCTGGTGAGTCCTTGGGGACATCCAGGCACAGGGCAGAACATCAGCTCTGCCACCTCCCATCCTGCACCCACCGTGACAAATGGGATCGGGGCAGGGACCCCAGCAGCCCCAGGGCCGGGGGAGCTGAGCAGCCCTGCCAGCTCTGCTGCCGGAGCTGGACCAAGCTGCAGGAAGTGCATGAATTATTGACTGTGGAGCTGCACAAAATCCTGCTGTTCCTCGCCCTGAGCCCCTCGGTGCAGGCTCGGCATCCCTGGCCGGCTCCATCGTTCCAGCCAGATGTGGGTGCTGGCCCCAGCTGGGCGGAGGGGGCAGCGAGGCCTGGAGCCAGCGGGAGAAGGAGAGACAGGACTCGCTGTGGGCTGGTCCCTGCAGTGCCTGGAAGAGGGAGCCCGCTGTGAGCCGATCCCTGTGCGCTCCCCACAGAGCAGCAGGATGGCGGAGAAGGGCATGGATCCCGCGTGCGTCTCCATCGCCCTGGAGGACACGGTGTGCCACGCCAGCCCTCCGGACGCCCCGCTGCTCACCACCCACTTAAAGAAGGTGGAGAACCACATCACAGAGGCCCAGAGGTTCTCCCACCTCCCGAAGCGCTCGGCTGTCAACATCGAGTTCATCGACCTGTCCTACTCCGTGCGGGAGGGATCCTGGTGGAGGAAGAGAGGTAGGAGCTGGCGGGTGGGGAAGGGCAGGGAGGGGAGGGGACCTGCAGGGCTCTCACACCCGTTCTCGTTCCCGTTCTGCATGCCATGATCTCACCCTGGTCTGTCCGAGTGCCAGGGGCTCTTTGTGGCCGCTTGTTTGTTCTGGGTGCCCGCGGGAGGAGGGGGAAGGCTCTTGTCCCGCAGCAGTTGCTGCGTGCCTGCGTGTGCTGTGCAATGCCGGGCGAAGGCCGAGCGCATTCCAGGGAAACCTCTGGCCAGGGCAGCTATCCTGGGGCAGCCAGGAGGGATGGGATGGGATGGGATGGGACGGGACGGGATGGGATGGGATGGGATGGGATGGGATGGGATGGGATGGGATGGGATGGGATGGGTTTCCCCAGCACTGCTGTTTTGGGGTATGATGGCTGTGTGGGATGCAGCAGGAGACCTCAGGGCTGCCCCAGCTCAGAGCCTGGCGAGGAGCAGGTGTGGTTTGGGGGGGATTTCCTCTCCCTGTGCAGCCGAGGCCCTGGCTCCCCTCCCTGTGTACGACTCTGGCCGAGAGCTCAGGGAGGGGAGAGGGGAGGCAGATGGTGGCTGGTGGGTGGTAGTCCGCTTTAATTAGCGCTCTCAGTTAATGGGATGCCAATCAGGCAGCCCGATAAGATGGAGGGTGAGCTGATCTGCAGAAGCCGAAGGCAGGCAGGGACGAGCAGGGACCGAGGTCACAGGGCTGCCCGGTGAGGGGCCCTGCCAGCCAGGAGCGCCGGACGGAGCTCTGCCCCTGTCCCCGGGCTGTGCAGCTCGGGAAACCGAGGCACTGAGACACGGTGGGAGCAGCCCCGACATCTGCCGGGATGGTGCCTCCCTGTTTACCCGGGATGCTGAGGAGGCATCCCAGGAGGATCCATGGCACAGCCGCGGGTTCGCCAGGGCACATTGTGCTGTAGCCCCCAGGAGGGAACCGGCTGCTTGCCAGCGGGCCAATGCCCTGCAGCGAGGGAGGGGAAAAGGCTCGGGCAGCTAGACCAGGTGGGAGCAAGCGAGGGGTCCGGGGGTCGCGGGGATGGCGCTGGGAGAGGCGCTTTTTTTCCCCCGTTCAGGCAGAGCTGGCGGAGCGGGCGGGGGCTCGCGGTGGCTCTGGCCACAGCCCCCGGCCCCGGCTGGCCCGCCGTGCTGAGGCAGGAGGTTACTGGCAGTCAATGAACGTGAGTAACCGCTGCGCAAGCTGCAGTGGCGCCGACGTGAGCAGCATGCGCGGTGCGGAGCCGTGCGCGCTGCCGGGGGGGCTGCCGGCCCCGCTCGCCCCGGCCACCCTGCGCAGCCCCCCGCCCTCCCCTGGCCGCCCCTCCGCCCGCGGGACCCCCTCCTGCTGCAGCGTTCCTGACCCCGAGGGGTGCAGAGGAGGAGCGGGGGGCTGGCGGTGCTGGATGACCTTCCCTGGGGATGGACAAGTCAGAGGGGTCCCCAGGGAGGTGGGACTGTGAGTGGTCTGTCCCTGGGGTTGCCCCAGCTTGGATTTGTCGCCCTTGCCCCACACCAGCTGTCCCCGTGGGGCACAGAGGGGGTACATTTCCATGAGAGGGATGCTCAGGCTCGTGGTGTTATCGCCCCGATGCCATTGCTGTCCAGCCAGGGCTCCATTTCAGGGGCAGCTCCTGAGAGCCTGAGGCTGTGCTTGTTCCTTGCTCCCGACACATCGTGTTCCTTCTGCCAGAAAATGCTAATCAGCCGCGTTTAGAGCAGAGATAATTCCAGGTCTGATTAGCAGTGGCTGCTGCCGGGTGCCACAGCGTGAATGCCAATGAAGGCAGCAGCCGGATTGGGAACTCTGCCTGCCCCGTGCTGCCCTGCTCCTCGCTGGCCCTGTCCCCTGGCCTTAGGGATCAGCATCTGAAGACATGCCCAGGACCAGTGTCACAGCCTGGTAATCTTCCTTGGCAGCTCTGTGCCCTGACCTGGGGATTTCCCTGGTCTTTGCTGTGATCCAGGTCAGGAGCTTCTTCGGCACTGGGAATCAGTGGGATCAGCGAAGGACCAGGGACAGGGATCATGCTGGAGGTGGCAGCTGCTGTGGCTATAGCCCTGGGGGTGCTGATGGAGACACCTCCAGGCACGGCACATGGAGGCCCTGAGGTGGCCCAGGTGCTGGGGTGGCATCGCAGTCCCCATAGCACGGCTGCCCTGGGAAGCCAAACCCCTGCTGCTCTCTCCCTCCAGGGTACAAGACTCTCCTCAAATGCCTGTCAGGGAAGTTCTGCCAGCGGGAGCTCATTGGGATCATGGGCCCCTCGGGAGCCGGGAAATCCACGCTGATGAACATCCTGGCTGGCTACAGGTGAGGCTGGGGGCAGCCTGCGGGGCTGGGGGTGCAGGGCTGTGCTGCATTCCCTCACACCTCCTTCCTGCAGGGAGACTGGGATGAAGGGGCAGATCCTGGTGAACGGGCGGCCGCGGGACCTGCGCACCTTCCGCAAGATGTCCTGCTACATCATGCAGGATGACATGCTGCTGCCACACCTCACCGTGCTCGAGGCCATGATGGTGAGCTCTGGGGTCATCCTGTGGGCTGTCTCCTTGTGGGCACTTGAGCCCACACTGACATCAGGCATTTCCAAGGGCTCTGGGACACGGGAACAAAATCCTGCTGTCCTTGCTGCCTTTGTCCTGAGCCACTGCTCCTGGGCGGGCAGGGATGGAGCCGTGGTGCAGCCGGTTCTGTTCCTGACACCTGACAGTTGTGTCTCCCTGGCCATCCTCTGCCTGCAGGTGTCTGCTAACCTGAAGCTGAATGAGAAGCAGGAGGTGAAGAAGGAGCTGGTGAGTGCTGAGGAGGGTGGGCCCAGACCCCCTCATCTCCCCCCAAGACAGGGCTGAGGGGAGCAGGGGATGGCAAGGAACTCCTGGCGAAGGGAGGTGGATGAAAGTCCATGAAAACCCTTGGCTGTCTCACAGGTGAACGAGATCCTGACGGCCCTGGGGCTGCTGGAGTGCTCGTACACCCGCACCAGCTCCCTGTCGGGGGGCCAGCGCAAGCGCCTGGCCATCGCCCTGGAGCTGGTCAACAACCCGCCCGTCATGTTCTTCGATGAGCCCACCAGGTGAGGCCACAGGGGCTCCCAGCGCTGCCCGCCCAGCTGGGCTGCCCGGCTGGCATGGCCAGAACCCTCCGGTGCCCACCTGAGTGTGGGATGGGACTGTGCCCCCTGGGGCTGGTGCTCTTCTGCATCAATCTGTGGGGAGGGTGCCCACAAGGAGAGGCAAGCAGGGGCATCTTTGGGATGTTCTTCTCCCCCTCTCAACTCTCCCCTTCTCTCTCTGCTGTCTCTCTCTCCTCCTCCCCACGCTGCGTGGCCACAGCGGCCTGGACAGTGCCTCCTGCTTCCAGGTGGTGTCCCTGATGCGGTCCCTGGCTCAGGGTGGGCGCACCATCATCTGCACCATCCACCAGCCCAGCGCCAAGCTCTTCGAGATGTTCGACAAGGTTTGGGCTGGGATGGGGTCCCTCTGGCCCCAAGGCCCAGGAGAGGGGCCATGGGAGGGGTGGGCTGCAGGCATTTGATCTGGGGCTTGTGTGGCTGGGGTCTGGCAAGCGTGGCCTGTGTCACCCTGGCACAGGGAGGTGGGCAGGAGCAGGGGGCAGTGCCCTGGCTGCCCTGCACCTGCCACATCCCAACTTTCTCTTGCAGCTCTACATCCTGAGCCAGGGCCAGTGCATCTTCAAGGGTGTCGTGACCAACCTCATCCCCTACCTGAAGGGTCTTGGCCTCCACTGCCCCACATACCACAACCCCGCTGACTTCAGTGAGTGTCCCTATCCCAGCAGAGGGTGGCGAGCTCCAAACCCAGTGCCCAAGCCCTGGCAGCTGCCCAGGTCACCCCCAGGTTGCCCAAGGGCGATGCCTGTGCCCTTCCTGTTAGGTGCTGGCTGGCTCAGCACCTCTCAGGGGTCCTGTCCTCCTCCACAGTCATCGAGGTGGCCTCAGGAGAGTATGGGGACCTCAACCCCGTCCTGTTCCGTGCTGTCCAGAACGGGATGTGCACCATGGCTGAGAAGAAGAGCAGCCCTGACAAGGCAGATTCATCGTGCCCAACCTGTGGGACGGTGAGTGGGGGGTCAGAGGAGCCTCCTGTGCCAGCAGGGACCCTGTGGTGTGACCCTGAGCCATGTCCCTGTGCTCTTGCAGGATGTGGATCACATTGAGAGCCACACATTTGCCACCAGCACCTCAACTCAGTTCTGCATCCTCTTCAAGAGAACCTTCATCTGCATCCTAAGGGACACGGTGAGGGCAGGGGAGGCTGGGCCGGGGCTTGAGGCTGGGCTCTGTTGGGGGCTGGCAGAGACAAGGAGTTAAATGGGCTGTCTGCTGCTCCCTTGGGATGTTTTTGGGGTGCAGCCCCACCTTGTTGAGCCCCCCTGTGCCTGCAGGTGCTGACCCACCTGCGCTTCATGTCCCACATCTGCATCGGGGTGCTCATCGGGCTGCTCTACCTGCACATCGGCAACGACGCGGGCAAGGTCTTCAACAACACCGGCTTCCTCTTCTTCTCCATGCTCTTCCTCATGTTCGCCGCCCTCATGCCCACCATCCTCACCTGTAAGGAGCTCCTTGCCCCAAAATCCCTTCGCTGCTCCCGGATGTTGGGGTGCTCCGGCTGTGTGGCCGTGTGTGTGTGCTGGGCAGGGTGTGGGCAGCCAGAGGGATTGGGCAGAAGGGGGAAAATGAGAAAGAAGAGGAAAAAAATTAAAGAAGAGGGGAAAAACTTGTGTTTGCCTGTGCTGCAGCTTTGCCCTTCGTTTGGCTATAATATCCTCGTTGGCTCAAAGCAGGTTTGGGTTTGGTTTCAATTTATTTTTTTTCTGAGAATCCGTGTTTTCTGCTTCACCTCTTTTCTTAAAAAGCCCCACCCAAGCTGACTTTTCCATGAGGAAATTTCCCATATCAGGCACTGATTTTTTTTCCCCGATGAAGGTTTGAGCACCCTCTCATGCTGCAGGCAGGGGGTTACCTGGTGCATCTCCCCTGCCTGCACCAGGGAAGGTGGGAGAGGGGCTGGAGCACCCCAGGGCAGGGAATTGCTGGCTGCTCACTCCCTGTGTCCCTGCAGTCCCCCAGGAGATGACCGTATTCCTGAGGGAGCACCTGAACTACTGGTACAGCCTCAAAGCCTATTACCTGGCAAAGACCATGGCAGATGTGCCCTTCCAGGTGAGCTTTCCGTGGATTTAACCACCACCCTGATGCTGAGGTGCCTCCCTTGGCACAGCCAATTCCTCCCCAGTGCCCCAGGCTGGCCATGGAGGGGTCCCTGCCTCCCCCAGGAGGCTCTGTGGGGTGAGGATGGCCGTGGGTGCAGCAGGGCGGTGTCTCTGTCCCCGTGCAGGTGATCTGCCCCATCGCCTACTGCAGCATCGTGTACTGGATGACGGGCCAGCCCCCCGAGGCCACGCGCTTCCTGCTCTTCTCCGCCCTGGCCACCGCCACGGCCCTGGTGGCCCAGTCCCTCGGGCTTCTCATTGGAGCTGCTTCCACTTCCCTGCAGGTCAGACGGGGCTTTGCCTGCTCCATGGAGAGTTGCAAGAGGTCCCATGACAATTTGGGGTGGAGGGAAGTGCTGCCCACGGCTAGTGCAGCTGTGGGCAGGGGCGTGACCCCCAGTGGCCTCTACTCCCCAGGTGGCCACCTTTGTGGGACCCGTCACTGCCATCCCCGTGCTGCTCTTCTCGGGCTTCTTCGTCAGCTTCAAGACCATCCCCACCTACCTGCAGTGGAGCTCCTACGTCTCCTATGTCAGGTGGGCCCCCAGCTACGGCCAGAGCTCCCTGTCCTGGGCTCCCCTGGGGCCCCTGGTGACCCTCAGGTGTGCTCTGCCCTAGGTATGGCTTCGAGGGGGTCATCCTCACCATCTACGCCATGGAGCGCGAGGACCTGGAGTGCCTCGAGGACTTCTGCCCTTTCCAAAAGCCCATCAAGATCCTGCAGGAGCTGGATGTGGAGGAGGCCAAGCTCTACCTGGACTTCCTCATCCTGGGCATCTTTTTCGTCATCCTGCGGCTCCTGGCTTACCTGGTCCTCAGGTACAAGGTCAAATCTGAGAGATAAAGGGGCCGTGGGGTCCCAGTGCCACTCCCGGGCCTGGCCTGCTGTGAGAGATGTTCTGCAGACGGACACGGTGCTCCTGCAGGTCCCGGACCGTGGCGGAGGCTTTGGGAAGTGCCAGCCAGGCCTGGCTCAGTCGAGAAGGGTTTTGAGACATCTCGGAACTGTTTTAACCTTTCCACACACTCTTCATTGCAAAACGTTTTGTACAGCCCGGGCATGTGCCGCCCTCCCCCCCAGGACTGATGGCCCCGCGGAGCTTGGGTCCCCTCTTGTCATCCCTGCCTGGCGCTGCCCTGGGGACACCAGGGACAGTCCTGCGGAGGTGATTTCTGCCGAGCACGGCTGGGAGGAGCCTGCTCCGTGCAGGGGGAGCAGCGGGCTGGGGCTGGGCTGGGAGGAGGGAGCTGCAGAGTTGGAAGAGCAGCTCGTGGCCCCGTTCCTCGTCCCGGCCAGCAGCGCGTGAGTCAGAGCTGAGAAGAGCCCAAAGATGCCATAGGTGAAGTTGCACAAGGCTTTAGTGTTTCCTGTCGCCGTAGCCACAGAGATTGCTGCATCCCCCTTTCCTTTCTGTGCAAATCCTCCTCCTTTTTTTCCCCTTTTTTCTTTTTTCCTTCCCCCCCCCCCCCCCCCCCCCCCCCCCCAAACCCTACTGCATCCCAGTCTTCATGGAGGGGAAAGGGAGCCAGCGGGCAGAGATGGACTTGGGGCTCTGTCTCAGACTCCTGCTGGGATGCCATCCTCAGAGACAGGGTCTTCAAACCAGGGTCTGCGGGAACAGGACAGTGTTCACAGACCTTAGGGAGTCTCACGCTCAGTCCCTGTTGTCTTTGGGGTCGGAGAAAGAGGGTCTGAACCAAACCAACCAACGTGGAGGGAAGTGACTGGTCCCTTCAAGTGCTTGCATGGAGCAAGGAGGATTTAGGTTCCCACACCCTGCCAGTTCCAGGAGGCTGAAAAACAGGGCTGGGCTCGGCTGTGTCATCACAGGAGCCTCTGCTGCAGGAGGAGAGCTGGCCCTGAGCCCTTCCCACAACCTCCCTTCCCCCGGCACCACTGGGGCTGTCTCAACAGGACAGGGAGGACGCGCCTCGCTCAGCACCGACTGTGCAAGGAGGGGATGCCAGGGACACCCGGCCTGTCACAGTGCCAACCTCCCAGGGTGACACTGTGCAGAAGGGGGTCCCAGCAGTGCTGAACTGGAAACCAGGTGAGATCCCAGCGTGGTTTGTTTGCAGCGGGCAATCCGGACACTGGGAAGGCCTTTGCACTTTGTGACTGGTACCGCTAAAAGATCCCTTTTGGCACACGGCTCTGGTGGCTCCTCCAAAGTCGCACACCTTGCGGAGGAAAGGCAGTTCGGCACCTTGCTGGCTCTCCAGAGGAACTGAGCTGAGCCCAGGGCTGGTGGGGCACCTGCACAAGCTGCTGTGCTGGGAACACAGCACCCTGCTCACCTGCACAGCACAGGCTCCGTGGGTGCGCTGGCACTGCTGGCACCGGGCTGCACTTGTCACCCACAGGTTTTTGGTGAGCACAGACGTGGGGGAGGCAGCCCTGCGCCACCCTGGCAGGCTGGCCCTGGTTCAGGTCAGCCTGAGGGGTGCTGCTCCTGGCACTCTGAGCAGCCAGGGACTGCAGGGCAAATGCCAGATTCCAGCAGAGTCCTGGAGACTGATCTTTGGTTTTGCTGGCTCCGGTTGGGGCTGCACAGCAGAGTCTGGCTGGCCTGACACTGATGCTGGGCACTCAGCAAAGCCGAGTTTCCCCTGCCTGGAGGGCATCGAGGAATGTTTGGCCATGGGGCTCTCCTGCACAGAGGGTCTGGAAGCAGGACACACCCTGCTGCCCTTTCTGTGCAGAGCATTGGGCTTTTCCCCAGGGACTATTGTCTGACTTTGCACCATCCCTGACAAAATTCCCCTCTGCTCCTGGATCTTCCTTCAGTGCCGTGCTCTGCAGTGGAGCTGTGGCAGCTGGAGGGCTGCAGGGTCCTGGGCACAGTGCTGCCAACCACAGCCACAGGGGCACGGAGGAGTGGGGGACAGTCCCTGTGTCTGCTCTGTCACGAGGTGCATGGATGGGCAGGGAGCCGGGGGATGGTGGGGCTGTCACCCTTCTCCATCTCCTTGTCCCTGGAGCTGATGGGACTGATGTCCTGCTTCTGTTCTGCTCTTGGGCTGGCACTAGTTAAGCCTGGCCCAGCACAGAGCATGCTCTGCTGGGCTGAGGCTCTTCCCTGGATGGATCCCGAGGTGCAGGAGGTGTCAGCGGGGCAGCTTTGCACAGCTCCTGCGTCCTCCCTGGCATTTGGGGCTCTCGTGGTGGGTCCTGCCTTCTGCACCCTGGAGGCACGGCCGTCCCCAGCGCTGTGTTCTGCACCCAGCACACCTGGACACCCCTGTGCCATCACAGCCAGGGCCACCACCACTGCCAGGAGGACCAGGACAAGACAGACTAGTGTGTGGAGCAAAGGCTGCTACCAGCAGGCACCAGTGACTGCCACTGCCCGTGTCCCCCATGCACAGGGAAGGCTTTGTTGACCAGGGCTCCCACTGCTGGGCCCAGCCTGTCTGGGATGGGGCAGCTGGCAGCACCCCTGGGATGTCCAGGAGGGCTCAGCACAGCCTGTGCCTCCTGCACCGGTGCATTGCAGTGTCCCAGCTGACCAGGTACGTGGCCACTGCGGGGCAGAGGGCCAGGACAAGCCCTGGAGCTGCAGGATGGCTGTCCTCGATCTGGGCAAGGGCTCTGGGGGGTGGGGGTGATGGGGCAGGCCCCTCGTCCCCGGAGCAGCAGGACACAGGTGAATGTGTTGGTACAGAGGGGCTGCGATGAGTGAGGGATGTGGCACAGGGCAAAGGCACCTTCGGTACTGCCTGAGGAAGTGAGCTGAGGTGCCACTGTCCTTTCCCTCTCCTCAAGGACAGTCCCTGAGGTGGTGGAAGGTGCAGGGAAATGCAAAAGGAAGAAGCGAGTTTGCACTGAGCCCCCAGGCCGGCGTGGCTGGGCTGGGCTGGGCTGGGCTGGGCTGGGCTGGGCTGGGCTGGGCTGAGCAGCTGGGGGTTATTGTCCCTCTGCTGCCGGGATGGTCCCTGCCCTGCAGGAGCAGGTTGTCTCTGCCCTGGCATGGCAGAGGGATAGGGTGCAGCTGTCCTGCTCCCGGGGCCCCTTAGGGAAGCAGCAAGGATGCACTTTATCAGGGCAGGGAAGCAGAGCACCCAGGGTGCTTCTGGCTGCAGGAATCCCACGAGAGAACGCAGCTGGATAATCACTAGGAGCGTGATGGAGGAGAGCAGGCTTCTTCCCCCACACCTCCTCTCCTCTCCTGTCCCTGCCTTCCCTTGTGATGCACTTTGCGTGGATGAGGGTGGGGTTCAAGCTGTGGCCCTGGCTCCCTGGGAACACCGGTCAAGCCTCAACCCACCACAAACTGCTTCAGCCCCTTCGGCCCACGGCTGTATCAGGTTCTGCCTCTCACCGGTGCTGGGATGGCAGGCAGGCAGGCAGGGGTATGGCCACTCACCTCCATGCATGTCCAGGCCACCTTTGTCACACGCAAAAGAAGAGCAAATGCTTCATCACCTGGCTGGGGGTTGCTGGAGGGGAGACTGGGCTAGAACAGGGAGGGGATGGGGCTTCTCCCAGGGTTTTACCCCTCCCCCAAATCAGGCAATAAAACAGTGTTTCCTTCTCACTGTGTGGACACCATTTGTCCTGTCCCTCTGCCACGGGCAGCCTGGGATCTCTGTGTGTGTCCCTGCCACGCTGGACCCTGAGCTTTTCCAGCCTTCACCATGTCCACAGGTGCAGAGGAGGCTGGACAGTGCGGGGTACGTGTGATCCCGGGGGCAACCATGCAGAGAAGTGCAGCCATTGAAACTCACATTTCCACAAGACACAGGCGTGAGCTGCTTTCTCCCTGGGACAGCTTGCCAAAATAAATGCAGGTAACAGCTCAAAGGCCGGGGGAGTCTGCTGGCACAGCTCTGTTGTGGCAGCTGGTCAGGTGGCATTTGCCCAGGTCCTTCTGCCTTGCTGGGAGGGGGCTGCGAAGTGGGACCAGGGCACTGCTGCCCACAGCTGCAGCCTGGCAGGAACCAGGCAGGGTGGAGGTGAGGCCCTGGGCTCTCCAGGCTGGGCTGCACACGCAGGTAAGTGCCCCGCAGGGACGGGGTGCCAGGTCCCAGCTTGCTGCTGGCACTCACCAGTGCCCAGAGGGTCCCGGGAGCTGTAGGGCAGGAGGAGATGTTGCGGTTTGTGTCGGTGTTTCCGAGATGCCAGCTGTACTTGTTGGATTTCACACATCAATAAAACTTATATTTATAGTGTACTGCCTGGATGTCTCCCTTTGCTGAGAGCCTCGAGGGCACACGTGTGGGGGGGGGGGGGGGGGGGGTGTTGTCAAGGGATTTGGGATGCAAATACGGCCTGGCAGCCTTACCCAGGTGTGACCCCTCAGTCCCAGCACCCCTGGATGGGCTGGCACTTCCCGGGAGAGCAGCCAGGGACTGAGAAGAGTGCATGTGGCCCCACTGACACAGCTGTGCCTTGCTGGGCGGCCAGAGCAGATCTGCCAGCAGCGAGAGGCAGGTACAGGTGTGCGTGTTTGTGTGTGCATCACGTGTGTCAAACTGGCACAACCGGGCGTGCTGGGCTGCCCTGCCGGCAGAGCCTCCCCCAGCTCCTTTTCCCGGTGGGGAGGGATTCTCGGCAGAGCAGAACTCGTCCTTGCAGGCTGCAGTTGCACAGCCGGGCAGCAGCTGGGGATGCAGAGCCGCCAGATGCGTCCGGAGGACATCCCCGCCTTGCAGCACATCTGGTAAGACCCCCAGGCCCCCAGCCCACCAGTTTGGGCAGGGAGTGCGGATGTTCCTCCCGGCCGCTCTCCCATCCTGCTCGGGGAGCTGGCAGGCGCCGGGCGTGGGGCGGGACAGGGCAGGAAGGCGTTGCAGGAAATTCAATCTGCGGAACAGCCGCCTCCGCAGCGGAGGCGTGCCCGGGACAGGCATGGCAGGAGGCGGATGGGCAGCTCTGGGCTGTGCTCCGTGAGCACCGGGAGCTCGGCTTTCCCGGCTGGAACCCTGCTGGACGAGGTAACCCCGCTGCTTCCAGCGCCGCCGCCGCTCTCGCCCCGCTCCGTGCCGGCCTCCGTGCCCCGGGCTCCGTGCCCTGGGTGGGCTCCGTGCCCTGGGTGGGCTCCGTGCCCTGGGTGGGCTCCGTGCCCCGGGCTCCGTGCCCCGGCACCGCCACGGCCCCGGCCGTGCGGCGGGGAGGGCACAGGGAGCGAGGGCACGAGTGCCACGGGGGGCCCGAGAGGGTCCCGAAAGGGCTCTGCAGCAGGAGGGCAGCACGGGGCCCTCGGCTCAGCAGAGCGGCTGGGAAGGGGTTGGACACTGGGGATGGGACACAGTGGGGTTTGTTCCTGCAAAGGCAGCGAGGTCGGGACACCCGTGTTCAAGGTCGGCTTCTCTGCCCCTGTGCCTCAGTTTCGCCATGTGGATAACATAAAAAGGGACTGTAAACAGCGTGGCTTGTGGAGGGTGTGAGCAAGCTGTCACCCTGCTCGTCCCTTCCTCTCTGATGGGGTTTGCTTGTATCTTTCTTGCCCCGTGCCTCAGTTTCCCAGGATGTTGCGGGCTGTGAGCACCACCCGAGCTCCTGAAGGATCACCCTGGTGAGCCGGGGCAGGAGCCTGAGTCAGCGCCAGCACAGCCGGTTCTGCCAGACCGGACTGCACTGGGGCAGGTAAGGCTGGGCAGAGCTCTGCTGCAGCACAAACCTACAGCCCCCTGTGCTCTGCAGAGCACCCCGGAGCCCCTCACCCACCTCCCCTGTCTTTCAGGTGGAGGATGTCCCGGGCCATGCAGTGCCAGAGCTGCCTGCCCTGGGGCAGCTGGGCACAGCTGCCTCGGTCCCTGGCAGGGAGCAGGGGGACCCGCAGTGTGTCTGTGCGTGCTGCTGCAGTGCCAGGTGAGCTGGGCTCTGTGCCTCTGGCACTCTGTCCTGTCCCCAGGGAAGCCTGTCCCTGTTGGACATCCCTCCCCAGCTGGGCAGGGATGTGGGACACCCCAGCAAGGTGTGAAGCCAGTGGGCTGGGTGAGGTTAGCTGGGCTGGGCTGGGCTGGACAGGGCCATCCCTGACCATGTGCATTCTTCCTCCCCACAGGTCCTGCAGGCAGGTGCTTCCTCAGGAAGATCCTTCGCACAAGCAGCATCTCCCTCCCCAGGTACAGTCAGTGTCACACGGCTGGGGCTCTGCCAGAGCACCTGGGTGGCTGAGCTGGCTGCCTTGGCACCAGGACACTGCTTTGCTTCCACCTAGAAACACACCCAGACCCACCTCCCTGCCTGCTCTGACTCCAGCCCACCTCCTCTGCCTCTCCACGGGTTTTCTGGGAATGCACAGCCCATGGCTTGCTGACCTGCCTTCACCTCCCAGCCGTGCCCCTGCCCTGGCCCTGCGCTCTCCTGTGGTGTGGGGGAAGGAAGGGGTGAGCTGGCTCCTCTCAGCACTTCCCACGGCCTGGTTTGTGACCTGCCCACCCTGCCCCAGGCAGGGTTTGGAGCTGCTCCTCGTGACACTCCCTCCTCTTGCAGGGGCTGTGTTCGCTACCAGGGAGGCTCCCAGCAGAACTCTGCTCAGCCCGGCTCCTCTGGCCATGCCCAGTCCCAGCTGAGGAACGTGGCCTCTTCGGGTGAGTTTGCAGCTCTGTGCGGGAGGGAGGGTCTCACACAGCGGGGTGGGGGCAGCTGCTGTCCTGGGCAGTGTGAGGGTTCCCCATATGGGTGCTGTCCCCTCTCTGCAGTGGCTTGGGGCAGGCAACTTCCCCAGTCCCCTGCCAGGGAGAAGCTCTTGTCAAGTCCAACACCTTCCTCCTTCCAGGCGCCATCAAGAAGCACCAGAAGAGCCTGTCTGCATGGTTCAGCCACCAGCCTAATGAGGAGAGGCAGTTTGGCCCTTCCTTCTCTCTGGATGCCGTCCACGTGGACCCAGTGATCCGGGAGAGCTCCCTGGAGGAGATTCTGAAGCCCTCCCCTGACTTAACCATCCAGAACCAGCTCCAGCAGCCCTCCAGACGGGTTATCAGCCTCCACAACCTCTTTGACGTGGACGCTTGCGGGCGGCAGGTGAAGAACGTGGTGCTCTACGGCACCGTGGGCACGGGCAAGAGCACCCTCATTAAGAAGATGGTGGTGGATTGGTGCCACGGCCGCCTGCCCCGCTTCGAGCTGGTCATCCCCTTCTCCTGCGAGGACCTGTCCCACAGCCATGCCCACATCTCCCTGCGGCGCCTCATCACCAAGAAGTACCAGCACCTCCGGGATGTGGTGCCGGTGCTGGAAGCTTCCAACCTCAAGGTGCTCTTCATCCTCAACGGCCTGGAGTGCCTCAACCTGGACTTCCGCCTGGCTGGCACGGAGCTGTGCTGTGACCCCAACGAGCCCGTGCCTCCCTCTGCCATCGTGGTCAACCTGCTGCGGAAATACCTCCTGCCCGAGGTCAGTGTTGCCCTCCTTTGTGCTGGGATGAGCCCTGAGGCATCACAGGGAGGGCTGTTGTGATAGTTATTTGCAGTCCAGCTTGACTGGGAGCAAGCAGGCAGCCTCCATTCGTGGAGGGACTTGCCAGAGTGGCTTCATGTCACTGGTGGGGTCTTTGGGGAGGCCTGGTAAGGTGATGAAGGCTGTGAACTCCCAGACTCTGTCTATGTCTAGCAGGGAACGGGGAAAGTTCTTCTGTCCCCTCCAGCACCCTTTTTGCACCAGCTTTGTGAACCGCAGCCTGTGGATGGGGTGCTCCTTGTGCACCTCTCCGTGGGCTGTGCCCTGGTGAGCAGCCCCAAACCCATCCACCCCTGTGTCCCCAGGCCAGCATCATCGTCACCACACGCCCATCGGCCGTGCGCCGCATCCCCGGCAAGTACGTGGGACGCTACGCCGAGATCTGCGGCTTCTCCGACACCAACCTGCAGAAGCTCTACTTCCAGATGCGTCTCAGCCAGCCTGGCTGCACCGGAGAGAAAGGCCAGGATTGCAGCTCTGCAGAGCAGGAGAACCTGGTGGAGATGTTGTCGAGGAACTTGGAGCGCCACAACCAAATAACGGCTGCCTGCTTCCTGCCCTCCTACTGCTGGCTGGTGTGCACCACCCTGCACTTCCTCTACTTCACCAGGACGGTCCCTCCCAGCCAGACCCTGACTGGCATCTACACCAGCTTCCTGAGGCTCAACTTTAGCGGGGAGGTGCTGGACAGCACCGACCCCACCCACATCTCCATGATGAAGTATGTGGCCAAGACAGTGGGCAAGCTGGCCTACGAGGGGGTGATGTCCCGCAAGACCTGCTTCTCAGAGGAAGACCTGCAGCAGTGCTTTGAGGTGGAGATGAAGACTGAAAGCGAGCTCAACCTCCTGGAGGTTTTCCGCAGCGATGTCTTCCGCTTCTTCCTCAGCCCGTGTGTGCAGCCAGGCAAGGAGCACACCTTTGTCTTCACCATCCCCGCCATGCAGGAGTACCTGGCAGCCCTGTACGTGGTGCTGGGTGAGAAGAAGACCCTGGCCCAGAGAGTGGGGCAGGAGCTGTCAGAGGTCATCGGGAAGGTGAGCGAAGATGTGGCTGTGGTTGTGAACATCATCTCCAAGGTGCTGCCCCTGCGCTTCCTCCCCGTGCTCTTCAACCTGCTCAAGATCTTCCCTCGCTACTTCTCCCGGGTGAGCGGCAAGGACAAGGATGCCATCGCTCACACCATGGCAGAGGAGCTGTTCAAAGAGGAGGACTACTACAATGATGACGTCTTGGACCAGATCAACTCCAGCATCCTGGGTGTGGAGGGCCCCGTGCGCCACCCCGATGAGGCCCCCGACGATGAGGTCTTCGAGCTCTTTCCCATCTTCATGGGTGGGATCCTGTCCCGCCGCAACCGCGCCATCCTGGAGCAGCTGGGCTGCTCCATCAAGAACCTGGCAGCCTTCGAGATCGCTAAGGCCATGAAGAAGACGGTCATCAGGAAGGGCCGCAAGGGCCTGCCCCCCTCTGAGCTCATGGACTACCTGTTCTTCCTGCACGAGTTCCAGAACGAGCGATTCACGGCTGAGGCCATCCGCTCCCTCCGTGCTGTCAACCTCTCCTCCGTCAAGATGACCCCTCTCAAGTGCTCTGTGCTGGCTTCTGTCATGAGCACCACGTGCCATGAGGTGGAGGAGCTGAAGCTGACCTCCTGCAACCTGGACAGCGGCAGCTTGAGGACCCTCTTCCCTGTCCTGCTGCGATGTAAAGCTCTCCAGTGAGTACCACCTCTTCCTGCCCTTGGGCACTGCTCAAAAATTGGGTTCTTCCTCGCCTCTGCCCATCACGGGGATGCTTTAGGAGCCCAGGTATGGAAAAGCTGAGGATAGGCGTGTTTATCCTCAGTGCAGACCTAGGAACTACAGCTCCCAACATGCAACACTCCTTGAGCAGCCTTTCTAGGGCACTGCGTGCTGGGATTTGCAGTCCCAGCTCACCCTCCCGCAGGAATTTTGGGAAGTTCCCTGCAGCTGGTACAGGCTGGGCAGGCTGCCAGCTGTCCTGGCAGACCCGCGTCCCTACGGGAAGTTCCCTGGCATCCCCGTGTCGTTAGCGCTGTGAGGAGTTTGGTGTCCCAAAGGTGGGAGTCTGGGCTGTGCAGATGTTCCCACAAGCGTTCCAGAATATCTGTGGAGCTGCAGGTCTTCCTGTCGCCCAGGTGGTGGCGAGACGTGCTCAGCACAGATGGATCGGGCTGTGCAGCTGGGCTGTGCCGCACTTCCTTCCTCCAGATGCTCAGGAGGGCTTGATGGAGCCCTGATCCCTCCTCTGACCTTCACCCACCCCCTGAAGACTTCACCATCCCCTTCCTCTTGCCCTGCTCCTGCTGGCACTGGCTCTGCTGGCTCATGCTCCGGTGCGGTGTCACTGTGCTCCCTTTGGCAGAGGAAGCTTGGAGTGGCCTAGTTTGGGGAGCCCAGGGAGGATGGTGATGGGCAAAATGGAGCGGGCAGGGCTGCCAGGCTCACAGGTAACAGCCATTTTGCTCCCGTCACCCCCATGTCTTGCTCTGCACCAGTCTGCAGCTCAACAGCCTGGGCTCCGACGCCTGCAAGGAGATTCGTGACCTGCTCCTGCACGACAAGTGTGTGGTGAGCAGCCTGCGGTGAGTATGGCCCCCGCCCTGCATGACACTGCCACTGCTGCCCACCACGTGCCCCGGCACTCCCTGAGCTCCCGTGTCCACAGGCTGACCAATAACCCCGTGGGCGAGCAGGGCGCTCGCTACCTGGCCGAGGCGCTGGCCGGCAACCGCTCGCTGACCCA
Organism: Corvus hawaiiensis; assembly: GCF_020740725.1. Classification (NCBI taxonomy): domain Eukaryota; kingdom Metazoa; phylum Chordata; class Aves; order Passeriformes; family Corvidae; genus Corvus; species Corvus hawaiiensis. The sequence goes on along the minus strand of NC_063237.1, from coordinate 5,417,565 downwards.
GCTGTCGCTGCTGCACACGGCGCTGGGGGACCCCGGCGCCGAGGCCATCGCCCAGCACCTGGCTGAGAACCAGCACCTGCAGGAGCTCAACCTGGGCTACAACTCCCTGACGGACGCGGCAGCCCTGCGTGTGGTGGAGGTGGCCAAGAGGCACGAGACGCTGGACAAAGTGCAGTGAGTCCACTCTGCCACGTCCCTGCCCTTTTGCCCACACAGCCTCCCTGTCCTGTCTGCCTCTGTTCCTCCCCTCAGCCCTCACTGGTGTCTCCTGCTGCTTTCCCAGCCTCTACTTCAACGACATCAGTGAGGATGGCAAGAGGGCGCTTGACAGCCTGCGCATGGACCGGGATGGCGTCAGGGCTCTGGTTTTCCTCACGGCAGGCACTGATGTCTCCGATTACTGGTCCCACATCCTGAACGTGGTGCAGAGGAACCTGCCGTTCTGGGACCGCGAGCGGGTCCGGCAGCACCTCGCCCTCCTCCTGCAGGACCTGGAGAGCAGCCGCAGCCAGACTGCCAATCCCTGGAGAAAAGCCAAATTCCTGCGAGTCGAGAGCGAGGTCAAGAAAATGCTGGGGAAACTGCAGGATGGGACCCTCTAACCTGCTGCCCATCCACCAGCCAGGGATGGGGCAGTGGAGGGTGCCTAGCAGCACATTCCCTGCGCCCTTACCCACCTAGAGATGCTGAGTGGATGGTGCTGTCAAAGGTGCTGGGTGTGTGGGGCTCAGCCTCCTCTGCAGGCGAGGCTGAAGTGTGGGAATGGGACAGAATCCAGGCCAGGAGCAAATGGGACTTGTTCTTCTGGGCTTGTGGAAACCCAGCCCCTGCACCCCAGCCAGAGCAGTGGCAGGCAGCAGGATTGGGGCTTGTCTGTGAATCTTTTGGGAGCATTAAAGTGCACCACTTTGTTTCCACTGAAGCGCACTAGTGCCAAGACGTGATCTGCTCTTCGGGCCCTTCCTGGGGTGGAATGTGGAGCTGCCCCTCCAGCAGCTGGAGCGGAGGGTTCTGCCCCTTCCCCATCTCACAGGGTGTGCGTGGAGCAGCCCCCCTCTGCTCCAGTGCTGAACCAGTCACTCTTCCCCTCGTGTGTCCCCCTGGAAGCCACCAGGAGCTGTCCACACGCTGGGTGTCCCGGGGTGCTGGTCCCTGCTCCCAGCTCTGACTGGCAGTGCCCTGGGGCTGGGAGGGCAGGGGAGACCTCTGGACTGTTTAACCATTAAACCTGGGGCGTCTTGGAAGAGGCGGGGACACTTCCCTGCCACTTCACCCTGTACCTTGCTCCCTCCTGCAATCCCTGCAGCCATGAAGCAAACAAAAGGTACGTGCCGGGGAATCCTCTGGAGACCCTTCCCCATACACACAGGCCCTGCTGCTGCATGGAGCAAGGCAATGCCAGAGCCCAGGCAGCCCGTGGAAGGGAGCTGGAGGCATGCAGGAAAATGTCTCATTGTGGGGATGCCGGGGAGGAATCCCCTCTCCCTGGGTTTGGGGTGCCTTGTGCCCCAAGAGGTGGGGAGGGGTTTTGTGGGGAGGTGTGTGCCAGGGAAGGTCTCTGTCTCCATCTCCTCGCTCCAGCAGCTCTCTGGGGTCCTGGTGAACCTTCTCACCCCTCACTGAAGAGCCTTGTAAACCCCCAGGACTGAGCTCCATCTGCCTGGCCCTGCTTTTCCCTCACTGGGCTGGGCAGTGAGTGCCCATGGGACCTGAGCAGCAGGTCCTGCTGTTGGGAATGCAGGAGGACGTTGGTGACAGGGCCAAGGAACAACCTGTGCTGAGAGACAGAGGGGCTCGGGGGCTGTGTGGGCTTGGCAGACCTCCTCACCTGGCATGGCAGGCTCAGCCTGCGAGTGGACAAGCCTTGAGTGCTCGAGGGTGTGGGGTCTGCTCCCAGCCCACCACCTCCTGTGCTGACCTCTCCTCTCCCTCTGCAGGGCTCGAGGGAGACAAGATGTCCATCATGTAAGTGCTGATCTCCCCTTGGCCAAGGCCTTCCTGGGGTGCAGGAGAGATGTGGGGAATGGTCCAAGAGGGAGATGCCCTCTGGCTTTCCCCAAGGAAAAGGAGGCACAGGCCCCAGCTAGCCCTTTCTGGGAGGAACAGGCTCCCCAAGGCTGGGGGAGGCAGGGACAAGGCTGTCCTGCACTAAATGTGGCCTCTCCTGCCCTTTATCATTTCAGAAAATTTGAATTTAACCCCAAAGTTGGGATCGACAACCCTGCCTTGACACTGACTGAGGACACGGGTAAATACACACCCTCATCTCCCAGGGCATCCTTCTGTCTGCATGGGGTTGTGGCACCTGGGCACTGCTGGGGTCCTGAGCTCTTTCACACTGGGGGCCTGTGGGAGGTGAACACAGGAGGGATGAGCAGATCTCCAGCCCAGGATGGGGCAGAGAACTCGTGTGAGGATCCCTGCAGGGCCCTGCTCACGGGCTGTGCTCCCACACAGACGGCGAGGGCGTGGGGGAGCCCCGCTTCTACCTCCTGACCAAGGACAACACGGAGACCTTCGGCTTCTGCCTCCACGAGGAGCTGGGCTGCCAGGGCCACGTCATCCGGCAGATCGAGCTGGGGGGGGTGGCCCAGCGCAGGGGGCTGCAGGACGGGGACCGGCTGCTCCAGGTCAATGGCCACTTCGTGGACCACATGGACCACGTCAGGGTAAGCTGGGAGCATCCCATGGGAACGCCTGGATCCCCCCAGCCAGGGGCACAGAGGGTTCATGACCCCTGCTGACCCCAGGGACACCCCATCGGAGGGGAGCACCTGCCCAGGGTTCACAGCCTGGGGCCTTCCAGGTGGTGCAGAAGATCAAGGCCAGTGGGAACCAGGTCCTGCTGGCGGTGCTGGACGGTGACTCCTACGAAGCCGCCAAATCCCTGGGCAGGGACCTGTCCCAGATGCTGCCGGACGACATCCGCCCACGCCTGTGCCACGTCATCAGGGACAAAAGCGGCTTTGGCTTCAGTGTGTCGTGTCCGGAAGGTAAAGCAGGATGCTGGCACCACGAGCCTCCCTGCTGAAGCACCCCACTCACCCCAAAGTGCCCCTTCTGCTCCTCCTGCAGGCACCAAGGGCACCTTCCAGCTGTCGGTGCTGCAGGACGGGCCAGCGGACAGAGCAGGGGTGCCACCAGGCTCCTGGCTGCTGGAGCTCAACGGGGACAGCGTGAAGAGCTACTCCCACACACAGCTCACCAAAAAGGTGCCTGCTCATGGCGTGGAGGGTGAGGGATGGGGCTGAGAATGTCACTGAGCACCCCGTGCTTCCCATCCAGCTTAAGCAGAGCGGCAACAAGGTCACACTGCTGGTGGCATCCAGTGCCGTGGAGGAGTTTTACCGCCTGCGGGGCCTGCGGGTCACGGCTGCCTTGGCAGACACCTCCTGGCTCCCCTTCAAGGTGCGGGAGCTGCACCTGGTGAAGGGCCCTGCTGGCTACGGGTTCCTGCTCAAGGAGGATGCCTGCAGCTCGGGGGGCGTAGGTGAGGGGGCCGAGGGGGGCAGTTTGTACTTGAGCAAGGCACTTGTGAGGGTTGGGAGGAGCCCAGTTGGGACCCTGTCCCCACCTGCACACGGGGGCCAGCAGAGCCAGTTCCTCCCTGCGAGCATCTCCCCCCTCCCTCTGCCCCGCTGTGGCAGGCCAGTTCCTGTGGGATGTGGATGTGGGGCTGCCGGCCGAGCAGGCAGGGATGAAGGAAGGGGACCGTGTGCTGGCGGTGAACGGGGAGAGCATCGAGGGGCTGGACCACGAGCAGACCGTGCACAGGATCCGCGCCCATGAGGACCAGGTGACGCTGCTGGTCATCGACCCTGCTAGTGACGAGTTCTACCACTCGGTAGGTTTTGGGGGCATGGTCCTGCCCTGGCTGGGGAGCCCTGGGGTGGGATGGGGGTCCTCCACAGGGGCTGTGCATCCATCCCTCTTCTGCTCTTCCAGATCGGGCTGTCCCCTCTGCAGTTCTTTGAGGACAGTGACCCTGCCTCGGGCTCCTGCACGCCCTCCCTGCCCTCTTGCAGTGGCTCCCCTGCACTCTGTGATGTTGAGGTGGGACCAAAGGGACCTGTGTCCTGGCTGATGGCTGCTGCCAACAGTATAGAGATCATACAGGTAACTCCTCAGGGCAGTGCTCACAGCCTGGCAGTGCTCTGAGTCCTGCCACCCTCCTATTCTGCCCATCCTAATATTTCCCTGCCACCTGTGGTGGCAGCAGGAGGAGGCTGTGTGGTCCCCTGGCCACGGGGGCCAGGCAGAAAGACCCCTCCAACCTGTGTCCCCACAGAGCCAGCGCCAGGAGGAACAGACGAAGCTGTGTCAGGCGTTCTAACAGCCCAGGAGCCTCTGGACAGGCTCTCCCACACGGCACCTCCACCCAGGCCACATCCAGCCCCTCGGGCCGCAGCACTGCTCAGCATGGACCCTGCACACGCAGCTCCTGTGTCTCCATGCCTGGCTCAGCATGACACTCCCAGGGACTCGTCCCTGCTCACCGAGGATGGCTCTGAGCTTTTATCAACCACAGTGGCAGCTCCTTGTAACCTGACCGCAGACCTGTGTCTCTGCCTGCCCAGCTACCTCCAGGGATTTCTCAGGACATTGCACTGAAGTCCTCACCCAGCTCCAGGCTCTGGGAGTTCCCAGGAGAGCTGAGGCACTGCCCTCCGCACTGTGACCCAGGGGACTTGAGGGCTGGCTCAGATCTGCACACGCATGGACATCTCTCCTGTGCTTGTCCTCTCATGCTCTCCCTGAACCCGTGGGCAGTGAGTGTCCACCACCCACCACCACAGTCCCTGCACCACCCTTTTGGGGTGTGATTAAAGGACAAATCCACACTGCTGTTTGTGTGGGTGATGTTATGGACAGCACTGTGACTTGGCAGCGCATCCCAGGGCCAGATCCATCCTCTCTTCCCAAGCCTGGAGCTGGGCAGTGGATGTGGGAAGCTCTCCAGGTGTGCTGCTGAGGAGGGAGGAGCTGAGAGCCATCCTGGGAGCCCCTGGGCACTGGATCTCCTGGGATTTGAGGGCGATCTCCTGTAGGCATCCCTTGTGCTCCACGGCAAGGGTCATTCCTGAGGGTTCCCCTTGCAGGTGACACATCAGGAGCATCTGTTCATGCCCTGCCAGGGCTGTGACAATGCTGGGGGCAAAGGGACAGGGGGGATCCCACCAGGGGAAGTTTCACCTCTCTGCCGAGCGTGGGGGAGTGAAAATAAGCGTGGAGTTCTGCATGTGGCCAAGAACCACAAACCTCTGGCTGAGGTTTTACCTCGGCCCCTTCTCGAGCACGAACGGAAACGCGATAATGGAGCATCACCCCGTCAGGCAGGGAAGTCGCTGCCTCTGTGGTCTCCTCTGAGCTCAGTGCAGACATCTGGGGTGCAAGGAGTTCCTGGCCAGAGCCTTTGGGAGCTGACAGCTCGGGAGGGAGCAGGGCTGACCAGCTGCAGGGTGGTTTGGGGCTGAACAGTCAAGGGAGAGGTGGGATAAGCTTGGCTGGGAGCCCCCAGCAGCACCAAGGTGTGGGATCCCTGCATCTGTCCCAACAGTACCAAGTGAAACCCTCCCAGGAGTCCCAAGTGAGATAGTCAGAACAATCCCAAGCAAAACCAACCTTTGCTTGAAGTCTCACACGTAGCTACAGCCCCGACGTGGAGTGAATCATGCCCAGGGAAGCAGATAGTCGGGAATGCAATTGCTCAAGCGTGTTCCCTGATCTCTTTGGATCAGAGCCATGGTGATTTTTGTACTTGGCTCTCACAAAGCCAGTGTTGCCCTCCCCAGTTCTCTCCCCAGGTACTTGTGGTAGCGTGGAGCTGGCCAGGGCACCCGCTGGTGGTCAGTCCGGCTTGACTATTAGCCAGAATCCATTAGCACCTAATGGGAAAAGCCTCAGGAACACGGCCTCAATAAACGTTGACATATTTGAGGTCAATATAATCCTTAGGAAAATTTACCCAGGTAATTAAAGCCAGACAAGGAGTTGCCTGTCCCAGAAATATTTACCAAGCTTTACCAAAGGCAATAAAATGAAGACAGGGAGTTTTATAACCAATCCATGCTGCGCTCCCTTGTTGTGTTTAGTGCTGCTTCCTGCTGGCCTGTCGATCTGGCTCCTCAGCAAGTGGCTGCCACAGGGGAAGCAAAGCTCCCTCGAGGAGGCTGGTTGAGGCTGTGCTGTCCAGCCTCCAGGCCCGAGTTTGGGGTGCTCGTGTTCCCCAAAGTGATGTAGCCAAACTGCAGCACCTGCAGTTTTCCTTTGCCCGGTTTCCTGTCGCAGCCCCTGTGGTGAGGCTGCTGCCGTGTGGTACCAGCCACAGCTGTTCTTTGCAAAAGGATGTGTCCTTCTACCTTGGAGAGGAGATGAAAAGAGGATCTGAAGGCAGCAAAGAAACAGAGTATGAGCCCATGCTGTAATTTTTTGAAATTTTTGGTGGTGTCAGCTCTGACAAACTCAATCCTTGGTTCCCTTTAGATTCCCTGGTCCCCTTTTCACTCCCTAGTTCCCTTTTCTCTCCCTTGTCTCCTTTTGACCCCCTGGTTCTCTTTTTTGCCCCTGGTCCCTTTTCCCTCCCGGGTCCCCTTTTCTCTTCCTGTTGCTCTCGCTGCCCCGGTCCTGCTCCTTCTCCCGTTGGAGCCTGGATGTCGGGAACACCCGGTGGGCTCTGCCTTCCCCTGCCCTTGCGGGGAGACGTCTCAGGTACCTGCCAGATGTACTGCCACGCTCTCCTGTTCCCATTCCCTCCCTGCCATGGGGACGCCGATGCTGCTCCTGCCTCGGGCACATCCCTCCCCGGGAGAGCGGGAGGTGCGCCGCCGCTTCCTCGCGTCCGGGCCGTTCTTAGAAAAGGGAAGGCGCCGTCAGGAAAGGGGAAGCGATCCTGTTTCGCAAGCTCGGCGCGGGAAGGGCGGCGAAAGGCCGCGGGTCCCTCCCGGGGGCGGCGGGGCGAGCGCGGCCCCCGCGTTCCCATGGCGACCGCGCCCCGCCCCGCCCCGCCCGCCCCGGCCATGGCCGCCGCGCCGCCCTCACGCCGCCGCACTGCGCATGCCCCTCGCTGCCCCGCCAATCAGCGCCGGCTCCTCCCCGGCGGAGGGGGCGTGACCGGGCGCGCGGGGGGGCGGGCGGCCAATCAGCGCCGGCGAGGAGGGCGGGGCCTCGCTGGAACCGGGCGCCGCCGCCGCCGCCGCCACCGCCCACGGCCGCCGCCGCCGCCGCCCTGCCCGGCCCGGCCCGGCCCGGAGCGCCCTCAGCCCGGTCCCTTCCAGGGCCGCGGCCTCGGTGCCGGACGGGCCCCACGGGCCGGGTGTGGGCGCCCCCATGTCGGCGCCGCTGAAGAAGGGCCCCGGCGGGCTCATCGGGCTGATGAAGGACGCGTTCCAGCCGCACCACCACCACCTCGGGCCGCACCAGCCCGGCGCCGTGGACAAGAAGATGGTGGAGAAGTGCTGGAAGCTCATGGATAAGGTGGGGAGGGCGGTGGGATGGGAGCGGCCGTGGGGGGCTGGGGTGGCTATGGGACTCTGGGGTCAGAGGGGGTCTGGGATGAGCCTGGAGCCGTGGGGTTGGCTGGGAGAGAGCTGTCTGTGGCTCAAAGAGGAATATTTGGGGGGCTGAGAGGTGTGTGGGCACAAAATGGGGTGCAGCGCTTTGGGGGAAGGATGTAGCGAGCATGGAGTGACAGGACAAGGGGGAATGGCTTCACACTGATGGAAGGCAGGCTTAGATGGGGTATTGGGAAGAAACTTTTCCCTGGGAGGGTGGTGAGGCCCTGGCACAGGTTGCCCAGAGAAGCTGTGGCTGCCCCATCCCTGAAAGGGTCCAAGGCTAGGTTGGACAGGGCTTGGAGCAACCTGGGATAGGGAAGGTGTCCCTGCCAGGGGCCAGAACAAGATGAGCATTAAGGTCCTTCCAACCCCAAGCATTCTGTGATTCCATGTGGAAGCTGGTGGAAAGGTGAGCGATAGAGGAGAGGCCAGAGGCTGGATGGGAATGGGATGCCAAGATGGGAAAGTGTGAAGAGAGATCAGCAGCTCTGCAAGGAACAAGCTGGAGGAAGAGGGGACAGTTTGGGATGGAGGATGCAGACTTGCTTAAGAGGATCTGGGATGCTCCCCCAGGGCAGTGGTCACAGCCCTAAAGCTGCCAGAGCCCAACATTTGGACAGCACTCTCAGACACTGGGTGGGATTGTTGGGGTGTCCTGTGCAAGGCCAGGAGTTGGACTGGATGATCCTTGTGGGTCCCTTCCAAGCCAGGATATTCTGTGATATCTGTATATCATATACAGGTATAGATGACGATAATCCTGCAGGTGCTGGGGTTGGCACTGGTGGTGCTGGGAATGGGTAGGGGCTGGTGGGGAGCTGCAGGGGGTGACAGCAGCAGGACAAGGGAGAAATCTAGGATTTGCTCCTTGCAAGGTGTGCCTGGGCCTGTGATACAGGCTGGTGTGTGGGTACTGGATAGTGAAGCTTTGTGGCAGGTCCGGTTATTCCTTTTGGAATGAGCAGGAATGTGTTGCTGCTCTCAGGACAAAATATTTTCCTTAGAACTGAGGAAAAACTGTAAAAGCCTGTAAAGAAACCCTTCTGCAATAAGTACATGTAGTTACAGAAAGATAAAGTATTAACTGATGTTAAACAAGAAAAACTTGTGGCGTGGGAGTTGGAAAGGCCTTCTTCCAGTCCCACACCTTTAGGAGGGGCACGGCTCTCTGGGGTCATTAAGACTCTCCCCTCCTCCTCCTCCTTTTAAAATGCCAGGAAATGGCTTTTGCCGGGGGCAGGGCACCAGACCTTTTGGCCTGCTGGTGTGATGGGATATTTGATTTACTGGCCTGGCTAGGTGTGCTGGTCAATCCAGAGTCTTCAGAAATCCTGGAGAGTTGTCAAGGAATGATGTGGTGAGTGAGTGCAGGCACACAGAAATGGGCACAAAATAAAAATCTAACGTTCTTGTATTTCATTCATACTTCCTGTTCAGCCCTGAAATCAAGGCTAAGCTTGACACGTTGCAGTCTGAAATGTGCATTTTATGGCACTGGGTTCAGCACCTTAAAAGTAGTGCAGAGTAAGAGCATCACCCAAGTTGCCCCCAGGCCTTGGGGACTGTCACCTGGCCACCTTCTTCCCCTCTGGGAGCAGAGCAGGCAGGGCTTTTGGGCATCCCTCATCCAATTGCCCCTCAGGCTTATGCATTCCCACTTTTCCTTCTCCTTCCCCTGCATTGTTTATCCATGCAGTGTCTGAACCTCCTGCAGTAAGTGCTAAAAGCAGGCAGAGCAAATGACTTCTTTAAAGGCATATTAAATTATATTCCTGCCAAGAAATCACTCTGTGTTGGCTAGCTCAACAAAAGCCAGGGTTTATAGTTGTGCCTTGCTGTGCCTGTGATGAGCTTTGATCACCTACAGCGAGACTGGGGCAAAGAAAAAAAGCCTTTTGAGAAGTGCCATTGGCTCTGTTACAGACACTGAGGGCCAAGCACAAGTGCTAATGTAGGGAAGGCAGTTTGGGCATGGAAACAGGATCCTAAATAAGTGTAACCTGTAAGAATGCTGATCTTCATGTACAGAATATGTAGATATGGATGGCAACTTGTATTTGACCTCCTAACCTGCTCTGTTCAAAGGAGAAGACTGGCCTGAAAAAAAAAGCTAATTATCATTCTGAAATTATATTTTGATTATATTTTGAAATGCAGTGGGATGTTTTGTGGGGGGAAATTTCACAGCTTCAGGTCTTTAGAGTGGGTTGGATGTGTGCTCCCTCCACTGACAGAAAAGCCAAGGCTGGTGCTGTATTTGTCACAAGTTACATCAACCTCATTTGACTTCAGGTTTACTCTTAGGCAGCATCCAGAAGCTCTCAGGCTTAAGGTCTTGTTCAGTCTGATTTGTACAAAAGGAAAGATCTGGCTCTGAAAAGCCTTTCGGATTTCAGTTAGATTTCAGCTGTACTTCTGCACACTCAGGAGAACACATCTGAATTAAAATCTTTTTAGTGGTGTAGCAAATTGCCAGTGAAGCTAATGGTGAGAAGGGCTAAATGAATGGAAGGTGTTGAAAATGGGTTAGATTTCTGGGCCAAGAATGTGAAATTCCAGGTGCAGATAAAAAACCTGCTCGTGTGCATGTTTAATAGATGATGTTTTTGCCTCTCAGAGCTGCGTGCTGTGTCTGTGTGGGTACACTACACTCACGACCTCATTTGTTAGTCTGCATAATTAGCTGGTGTTGTCAAAGCATTCGTGCATCTCTGCTTTCGGATGTGACTGATGAATTTCCTATGCAAGTTGATTCTTGTCCAAATATTTCCCCTGTAATGCTCTCCATAAGCTGCCTGACATATTTATGTCTTTCAGATTCTTTCATTTGAAGCCCTAATTTTTTGTCAGTACCATTCCTCCCACAGCTGCACGTGGTCACACAGAGCATGGACATAAAATACCCTTTCCATCCCTGTGGATGTTCCCCTTCAGCTGAATGAGGGGATATTTATGCATTTCTCTGCAGAACAGAGATTTAAATGCAGCCCCCTGGAGTTCCCTGCTGTGGGTGGTATTTGAGGAATAGGTGGGTTAGTCATGAGCTGCTTGGGATGGAGCAGAGGAATGGTGGGATTCATGTGGGAAGGCTTGGAGGAGGAAGAGGAGCTTTGAGATAAAGCTTCTCTAAAGCATTTCCTGATACCATTCAGTTCCTAGAACTGAGACAGAGAAGTGCCACTGCAGGTCACCTTCATTGTGAGTAGAAGAAAGGCCAAACACAAATCCAGCAAGAGATAAGAGATGCTTGAGTAGGTTTTGTTTTGCTGTTGGCTGAAGCTGGAATGAGGTGTGATCTCAGTACAGTTGGCTGTTCAGCTGCTAAAGGAAGGAGAAAAATGAGTTTTCAGAACTGCCCTGGAAGAGAAAATTTTACCTGGGAGTAGCCCCTGGATGCTCGTCAGGCCTGGGACTCTTAAATCCAGAATTAGTCCAGGCAAGCTGCAGATTGTTGAGGGGAAAGATTCAATTCCAGGCCTCAAAGATCTAGATGAGATTGTTTTTCCTAGAATGAGTAGGTAACAGATTCTTTCCTCAAAACTGAGTTGGGGAAACTTGTTTTTGATTACTTTCTCCTCTTGCGTTTGGAAAATGGAAATGGGTGAAGTCAATTTTTGGGTTCTTCACAGGCCCACGTCTCTTCACGCTAAACTTTATTGGTGTGCCTAAAAACCCAGAAATTTCTCCCTAAAAGGTTTGTTCCTGAAACAACAAAGCATAAGCCATGCAAACTTTTAGATGATAATTTAAAACCATGGATTGCTTCTGTTCGTTGCCATCACACCTAAACAAAAAATAATTTGCTGCTTTTTGCTCGATTTCCTTCCACGTTGCTGGTCCCTGTGGAAGGCTGCTGAGGGGCAGCTGTTCCCAGGGCTGGGAACATTCCTTTGGATGTTGTCATGATGCTGCAAGTGCACACGTAGAGAAACAAGGAAAATGCCCCTGCTTTTGTTGCTGCTGTGTTATGAAACCACCAAGTTTGCTCAGGAGGCAGCAGTTCCTAATTATGCAGTGTTGTTTAACTGCTTATCTTAGCTAATTTTGGTCTGCTTGGTAAATAAAGAAGCTGATTTGATAATAAAATACCAGCAGCTTTGACCTTTCCCTTGACTGTTTGAGGCATCTACAAGTCACTTCTTGGGAGGCATTTTACAGGGGCTCTGAGAATGAGCAGTTTGCAGAACTCTCTGCTGCTGTGGGGAGATTGTTCTAATTGATACCAAAGTCTGAAATGCAGCAGGTCTGCTGCTCCCAGAGCTGGGTATTTTCAAAGGGTAACAGCCAAATGGTTCTCTATTTCCAGCTGGCTGAGGGCAGTGCAGACTCTGCTTGCTCAATGTGGCTTTCTCCTCGGAGCTGACAGTGTTTGTTAAGGTTTTAAACCCACTGTATAATAAACAATTTCTGCTGAAGAAAAGGTTTTGCTGCCCAGAGCACAGCTCAGCTGGGTCAGAGGAGCGTATTTAGAACCTATTCATGCTCATAGTGAAACTATTTTTTTTTTTTCAGGGGACAAATGTGTTGACTTAATTTGTTGATATGGTTCATTGTACAATGTTCACAGGCTCCAAGGAAGCAGCAGTTGAGGCATCAGCATCAATTGACTAAGTCAGCTGTCTGCCTGTTCATCTCTTTATCTTAAGACCATGGCAACCTCCTCAAAATGGAGGGAAAATTTTGGTAGTTTGTTTTTCCCGTGTATTCTTGCAGAGGCTTTTTTAGGTGTTCATTTTTTTTTTTTTTTTACTGGCAGTCTGATTTTTCTGGTTTGAGTTTTGATACACTGTGTGCCTTTCTCTTGGCTGAAATCAAACTTTTCTCAGTCAGCTCTTGGTACAGGCACTGCTGTAAGTCAGATAAAATTGGAGATGTCACTTCACAAGGTTGCTTTTTGCACATGCCATAAAGTGCAAAGTTAAATGCTAAAGCACCATTTCAGAAGAAATGACTCTGTTTACCATCCATGTTTAAGGGAAGTAGGTATTTTAGTGTGTGCTGTAGGGAACTGCTCAATTCCTCTTGAAGGTTTCACAAGGTTTTGTGGAAATGAGATACTGCAAAAGGTTGTTAAGTTGTTCTTTTGCTTTTTCTTTTGCTTTTTCTTATCCACTTTACTTAAGCTTTGCACTCTGCACTGTTTGATATCTGTAATTCCCTCATACCTGGCAGTGTCATGAGTTTAGACCTCATTTGTATTCGGGATGTTAAGCAGCCAGATAATATTCATTATAGGGAAGAACTTTAGGGAAGCGTAGCTACATTTTGTACTCAAGTTTGCGGGAAATCGCAGATTGTAGAAGTGTTGGACTGCTGGTTCTTACCTTGTAAACTTGATCCAAAACTGACCTCGCAACTCTAATTCCTGCCCTTTCTATAACTGAAAGTTCACTACTTAATTTTTAAAATTGCAGCTTTGCCATCAACTCTCCCTTTTATTCCCTCAGTTTAGAGAATGGAAAAATTTGTCTGTGGCAGATGGTGAAGTGGCTTCCTTTCCCCTCCCCTGTCACATAAATTTATTACCATGAGTTTCATCAGTCCACATGCACTTCAGCCCAGAAACTGCATTCTTTTATGGTGGCTGGGCTCACTATCTGGAGAAAATAGCCTGGAGAAAAGGAGGCTCAGGGGAGACCTTATCACTCTACAACTCCCTGAAAGAAAGTTACAGTAAGCTGGGGTTGGGCTCTGCTCCCAGGCAGGCAGTGACAGGACAAGAGGAAATGACCTCAGGCAGCACCAGAAGAGGTTCAGGTTGGACATCAGGAGGAATTTTTCCATGGAAGGGTGGTCAGGCTTTGGAAGGGGCTGCCCAGGGAAGCGGTGGAGGTGTCCAAGGAAGGACTGGACATGGCACTCCGTGCTCTGGGCTGGTTGGCAAGGTGGGGATCGGTCACAAGTTGGACTTGATCTCAGAGGTCTTTCCCAGCCTCAGTGATTCTGGGATGCTGTGATTCCATCTGAATTTGAACAACAAATGGGCTTTGTTGGAGTGAACGTTTTGGAGCGTCGCGTTTGCGACAGGGAATTGTGTTTAACCCCTGATCGTGCTCCTCTCCTCGAGTTCTCACAAAGGTGTTTTCTCCATTACCCACAGGTGGTGCGTCTGTGTCAGAACCCCAAGCTGGCCCTGAAGAACAGCCCTCCCTACATCCTGGACCTGCTGCCTGACACCTACCAGCACCTGCGCACCATCCTGTCCCGCTACGAGGGCAAGATGGAAACCCTGGGCGAGAACGAGTATTTCAGGGTCTTCATGGAGAACCTGATGAAAAAAACCAAGCAGACCATCAGCCTCTTCAAGGAAGGGAAGGAACGGATGTATGAGGAGAACTCCCAGCCCAGGTAATGCAGAGAAATGGTTTTAAGTGTTTATTGTAGGAATTAAATGCGTCGGAAGCTTGGTATTTAAAGTAGATCAGTTGTCGGCTCGTCTTTCATTTTGTACAAAGGCATAGCTGAGGTCAAGGGACATCTTCAAGGTGAACAGCACTTAAAAAAAAAAGATAGATGGAGGTAGAAACTGCACTTGCTGAATATAAGGCTCTCTTGAACAAAACAGTATGAATTTAATGTACCTGAGAAGGTGTTTCCTCACCAAGCTTTATGAAAGGGAAGACAAGGTGATTTAAGAGTAGAGTAAAGCTCTGGGAAAAATGAATCTTACAAGTTTGTGTAAGGTCTAACAGGCAGAGATATACAAGGCATACATTTGTAACACTAAACTCATTTCAGGTTTTTAAAGTAGATGTTGAATTTTTTTTTTAAAAAAATGGTGGGGGGGGAAAAAACAAAGTGAAAACCACCCAGTGGCTGAGTGTAATTGCCCTGGGGAGAATGTGGTCAACTCCCTGGCAACAACTTGGAATTACTGGAGGGGAAAAAAGTGCTGGCACATGTTTCTGGTTTGATAGTGAACTCTGTGTAGCATATTCCATAGTACTGAGCTCCAACCAAAGGCTGTGGCAGTGGCTCCAGAAGGCATTGCTGGTGCTGTTTGGATTGCTGCTGACTGTGTTGAAGAATGAGTTAAGAAATGGAAATTTCTTTCTGGAGTGTTGTTAACTGTGTGTGTATTGTGATCTGTCATAAATCTGGAATATCTGATGAGTAAATGATGGCTGTGTCAGTCATGAATCCAAAATCCCTCCTCCAGTGCCTTGGTTTTTCAGAGAGAAGCAAAGAGAAATCATTCCAGAGGGTTAATCATCCTCATTGGTTTGTAATCCAGCTAATTGACTGGAGGGAGCAGGGGAAATGCAGATTGATAGATGTGAATGTCAGGACTGCAGCAGAGGCTGGTGTTCTCACAGCAGGCATGGGAGTCCTTGGGGAATTGCTAATTGTCCCATTTATGAATAAACAGCTTAGCAGGGAAGGAACTGTGGTGAGACTTGTGTTAAACACAGGCATTAAAACAGCATCACATCCTGGCCACTCTGATGGCATCTTCCTCTGCTCTAGGAGCAGCCCAGGAAGCAGCAGGGACTGTTTGGTCCTAAAGGGGTAACACCAGAGAGCCTTTTCCTGGTGCTGAGCTTGGGAACTTCCTCAATTCTTTAATTTGTCACAAAAAAGGACAAGATCAGAGCAGTCAGTGCATGTGATTTGTGTACCAGTCCAAGAGATATCTACACAAAGAATGGGGCTTTTGGGTTTTGGGGGATTCTGTTAAATGCTGCACTGCCACTGCCAGATTCCACACTTATGGGAGCTCTTGGAACCAAATCACTTAAGTGCTATTTGTTAATTAAATTAAATGAGTTTTTGCTAAAAATGCACCTATAAATATAAAATATATATACTAATCTAAGATGAAGAAACTGAAATTTTCTCACTTGTTAGGAGTTGAAGAAAAAGACTAATTTTTTTTTAGTAAGAATTAATAAATTCAAATACTCCAAGCGTGGGAGAAGCTTTCTGGAAGATGGTCAGTAAAGCAAATCTGGTATTCACAGGGAATGTACTCATGGCATTGTATATATGTATATATACATATATGAAAAATCTAGTTTGCCCTTGATCTCATGCAGGTTTGTCGCCATTAGTCTGCAGTGTTTTGAGAACAGGACTTTAAAAGTTCCATAAATGTGTTGTTTTGAATCTTTTGCTGACTTTTCCCCCTGTATTTCTTGAAGCTTTTTTCCTCCTTTCTTCCAGATTTCACATTCATTTTGCTTCCTGTTGTGTATCACCTTATTTTCTCCCCCAAATGGCTGCTGGTGTAGAGCAAAATGCACTATTTTGACATTTGTGTGAGCAGTGTGCAAGCTGTGCAGGTGTTTGCTCCTACAGACCAGTCATGAAAAATGACTGAAGCAGGATCAGAACTGCCCTGATCACTTGAGCATCACCCTTCTACTCGTATTATTTCCAACTTGCTCTTTGAGTATTTCCTCTCAGGCATTTGGGAGGTCCCTGTAGCTCTGTGGTTTTGGTGTACAGTGGTTCAGACTATAAATATATAAATTAACCATGCTTGCTCCTTTCCTGCCTAAACTCACGCTGTGATTTTTGTGAGGAGACCTCACTTGTTTTATTAGGAGAGCTTTCAAGATGCTATTTAAATTCTGCTTTAGCTCACTTCCATGTCTGTTTAAAAATTCATGCTGCTGAGGGTGCTTTTAAAGCTCTGTGTGCACTTCCTGACTGATAGGTACGAGCAGTAACTTCTGGTTGCCGTTTAAAACTGAATTTTAGGGAGTGGATCAGATGCAACTTGGTGACTTGTGAGTAGCTGTGGGTTTTTAGTGGAGATGCTGTGCTGCTCCTCTGAGCTTTGATAGCTAAAAGTAACATCTGCAGGCTTGAAATTAAAGAGTGTTTCTAGAGTTAATAATTTTGGATATTTTGTTGTATGCTTGTAATAAGGTAAAGGCAAATCATGCGATAATTGCTTGGTTGTGTGAGGTAATTAACAGGAATTTTTGAGGCTGAGCCCATTCAGAGCTGCTGCTTCCCTTTCTTTATAGATCCAGAGGCAAATACGTGACTTCTCTATTGTGAACTTCTTGAGGCTTTTTTTTTAACCAGTGATAACAAAAAAAAATATTAAATAAACGTATTTTTTCCCCTGCAGTGTGATGGTTCCATTGCTTGACAGTGCCATTCTTGCTCTGAACATGCTGAACCTGCCTCAGATCTTGATTTCAGTTTCATTTAGAGGCTCAGTGGTTTTGCTGGACTATTTTTTTTTCTGTTTCCATTGCAGAAAGCTTTTACTTCTCAGCTCTCTTGCTTTCACAGAGGAGCTGCAATTTGTCAGCCTTCCACACTACATCAATTACTTATTGCAGCAGTGGTTTTGCAGTTGTGTAAATAGATTACACTTGACATGACAGGAGTGAAAAATAGCTTGTTGATCAGGAGACAGGTAGAGGAATTGTGTGTTTCTTGGGAAAAGATTAATTAGGCTGAAGAGTCCATTTTTCACCAAAGAATCAAATTTACTAATTATGTTAAACCAGAAGGAAAATTCAGAGAGGTTATTTTCTAAATAAAATCAGAGCACTGCAAATGTTTCCACATTAGAACACAGCTGTGGAAGCTGCAGGGTGAGTGAGCAGAAATAATTACTCAGGATGTGGACTGGATGTTTAAGGAATAGCACAAGTTATTTTTCTAGTTCAGCTGTGGGAAACAAACTGTTAACAAGCCCAGTTAACAAAATAAATATATCTATAGAGAAAATGGGGTTAGGCAGAGAATATAATAAACTTTTTCCATCTAGCATGGAGGTGAAAAAAAGCTTTGGGAAGCTGGTCCATGTTTAATTGTTCTTCTGACAACGGCTTAGGGGATGCTGGCTCAGCAGGATTTCATATTCTTCTCCAGCTCCAATGTTAAGACTCACTAATTTACACAGGAAAAAGCTACCAGTGTTTAATGTCTCCTGGAAATGACCATGCATATCTCTAAAGGGGAAGGAAGTGCATGAAGAATTACTTAGAGAAGAAAAAAAAAAGAAAAAAAAAAAAAAAAGAAAAATGTTGGAATTTAAAGAGGAAAAAGTTGGAAAACACTTGTGCTAAGCCCTGAACCAGAAAACCCTCTGGGGGAGGGGGGGTTGGTGCTCTAATGTCATCTTTGAGACCTCTTGCACGCATTCCTGCCCAGTGAAAACGAGATAGTGCAAAATGTGGAACTCAAATGGTGCATGTGAGTCCTCTTTCTGTCACTTCCTTCTAAT
Organism: Corvus hawaiiensis; assembly: GCF_020740725.1. Lineage (NCBI taxonomy): Eukaryota > Metazoa > Chordata > Aves > Passeriformes > Corvidae > Corvus > Corvus hawaiiensis. Next base: position 5,399,820 of record NC_063237.1, on the reverse strand, counting down.
ACAGCAGCACTTTTTTTCCTTTTTTTTTTTAAACAAAACCCACTAGTGTGAAGTCTACATCTGCATTTAAATTAGAGCATCTTAAAGAAAAGAACAGGCTCCAAAGCTGCCCACAAGAAAGGTTTCCTTGCCAGGCTCCAGCATATGAACACTAACTAACTACTTATTACCCAAGAAGAAATTCATTATCATGTAAATGTTGTTGGAGGGAAGGAATGTGAATTATTTCTTTTTAATTTGGTTTTAAATTGCAGTTTAGGTGATAGTTTTGGAACTTAAGTAACACTTAGCATAATTGGCTTAAGCTTGCATTCATTATAGTTTTCTTTCTGTCTAAAATTGGACCACTGTCTTGAAAATCAGTTTGTGGACAAATGTAAGATTTCAGATGATTGCGTAATAAGGAAGGAAGATTTTTATTCTTTCCTCTCAGAGCCTATAAAATTGTAGAGTTTTATGGGAGGCTGTGGACTTTCTGTTGTGGGTGGAATTACAAGCACGTTGGTTCGTTTGTAGTAATTATCATTGAAAATGTGATGGATTTCTCCATGCTGGCAAAAATGTGCTGCTGCTGCTACTTGGCAACTCTATCATGTCTCTTGGGTGCTTGGCTGGTGTGTTCAGGGCTGGAATGCCACATTTGGGATTTCTGGGGTAGGATTTTATCCCATCCCACCCCCTGCCATGGGCAGGGACACCTTCCACTGTTCCAGGGTGCTCCAGCCTGGCCTTGGGCACTTCCAAGGATCCAGGGGCAGCCACAACTTCTCTGGGCACCCTGTGCCAGGGCCTGCCCACCCTTAGAATAAAGAACTTCTTAATATCTATTCTGAACCTGCCCCGGTTCCTTGTCATTGCCACTTGGTATCCAAGAGAATTTTGAGGTGGCTGAAGATTAATCATGAAATACGGAGTCTTCCTTGGTGTAGAAGCAGGGCTTTTGTGCTCTGTTCTTCTCTTTAACTATGGCAAATAGCCGCTGAAATACGAATTTGGATTCCAGTGCAGAGAGCCCAAAATTAGGTTTAATGAGAAGTGTCCTGAGCAGTGAGTTTGCTGTGTAATCCCCTTGAATCTGGTAAAGTAAATTAATCTGTTACCTAAGTGAGAGTTTTATCCTTTACCTTGTCAGTCCTCTGAGTATATGTTGAGCTCTTTAAAGACCATTAATCATATCAAATGTATTCTTCTCTTTAAAGCTTTTTCTCTAAAATATAAATTTTAAAAATGGATTTTTAGCTTCGTAACAGTGGAAAAAAAAAATGTAGCACCAGCATTTGTGCCTAAAATAATAAGTCCAGATCCTTTAAAAAAGTCAGTAGGTTTGGTTCTTGTGGTCAGCACAGTGGCTTGATGTCCTTTCTTCTTCACATCAGTCACAGCCATTTGCATACTGATAGGAGAATATAAAGGTTTTGGGTGGTTTGTGGCCTGCAGGGTGTTTTGTGTGGCACTTTGAAGTGATGGGCAGGCTCTGCTCACAGAACTCAAGGTGTTTAAATATATTTATGTGAGCTGAAAAGTGCCAGGATTCAGCAGTGTAAGGAAACTGTCCCATAATACCTAAAGCACTGAAAAAGAACGAGCTGAGGGTGAAAAATTCTACAGAACCAGCAAATATTTAATATTAGGTTGTTCTTTTAGCTGTCCTGAGGAAATCTGTCAATGTTAGAGAGCTACAGCCCAGCCTGACTCTGTAAGGTGCCTTCTGTTGAGCCAGCAATAGTTAAGAGGAATTTCATTCACTTCCTGTGTTGCAAGTTTTGTTGAAAGTAGTTCCGCTGTTTCTATTTTTAACCCCGATCTCTGCGTGGAGAGGACGCCCGAGCTGTCTCAGGGTTACAAAAGACAGCTTGGGATCAGCTCGAGCATTTCCACTCACTGCTTCTGTGAACGTGAACGCACAGAAAACTCCTGGCTGGGCTGAGAGCACAATGGAAGATAGAGTTCTTTTGGAAGCCAGGCACATCAAACTCTCTGCTGAAATCAAACTGCTCCTGCCTGGTGCATCTGAAAGCCTCTGTGACATGAGAACCTCTCACATCTCTGTGGTTTCTGAAAGGTGCATTTCACTTGTTAAAGTCGTTAAAAGAGCTGTTTGGTTTTTGTGTTTTTTTTTTTTTTTAATTAATTTTTTTTAGCTCTCCAAGTATAAAATCGTAAGATGTAGTTATAGGAAAAAACCTGTGGGTTTGTGGTTTGGTTTATTTTAAGTAGTGAAGCTTGCACTTAACTCCAGTGGATGCTCACCTTGTCCCCTAAACAGAATCTGGTGGTAAAGAGTGTAAGAATAAGAAACGAGGACAATAATTACAGAGAAGTGAAGCATTTTGAGGTTGCTTTCTTGTGCTCCAGCTCATAGTTCCTCTGTGTTTGTAGCATGCCTGCAAAGCAGAAGGAGCTTTGCAGACACGACAGTATGTGCACGTCAAATTACGGCATGTGAGCACAATATTGTGACTAAATCAGCCTGGCGAGCTGATCCTTGCTACGTGTGAGGAACTAAATTACACTGTGTCAGCTGGGTAGCTCTGAAGGAGGTGAGAAATACTGGAAGAAAATGAAAAAACTGTAGCTGGCAGTGGCAGAAACCAGCCACGTTAACATTGCCTTGAGGGGAAAAGGCATTTAGTCACAAAGCACATTAATTTAACTAATTGTGTCAGCGTGGCTGAGAGAGACATCCCTGATTAAACCATCCTCTGCCCTTAATGGCTTTCCAAGACGGAGCCCATACGGTGGAAAAACGCTTTTCTCCAGGAAACTGGGGAAGAAAAATCTGCTGAGGGTCTGGGGGGAGAGACAACAGCACCAGAACCCCCAGCTGGAGCTGGCCATGGGGGGCTGCACATGGAGGGGCCTCCTCGGCCCCTTGAATTCCACACAGATGTGTGGAGCAAACCCATCCTGAGGCAGGAAGGAAGGAGCAGAACCGCAGCGGAGGGGCTCGGAGCAGGAAGGAGGGGGGGACCCGTCTGTGGGCTTGGAGAGCCAGCGGGGCACGGGGTAACTGAGGAAAAGCTCTTGCTTCATGCTGGTTTTGTTCCCCAAAGCAGTTGTGTCTTTAGAGCCCGGTGAGTGTGGAGGCAGCAGGGTTTGGCAGCAGGGACTGCAGCTGAGCAGGCTCTGGAGCTGCTGCTGCCTTGTTACGGGAACAATTCTCAGCTCACTCTGTGTGCACAGGGACTGATGCCTCCATGCTCCAGCCGCAGGTGTTCCTCGCGAGTGAAACACTCGGTTACTGTATACAGTGGAAAAATATCGGGCTTTTTACATTTTCACTTGTTGATTCATTATTTCTGACCGTAATAAACTGAAAGCTTTGCGCGTACGTGTGAAAGCGCTCAGGGATGTGAAATCCCACCTCGGCTGTGGCTGTTGCTGTCTCTGGCTGTAACCACGGAACAGAAACAGGCTCTGGTGCTTTGAAGCTGGCACAGGTGTTGCCTCCAGCTGGCTGCACACACCGGGGAGAGCTCACTGATGTGGCCTGTGGTCCCTGGGTAACGTTTTCAGCAGTGCTGGGGTGACAGGTGTTTAAATTCCCCAGCAGCAGGGTTTGGGTGCTGCAGTCGGTGCTTCCCAAACTGGGCTTGGCAACCTCTGGTGCCGCCCTTGGTGACAGTTTTGTGTGGATTACTGTGTGTAGCTAAAATTTTGAAAGAGGGCCATCTTGGGACATTGCTGGAGGTCTGTGGCCAAAACTGTTTGGGAATCTCTCATCTAAGACACTTAAATATTCTTTGAATATATGAGCCTTTTTCTGGGAGTACGTTCACATCTGTTTAGTTGAAGCAATGGCCATAAGAACAGTTCTGATGTTACTAAAAATACAATCACCAGTAAACTTTGATACACCAATAAAAATATTCTGTAGAATTGCAAATGTTTGTTTGGTCTGTATAAATTTACAAACATGTAAATTGTTTTACATTAAAATTTAAACCCTTTTAGCATAGGATTGGTAACTATTTGCTGTATGTAAAAGCCACTAACACAAACTAATTTGCAATTTGCTGCTCTTTATGTTCACTTCCTGTGGTTTTTCCTGTTGTTTACCTACAATATAGCTGAATATTTATTCAAAAATATGATAATCTTGAGAATTTAAAATGTTCAGCTCTCAGAAATGTTTTTGGAAACGGAGTCCTTCAATGTGTGTGTGTAAAACTATTTGTTTATCCATCCTTAAGCCTGAGGAAGTTCTTACTTCTCTCATTAACTGATGTGCTCAGCTGAGTGCAAGCACTTCCTGGAGCTCAGCTGAGGCAGAAGGCTCTTGGGCAGAAGAGATAAACAACTGGACACAGGAATATTCCCTGGCTTCTTGCAGTGTTTTATTTAAACCATGCACTTGTTCAGGGTCAGAAATGCACCAAAGGCTTGTCTGTCATACCCAAACTTCCCCACATTGCGCTGGGCAGCAATAGGAGAGTACAAAATCATTAGCAGGTTCATTAAAGCCTCCATTTTTATGAACTCGGTTAAAAAATTACCGTTTATTTTGCTCGGATTGTAGATGGATTAAATGATTGATAACAGCATGGTGTTTGCTTTTTCTTCTTGCGCTAACACAAACTGTCCTCTTTTTTTGTCACTTTATGGGAGTGAGGACTTTCAGAAGTCCACAGCTCACACCTCTGATTCGCAATTTTCCAGTGCTTGTGAGCCAAAGGCATTGCAGGGACACAGTGGGAATGTCCATGAGGGAGGGAGCTGGGTGTGAATTTACAGTTTAATCATCTTCCCTGGACCACGAGCTCAGAATCGGAGCCTTCCCCTGGTAAATGCAAAGAGAAGTACGCAGCTTTGGATTACTTAACGTGCCACCAGGGTGGGGAGATGCACAAAGCAAACTGCAGAACTGCTTTAAAATACCCACTTTGAGTGTGTAGCACAGCCAGAGACAGCTGGGGAATGGGACAGCTCGTGGAAGAGCAGCTGGGGGCTTTTCCTTGTGTTAATCCCAAGCACCTGCTGTGGTCGGACATGTATGAAATGACAAAAACCAGAATTCTTTGTGTAGCTGGTGCCTTCCATAAACACTTTGAGCAGCTTTCACTGCTGCACACAAATCAAAATGTAGCTGAATAAAGAAGGGTAAGAGAGAACTGCTGTCAGAGAAGATGTAGAGTTTTGGGCCCTTCTCATCTACCCAGACCGTGTCAGAGTGTGGAGAAAGGGCTCGTGTGGGGCTGAGTAAATACAGGAATATATGTCAAACAACAGGGTCACTTCCAGTTGAGTTTAGACTCTGTGAAAATGTGGAAAAATGTCCCAAATGTCCAGGGAATTTTTGCTGAAAGGCTGGAGGTCAGTTCTGCAATCAGGCACATTAGCAGGATAAGTCCTTCAAGCAGCAATAGCATGTCTGGAGCAAGTGGTATCTGGAAAAACATCAAAGATGAAGTGAATAGGAACCAAAATTGGTGAAAGGCTGGAGCCTGGGGGAGCAGAGTTTGCTGCCAAAAACAGGTGTCTTCTGCAACAGCAGCAAACTCAGGGAGAAAGATGGGAAAATGAGAAAATACGACGTGACTGGGGATGTTCTGTGCTCCCTCTCTGTGGTTCAGTGTTTAAATAATCAGTGCCATAAGTGAGCCTGTGCAATGCCTGGGTGGTGGATGCAGTTTTCTGATCAGCTCTGCTGTGTTGGGCAGAGCTCACAAGTTGTTCTTTCCCACATGATGCCAGTTCCTTCTTTTACCTTCAAGCATGTGATGTGGGGGTGAAAAAACCCTCTGGCCTAGAAATAGCCCTGTCTCTTCAGGAAGTTTTCCTAGCGATGGAGTGGAGGAGAAGAGAGGCATCCTTTATTTGGATAAAGGAGTGAGAGAAAGAAGTGCCTCTGGTGAACAGAATAGCAGAGAATATCTATTCTCTTCTGCAGCTTTCCTGCTCCAGCTTAAAAAAGGGCATGTGCTGAAGGATAGAGCACTCCTGATACCTGAGTGTCATCAGGCAGAGAAGGGACTTGGGGTACCAGCTGTAATTCAAATTGGATCATTAAACACAAAATGTTTGAGAGCCCTGACCATGAAGCTTTTGTGTGGAAGTTATTACCATTTTAGGTAAAACCTGCAGGTGTTTTTGCATTCCCTTGGGAGCTTGGGCCTGTTATTATCAGTTAGACATTCCCTGAGCAAACCTATTGTGTTGGGAGCCTCTGGAGACCTGGGAAGACATTCAGCTTCCATTGTCTGGGGCGCAGTAGTAGTTTTATGTGCTCTCAAAAGGAATTTTCAGACCCAAGACCAAAGAGGGCTGATGAGGTTTTGTCTTCAATACTCAATAGGTGAGGTCTGAATATTGGTTTTGCAGTTTCTGTGAATGTGTTTTTCCACGGGAGGATTTTTGCCTTGGAAATAGCCTGCCCACCTTAAAGAGACTGTACGGAGTTTGTCATTGTGGAAAATGTCTTGACAAACACAGGCCTTGCTGGTAATTCCCGTGTTTTGGATGTTCTGAATGCTGGGGAAACACTTGAAAGAGAGCCCCAAATAAGAGTTTTGCATGCTGGGATCATTCTTAAATTGCAATAACCACTGGTTCTGCTTTGTTCAGAGTGATAAACTCTATTTTTTTCTGAAAAACAATTGTTTTTATGGTCCTTTGCAGGAGGAACCTGACCAAGCTGTCCCTGATATTCAGCCACATGCTAGCAGAACTCAAAGGCATTTTCCCCAGTGGCCTCTTCCAGGGAGACACGTTCCGAATCACCAAGGCAGATGCTGCAGAATTTTGGAGAAAGGCTTTTGGTGAAAAGTAAGTTCCTAACTCATCTTAAAAATAGAAGTGTGGGAGCAAATTGCATGCAGTGTTTTTTAAGAAGTCTGTTTGGCCATCCACAAAGGGCTCGGTCAGGTTAAAATAAATGATGGAAGAGACCTACTGGTCATTTGTCCTTCTCTGGGGTGAGGTAAGGAATTATTCATACTTCAAATTTCCCAGTTTTTGTCCTGTATGGTTTTAAATGTGTCAAGTGGTGAGTCTTTCCCCACTTTCCCCAGGAGACTCTTGTATTGTCACAGTGTTTCCCTTGATTATTCAGCTTTAATTTTCCTCTCCTTGATTTAATTCTTTAACTTGTAAGTAAGCTCTACAAGCTATGCAAAATAATCCTTTCTTCTTCTAAATGTTACCATGCCCCCAACATGGGTTGTTCTTTAGCTAAGCCATTCTATTATATTCTTTTCATCTTCCCTCCAATTAGTCTTTCCAATCATTTACTCACCTCTCTTCTTTGAATTTCTGTTTTCAAAATGGCTTTGCTAAGAGTGAGGGGGAAAGGGAAATGCAACAATCTTTGTGTGCAGACTGCTGAAATGTCAGGTTTAATTTCTCTATCTAATGAAACTCTGACTAAATGAGCCATGGAGGTGTTCACAGCAGTGTTTGGGGATTAAAGTTAATGGATTGGGTACTGCTTTCAAACTGAGGGAACTGAGGTACTTCACCTAAAGAGTTTAATTAGTAGCTGTCAGAACAAAAAGCTGTAATATATTTACTCATGAATAGCACAGTTGTCTGAAGTGAGGCATTTTCTTTCTATGCTTCTATTCCACTTGATATATTAAAAGAAGGAAATATTCCTTTAAACAGGAGCTTGTGTTTTGGCTTCTGATTATCTTCCTTCTCCAGTTAATCCTTCTTTAGACAGTTGTTTGCAGCTTTTTTTTTTTAACCATCTAGATTTAACTCCTCCACCAGCTGCAACATCATGAAATTATTATCAGGTGATGCTGTGATAGGACTGCAGAAAGAGGGAAAGGAGAAAGCAGAGGGGGATTTCTAAATCCAAATTTTTGCATGTACAGAGAAGATTGTCTTAAGTTCATTTGTCTGCTGATTTCCTGCTGTCCCAAGAAATCTGTGTTTGTGTAACATGAATAAATCTCTCGTGGGTGTTTTTGGTTTTTCTCTGTTCTGTCATCACAACATGGATACTCACAAAAACAATGTGTAGGTGTGCACATGGTGGGGGTCCTCAGCCATATCCCATTCCCTGGTTTTCCCCAGGACCATTGTTCCTTGGAAAAGCTTCCGCCAGGCCCTGCATGAGGTGCATCCCATCAGCTCAGGGCTGGAGGCCATGGCCCTGAAGTCAACCATCGACCTGACGTGCAATGACTACATTTCAGTATTTGAGTTTGACATCTTCACACGGCTCTTCCAGGTAAGAATTGAGGAAGGGGAATCACTTAAGGTGTCTCAGTGCTTCAGGTTAAACTCTTTTTTCCAGGCCAATATTTTACACACATTATTTATACTGTATGGGATTTGATTGTCTTGCCCTCCACCCCTTAAACAGACCCCACATTGCAGTAAAAGCAGGTAATATTTCTGGCTGTAGGATAAAAGATTCCCTAAATATACACTGCAACTCCCAGGCACATTCAGCATCCTGCCGTGAATCAGGTTTTCCCTTTCAAAGGTCACTTTGAGACTGAAGTTCTGACACAGCTTCTGCAAGCCAGGAAATGCGAAGCTTAGTTTATCACTCTGTCCTCTCTTGTCCCTTTCTTTATTGTCAGATTTATTTTCCATGGGGGTTGTTCAGGATGGAGCTCAAGCATGAGAATTTGGGCTTTCTATCTTTTGAACTGACCCAGCCAGGATGTTGTGGTCGTGTCTGTGTGTGTGAGAAATCTCTGTATCACTGAAGTGATATTAATAGTAGGTAAAATTCTTCCCCACAGTCTCTAGTACTGCTAAATTCAAAAACACAGCTTCTGATGGTACAATTGGGTATTTACAAGAACAATCACTTACTTCTTTGGCTCTGACTTGCCTTTTCCCATGTGATAGGGTGGGTTGTAATTAAGATACATCTAGATGAAGAATTCCCATGTTTGGTGTTGCAATGTAGCTGATCTCATTCAGCACTTTTTCCAGCTGTCATACATAAAGAACAAGTCAAGAGCTACTGCAGATTCCAGGGGAAGCAGAGTTCTTAGGGAGTGCTGGTATTTTTTTGTAGACAAGTTAAAAAACTTGGAAAAATCAGGTGAGATTTAGACACCCAAGCCCTTCTCAGGGTCGAGAGCTTTCAAACGATTGTTACGACTTTTGGGGCATCATTTGAAAGAATATTTGAGATGTATGTGCTGGTTTCTTTATTCAGGTCTGAGATCAGCCTTGCCACACCCTGGTGAGGTTGGGTTGATGAGGAATAGTCACAAGTTACTGACAGTGAAACTGAGACACACAGGGGAGGTCACTGTCCCGAGGCTGTGCAGGAAGTCGGTGTTGGAGAGCAGACCAGTCATGGTTCCTGGGCCTGTGCATAATCTCATTAAACTCCTGCCTTCATCCCTGTCTGGGGAATGAGTCATTTTCTCTGCAGAAGCAGCACAATTGATGGCTATTCTTGAGCTGTGACCTCAGTGACTTCTCCTTTAGTATTTATTAAAGGAGTTTTGATTAAGGTCTGTCTTAGGTGATGGTTTTATCCCCAGCAAGTGACGAACTCAAATGCCAAATGCTGCATGGGAATGAGTGTTTTGGTCTCTCTACTGGATTTGTGATGGAATAGAAAATGTTTCTCTAACTGAAGAACCCTTTGATTCAGGAATATTGACCCTTTTCAGAAGTGTGTGGTTAATTTGTTTCTTTGTTGCTGCTGCAGCCCTGGTCATCTTTGCTGAGGAACTGGAACAGCCTGGCAGTGACTCACCCTGGGTATATGGCATTCCTCACCTATGACGAGGTGAAGGCCCGGCTGCAGAAATTCATTCACAAACCTGGCAGGTGAGAGAGAGCTCAGCCAGCAGGGCCCTGCTGGGAGGTTCTTCCTGACGCCACTGATCGCAGCAGGGCTGACAGATTCTCTGTGGTCCTTTCTGGAGGTTATGTGATTACTTCTGGGCTGCTTTTAAACATGAAAACCTCCTGTAGTCCGTTTGTTGTTGGCTTGTTGAAAGTTAATTTGGAACAAATGATTTTAAGGATATTAACTTCTCTTGCTCTGGATTCTGGGTTTCATTTCACCTGGAGGCCAGTGCTTGGATTCTTTTCTCGTTTTGTATGGTATTGCAAAGTTTCCCTTTGAACTGCCTGGGATCAGTTGAGGAAAGCTGGTACAAATCATCAAGTCATTCCTACTAATTTTTATTTGCCGTCTTGATATGGCCAGACAAAGGCTGCCTACATGTCATTTAATTTTTTCTGCCTGTTCCACACTGAGGTTTCCTTTCCTTTGTGTGTTTTTAGTTACATTTTCCGATTGAGCTGTACCCGCCTGGGTCAGTGGGCCATTGGCTATGTCACTGCAGATGGGAACATTCTCCAGACAATCCCCCACAACAAACCTCTTTTCCAAGCACTGATTGATGGCTTCAGGGAAGGCTTGTAAGTAACTTGATAAAAATTAAGACCTTGATTCAACAAAGCAGTTAAATCTTGAATAGTCCCATTGCTGTCAGTGGAATAACTCATTGCTGAACTATTTTGGCACTCAAGAATTACTGACAGCTGTCTTTGCACTGGAGAGCTGGGCAGTAGCAGATGATAAATGTGCAGCAGTGTTTCCCTTCTCATAAATCCCTTGTTTTGTCAAGCCCTTAATTTGAACCAATACTTTCAAGAATAATATGTTTGATTTTGGTCCAATCGTAAAATTCTTCCAAAACTTTAGAATTCAGAATACCTTGAATTCCCACCCCTTGCTTCTCCCCTTCATTCTTTCTTCGTTGCCACCCCCAAAAGCAGCCTTATATATGTGTGTGTGTGTATACACGTGTGCTCATGCACATATAGAGGTATTTTTTTCCCAACTGCTTCCAGTTATTTATTTCCCGACGGCCGGAATCAGAATCCTGACTTGACTGGCTTGTGTGAGCCCACACCTCAGGACCACATTAAAGTTACACAGGTGAGTGAAATATTCCATCCCATCAAACTCTCTGCCTTTCTCCCTAATTCCCACCCTCCTTAGCTGTTCATACAACTCTGCCAAACTTGGTATTCCCAAGACTTGTTTTTAAGGCTGCAGTATTTTAGAGGAACTACAGAAATCTTTCATGATAGGGAATTGTTGCAGTGGGGATCCTGCAACACGCATATATCAAACCAGGAGTCCCGTGGAAAGGAAATATATATACGGACAGACAGATTCTTGATAGCTGTTTCAGAGAGATGTTTATTTCTCCAGCCGCATGGCCGGAGCTCTGCCCAGGAACTGTTCCAGTCACGGGACCAGGGGTCCTTCAGCCCGCGCAGGGAACACAAACCAACCAATGGGAACGAGGCTGAGCAGGGGCAGGGAAGCCCCGTGTCTGTGCCCTCAGGGCCCCTCTCCCAGGGCTACACGGCAGGGGAGGGACCCCAACACCTCACCCGTTTTATTTTAATAAAAGGAGAATGAAAACAACTGGATAAACATAACAAGAACAGTTTCAAAACAAAACAAGCCACCCTCCTGAGTCTTTAAATGTCCAAACAGATTCTCTGGAACATCTTAGGGCTGACAGAAGGGAGACAGAATTCTCTGAGCATGCTTTGTGGGGAAACTGAGGCAGGAGAGGATTTAACTTCTTCCCTCCCCCTTTTCATCCCCCACTCGGCATTGGAAAGGGATTTTTGGGGAAACAATTGGCAAAAGCATGGTTTTGTGAGGGAAACCATGGGTGAAAAAACGGATTGGGAATACACTGGGGGTAATAGGACATAGGGTAAAAGGGAAAGGTGGGATTAGGAAAGGGAAACTGTAGGGGGGGCTTACAATGGAGATACTGTCTAACATGACTACGATTTTTTGCATATATACTGCCTTTTACAGGAACACCATCAGGCCCAGTGACCTGCGATGCTTGTAACCCTTTTCTCCCTAGTACAATATTAAATTCCACCACCTCTCCATCTCCCAAGCTTGGGATGCATTTTTCAGGGTTATTCTTTTTAATAGCAGTTCTATGCACGAATATGTCTTGCTGGTTGTCACACCTTGTTATAAAACCATAATTTTGCTTAACATTATACCATTTTACTATCCCTAAGGTCTTAGTTGCTATGATCTTTTCCTTTTTCCGAGTGGCTGCTGTTTTCTGTCTCGCTGCGTCTTTGCTGTCTCTTTCAGTCGCTCCCGTGTTGGAATTGTCGGGGCTGCTGGTGCCTGCGCGCTCTTCCCGGGGTCGCGTTCGGGGCTGCGCGGGCCGGGCCGGGCCACGCCGCTCAGTTCTCCGTGCGTTGCCTCCTCTGGTCGCAGCTTCGCTGCCGATGTCGGGCGCTGCACCCACGTCTCGGCCGGGCCCCCGAGCGACGACTCCCCCGCGCCCTGCTCCAGCGCGCGTCTCGGCTGGGCACGGCTCCGTTCCACCGCCATCGCCGCCAGCCGCTGCCCGCGCGCCGCCCCTCTCAGTCGGGCGTTCACGGGGCTCGCTCCACCACGCGCTGCACGCGGCCGTGCGGGTCCTGCCGGGTCCCGCCGCTCCCCGCTCCGCCACCGACACTGCGGCTCGCGTGGCTCCGCCCGCGCGCGGGAACTGCCTCGCCGCCGCTCGCAGAGCGCTCGGTGCACGTGGCCTGGGCCGCACGGTCCCTGCGCCACGCTTCCCTTCGCCAGGACACAGCTGACATTGCTCAACAGTCTCAGTAACTAAATAATATTCACGAAAATATTCTTCCATCGGCATATATTTTGACTCTAGTATTAACTGTGTCCAAACGGTTTTCCAAAAGCCCTTGGTAATAATTAAATCCCAAGAAACATAGAAAAAGTTCTTAAACAACCATGCCAGGAAGTGTTTCAGTTCTTTTTGAGCTTGAATCAAGCTAAAATTTACAAATCGTTGTTCAAGAATCATTTTAAGTTTAAGATAAATGTCCATATGCGGCTCTGAGAGCCAAGAGTCTTCCCACGGTTCCTCCATAGTTTAGATATGGAATAGCAAAGCAAAACCAAGAAGAGGAATCCAAAGTTTCCAGGGTTTACTCACACAAATCAGTCGGTTAGGGATCGGGGATCGTTCTGCTCACAAATCTCCACCATTTGTTGCAGTGGGGATCCTGCAACACGCATATATCAAACCAGGAGTCCCGTGGAAAGGAAACATATATACGGACAGACAGATTCTTGCTAGCTGTTTCAGAGAGATGTTTATTTCTCCAGCCGCATGGCCGGAGCTCTGCCCAGGAACTGCTCCAGTCACGGGACCAAGGGTCCTTCTGCCCGCGCAGGGAACACAAACCAACCAATGGGAACGAGGCTGAGCAGGGACAGGGAAGCCCCGTGTCTGTGCCCTCAGGGCCCCTCTCCCAGGGCTACACGGCAGGGGAGGGACCCCAACAGGGAATGGCAGAGGAGATTGCACAGACAGATTTTAGGGGGTTATTTTTAGAATATTCTGCCAAATACTGATGTTTTTGTGCCATTCAACATGTCTTGAACCCTGCTTTTCGTGGGACACTTAACTGGAAATTGTGGATAATTTGAACTCTACTTTTTTCAGAGCTTGACAGATGCATCTAGCACATGGAATTACAGTGAAATCTTTGCAGACTTCTGTTCTCCCTGTGATTTTATGCTGTCTTTCCCTCAGGAACAATATGAGCTGTACTGCGAGATGGGCTCCACGTTCCAACTGTGTAAAATCTGTGCTGAGAATGACAAGGACGTGAAGATCGAACCTTGTGGGCACCTGATGTGCACCTCCTGTCTCACAGCCTGGCAGGTGAGCCTTGGCCTCTTCTTTTATCTCTCTGAGGGCAGCTGCCTGCTCTTTTACAGATATATTCTCTTCTCAGAACTGTTCAGGTGTGGAGAGAAGGCAGCAGAAACATTGAGCTCATAATGTCACCGCATCAGAAGCTGTTTAGATGCCTGATCTCTTAATATGGAACAGACATAAACTGTGAGAACTGGCTAAAAAGCTGATTTTCTACTTCAAGGAGAAAATATTCTGTATTTGTAGCCCAGTTTTGCCTTTGTCTTCCTCTCAGCTGAAAGCTACCTGCCAAAAAGCAGGTTAAAAGCCGATTGTTTATGAAGCAGGTGATAATTTGTGCACCCCAAAGGCTGCTGTGACAGATCTCTTCTGGCCCCTGCAGGAATCAGAAGGCCAAGGTTGTCCCTTCTGCCGCTGTGAGATCAAAGGCACGGAGCCAATCGTGGTGGATCCGTTTGATCCCAGAGGAGGAGGAGGATTGTCCAGGCAAGGGGCAGAAGGAACCCCCTCTCCCAATTATGACGACGACGACGATGACAAAGCTGATGATTCCCTCTTCATGATGAAAGAACTCGCTGGTACCAAAGTAAGGTCACGGGAAGGGGTGCTGATTAATGTGGCAGTGCCTTTTCTCCAGCAGTTTTCTCTTAATGATTTGTGCCTGTGATGGTCCCCAGACCTTGTAACAGAAAAGATGGAAAACAGAGGTTTAGGTCCGGTTTTGTGAGCTCACTTCACACTGTCAGTTTGGGATCACACTTTGAAGCTTTTGATCTTTTGTGTGTTGTCTTGGAGGAATCCCTAGAGGGGTGAAACAGCTGGCCTGACCTGCTGGAAGACCTGGCTTTGGAACACTCCTCTGTGTGTTAGGTTTTGATTTCCTAGCCAGATTTCACCCAGATCAGCAAAAATCCGTCCATTTTTCCCCAGTGGTGGATCCAGCCAGGCAGGTACAGCCTTCCCAAGCTCCTGATGAATAACAAGGTAGAGGGCAGGCTGTTCTGCTGAGGAACTCAATTTGGCTGTCATCTTTTCATATGGTGGCTGATAAATTTGTTTAATAAAGGTGTGATAAGTCTGCCTTTAGTGCTGCTTCCCTCCAGGAGCTGCGTACAAGACAGGTGTTCTTTGTGGATCCCTGCGTGGTTTTTTCATTTCATTTTCATTTTTCATTTCGAAATCTGATTGCTGCTCTTGCATTGTTTTCCTGCATAAAGAACTGGGTTTGAATTTGGCTAATTTTAATAGCTGAATCAACTAAAATAAGCTGCATTTCAGAAAGAATCTTTTCTGGTTTACCTAGAGTCTTATTTCCCTTCATCTTCCACCCTGTAAATAGTGTACTAATCAGTAAACACTATTCCTGGAGGGTTTTATATACATATTTTGGGGAAGCAAAGCAATTTCCTTGGTGTGACATCCTGTCAATGTTGATACTCTGTTGGCTTTAGTGAGCTCAAACATGCATGAAGCTTTTCAAAATTAAAAAGCACTAGCTTTGATTGTAAAAAAGAGAAACTAAAGAGAAGAACAGGCACTGTTCTGCTTTGTTAAGTGGAAAACCAGCTTTCCAGGGACAAAACTGGAGGGTTTGGTGCACATCAGTGCAAGGCAGTTTGCACAGGGACAGGAAGGTTTGCAGCAGATCGTGCCCTCTGGTGTTGAAAAGCAGCTTTTCCCTGCTCAGGGCGCACTGAGGCAGGTTTGTTACTCCGTCAGAACAGCTTGGTTGATGTTTCCAGGTGTGCATTTGCGGTGGTGTCTCACAGCTAAGCCCATTCCTCAAGGATTGCTGCCAGTGCTGCAGTGCTGGGAACTGGCTGCATTCCTGGAGGATGGCTGTTACTCACAGAGCAATTTATCACCAATATTGCAGCCAGACAGCTGGAAAGCCTCTCCAGAGGACAGGAATTCTGTGGGTTGAGCCGTGTGCTGACTGTGCCCTTGTCCCCTCTCAGGTGGAGCGTCCTCCCTCGCCGTTCTCGGTGGCTCCTCAGGCCGCCCTCCCTCCCGTGCCCCCTCGCCTGGACCTGCTGCAGCAGCGAGTGGCCAACCCCCCCGGGGCCTCCAGCCCTGGCACCACTTCCAAGGTCAGACACACTCCTCTCCCCTTCGGCTGTGATTTGGGTGGGGCAGGCAGGGAGCACAACAATCTGGTGACCCCAATGTGTTCTCTGTGACGTCCCCAAGTACTTTCTTCCTTTTCAGTCCGGCCTCCCTTAGAGTGACTGGCATCCTGAACTACCAAATTATTGTTACTACCATCATATTCCCTGGTTTTCAGCCTCAGTCCCTGCTCCCTGTAGCCTTTGGATTTTCCTTGTATTTTGTTCTAGCTAAGACAGAAGGTATCATATTTCTCTCCCAACTTTTCTGCACTCATTTTTACATCAAGCATTGTTTTAGATAGAAAATGAAGGAAGGAATTCAATGTGTGTGACTGGGAGAAATTAACTGGCTTTCTGATTGATCAGCAGAAGGCAGTAGGACGATCTTGGTGGCATTAAGTTAATGGTTCTTGAGATGCAGCAGCAGTTTTTCATCTGGTTTGGATGAAATAATGAAATTAGGAAAGTTCAAGCAGAAGAAAATACCTATTTCTGTGAATACTCATTGCTGACTGATGAATGTTAACTTGTACAAATAACCCACAATTGAATCATTTTTTTAAATAGTGGGGGGGCTCTGTTTGGAATCCAGTCTAAGGCTGCTGTAAACTCATGTTTTCCTTCAAGAAGAAGAATCTGGGGTGTTCAGTGCCTGGCTGGAGTGCACGTAGTTCCTGTTATCTCCTCAAGCCTGTACGGAAGGTGTGGAGATATCTCCACATCCTCAGAGATAACTCCTTGTAAAAACACATAAAACCACCCCGAAACTCTCCCTTCTGCTCCCACCTGTTTATCTTTTCTGGCTGGGCTGCCTTTGTTAAGCAATATTTTCCATTCCTGTGCCCTGCAGGCCGCACCTGGTGCTCTGCACAAGGACAAACCTCTGCCAATCCCACCCACGCTCCGGGACCTCCCTCCACCGCCGCCTCCGGACCGGCCGCACTCCCTGGGCACCGAGGGGCGCCCGCAGCGCCGGCCCCTGCCCTGCACCCCGGGGGACTGTCCTGCCAGGGACAAGCCACCCCCGCTGCCCTCCAACCGCCAGGGTGACCTGTGGCCAGCCAGGCCCATCCCCAAAGCCCCGGCGGCAGCTGTGAGCCCCGGGGATGTGTGGGCTGGGAGAGAACTGTCCAACCGGCACTCGCTTCCCTTCTCCCTGCCCTCCCAGATGGAATCCAGGGCTGAGAGCCTCCGGCTTGGGAGCACGCTCAGCCTGGACAACCCAGGGGTGAGTAGGTCTGGGGGGGGGGGCTGGAGGTAATCTGGGAGAAAAGCACCTTCTTATCACACTGAGGTGTGGGATTTTGTCAAGGGAGAGATGGAAAGAAGCTGGTGGATGCCAGGCAAGGGAAGTGCTTTCATTCCTCTTGGGAGCAAGGTTGAAATCGCAGTTTCAGCAGTCATGAGCCACAATTGCCTGATCATTGTTCACCTTTCAGTGTTCACCTTTCAGTGTTGAAAAGCTGAGACTGTTTTCTGTTGTTATCTGAAAAACTCTGATTGCTCAATTTTCAGCCCTGAGAAACCTACACACATCAGCTGTGATGAGTTTGACAGGGTAAAACCTGAGTTAAATTTGGGTCTATTCATGTGCAGGATACTGTTACCAGTGTACTGAGTAGTCCAACATTTTGTTCTCTAAAAGAAATTGCAGGCAGTTTTGCTTTCCTTGATTCTATTTCCTTAATTTTTCCTTTTAATGCTTCCAGCTCGCTACAATTGAAATCCAGCACATTTTTAGCCAGATTTTCTAAGAAAGTGGCACGTGCACGGTTGTCATCCTGTCTCCAAATGTGTGTGCTTGTCTGCATCCTTTTCCTCTTGGCTCCCATCTTGGCCTGTTTCAGCTGAATTTGCCAAGACCACTGAAATCTCAAAACATGTGAAGTTTTTCCTGTGGGAAAACCCCTGCAGTGTCCTCACTGAGGGAAGGCTGTCAGAGAATTCCTAGATTTCTGGGGTGTTTGTAAATGCTGTGGAATAAATGAGGATGCTTCATTCCCACAGAGGCTGTTCAATGAGTGGCTTTGCAGCTACACTGGGACCTGTGGTGTTTCTGATTCCTGCTTTGGAATTTTGTCTTCCAGAGCTCCAACAGTGGTCCAGCAGCAAGCTCAGAGTGTGAACACCCCAAAATCAAACCCTCCTCATCTGCCAATGCCATCTACTCCTTAGCTGCCAGGTCTGCTGGGATTTTTTTCTAACTTACAGAGTGGGAATTGCAGGGTGTTGGTGCCAGGGACAGAACTGATACAACTCTTTCAGTCTTAAACTCTGACAGATTCAAAACACACAGTTTAAGAGAAAGCAGCTGAAATCAGCATCCCAAAGAGCTGTGGGGAGAGGTGGGAGTTCCCCTGGGCTGTGGCAGTAGGAATGAGGCTCCAGATGCCATCAGCTCTTTATTGAATTCACTTTTGAGTGGGGCTTTATGTGATGTAAAAGTGCATGATATCATCACTTCCTTTTGCATCATGACTGTACTAATTTGAAAACAAACCAGTGGAAGATAGCATAAATTAATAGGAAAATTAAAATAAATGCAATAGTACAAGAACACTGACAGAGGCAGCACACAACCTGACACCCTGTCAGGCAGGGTGGTGGTAGCAGTCCAGATGGAACGGTCCTGTTGAAGCTGTGATCCTGTAGAAGGTCCGGAAGTGTAGCTCTTATCCTCTGGGAATCCAGTAGGTAAGGGCTGAGTGTGCTGTTCCAAACCCCAGATTATATCCAGGTGGGAATGCTTGGCCCCTCCCCGTGGGTGGAGCCTCTCACAATGGGATGATGTCATTCCATGGGTCAAGTGGTGAGGGTATTATCAGGGATGAGTTATGGAAGAGATAAGAAACATTGCCCCACCCAGTTTTAACAGCTGGTGATGGAATGCATACTTTTGTTTACATTTTACCTTGTAACCTGAGACAATGACCTTGTGCCAGTGTGACCTTGTGGGCTGCTTCCTGAAAACCAAATTATCTCTTTAGACAGACTTGCTGTGAGGTGACTGTGGATTTTAAAGGGCACCTTGATATTAATTAGATTTGGTGTAAATGTTTTATATCTTGTTTCTCCTGCCTCCAGACCACTGCCTGTACCAAAACTGCCTCCTGGGGAGCAGTCTGAGAGCGATGAGGACACTGAGTACATGTCACCATCCTCTCTGCCTGTGGTGCCTCCAGGTCCTGCTGTGCAAAAACCAGAGCTCAAAATGCCTTTGGAAATGACTCAGAGTTTACGGTGAGATTCTGGATGGTTTTGCACTTCCTCCTCCCAGCTCTGGGGCAGCACATTTGGGACATCAGGGTGGGAATTTTGCTTGCTCAGATTTCTGAATTCCCCTAGTGATATTCACCAGATCTTGACTAAAATAGCAATAAAGGAAATGTGACTGGTGCTCTTGTGCAGTATTAAAGGACTCAGATATCCCCTTCCTTCCCTCTCTCTTTGCCAGGAACCTTTTGAGAGCAGAAACAACTGAAATTCAAAACCCTTATTAAAATGTAATTTTTGGTGGTATCGGTTTTTATGGTATCATTTTAACTCTTTTAAGCTGCAGTAAACATTACCAGAGCATTTTCCAGAACAAATATTTCACAGAGCAGTGGTGATTTCACTTTCAAACAAGAATCTGTGCACAAGCTCTGTCACAGAGACAGGGTGGAGGTGGTGGCCGCTGTCACCTGTGTGAAGGGGAATGTGTTCTCTCCCTCAGAGTTTTGGACTGTGACCAGCAGCCCGAGGGCTCCATGTATGAAGCAATGTACAACATTCGCTCCCAAGCAGCATCCTCTGCTTTCGAGGCTGTCAGCACTTCTGGTGAGTGGGTGTGGCTAAAAGACAGCTGAGGGACTGGGGTACAGTGAATTGCTGGTGCCAGTGGAACAGCATTTTAGGCTGAACTAAAGGAATAACATTTGGTTTCGTTGTTAAAATAGCTGGGATGGATGTGGAAATGTGAGTCTGTGCATGCATTTTAAAGTATTCCCAGTCCATACTCCAGAAAAATCCAGTTTTTCCCTGAATCCATTCCGTACGCTGGGGAAAATCCAGTCCGGGTTTTCCCTCCAGCCGAATCCGTTCTGTACGCCTGGGTGAAATCCAGTCCGGGTTTTGCCCCCGACCGAATTCGTTCAATACTCCGGGAGAAATCCAGTCCGGGTTTTGCCCCCAACCGAATCCATTCCGCACTCCGGAAAAATCCAGTCCGGACTTTCCCCCATGCCGTACTCCGGGGAAAATCGGATTTTTCCCGTGCCGTCCTCGGGGAAGCAGGTATTTTTACTTAAATAGTCCAGTATTTTTAACTTAATATTCCCTTTTGGAAAGTGCTGCCATTAAATGTGAGGTTTTAGCAGCAAAACTTCAGTTCCGTGTCCTGTCAGTGTTTGGAAATGGGGGAACAGAGTCTGCCTCGGCAGACAGCTCAGTCCCAGAGCTCAGAATGTGCCTCCTCTTCCAGATGAAGGGAACTTGGCAGCAGCCACTGCCAGCAACGGCCCTGAGGAGTCAGAGAATGAAGAGGATGGTTATGATGTCCCCAAGCCACCACTCCCCATTGCCATTGCTCGTCGCACACTGTCTGATATCTCCAATGCCACTCCTGCCTTCAGCCGAATGTCCTTGGAAAATGACCCTGTCACAGGTCAGAGAGCTCATGTGTCTCCTCTTGGTACCAATGGCTGGCTCTGCTGGTTTGAAACCTGTGTCACTCACTTGAGATTTTGGATGTAAGCTGTAAAATCAGGTTTATGAGGCAGAATTACACTGATTCTTAGGTATTTTGTTTGATTTATTTTAGCTTTTGTTTGATTTATAGCTTGGAATGCACTGCCTTGGTCATTTAATCCCTAAGCTTGTAGATCAGACTGAAATCACAGTTAGGAAAAGCTTTTCTCAGCTTAAAGTATATTCCTTAATCCACTGCTGACTACAGGGGATAGAATATTTTTGTACCAGGGTGTACCAGGGCATGAGACAGGATTTCCCATCCCTGGAAGTGTCCAAGTCCAGGTTGCATTTGGGGTTGGAGCACCCTGGGACAGTGGAAGGTGTCGCTGCCTGTGGCAGGGGTAGAAGGAGATGGGCTTTGAGGTCCCTTCCAACCCAAACCATCCAGGGATTGTATCCCTGCTCCAAGTGGAAGATGCAGGGCTGGCCTGGCACAGTTTGTGGCTCTGTCAGTCCCTGCAGATGGCACGAATGTTCTGCCTGACGCTCTCAGCTCCTCTGAGTGGGGACCAGTGGCTCAGCAAGGTCAGCTTTTTGTCCCTGGGGAATAGAGGACGTCGTGTCCTTCTGGCTGCAAGGCACATTCTCTGAGGGAAGAACTAAAGCCTCGTGTCTCCAAGAGCCTTTCTGAATAATGATTGACTTATTCCCTGCTCAGCAGCTCTTAAGGAAGCTTTGAAACTCTTCCTGCTGGGGGTTTTCAGTCTGAATGTGCTGGTGATTTGCCAAGGAACAGGAATGAGTTTCATGTTCCTTCTGGAGGCAGAACCTCCTGTACCCAGAACCCCTTCCCCCAGTGAGTCTTCTCTTTTCATGCTTCACCATTCCACTTCCCTGACCTTCTTCAGCACAGAGAAGAGTTTCCTAGTGCAGAAAAGTTCATTATTTTTGCCCCACCTCCCTGCTCCCTGTTTCTCTTTTTAAATCTGTCCCTCTGTGTGTAGAATTTGGCTGAAAGGGATAAAAAGGAACAGAGCAAATCACAGATGAAGTACTGAACTTAATCACTGACACTTTGTTTCTACAGCCCTGAAATAACACTGCTGTTGTCCTGCTTTAGGGGTAGGGAAATGGAAAATGTGGAAAATGGGAAGCAAGGCACTGGTGCAAGCAAGCCTGACTGGTGTGGGATTCATCTTAGCAGATTTATGCTCTCAGGAGTTGGACCCTGCAGTTTGGTTTATTAACGATTTACCAAAATAACTGTCTTAGCAGTTGTCCTTTCAGACTGACCCGTGGTCTCTGAAACTTGATCCAGCTCAAGCTGAAGCAGCTATTCCAGAAGGCAGTTTGGGGCAGAGGAGTGGGCAGACCTTTTTCTCACGCGTACAAAAAGCTTTTCATGCGTGAGAAACTTGAATTCTGAAGATGAGGGAGCTGGACTGAGTTGTGGTTGGTGAGGAAGCTTCAGGGAATTTGATTCCTGAGGAGCCTTCTCTGTCTCAGGGCTTTCAGTGCAAGTGTTTCAGAAAGGCCCCACAATGCTGCTTCTCTGAGCAGGCTGCGGTGCCCACTCTTACAAAGGGATTGTTTGGACGTGATTTGTCTGTTGTACTCCAGTTCTGCTGCCAGAAAACTCTGTGGAGTGCCCTGAGGACTTTTTCCAGGAGACAAATAAATCTTTTTTTTAAGGTGATGTCAAATATCCATGCAGAAAAGTTTCCTGTGATTGGCAGAAAAATGCTTTCTGCAATGATACAGGAGGTTAAAACTCAGAAATGATCAGATGCTGGATGAGCACATTGAACAATGTGGTTTTTCCTTGGAGAGTTTGGTGACTTGTTTGGTTTATTGGCTGTTGTTTCCTCTTCCCAGCAGTGCATGATGTGGCTGCAGGGCAGTGTCACATCAGAATGACTCAGGGAAAAGCAGAACAGGCTGAGCTTTATTGATCTGCCATTAGGCAGGGAGAGCTTCAGCAGAGGAAAAGGAGAACATAATTCAGTTGCTGACCCTTCAGAGAGCTTAATTCAGTTGCTGAAGCAATTGTGGTGGCTGAGTTGGGACTGGGTTTGTGCACACAGAGGTGAGGGTGCTAAACTGGACAGCTAAACTGGGGGGTTCTGTCTGGTTCTGGGAGGAAATGGGATGTCTGGTAAAGAACTGAATATTCATGGTGTCATTTTTTCTGATTCTAAGGCTGCTATCTGAGCTCTGCTTACACACATAGATCCTATGTCATTTTTTATAAGGTTTTGTCTTAATAAATGAGCCTGATGAGACCGGCTAATTAAAACCAATCTCCACAGCTGTTTTTGCGCACAGGAGGGGAAGCTGGGCAGGTTGGGGGGAGGATAAAAGGGTTGGAGAAAGCGGCGGAGCTCAGTGACAGCTTTTTGAAGTGCCTTTTATCCCCCTGATGTCATCTCAGCTTTGTTCCAAGCAAAATTTCCACTTCTTTTCACTGAAGTGATGCACTTGTTTCTCCTTGCAGGTTTTTCAGACGGCTCCCAGGTCCCGGAGCGGCCGCCAAAGCCGCTGCCCCGGCGGATAAATTCAGAGCGGAAAGCCGGGAGCTGCCAAGCAGGAGGAGCCAGCAGCGGGGCCAGCTCCTCCCTGCACCTCTCCAGCGAGATCGAGAACCTCATGAGCCAAGGCTACTCATATCAGGACATTCAGAAAGCTCTGGTCATTGCACATAACAATATTGAGATGGCCAAGAATATTCTGCGGGAGTTCGTGTCCATCTCCTCCCCGGCGCACGTGGCCACATAGCACACGACCACCTCCACACCTGAGCTGCTGTGGACCAACTGCCTGGGCAGCTGCTGCCCAGCTGTGCACCAAAGGGGAAGGGGGTTCCTTTAGAGACTTCGTGCTGAGGTCAGTCCTGCCTCTTTAAGAGAATCAGTTATCAGGTTTTCGTGGTTCCAGATTTCAAAGCAGTGGGATGAAACGGAGTGGGGCGGTGTTTTATACAGTGTATGTCTTGGAGTCCTTTACCCCTACCTCTTGTCTGAGAGAGCAGATTTATTTCCAGGGTGTTGGTAGAGAAAGTATCATGACAAGGGATCCCCGAGCCCATGCCCTGGAGGCTGGGGGGAGTTGTTTTGTGCTGTGAATTTTAAGTGGATGCTCAGAGAAACAAAGTCTCGAGGTCGGTGTGGTGTGTCCTGTGGTTCATGGTACTAGGTTTGGGTCTGTTCGCTGCTGTGTGTCTGGCTCAGGCTTTTTAGAGCAGCTGGAAGGTCACTTCCTGCTGGGAATTTTTAGGAGACCTTGGAAGAATCATTTGATTGCTTCCTGTTGGCCATGGCGTGTCCCCCTTGTCTGTAATAATAGCAGTTATTGCTTCTGATTCCAGTCCTCCCCTGCTGCCTGGAGAGAGCAGGATGAGCTTTTGTCAGGGATTTTGATCCTGGCAGTGCTGGCAGTTGGATTTCTCTCGAGTGTGTGTGCTCTTGCACTGGCAGCACCAGATTCCAGCAGCTGGAGGAGCTTGGCCTGGTTTTGAGGGGTGGGACAGGGGGAAAGAATTTGAGCAAGAGCAAAGAGCTGGGGCTGCTGCTTCTCCTCTCTTAGCCTTGAGCATTTTGTGCTTCAGTGCTCAAACTTGATTGTGGCCCTGCTGGGCTGGAGCAGCCAGCACTGGGCACTCCCATTGCTCTTCCCTAGGAATGTTGCACCTGGTAAATAGGATGTTTTATTTATCTTCTTTGCATGGTGGCTGTTGCAGGCTAGTGGCCTTCACACACATTCCCTCACCTCCTCCAGAGAGCTTTTGCAGGAGCCATCATCGTGCCAGGGTGTTTTGTGGAATTGGTAGATGCAGCTGATGTGTTTGTTGGTATCTCACCTGCTTTGCAGTCACAGAAGTGCAGCAGTTCTCTGCATGGCTATCAAAAGAACGTGAGGGCTCTCTGTTCCATTTCCATTTCTCTAAGGTATTGCTAGGTCTGGTGTTTAACCAGACCTGGGGGAAAAAATTCTGTATTTGTGAAGTGATCACATGGCTTTAAAGGTCAGAACTCAGCTGTTACATTGGAAAAACCTGACTTGCCTACTCAGCTACTTAACTCTGTTCATACAGGAGGAGTGGATGGTTCCTTTGGAGAGGATTTAGATCCAGGAGGCACAGACAGATCACAGCCTGACAGCCTGAGAGGCTCTTGGCCTTTGGAGCATGTCCAGCATTAGTTGCATCTGCCTGAGGTCAGCAAGGGGTCACCAGGCCAAGGAATATTGCTGGAGTGATTCTGGCAGTCAGGTGCAGTTTGGCCTTTTGAGGAATCCAGAGGCTGGGCCAGATGGCTGCAGTTGGCAGAGAGGCCCTCACAAGTGTTAGCAGAGCAGAAAGTGGGTTTTTAATTAAAGCAGAGGTTTCAGCTTTCTGAATTGCTGCAGTGGCTTCCAGGCAGGCTGAGCTGTGTCTCTTTACTCCCCTCCTTTCTGTAGGGAAGAAAACACTCTCAGACAGCGTGAGGAGATCTGCCACGCT
The DNA here is from genome assembly GCF_020740725.1 of Corvus hawaiiensis. Lineage (NCBI taxonomy): Eukaryota > Metazoa > Chordata > Aves > Passeriformes > Corvidae > Corvus > Corvus hawaiiensis. The sequence goes on along the minus strand of NC_063237.1, from coordinate 5,374,879 downwards.
CAGAGAGCAGCAGCCTTTGCTGTTTTGGGCTCAGGTCTGGCAGTGGGCAGGGTGCTCTGCAGGGCGCAGGGCTCAGGCACAGCCCCCAGCAGCCCTGGGCAAGGTGGGGTCAGTGCCTGGGGGAAGAAGAAGGGGAATAAGAGCTGCTCTTCCTCCTGTGCCTCCGGAGCAGCTGCCAGGGGTGCCAGCCCTGCTCCCTGTGGGATGTGCTGGGCACGTGGGAGCCTCTGGAGAAGCAAGGGCAGCGCTGGTGCTGCTGAGGCAGGAGCAGGGGACAGCTCTGAGGGCTGTTGTGTCACACTGGGGGCCCTGAGCAGCCACACAGTCCCTTGTCCTGGAGATGCAGGTGAAAACCCTTTAGTGAGGAGTTTATTTCCCTCTTTTTCACACTCCCACTCGGCTCTGGGTTGGTTTGGAGCCGCTTGGTGTCTGCCCTGCTGTGTGAGCTCAGTGTGTCAGTGTGACTCTTGCCATGGCTGAGCAGAGCTGAGTCCAGCCTGCTCCAAAGCCTTAACTCTTGTCCTGCCCCGTGTGTGTGACCAGAGCAGTGATTCCCTGTCCCCTCCAAACCCCTCAGGGCAGGCTGGCTGTAATTTCAGTGAAACCTTGCTTGGCAGAGCTGTTCCAGGCCTGTCCTTGGGGTCTATGTGCCAAGAGATGTTCCTGTGGGTGTTGTTCCGGGTATTAAGAGATTAGAGAGAGCAATCTTTTGTGGCATGTATCACTGATTTCTCTGCATGTGTCCTTTCTGTGCACTTGTTTATGTCTCAAACTGATTTAAGAAACTTAAGTCTTGCCTTTTCTTCCTTAGACACGTTAAGAATTTGCTGATTCCACTGAGTGCAGCAGAGTCCTGGCCATGTCTTGTGGCTGTGCTCTGCCAGCTCAATCCAGGCACTGCCCAGTGGAATTTTCTTGTTCTTTCTAAGCCCAAGACTGATTGCTCTTCTTTCCCTTCACCTCCTTCTTCTTTATTCTGAAGAAAATTAACTTTCTGATGCTACTTTAAAAAGGAAAAAACAACCCAAATGTCTAGTGCCTTTCTTAAGGGGATGCTGCATGGCCAGGCTGGATCCGAGAATCCGCCCCTCTGGGAAAACGAGCAGAGCTGGACAAGCAGCAGAGCTGCCTTTGAGCACGGAACTGCTTTGGGAAGGGGTGAAAAGGAGGAGCAGGAGAGGTGGGTGATTGTCACTGGGACTCTGACACTGTGTTTTGTAGCATTTCAGCCGTGGAGCTTCCAGTCTGGACTGGTGCTGTGCCGAGCTCGGGGCCAAGTCAGCATTGTGGGACGGGCTCGGTTGGGGTGAAAAATGCTGGGTTTGCCCTGCAGCTGTCCCCAAAAGGAGTGGAAAACACTCCCAAGAGGAGCAGGAAACACTCCCAAGAGGAGCAAGAGCTGTGGGAAGCAGGAGGTGCCCTCCTGAGCAGGATCCCGGTGATTTCCAGCGCCACCGGAGCCGAGCAGGAATCCCAAATCTTTCCCTTTTTAGTGCATGTCCTTGCCCCAGCCCTCCCCTGGGGGGCCAGGCATGCTCAGGGCCCAGCATGAGGCCTCCTGCACCGCACTGGTGACATTACTGTAGCTAATCCTGAGGCAGGCTCGTTACTGTAAATGTGGTTTGCTTGGCTGGTTTGTTGGGGTTTTTTTTTTTATTTTCAGTTGAGCAAGAAAAAATGCAACTCCCAGGGCACCTTCTCAAAGGTGCCACTTTAAAGATTAGTGGGGAATAAGGACATTTATTTTTAAAGTTCCTCCTAGAAATCTTTTTTGTTTGAAATTCCCAGCGGAGGAGGAACTGCTGTTACTGTTGTTCTTTCTCACGGATGACAAATACCAATTTGTAAAATATCAGTGTTAAAAAATGTTGAGATTTTCACGAAATATTTAAAAAAAAAAAAAGTATAATAGTGTCATTAATATAAAATTATAATAGCAGTATTTAATCCTTTCAGATCTGTAAAGAATAAGGAAAAACAGAAGGTAAATATTCTTACAGAGAGTAGCTGAGCTTTAAGGTTCACTTGGTTTAAAGTCCTCATTTTGTTTGCAGATGCATTGTTAATGTTTAGAGGTTATACTAATGTTATTTATTAATTGTTTCCATCCTTGTATGCTGCCCACTAAGAGCTTCTTTGTTTGGGATTTCATTCACCTGTGTCAGTAAGAAAGAAAACAAAACAAAGTTTTATTTTTAAATAAAATTTCCTTTGTTGTAGCATATGGTGTGTGTGGTGTGGTGCTTCTGGGAGTGCTGGAAAAAGAATATTTTAGGATTTCAGCCTCCTGGATCCTTTGCAGTCTGACTTTGGAGTTATTTTATAATTATTTACCACAATTACCTGTTAAATTCAGATTTATACTGTGGGTGCTGGCAGAGGCCAGGAAAGATTTATACAAAATTAAACATATTCTGGGAGAATCAATGAATAAAGGCTCGAATCCATCAGGACCAAGAAAGACATGAAGTTACCACCCAGGGAGAGAACCCAAGGGAATCCATGGGAATATTCTGCAGACTTTTATAGTTACTGCATAGAAATCCTAAAACTATGTATAATCACACATTGTATCTATAGGCATCACAATTCTAGAAATAATAAATATATAAATAATATATATATACATATATAAAAATATATAAATAAATAAATAATATAAGAAAAATAATAAAATTATTTGAATTTATTATGTGCTATTAATAGAGATAAGAAAATAATAATATATTTGAATATATGAATATATTCATTGACTATTCATTGATACCTATTCATATCTACCAATAGATGAATATTTTGCACATGGAGGAGATACAATAACCCCAGGTTCTGCCACACACTCCGACATTCCAGAGCCTGGAGGGGCCCAGAAATGGAACAGACTCAGGGACACACAGGCCCAGCTGAGCCCCCAGGACATTTGGGGGCCAGGGGACCCCACTTGGGGACGAAGGGATACACAGGGGGCAAGTGGGAACCCAAAACGAGTCAGTGAGGGTAACTGGGGCCACGGGGAGCCAAGTGAAGGTGGAAAAAACCCTCAAAGAAGCCACCGTGGGGTCAAAGGAGGACACAGGGGTTACTTGAGGTCATTTCAGGCCCTGATCGGGGTTACTTGAGGTCATTGGGGTCATTTGAGGTCATTTGAGGCCCAGATCGGGGTTACTTGAGGTCATTGGGGTTACTTGAGGTCATTTGTGTCTCTTTTAATTGATCTGGGGTCAAATGAGGACACGGGGGTTACTTGAGGTCATTTGAATCTCTGATCACAGTTACACAGGGGTTACTTTAGGTCATTTGAGTCTCTGTTTGGGGTCACTTGAGGTCATTTGAGGGCCTGATCGGGGTTACTTGAGGTCATTGGGGTCACTTGAGGTCATTTGAGGGCCTGATCGGGGTTACTTGAGGTCATTGGGGTCATTTGAGGTCATTTGAGGCCCAGATCGGGGTTACTTGAGGTCATTGGGGTTACTTGAGGTCATTTGTGTCTCTTTTAATTGATCTGGGGTCAAATGAGGACACAGGGGTTACTTGAGGTCATTTGAATCTCTGATCACAGTTACACAGGGGTTACTTTAGGTCATTTGAGTCTCTGTTTGGGGTCATTTGAGGTCATTTGAGGGCCTGATCGGGGTTACTTGAGGTCATTGGGGTCACTTGAGGTCATTTGAGGGCCTGATCGGGGTTACTTGAGGTCATTGGGGTCATTTGAGGTCATTTGAGGGCCTGATCGGGGTTACTTGAGGTCATTGGGGTCATTTGAGGTCATTTGAGGCCCAGATCGGGGTTACTTGAGGTCATTGGGGTTACTTGAGGTCATTTGTGTCTCTTTTAATTGATCTGGGGTCAAATGAGGACACGGGGGTTACTTGAGGTCATTTGAATCTCTGATCACAGTTACACAGGGGTTACTTTAGGTCATTTGAGTCTCTGTTTGGGGTCATTTGAGGTCATTTGAGGGCCTGATCGGGGTTACTTGAGGTCATTGGGGTCATTTGAGGTCATTTGAGGGCCTGATCGGGGTTACTTGAGGTCATTGGGGTCACTTGAGGTCATTTGAGGCCCAGATCGGGGTTACTTGAGGTCGTAGGGGTTACTTGAGGTCATTTTGGTCTCTGTTAATTGATCCAGGGGTCAAATGAGGACACAGGGGTTAATTATTATGAGCTGGGACAACTTTGGTGTAATGGACCAGCCAGTGCAGTCCAGGGGAGCCCAAGGCCTCGGGGTCACCCAGTGGCCTCCAGTGTCACCCATCATTTGCCCGCTGTCCTCTCAGGGTAGTGACAGGGGCTGGTTATTAGCTTCATCAATATTTTGCATTAATTAGTAGTATATTAGTGTTTATTATCATCTCCTGTAGTATTGGCATTAGCTATTAGTACAATTATCAATAAATTCTACTGTTAAATTCTATTGACAATATTATCTTGTAAGATCCAGTGGTGTAATCACCTATTACTACCTAAAACTAGGATTATTTATTAGAATAAATAGATTTATTAGCATTGGTAGTAATTAGTGTAGTATTAGCAGCCATAGGGGCTGCTGCTAATAATAATATTATTATTTATTTTTATTATTAATAATAATTATTAATTGTTATATATTTTTAATTTATGTATCTTACATAATTTAATTATATAATTAATAAATAACAATAATAGTAATAATAATAATAATAATAATAATAATAAATGTGTCCTGTTGGAACCTCCGTGGGATTATGGAATGCCCTTCCCACCCTTCTGCCTGTGGGAACAAACTCCAGCACTCAGCTTTGAATCCGTACTTTATTTTCACATATATAAAAAAAACCTTGCAAGTATTGGACAAAAAAAAAAATAAACCAAACCAAACAAAACTCCTGGAAATATACACACAATCCAACAAAAATATATATAAACCAAAGCTTTTGCTTGGACACCACGTGTAGCAGGTGGGGACGGCTCCCCTCTGGTCAGGGCTGTGCTGGGGACAGCGCTGGGGCACCCAGAGGACAAAGGCTTGTGGCCAGCAGAGCTCAGAGGCCGTGGTTGAGAGGCTGGAGGGGCTGAGCCCTCTGGGGTGAGGCAGGGGAGGGCTGGGACAGAAGCTCAAGGCAGGTTCTTGCCCGTGCCCCCCCCCCAGCGTGGGGCCAGAGGTGCCACTGAAGCACAGAGGGGAGTTGGACCTGGGGCTGGCAATGGCTGAGCACAAAAAAACCCCTGAGACGTCACTGACTGGCTCTGGCTAATGTTGATTTGAAATCTGTGGGAGCTCTGGGACCTGCTGGTGCAGCAGCTGTGCAGCGTCCCTAAAATAAACCCAGTTCAGAGGGGAGAGGGGAGCCCTGCCCCTCGGGTCAGCACAGCTCCGAACCAGACACCCTAAAGCCTTTCTGGAGACTGGCGCCCCTTCCTTGCTCTGCCAGGTCCTCTCCTCCCACGGGATCACAGCCCCGCTGGGATACACGGGGCTAAACTGACTCAGAACAGTTCAAAGGCAAAGCAAAGCACCAAAAACCTCTCAGCAACTCACCAGCTCTCTAACAAACCCCCTCTTCCACTCCTCTCTCCTCGAACCTGCACTCCACTACAGCTAAGGTGCCTCAGACATCCCAAAAGCCAATTTCACCAGCCTCTCTGAGCAAGGTCGGGGTAAAAAAAAAAACACATCAAAACCTTCCCACACCTGTACAGAACAGATTACCTGAAAGAGCCTCAAATCCTTCCACCAAGTAGGGATTAATGGGATACTTCTTCCTAATATTGCTGTGGCTTCTCTGGAGTAGTAAAGCGAGTCCAGCTTTGCTGCTAAGGCAACACCTGCAAGCCCAGGGCTGAGGTAATGGCCAGGTGAGGCAGGGAGGTGGCCCCTGCACGCCCAGCATGGTGACACACGGGTGGGCTCTGGCCGTGCTCCCCAGGGGCTGGAGCAGGGGTGGGAGAAGGCAATCCAAGAGCAGGAAAGGTTCGAAGGAAGAAAGCACTTAGTAGGTTTCCTCTCTAGTTTCTCAGATCGATGTATTTCTCGCTCTTCAGTTCCGCCAAAACAGAGAGAGGGGGAGGGAAAACACACGGTTAGGGATGAACACGAACCAAATCCTCTGCTGCAGGTGGGGCAGTGGCACACACGGTGGGGTGGAGGACAGCTGGGGCACCCCAGGGTGGCTGAGCCAGGCAGGGGCTCTCTCCCGGCCCAAGGCAAATATAACCTCAGTGGGCTCAGGGGCTGCATCCTGTGGCTGGCACGGACAGTGGTGGCCCAGCAGTGACACTGTGAAAAGCTGGTCCATCCCAGGTGAGGGGAAAGCACATGGCCCAAAAGACTCATCCCAAGAACTCTGGCTGAGAGCACCCATTCCTGCAGCCGCTGCCCTGACTTCTGGCCAGAGATCTTTCTATTTCACTTCCTACTCCCAAAGGCCCCTGGGGAGCCCGGCTCCTGCTCCACAGAAGGAGGCAGAGCCCAAGTAGGGCAGGCAGTGGGCACTGCCACGGGGCAGAGCTTTGTCCCCTCCCGGCTTTGTCCCCTCCCCTCCCTCCCACAGCTCCCCCGAGCGCTGCTGATGGATGATGGAGGCCCGTGCAGGGTGGGCAGTGCCGGAGGAGGGGAGCGAAGCATTACCTGGGTGCAGCCCCGGCCCTGAGCTGCGCTCCCGGCCCCGGCCCGGCGCTCTGTCCTACCTGGTCAGCTGCGGCTCTCTTCTCGCCGTTGGCGCCCTGCAGGAGCCCCGCCTCTTCGGAAAGTTTATCTGACTTAACTTCAACTACAATCTTGTCTTTACGGGCCTCTGGCTTTGTGCTAGGGGAGGGAGGTGACAATTTTTGAGACACGTTTGCGATACCCGGGAGGGCACGTGGCCGGCCAAGCCCTGGGGCTCCATCTCAGGGGATGCTCTGCAGTGGGGCCGGGGCTCAGAGCGCTGGGGTCAAAGAGACTCCAGCTCACAGAAAGCTTTGGGCTGCGCAGCCGCTGCCCAGGGAGAGCCCCCCTGGCTGCTCTACCACTCTGCTGTCTCCTCCCTGCACGGCAGTGCCCTGTGGGAAGCTGGAAAAGCCGCCGAGCCCCCGGCGCGGTGCCCCCGAGGCCGCGCTCCCGCCTCGCTCTGCGCTGGGCAGGGAGCAGCTGGAGCGATGGGATGGGATGGGATGGGAAGCACGAGCGATGGCAAGCACCCCCAGCCCCACGGCAGTGCTTACATGTCCTGCTTCCCGGCGCGGCCACACGGGATCTTGCCTTTCTTGTGCAGGAAGTAGATGACAGCGCCCAGCACGGCCACCACGAGGATGGCCACGATGATGGCCACGATGATCACCCCTTGGCTCTCTGCTGTTGACTTTTGATCTAAACACAACAAGGAGAGGAAGAAATTAATGCCTGTCCCACCATGATCCTCTCCAGCTTCCCCTGTGTGTTAGGAAAGGGCCCCTTCTCCCAAAAAAGCTCCAGTGCTTCCTCAGCTGCCTGCAGGATGCAGATTTCAGCACAGAAACGCTCTGTTGGGGCAGTTTCTGTAGGAACACGGAAATTCTGCTCCAGGCTGCCATGCCCCCGGTGCCACAGCAGGGTGGATATCAGGAATTCCTGCAAGGCACCAGCCATCTCTCTGCTTCCTTGCCCAGCAGGTCTGGGCTGAAAGAAGCTGCCCTTGGTGGCCGCGCTGGGGACAAGCAGGCAGCTTTCCCCCCGCTGGAGCCAGAGCCTCCGCCTCCCTCCTGGCTTGGCAGGGAGAGGAGCAGGGAGAGCAGCAGTGTAGAGCCAGCAGCCAAGCTCCCTCCCCAGGCTGGAGGTGAGCATAACTCGTGTCCTGACGGACATCATCAGCAGACTGACCTTTCCTGATGGAATCATCTGGAAGAGCAGGAAGGCAGGGAAAGAAAAGCACCGAGCTCAGCCGCCCCACGGCAGCACGGCACAGCCGGCACCGGGGCCACGGCCGGGACTGACACTGCTGGGGGGTCCTGGGACAGCGCCTGACACTCACCCACCAGCTGGATGTGCTTCTCACTGACACCCAGCGTGTTGGACACCCGGCACTTGGCTCCCGCCTGCAGCAGGTCGTGGCTCACCCGCACCGTCAGGTTGCTGGCGATGTGCTGGTTGTCCATGTACTCGTGAGCCTGGGCAGGGCAGGCAGAGCAGGATTCAGTGCCTGGGCAGCCCCTGGGACATCCCAGCCTGGCCCCTTCCAGCTCTCACCGTGCCGTTGATGCTCCACTGGACGGTGGGACGGGGGAAGGCGATGGCCTTGCAAGTCAGGTTGACCACCTCGTCCTGCCGCACGTACAGCGGGGAGCTGATGGCCACGATCCGCGGCTTCCCTGCGGGCAGGGGACATCAGCACCCACAGCTCCTGGGGCAATGGGTGCTGGGCAGGCAGGGGTCACTCTGCACCCACAGCTCCCGGGGGATGGGTGCTGGGCAGGCAGGGGTCACTCTGCACCCACACCAGGTCTTACCCTCAACAGTCACGAACACCTGCTTGCTCTGCTCCAGCCCTGGCACGCTCGGGGCCATCACCTTGCAGCTGAAGGTTTTGGAGGTTTCAAAGGTGAGGTTCCTCAGGACGAGCTGGTTCCCTTCCCCCACCTTCTCGCCCTGTTGGGAAGGGATGTCCCCAGCAATGAGCCCTCTGTGCCCACATCCCAAAGGGGTTCAGATGCACAGGGAGGGAGGCTGCAAGCACAGGACTTCCCTGCAGTACTGGCCAGGAAGTGACAACATTGGGGTGGACAATGCAGGCCCATGGAAGAGGGAATCCTCCCCCTGGCCTCTCAGGGGAGATGGAGCAAGCTCCTGACTCTGCCCAATTTGCTGCAAAGCCCAGGCTGAGCCTGAACACGACAGAACTGGGATGCCTGCTCACCTTCCCATCACTCCACTGGTAATTCAGGGCCACGGGGCTGTGGGCATCACAGCTCAGCTTCACGTCATCCCCTTCGCGAAGGTTTGAAGATGGCTCCATCTTCACACGGACCCCTTCAATGTCTAGGAGAGGGATGGAGACCAGGGCAGAGTGAGCAGGAGGAACAAAGCACCCACCGTGAGATCCACAGGGTCCATTCCCCCCCGTCTTACAGTTCACAACAAGATCCACATCCTCCTCTTTCTGTGACAAATCATCCAGGTCCAGTGACTGGCACCTGTACGTGCCACTGCTGCTCTTGTTCACGTCGTGCAGGTTCAGGACCCCGCCGTCGGACTCTGGCGACGACAGATCCTGCCACTCATCCAGCTGCAGACAGTGGGCACAAAGCAGAGTCCTTAGCCCCACACAGGCCCCCTGCCACCCAGCCACTGCATCCCCCTCCTCAGAACCCTCCGGGCAGGGGACAAGGAGCAACCAGGAGATGTTTGCCAAGGGAAGGGTGCCCTGGCCCCCTCTGGCCTCACGTTTTTCTTAAAGAAGCTGAAGACAGGCGGTGGGTTCCCATCAGCCTCGCAGACCAGCGTCACATTGTCCCCTTCCTTCACCAGCGCCGAGGACGACACCACCTGCATCTTCAAGTGCTTGGTGGAGTCTGGGGGCAGGGATGGGCAGGGTCAGTGCCCAGCCCTGCTGCAGGGCACCAGCACGGCTCCCCCAGCCCCAGACTCACAGAAGATGTTGAGCTTGACCTCCTGTGACTCCAGGGCGTGCTGCTGTCCCCGCAGCCAGTAGTGCACGGTGCAGTGGTAGCGGGAGTGGCGGTCCTCGCGCGTGACGGGCGCGTACAGCACGCTGCTCACCGTGTACAGCCCGCTCGACTCGCGCGTCAGCGTCGACTGCATCATCACCTCTGCAGGGGACACCGCCGCTGTTCCAGCCACCCTTGGGTTCTTTGGGTGCCAGCCCCTCTCTTGAGCCGGTTCTCCATCCCCATCCAACTCACGGTTCTCCTTGGGGTGCAGCTGCTCCCCGTTCTTGTGCCATGTGATGTTAGGAGGTGGGAAGCTGTTTCTGCTCAAGCACTTGGCAATCTGTGGTGGCAGAGACAGTTGTGAGCATGGGTTAGGGTCAGCAGGGAGCCTCCCCGTCACCTGTGTGCAGCCTCTCCTCACCTCTGGGACCTCATTGCTCCTCACGGAGATGCCTCCTGAGCTGGGCTCAATCTCAGGGGTTTTGGGGACCTCTGGAAAGAGAAGCCACCCCACACGTGTTAGAAGGGACCGGATGGGATCCCTGCCAGCCCCACAGAGCAGCTGCCCAGCCATGCTGCCCTCCCACCCTGTCACTCACTGTAGACTCTGAGCTCGGTGCTGCTCTCGCCCATGCCATAGCTGCCAGCTCCCACCTGGCACATGAAGGTCCTGGCGTCCTGCACCGTCACTGAGCTGATAGACAGGGCCTTGCCCTCCTCCAGTGACAGCCGCCCCTTGTAGTCCGTGTCATCCTCCAGGACGCCGCTGGCCGTGACGTGGTACAGCCTCACCTGCCTGTTGCTGCGGTCCATCTGCAAGGTGAGGGGCGAGGCTGGGCTGGGCAGCCCAGCAGGAAGCCCTGGGCTGGTTGCCACCCCAGCCCACCAGCCAGAGCTGCTCTCCCAGGCCAGCACTCACGTAGAACCAGTCGATGTAGGTGTAGGAAGCATTTTCAGGGATGTAGAAGTTGCACTCGATCCTGGCTGTGCCCCCGATCTCCACTTCCACCACAGCTGGCATGGAGATCTCCAGCTTGCTGGCTGCAGCTGTGGGGCAGAATTTGCTGTTAGGGGCAGGATGAATGGGGAAGAATGGGCTGTCCGAGCACGGCCTGTCCCCATCTCCATCCCTCAAAAGCTGTGGGGCAGAGCTGTGCCAGCATCCCCTAGACACTGTGTCCCAGCCCAGCAGGAGTGACAGCCAGGACCCCACTGCCTTCAGCATCCACAGAGGGCCCATGGGCTCAGGCCAGCGATCCTGTTCCCAAAGAGGGGACAAGACAGGTCGTGCCCCCACCAGGGGGGTGTCCCCTGGAAGTTGTGTCCCCAGGACACCGTTGGGAGGCAGCACGTCCCCAGCCACCACGGCCCTGGCACAGCTCTGACCCTGCTGCCCCAGCAGGAGCCCGGCAGTCAAACATCCATCCCTGCAGCATTCCCAAGGTGTCCCCTCGCTGCTGCTCTGCTCCCTGCCCAGCTCTGCCCAGCCACAGCACCCCTGTGAGCAGAGCTTGCCCATCCCTGCACCCCACCTTCCTCCCAGCCCAGCCGCCCGCAGCAGTAATGGAGCTGCTGGCCCTGCTCCAGAGCGGATGGGAAAGGTAATGGCTATTGATCCAGGACAGGGAACGGAGCAGCTTCCCAAGGGATTGGGAGCAGAGCAGCCCCAGCCGGGCAGAGCAGAGATAAGGGCAGCATCACAACAAGGCTGGGAATGTCACTGCCACCATCCCTGCCAAAGCAAAGGGGGGTCTGCACGCCCTGGGCTGGCACACGGCCCTGCAGAGGGGACAATAGTCTGTCCCCAAGCAACAGAGCCAGCCCAGGTATGGGAGCTGGGGACAAGAGGCTTGGAGGAAGCAGCTGTGTCAACATCTCCCTTGATAGCGCCCGCTCTGTAACAGCCACCACCGAGGCGACTTCAAAGGGCAGCGCTGTGCCCACAGAACGCTCTTTGTTTGGAGTGGGTATGGGGTGGCACATTGCCAGAACGCAGCCAGAGGCCCTTCTGCCACAGCAAAGGCCCCAGCGTGCAGGACCAGCCACCTCAGAACTCCCCAAAACACAGGTTTTGGCCCTCGCCCATCCCATCAGTGCATTACAGTTGGCACTAGGCAAAGAGGGATGAGCAAAGCACGGCACAGCAAAGAAGGTGCTGGAAAAACAGGTGAAAGTCCCAGAGATAAGCACGCACTGGGGACAGGAAACTGGCTGAGAGTACAAAGCAGCTGCCCACCTGTACGGCCACGACTTGGCTGCCTGCTGCAGGAGGACACCTGCACAACTGGGCGAGCCTGGGGCTCGGGTGTGTCCCTGCTGCCCCTCCGCTGAGCCCTGGCACCCTGGACTGCAGGCAACCAGGCCAGACTCGGCCTCTCTATCATTTTCAGACCTTTGGCAAGGGCTTCAGGCAGACCCAGCCCCTGGGAGAGCAGCTGGTCCTCCCCCTGACCCGCTCGGCATGAGAGCCCTCAACCAGCCAGCGGAGCAACCGAAACCATGAGCTCAGAGCTGGAGAATGGCTGGCATCTGGTGCTGGCATGAGGAACACAACCCTCCCAGCCATCCACTGCCCTTGAGGAGGCCGACACGGTCGCTGCAGCCCCCACACTGCCTGGAACAAGGGCTCGCTGCTGCCCATCTCCTCCAGGACAGGCTGGAAGAGGGACACAAGGGGACACTCACAAGGTCCCCCACAACCCTGGGGACACAAGGCTCGCTTCTACAGCTCCAAGACCTTTTGCTATGTGCGTGGGCACGCTAAAGAGGCACTGGGCACAGCCGGCCTGGCACAGCAGACTCTGGGAACTTGGCGATCCTCCTTTGTGCCCAGCGCAGCTGCAGGTTTGGTGATGGAACCTGGGGAGATCCATCGGCCACGCGTGGAGCAGCCCAGCTGCAGCACCGAGCTCCATCCACCCCAAGTGCCTGGCACAGCTCCAGCGGAGACCTCGAGATCTGGAGAGGGCGTCTGCAGGGAGCGAGCGGGGAAGGAAGGAGAGCCCCCGCGCCTTTTCCATCTGGCTGGCGGACAGCCGGCCGGCAGCCAGAGCTCCGCAAGAACAAAGATTTGCTTTTAGAGCTGGGGAAGGGGGTGGGGAGCAGCTCAGTCCCTCGCCAGCCTCCTGCAGAGCCGAGGTGTGCGGGGAGACGGCGAGAAGTGCGGCTGCGTTGGCGGCGCAGAGCCCCCGGCGCTGAGCCCCCGGCCCGGAGCACAGGAGGGGCACCACAGGGGTCTGGAGCCGCACGTGGGATGCCTGAGGTTTCCGTGGGTTTGTGTTCCCCTCTCAGGGAAACCAGCTGCGGCCAGATCCCGCCTGCTGCCGCACAGCCACACATGCTGCCCTCCTATTCCCCGGGAAAGATGCACGGATCCCCGAGCCGGGGCGCCCCACCTCCCACGGAACAGCATCACCAGCACCCCGGCTTCTTCACAGAGAGAAGAAAGAGGGTGCAGAGCCCCAGCCCTGCACGAAGCAGCACGGCCAGCAGCGCCCAGCACCTCCACACACCAACCACCGCCACCCAGCCCTCGTCGTGCCGGGGATGGGGACGGGGCCAGGGCTCTGCTGCAGCCAGACCAGCACACTGCACCCCAAAACAACCCCACCAGCCCGCCAGGACCCCGCCATGTGCACCTGGAGAGGCAAAGTTCTCAACCCCACCCCGCAGCTCGGTGACAACATCCAGACACCTCTCTAACAGCCAGACTGCGGTGCACAAACGGCTGGGGTGGCTCAGGCAGCCCCGGGGTGGGCTCAGCCTCCCGTTCCAGCAGCGCTGGCTGGCCTGGGAATGTCTTGGCCGTGGCTCCTTGTGCTTCTGGGAAGCATCAAGCCTTTCACGTCGCTAGGCTTCCAAATACACCGACGCCGCCAACCATTGAGAGACTCCTGGCTCAGCACATGTGCTGTGGGAAGGGGATCCCGGCACGGGACGGGGGTGGGAGCAGCCTGCTCTAGACTCCGGTCTGAGCCTGACTTTGGCTCCAACACCTCGGCCTGGGCAGGTTCCCAGCGCCGAGGCCACCTCCGCAGCTCGGCGGGGCAGGGAGCAGCCAGCGCACCGGGACCGCTCCCGGGCCCCCGGCGAGGGGAGAGCGGGATGCGGGGAGCGGGGCAGGGCAGGAAGCGCAGCCACCCCCCGAGGGTGAAAATGGACTGGAAAGTGGATAAAAAAAGAAGGCACGAAAAAAGCCAAGAGAAACACAGCGCTCAGGGGAAAACTCCTTAGAAGGAAAGGGGTGGATGCTTCCTAACAACAACCAGTTCACCCCGGTGCGCGCTGAACGCACGTGGGTCACCCCTCAACCTGCCCTGCCCTGGGGGGCTGCAGAGGGGCCCCGAGAGCGGGACGGGGCACCCAGACCCGCCCCGCCGCGGATCGCCGGGCGGGGACACACGCTGGGAAGGGCCGATCCCACCTGGGCTGCCCCGACCCCGCGATCCGAGCATTCCCGGCGCCGCGCCAGGCACCGCCCGAGGGGCGCAGCGCTCCCGGCTGCCGGCGCTGGCCCCGCCGCGGCTCTGCGGGGACACCCCTCCGGCTGCCACCCCGGGGAGCTGCACAGGGGCAAAACCCAGCCCCGCAACCCCCGCTGCAGCCCGATGTCCCCGGGGCGAAGGACATCCCTGCCAGGGCTCCGCGGGATCCCGCGCCGCGCCCCGGAGCGCTCCGCAGGTGCGCGCGTCCGTCCGCCCCGCACCGCCCGGCCCCGCACCGCCCGGCGCCGCCCTTCCCGCAGCCACTCACCGCAGCAGAGCAGGAGGCAGCAGCCCCAGCCCAGGGCGAGCCCCGCCGGCCACCGCCCCCCAGCCATGCCCGCCGCCGGCCGCCCGAGACTGAGCGGGGCCGTGGGCTGACGTCAGGCGGAGGAGGAGGAGGAGGAGAGGAGGAGGTGGAGGAGGAGGAGGAGGAAGGCGCGGTGCCTGCCCACCGCCCGCAGCTGCTTATCACCCCCAGCAGCAGCCGGGCGGGTGCCGCCGTCGCCGCCCAGCCCCGCAGCGCCCTGTCCGGCCCCGCACGGCAGCGGGCAGCGCTCGGCCCGGCCCCCAGCCCAGCCCCCGCCGCGCTCGGGCCGTTCCCAGCTGCGCCGGAGGGGCTCGCAGACCTGCGAGCTCCTGCCTGTCCGGGCGTGCACGGGCTGAGCCGGGCAGACAGCCGGGCGCTGGAGGTGGGATCGCTCACAGACCCAGGGAAGGGGCCAGAGGCGTGGGATGTGTTTTTCAGAGTGTTTGGGGAACGCCGGCGACGGCGACAGTCCCTGAGAGTCCAACGTGCGGGTAGCGGTGGCGATAATCAGAAGTGACCTGTTGCCCTGCTCAGCCCCAGCCCCAGCCCCGCACTGCCCTAAAGCTCAGCCACAGCTGCTGGGTCACCTTTGAACCCTCGCCAAACAAGGACAGACACAAAATAAGGAGGCAGAACACTCTTTGTCATTGCCTGGGCTCCGAGAGACACCTGGGGGCAGTTTGGACTGCGGGGCGGAGCGGGGTTTTGTCCCAAGCAGATCATCAGGGTCTGCAGGGTCGGCACCCGAGCCTCGCTGAGCCTCGGTGTCCCCCAGCCCCGCCGGGAGCCCCGTCCTGTCCCCGAGGCGGGGCCCCAGGGCTGCACAGCGATCGGCGGCCCGAGCCCAGCGCAGCTGCTGCTGAATGGGGTGGCTGTGAGAAGCCGTCCCCCGCGGTGGCCGGGGCAGCAGCCTGGCCGGGGGCCGGCCCGGGGGCGGGGGGGCTGGCGGGGCTGCACAAGGCTCCCATTATCCAGGGGTAATCACCCAGCCCAACGCTGCCCGGCCCCTCCGGCGGCCCGGGGCAGAGCCGCGAGGAGCACAACAAACCCCGCCAGGTGCTGCGAGTTGGCCACAGCCAGCCACGAAGGACAGCCGGCCCCAGTGTCCCTGCCCTGTCACAGCCTGGCTCCGTGCCTCAGTTTCCCCCGGGTCAGTCAGAGCCGGAGGGGCTGTGTTGGAGGACAAAGGTTTTCTCCCCCTTCAAAGCCGTTTTGCTTCCCCATTCCCAGGACTCCCCAAACTCACTGTTTCAGGTTCATCCCACATGAGGAAAGACCCAGGGCCTGCCCCAAACTCCCAGGAACTGTGACAGTGCTCTCCTCCCGCTCTCAGCCCAGAGGCTCTGAACTTTTGCACATCCTTTTCTCTCCTCCACTTGCCTTCCCTGCAGTGTGAGCCGTATTCCTGTCCCCTGGCAGCAGGGGTTGCATCCCTCCCACCCTCCCTGAGCCACTCAAGGGCTGGGCTGCAGGTTCCCCTGAGCCACAGCATTCCTCCTGGGAATCCTCAGGCACTTCTCCCACCGCCGGCCCCTGTGCTGGCCCCCAGCCCCAGCCCTGCTCCCCGGCTGGTGCCATGCAGCGGCCCTTCCCATGCCCTCCTCCTCCACCTCCTCCTCTGCATGCCTGACCAGCACCCCCCCCCCCACCAAGGCTTTCCCAGCCAAACACACTCAGTGATTCATCGGAAATGATTAAGTTTTTCCCCAGGAGATCAGTTGCTTAAAATGGCAATGCTGGGCAGAGATAAGGCTCAGAGCCCTCGCACTGCTGCTGGAGAGGGGAGGCCTCCTCCCTTTGCTGGGAAGAACAAGTGCAAGGGAGCTGTGCCATCATCCACAGGATGCTCAGGAGCTGCTCTCCAGCTTCACAGCCCCAGTTTTGGGATGCTCTCACACCTCATCGCAGGAGCTCCCTGTCTGTGGTGGGGAATCCACCCCCTGAGTGGGTGCCCTGGGCTCAGGGACTCCCCAACAATGTTCTTGCTCTTCCCCTCCCTCCAAAGGGCAGGATGCTGCACTGGAGCAGCCTCAGGCTCTGCACTCCCTGGAGCCTGGAGCAGGGAAAGGGATGTTCCACTTCGCACAAAACACCACAGTTTAAACCCCTCAAATGCCACCCCGAGAGGGAAGCGGGCCCACGGGAAAGCATCCACCAAAGTAAAACAAACAAAGCCGGAGAACTCAGCTGACACACCCCTGGTGCATTTTGTTCTGGGGCTAACTTTTATTCCGCATTAAAAATAAAGCAGAACGTTGCTAAGAAAACCTCTGCAGAAAATTCCCAGCAGTTGGAAAGGGCAGTGCCACTCCCCGGGGAAAACAGGCTGGCCAGCCCCTGTGGCAGGGAGCGTGCCACCTTCAGACAGCCCCCTGCTCTCACTGCACGGCTCTGCCTCCAGTTGGTTGGGCTTCAGCCTGCTTAACTTTGAAGAAAACTCACTTTCCCCCCCCCCCAACAAACGAACGGTTCTGGGGAAGAGGGGAAGGATTTGAAAGCAAGGCATGAACAGATGGCATGAAATCGCCCCGCCGCGCTGTGTGTGGCACCCGGCGGGCTCGGGGACTCTGCGTGGGGAGCGTGGCGGGCTGGCCACCTTCATCTTCCCTCCCTGCTGCCTGATCTCACGCCTCCTTGTTTATCTGCTTGCTTAATGGATTTGGCTTCAGTCCCCACTCACAGCGATGCACACAAACTGTGGATGAGGCTCCGGTGTCGCAGTCCCACGCACACAGCTGGGGTGGGAAAGTCAGGGAGCAGAGGTCTGGCTCCACCTGAGGCACAGAGCAGCTCCCACAGCTCCCACTCCCTCGCAGTGGAGGGAATGCTGGTGCCTGGGCCCCCCCAGCACTCTCCTGCTCCATCGCTCCTGCCACCTCTCAGATGAGGCTGCGCCTGAGCAGGCAGTTCCGCCCCTGGCAGTGGTGGGGCTTTGCCAGTCCCTGGCACAGCTGCTGGAAACCTGGGATCCGCAGGACCCTGCCCAGGGCAGGGCTCATTTTCCAGCGTTATCTGAGCATCGCAGATTGCAGGAATGATCTGGAAGTGTGTAATTGCATTTGCCTCCCTCCTCTGGCTCCCGCTGGGCCTGGCTCTCCGCAGCCGGAGAGCAGCGATGGCCAGCACAGAGCCAGGCCTGGGGCTCTGCATCCCAGCACACACCACAGCCCCTTCCACCTTTTCCTGTGCTCCCAGCAAGATCCTGGCTGATACAGGGCCTTGGGATGCTGCCAGAGGGAGCTGGCCCAGCGCGGGCTGTGCCTGTGCCTGTCCTGACACATGGCTCGGCGTGTCCCAGGTGGGGACGGGGGGCCCGGTGCCTTCCCCAAGCCCTGCAGCCCGCAGCCGTGCCCATGGGGCCCAGAGCAGCTGGGGTGGGTCTGGGGCGCTCTGTGCCGGCTGCCCCCAGTGAATCCCTGCCAGTGCCGATGGGCGGGGGGCTGGCCCGGCTCCCTGCAGGTCTCCGGGGTGGATGGAGGGCAGCCGTCCAGGGCGGAAGCCTCTGGCTGTGTCCACCCAGGTCTGCACCTCTTCACACAGCACCGTCAGGGCCGAGAGGGCCCCGCTCCCCGGGGAAGGGACGGGATGCAGGCCAGCGCCGAGCTTTCCCACATGGCCCGCGAGCGGCCGGCTGCTCCCCTGCCACTGCTCCCCTCGCCCTCGGGGCACCTTCTGCCAGTCCCTGCTGCTGCATTTTGGGGGGGCTCTCGGGCTCACACGAGGCTTTGCACTCTGGGCTAAGTACAGGAACCCTCCTGGGCTGTCCAGCCTTTGGGTCTCTGCTCCCTGGGTGCCATGAGGTCACTTTGGGGTACCCACGCCCCATCTCTGTTCACCTCTGGGAGCCCTCTTCGAGGCCCGTGTCCTCCAGCTCAGGAAAACGCCTCCTTCCAACCCCCTTCCTCGGCTTGGCTCCCAGAGGCTCCTTTGTGTCTCCCCTCTCCTTCCTCTCCTCTTGTGCAGGGCCTTTCTGTGGGGATTATTAACCATGGCTACGGGGCCTTTGTTCAGGAGGGGCCAGGAGCGGGGTGAGGAGCCGGGAGGGTGGAGGAAGGAAGGACAGGAGCGGAAGAGGGGAAGGAAGGTGGGGGGGGGAAAGGAAGGTGACATCTGGATTTCTGTCACGGGGGACTGCGATCCCTGGAGCAGCTGTGTGGGGATGGCTGGGGGATCAGCGGATGCAGAGCAGTGGAAAAGCCCCAAAAAGGAGCTGAGCTGGCAAGGGTCACCCAGCCCAATGCAGAGAGCTCAACATCCTGCCCTGGTGATAGTGGTGCTGACAGAGGACAGAACCAGCACTCCAGGGCTCCAGGACTGCTTTGTGGTGCACAGGGGTGGCAGGGAAGGCTGTGGAGCCGTGCAGCCCTTCCCTTGCTCCCTGCTTAGGAGCCCAACCCTGGTGGTGTGCGGGGCGGATGGACAAGGACAGCTGGAGCACGCCTGGAAGAACCTTACCCAGCTGAGAGCCACTGCCAAGGCACAGGGGGAAGGAGCCCTCTGCCCAGGGCTGGGCTGACACTCGACATCCTGGGGTACAGGAGCCCCGTGGCCCGAGCAGGTGCAGCCCTGGGACAGGGTGTGACAGCCACGTCCTGCCCTCCCTCGCACACGTCCCGCTGGGCTGCTCACGTCCGTGTCCCAGGCTCCTCTCCCAGCCTGGGAGCGCAGCGGGCATGGAGCAAGGGGCAGGATTTGGGGATAGGCGCTGATGGGGCAGCCAAGGGAAGCCAGGAGAACTATTTATAAACCGGCCTTTTCCTTGGGAGCACTTCCGAGTCCATCTCCCCCCAGCGCCGGCCGGAAAAAGACCGCATTGTGCTGGCGCCGGACGGGACAGGGCCGGGCACTCGCCCACACAATGGGGCAGATAATAGGTCTGGCTATGGGGTCTGGTGGGGGCTGCCCAGGGGACAGTGAGGGGTCCTGGCCATGCTCATCCAGCACAAGCCAATGCCACAGCTCCCCATAGGAGCGGGCAGGAGGAACGGCCCTGCCCTGTGCTCCCCGTCACCTGGCTTTTCCGGCTCCCTGCCAAGGAAGGGAGAAGCCAGGATGGGGACAAAGCATCACTTCACGCACTTGCCTGCAGGGATCTCTTCCTCCCAGCTCTGCCTGGCTTGGGGCTCCCCCAGGACAGCTCATTAGGATCATCTGTGAGAAAGCCTAATGAGAGATTAGCCCCAGGCAGGCCCAGCTTTGGGGGAGCCCCTTTTGCAGGGGATCCCTTTGGAGGCCTTTGGGGAAGGTTCCTCCTGGAGAGGGGTGAGGGCAGCTGAGGGCTGGCTGGGATGAGGCAGCAAGCAGAGCACAGTCCCTGTGTCACATCCCCACACCACTGGCCCCACAGCACTGGCCCCACAGCACTGGGGACACCATGGAGCACCAGGGCCCAGGGGAATGGTGGGGCTGGCCTGGCCAAAGAGGAATTTCTTCTTGCAGGACTTTCCCATGGAAGAAGACTTGCCTTTCCCAGGGCTGTCTGGCCAGGCTCCAGGAGGAGACAGATATCCCAGCTCCCATCGTGGGGAGACACAGAGCCCTCCAGAAACACGGCGAGCAGCCCTTGTGCTCCTCCTCTTGCCCAGGGCTGCAGGGTGAGCAGAGGCAGGGAAGGTTCCGGCTGCTGGGGACACAGGGCTGGGCTCCCTGCAGCTCCCGGTCCCGCCCGAGGGCTCTCCCCAGCAGCCTCGCCACGGGGTACGAGCCGTGGGGGGATTCCATCACCTGCCCCTGCAAGGCCAGAGGAAGAGTGAGCCACAGCATCCTGGAGCGGAGCCCGAGTGGGGCCGGGGGGTTTTCCGGAGCGGATGCAGCCAAATGAGCCATTGTTCCCGCCTGGGCTGCGAGCACTGGGCAGGGGCGTCCTGAGGGGACCCGAGGTAAGGCTGCTGGCAGTGCCCAGCAGGACGGTGCTGCCCGCCTTGCCCCGGCTGTCGGGGCTGCCCCACGGCCCTGGATCTGCAGGGGAGGGCACCCTGGGGATGGGCCCCGCTGCTTAGGCAGCTGGGAGCACACTGGGAGCGCTGGAGGGAGTGATGCCAGCAGGACCCACACTCCAGAAATTCCCTCAGGGTGTGCCCAAGGAGCAAGGGAGGCAGGGGAACGTGCTGGGGCTGGGGAAGCCCCCCTGGCACGCTGGGCTCCAGAGAACCCCTCAAGCACTGGGACACCCAGCCCGGGAGTTACTCCCTCTCTCCCGGTGCTTCCAGATAAATCCAGAAGGACTCAGCACCTGCGAGGCAGCGCTGGAGCTGGCGTCCTCTGGCTGCTGTTTTTCTGGGATGCGCGGTGAGCTCAGCAGCGGGAAGGCAGCTCGGAGCCGTGATGCAGCAGCCCCGTGGTCGGGCTCGGTGCCAGCAGCCGGTGCTGCACAGCCCTGGGTCTCCGTGCAGGGCAGAGCTGCAGGAGTCACACACCTCACGGGCTCTGTGCCCTCAGGGTGGGCTCTGGTGGTCCCAGGTAGCAGCAGAGCTTTGTGTGCCCTGTGCTCAGTGAGGCTGATGAGGGGAGGGGGCTCACAAGCGGGGTATCCCCTGTCCTGAGCTGCCACGGGCACAGCTGGGAGCGCAGTGGCATCATCCCAGACCTCCATCAAGTGCATGAACAGCTGGGGGGACTGTCCTTGAGAGGAGGGGTCCCACCCACAGCCCAGCTGCCAGGCACCTTGGCAGGGGCCTCCGTGCCCCTGTAGAGCCCCGGGAAGGGTTTCCATCCAAAGCCCCACTCTACTCCAGCCAAATCACTGTCCCGACCTGAACTGCTACCAGGTGTTCCCAGCCCCCTGCACCCCTCCTCGCCCTGTGCTGGGGTGCCTGAGCCCTGTGCCTCTCTCCTGCAGGCCTGGACGCCCTGCAGCTGGACATCCTACCGGAATGGGAGCGGGCACAGCTCCCCTGCATCCCACGGAGCACAGAGAAACTCTGCTACGGAGCCATGACCTCTGAACGCTGCACCCCCAGCCTGGCAGGGAGGAGCCCACCGGGGTGCCCCGGGCATGGCAGGGGCTTGGCAGGCACCGGGAGCGGGGAGGGTGAGGCAGGTGCACAGCTGGAGGCAGGGAACGAGTGGAGCACGCCCAGCCCTTGGCTCGGCTCTCTTTTCATTCTCCTGTTTGGTAAAGCAATGAGAAATCCAAACATTACCATAAATGCTGAAAGCATCCTGACTCCGTCACTGGCGTGCACTCCCTGGGGATCCAGGCGCCGGCTGCCACAGGGCTGGCGGGGGCCAGACAGCAGGACAGAGCCCAGGCAAGGACAGACAGACACGGATGTGCCACCCCGGCTCCTGCCCCGCTCAGGGTGTTACAGGGAGGCAGCTGCAGGAAGGTGACCCCAGCTCCCTTTGGAGCCTCGCTGCCCGGGGTGTGGTGCTTCCCTCCTTGGCCCCACACTGGCCGGAGCCTCCTGGGCTGCACACGGCTTTCCCATGGGTCATCACCCACTGCACTTGCCCTCTCCTTCCTTAAAAAGCCTCGGGCTTCAGGGCTGGATTTTCCTGAACTTGCCATCACCATCAAGGCGGCAGGGCTGGACCATCCCCTGGGGCACGGCGGAGCAAAGGCCAGAGGTTTTGACAGCCCCACGCCCTGGCTGGGAGCCAGCAGGGAGAGCAGGACCTGTTCCAGGGCTGTAACCTTGGTCTGAGCCACGGCCATGGCTTTATTTTCGAACCTCCTGCAGGAAACTGCTTGGCCGGGTGACCCTGGGCTGATCCTGAACCAAACAGGCCCTGGGGATCCTGCTGGCAAGTGCACACCTTCCCTGTGCCAGGGCTGAGGCAGGCACAAACTCATCTCATGCACGGACGCTAAAGGTGGTGGGTGCCTCCTGCACCGTTTGGAACCAGGATGAGGGGGCTGATATCAAACCCTGTCCATCCCGTGCACTGTGCCTGCCGTGTCCTGGCTCCTGAACCCAATCCCATCACTCCATCCCTTGTCCCAAGTCCCTCTCCAGCTCTCCTGGAGCCCCTTTAGGTACTGGAAGGGGCTCCAAAGTCTCCTCCTTCTTCTCTTTTCCAAGCTGGACACTCCCAGCTCTCCCAGCCTGTCTCCAGAGCAGAGCTGCTGCATCCCCCTGAGCATCCCTGTGCCCTCCTCTGGGAGAGATGGGACAAGGGGGAATGGCTTCCCACTAACAGGGGCAGGGTTAGATGGGACATTGGGAAGAAATTCTTCCCTGTGAGTGTGGTGAGACCCCGGCACAGGTTGCCCAGAGAAGCTGTGGCTGCCCCATCCCTGCAAGCGTCAGAGGCCAGGTTGGACAGGGCTTGGAGCAACGTGGGATAGTGGAAAGTGTCCCTGCACCCTGAGCTTTTCGTCTTACCGTAATGGTCAGGCAGATCCACTTCTACAAAGAGACAGGGAATTACCTCGACATTCTTCGTTCCGCAATTAAAAAACTGCGAAAACCGACGTCGCGCGTGGGGAAGCGGAGCGGTCCGGACTAACGGGAGCTGCTGGCCCTTTAAATGAACGGCAGTGGGCGCGGCCAAGCTCGCGCCGCTGCTGGAAGCCACGCCCCCTCCGCGTCCTGCGAACCGACCAATGGGAAGCGAGTTCAGGCGGAGCCCCCGCCGCTGATTGGCCCCGCGCCGCACCGCGGCGGGTGCCAAGATGGCTGCGCCCAGCGCGGAGGGGCCCCGCGGCTGAGCCGCCGTACGGGCCCCGCGGGGACCATGGACGTGCTGTTCGCGCTGCTCCGCGGGCTGCGCCTGCTCGTCGACCTGCTGCTGCTGGTGCTCGACCTCAACTTCTTCCTGGTGTCCTCGCTGGTGTCCGCGCTGCTGTGGCTGCTGGCCGCGGCCTCCAGCCTGCCCGCGGCCGCGGCCGCCGCGGCGGTGGCGTGCTGGGATGCGCTGGTGCTGGTGCGGGGGTGCTGCGGGGCCATGGAGGGCATGCGGGCGGCCGGGCACCTGGTGTCGCACCTGGCGCTGCGGGGCCGCGAGCTGGCGCAGCGCGGGCTGGGCGCCGTGCTGGGCTGCGGGCAGGCGCTGGGCCGGCAGCTGTGCGAGGCGCTGGCCATCGGCACCAGCCTGCTGATGTACCTGGTCAACAGCCTGGTCAACGTGTGTCTCATCGGCACCCAGAACTTCTTCACGCTGCTGGCCGCCCTCTGGGACTCGCTGGCCGGGCCCGTCCTTAGGGTCACGGACCTGCTGGCCGCGTTCCTGGCGCACGTGTCCAGCGGCGCCATCGCCGTGTCCATCCTGCTGTGGTCGCCGTGCCAGATGGCCTTCGAGCTGCTCTGCTCCGCCACCAACCTCTTCATCAGCGTCTTCTTTGTCAATGTCTACGGCCTGGGCTTGCTGCTGCTCATCGTGGTGGTCAGCGCCTTCGTGTTCAACCCCGGGCTGCTGTGGACGCTGACGGGATACCTGCTGGGCTACTTCCACACGCTGCCCTCCTTCCGCCGCCTGCAGCGGGACGTGTGGCGGCTCTACCAGGTGGCCGTGCTGACCCTGGGCGTGGCCATGACCTCCCAGCCCTGGCGCAGGCTGGTGGACTGGATCCTGCAGGTGACTGACTGGAGCCTGCAGGTGACCAACTGGAGCTGGGGAGGCAGGATGGTGAACCAGGGGAGTGACCAGCGACGGGCTGTGGCTGCCCCCAGAGCCCCGGCCCCCGGTAGGGTGACCCCGGGCCAGCTGCCGGCCGAGCAGGAGGAGCAGCTGGGTGCAGAGCAGGGGCCGCAGCCACGGCCTGCTCTGAGCCGTGCTGGGGCAGGACAACGTCACCAGACATCCAGGGAGGAACCAGGCACGTCCTGGTGGAAAGCTCCGAGGAAGCAGCAGCTGAACGCGACAGCCGGGAATGCTGAGGGAACCCCCGACAACGACCCCTGGGTGCTGCTGAAGGAACAAGAGGAGCGTAAGAAATGTGTCATCTGCCAGGACCAGACCAAGACAGTCCTGCTGCTGCCCTGCAGGCACCTGTGCCTGTGCCAGGAGTGCACAGAAGTGCTCCTGCAGCAGGACATCTACCAGCGCAACTGCCCCCTGTGCCGCCAGATGATCCTGCAGACCCTCAACGTGTACCTGTGAGCCCACGGGGGGCTTGGGCTGTTTTCCCAGGAGGTCAAGGGCACCCCTGTCTGCACTTCCCAGGGCTGCCAGGAGCAGTTTCCAAAGAACTGTGGATGGTGCTGGAAGGGCAGAACACTGTGGGGTGTCTGCTGGTCACATTTGCTGCGTAACTAATTGTAGCTCTTGCTAGCAAGCACAATACTGATCTCTGCAGCAGGCTGGAAGAGTTACCTGTTGTTTTTTTTGACAACTTTTGCTGTCTCAAGGCCTCTTGGTTGCGTTGAGCCTGCAGCAGCCTGAGATCCAAAGCAGAGCACAGAAAACTGCTCTGCTCCCTCCTAGCCAAAGCTGATGGAAAGGTTAAAGGCTGTGTCCTCCTGGGAGTCACAGGGGCTGGTGCAAGGCAAGGGAGGTTTTTCCCCCAAGGTTTCACTATGAAACTGCCTGGCAGGCTGCATCCAGGCTTCTGTTTCCTCCTCCCACCATCAAAGGGGAGGAGCTCCCTGGGAAAAAGGAAGAGTGCCCTGTTTGCAAGGCCTGGGGAGAGCAAGGAGCACACTCGAGTTTTTTAGTCTTTGCTGAACCTGGCTCTCAGCTAGACAACAGGGTTGCTGGGGTACTTCATCACCCCAGTGGCTTTGCTTTTTGAGAGCTCTCCCTTGCCAGGCCAGCGTGGAGCTGTGATGAACTCGGGCTCCCTGCAGAGCTCAGCGTTGCTGCTGCTTCCACGCATCACCTATGCAAGCCTAGCGAGCACACGTCAGGTTACCTGCACGGGGAGGCTGGGGGGAGTCACTCCTTCTGCAGGGCTGGTGGTGCTGCTTGGGGATCCCCAGAAGTGGCCACCCAGCCAGTGCTCCCAGCCCTGGCAGCAGCAGCAGCCCAGGTCTGAGCCAAGGCTGGAGAATCCAAGCCCCACACATGGCTCAGAGTGCCATGGAACAGGGAGGGTCACTCCAGAGCTTGCTGGCTCCTTCCCAGGCTGGGCTGGCTAGAGGGAAGAACTCTTTGGGAGGAGAGGGAGCACCCCAAAGCTCCTGGGAGCTCGCAGACATTCCAGCTCCAGGCACAGTTTCTGCACATCCATGCTGTGGATCTGCAGTTGTGTGCGTGGAGCAGTACCAGGACCACGGATCTCTTGGATTAGGGCAGGGCTGGACTGTTGTTTTGTCTTCTTATCTGTCACCAATGTAGCTACTTACATTCACAGGCGTCCCCTGAAGTCTGACGAGGGCATCCCATCCTGGCTGGGGGAGGCCTGAGGTGGCTCATCCCAGCTTGGGGAACCAGCACCATTCCAAGAAATTGCTGGGCTACAGGAGGGTCTTGCACTAAAAAGCTTTTCCTTTTCCAGCTGCTTGCCTGAGGTCAGCCACACGCCACAGCCAATTTTGGCTGGAGCCAGACCGGAGAGAGTCTTGACTCTGGACTGCAAGCCAAGAGCTTGAGGGCAGCTGGCATGGTTTTCCTTCTATTTTCCTTCTTGATTAGCAATTTAAGCCAAAACAGAGGCAGCAGAGAGGCCAGGCCGTGCTGGAAGATGCCTCTGAGCTGTAAAGCTGAGCTGTGGCAAGGAACTATCTTCCTGTTGAGAGGCTTTGCTCGGAAAAGCAC
The DNA here is from genome assembly GCF_020740725.1 of Corvus hawaiiensis. Taxonomy (NCBI): domain Eukaryota; kingdom Metazoa; phylum Chordata; class Aves; order Passeriformes; family Corvidae; genus Corvus; species Corvus hawaiiensis. Next base: position 5,348,843 of record NC_063237.1, on the reverse strand, counting down.
TGCCAGGGCTGGTTGTTCCCACATTTCCTGGGAGCTGGAAGGTTTCCCTGGGTCCAGCCAGGCTCCTGAGCACTAATGGGTGGTGGAAGGGCTGTCAGCTGCTTCCACTTCACTTCAAAGAGATGCAAAGCTCCCCATGGCTCAGCCTCTTGTCCCTGTGCCTCCCCACACACCTCCCTTGTTACTGTTGGCTCTCTCCAGCCACCAACACTTGGGAGCAGCCAAACCCTCGCCAGAGCAGTGAGCGTGACCCCAGGCTCTGGCTTGTCCCAGGCACTTGCAGAGGAGTCAGGGACCTGCACCTGGAGCCACTCAGGAGTGGGATTGTGGCCGTGCTTCTGGCCACAGGCAGCAGCATTCCCTCGGGACCAGCTCGTGGATCAGGGGGTGCAACGTTCCCTCCATGAGTTACAGGGTGGGGGGGGAAAGGAGACCTCCCCAAAACTGCAGTTTGTTCCCTCAACCCCTTTTTTTATTACTATTATTATTATTATTATAGCAGTCACGCTTGTTTGTTTAGGGCCTGTTTGCTGTTTATAAGAGAAGGCTTTGCCTTAAGTTTAACTCTTTGCACTATGGACTAGATACTGAGCAGATTAAAATCTCTTTACCAAAAGCTGGGTGCTGCCTCGTTCTTGGGAAGGTTTTTAGGGGGGAAAATGTGTGTTTGTGTCTCCTCTATCCACCCCTGGACTCCAGGGGAAGCCCACAAAGGGTCAACACCACCTGCAAATCCTGGGGTGTTTGCTCCCAGAAAAGCAGTGCTGTGGGATACCCTGCAGCCAGGCTGCTGCACAGGGAAAATCCAGCACCCAGGAGATTAATTTACACCCAAACCCACTCTGGGTGGGCTTTTCAGAGCTGGCAGCCCCCAACTCCTGCTCTGCCAACCCATGGTGAGAGGAGATGGTTGTGGATATGCCACACCAGGGGACAGGGAGGAGGGGCTGGGGTTTCCCAGCGTGTTCCAGGCTGGCAGGAACATGCTGGGACATGTTCATTCCTGTTCCTGCACGTATCTGATGCCTCAGTGTCCTGTGTCAGACTGTCCCCAGCACCGGGATGGGTCCTGCCTTGCAGAAAGGCTGTGGCAGGCTCAGGGTTGCCGTGAGCAGATGCATTTGCTGCACAAGGAGCTGCTCCCTGGCTCGGATCTGAGCTCCTGGCAGGTTGCTTTGTGCTTTTAAGCACTCTCTGCTTCCCCAGCATCCTTGTAAATTGTTTGGAAAAACGTCTCAGGACCCTGATGGACAGAGACTCCAGGAGTCCTGGCTTGCCCTGCCCTGGCAGGGCCGTGCCAGCAAAGTGGCTCATTTTAATCAGGATGGAGACCAAGAGAGGGGAGATGGGAGCTGCTGGGAGGCCAGAAAGGGGCCAGATCTGCTCAGGCACGGGGAGGAGGGCAGTGCTGGCAGCCCTGTGGGGACCTAGCTGCACATGGGTGACAACTGGGCAAACTGAGGCACTTCTCTTGCTCCCAGGGCGTGACCTGAGGCTGGCTGGGCACCTGGGGAGGCTGCCGAGGGGGCAGGAGGGTGGGATCGGCAGGGGAATGTCTGCCATGCCCTGCACAGGCAGGATGCTCCCAGCCCAGCCCCCCCAGCAGGGGATGGGAAGGGTGTTTGGCCACCTCAGGCCACTGCGGCCGAGCTTTCCCAGAGAGGACAGGATGTGCAGGACACAGCCCTCCCCCGGGAGCCATCCTGCACACACTTGGCTCCATCTCTGCTCAAGCAGCCAGCAATTGCAGGAGGGAAATGCAACCACCCCCCTGCTAATGGACAAGGTCCGTGAGCCCTGCCTGCCCTGGCAGCGGGTGCTTGGTGCAGGGCTGCGCTGCCTGGGCAGCACCATCGCTCGCAGACCACTCCAGGGCACGGGATCTGCAGCCCTCGGGGTATCCCCTGCTCCAGAACGTGCTTGGGAGCCTCCCACACGAGCCAAGCGGGCTGCTCTCAGCTCAGCAAAGCGCCAAGACCCTTCCCCAAGGAGGGAGGAGCGCGATGCTGCCGGGTGACCCCAGTTTAGGAGCACTGCGGTGGTCGGCACTGGCAGCCCGCTGAAAGCAGGAGCCCTCAGGCGCTGGGAAAATCCCTTTGTCAGCCCAGCTGCAACTCCCCCGCCCTAATGAGCGGCTCGTCGCAGCCTGGGGACAAGAGGCACGGTCTGCCTGACAGCAGGGAGCGGGCGGGACAGGCGGGAGCGCAGATGTGGCACAGCAGGAGCGGGGAATGATACCCGGCCGGGAGGGAGGGAGCAGGTGAGGATCAGCAGCGGAACCACGGGGGGCCTTTGGGCTGCTCCCGGCACCAGCTTGGCTCTCTCATTAGTGACCCAGCACTCATCAGCTGCCTGGATGCAGCAGCGATCCCGGAGCCTCGCAGCCTCAGGGACACGGAGGGGCTGAGGCTGGCGGGGACATCGAGGTCAGGCAGCCTAGAGCAGCTTGCCCAGTCCTGGGGACAGTGGGGCTCCCAATATCCCCGTGGAGGGAAACTCTGCTGCCCCTGGGAGCAGCCCGTGCCAGGCTTTGATCAGCACAGAGAAGCTGCCACCTCCCGTCCCTGCTCCTTGGGATGGACTCGAGTTTGGAGGAACAGACCCTTCATCCTCTTGGACACCTCTCCAGCACATGGGATTCTCCCAAGGACATCGCTGAAGGAGCCAGTGTCTGCTCTCCTAAAATCCAGGCTTGTGGTCCTTTTCTTGCTCACTCCACCCCCACATGAGCAAGGACTTTCCCCTCTCCTGCCCATTCCCAGGTTAAAGGGCTCCTTACCAGGTCAGCAGTCCTGAAGATGTCTGGGAGTGTTCCCTGCACCTCGTCAGCGATGAGGCCTCTGAACCTGGGCCATAACCAAACTTTGGGCAGAGCAGGAGCCATCCTGCTGCTGCCAGGAGTCACCAGGACACCCTTCACCTCTGGGGGCATTTCCACACTCTGGCACCATAAGCACTGTGCAGCTGTAGGGTCTCAGAGATGATCCAGCTGATCTCTTTAATGCCCTCTCTGGTGCCTGCTGACCTCAGATTCCAAGGACACGAGTGCTGCTCTGGAAAGAGGTGCTGACATTTATTTTTGTTTCTAAAAACTCACAAACCAACCACAAAAACCTCAAAAGAAACAACAAAACAACCCAAATGCTGCCTCTGTCAGCTGTATCACAGCACCTGTGGCCTCAGCCTGGCTCTTATATAGGCTTCTCACTTGCCCTGGCTGAGGGATGCTGGCCCCTCCCTAACCTGGCCTCAGCTGGAACAGGGCCTCCAAGCTCTCCTTCCTCAGGGGGAAGCTGGCAGAGCTCATCAAAAGCAGCTGGAGCTCACTGGAAACCTGTCAAAGTCTCCTGTGGCTCTCCTTCCCTTTCCCTTATCCTTTCCTTTCCCTCTTCCTCATCCTCCCTAGGCAGCAGCAGGCACCCCCACGTTCTCACAGAGCTCCCCCGATCCCAGACAAAGTGTCCACACGACCAAGAGCATCCCACAGGAAGCAGAGCCCAGAAAATGCTGTGCCAAGTGCTGCGGCTGCCTCTGCTGTCCGTGCTCCCCCACATCGTGACAGCGACCAGGGAATGCTCCCAGCCCCCACACACTTCGTGCAGAAAATTCCCTTTCCTCCTCCCAGAACAGCCATCGATCTGCTCTGCGGCGTTGTTTGCCCCCTGGGCAGCTCTGCTTACAGAAAAAGCCATCTCCAACCCAAACAGAGGCTTCCGCTGCAACCCAACCCCGGGGCTGGCTGAGGGGCCTGCAGGGTGGCTCCAGCACAGCCCCTTGCACCCCAAAGGGGCCCGAGGTGTCACCCCTGCTCCCAGCACCTCCACAGGCCCCCACGAGTTGGGGGTGGCCCAGGCAGGTTGCGCTGATGTGCCCATAGTCCCCGGTCCCGGAGTGGGGGTTTCCCTTGGGGGTGCCGCTGGCCCTGTACAGGGGTGCCCAGGTGTGCCCACGGCTGCTGCAGCTCCCAGGTGAGCAGGGACACGGGGTTTGGGCACAGCCGTAGTCCTGGGGGTCCATCCGGCACGGATGGGGGGCAGGGGGGGATCCGGGGCAGAGGAGGGGTGGCTGCCCAGCTGTGTACGGGGGTCCTGGGCTGGGGAGCGCTGCGAGGTCCCGCTGGCACGGCCAGGAGAAGAGCCGGGCCCAGCTGGCACCCTACGGCCGGGCAGGGCTGCGTCCCAAGCCCTTTAAGGGGGTTCGGCCACTGGCCAAGAGCCCCCTCCCCGGCTGGTCTCCGCAGGGACCTATTTTGGGCAAGGAATGAGGAAGCTCTTCATTCCCCCGCTATAAATAGAGACCTTTCCCAGCGGCGGGTCACGGCGTTCACACTGGGGCGGGGGGCGGGCACGGGGGGGCTCCGCAAGCCCCGTTCGGGGACGGACGGGCCACCCCCGGGACTCGTGGCTCTGCTCGCCCCGGGCAATCCGCTCCCCGCGGGGTGGCCCTGACAGCATCGGGACCCTCCCATCCAGCGAGAGTCGGTCCTCGAGGGGACCCCGAGGGTGCTCCCGCCGCGCTCCTCGCTCCCGAGCCTTGGGGAGGTGCCGGGGGCTGTCGCAGAGCTGCGCTCGTGGCCCAAGGACGCCAATGCCACCATCTAGCGGCTCCCGCTGGTCCTGCGGGCACATCCCGCCGCGGTGGCCCCGGGCCGGTGTCCTCCCCGGCAGGGCTGCGCAGCCCCCTCCGCCCTCGGGGCTCCCGCACCGCCGAGGGTCCCACGGGGGCACAGGCAGGCGGCACACGCGTGGCTGAGCAGCCCTTTATTGAGGGGAGGGATGGGGCAGGACCCGCGGTTCGGGCTCCTGGCCCCGCAGCCCGGCTTGCCCTGCCCCGGGGAGCAGCGAGGAGCGCGCACCGTGGTGCGGAAGAACAGCGAGCTGCTCAGCAGCGCTGCTCCAGGGTTGCTCCCACGGCACGGAGGACGTTTCTCCGCCCTGAGCAGGGCGGGGGTCCCGGTGCCCCGGCTCCCACCACGCTGGTGGCTGGGAAGGGGCACATGCCCGGCCCCACCCGCAGCCGAGGGCGAGCTCAGGCGAACACGGCGGAGTTCTGCCAGTAGGAGTAGACGAGGAAGCCGGTGAAGGTGCTGTCCGTCTTGACGCTGGCGTAGAAGCCGATGTAGTCCCCCACGCCCACCTGCACCCACACCTCGTCCTCGGGCTCCAGGCGGACCAGGGTGCCCCCCGAGAGCGAGGTGGGCTTGGGCCAGTTGCCGTAGTACTGGAAGAAGGAGGCGATGGAGTGGCCGTTCTTCATGATGTCGAACTGCAGGCTGGTGCGGTACACGGTGGCGTGCACGGCGAAGTAGTACAGGCCGGGCACCTCGCAGGTGAACTTGCCCGTGGTGGGGTCGTAGTGGCCCTGCTCGTTGATGAGCACCACGTCGAAGAGGATAGGCTGGTCAGCCAGGGGAGGGCTGCGGGACTCGGAGCGCTTGGCGCTGAAGGCCGAGCGAGGGGCCACGGCACACTCACCCTGAGCCCCCTTCTCACCGTGCAGCCCGTCCACACCGGGGCTGCCCATCTCCCCGCGGGGACCGGGCACTCCTGGGGCAGGCAGGAGGGGACAGGGTTACCTCTAAGTCGCCGACACAGCTCCTCCACCCCTCCTGCCCAATCCCAGTCCCACCAGGGATTCCCTGCCAGGGCCAGGGCATTGCATGGGGAAGCAACACAAATGGGGAGGGCTGGGTGCACGAGGTAATTTAGCTCAGCATCAACAAATCGTTGGAGAAAACTTCAAAGGCTGGGAGAAAGCCCAGCTCAGGAGCCATCGAAGGGATGATGAAACCCTATTCCTGGTGATCTCTCCTAAAGCAGGGCTGGAAGAGAGGGGTGGCATCAGGGATGGGGGCAAATGCAACTCTGCCAGTGACAGGGAGCTGCTGCCCTTTACAGGAACACAGGGGCACCACAGGCAGGGCCAGAGGGGTGGTGGTGGCATGGGAGGGGCACTTCTGCAGGACCCACTCTCAGTTTGGCAATCTGTGCCAGCATGCAGGACTTCCCCCCCTGGCACGAGGGCGTTCCCCATGGGCAGGGAATGGCAGATCCCCCTCCCCAGCTGGGATCTCTCCTTGCTTACCAGGAGGGCCCATCTCGCCCTTCTCCCCTGGCATCCCCGTGGCCCCATCCCGGCCATCTCGTCCGTCTCTGCCTGGCAAACCCTGGCCCCCGTGCAAGCCTGGGGTCCCCGGGATGCCTGGCTGCCCTGAGCACAGGCCAGGGATCTTGTTGTCTTCAATCTGCAAGGACCTGGTGATGAGCCCGAGGAGGAAGAGGAGGAAGAGCTGCTTCATCTTGTCCTGGAGGGGCTGGAAGGGGGCAGAGAAGGATCACAGCTCTGGGGACCGCAGTGAAGAGGGTTGGGAGCGCTTGGCAGGGAGTGCCAGGGGGTCAGCAGGGGACATTCCCCTCTTCTCTTCCCTTTACAATTTGGGCTGCTCCCCTCAGCGAGGCCCCAGTGCTGTCTGCACCTGCCACAGCATCCCCGTGGCCTGGGTGCCATCGCACCACCCTGCAGCCCCCGGGACAGCTCAGGATGTGTGTGCGGTGTGGCTGTAGGGCCAGGGACTGTGCCAGTGGCTTTGTTTGCGGCTGGGGGCTCTTTGGGGTGGGCACTGCCCTATCGTGCCCAGCGATGGGGGAACGGGCAGGGGGATTTAGGGCTGTCAGCTGCTGAGCTGTGAGCGTGCCTGGGGTGGGGTTGTTGCCTCTGGGGGGTGCGTGGTGGGGCGGCAGCTCGGGGAACGCGGGGCTGTGCCGTGGCCCTGCCCTTGGCAGCATCCCGGCTGCCGGCGGCTCCGCTCCAGCCCCGGCCGGCTCCCCGGGGCACGGCTGCCCGCGGCTGCAGCATCCCCGGCCGTGCCGGACCACCCCTCCGCCGGGACCACCCCCCTGCCCGGGCTGCCCTCAGCCCTTCTCACAGCAGCGCAACGAGGGCTGAGCCCCAGGGCCAGCGCTGGCCCCCTCCCCGTGGCCTTGACCCAGAAAAGCTGCTCTCTTCCCTCTCCACGACGGCAACAAAGAGGAAAAGGAGGAGAAAAGCGTCTCTCCTCCGCCCAGGCGCCGGAGCCAGGAAGGCAGGGAGTCCCAGCTGCCCCCGGCTGGTTATTCCCCACTCACTGTGATCCCGCAGTTCCTGTCCCGGGACCTCGCTGCTCGCCGCTGTGGAAGGGCTGAGGCTCTTCCTGGCCACTTCGCTCTGACGAAGGCCCTAAGAGAGGCAGCCTCTCCACCCCCCCTCCTCCCCACGTCTCTCCTCCCAAACTCCAAAGGAAATCAAGGGCCTTGGGAGCCAAAAGCTACAAGACAAGGGGAAAAAGAAAAATAATCCCATGATGTCGGAAGTGCTGTAAGCAGGGGGAAGGGAGAGCTCTGCAAACAGCCTGGCTGAGGGAGAAGAGGCACAGGCTGTGAACCACCTCAGCTGGGCACGGCTGGGCACGTGGGCAGCAGGATGGAGGGCAGGAAAACAGGGAAAACAGGCAGCAGAGGGAAAGGAAACAAGATAAAAGCTGAGGGAGGGAAATCCAGCAAGGCAGAGAGAGATGGAGGGGCAGAAAGAAGAGGGAGCTCTCAGGCTGTGCAGGTGCCCTGACTGGCAGCAGAGCTGAGGCAAAGGGGATGGCAGAGCACTGCCAGCCTGGCAGTGCCAGCCCTGGGAGCATCCAGGGGAAGCCGCAGGATCCATCTGGGCAGTCCCAGCACGTTGGGCTGAGCGTGCAGGGCAGGTGGAAGCGCAGGCAGAGCAGCGCTGTGCCCGTGCCAGGAGGCAGGGCTGGCCCCAGGGAGTGCAGAGCACGTGGTGAAGCTTTTGAGGCACTTCCAGCTCGCCTTTAACTTGTTCCAGCGCCGGGTGCGTCCAAGGGACACAGTGACACGCTGGCCAGCGGGGCGGGCCTGTGGCTGGGGATGTCCCCATGCCCGGCAGCAGCTGGGACATGCAGGGAGCGAAGGAGCTGGGTGGGCTCAAAGCCCCAGAGCTGGGTGGGAGTGGCAGTGCTGTTCTGGGTACAGGGGCAGAGCCGTGCTGGCACGAGTGGGTCTTGCTCTCAGTGACCCCAGCCAGGCTGGGGACTTCCCCACACGCTCAGGGCAGCGGGAAGCACGGTGGCACTGCTGGCTCTCTCCTCCCTGTGCCTGCAGTGGAGCAGGTGACATTGCTGGCTGATCCTCTCTGACCTGGATGCCCGGGGCCAGGCTGGGTGCTGGCAGGGAACTGCCCGTCTCCTCTCTCCCAAGGTGTGAAGGGACTGTTGTTTTTGGCCAGCTGGACACTGGTTTGTGGCCACGGGTGTTGCCAGGCCTGTGGCCACCAGGGTGGCCTCCAGCCAGCACAGCCAGCAGGGCCACAGCTCTTGGTGGGGCAGGTGGGTCCCTTCCCTGCACCATGAGGTCACCAACTGGAGCCCCTCTGAGACCCATCCATCTCCCTGGGACCCTGCAAGCCTCCAGCCCTGTGAGGGCACAGCCAGCTCTCCCCTGTGCCCCTCCATCCCTGCTCAGATCCCCCACCCCATCCCTGGCTTCCCTCCCTTGGCCCATGCCTCAGTTTCCCCTAGGATCTGGCAGCATCCACACACAGTTCCCTCCCCCCAGACGAGTCACCTGCTCCACTGGGTTTGTCAGCTGCTCACACTGTTTATTCTGCTGGCTCTGGGGCTGTGGGACACGGGCAGCCCTGGGCTCTTGTGCCTGCAAGCCTGGCTCACCTCTGCCCAGCCTTGCTCCGTTTGGGGAGCATTCGCCCTTTCCCTGGTGCCCCCAGCACAGCCCCTCCGGCACGAGCCTTTCCCTGTGGGATATGTCACCTGCTCTCTCGGGATTTGGAGCTGTGGGCAAGCCCGTGGCATCCAGGCACCGAGCCAAGCACTGGGCAGCGGGGCTGACCCGGCGCAGGTGAGGGGCCACCCCAGCAGCTGGGTATTTACAACAGGAAGAGCACGGGAGGGACATTTGGGGTGGGGAGGGTGGCTTCAGCCCCTGCTCCTCTCCTCTTGCCGGCTCAGGGCTGGAAGCACTCTACGGGGTCGTTGGAGTCGGGCAGGATGTTGCAGTTGATGGGCCAGAGGATGCCGAGGAGGCCGAGGGACTGCTGGCAGCGCAGCTCGGCCGCCAGGCACACGGCCCGGCAGGGCTGCAGCACCCCGCCGTCCGGGGTGCACTTGGGCACGAAGAGGCTGCAGATGAGCAGGCGGAGGTGCTGGTAACACGCCAGCTCCATCAGCGTCTGCGGGACAGCGGGAACAGCGGCGTGAGCCCGGTGGGGTGTGGCGAGGGCAGCCCCGAGGGCAGCCCCGGGCAGCTCACCTGGTAGTCCTGCAGCACCTCGGCGGCTCCCTCCTGGTCTGGGATGGCCAGCCAGATGTTGGGGAAGGAGGTGGCGTTGTAGCCCAGCCCCAGGCACATCTCCACTTCCACGGGCTCGCAGACAGACCCTGCCACAGGGAGAGGGGATTCACCCGTGCCAGCGACAGTGCTGCCCACCGGGACCAGCTCAGGGGGGGCCGGGTGCTGGGTGGGGCACCCAGGGGTGGCACTCACCGAAGGCCGGGTAGGACACCCCGGTGCAGTTGAGCTCGTCAGTGCCGTCGGGGCAGTCGTGCCAGCCGTCACACACGGACTCCAGCGCCTGGCACTCGCCATTCCCACAGGAAAACTCCGCGGGGCTGCAGGTCTCTGGGAGGTGAGAGGGCAGGGCATGGCCGGCAGTCAGCCTGCTGACCACCCCTGTCTGCTCTTCTTGGTCACTGGCTAGGGGATTTGGCAGGTCCAGCTTGGGGAGATCCCAAATTCCCTGGGTTATTTGGGGGCAGGCCTCAGGTCATGGATCACGCCTGTGTGCAGGTGAGCCCTTCCAGGTCACACCCCCATGGCTATTGGGTTATAGGGTAAACCAGGTGAGAAGGGACCCCGGGGGCCCATGGCCCAACCTCTTGCTCCAAGCAGCGTCAGCTGTGGAACAAGAGCTGTTTTTCCCAGGTTTTTATCCAGCCTTGCCTTGTAGCCCCCCAAGGACAGCGGTAGCACAGCCCCCCTGGGCAGCCTGTGCCCCCCTTGGCTACCTACTCTCTGTGGCATTGCGGGCGTGGTAGGTGGCAAAGAACCCATCATCTGCTACTCCCTCGTCTGCCACGAAGAGGACGGTCATGACATGCCGCGAGGAGGTCAGGGTGAGTGGCAGCTGGTGGCCACAGAACCTGCCGAAGTCATGGGACGAGGGATGGGGTCAGGGGGCTGACCAGCACCTCCCCAAACCCTGCCTTCTGGCGGCTCCTCCCCACCAGCCAGCCCCGTGCCTCAGTTTCCCCAGCTGAGCCATGACATCGGTGTCCCCAGGGTGGCGCAGCAGGGCTGGGGGTGTCGGGGATGCCTGTACCTGCCCATGAGGCTGGCAGCCCCCGTGCCCGCGCTGTCGTGCACCTCCACGAAGTCGAAGCTGCAGTCCCCGTGCGACTCCAGGCTGAAGTTGTGGAAGTGCAGGTCGATGACGTGGCCCAGGGGCACCGAGATCTGCCAGAGGCACAGCTGCGGGGCGGGGGGGCAGCCGGCGACACCCGTGAAGCTGGGCAGGGACACCCCCCAGCTCTCCCCGGGGGGAGGTTGCCTTCCTCCCTACCCCCCTCGCCCTCACCGTGCTCGCACAGCACCCCTTCTCTCACCTGCTGGTGCGGGTACGGCTGGGGGTGGTTTGGGGTGGACAAGTGTCCCTCCAAGGCGGTCAGCGGCCCCCCACACTCTGGAGGGACACACACACACGCAGAGCTTTACCCCTGCCCCTCTCTCCTCCCTCCACCTCCCCACTCCCCGCCCGGTGCCGCGGGGGCTGGGGGCTGCAGGTGGGGTCTGTCCCGCCCACCTCTGTGCTTCAGGCTGCAGTTGGCCTCGTCGCTCTTGTCCGTGCAGTCGTGGAAGCCGTCGCACACAAAGCCCGGCTGGAGGCACAGCCCCTGGTCACACAAGTGCTCGTCCCAGGCGCAGCTCTCTGCACGCAGCCAGACACCCAGAATGGTGGGGGGGTTCCACCGGGCACCCTCCCCTCCCCGCGGGCTCTCCCCACGGCCTGCCGGCGCTGAGGGACCCTGGCAGTGCCCCGGGGCGGGGAACTCACTCTCGGCCGGGGTCACGGCGCGGTAGCGGGCGCTGAAGCCCTGGGCGCCCACGCTGCTGTCGGAGACGAAGGTGACCCGCAGGCGGTCGGAGTTGGAGTTGAAGGTCGGGGGGGGCACGTTGCCACAAAACCTGGGGGCACAGCGAGGGCTGGCACCGCTCGCTGCCCCGCCCCGCTGCACCTCCGCGCTCCCCAGGTGTGAGGGGCCCTACCTGGTCGGGGCCCCCCGAGCTGGGGCAGGGGCTGTGCCTCCAGAGCCCGGCTCTTCGTAGAGCTCCAGGCGGTCGAAGAGGCAGGAGGCGGTGCCCTCCACGCTGAACGTCTCCATCCGCAGCTGGATGGCGAGCCCGGCGCCCACCTCGATGCGCCAGACGCAGAGGGCGTTGGGGGGGTAGGGGCCGGGGTAGTTGGGGGAGCTGAAGGAGCCCTCCGGGCCCCGCAGGGTCCCTCCGCAGGCTGAACGAGGCAACGGTGTGGGCATGAGCTGGAGCGGGGCACCCCCATCCCAAAACACCGCCCCACGCGCGACTTACCCGGTACTGCTGCGCGGGCCGTGGGCAGCCAGCTCTCGGTTGGGCTGGCAGCTGTTCCGGGGGCCGGAGGGTCCCTTCGGGGGGGTGCTGTGGTGGTGGTGGCAGTGCCACGGGCGGGCAGGGCTGTGGCCGGGGCGCCGGGTGGGTGTGGGGACGTCAGTTCTGTGCCCAGGGAAGAGCAGGGACTGCTCAGCCCCAGCGGGGAGGGACGGCTGCGGTGCAGGGAAGGGGCTTAGGAAGCCCACCCAGCCCTGTGCTCCCACGCTACCCAGAGGTGTGCAGCTCTCCCAGGGGCAGTGATCCTGCCGCATCCCAGGAACGTGGAAATCCACCTTGCTCCTATGCGTGGGGTCATTTTCTCCCCATAGCGGGCAGACCCCGGGGTGTCCCCTGGGTGCCCCTCTCCCCCTCTGAGCCGGTTCTGTGTCCCCCCACCCCGGTCACAGCCACCTCCCGGCTCGGCACTCACGGTGGATGACGATGCCGAGCAGGAGGGAGATGAGGAAGAGCAGGATGGTGCTCATCAGAGCCACGCAGAGCCAGGTGAACTTGCAGTCGGCGCGGTACCTCCAGCCCACCTGTCCCCAGAGCTGCTGGCCTGGAGGCGAGGACAGCGGGCAGAGCCGGGGTGCTGCTGAGCCATCCCCCCACCTCCCTGCGCGGCTGGCTCAGCCCTGGCCGGATGCGTCCCCACCGCTCGTCCCCGCGGTGCTAACGCGTTCCCAGGCAGCCCCAGAGCCCAGCACCCCGCCCCCAGCCCCACGGCAGCCCCACGGCCAGGGGTGTGTGTACAAACCCCCGGGCTGGTACCGAGGCGGTCCCGGCGTGGTGCGGGGCCGGTCCCATCCTTGTCTGGAGGGTTCTCCGCGCTCGGTGCCGCCCGGGGCTCCTCGCCCTCAAAAACGGGATTGCAGAACTCGGTCTGTGGGACAGAGAGCGCGGGTGGCACCCTGGGGGCCCGTGGGTGGGGACCATCAGCAGCACCCACAGCCCCAGCCCTACCTTGCTGCGGTCCAGAGCCTCGGGGCAAAGCGTGATTTCGGTGAAGTCTTTCATGGCAGCGGGCGGTTCCCGGCGCAGCCTGGCTAAAATCCTGCCCAGTGCCCTGTGCCCCCCAGCCCCACCGCCCCCTCCTCCCCAGCTGCCCCCATGAGCCCCGGGGGGCTGCGGGGCGGGGGTGGTGGCAGTGCCAGCTCTACACGTGCCAGCCCAGCGCCGGAGCCCACCCGAGGGCCATGCCCGCCGTGCCGGGAGTGCGGGGGCCCCGGGACGCAGCAGCCCCAGTCCCCTCTGCAGGCCCCTTCCCCCTCGCCCCGTTAATCCAGCTCAGCTGAGGATGCCGAGGTCAGGCTCTGGCACGGAGAACCAGCGTCTTAAAGGGGAATGAGTGCTCGAGCCCATCCCGCTGCGAGCCCATCCCAAAGGGACCCTGCTGTGGTGGGGTCCCCACAAGGGACCTTGGTTTTCCAGCTGCCTCCAGGCTCCTCACCGCTCAGAGCAGCACTGAAGGGGCTGTGCTGGGGACCCCGGGCTGAGCGTGTCCCTCCTTCCCTCGCCTGGGCCCTGCCACCTGCATTCCCGCTGCCCCTTAATGCCCGTCTCCGTCCCTAAGCAGGGGAGAAAGGGGCCATTGTTCAGCGGTTTTGAGGGAAGAGTGTGGGCACCAGGGAACTCCGTGGGGCTGGAAAGGCTCCTTCTGGCACCTGCACCCACATCTCCCTCGCTCCAGGCCAGCCCTGGGTGCTCCTGGTCCGTGGATGCTCCTGGGTCTCCACCGGTGGCAGCTCCCCACCCTCTGCCAGACCACGCAGAGACAAAACACGCGCACCCAACGCCCTGTTCAAGCTCAAATTTATTCCTGCACGAGTCTCCCATGTATGAGACACTTCCCACCCGTCTTGCTTACACAGTAAACAAGCCACCTGCCAAGCAGCATCGCTGCCCCAGCCCAGCTCCCGGCGCGGGCAGCCCCCCTTTCCCATCCTGCTCCCCCCCGAACCCCGCTGCGATACCCCAGGCTGGGCAGGATGCTGGTGCCAGCGCTAAGCCCGTGCCCGCAGGGCAGCGACGGCAAAGCCGGCCGGGTGTGGGTTGGATGGAGCTGCCCCGAGGGCTGGGATGGTGCCCGTGTCTCCTCCCGCTGCACCTCAGGCAAGGCAGGACGGGGAGGAGAATAAATTAAAGGCTAAAAAGGCCACTGGCATTTGCTAGCTGGAGGACAGAGCAGCAGGGCGGGTCCCCGGGCACCCAGGGGGGCTCCTGATCACAGGGAGAAAAAAGCCCCGTTTGCAGATGGTCCCGGCAAGCCGCTGTCCTCCCCTCCCTCTTCCGCACAGGTTCCTGTGCACCCCCACGGCCCCCGCTCCCCTAAATGGTTTAAGGCACCGTCGTATGAGGAGGCAGGTAAAAACCACCCCGGAGCAGCTCCCGGCACAAGTCCCTGGAGAGGCAGGAAGTGGCGGGGGGCTCCAGGTGAAACGAAGTCCACTATAAATACATATAAATTCCACAAAAGGTTTTCCTCCCTCCGGTCCGTGAGTCTGGGCCTGGGCTCGGGCTGCTTTGAGGAGTGTGTGTGGGGCAGCTGCTGGGGATGTGCTGCCTGAGACGGGACGGAGGCCACTGGAGGGCTGCAGTCCTTTGCCAGGAGGTTTGGAAGTGCCGGGAGGAGATCGGGAGCAGTTCACGAATCCTCTGGGACGGCCAAGCAGATACAGGAGTGGCAAGAGGCCAGGAGGGATGTGTGAGGCTCTCCTGGGTGCTGTCTCAGGGGAGCAGAGGTCCTGGTTGAGTCAATGGGACAGGTGGCCCCATTCCTGTAGAGTCCCTTGCTCAGGATTTTTATTACACACCAAAAAAAAAAAAAAAAAAAAAAAAAAGAGAGAGAGAGAAAAGAAAAAAAAGAAAAAAAGAAAAAAAAAAAGAAACTAAAACCCCGAGGTAAGAACCAAATGCCAGCAACCAGAAGGCGCCTGAGCTGCCTGAGCCCTGTCCTGACACGAGCTGCCCTCCTCAGTTCGGAGCTGGGATATCCTTGCCCGGGCTCTGCTCCTGGCTGTCCTCAGCCTCCCTCTGCAGCCACCTCGGGGGTGTCTCCTCTTCGCCTCCCTCTTGCTCTGGGGAGGCCGAATGCCCGAATCCTGGCGGAGCCAGCTCTGAGGGGTGGCACAGGGGGTCCCCAGGGAAGCGGGGCTGGCTACATGCGGGAGGACGGGCTGGCCAGCTCGTAGAAGAGCAGGTAGGCATCGCTGCTGCGCACGTGGCTCGAGGACATCGGGGTGACGCTGCGGGGAGGGGAGGAGGAGAGCTGTGAGCAGTGGGGACGGGATGCCCAGAGCAGGGGGTCCCTGCTCGCCTGTCCCACCCCACGCTCACCGGGAGTCGTTGAAGCTGTGCCACTCGCTGGACACGGGGCTCTTGCAGTAGGCTGTGTAGTGTCCCCCCATGGTGGTGCCCGAGTGGTTGGAGACGGCGTAGAGGTTGTAAACAGCGTGGTCTGTGGGGAGCAGGGGTGCTGCTCAGCCCTGCTGCCCCCCAAAGTGCCAGCACAGAGCCCCTCACCACACCAGCAGCTCCAGCACCCTGGATTCCGTGCCTCCCACCCCTCACGCCTCTGCCCCCCACCACCCGGGGACACGAGGAGACCAGGAGTCATCAGGAGCTCAGGGCTGGGACTCACTGCAGCTCTGCGAGGCAAATTCCCGGAGGTCCAGGTCCTTCAGTGGGAAGTTGACGAAGGTGGTGAGTTTGCTGCTTCGTATCCTGGCCTCGGAGAAGCGCTTCAGGTCTGGAGGGTCCCGTCAAGGAGGCAAGGGACAAAGGGGAGCCTGCAATAACACATCTGCCTCCCCCCCCAGCACCCCCTGTCCTCATCCCTCTGCCCGAAGGATACGAAGCACCAGGATCTTGGGGAACTTCTGGATGCTGAATTTTTTTGTGCACCTCGTCCTGGCTTTGCAGCGACAACACGTCTGTGGGAGGCAAACAGCACAAGCAGGAGGGTGAGGGGCACTGAGCCCACAGTCCTGGCAACACAGGCACGGAGGGCAAGGGGCCCAGCCTGCCCCAAGGAGCCCCCCTGCCCCGTACCGGTTTCTCATCCCCATCCAGCACGTCCTCTTTGGTGAAGAGCCGGAGGCAATCCATGAGCGTCACCTCCCCGTAGCCTTTCTGTGGGAGTGCAGTGAGGGTCAGGGATAGGGAGCATGGGACAGGGGGACAGGGAGCGTGGGACAGGGGGACAGGGATCACTGGGGCTCCCTCACCTTGGGGATGGGCAGGGACAGGTCCCAGAAGGGGTCGAAGGCTGTGGAGCAGTAGCCGCACTCGCTGCAGGTCAGAGAACTCTTCAGCTGCCCCACGAAGAGGTCTGGCGGGGTGGGACAGAGCAGGGTGAGACCCCTGGTTCCCAGCCTTGCTCCCAGCCCAGGCCTGCCCTCCTTCCCCCAGCCCTGCTCACCGCTGATGCGGCTGTCCTCCCTCTCCTGGTACCTCCTCCACATCTGCCGGCTCTTCTCGTCGTCACTGCAAGGATGGAGACACAGCAGGGCACTGAGCATGGCCTGGGGGATGCCAGCACTGCCACCGAGCCCAGAGGGACCCATGTGGTCACCGTCCCTGGGCTGGCCTTGTGGGCAGTGAACTCTTGCAGGGCTTGTGCAGTGCCAGCACTTACGGGAGGTGATCCAGGGTGTCGGTGCTGGCTCGGGGCCGCACCAGCACACGGTTCACCTCGCTGTGCAGCCCGTCCAGGAGGAACCGCAGGAACTCCTGAGCATCCTGCTGGCTGCAAGACACGGAGCACGGCCAGTGAGGGGCTGCAGGGGGCTCAGCTCCCCCCACCACCCTACACCCCCCCCTTACTTGTATCCGACAAAGCGTGGGGCGTATCTCTGGATCTGCGTCTTGAAGTCCGAGGGGCTCACGCTCTCGTTGGGGGACGAGGTCCAGAGCAGCTGAATCAGCTTTGCAAACTCTGCAGGCAGGGAGGCAGCTCAGCAGGGGAGGCGGCCCAAGGGGACAGCTCAGGGCTGCGCTCTGGGGTCTCAGGGCCTGATCCTCCCCTGGCTGGGCAGCCCAGAGAGGAGCTCCGAGCTCTGGGTGGGGGTCCCGCAGGACGTGGGGTATCTCAGGGATATGTGACAGGGATGTGCTGCGGGAGCTGCTGCAGGGAAGGCCCCGCAGCCGCCAGGCCTGGGGCCGGCCGTTACCTGTCATGAGCGCCGTGCGCATGCGGCTGTTGTTGTTGAGGTCCCGCAGGTACTGGTTCTGCAGGCAGTAATCCCGCAGCTCCTTGGTGTTGCTCAGGCACTGCAGGATGGAGTTCATGAAGCACTGGGGGAGGCAGAAGAGAAAACCATGGCAACGGGAAGCAGAGGGAGGCAGGCCGTGGCAGGGGGACACCTGGGGCGGGCGGGCAGAGGATGGGGACGAAGCCGTGGGGAGCAGGGGAAGCTCCTCCTCAGGCAGCACCGTGGGGAGCAGGGTGCAGGGAGCTGCCAGGGTGAGGGTGTGGGTGTTGGGGGCCAGGTGAAGGGACAGGGCTCCCCCTGCCCCACAGATGTGCCCGCCGTGAGCCAGAGGCCTGGGGACACACTCACCGTGTTGCCGAGGTTCCGCAGGCCGGTCAGCCCCTGCACGGCCTTGGAGCTCTGCAGAGAGAGGGAACAGGGCTGGGACGGTGGGCTGGCCATGCCTGTGGGCAGCCCAGCGAGGCCATGGTGCCACAGACCTGCCGGTGGAGCAGACCCTCAGGGGCAAGCAGAGGCCCCATCCCGCTGTGACATCATGGGCAGAGCCAGCACCGAGCAGCTCTCTGGGCCAAGGGCCTGGTGACAAACCACAGCCGGCCTGCCCCGTCCTGCTGGCCCAGGACAATGCACAGGGCTCAAAGTTCTCTCTGCCTGGCAGCACTTTTGCCCCATGCCCTGGATTGTAGGTGAGGCCGGCAGCCTGGGCTGCCTCTCCTGGGGACGCTGGGGGGTGGCAGTGCCCTGTGCCTGCCCCACGCTGCAGGAGGAGCACAGTGCCCTGTCACTGCCCATCTGGTCCATGCCAGGTGTCCATCCCCTCCAGGACACCCTGCACAAGCGCAGCCCAGGCTTTGGCACAGCTGTTTTGCAGGATAAAGTCCACCTGGGAAAGTGCAAGCCCAGCCCTGCGGCAGCGAGCGAACAGGGGAACAGGGCTGTGTGCCCGGTGGTGCCTTCCCAGCCGCTCGCTGCCCAGGCTGTGCTGCACCTGTGCCACGGGGTGGCAATTCCAGGTGATCCAGGTGCTCCCTGAGCTGGGAAAAGCAAAGATGGGCATGGGCAGCTGGGCGCTGGGGCCAGGAGGCATCACCACTCTTTGCTGGAGAGACCGAGAGCACAGAGGGGTTTAGGGGTGCCACCACCCCTCTCCCAGCATGCAGGACAGGGGGCAGATGGGGGACACTCCCTGCACAGGGGAGCAGCAGGATGAACCTCCTTGAAGCAGGGTTGGGTCTGACAGGGCTTGCAGGGTCAGCCTGCTGATTGTGCTCCCCCAGATGCCCAGGATTTAAGGATCCTTAGGCAAACACCCCAGCTGCCCACCCCAGGCTTGAGGAGGAGGAGAGGAGGCGAGAGGAGGGGAGGGGGCCCAGCAGCTCCGAAATAGCAGCAGCTGGTGTGTGTGTGGGAGGTGCTGAGCACCCAGCCCTGACAGCAGCCCAAAATAACCCAGATCCAGTTACACGTGCTCCTTAGCGACGGCACAGGCATCACCCACCGCCGCAGGGACCGGCACCAGTGGGGACCCGGCTGCCCTGCGTGGGCACGTGCGGCTCTGCCAGACTGACCGGGTGCCCTCTGTGCCATCGGGTGCCCCTGCAGTGCCCAGAGCACAGGGGCGTCCCCAGATGTGGCTGCCTGTGGCTGTCAGTGCCGGGGGGTGACTGTCCAAAAGTGCCAGGCAACTCCCTGGCTTCTTCCTGGGTGCAGACAGGCTTGGATGGGCACAGGGTGCCAGCAGGATGTGACAGGTCAGTGCCACACCACGGCCGGAGGAGCTGGCCTGGCTCTGGTCCCCGAGCAGATGGCAGCAGGAGAGGTGGGCCTGTGTCCCAACACCTTACATCCATCCCTTGGAGGATCTGAACCCCAAGGCCTTGCTCATGTCCCCACACCTATCCCAGGGAAGGTCACAGTGCCAGGGGTGAGCAGCAACCCCTGGGAGTGCCCCAGTGTGCCCCAGCCATCCCCAGCAGGACACTGCTCATCCAGTTGCCCCGGTTGGGCAGCTCCCGCCGTGTGCAGGAGGGACCGGACAGTCCTGCCCATGTGGGTGCAAACCTCCCCACAGATCCTGCATTCCCCCACAGCCAGGTCCTAGGCTGCCCTCCCAGAGCCTGGAACAACCCCTGGGGAGGGCTGGAGCTGAGGACGGGGTGTCAGGTGCTCCCCTAGTGTGGCACAAGCCCTGTGTGCACCGAGGTGTTACTTCCCCCCCTGGATTTCCCTCCCCTGGGTGACTCAACTCCAGCTAATCCCCCTCTCCCGTACAGGGCTTTATCTAGGACACGACATGCTCAGAGGCGGTGAAGGAGAGCTGGCTCACGCGGCGCGGCTGGGGACTCCCCGAGGCTGCACTGCAGGACGGGGACAAGGGACAGGCGATGGGGACAAGGGACACGATCCGGACTGTCCTGCCCCATCCAGGTCCGCGTGGCAAGTGCCTGTTGGGGCAGCAGGAGAGCTGGAGCAGCCAGACTTACATAAGTGCCCAGACCCTGCCCTCTTTGCCCCTTGCTCTGCCATCCCTGCAGGAGAGATCTGCCCCAGCATCGTGGCTCTGGGGAGAGCCAAGTTCACTCCGGTGACGCTGCCAAGGGGCTCAGCGTGGCCAGCAGACCCTTCCTTGCGGTGGGACACGGGGACCTGGCCAAGGTCACCGCAAGGGCAGGGCTGGGAGAGCAACCCAGGTGTCCTGACACGTGCAGTTCACCGGCCCCCTGCCATCCTGTGGGACACCAGGACACGCTGTCCCCACGGGCAGCCGGGAGGACACCCACCCCAGGCATCACATCCTCGGGCACGGGGGATGGCACAGGGCATCCCACGCTCCCCAGGGAGGGCAGGGGGTGCCCCCTTCTCTGCCCCCAAGCCGGGGGCCGGCGGCTGCGGGCATCTCGTACCTTGGTCTTGTTGAGGACGAGCCCGACGAAGGTGGAGACCAGCAGGGACCCTGGCATGGAGGTGCGGGGCCGCAGGTCCTTGTGAAGGTCGGGGAGCGCGGGGGGCTCCTCGGGCAGCGTCACCGTGTAGGAGTCCCTCATGATGGCCCCGGCGGGCACCGCAGGACGGCGGGGAGCAGCCGCGGGCAGCGGGGCTCCAGGGGACACCGGCCGGGCTGCCCTCGCCCGGGGCCGGCTGCAGCCGGGGGCGCGGGGTCAGGTGCGGAGCCCCCCGTGCTGGGCGTGCGGGGCCGGAGCCGGTGCCGGCTGCGGGGCTGACGGCACCTGAGCGGCTCTGACATCAAATGGGTGGAGAGGCGGCAGCCGGGCTCGGTGACGGCTCGGTGACGGCTCGGTGACGGCCAGCCCCCGCGCACCGCGTGGTACAGCGCGCCGGGAGCCAGGGGGGCCCGCGAGGGGCGGCTCTGCCCCGGGGACACGCTCCGGAACGGGGCGGCCACACCGCCCCGGCTCCGAGGGGGCTGCGGGACCCGCGGTGCCCCCTCGGCATCTCTCTCAGCGGGGCTCCCCGCGCTCCCGTACCCCAACACCGGCACCGTGCGCGCACCGCGGGGGCAATGGGGAATTGGGGCGAGGAGGCAGCCGGAGGAGCGCCTGCCCCCTCCAGTGCTCCCCCGTGCTCCCAGCTCGGCGTGCCCAGGGCTGGTGGCACCGGTTGTCCGGCCCCGGGCATTCTGTGCTCCGGGCAGGCACTGGGCAGGGAGCGGGGCTCCCCAGCTGGGGGTTACTCGCCAAAATTGCCTTGGGAAAAGTGGGACGGTCCCACAGCATGTGGGTGCAGAGGGTGTCTGTACCCAGAGAGGGGCTGTGGGCTGCCAGACAGGGTTGTGAGGCTCCCGGTCATGTGCCGTCCCTGCAGTGCCAATGCCAGGCACCCAGGCAGTGACATTTTGGGGGAACCCCCCTCTTTGGGGGATGCATTAGCACTGAGCTCAGAGGATATTTCAGTGCCTTGCGCTGGGGAAAAACTCCCCGCAATTCCTATGTGGAGCAAAGACCCCACCTGGTGTCTCCCCTCAGGAAACTGAGGCACGGCACGGGCAGGATTCCAGCTCCTCTCCTGCAGCAAGGGCAGATGCGGAGCCTGGCAGGGAGCCCGGGTGTCCTGCGTCCTAGTCCTGCGTCTCCCGCTGCTTCACCCCTCTGACCGCGGCAGGACGAGCGCCGGAGCCCTGCGCCTGCTGTGCGTGCCCAGGTGTCTCTCTGCCTGCTCAGGGAAATTTCCATGGGCAACCAGGGTAAGGGAGTGCGGCTGGGCTGCTCTGACAGAGCCACAGCCTCCAGCCTCATCGAGAGGGCTCCGACCAGAGCCTGCTTTCCTCCCCTGGAGCCCCCAAAGCACCCCCATCCAGCGGCGGGGGCTGCTGAATCCCAATGGCTGCTGATGCAGCCTCCCCTGTCCACGGCGGAGCTCGGCACAGCCAGCGGAGGGGCTGGCTGGGGACGGGGGGGAGGGAGGAAGGGAGGGAGACTATTTTTGGCACCAGCAAAAATATCTGAGGAGGCATCTTGCAGTGTTATTCATCTGCAGGGCCAGGGCTCTTTTGCATCACAACCGGAGGCCTGTCGTAACCGGGGCCTGCGTGTGCTCACACGTGTGTACATGTACACACCCCACGCTGTGTACGGTGTACACACACGGGGACACGCTGTGCACGCCGGGGCACACGCCCCACTGCCCTCCTGCAGCCTGTGTGGGTGCCCTGCTGTGCCCAGGCTGGGCCTCCGGGCTGTGGCACAGCTCCCTGAAATCCAGGGCTCCTGCCACCCTGCCCGGCAGCGCGGGTGGGTACGGCAGGGGCAGGATGGCCCCGGTGCACAGCCTGCCCCGAACGCTGTGCAGGGAGCTGGGGCAGCTCTCCCCGTGGGGATGAACCGTGCCGGCCGAGCCGGTTCTTCCATGGCAAGAGGGTGGTTCAGCCACATCCCGTGTTGAACCTCGTGCCCCAGTGGCATGGACCGCCCCAGGCCAAGGACCAAATTCCCCGCCAGCCAGAGAGCGGCACGCGGGCTCTGAGGCTGGAGTGGGAGAGAGAAGGGGAGACCCGGTGGGACGGCATCACCCAGAGCCAGATCCCTGCCCTCGGCTGGCCCCTCTGCAGCGGTGACCTTCTGCCGCGGGCAGAGGTTGCCACAGGCCCGGTTGGCACCGCGGTGGCAGGCAGGGCCAGCACTGGCTGCGGGCCAGGGACGTCAGCTGCTCAGGATGGGACTGTGGAGAGCTGCCGGCGGTTTTGTGGGTGGCCCTGGCCTTCTGACCCTATGTACACCCGGGGTGGTTAATGGGGCGGCACAGCTCCAGTCCTGCCCCCTACCAGACTGCCCTTCCCGGGAGCCAGCGCGGCCCTGCAGCTCCGCAGGCACAGCCCCTCGCTGAAACCGCACCTGCACACACCTCCCTTTGCCCACGGGGTGGTAAACTGAGGCTCGAAGTGACAGTGAGGGTAGGGTCATACGTAGACACCCCCACTCCTGGCTGCAAACCCCTCTGGGTGGCGGTTTCTGTGGCGCAGAGGCAGGAGGCGGCGGTGGAAAAAGGGATGGGAGGAGGCGCGGGGCCAGCCCTGCCGTCCCCTGGCTGCGTCGGCAGCGGGTGCTGCTGACACTGCCCTCGGGGCTGGGCAACGGGGCAGAACCGATGGCAGCTCCGGGGCTGCAGCCTGTGCTTGTTTCCGGCACCTGGCACGGCCGCAGGCACCCAAGTCTGGTTTACGATCGGGACATTTGCTTCCCGGCTTGGGAAAGGGAGGGAAAAAACCACAGCAGTGGAAAATAGCAGGTGTGCCCATCAAAGCAAGGAAACCTAAGGCAGTGACACTGAGCCTGCCTGTCCTGGCATGGGTGTCTGTCCCAGCGCCCTGTGCCACCTTTGCCACCCACCAGCCCTGGCTGTGTTCATGTACAGAGCACAGGGCTGTGGTTTGGGACTTGCACAGCCCCTGCTGCCCTGTGGGCATCCCATGGGATCAGGCTGGCACCCCATCACAGCAGTGTGTGGGCACATGGGGTGGGCAGCCTGCCCTGGCAGTGGCAGTGTGGGCTTTTGTGAGAGCCAGTGGCTGCAGCAGCTGCTGGATCCCCCCTTGGTGCCCCCCCAGCAGGGCCTGGTGTGGGAGATGGAGGCAGGAATTCCCTTCCACAGCACCGATCCTGCACTCTCCTGACTCCCCAGCCCGCTCCCTCCCCCCAGGACTGGGGGCCAGGGATGAGGCAGGTGGGCACAGCAGGTCCCACACCACGGCAGGGCACTGCTGAAGGTGGTTCTGTGGGGGAAGGGGCACAGGGAGGGATGTGGGGGCACTGGCTGCAAAGGGAAAGATTGCTGGGGGATTCTTTCCTGCTTTCTTGCGAGCAGGACAGGACTTTTCCTCCCGGTTCGGCTGATGGTGGTGGGACAGAGACGCAGGCAAGCAAAGGGCAGGTCAGACCATGGGTGAATGGAGGGTCACTGGAAAGACAGCGGGAGACAATGCAGGCAGAGCCTGGCCAGATCTTGGAAGGAAACCTGAGTGGAAAATTACCAGGCTGCTCCCCTGCACGGGCTGCGTGTGCGGCGCCTGCTCCCGGCCCCGGCCGGGGCTCTGGGGATGCCGCAGCACTGATGGGGGCCTGGGGCACCGAGGACCTGCCAACACGTGTGGTGCTGCCCAGAGCAGCACTGCCACAGGGAACCCGCTGCTGCCACGCAGGCTGGGGCACAGGGCCCCAAACTGGCAGCAGTAGATGGTGCCAGGGAACTGGCATCGCTGGGCACCGAGTCACTGTGGCAGAGCCAGCACCAGACAAACCAGCTGTGCCAGCAGGATGAGTGCCCAGCCTGGTCATGTCACCTTCCCTATCTGGGATGAGGCGGCAGGAAATCCCCGTCAGCCCCACATGGGGCCAGAGCCATCACCTGCTGTCACATGCATGCAGAAAGTGCAGCGGGCACAATCCTGGGCACAGGCTGATCCTTCCTCCTTGGGGAGTGTCCCCTGAGAGCGCAGCCCCTCAGAGGACACCCGCCTGCCCGCACACGGCTGCCTCAGCAGCTCCAGCCAGGACTGCTGCGCCAGCAAGGGCATCTCGGAGGGTCGCACACAGAAACTGAGGCTCGGAGCAGCACACCCACGTTCCCAGGCAGAGCACGGGTGCCTCGGGCTCCTCGGCTCACCACAAGCACGGCCCACATCCCCCCCAGCACAGCTCTGTCCCCCCGCCCCCAGCCAGCTCCGCGTACCATGGGGTCCTGGGCGGACACGTCGCAGTGGTCATCGCTCCCCTCGCAGGGCTGGCTGGCACAGCGGGTGCCCGAAGGCGGCAGGGTGGCCTGAGAGGAGCTGAGGTGGTCGGTGGAGAGGCTGCTGTGGTGGCTTTTCCTCCCGTAGCTCTCCAGGTAGCCACGGACATAGTCGGAGTGCGTGGCAGCCTGGTACAGACCCTGCAGGTTGCCGAGCTCTGGCCGGGTGCGGGCGCTCAGCGCGCCGGCTGCGGGCAGGTAGGCGCTGTCTGAGGTGTGCAACCCCGAGAACTCCTGCGCCAGGTCCGAGTGGCTGATGGATTTGTGGCGGCTGAGGGGCGCTGTGGAGGGCAGGTAGCCTGTGGGGCTGCCGGGGGTCTCGCTGAAGGTGTAGCAGGCACCCCCACTGAGCCCGGCGCCGGGCGGCCGTGGCTGCGTGCGGAGGTACAAGGGGCTCAGGCGGATGCTGGGGTCGGGGTACAGCCGGCTGCTGTCATAGCCGCTGGTGGGGGACAGCCCCCCAGCATGGTGGTAGCGGGGGGAGGGCAGGTAGCTGGCTTTGAAGCCGATTTTGTTGCTGTCTGCATAGGTCGTGGACAGCGTGGAGCCATAGGAGCTGTAGGAGCTGTAGCCGCTGGGCACTTTGCTGTAGGTGGTCTCGGCGTAGCGGGAGGAGTCCACGTACCGCTTCAGGGTGGAGGAGAGCTGGGACATGCTGGAGTCTGGGGTTCAGCAGGCTGTCCTGGAGGCATCGACTGCAAGGGAAGAGCCCAGGGATCAGCTTCCACAGGCCCTGGTCAACACAGCAGGGCACCCAGCAGCTCCCACCCAGCAGCTCCTGCCTCCCCTGGAGACCCCCTGGGAGAGGCAGGAAGGTGACAGAGGGGATCCAGGGGCTGTTGGCCACAGTGTTGCCATGGCTCCTGCCACCTGCCAGCCTTCCTGGAGAGCCTGGGACAGCAGGACCCAGCTGGCACTGCCACCCCCGTGCCCCCAGGGACCGCATATCGCAGAAGGGCACAGCCAGAAGCACCCAACATCCCCATATACACCAAGAAACTGCAGCAGTCACCTCTGCCCCAGCCCTGACATCCCTGCCACACCATCCAGTGGCTGTCCCACTCCTGGGGCTGGAGAGATGTCCCCAGTGCCTCCTCCAGGTGGGAGGCAGTGGCCTGGTCACAGGGCTTAGGACCAGCTCTGGCTGAGACAGGCAGGTGGGATGGACCGATCCAGCCAGCCCAGCACCTTCCCCTGGTTACTCACAGTGAGCGCTGGGGCTTGGTGGGGGCTGGCATTTCAGCGAGAGGGAAACTGAGGCGAGGTCAGGATCTGGGCAGCTTTCCTGTCTCCCTGCCGTGGCTGTGCCCCGTGAGCCCCCATCGGTAATTCAAGCCGAGAGTCCTCCTGGTGAGGTGGCAGCTGTGCCCCTGCCAGCCAGCCAGAGCCAGCACTCGGTCCCCACGGGGAGCTGGTGGCTTCTGCCCCGTGGCACCCGCACAGGGCAGGAGAGGAGCATACAGGGTACAGCGACAGAGGTCCCCAGAGCACACACAGAGCCAGCCCGGAGCAGGGACAGGGCAGTGCGGCAGCCAACAGCCCCCAACACGGGCTGTCTGGAGCTGGAGGAGAGTTTGCCCTCAGTACCCACGCTGCCAGGCTGATGGCTGGATCCCTACCTGTCCTGGGGCTGTGGGTGGCACTGGGGCAGGCAGGACCCCAGCCGAGCTCCTCTGCCCTGGCGTTGCTGGTGCTCAGCTCCCGGGGTGACTGGTGTCCCTTCCCTGGCAGGACAGTGGCTCATGTGGCTCCGAGAGTCTCCAGTCACCCGGGAGATGACCCTGATTCAAAGGCTTTTCCCAGCCCAGCCGGGGAGGGCTCTGGCCCGGCTCCAAGCCAGGAGGTGCCGGAGCCTGTGCCTGGCCCGTCCCTTGCACGGCCCCGGCAGCACCGAAGGGGCACCCGGGTTTGGGAACGGGCCAGGCACTGCACCCCGGCAAGAGGAGCCGCCGCGGCGGCACTCCCCGCCTGGCCCCGCGGGGACCCAGCCTCCTGCTCAGAGCCCCGGAGGCTCAGTGAGGAAATGCCCCGGGAATGCTTTTAGAGGGTGGTGAGAGACAGCAGCCAGCCCCGTGGGCTCCTGGCTGGCAGCTGCCTTTGCAGCCAGCCGGCTGCATCGCGGCGCTGTTGTTATTGCCCAGGGAGCAGCCGTCCCACAGCCGAGACGGAACTATTTACAAGCAGCAGCGAGGTGGAGCGCACGGACCTGTTTGGGGACGGAGGCTGAAGGGTGAATAATCTGCTCCCAGGCAAGGGCTCCACGAAACACCCGGCTCTGCCCAGCCTGGCTGCGGCCGCCCTCATCAGGAGAGTGGCTCTGCCAGTCAGGATTTGACACGGACAGCGGGGAATTTCGCTCAGAGGGAGTGGGACCCCAGCCAAGGGACTGGCACTGGAGTGCCAGGATGAGAGTGACGGAGCCCCTGGGCTTCCAGAGAGCACATGCCTGGCTGTCTGCCCTGCTGGGGCACGGAGCAGCCTGGCACAGGGACTGCCCCTGCTTGCCATCCTCCTCGCCAGTAGAGATGATCTGGGCTTGGGACAGTGCCAGGGCAGCCCCACGCCATCGTCCCCTGCCAGGTGCCCACGCTCTCCCACTGCAGCTCCTCTGGCACCAGCAGCACCAGGAGAGCAGCAGTTTGGGAACAGGAGGGCAGCAGGTGCTCCTGGCAGCAGGACAGGTCTCCGCAGGGCAGCACCTGCCCTGGGGATGCGGAGGAGCCGATGAAGGGATGCAGGGTCGGGAGTGGGCACTGGCCCCAGACACATGAGCTACCCCATTTCTTGGGAAGAGAGGCCTTACCATGGAGGAGTGTCACATCTGCCAGGCTTGCCTGTGCTTCCAAGTCCCCATGTCACATCCAAGCGGACCCCAGGACGGCGGGAGAGCGGAGCGTGCCAGGAGCCAGAGGAGCTGAGGGGGTGTGAGAAAACCCCGGTTCCTCCCAGCGCTTCCTGGGCTGCCTGGCCCCTCCCTGCCCGTCATTGTGCTGAGCTTTCCTGCTGCCTGGCAAAGCCCTGGGGCCGGCACGGCTGAGTCAGGCCTCCTGCACCCTCATCATCCTCCCGGGGTGTCAGGGGAAGCTGAGGCACAGGAATGTCCGGTCCGCAGTCATGTGGCCAGGCAGGAGCAGCGCCAGGACATGGGAGTGGGACACCGTGGGGCTGCTCAGGGTGCTGGGGAGTCCTGCCCTGGCTTCCAGCTCCAGCAGCTTTCCCAATGGGAAGCTGAGCTCAAAGCAAGGAGACTTGCTGAGGCAGAGAAGCAGAGCCCCTGCTCTGTCCCCAGCTGCTGTCCTGCCCGTGCCCAGTGGCAGGTGTCCCCTCTGTCCTGCCCGTGCCCGGTGGCAGCTGTCCCCCTCGGTGGCCACGGAGCCCCAGAGCAGGCTCAGCTCAGCTTACATAGCGCTGGCTCCATCCAAGGTGTCACAGCACAGCTGCTTCTCGCTTACGCAGGCTCGGAGCTGTGTCCCCTGTCCCCTGAGACACAATGTCCCAGCCTGGAGGTTACGTGGGAGCTCCCAGCACTCCGCAGTGGTGGATGCAGAGAGGGGACCCTGTGTGAGGCACTTCACACGCTCCAGAGTACAAATGGTTTGGGGCTGAGGGGCTCTGTGTCCAGCTGAGAGTGCCAGCAGGGTGGGACAGCCTCCTGCCAATTCCCCAAGGGGAACAAGGCACAGAATTCCTCCAGGTACCCATTTCCCTCTAGGAAGGGTGACCACGAGCAGCCCTGGGGGGAATGTGCCACGAAATGTTTGCTGCCTGTAAGGGACAGGAGTCATCCTTGTCGACAGATGGGGACCCCAGTGCCTCTGTCACAGCCCGGCTCCAGCGCTGCCCCCCACCACTCCCACCCCCCAAAGTGACAGGCCCTGCCCAAGGTGACTCATCCAGCCCGGACCAGCCTGGCCAGGGCCCTTCCCCTGCCAGCCCTGGGCCTGAGAACCCTCCAAGCTCACACCACATGGCCGGGAGTCATCGCCCCGGCCTCGCTCCGCGCTGCTGCCACATCCCCACCCTGCTGCAGAACCTGCTGCTCACTGCTCCGGGGCCACCCCCCAGGCAGCAAAACCCCAAACCCACGGGGGACCCTGACGTAAAACCCAGGGCATGAGTTACTGCTTTGAGGTCTGTGGGTGGCAAAAAAGAAGGGAACCCCCGGGCAGGCGGCTCTGCCCACGCCGGGGGACAAGGCAGGTGCCGGGGAGGGCGGCTCAAAGCCGGGATTTTGTGTGTGAACTCTGAACCCGCTCCTTGGAGAGAAACCTCTCCCCCTGGTTTTATCCAGCTGAAGGAAGAGGGGGGCAGTTTTCTCTGTCTCCGTGTCCCCCTCCCCGGGGCGGTGTCCCCACGGCACCCCCTGCACTCACCTGCATGTGCCGCGGGTGGCCGATGGCTGCTCAGGGCACGGCGAGGGGCGACCAGCCAGGCATTTGGTGATGCCCTCGGGGCTGATCCTGCCTCCTTGGGGAGCTTCCCCCTGGCACCGGCGATGGGCGATGTGGAGATGGGCAGCAGCCGAGCCCTTTGCAGGGGACAGGACACCCCGGTCTCAGCCCCTCCGCCCTGGGAGGCAGCGCAGTGGCCGGAGGCGGCCGAGCCCGAGGGCTGTGGGGCCACGTAAAAACACCACCGCAGAAATTCAGGGCTCAGGTTACCGCCAGATAAATATAGTGTCTTTATCTGACCTCACAGGGCGCTGAAATGCTCCTCTCGCATTCCAGCCTGGGGAGGCTTAAAGGGGACGTGAACCGGGGGGGCCAGTGGCCCGCGGCAAGGGGGTGCCGGGAGGGGAGGCTGCGGGGGCAGCGGGAATGGAGAGGGATGACTGAAGGTAAGCGTGAGGAACGGAGAGATTTAGGGAGGGAGATGGAGGTCCAGGAGGGAGAGGATAGAGGGAGGGTTAAGGGAGGGAGCGGGGGGGACACAACTTGGTGTGGGGGGCAGGGAGGCACAAAAAGGCCTGGAGTAGAGCACGAGGGTGAGATGAGGAGTGGGACTGGGGTTTGCCCCCCTTGGGGCGAGCTGTAGGGAGAAAAGCCCTCTAAACCTTCAGCAGAGGTGGGCACGGGGCAGCTGGCGTGGCGTGGCCACCCCTCGTGGGGACACCGGGGCAGCGCTCCGGGACGCCTGACCCGCCCAGGGTACGGCACCTGCGCGGCCGTGACTCAGCGAGCACCTGCCGAGGATAATGGGGAGGGATGTAATTAGGGTGGCATCTCCCTCCCGCCTGGCTCCAGCCCTTAAACAGGGAGGGACGCGTCGGGGCGTCACTCTGGGAGGTGGCGCAGGGTCACCAATGGTGTTAGGGGGTGGTGGCAGGGTCGTGCCGCTGGTTCCTGGTGCCGGGGTGGCATCTTGACCCTGGGCAGGGCAGCGTGTGGCTGCTCCAGAGGACACCGGAGCCCTTGGCAGCCCTCCAGGCAGCGTGTGGGCACACGGGCTCCGGCGGGACTCTGGTGTGACGGACACAGGAGCTTTGGGACACACGTGCACACCCAGCCCCACCCCCAAGGCCACTTCCACCCCTGGTAATTCCCCCCCCAGAGGATGGATGGGCCAGGACCAGACTTGGGGTCCCCTGCTTTGCCTCCCTGCCACCGCCGTGGGCACTAGGTGGCCTCTGGGATGGAGCCAGGGGTTTAGGGACAGGGATAGGGGGTCTGGGCACGGGGGCCATGCTCCGGGTGAGCAGGAGGGGGTTGCCCTGCCCAGGAAACTCAAGTCTTTCCCCCCGCCTGCTTCTCTCCCACAGGCATTGGGGTGCTGGAGGCACAGGGGGGCTGCCTGGGGGGCTGTACCGCTCAGCAGGGTCCTGGAGCCCAGCCCCACACAGCCCCTGCCCCCACTGCCGCACACATGGGCGCCTGTGGCTCCAACACACAACCTAGGTAGGGTTTTATTGTGCAGACAGAGGAACACTCCTGGATGATAAGGTGGTTTTTTTTGTTGTTGCTTTTCATAGGGTTCTTTTTTTTCCGTTTTTTTTCTTTTCCCTTAACAGAATTTCTTTGACGACAAGCTGTGGAAACAACTACAAATGTTCACAAAAAAATGAGACTTGAGCTGCGTCCGTGCTCTGCCGCTGGGCTCTGTGCCTGCCCCAGCGCTCACCAGCACGCCCAGGGAGCTGGGCACAGCCAGGCCTCAGCTGGGCATGACCTCAGCAGCACTAGACAGCAAGCAAGCAGGCAGGGATGGGCAGGGGATGGGCACGGGGGAAGGAAGCAGCTCTGGAGAAGAGCAAGGAGTGGGGAGCAGCTGCTGTGTATTGCTCTAAGCTGTGGTGGCACAGCCCAGGCTGCACGGGTAGCACAGCTGGGGCTCACCCCATGGACCTGGATGCTCCTGCCTGCCTCTTCCCTTCCCCGTGCCCTCCCCTCGGCGAGGCTCCTCGGGGTCCCGTGGGCATCGGGGCAGCCCTGGGCTGGCGGATCTGAGCTGTGCTGGCCATCCCTGTCCCTGCTCTCGCCAACCCCTGGCACCATCCTGGCCTTACTGAGGTTGTGGGCTGCCCTTAGGTCCTTTCCTGCTCTTAAAGGGAGACAGGGAAATGCTGAAAGGGAGGAGGGAGAAGGAAGGGGGCACACGGGCTCCTCCCAGGAGCACAGTGGGATTCCAGGAAGACTGCTCTGCCTCTTCATGAGGAAGGACTGGGGTCCCCAGATGTTCCCTTATGAGGACAAGATGCCGGTGCAGAGGAGTCCCTGCGGAGACCCTGGGGTCACACTCCCAGAGGGGAGCCCCCTCCCCACCAGCCAGCCTGGGTGCAGCTCAGGGGCCCCTGGGGAGGGCAGTGGGGCTGTGGCTAGCTCAGAGAGGCTCTGCTTGCCTCCACTGGTGCTGGCAGCAATTCTCTCGTCACAGCTAAGGGCTGCTCCCCGGGGAGAGCGAGGGGTGTCTCTGGCTCGGGCAGCCCAAAGGTACCAGATGGTGTCGAGGAGGCCTCACTTCCCGCTCAGCTGTAAGAAACAGATTAGGAAAAACTTGTTGCCAGAGCACGTTTGTACTGACCCCATTCCCAGGGCCCCAGAGGAGCCCTAAGGAGGCAGGGGGGGTTCAGTTCATGGTGGCTCCTGGACCTGCTCCCCTCTCTCCTCCCCTCCTGCCAGGCCCAGCAGCATCCCATGGCCCCGCTGTTCATTGAGACAGGAGTCATTTTGTGCCCTCTCCCAGCTGTGGCAGCTCAGGGTGAGGCATTGGTCACCTGGCTGGCAGGCAGGGCAGGTGGGGACACTAGGAACCCTGTCACCTCCAGGGGCTGTGGGCACAGCACCCACCACAGGCATCCTCTGCACGCTCTCCCGTCACCCCTCTCTCTTACCTGCCAATCCAGCTGTCTTTCCCCAGTTGAGAACAGGCAAACCCCAAGAGTTAAAGGGATGGGACAAGCGAGGCTGAGGCCTCCAGTGCTCCCAGCACAAGCAAACCAGCCAGCCTACGGAGCGGGGAGGCGCGATGGGAGAAGCAACGCTGCCTAGCAGAGCCACCATGCTTCGGAGCGGGGCGCGTGTGCGTGGGATGGTGGCCTCGGCACGGGACGGTGGTTAGCGTTAGATATACGGCTAAATAGAGATAACACAGAGAGGTTTCACGGCTTCCAGACGCTTCAGCTTCTCTTTCCAGGGGCTGCGAGGAAGGCGGGGTGGCTGGGGTGCTCGGTGTGTGCGTGCGTGTGCGAGCGCTGTGTGTGTGTGTTTCGCCTTTCACAGGGACACGAAGTCCACGGCTTGCAGGAGAGGCAGGGAAAGGAGCAGCAGCAGGAGCCATGAGGTGTTCTGGATCAAAAGGCTGAAGCCGGCGCATTTCTCCAGTTTGTCTGTGAGGAGAAGGAATGGGGAGGGAGAGAAGAGAGGCCATGAAATCCCTTGGGAACGGGGCTCAGGCTGGGTGTTCTAATGGTGCTGGAACCCAGCTTCTTGCCTTTGCTCTGTCACAGAAATGCAGCAAGTCCCATCCTGGCCCCTTGACTGTTTCCCTCCCACCATGTAGCAGCAAACTTTGGGGTCACAGGGACACTGAGAAGCATAACCCTGCCTGTGCCTGACTGAGGTGACAAGGGGATGGGCACCAGGTGAGACAAAGGGCTCTGCACCTGGAGGACAGCTCCTGTGCGATGTAGGTGTGGAGACTCCCCACTGTCCTCTCTATGGGAGGATATTGAGGCAATGTGCCTCAGGTGGGACCCAAGAGAGGCAGGAAAAGCAGTGTGAGATGGGGCAGAGTGAGCCCATCTGTGGGATGAAGCATGAAGGGCATGTCAGGGTGGGGACACATTTATGGAGCTCAGGGAAGATCTGGGGACACCACAGGGAGTTGTGGTGTTCTCTGCTGGCCCTGCCAAGCCAAGGAGCTGGCTGAGGCCAGGTGCCACTGCCTGTCTCACCTTTGATAACAGTGATGTTCCTGATCTGGTTGCCGGTGTAGTCGTTGGTGGCCTTCAGCTCGCACATGTAGATGCCCTCATCGCTGGTGGTGAAGCTCTGCAGGTGGAGGCACACCAGGTTCTTGTGCATGGTGACGTTGGCTCGGTTCCGGTAGATGTTCTCAGAGACGCTGATGGTGCTGTGGATGACGTGCTTCCTGTTGTCCTTGGTGATGCTGAACTCGTAGGTCAGGGGGTTGTCGGTTTTGTTCTCATAGCGACAGTCCACGCGCAGGTTCTGGCCCAGCAGGCAGGCACTCAGGTCCTTGATCATCTGGCAGTGGGCGGCCTGGAGCACTGGGAGAGGCAGGAAGGGTTGGACAGGGAACAGAGAGCTCTGGGGGTGCCCATGCAGCCTCCAGGCTGCTCTGGGCCAAGCAGGGAGCAGGGAGGGATGTACCTGTCAGGATGACAGCGATGCCCACGGTAGGGTTCATCTTGTCGCTGAGGTGCCCGGTGGGGGCTGTCTCTGAGAGGGGAACCTGGGCAGGGGGAGAGAGAGGCAGTTAGCCAGGCCATTGCCCCATGGATGTGGGCACTCGGTGGTGCAGGCTGCCCTTCTTGCACAAGCTATGCTCTAGAGCCTGCTCCTCCTCACCATGGCATCTGATTCACTGCACAGAGCCCAGCTGGCACTGCAGCCAGCTGGGGAATCAGGCACTGTGTGTCTGCCCAGCATCATCTTTCCACATCTCCAGGCAATGCCCCATCCACACTTTGTTTTCCTCGTCCAGATCCTCCCAGCAGACATTAAATGAGCGTGGCCAGACCCGCAGCAAGGCCTGTGTGCGCTGCCTCCTCCCCCTTCTGCCCCATGGCCAGCCAAGGTGCAGAGGTGAAATCAGGCTGCACCCCAGTGCCTGCACACCTTGACCAGAGGTCTGTGGCTCACGGAGAGGGAGCTGCCAGGTGAGGGACTCTCTCTTGGGGCTGGCAGGCGCCTGTCCTGCCAGTCCTCCCGCAGCTCCAGCGGGTGAGCTCAGCAAGGATGAGTCACTGCGATGCAGTGAGGGAAAGGGGCCAAGAGCAGTGAGGAAGAGGGACACAGCAGCTGGACAGGGAGCCAAGACGACCAAAGGATGGCACGAAGCCTCTAAGAGCTGAGCTCAGCCTGCCTGGCCACAGGGTGGAAGGGGTTTGGGTGGCAGCATCCACTTTCTGGGTCCCTGCCTGGTGCCTGTCTCTCTCCAGGCGGTGTGTGGGCAAGGGACCCATGATGTGCCATCCAAACACCAGGGCTGCTGATTCCAGGCAGCCCAATGCAGCCACAAGGAATCAATTAAAGGTTTGCAGCCTGGCCAAGCAGCCGCATGGGGAATCCAGCCACAGACATGCGGAATGGAGGGACAGGGTGGGGGAGCAGCAGTGAGGCAGCCGCCAGGCTGAAGGACACACCGAGCACCCTGCAGTCAGCCCTCCAGGCTGGCCATGTGGGGCCAGGTCCAAGAGGGGGAGCTGATAAACCACCCCTTCGTGAATCTGGGTTGGCAGAGGGGACAACAGACCCTCAGTTTGCTCCCTCTGAGCTTGGCAAAGCATCCAGGGAAGAGCTAGGAATTGCCTGTACCACAGCCAGCTGCATTTTTCTATTTAGCAAATTTTGGGTCTTTCATATAACATTCTAGGAGGAAATACCAAACCCATTTGCTCACCCTGAAGCTCTGAAAAATCTCTTTATCCAGGAAGAAAAATTCCCTTCTGGGGAATCGTTGGCCAAGAAGAAAAATTCCCTTCTGTTTGATCTTGACAACCAAGAGGTTGCAAATGGGGCACATGCCTGAACCTCTGGATTCCTAGAAACTGTCCCCCGTGTCCCTTGCTTTGTCATTTCCCAGCACCAACCTGCTCCTCTTTGAGTGTCCTGGGACACTATCTAGGTCATAGCCTGGCTTTCCCCCAGAAAATCAGTGCAAAGAAGCTCCCAGAGAGGGGGTCTTCCTCCCATCTATGTGCCCAAGCACTCAGATTTTCTAGGCTCTGGGTTGATAGCCCTTGGACCCCTCTTCTCCTCCTGACAGCAGTGCTGGGAGCAGAGCAAGCCAGGTAACTCTCACTCCTGCATGATCCCAGGGGTTTGGCGTAGGGACAGGGCTCAGGAGGATGGCAGCATTCGAGGGGCTCCAGCTCTTACAGGGCAAAGTTCCCGGCGTGGTCCCCACTTGCTCGGGGTCACACCACGGCAGTACCTACCCCCTGTGCCTACCAGCGTGACAGGCTCAGGGTGACAAACGAGCTGCGGGGATGGGGACGGGGACGTGCAGAGCCAGACTGGTGAGCTGAGAGAACCCCAGAGCCCCAGGGAGCCGGCTGTGCCAGGGGGTGGCTGCCAGCAAAGAGGATGCACGGGGACGCGGTGCGCAGGGAAGACGATCGGGCGACCCTCGAGAGGGGCAGCAGGGCTCGGGGTGGGCGAGCTCCCCCCCTGCAGCAGCGCGGAGCGGGAGCGCGGCTGCGGTGCGGGCGTGCGCGCGGGCGCGCCCACCGGGAATGCCGCAGTCCCGAGCCGGGGGTGGGGGGTATCGGCAGCGGGGCGAGAAGCTGAGCCCGTCCCCTCCGCCAGCGCGTTCCGCCCGGCCGAGCATCCCCCGGGCGAGGGGCGAGATGCTCCCGGTGCCACGGCCGCGCCCGGCGGCTGCGGACCCTCCCCGCGCCCGCAGCCCCGCGCTGTGCCCCGAGCCCAGCGGCTGCTCCCGGCCCGGCAGGGCGCGGGGCGCTGCGGGCGGTCGGTGCCTACCTGCGGGCGCTGTCCGGTGCTGCCCGCTGCCTGCGGGGCTGCCGGCGCTGTCCGGGGCTGCCCGGCGGGCTGTGGGCGCGGCGCTCCCGCAGTCTGGGCAGGGCTGGGCGGGCGGACCCAGCGAATGGGGACCGGGAGGCGTCACTGAGGCTCGGCCCCCGGCCCTGCGGCGGGGGGCGGTGCGGGGGGGGCCCTGCCTCTGCGGGACTCGGACGCCCCCGCCCCGGACAAGGGGTGCGCACTGGTGCGGAAGGTCCCACTCGCCCCCCTTATGTTCCCCAGGAAGGGCGACACATCCCCATTGCCATGGGAACATCATTTTGCGGAAGAGCTGCCAACCCTCATCCTCCCCGGCAGCGTGGGAGGTGTTTTGCTGGGAAAGGAGGATGGGTTGGGAAGGGGAAAAGGAGCCTGGCGTGGGCTTTGCTGAGGAGGGGGCAGGTATCATCCTCTGCCACCAAATGAGTTCTGCTCAGGTGCCCAGAGAGGCCACCCTGCACCAAGTCACCACAGGCCTGTGTGACACAGCTCTCCTTCATGTGGGAAACCATTGTGACAATGGCAGGACACACAGCTGAATTAAAGAATCACAGAATCATTTAAGCTGGGAAAAGCCTTTGAGACCAACGAGTCCAACTGCTAACCCAGCACTGCCAAATCCACCACTAAGCCATGGCCTAATGTGTCACATCTACAGGCTCTGTCTGTGATATCACTGGACACAGACCTTCAGTTTTAGGCCCAGGTCTGGTGAGAGTGAGGACACACCAAGGTTTTGCTCCCCACAGGCTCCCATCAGCATGTTTGGGAAGGGGATAAGCAGAGCTGCTTCTGCACAGGCAAAATGGCTTTGGATCCAGAAAGAAGCCTGGGACAAGACCTCCTCCCTGCTCTTTGGCAAGGTCATGACAGGAGAGGAGGGCAGCATCAGGGAGCTGTTTTCCCTGGGAGTTTGGGTCCAGAGGTATCCCAGGAAGGCACAGAGACACACAGGATGGCCTGCCCTGCCCTCACCTTCTCCCACAGCCCTGGCTGGGCTCTGCTAAAAGGGCTGACACTGGGAAAGTTGATATGAAAGTCATGTTCTGCTCCAGCAGAACCTGATCCCAGGTGACACTTGACTGCTGAGGTTTTGCAAGCTGGCTGTGCAGGGGGTTTTGCTAATTCTACAAAAGCTTGGCTCAGGCTGCTGCATGGGCTGCAGGTGTGCTGGCCCAAATGGGGACAGCCCCCTAAGGTGGCTGGGGGGTATTGAAGGCACTGTGGCAGCACAATGACACACCACACTGCTGGCCCAGGACAGCTCAGGCTGGCAGGGCTGGCTATGGATGGGATGAGAGGCATGGCAAAACAACAGGGAAAGATACCGAGACTGGGAGCAGATGGATGCAAGGCAAAGAGACAGACACGAGGCATGCTGCAATGTTGTCAGGGTGGAAAAATTGCAAGCACAAGGTCTATGTCCAAACACAGCTGTGATGTGGGGCAGTACATGTAACCACACACACACACACACACACACACACGTCCTTTTCACATTTAGCCTCACATCTCCACAAGCTGCATCTCTTTCACATGCCCAGCCTCACTCCCAGCTATCCCACAGGGAACCAGGGAATTCAAGCTCCAAGGACTGGCTTTTAGAGGGATGCAGTGACCCAAGACCCACTGCGAGAGATTTGGGCTTCATATCAGTCTCTGGCTGCGGTGCTGAGGAAGCAGGTGTGAGTGTGCAGTTTCTGGGCAGTGCTGGCAGCCACTGTCCTGCCTAGGTATTTGCAGGAGGCTCCTTGCAGAGGTTTTCCCTCTGGATAGTCCTTTTGCTGCAGATTGCAGCCTGGCTGCTATCCACAAACCAGAGAAAAGCACCCAAGTCATACCTAATGCAGAGGCCTCCAGATAGCGGCCAGAGGAAAGGGGTGGGGAGGAGAAAACCTAATAATGACAGACCAATGGAGAGGGGGGCAGGCAGTGTTTGCCGTGGCAGGTGTCAGTCAGGGAGACAGACAGCAAGAGGGACAAGGAGGCAGCCAAACAGGCACAGTGCAGCACAGCAGTGCAGACACCAGCAGGAGCCAGTGGATGCGGCAGGACAGACCGACCATCAGGCAAGAGGCAGGGCACAGACAGCTCCCCTGGGAGCTCAGATCAGCCAAGCTGCCCCTGGATCCCCTCTGGAGAGAAAACCAGGGCATGAGGGGAGCCCCCGGGGGGAGATTCACTGCTCCCAGTAGCTCAGTAGCTGCAGGAGGCAGGCTGGGAGCAGAAGCTCGGAGGGGCACCATGACTCGGGTGTCTGGTGA
This sequence comes from Corvus hawaiiensis, assembly GCF_020740725.1. NCBI lineage: Eukaryota > Metazoa > Chordata > Aves > Passeriformes > Corvidae > Corvus > Corvus hawaiiensis. Next base: position 5,311,239 of record NC_063237.1, on the reverse strand, counting down.
TGCTGCAGCAATTAAAACCTGGCCTTGCCCAAGGACATCCTGCTGCAGGAGACACCCTTCTAGAAGAAAGGTGGATGCACATCCTTCCCAAGAGGAACATATCTGCCCTGCCCTCAGCCTATCCCAAACACAGGAATTGGAGAGTCTCTCCCTTTCCCTCCTGCTCATGAATCACAGCACAGCAGCACACCCTGGGTCCTACTCAAAACAATGCTGACACAGAAACCATTTGCTCCCACACTGCCAATTGCTGGGGAGAGGAGATGTGAGGACATGGACAACAGGACCTGGGGGCAGCAGTGCTGTGGAGAGACCCCTGACACCCTCTCCAAGGCCATTAGAGCGGGGGAGTTACAGCATGGAGGAGTAAGGGAGGGCATGTGGGAATCAGTGGTGGATCTGCAGAGATCACAGCCCTAGGAGTGACTTGCTCGCCTCACAGCTCAGCCCCTGCCCCAGACACAGGAGGGCTGCAAAGGGTTTACTCCTCACTGCACTAAGCCAAACCCAGGCCCTTCTCACCCCATCTTTGAGGGACAAGGAAGGGAGGCTGCAGAAGAGCTGTGCCCTTGATTGGAGGTACGGAATGGCCCTCGGGAGCCCAGCGAGGCCCCACAGATGCTAAATGTAGCATGGCCCAGATATGAAGCCCCTGGGCTTTGTGGTGGTGCTGCACAGAGCAGGGGTGGAGGAGACTGTGCTACCCTGCTTCCTGCAGGCAGCACAGAGCCAGGGAAAACGGGCAGGCAGGACTCCTGCTGCAGCACTGGCCTGGGGTCATGTCAGCCTTGCAAAGGAGATGGCTGGCACAGAGCCCCAGCCTTGATAGCCTGAGCTACCAAGTGCCTCTGCTTTGTGCCTGTGTCCTGCATAAAGAGAAGCCCCAGAGACTGAAGATCTCTGTCTAACAGTGATCATGGCTAGGGAGTGCCTGTGAGCAATCAGCTCCAACCCTGCAATGAGACACGGCTGCCAGCAGGAACATCCCTCCCTTCCCCCTGTTCCTCCCTGTTTGCTGCACACTGTTATCCTGTAGCTGCCTTGTAGCCCCCGGCTCTGTGCTCACATTCAGTCACGCGAGTGGCCCAAAGTGGGAATGCTGTCGAGGGGGCTTCTCTGGGAGGCTGCCAGCAGTGAGCATTCACTACAGCGTAGGATCCTCCACAGTAATCCCTGCTTCGCCTGCACTGCTGCCTTCCCAGCCTACTGGGATCCACCAGACAAGAGCCCAGCAGTGCAGCTCTCCTGCCCAAGCAGAGCGGAGCCATTCTCCTTGCAGCCCGATATCCATCTGGAGGAGTGGGTGACTATCTCTGTCTGCCTCCAGCCCAAGGCTACTAAAATCTCTTTGCAAGAGTCTTGGGAATCCTTGTGGGAGCCAGCCAGGACACGAGGAGCCAGCTCAGCCTGGAAGAGGAGGTTGACTGAGGTAGAGAACTCTTAGTTTGCTCCATCTGCTCTCCAGACTGAGTGGGAAGGGTGCTTGGCTGCCTGCTCCAGCCTCCTCCTCACTGCCTCCCATCACATCCTGTTACTTCTTGGCAGGGGCTGGGTTTTTTTGGGAGAGCTGCTTTCTGCATCATGCCCTGCAAACCTGATCTCTGCTGAGCTGAGAGGGAGACTTGTCCCTGGGGGCAGGAGAGGCATCTCTGCCAGCTAAGCCAGGCAGGTTTGGCAGGTAACTCCTGGTTCAGTTTGCAGACCTGTCTCTTACCTGCAGGGTCAGTGGCCACAGGGCCTGTATTCCAAGCTCTTTGCAAGGTGCCATATCCCACGGGCTCTTTCAATGGGAGTGAACATGGGCAGAGTTGGAATTGGGAAAAGCTGCCACTTCAGATGGTGAAACTCCTCCTCCACCTGCTGAACACCTGTGACACCACCACCCCCACTCCCTTTAAAATGGGGAGTACCTGTGGGGGCTGATACAGGTTGTGCAGCATTGGAAACCCTGAGAGGGAACTGATTCCCAGATAAACCTTAAGCCCCTTTGTTTTAGGGACATTTACTCATGTTGGAAAGGAGAAGCTGCTGGGGACCTCCCAGGAGGTGCTGGACAGAGAGAGGTGTGGAGCACAGCCCAGTTTCTGCTGCCCATCCCCAGCCAAGCTTTCCCCTCTGTCTCAGGAGAGATGACTAATGCAAGTTACAGAAAGTGGAAATGGCTTCCTTGATTATTCTCTTCCTATCTGCTGGACCTTAAGTAATAGAAAGTGTTTAACAGCATTCCTTATTTATGAAGGAACCATTAGGCTGGGCTGGTTAACTCTCACCACACAGGTTCCTAGGGATAGCACCAGAGAGGAGCCACAGGGAGCAGCTGCCTGCAGGGTCTCCCTATGCTCTGAGCCATCTGGGAAGCCCCAGACTCTGGAGAGAGGCAGGTTAAACACAGTCTACAGTTAAATACAGTCTACAATTTCCTCCTGAGGGGCAGCACCAATCTCTGCTGTTTGATGACCGGGGACAGGACCTGAAGGAATGGCTGGAGCTGTGCCAGGAGAGATTTAGGTTGGATATTAGGAAAAGAGTGTGGTGGGGCACTGACCAGGCTCCCCAGGGAATGGTCACGGCCCCAAGGCTGCCAGAGCTCCAGGAACGTTTGGACAACGCTCTCAGGCACAGGGCAGGATTGTTGGGGCTGTGCTGTGTGGACTCAATGACTCCTCCCAACTCAGGATATTCCATGATTCCATGATAAACAAAGGCAGTTTTTCCCCTTTCTGGCACTGCACAGGGCTCAGTCCTACCCTGAGGCTGTCAGGAGCCCTGTCTGGGACCTGGGCAGTGCTGGCAGGGCAGGGGCTGTGGCTGCACACACAGAGCTTCCCTTGAGCAGCCACCAGCTGCTCCTGCCCTGGGGTTTGTGTCATCAGCTCCAGCGCTCCCTCCTCTCCCCATTGTTAGCAGGGACAATGGCACATGTGCAGGGCTGAGGGAGAAAGGGCTTCCCCTGCTCTGCGAGCAGCCCTCCTGCCCCAGCCACAGCCGAGTGCCTGGAAGAGGAGGAGGCAGCCCTGCCTGTCTGCCGGGCTGTGGCTCCTCCAGGCACTCGGCCAGCCCTGCTGCTTCCCTTCTCGGCATCACACCCCAAACACCGGCAGCCCTCCAGCCACATCAACCTCTTCTGCTGTACACGGTCACTCAGGGATTCCTCCCAGTCCATAAGGACAAACTGTTTGGAGCAGAGGGGGATTTTCAAGTGCTTCCCAGGCAGCTCAATACCTATTTGTTGTCTGCTCCTGCTTAGGCTGGAGAACCCTGGAGAACGCACAAGTGTCTGGGCTCTCACAGCAGAGCTGGAAGCCCAAGTCTCCCATCCCTTCTGCTGTCTCCTTCAGGGACAGCAAGTGGGTCTCTTCACATCACTGGGGAGCAGTCTTGCCACAGAAAAACACACCCTGAAGAAATTACTTTCTTTTTTTTTTTTTTAATCCAGGCCAATGCTCTGATTTGAAATATTAGTGTAGGAAAGACTGTGGATATAGACAGCACTGTCATAAAGAAGCACTGAGCTTTAGAAAGGAGAAGCCCAATGTTAGAAAACAATTAGAAATGAAAGGGGAAAAACATCAGGATTGTAGCAGTGAGAATTTACCCAGGCACACAAAGAACTGTGCTGGTGAGTGCTCATCTCTCTGAGCCATTACTTATTATCCATTATCATTAATTATTTATTATCTATTATTATTATCAATTACTTATCTCTTTATTATTTATTATCTACAGTACCTAAAACTCAGCAAGCAAAGGCCCTGCCGCTTGGAAAATGCTTTAAGTTTGGCCAAGAAGCACAACAGACATGAGCAAAACCAGGTTTTACTCTCTTGGTGCCGAGGAATTCACAGCTGGTGCCCTGTACCAACCCCAGGAATAAACAAATAAAGGCAACACATGCTTAATAAATCTCTCTTAAATGTTAAAGTCTTCGTTGCAAAGAGCAAACACCTCCTGTCTGTGTTTAATGGAAGAAATTTCTCCCTATGGATGAGGGAGCTTGAGCATATTCCAAAGCAGAAGCTACACAGCACCCGGTGTAACATTTACGCCTAAGGGGTTTGGGATCCTGCCAGCCAGCACCTGATTACAACTCACTCTCCTTTTCAAATAATTCATGGAGATCTGCCATAAGATGTCAGCTGTAGCAGGGCAGTGGCACCTACCTGGACACCAGAACATGGTAACACAACTGCATTTAGGAGCACCAAGGATGGACAGACACCTCTGACATCACAATCTGCAGCTGCAGGGGAAAATGTTAAAGAAATACAAGACAGTTGTAAAAGCATGAGAGAAGAAAAATGGTGTATGAAAAATTGTAAAACAGAGACTGAAAAAGCATTTTATTTATGGAAAAGAAGATGGAGGAACAGCTAAAATGGAAGTCACAGCTGCTGTTCCTGGGGAGAAAAAAAGAAAGATTTTGTGGATGCTGAAATCCAGATGTTTTCTCCCCAGTAAAAATGCTGTAAAAAACAAAAACAGGTTGAGAGACAAGACCACCACACTTCTCTAAACAAGATGGGCAAAAAGCCTAAAGGAGCAGGGCAAAAAGACATGCTCACCCTATGCTAACATCCTTCCAAGATGTTCCTCCTGTACCTCACAATTTACCTCAGATTTCGCCCCATAATATTAATTCTGTACACGATAGATTATCTCAGATTTATGCCCAAAATATTCCCTAAAGAGTAATTCAGCTTTTCCCTCCAAGAGTTTCATTCTGTCCCTCAAAATTTACCTCAGATTATGCCCCCAAAATGCCCATTCTGTCCCCTATAGATTATCTCAGATTTTATCCCCAAAATGTCACCTACAGAGTAACTCAGCTCTCCCATACAGAATCTTTATTCTCTCCCTGACAGATTTTACCTCAAAAATCCCCTGGCTCTCACTTCAAAGTTCCCTCAGCTTTCCCCCGGCGAAGATGTTGCGTCCCGTCTGAACTACCTAAGCTTCTCCCTCGGCAACTCCACCGAAACACCCTGCTGCCTTCTGACGCCGCTGCTCAACATTCCCTCCATCTGCAAGAGCCCCCAGTCTGCCCCAGGACCACTGCAATACCTTTTTTCGAGCCGCTCGGAGCGTCTTTCGCCTGCGCCCGCCTCACGGACCGCGGCGCTGAGGGATCTGAGGGCGCTGAGGGGACAGGCGGCAGGCGCCCCCTTGCGGCGCGGAAAAAGCTACGCGGCAGCGGCACAGCCCCGCCTCTCCCCGTGTCCCTCAGGGCAGCCCCAAGGCCTCTGAGTGACCGCCTTCCCCCTCAGTGACCACCTTCCCCCTCAGTGACCCTCCCGGCACCCCAGCGACACTCCAGGCACCTGCCTCTCCCTCAGTGGCACTCAGGGCACCCACCTTCCCCCTCAGTGACCCTCTCTCCTCCCCAGTTACACTCCAGGCACCTGCCTCTCCCTCAGTGACACTCGGGGCACCCACTTTCCCCCTCAGTGACCCTCTCTCCACCCCAGTGACACTCCAGGCACCTGTGTCTCCCTCAGTGACACTCGGGGCACCCACTTTCCCCTTCAGTGACCCTCTTTCCACCCCAGTTACACTCCAGGCACCTGTGTCTCCCTCAGTGACACTCGGGGCACCCACTTTCCCCCTCAGTGACCCTCTTTCCACCCCAGTGACACTCCAGGCACCTGTGTCTCCCTCAGTGACACTCGGGGCACCCACCTTCCCCCTCAATGACCCTCCCGGCACCCCAGCAACACTCCAGGCACCTGCCTCTCCCTCAGTGGCACTCAGGGCACCCACCTTCCCCCTCAGTGACCCTCTCTCCTCCCCAGTTACACTCCAGGCACCTGCCTCTCCCTCAGTGACACTCGGGGCACCCACTTTCCCCCTCAGTGACCCTCCTGGCACCCCAACGACACTCCAGGCACCTGCCTCTCCCTTAATGACACTCGGGGCACCCACTTTACCCCTCAGTGACCCTCTGTCCACCCCAGTGACACTCCAGGCACCTGTGTCTCCCTCAGTGACACTCGGGGCACCCACTTTCCCCCTCAGTGACCCTCTTGGCACCCCAGTTACACTCCAGGCACCCACCTTCCCCCTCAGTTACACTCCAGGCACCCACCTTCCCCTTCAGTGACACTCGGGACACCCACTTTCCCCCTCAGTAACCCTAGAAGCCCCTCTGACAGTCAGGGCCCCAATTACCCCTCAGTGACCCCCACTGACCCCTCAGCGGTGCACGGGGCATCTGCTTCCCATTCACTGACAATATTCTCCTACATTGCTAAAACGTAGCCCTCTTAGATATTTAAAGTCCTGAAACACGAGATGATTTAAAAATAAAATAAAAAAAGAAATTCCTATTTGAGTTCATATGCTGTCTTAAAACCCTTTGGAACAAGTATGTTTCTCAGCTTTTTGTTGCAAGGATTGACTTATTTACTGTGTTTATTTACACATAAACGTGAGCTATACTTATGTAGTTCTTTACTATCAGAAGAGTGGAAGGTGTTTGTGATGCATTGGTTATGACATTATTTGTCATTTTACTCTTTCCATGGGATAGAATTTTTTATCCTATGGTTTGGTTTTTTTTTTTAGTGTCATGAATCTGTTTTGAAGAGATTCAGATTTTAGTCAAAGAATGTTGGGCAAGATACTCCAAAAAGCAATGTTTTCTTAACTTGAAGGAAGTAATAGTAATAGTAGTAATTACTTATTTCTGAGACTGCACATTAGTAAATTCAAAAAACCCCTGAAAGCAAGTTTTTTGCAACCAAAGGAAAAACAGAAAATTCTGTTGGTTTAAATCAGAAGCAGGGATAAAAAGATGGGCAAAATAAGAAAGTCAGGGAAAACTAGATGAAAACCAGAGGAAAACATTGCTATTATAATCATGCTACACACAGGCATGGGGGAAGGCACTACTTGCAAACACACACTTAACGACGCGGGGATTTATGAAGCACCACAAACAACATAACCTGCTGTTTACTATAAGAAGAGTAAACAAATGCTAGGAACCAACCCACAGCTTCTTTTCATGCAATTCCTCTCTGTGCTGGCAGGCCAGGACTGCATTTCTGAAAATATATTGGAAATAAATCACAAGAAGCTCCATTCAGATGAAGCAAAGCGTTGTAAATATGAAATAATCAACTGTGAAGGGCCAACAAAGACGGCCCATGTGTCCTCCTCACGCAAAGCAATGATTTGATAGAACCAGCCTCTTCCTCTGGATTGCTTTTGCTTGGAGAGACACGAGGGAATCAGAACCCCAGAACGGTTTGAGGAGGAAGGGACATTAAAGCTAATCTTGTTCCAGTCCCTGCCATGAGTAGGGACACCTTCCAGTAGTCCGGGTGACTCTTGTTCTCTGCTCTTCAGCAGGTTTTTAGATGTGACTGGGGCTACAGCGGGTATTTGCTGGTGTTGCTGGTCAGGTTGAGTGTGGAGTCTTGCAATCTTGGCCTATCTTTCTTCCTTAAGTGTGTGGTTCTTGGTGGATGTAGTCACTGATGGATTTGCAGCTTTTGGTAAGATCCATAGATCTATGGATCTGCTAATTGCAGGCTCCAAATAAGGCTTTTCTCTCAGCTGGAATGGTCAGAGCAGCTCTACAGTGGGATTGCTGTTACTCGTAGGTGTTACCTTTTGTGTTCCACATGGTCCGGGTGCCACCAGAGTCGCTCTCCTCCCAAGCAGCTGTCAACAGTTGCACAGCTGGAACAGCTGGGGTTGCTCCACGCAGGGAATTGGCAGCGAAAGCAGCAAGAGGAGTGACGAGGAGGGCGAGCACAGGCAGGGTGTGATCCTGCCGGCGACCACGAGAGAGCAGCCTTGCCCTTCGCTGGGCCGCTGAGCACAGGTGCGGGGGACACAGGGCGGACACGAACTCCTTGCAGGTGAGCACAGATTACACAGTCCACGTGTCCCGTGCTTTCTTTACAGACTACAAGCCGTTGGTAGGGCGGCCTTTGATTTATTTTTTCATGTTTTAATGCTTCTTGCTTTTCAGAGCTTAGCCTTGTGTTCCCTGCTAGGGTAGATAGGAGGGATGAAAGGGAGCTTTATGAGCTGCACAGCTCTTTTTTTTGTGGTTTTGTATATACTCTCAGGCCTGACTTACTGAAGCAGGGCTTTAGTGGACAGCACAGATTTCAGTGGGGAGGAGCACTCCCAGCTGTATGGAAAGTAGAGGGGAAAAAAAAAAGTTAAAATCTGCTGATCTCCCAGCAGCTTAGAAGAAGAAATGATAAAAAGTAAGAGCAGCACAACTTCTGAATGCTGGCATGATGTGCATGGAGTGTGCAATGGGCTCCTCCAAGTTTTATGGTTGCATCAAGGGGCTAAGGCAGACTCTAGTGGGGAATTCTGGTAGGGAGATAGTTATAGAATGACTGGAAAGCCAGACTGGTAGAGTCTTTAAATAACATATAAGTCTTCGTTCTCTGTCCCAGGCTTTTAAGTACCAGCAGTGTTGCTGGCACACTTATGTGTGGTGGTGAGGGAGTGAGGGGCTTAGACTTGGGAGCTCTCCTGGACTGTTTTTCCAGGCCTAATATGTCCATCTTCTGCAGGTGTGGACATCTGACCTGTCTGGATGGCTGTAGACCTCAGCGTTGTGCTGTGCTTCCTGCCTGGCTGCAGCTCAAGCTATCTTGATTGATAAAATAATTTCCAGCTCCTTGCTAAACAAAACAAGGAACTGTTCATTGATCACTTAAATGTTTTTCAGTCCCCCATCTAGCCAAACTCTGTCTCTTTGGCACCACTTACCACTCAGAAAACCTCAGCCAGCAGAAAAAACAAATTGTATCTTTGTTTACAAAATAAAAAGAAAAGAATGATTCTCTGCTTCAGAGGCCTGGAGACCTTATTTACCCTGCAGCCAAGAGTGAGTTTTTATGGGCAGGTTTATAAACCCCTGCACAGCTCTGTAGTGCTGACAGACCTTTCAGTGTAACTGCTTTAACACCTCTGCTCTGACAGCAGCACCACTGAGGATCTCAGGGACAGCAGCAGAACAGACAGACGTTTTTGCCTTTTGGCAGGCTCGTGTGTACTGCAGAAACCTTTATCTTGCTAAGGGAGTGGAGCCCTTTTAGTGTCTTGATGGGGAGGGGGCAGGAATTCAACGTGAACAAGGCAAACCCATTGCAGTCCTGCCAAAGCCGATGTTTTGCCCTGAGTTTTTGAGCCAGAAACCTGGTACAGTGTGTAGGGGAAAAGTGCTGGGGTGAGCCTTGTTCTAGAGCTGTCACCAGCAGTGTCCAGTCACAGCACTGAGGACCTGCAAACCCTTCAATGTTCCCTGTGCCCCCTCTGGCATGTTTTCTTCTGCAGCCTTTGGTTCTTCCGTATCATAAATCCTGTAGGATTTAACTTCTAGCTACTGATCCTTTTGACAGTAATGGACCATTAACTAACTAGACATAAAACTGAAAGTGTAAATCCCTCTGCCCTGGGGAATTAGAAAGCAGGTTTAGGATGCAGGCCATGGAATGCAGGAGTTCATTGTGATCGCCAGCAAGCCTTGATTAACTCTGCCTGGCCCGGCACCCTGGTCTGTGCCAGCTGATGAACACAAGTCCAGGAGCTGAGGCTGGTGCTACAGGACATTTGCAAGTGCCAAGGGAAAGTCTTTGCTCTTGATGCTTGAGCTTGTTTATCCCATTGCCAGGGCCTTCCCTGCAAGAGAGTGAGGGAGTCTGGGCTGCTGAGGAATTATCTCCAGACACTGATTCCGCTCTGATTGGAAATTTGGTGTGTTTGTTGAGACAAGGTGAGAAGGGAAGACCAGAGGTGAAGGTGCCTCTGCCCCCGGGGAATGGCATCAGGGAGAAGGATGAGGTGATGGAGCAGCTCTGCAGGTTGGTGTGTACCAAGTCCAGTTCCCAGCCCTTTCCTGGGGCCTCCAGTGGCATCACAGAGCTCTGCTCTGAGTCCGTGGGAGTGAGTTTGCTTCTCTCTCTCTGTTCACTAGACCTTGAGATCAGTGCCCACTGATTAAAAAAGTTAATTACCTTCCTCTTGCAGAAATGACTCTGCTTTCAAAGTCTCCCAGGCCCTTAATTGAGCATCTTTCTTTGACAGAACTTTTGATTGAATTGCAGTGAGTCACTATCAGAGCCAGGATGGCCAGGTCAGAGGGGGATGTCTTCAGGGAGCCGGCTGGGCTCTGCATGTGGTGAATGGAGTGGTCCCAAACTCCTCAGGAATAAGTGACTGCATGAGAGAGAAGAGAGGGAATCGGGTTCAAAAGCAGGGCTGGGTGGAGTCCGCGTTGCTGTGGCCTCCTGGGAAGTGAAGTGCCTGGTGGCCAGTGGTCCCTGCACACCTGAGCCTGCCCAACCACCTGTGTGTGCTCCTGAGCTGAGTGCCTGTGTCATTCATCATGCCAGCAGCACAAGAGCAACTGGAAAAAGTGTCTGGAATTTATCACCGATGGCAGGAGCTTTTGTCTGTAATAAAAAACATTTTCCCCCTCCTCTCTTCTAGCGCTTTTCTCCTTCCCTTCTCTCATTATTATTATTATTAAGAAGCTTAATGCCATATGTCTTGCTGTTTCATAAATAACCCCTGTAATCAAACAGCACTGGGTAAATGGGCAGTCCAGCTTGTGCAATTTGTTTGACAAAATGAATCCAGAACAATATGAGTCTGTGGAGGAAAGACAAATAGAGCAGCTTGGATGAATGTGTTAACCAAGAGAAAAACGGCTTGGCAGAGCAGTTGATGCTATTTTTATCCATGCAAAGGGAGTTCGGGGCTAATTTATTAAAAATACAGTACGGAACTTGCCAGAATGGTCAGTGTCTCCTGGGATGGAGAGCAAGAAAGGTTCTCTGCCTCCTGGGGGTACAGAAATGCAGCTAAGGAGGGAATGAGGTGCAGCCAGCCTGGAGTGTGCTTAAGCTGCCAGGAGGAGGGCTGGGCCTGGAGCGTCACCCAGGTGGCAGGAAGGGAGGAGAAACTGCCCTGGGCTGGTGGTCCTGGCAGTCAGCCATCCATCCATCCATCCATCCATCCATCCATCCATCCATCCATCCATCCTCAGATCACAGGGAGATCCCAGAGCTACCTGAGCCTCGGGAGAGCCAGCTCCCAGCTGGGTGTGACCCTGACAAAATCACAGATAGGGTTAGATCTGTGCCTTCCTGAACAGCTGGGCTGTTGCTCCCTGTACCCTGCTCAAGATGTACCTGAGCATCCAAGTGAACTTCCTTGGGCAGGAAAAGCTGAAGGAAGCCTTTATCACCTCCTGCACAGCTGTGTCTCTTCGCCAGTGCTCTCTGCAGTCTCTTCCATGGGAAATCCATCCCAGAAGACAGTGAGAGCCTGCCTTAGCCTGAGAGGTGCTGCAACCTAGAGGAGAAATCCCCTCATTCTGCAGCAGGGCCCTGCCTCCTCCTCGCCATCAGGCGGCAATACAGGCTCTGGTGCCTGGCCGGGCTGGGATGCGCAGATGAAGGGGAGCATTTTTCATTGATGAGAAATATCTCGGCTACTGCTCCCTGCATCTCACCTTTTATGGATCTGCCCCATGGCCAAGGCAGCTGAAAAGATGAATTTTTAATCAAAACAATGAATGTGTTTCTAGGTAAGGGGGGATTGTGCAGAGAAGGATGTTTCCCTGCCTCCTCCCCTCCTTCCTTCCCTCAGAACACCTGAGGTATCTTTGCTCTGACTTTGCAAGCACAACATTGTCCCGTGGGCTTGAAGGGAAGCCTGTGGGATGACCTGCACCCCGGGATGCAGGGGGGGAGAGCAGAGGCTGGGCCTGAGCTGTGTGCTGGAGGTAGAGACAGGCAAAGCTGCAGTGCAGGTGACTCACATGTCGGACTGCACATCCACAGCCAGGGATGCTGGCTCATTAGTCAAGGAAACACCTTTCTCCTGGCTGCTTCCCTCCCCCTCCTCCAAGTGAGAAAGCAGCCCCCATCCTTTTTCCCCATTCCTGGTGTGTATGAGAATTCTTTTTTAAGTGGCAAGCTGAATATTTTAAACAAACACTGCTTAAAATCTATAATTTATGGGCAAGTCTTCAGAAGAGGAGATCAGTCGTCTCTTGGTGCTGAGGGTGTCTCTCCATCTGCAGCAGCCCCCACTACTCTGTTCCCAGTCAACTGGTGCAGCATAAGGGATTAGGCTTGGGCATGGCAGCACTGAGCAACACTGAGCAAGAAACACTGAGCAGCACTGAGCAAGAAAATTCCCAGCTCTGAATGAAGGAAAACTGGACTGTCTTCTCTTGCAGGCAGGAACAGATCCAAGCCCTCCACCAGCAGGAGAGCCCTTCTGCTAGCCCACCTGGAAGCAGCTGGCTGGGCCCCACATTGGCTCAGAGCTGGGCTACTTGGCACAGCTCTTGGAATTGGGGGTTAGGAATCTGCAGCCCCTTTCAGCTCCCAGCTCGACAGTTACTTAAAACCTGAGGGAGCCAGGGCACAGGTGAGGAGTCCAAGCTGGCAGAGGCTGAACTCCCAAAGCTGGCAGGTCAGACATGATGAGAAGCTGAATCAGGATCTGAACCTGAGCTTACAGGCACTGCTGGGCAGCGGGAGGTCCCAGGTCACTGGGAGAAGACCCTGCCTCTGCTGTCCTTCTCCTCTCTGTGCCCCTGCATGTTCCCCAAGCTGAGCTGCATGTGGGAGGATTCCAGGCTTGTTCCTTAATGGGAATGGAGAGACTTTTGCTTCGATTAATTAATTTGCTGCTCTTCCCCATTTTCAGGACCATCTTTTATTCATGGCCAAGTAGCTCAGACACCGCTGCTTGCTGCCTGTTCAGGATGCTGGCATTAATATTTCATCCCAGAGCCTGCTCGTGCTGAACACAGCTCATGTCCCATGTTTCTGCCTCTTCCTGCTGGTCTCCTGCCCTGGCCCAGCTCACATTCCCCCCTTCCAGCCCAAGGCTCGGTCTCCCCGTCTCTTCACCACTTGCACGGCCTCTCCCTGGATCATATTCCCTGGGAATTAAATGTGGCACGCTTGGAGCTGGGGCTTGGAGCTCCCTGCCTTTGTCTCCTGTGGCTCTGGGCAATCAGCCCTGCACAGAGGGTGTCGTGCTCACTGTGGGAATAATGGGTTCTGGGAGCAACTTGTGATATCAGGCGGCAGGGAAAGGGGAGTGACTCTCATCCTGCTGTCCCCTCCCAGGAAAGCGGGTTATGTATTTCAGTGGCCACAGAAGCAGTGTGGTGCTGTGGCTGCAACCTGGGAGAAAAGAAGGCTGCTGAAGGAGAAAACCCTGGCTGTTATCTTCCAGGAGAGCAGCAGAAATGAGGAACTCAGACTCTCCCGCTTCTTCAGCTCTCTCCTGGCTCCTGTGCATGCACTCCCCAGCATTCCAGGGCCAGGAGCAGCCTTTGCGTGCAGCTCTGCAGCCCCTGCAAGGCCCTGTGTCTGAACGAGGGCAGGCCACAGTGCAGCTGTTTGGAGTGGCACTTCATTTACTGAACGGCAGCTCCATAATCCTCTTCAAATAAAAAGACTGTGGAGTCTCTGTACTGGGGGCTGATGGAAGGCTTTGCTCTCAGGCAGGTGGCACAAAGGGAGTATCTCCTTGCTGCATGTAGGAGTTCCTGGGTTTTGCTTCGGCTTTGTTATTTGATTATTTGTTCTCTTATTTGTCACTGGGGCTAGTGGATGTGATTCATTCTCCCTGATTGAAGCACTTGTTTTGTCAGGGAAACATTTCCCAGGTCTCCTGGGATGGGAAGAGAGGCTTTGTAAGGCACAATCTGTGCCCTTCCCTCTTCATCCCAGAGACGCCAGAGCCAATTCCTGGTACATCTTCCATTTCTTCAGGAACAAAACAGCACAGCAGCTCACAGACTGTCTGGCTACAACCCTCTGGCTCAGAGACTGCAGAGCCACCAAACCAAAGCATTACCTTAAAAGAGGTCTCCAGACTGGGGTGGGAAAATGTGGAGTTGGGAGTAAAGTGTGGAACTGTGCTGGAGAACATGTGCACGTGCCTGCGCATCCAGACGTGTAGTGAGGACACGTTCAGTTAAGGGAATGTGACTGCAGGTTGCAGGATGTGGAGGCTGCAAGTGGCAGAATCTCCACAGCCTCATTAAACTCTTATGTCCAAATTAAATGTCAGATTTGCATATTGGTTCTGTGTTTTCAGGACCGTTATGCAGCAGCCAGGAGGAAGCTGATCATGGGCGGGGGTGCTGTGGGTATCCAGATTGCAACCTCCCTCCTGAGAGCCCTGCAAAGCCAAGCATGTGAAATTTTAGGGAGATCTAAGGATTAAACTTGGTTTTACAGGAGTCAGGCCTCTGTGTCTCAATTCCTGCAGGTGGAGCAGAGAGCTGCCTGTGGTGGGCAGTGTCGTGTTGTCCAGGTTCCCAAAGCAGCTTCTGTGGGGTTTTCACTACCCCCTTTCTTTCAGGAGACAGAGGAAGGGCACAGCACTTCCTGGACTCTGGCTGTAGAGCTTCACCTCTGGGAAGCCCTTTACAATTTTCCCCAGGCTGGATTCCAGTCAGATCATGTTCTAATCCAGATTTAATTACCTGTGAAGACAGACAAGCCTCTTCCTTGCCCCTTGGGAAGCCCAGCCAGCAGGGTAGCATCGGGAATTGGGACGAAGCCAAACTGCAGCCCAGGTTGGTGAGCCCCTGATGTGCACAGCAATTTTCATTGTGGCTGGAGACAGATAAATGTGTCCAGGGACTGAACTAGGCAGCACTGGGAATCAGTGATCCAGCACCTGAGAGAGACACATCCCTCCCTGCGGGCAGTGGGAGGTTTACCTGGCTTTGTAGTGGAATGCTTATTACCCATGGAGACTCCTGCCAGTGGTTTGGCTGCAGAGCCAAGGGTGGCAGTGGCAGGAAGGTGCTTCCCAACAGCATGGTGGAGGAGCTAAAGGTAGGAAGAGATTCCTGGTCACCTGGGTACACTGTTGTGTGCTGCCCCAGTGTCCCTGCTGGGAGCCGAAGGAGCCATGCAGCCCATCTGCTTTAGTCCCTGGAAAGAGATGGGAAGCAAGGAGGAAGAATGAGCTCTCTGTTGCTCTGGGAAGCCTGTGCCTGCTGCCCTGCACAGCTGTGGAGCATGTCACATCCCTGATGGGCCAGATGCTGAAAGATGCTGAACATCCTTAGAAGGTCAAAGTCAGAAGGCAGAAAACCCTCCTGGCTAATTCTGAGACACAGCAGTGACAGGGCCTGCACGACAGGAGACACCCGGGAGGCAGAGCAGTTCTGAGTCAGCCGTCTCCAGAGGAAGATTTGTCAATGGCTGGGCCAGTTTTCACCAGCTCCACAGCTGGTGGCAGTTTCTGCACTTCATTCGACAAGCATCTTGTGTGGCTGACATGCTGCTCCCTGGAGGGGAGCCAGGGGATGAGACCCCTCCTTTCTCACTGGGGGTCGGTGCCTGTGGACTTTATCCAAGCACTCTTTGCACTGCAGTACCATTTCCCCAGGAGGAAAAGGGGCCCAGCATCAGGGAAGAGTCTGCAGGCCTGGGCTGGGGAACTGCAGGGTCTGAAGCATCGTCTGTGGCCACCTTCCCAAGTTCTGCCTGCCTGTGAGTCCTGGCTCTGAGTGCAGCCCAAAGCTCACCACCTTAGGGCAGGCTCTGGGCAGGTAAGGACAGAGTAATTCCAGGGGAGTTGCTCCAGATTTACATGATTGTAAAGAGAAAGGATGCAGCCTTGATTAAACTTCTTCTGAGTCCTAGGAGAGGCTGGAATAAAACTCTGAGATCTGCCACAGGCTGCCTGTATGTCAGTTGTATAATTCCTCCTGGTCCCAATTCTCCTATCCATAAAGGCTGCAGTACCTCCTGCCTTGGTTATGAGGGATGCAAACCTTTCAGGGCTGTGAATGCTCCTGCCAACCACCGCAGCATCCAGGAGAGTAGTGGAGCTCCATGTGCTGCTCTGCCGACTGCTTCATCCCTGATCCTGGGCTGCCAGAACTGCCCATGGAGCAAAGCCCACATTTCCCTTCCAGGTCCCCAGCTGTGAGACAGCATCCAGCTCCCTCAGCCTGCAGTGGAGGCAATCCCAACAGCCTCTGTGCTCTCCAGGCATCCCTTGGTGCATTCTCTTCCAACAACAGAGGCCGATGTGCTCGCTGCATGGTGCATGAGAGCATCCCTCATGGCACAATGGAAGGAGCGAGCCTGAGGCTCCTGCAGGCAGGAGAGAAAGCCATGAAGGACAGCTGAGGACATGGGGCTCCAAACAGGATCTGTGCCCAGTTTTAATGTGCCTGGCCTTTTGTGTTTGCCTCTATTCATGCTGGGAAGGAAACTGCTGTCTCAGGATCCATCTTTCTGTCAGAAAATCCTTAGGCTCGGAATAGATTTACTCTCCAATCTGTAGGCTGGTTAGCACCAGGCCTGTCCAGTGGGAGGAGGTGAATGACTCTGGAGGGCTTTATTGGCAGGACAGTGCTCTGGAGAGGAGGCTGGCTCGCTTGTTATTGATGGGATCCTTCACTGGCTGAGACAGCCTTGGGGATAAGGAGTTGAGCAGTGGTAGATAGTCCAAAGATCCCAAAGTTGGCTACAGGCTTGACCCTGCTTTCTGTACCCACGGGCAAATCCCTGGTATCCACTTTATTTCTGTAAGAGTTGCCTGTCTGTAGCACACAGTGGAGTGTCCCTCTCTCCATGGATGGCGATGCAGGAGTCTCCTCTTCCCTCGTGTTTCAGGCCCAGAGCTGTTTGGCTACCTATAAACAAGCAGCCAGGTAGGTTGTGAAAAGGACACCACCATGGAGTGCTTGCTCAGCCTGTGCTTTCTGTCAGCGCAATGATGGTGCAGACAATTCCTCAGCTCCCTGGCTGGATTCCCCGGGGGCTCTTGTTAATGCTGCTTTCCCAGCTCTTCCACTGAGCTGTCTCTGCCTGCCGCACTCATATAATCAGGAGCTGTAAAACCACTGACAAGTCCACAGACCAGAATGGAGATTACATGCAACATTAAAATTAAAAATGGGCCAGACTCACCAAGTTGTCTTCATTAGGCGGCTGTGTTTTATTTGTGGCTTTTACTGCCAAATAAATAATCTTTCAGGTGAGTTAGTTAAGCTGCCCTCAGGAGCAAGACAAGATGGGTGAGGAGAGGCAGTTCAGCACAGCCTCTGGGATTCCTGCCACAAATCAGCCAGTCTGGAAACGGCAGAACTGGTGTCAAACCAGGATGAAAACCTTAAAATCCCACCAACACTCAATGCAAAACGACACAGAACAGTCCCCTCCCCTGAGCCAATGCAGAGCTGGCTTCAGCGCTGAGAGTGAATTCAGCCATTCGAGGCTCTGCCTCCCTCGCAG
Source organism: Corvus hawaiiensis (assembly GCF_020740725.1). NCBI lineage: Eukaryota > Metazoa > Chordata > Aves > Passeriformes > Corvidae > Corvus > Corvus hawaiiensis. Next base: position 5,293,969 of record NC_063237.1, on the reverse strand, counting down.
CCTCTCTCTATCATCTGCATTCATTTGGTTCCTCAGGTTTTTTTCTCTCCCTTTCTGCCAGACTTCTGGCTTTAGGAGTGCTTCTAGGGAAAGCATTAAGGGGAGACAGCACTATGGATACTTAAGGGCAGTTGTAGACGGCAGAGCATTTTTTCCCCAGAATATTCCAGGACTTTCTATGGAGAAAATGCACTGGTCATACACTCACCAGGTGTCAGTGCTGGTGGATTGGGTTCCGTGTGGCCACGAGTGCTGATAGAAGCTGCAATGCATGAATGGCTTGGTTTGACTGCATCAGAACCAGATGAAGTCTTGTCTTTGCCTTGTCTCCTCTTTGCACTTCTGGACCCTTTCAAATCACAGACTTGAAGGGCATGACAGTTGTTCCCCCAGGGATCAAAAAGTCTCATGCAAACCACTGCAAAATCACTGCAGACAGAGGAGAGGCAGAGGAAAGGTGTTAAAATTCTCTCTTGCTTCCTTCCTCGTCTAGGTCGGGGTCCTGTCTCCCTGATTACTCCTGACTCCTGGTCCGGAATCATGGCAAACACAGGAATCCAGCCCTCCCACTTCTGCCACTGTGTCAGAAAATTCCTCAGTACTAACGAGGGAAGATGAGACACACTAGGTAAGGTCAGGTACTCTCTGATTATCTGCTTCCTCATCACAAAACTGCTTTAATGAAACTGAAGTTCTTTGCAGGAAACTCTTCCATAAATAAGTCAATTTCTGCAAGAAACATGACAATGAGTATATCTGTAGGAAAGAATGAAAGATACTGGTGAATCATATCATTTCAACACTTCTAAAATGAAAAAAACCTGCCACTCTACATTTTGTTCAGAAAAAAAAGTTAATTGATATTGCAAAAAAACCCCAGCCAAAACACAAAGGCTGACCTTGTGTGGATGCAGATGGTGAAGGAGCCCTTGTCCTCCTGCTTAAGGAGTCCAGACTGAGCTCAGCTGAATGAACTTCATCTTTTTAATACAAAACAGATCTTTTCCCAACCACTCTTTGACTTTTAAATACCCTCTACTGCAAAGCCAGAGCTGTGAGCAGGCACCTTGCACAGTTTGAAATTACACCTGCTAGTAGGGTGAAAAATAAACAGTGTGGGAAGTTGTGAGACACTTGGTAATCTGTCCCCAGCAGTTTGGGGACTTCTCCTTTGGTGTGTGACATGGCTCTGCTCACCTGATTGCCTTTGGGTAAGGGAGACTGTCAGGGGCCTGTCATGGACCATCAGGAAGAATTCGGGAAGCAGTCAGGAAGAATTTCTTCATGGAAATGGTGGTCAGGCACTGAAAGGGGCTGCCCAGGGAGGTTTGGAGTCCCCATCCCTGGAGGTAACCAAGGAACAACTGGATGTGGCACTCAGTGATCTGCCACAGGTTGGACTCGATGATCTTGGAGGCCTTTTCCAAACTTAATGATTCCATGATTCTGTGATCAGATTTGGGTGCTGGTTGGCACTGGTGCAGATGTGCTTCCTGGCCCCAGTTTTGTCATTTAGATTTCTCTGTGCTTCTCATCTCTCTGTCTGGAAAAAAAACCAGGACAAAAGAGAAAAGCAGGTCACAACTCCATTCCCTAAGGATGTGTGATGCTGGCGAGGAGGTCCTGCACAATAGCAAGAGATGTTATTCAAGCCTTGGAGATGGGTATGGTTTCACTGGCACGGATGTTAGACCATAATAAATTCTCCCTGCCGGGCTCCTGCACATCATGTGTGACAGAGGGCAGGACAGAGCCCACGGCCACGCTGGCAGTGCCTGAGTGTCCCCTCCCTGCTGCAAACAGGGAACTCCCCATCCCTCAGCGGGAGCAGTGGCTGAGAGCCCCGCTGCTCCCCGGGGAGGCAGCAGGAGAGCGTTCCTGCTGCGTGGCTCTGTGTGTCTGTGTGTCTGTGTGTGTTTTTTCCCTGGCAAAATCAAATCAAATCTTTCTTGGCTCATCTGCCGGGGCGTGAGGGAGCTCCCTCCCACCTGTGCCATGAAAGACTTGTCACCCCCTGACTCCGGAGGGGCACAGCACGAATGGCTGTGCTTGTCCCCAGCTGTGCTTTGAAGGGGATGGTTCTCATTTGTGTAACGTCCTATTGTGAGGGGATTTAATTAGCTGTGGTTTGTTCTCTCCACAGACACAAATGAGGTTTTAATTTTTTGTGTACAGGCGTGAGGTGGTTTTTGTTCATCACACTGGGAGCTCTCGCAGGCCTCCCATGTCAGAAGCTGCCTGCAAGAGGATGGAGAGGGCCAGACAAAATGGGGATGGTATTCCAGAAGTGGCAGGATAGGCTGCAGCTTCAACATGAGCTGAGTATTTTTTTTGTCACAAGCCCATGGCACTACAGTGTGCCCTTCCTCTGCACCTGCAGTGTTCCTGTCTCCAGCAGAAAGCCCCAAATCCCAGCAAAAGGAGAGTGTGTAGATGCTGAGAAGGCTGGGGAGCAAACCTAAGCCTCTCTAAATCTTTCTAGAGCCTCATTTCCTTCTGCTCCTCATCATCTCTCTCCTCTCTTCCAGCACCCAGAAGCACAATGGCATTTACTTTCTTACTTAATGTCAATATTTGCTTTGCTTTGGAACTGTCTGTTTAATAATAACAATTCCTGAGCACAGAGGAGAGGTGAGGCCTCTGTGGGTTCAGACTGGTCCCAACACTCACATTCTCTCCTTCTCCTGGGGTTGGAACAGCAAAGGGAAGATTCCCAGACTTCAGGGTCCTCACCCGCAGACAGCTGATTTCGGTGGAATGCCAATGCATCAGGTTCTTACTCCTGTATGTTTTCCTTCCTTTTGTGATGAATGCTGTCTCTGAGACAGGCAGCTGCAGAGGGAGATGCAATTTTTCTTAGCTTGCCAGCCATCAATCTCCTGAACAATACCCTGCTAATGAAATGGCAATGTTATCACACGCCTGTCACCAGCAGTGATGGGGCGGCCGTTCCAAACTCAGACCAGACAGAGGAAAAGCAAGGAGAGCTCCAGAGTTTCTCTTCAGGGTATGATTCCTCCTGAGGGCTTTTGACAAACTCCGAGCATCCTTCAGTGCAGAACCGAGAGCCCCCAAGTGAGGTTTGCTGGCCACCTCCTCCTATTTTGCAAGGACAGAAGTGTCCACACATAAGCAGCCACTGTCCTGTAGGCCCACGCTGAGTTTTCATCTGAATTCACCGTGTGGTCATCCAAGGAGCCACTTCCTGCTGTCTCCTTTGGGAACTGACATCACCAAGTGGGCAAGAAAGTCCTTGATGCTTCTTGCTTTGAAATCCAAGTGGTTTTTAAGTGGATAGACTGTTCCCTGACCTGTTGCTACTCCACCTCCTGCTTTTCCCCATTTGGAGCTCTTCAGATTAGACAGCAAAGAGCTCGTTGAGTGGCATTTTGTCCCTGAGGCCCTTCTGTTCATGATTTCAGTGAATCCCAAGGCACAAAGCACAATGACAAGGCTTTCTGCTTTGCATGGCTTGTTTTTGTGCTGAGAGAGTCCCTGCAGCCTGGTGAGGTGTTTCATTGTGAGGAGCTGGAGCTCGTGATGGGGACACAGCTGGAACTTGCAGGAGGCGTTGATCAAAGCAGAGGTGTTGCCTGGGCCATGTGTCATGAGGCAGACTCTCCTTGAATGGTGAAAGACTTCCACTTCAAATAAAACCCCTGGATGTGTGAACAGATGGTAGCAGCTACTTGGAGGGAATGAGAGATGAGGGGAAGTTACCAAAGGGACAATCTTTCTAAAACTCAGGGCTGCCTCCAGACAGGAAAGGTGAGCTACCCTGTAGGTCTCACCCTGCTTTGGATTATGCTGAGAAAATGCCTGTGGTTTCTGTGCAGGACCAGCAGGAGAAACTCCAGCTCATTCCCCAAGTTTCCCACAACCAGATGAGGCACTGAGAGGCTGAGCAACCCCTGAGCCCTCCTTTTTCTGAGGCTGATGCCTGCTCAGCATCCTGCAGCAACATCCTCCTGCTGCCTGGATGAACGCTGAGGAAGTGGATGACACCTCCAAACTGTGAGAAGTGCCAGAAATAAGGTGTTTGGAGTGCTTCCTTCTGTGTCTGGCAGGTACAAGTTAAGCTGAGGGTGCATGGAGGGGCAGAAGTTAAAAAACGTGTGCAAATCTCCTCAGTGCATCCGAGGTCACCGAGGTTCCCAGGATTCTCTAACAGGTGGATGCAGCCTGATTGCTTCATCCTTTAGAAATCACGGTTTACATGACTGCTCCCACTTTAGGTCCTGGCTGGAAAAATTGTTCTTTTTTAGTAATAATTGTCACTGAACGCTGAAAAACAACCATGAGAAATGACCAGAATATAACCTCTTGAGAGTGCTGTAAAAATTTTTGTTGTTTATTTACTTTGGAAAAAAAAGAAAAATCAAAGAGAAGAGTAAGAAATCTAAGGCACTGCGATGAGAGAAAAATGCAATTTACTTTTTAAAGCTCTTTCTGATTTTAAAGTGATATACAGAAAAATATAAATGGTTCTAGAAAGCTTCACCAAATAATAGAGAGGAGAGAAAATAACTACAGTGAAGGGCAGTATATTGAGGGTCATATCTGCCTCCATCTCCCGTAAAACAATATTTGCTGCAACAAAAGCACGGGTATTTTAGTTATTTATTGTCGTGCCAGCTACAAAATATTAAGGAAGTAAAAAATTTTAATTTATCCTGGATGAAGTCTGGTGGCCAAGAGGCGGCCCAGGAGCATCAGACTTGAATGCACAAGCAAGGAGGGATGAGGAGAGCAGGAAAAGCCTCTGAATAAGGAAGTGGGACTGCTCCCTTTCCTTGAGTTGAAGCTGGTCCAGGGAGTGCAAGGAAAAAAGGTGGAATGTCAGACAGCACCTGCTGGGAGAGGACTGGTCTCCCTCAGACCCCATCACACCACAGGTAGACCATAATAAGCAAGATTTAAGTGCCAGAAATCCATCACCTTTTTGAAATGGAGTGGTGTCAGCTCTTCCTCACCCCAGTTTGTGCACAGAGGGTTCAGAGTCTTTTTCAATCCAGCCCAAGAATCATCTTGTCCCTTTTAAGTCTCCTCTTCAATCAGCTGCTACTTGTCATTAGCACATTTTATTAGTCTTTGTTCCCCACCCCCAGTAAAAAAAAAAAAAGTCTTAATAGAATGCCAGAACACATACTGAGCAGAAGAGCAAATTGTTAATGCAGTCATTAAACAAATACACCTTTCCTCTGGTCTTTGGATGGGAATTAATTACCCTCCTGCAACCGAAACCTGGATGTGTGCTTTGACTGACAGCTGGGCTTTTGTCTGGAGCCTTTTTTCAGAGGATGAAATCAGGACTGGGCCCTTTCTCAGTCATGAGGAAGGTGATGGCAGGACTCTGAAGGACTCTGGGGAGGGATGAGACAACAGATCATGAGAGTTGGGTTCAATGTCACAGGGCAGGAGCAAGAGCTTGCTAAGCCCCACAAGCAACTTGTGGGATTTCTCATTGGCTGGAGGCAAAATCCTGGGCTAGCTGAGTCTTCTGCCATAATTAACATCAGTTTCCTCTTCCTGCCTGCCACTGCCAGAGCCGTGGGAAGGCAGGATTCCACTTTATCCTGGAAATTAAACCCCCTGAGACCCAACCAGGTGCATCACCCCATGAGAAAACAGAGCCCCACAGGGCCAGATGTGCCTGCTGCCACCAGCAAGGCTTGGGGACACTTGCAGGACATGTAATTGCTCTGCCCCATGATCTGGGTGCATTACTAGTCCAGGAGCATGAGATAATGAACCTTTTAGCTCAGAGTAAAGAGGGAGAAAGAAAGAGAATGAATGAGCTGGGCAAGAGAGAATGACTGCGGATTCAGTTAGTTAATAAAGGGATTGTAGAAAGCAAGGTGAAGAGACAGTGGTAATTTTATGCACTGCCAGTCAGGCCCATTTGTCCTGGGAGCAGCTCCAATTTCTCTCTGAGCTGTTCTTTTTTCTTTAGAAATGGAGCTGTGAAAGGGGAAGAAAAAAAAACCCTCCCTGATTAAAATCAGCACCCAAAGTGACAAGGAAAAAAGCCATTTTAATCTCCGCATCCATAGATGGATCTTCTCCCAAATAAGCGAAACAAAAGGGAATTTAGAATATTGGCCAGTCTTACACAGCACAGGCTGAAATCATCCAGAGTCTGATGGCAGACTTATCATATCCCAGCCCTAACCACAAAACAAAGCCAAATTTCATCTTTACAACTATTAATTCCCACTCATACACGAATCTCTCTGCTCCGCCCTCATCCACTCCCTGTTCATTCATGACCATTTAAGAGTAAACCTCCCTTAAACCCCTAATTAGCGCTGCAATTTTGATGTTTTAGCTCTACAACTGCTTCAAATCTTCCTCTTGTTATTAAATATTCCTAATCCTGCATCATAACTCCTACCCCCTGAGCTGAGGCCAGAGAGAGACAGAACTGGGTGTCTATTGCCTTTAAACTCAGCTTTTATCAGATACTTGAGCACCAAGGGGCAGTGAGAAGTACTTGTCCCATTGAACTTTAATTTCTGATTGAGGAGAAAGGAAGGGAAGATTGGGGAAAACAGCAGGGAAGGGCAATCCTGTGTTTAAAAGCAGGCATGGATTATCCCTTGCAGTCAATGGGAACTGTGAAAAGGCTGCTTTTACTTTAAGACCATAGGATGGGGACATAAAGAGGGAAATGTGAGTGTTAAATTCTGCCTGAGTTGTGCTTGGATGGGACAGTTTTGCATCAGGTCTCTGGGCAGGTGGATTTGTTCGCCTATAGATTCCACTTCCCTACCAACCATTCCCTGCAAGCTGCCCCAGTGCCAGGGCTCCTGAGCAGTTTGTGCACATCCAGATCACGCTTTTGATCTCAACAGAAATGCCCTGACCAGCCATGGTGGTGGTTGGTGCAAGGATGAGCGGGATTGAGCATGTGGATCACAATTTGTGTCTGCATGCAGGAGCAAGCTGCTAACACAGGAGTATTTCTGCTGCAGGAGTCCATTGCCTTGTTATATCCTGCCCTGTCCATCCCCAGCTTGGCCACTGGTCAGTGTGGATGGCAGCTGAGGCAGGAAATGAGAACACTCCGGGCTCTGAGAGAAGCTTTCAGGGCTTGTCTCCAAGGGAACAAACAGAAAGGTCCGGGGGCAAAGCCAGAGCAGTTCTTAAAGAGGATTTAATCTGATGTGGGCTGCCCTAAGCACAGGGTCTTGCACAAAAGGCTGAGAGTGTTCATAAGTCTGTTTAACCTCTTTTAACTCCCCTGCCTTTCCCCCTTAAGCTGGGTGAGCACAACTGCCTTGTTCTGGTCCTGATGACTTGAGCCCAAAAGGGGAGGTGGGATTTTTCCTCAAGGAAGGCACCAGCAGTGTGTGCCCTTTCCTCAGGTGCACAGAGGATATAAACCACTCATCAGCAAGCCAAAAGCTTTTATTTTTGTATCAATATCCTTGGAGATGAGATGTGTGGAGCCTGGGAAACGCAGGCAAGCAGGTTTTGTCAGCCAGGAGGATGCTGTGGATGTTAATGTGAGGAGCAGTAAAATCAGGGGGGTTGTGTGATGTGGTTCAAGCTCCAGGGCACTTTGAGTCCCTTCTTTTATTAGCAGTGGTGTCCTTGAGTGCAGGCCGTAGCTCAGCACAGTTCAGTCCTGGCACCGAGGCCCTGTGATCGCATTACAGGGAATTATCAGGTGGCTGCACCTGGTTTAGAGAGCTCCAGGAAGGCACAGGGGTGCAAAAGGAAAAGCAAAGCACCGGTGGTTTATGAAATTAAAAAGTTCATGAGTGCCAAATCCACATGCTAGAGAGGAACTGAGAAATGGAAGAGGTCTCAGCACCATCTTATCAGGAGGTAGGACAAGGAAATTGGAGTTGAAAGCACTGTAGTGCCTGATTTGCTATCTCTCCTCTGCACCTTGGCTGCAGGTTCTGCCTTTAGGGGTTTGTTAGGCAACTTGGGGAGGAATATTTTGTGTGTATTCAGTGGGTTCTGCTTGCAGAGGCCTTAGTATGCATGAGGCGGAAAACCTGTCTGGAGAGATGGGATCGAGTGTCCCTTGTACCCTACAACAAACACAAACACAGGAGGGAAAAGGACGGAAAATGGTAACATGGGCTTCACGCAGCTTTTTTGGAGATGGAGGACAAATTCTCCCCTGCACATCCCCCTAAGCCTGTGTGCCTGCAAACACAACCGGCATCTGCATTGTAAATGTTACTGAGGGGAGCAATTCCTGTTTGAAGGGGCCTTGGCAGCACCTGGCTGCTGCCTCGGAGGGAGAGAGGTTGTGCAGGGGGACAGGGCGAGGTTTTCTTGTGTGAAGTGTGTGGAGAAGGGAAGGAGAGGCCAGTATCCCTGTGCAATACAAGCCCCTGCTTTTCCTGAGAGAAGGGCAGACAGTGCCTGGCCAGAATTGGGAAGGAAGCTGACAGAATCCAGCAGATCCAAGTGCCTGTGGTATGTACCAGCTGATGAGGAGACCTGCTGGGCCAGAGCTCAGATGCCATTAATGCAGGAAAATCTGAGGAGGTCAAAATCCTTAAATGATGCTGCCAGAGAAACTAAGATTTCACTTTCTGTACTATAAACGGGGCTCAGATTCCTGCTTTTACCTCGAGACTGTGCTTCCAGTTGGGTCAGCGAAGCGGATCAGGTTCTCCTTTGCTTTCCTCTATCTATCTCCACTCTTTCCTCAAAGGAAAAACCTGGAAAACCTGGATACTGATGCATTGTCAGATGCTGGTTTCAAGCACAGTGTGGGTCTGGTCCTGTAGCTGCTGTTGCAGCTTGGAGATGCTCAGTAATAATATCACGACTTGCTGGCAATGGCACAACAGGAAATTGGAGTAGTAAAATATTTCCCTCCTCGATGCATCCCATTTACATGTTTATAATGGAGGTTTTTAAGGCCCTAATGACAAGGAATGCTCATTGCTGGGAGAGGATGATTAAAGCGGAGACCGGGTGATTGCAGGCGGTGACGAAGGGATGTTAATTACATCAAAGGAAGCAGGAAGGCACCACAGCTGGAGCGGCTGCTGTTTGCCACCCTGGGATGGGGGCTGCCCTTGCCCCCTGATCCTGGCACAGATGTGCTCACCCACCCTCTCCTGAGAAGCAGCTATGGGTAGGGAAGGAAAAAGCAAAGGAAAAAAACCCAAACAAACAAAATTCTCCTTCCAGCCTGCAACAGGAGTGAGCTGAATTTGTGCGTGGAAAGCTGCAGGGGGAGTGAGCAGTGCTCAGAGCAAGAACAAAGATGCTCAGGAGAGGCAAAAAGAGGGAAAGAGCCCTGGGTACAGGCTGAGGGCTCAGCCTGTTCAGCGAGGTGGGCCTAGGAGTGAACTGATGCGGTGCAGATTAAGGAGCTTCTGTTGGGTGCATATGAATCAGAGGAGCCTTTGAAGCCGTGCAGAGGATGCTGTGGTTGTTTCATCTCTGGCAGCCAAGTTCTCTCCAAATTCTGCTTTCTGCCACCTTGCTGGTGGAGCAATGCCCTGGGGAGGTTTCTCCTTGGATGGAAATCTCCATCTGCATTCCTGGGAGATTATAGGGCAGGGTACTGCTCTAGAAGAGGTGTTTGAGGAGCTGTGCACTTGGTGACAGAAGAGAGGGAGAGAAAGATAAAGGAGAGCCCATGCATTTAATTCAGCATATCAGAAAATAGCAGAGAAAGGAGTTAGTGGAAGGATGCATAAAAGAACAAATGAGAAAAGAAGTCCCTAGCAATTGCATAGGGCCTAATTTAAGCAGAGTATTCCCGATATTTCCTCTTTAAATAAATAAAACAGCAGAGCCCAAAGTGTTTGAGATTTTCCCAGTCAAAGCCTTGGTATCAAACTTTCATCTATTCTTGACAGAGCAATTAAAGGGAGGGATACAGGCTCTGAAACGTAGCCAAAAGGAGTAGACTGAATATTTAATACAGTTTCAGGCTTTGAAAGTCCCAACAAACCAGTGGAATGGGGAAGCTGGTGACAGTTTTATCTTAATAAGGAAAGGGAGGGGAAAAACCTTTATTCCTGCCAGCAAGGATGGCAGGGAAACACAAACTGGATGGGAAACAGGCAGCACCTTTCCAGATTGTCTTCTTGGATGTCACAATAGCATTTCTCAAATGGTATTTGATGGAGAGGGAAGTGGATCTTCCCACCTATCCTATTCCAGCTCTTGATGCTGGAGAGATGTAAGTTTGGGGCTCTCTGAGGTTGTTTTCCATAGTGCTAAAGAATTTAAAATATTAAATAAAAAATGCTTTAGGGGTGAGGACAATCTCCTGGTCTGCAGCTTCTGCTCAGCAGCAGGGAGAGGGTGAAGGGAGAGCTGGGAGGGGAAGAAAGGAGAGCCGGGGAGTTGAACATGCAGGTTAACTCGGCTGCCAGGGCTAAACCAACTCATTAAAGGGATTAGCCAGCAGCCCTGACTGGATTTAGGAGGGTGGCTGTTGCTATCAATAAGTAATCCTGTCTCCAATCCTCTCTGGTGGCTTGGGGAAGACAGGGAGCAGAGGAAGGGTGGGAGGGAAGGAGGGACAGTAAGGAATGAGAAGAATAATTTAAGGGAAATGCTGGAGGCATGGAAAAACTCATCCCTGAGAGGGCATGGCTTGCTGAGGAGTGAAATATTCCTTCTCCCTGTGCTCTGGTGAGGATCATGGGAGCTCTGGAATGGGGCTGCACTTCCTCTCTCTGTACAACCCACCAAGGCAGAGTTGCTGGAGCAGGATTGTGCTGTTTGGTGACGGGGAGATTGAATTTTGATTAGCTCTGACACAGTCTCTTATAACCTTTTCATTAGAAAATTACCTTTAATAGAAATTGTTCTGACACCTCAGCAGCGCTTCCCCCTAATTCATTACAGACTCTCGTGGTGGGAAGGGAGGGGAGGGGAATGGAAAGGCACCTCTGCTTCTTCTACTTGCATATTTATTAATCCATTTACAGTATAATCCATCCCCTGTTTACCTACTGACCTATTTGCTGACTTCTCTGTCTGTTCCTCTGCCTGCAGTACCCATCCAAGCAGGGGATGTCTGCTTCTTCACTCTGAATTAAAATCCAGTGCTCCTTTTTCCTGTGAAATGCAATTTTTGGGAAGAAACATTGTTTGGGGGCGACTGCAATATTTCTTTCCAGTTTTGCCTTGAGAAGATAATAGTATAAAAGTCATGTTCTGACTTAAAATGAAAAATGAAGGTGTTCCTTTCTAACAGTGTTTCAAAACTCTGTTGCTGCTTTGTCCAAAGGCATCTCTGCCTAATTTTAAATCAAAATTTCCACCCAGTTGATGGATGGGTGGGTGTTGGAGGCAAAAGAAGCAGAGCAGGGATGGAAAATGTCTCCATGTTCTCATCTAGTATCAAAACCCAGCTGATACCATGTACAACACAGAGCAAATCCTGTCATCTCAGCCTCTTCCCAGACCTGTGTGATGGAAAGGAATACCAGGTGTGGGAACATAAGGAATAATAGTTATTTGCAGAGCTCTTTGAGATCCTTAAAGGGAAAACCCTGGAGAGATGTAAAGTATTATTAAAAGGGCTGTAAGTTCTTTTCAGGCAGTTAAAGGGATCATAAATTCATTGCCCAGGAGATGTGGTAGTCAAAGTTCTGTGCAGAACGTGGTAAAAGGGAAGACTTTGGGAGACTTTTGGGTACTGAGCAGGAGGACAGTAAAGCCAGGCTTATCAAGTTAAGGCTGATCTTGGTTCTGGGTTAAAGTCAATTTTGTTGTTTAAGCAGCCCTTTCATAAAGCACTGAAAGTGTCTGGAGCTAGAGAATTTGAGCAGATTGTAGTGTTTAATCACATTGCAGTGAGTCAGGTCTTTGGGCCTAATTTCTCATTTGAATTTCTCTGGCTTCATCTTGCAGTCATTGGGCTGTCTCTCTTTTTTTTCCGCCCAGATTAACGAGGCCTTTAGTACCTGCTATTGTCTCCCCACAAAGGCTTTTATCTGCTCTAGTCAAGTCACTTCTCAATCTCCGATAAACTGAAAGGATTGAGCTCTCTGTGCCGCTCTCCAGGGAGGACGGATCAGTGCTCTCCGCGTGCTCTGCATTTGCCTTTGGTCTTTTCCAGGGAAAGCCCTGTCCACACACCAGCCCTGCTCCAGCGAATTCCTGCCCTCGCCCGGAGCAATTTCCCCCCTTTTTTTTTGCCATACTCCTCTCCTTAGATCTTCGGGCTTCCTGCAAATTTCATTAGGATTAATTTAATTCTTCATATCAAGATTATTGAGGGGAATTGAGTCCAAGGCTGGAAATGTGTTAAAGCTCCACTTGTGCCTCTCTCTCTCCCGTGTTCTCTCCTCCATGGACAGCCTCTTCCATCAGAAATAGGATTCTTAATCCATTTACCACATGCTTCACTGATATCATATAACACTAATTTTTTAATCAGAAGGTTGTGAGATACAAAGTCAAACATCTTACAACAGCTAAATATATTATATCTCTGCAGTTACCCTTATCATCCAAACTTGTAATCTCATCAAAGAATGAAATCAGATTTGACTGACAAGACCTATTTTCCATAAGACCATGTTGACTGATGTTAATTATATTTCTACCCTTTAATTCCTTATCAATTGAATCATATATCAGCTTTTCTGATTGCTTTGCCAGGGACAGCTGTTGGCTGGCCTAGATTCCCTGGTTCAGCCTTGTGGCAGCTATGGAATACAGGCACCAGGTTTGCTTTTCCTGCTGTAATCGATCCCTTCCTTTTCCAGGAGCTGGGTAGGTGTGAGGTCTCACTGTGCGCATCCTGATCACCATTCCCATCCTATTTTCACTCTGCAAAGTGCACAAGTTATTGGCCAGAGGGCTGGGATTTCTGAAGTGGGAATTTGTGCGAAGTTGTGAGTCCCTTTCCCTGGAATGCCCTGATCCGGTGACAGCCCCGCTGCAGCCTCTCCTGTGAGTTTGCAGACATCAGAAGCAATCAGCTCTCTCCTGCTGCCTGACAGTGTCGGATTTTCTTACATCTCCCGATAAGAACTAACCTAGCATTTTACAACTGTATATCTGAAATTAGTAGCAGCTTAATCTCCCTCTGCTGGATTACTCAGAGGCGTAATTGTGCAGAAAAAAGGGTATTAAAATGCAAAACGCCCTCCTATACTTCTTCATGTTAAATCCCTTCTTCCTTCTATTCTTTTTTTTTTCATTTTACAAGAGGGCTTTTACTTTTTGCCTTCCCCCCATGTGTGTGTCTGTGTGTCTTCATAAAGAGAATGAGCTGGGCACACAGAGAGAATAATTTCTATTTCTACATAAATCTCAGAAATGAATACTTAAATTCAAGCAAAAAATACATTCTTACACCTTTAATTTCCTCTCTATGAAGTATAATGAAAAAGCCTGATTATTTTTAATTCTTCCCTTTAATAATTCAGCAGCAGAGTGATTTAAAGCTGGGGACGATAATTACCTTTTCACTTTCCTGGTAAATGGAGTTTTAATAGAAATGGAAGCTGAAATGCTGGAATTAATTCAAACAGGTCAGCATCAGGTCATCCATAGCATCTTCTGTATAAATCATTTATCTGAAAAATGGCCTGCTTCTCAATTTTCCAGGAATCCCTACCCAGAAGCTACGTTTAAACAGAAGACTCAATGTTTATATCTTGTAAAGCATGGAGGGAGGAAAAAAAAAGTGCAATCCACATCATCTTGGAAGGATTTTTTATTTTTTAAATGCAAATGAAACCGCTGTTTGAAGGACAGGGAAGCAGGGGCTTGTCTAGATTAGGGAAATTCAGCTGTAGCTACAATGATGGTTGGCTGTGGAAGCTTTCACAGATCCCATTATCTGAGCAGTTTGTGCTGCTCAGTCTATTTATCTTCATGCTACACCTGCTACATCTGTTTTAGAGGTGAGGGATGGAGCTGAGCAGTGTCATCTCTAGCAGCGAGCAGACACCCGAAATAAGGAGTAGGCTCTAACTGCTGCCCTGTGAGCCAAGAAGGTCTGTCAGGGAGAGAGGAAAATAAAGAAAAATATCTTTTCAGCCCCATCCGTGGAGGTGTGTTTTCTAAAAACAAGGGGAATAAAAACCAAGGCAGGTTTAGCCAAAGTTGCTCCTGCCCTGGGGAGGATGGTGACACCACAGAGCTGATGTACCAAGAATTTTCCTGGCACAGGGAGAAAAGGAAAGGCTCTGGTGGCTTCACTGAGATTCCCACACATCGTACCAAGGTCCTGTTCTGATGGATTCAACACCAAACCATCCCTGGAGTGTCTGAGGCTCTGCTGAAACACCTCCCCTGAGCATTCCCGGGGCTGCTTCCAGCTGGGATTGACGTCCCTGATGTCCCCGCTGAAGTGGAAGGGGCTGGACCAGCAGCAGGGTTTGGCTGGGAGCAGGCAAAGCATCCGGGGGGTTAAATTTTTCATGAGAGTTAAACATAAACTGCCTCGTCTCTAATTAAGCACTGGGACATGGAACTTTAAAGCACTCCAGCTCTGATTTGCCACAAGTGTGTGGTAATGATTTCTTTTCAAATGTCAAGCAGTTTTGTTTCTATTTCCTTTCATAAATAATTGGTGCTGAGCCGGTGGCAACACCAGCATCCAGCTGGCAGCAGGAGCCTCGTGATCCACTCCTCACATCCAGCCAGGCACGGGGGCAGTTCCAGCAGATCCCAGGTGGGGACAGAGATTTTCCTGCTCCCAGTGCAGGGAAGATGTTGCAATTTCCTTGGAGTTTGTGAATTCATTGGATCAGGTGTTCTGTTTTCACTAAGATTAACCCAGCGTACAGAGCGTGCTCGTGGCAGGGAAAGGTGGCTGCAAGGGTGGCGAAGGAATTCTGCAGGAATAAGGGGGAAATTTAATGCCTGAGGGCCAAGAGAATCCTGGCTGGGGAGCCCACACCTAAAAAAGTGCCTGGCCAGCTGTGCTGTTCGAGCAAAGGCATCCAGGTGAGTCCTCCCCCTCCTGCTCAGGAACAGCACATCCCGGAGCCATCCCTGTGTATTTTCTCTGCCACTTACTCTCCACACTAATATTTCTCTATCCATTACTGTTTACAGCCACGTATTATCCACCACTGCCTGGGGAACTCAAGCAAATGATTGCATTGCTGGGATCCCAGCCCTGTCGGTAAATACAAACACAGCTTCCAGACACTGCCAATGACCCATCACTCATCCATTCCAGGGGATCAAACTGATGGCTTTTTTTTTGGGGTGTGCTTAAAATGCTGCAGGAGTGCTGTATGTCATGAAAATGTTCATGGCAGGTCCATATTTACTGTCAGATGCCCTAATGAGATGTTAAATAATGTCCTTTTTGCTTTCCCTCCTTTCTGCTGTCTTGGCAGTGCCATAGGTGGGTGCATTCCATTTAAAAAAAAAAAAGTGTTTTAGAAATATATAAACTTTGGGAGTCAGATCTCCTTGAAGAAAAGTGACCTGCTAAGGGACATCACAGTAGCGATGGAATTGATCTCCTGTCTGTCTTTCAAAGGAGCTTTTCAGATTTCCCAGACCCATCCAGCCAAGGAAGGCAGATGTTTAAACCCTGATTTTGCTTGCCTCTTGCTGCATTCCATATTTAGACCCCAGAAATATCTGAAGTGGTCATGCTGCCTATCTCAAGAGGGAAGGAAGAAAATAAATCAGACAAAATAGAAGCTGGGTTGTTTGCTGCAGGCATGTTAAAGAAGTGTGTGTGTGGCCTTCTGCCTCAGCTGCAGGGCAGTGCCATGGCTGATCTCTGCTCCTGCCTCCCATGTGTCACATGGCCCTTGGGGACAGCCAGCTTGCGCCGTCTGGGGTCACTGAAGACATGGACCTGTATCACAGGCATTTCACTCACAGATGCACTGTACATAGATTTAAATAAAAATAAAACCAGAAATATACTTATGTGTAGAAGTCTCTGCATGCCCTGGTTTGTAGCTCTATCTCTCCCCAAGCACATGTGCCTGTCCCATCCCATCCAGCCCTTCCTGATGGGAGCAAGCTGGAGTAACACAGGGGATGTTCCTCTTTCCCAGAGCCTTTCCCTGTGCTCTGGGTTTCCTCCTGCCTGGCTCACAGCCAGTGGCTTTGCTCTGGCCCCCTGCACAAACAGCCCTTTCCCCTCTGCCTTGCAGTAATGATGTTTATTGAGCCTCACACACAGCCACGCTCCTGCATTTTTCATGGAGCAGCTCTCCGGAGGCGGCGCAGGCTGATAATCAAACAGCACCCGAGCAGAGAGCAGAGATTGCTGCAGCTCCCACCACAGCTGGTAATTACCCTCCTGTCCCTGCAACAGGCCCTGACAGCTGCCACCCCCTTGGTCACCAGCCACAGATTTAATTGACCCGTGGTCTGTTTGTGGGATCACACAGGCTCTGAGTGTCGGGAGGAGGCAGAATGTCCCTGCCTGTCTCTGAGCAAAGGTGAGACCCAGCTGTGTGCAGCACCCAGGGATCTGCCTTTGCTGTGATGAACCACTGCTGCAGAGACCTCACTCCTTGTGTTCCATCCTCCTCTTTCTCAGGTCACCCCAGAGCCTGGATTTTTTCTTTCTGATCTCAGATAGAAATGGACCAATCAGAAATACAAACCAAAAAGTGGTGCCTTACAGTGCAGAGCTGGCATTTATTTCTTGGTGTGTTGCCCTAGATGAAGGCAAAGTTGGGTCCAAGGACTTCTCACTTTCCCACTCCCTCCAAAACCAGTGCCTGCTCTGTTCCAAGCACACACTGACACAGAGCATCCTGTGGTCTCTGTGCCAGGAGAGCTGCTCCTGGTTACAGGGTAGGAAAAACAGCTCCTTGAACTCCTTCATTCCATGGGATAACTCTGGAATGCTGTGGGAGATCCCTGGGGCTGTGGGGCTTCATGGTGTGAAGGAAGAAAGGAACAGGGTGTGAAGGATATGCAGAGCTCTGAGAGAAACAAGAGCATCTGTTATTCCCACCCCTTGCTAGAGAGTCGCCCTTCACTTTTTTACTTTATTTTTGTGATGAATTGAATCCTCTGGATGAGAAGAAAGGAGTTCCACGCTATGGAAAAGTGAAATCTGAAAAGTTGTATCGTTGTTTCTCTCCCTGCCTGAACAAGACAAGGACCTGCACACTGTCAGGGCTCCTGGTCATATCCCATGTCCTCATCTCTCCCCTGAAATAAAACAGGCCCTCCAGAAAAAGCAGTGACAAAGAGATGTAATTTATGAGCTCTGAATAATTCAAGGGACTTCCATGCCCTGCTCCTTTTTTTTGTTGTTGGCCCTTGGGAGAATCCACCCCCTGCCACACACACGGGGCCTGGGTGAGGGGGAGCCTCTCCTGGGAGACACAAACATTACACATTTTCCTTTCATCCCTCCTTCCCTCTGGCTGTCTCTCCCTCTGTACAAACATCTGCCTTCCCAGCCAGCTCTTTCCATACTTTGTTTTGCCTGCCTTGCACACACACCTCAGCCTTCCTGTGCTATCCTCCAGCCTCCCTCAAGAGCACGCCATTTCAATAGGAAAATGGGACCTGGGAATTTGTCTTTAATATTTCATAAGCTTCCTTCTAAAATGTAAAGCATATTTATGTTATTTGCATCAACTACCAGGAAAAATACTGCCTTCAATTTTGCAGGCAGATCCTAACCTGCTGCCCACTTTTCCAGGGCAGAGCATAAAAAAACCAATTTATTCAAAGGGACCCTTTCTCCTATTTACATTCATATTGAATAATTTAAAACAACTTTCTCCACTTCCATAAATTTTTCCTTATTGGATGGGAGAACCTGTCCATGTTTAAGGAACATGTTCCTAAGGAAACCTAACAGCACAGCACGCAGAGACGTCTGCAAACCTGATGGCATCTAAGGGATCATCATGCTGGGCCAAAAATCACCCGTCCCTTTCCAAATTCTGTCCCTCTTTTGCTGTGTCTGAAGACGGGGTAGAAAGAGATCAGCACAGGCTGATGTGTGAGTGTAGCACAACAAACCCAGTTTCCACAATTTTAACTCTGGAAAAAGCTGGCAGGACTCAGCCTGAGGAGTGTCAGAGCTGAGCTGCTCCCAGCAGCATCCAGGGATGCAGCTCATCAGCTGGTGCCAATCTGTGATAATAAGGGAGTTGATTTAAACCCACTGAACACCACTTTCCAGCTTTCGTTTCCTCTCTCCCTGGGCACGTTTAGGCTCTTTGTCTCTTATCTCTTTCTAATCCTTTATATTTTCATCACTTTCCTTTCCTCAGGGTTTCTTTGGCAGCATTTTCTGAAGTTTGGTCTGTTTACTGGATCCAGAGTTAGTGTCATTATCCTACACTGGTGTCCAGGCACAACGTCCATGATTTAGGCACAACAGCAGGGAACTGAACCAAAAATGAATCAAGCTCTCACACCCCAGGGGATGGGTGAACATCCCTTGGAAACCAAAGCAGGAACTACCAGAGAGGAACATCTACAGTGAATCCAGATTAATTAGCAGTACAGAGAGTGGAAGTTTAAATAATGTCTAATTTCCTAATTTCAAAACTGTATCACTCTCAAGGCTCCAGGTTCTTTCCCAGCACAAAGAATGATTCAAACTGTACCATGTGCTGGGGACAGCTGATTTTTTTCCCCCCTACCCTACTTTAACAGATATTTATTCTTCTTTCTTTAATCTATGGCAATTCCAGCCTCTCTGTGCAGTAGACACAGGCTGTGGAGCGGTAGCTGGATCTTCTGTGGCTGCAAAAACCTCCTGATGCTGAGTGGTGATTGTTAATTTGGCCAGGGGAAGCCAAGGAAGTGGAGGAGGGCGCTTGAAGCAGACAAAAGGGGTGGTAACTGAGCCATGCACGATCCGCAGCTCCTCTGTGGCAGGAACCTGCGAGTTTCAGGCATATATTACACGTTATACACATTCCATAACCCAAACACACTGCGGGGAATGCCATCCTCAAATTGCTGTGAATTAGGAGCCATTCAAACGCAGCCCAAAGCACTCGTGAACTATTTGGGTAAATACTCTTTTAATCTGGTGCTGACTCCATTAGAAACACAAGAACCTAATTTCTGCTTGCAGTAAAACCAGAGGAAGATGTTGGCAAATCAAAGCTGATGGAGTAACAGAAGTGTTCGTGTTTTAATTGAACGTGGAATAAATCCACCTGCATATAATACCTCCCCCAGAACATTCCTCCTCAAAGAGAGCTTCCTTTTTTTTTTTTTTTTCAGTCATTACTAGAATTTCAAGGTTAGAGATTAATTATAATGGTAATATTGCCATTTATTTTACTGCCAGCTGTAGTGGGACAATAAATCTAGCTAGAAAATAAATTGTGAGCACTGTGTCCACACTTAAAAGCTTGTAATACTGCCTCTGTGTTAATGAAATATTATTGACTGATTCTATTGAATTTGGCAAAACCCCCTCCCTTGCTGCTCCTACTGCACCGAGGCACAAATCTTGGAAAAACAAGATCTTGTTTAAACAGGAGTTCAGCTCCTGACATCTATCAAAGTGGAGCATCAGGAAAGAAAATGAACACCCTTCCCTTCCTTTATCTTAACCCAAAATGTTTCCATTCCCCCTTCTTTTGCCTTCTTTATTTCTCTAAAATCCAACAGATGCTGCAGGTACCTCCTGGTTGTGTTTTATGTTTAAGGACACAGATACCCATTTAATTAACTCCATAATTGTGTGGTTGCTGCTGGCTTTGGGATTGCACAGTAAGCAGCAGAGATAGATTAAGGCAGTAATTTCGTGGCTATTTCTGTCTTCCCCCACTGCTGGTCTCTCAGGGACAGATTTAGATGTCCTTTAGGAAGCTTAAAATTAGGGAAAGCCTTTTTTTTGCATCAAGGAGAGATCCATCACCAGTTCTCCTGACGGAGGTGCAGAGGCTGGAAGGTGCCTGGTGCTCCCACAGGGAGCAGGGATGGAGGGATGTGATCAGAAAAAGTTGGGAGAAAACCTAGGCCAAGGGAGAGAAAAAATAACCTCTTTAGTCCCTGTCTTAGCACCTCCCTTGCTTCTTGCGGGATCCCTGCTTGTCTGATTGCCTGCTCACAATAGCCTGGCTGGAATTATCTTTCTCTGAAGCCATTCTCAGAACTAGAAAGAAACATTTCCCATGAGCTGCTGGCATTGGAAACTGGGATCTACAGGCAAGCTCAGCCTTTCTGCACTGAACAAATCCCACACAGAAAGGCTGCAGAGCATGAAACTCTTGGCTTTATTCACTCAAAGTGCTGATATGTGATGCCCACAGAACAAATTGCCCATTAAGTGGGTAAATTGAGATGGGAAATGACAAATTCTCCTCTCCCAGCTCTCCTGGTCCACCTCAACTGGTGCATCAGGACCTTACTTGAAGTTTGAGTGGTGCTAGAACTTTAAAAGGATTAAAACATAAGATAACAGGTAGGAGCAAAATGAAAAACTGGGATCACTTGGCAAACACTGCTCTTTGGATGAACCTGGAACAAACCCAGGATGAGATTCAAAGCTGAGACCCACTGGTGGTTTCCACTGGCTCTTCACACTCTCTTCACTTGAGAGAACATCTGGGGACCATATGGCACCAACGGCACTTGTCACAGTGCTGGATGTGCTGGAAATTCTGTTTCAGGGACCAACATAAAATCTTCTTTCTGGATACTCTTCCCAAAGACCCAAACTGTGATATCCTTCAAGCACCAAAGAGGGGCCCATTAGAGCGCTTATGTTTGAGCATTTGAAGCAATTACTCATGTTCACCCAGCTCCAAACAGCTACCAAACACCATGTGTTTTTCCTCACTGTTAATAAAATCCTAAATGATTCTTCATTAAGAAGCCCATTAAGATGACTGCAGTTTCCTCGAAGCTCATTAGAGGATATTCTCACCACTAAATTATCACACTGGAGTTTTATAGGAGGCTGAGCAAAGATGCCCTATTGTGATTAATTCATGATAGATTTTCCTCTCCTCTGCTTGCAGTCTGCTCCCAAGGCTCAGCTTTGCTGATTTCCCAACTTTGGGAGGATAAAACTGATCCTTCACCTTGGCTTTGTGGGAGAAACATTCCAGAGCTGAGCCTGCCATCCCTATTTGTGGAACTTTCCTTCATCTTATGGTCTGTCCTCTGCCCAGAGAGTTCCTGGCAGTCTGAACTAGGATTAGAATCAAGGGCAGCCCTTGCAAGGCAAAAATCTGAGGACAAAGTGGTAAAAACAACAGCAGAAAACAGAATCATTAAGCCCATGCTGGATCAGTGTTCTCCTCACTCCAGGTTCTCCTGAACCCAGTGGGAAGCTCCAAGAGCTGGGGATCACTCAAGTGTGGGAACAGAGGCCGCTGTGACAAAACAGAGCTGCTCGGATCTCCCACTGAGTATTAAAATCTCATTTTATGGTACATTATACACTTGGCCTTTTGAACAATCAGTGGCCATAAATGGTGTTTGCATCCCGGAGCCAAATCTGGGGAAAGAACAAGAGATAATCCATCTGGCTGGAGAGGAAGGGGTGGGAAGGGCCAGCACTGCACAATTATTTATGTCCACTCAGAGACACAGGGAAATGAAATGCTTTAAGAGGGCTGCCAGGCCCTCCTCAGAATGGGGCTTTAAATGATATTGATGTGGTGCTAATGGGTGCACAGTTTGTCTCCTCTGTATTACAGCTCAGAGCTTGGAGCTGGCACTTGGAGAGCCAGCTTAGGCATAGTGGGTCTCTTTAGGAGGATTTCTTTATGGGGATTTGGAGTCTCAAAGAGCTGCAGAACCCATTTGACCCAACAAGACGATCAAGGAGATGTCAGGGGCACCTAGCCACAGTGCCACCGCTTTCACTCACACCTCATTCACCAGCCAAGGGTCAGGAATCCTTAAATCGGGATTTTTTCCCTGAATAAGAAGTGAAGAATGAGTCTGAATAATATCCCTGTAAGGATGACCCTTGGCAAGGGGCTTTGTGGTTGGCAGGATGTCACACGCTGCCCCAGAATGTCACACACTGCCCCAGCAAGGCTCAAAATCCCCAGGGTTTTGAGCCAGACCTCTTTTAATAAGCCACATTTTTCAGGTGACAGAGGAAACTTTGTCCACTCCTCCAGCCTGTGTGGCTGCCTTGGAACTCTCTCCCACCTACGGATAAAAACTCCTCTTATGTGGCCTATTCCTTTCAGCTTTAATCTCCTCCGGAATCAGCTATTAAATCAAGAGTGTGTGTGATTATCTTTGGAGGAAAAGGGGCAGGGTTTGAAGGCAAGAGCTGTTTATTCATTCAGTTCCTTGTGCAGCTCCGACAGGAACGCTGATCCTGACACGGAATTAAGGGAGGAAGGGCAGAGCTGCGATTTGTTGGCTTGATCTGACAGCCAATTTTCAGATCTGGATCAGAAAGTTATAAAGGAAGTTTTAAAAGTGCCTGCATTTGGGTTTAGCTCTGTGGAGGAGAGTGTTATTTTTCACTCTGCCTTCAGAGAAAAGTTTTTCATGTGTCAGGGCGGTTTTTAAGGATTCAGTTCATTGTGGCACCAGCTGAAGCCAGCTGAGAGCAGAGACAAGTGCTGTGCACTGCACATGCCCAAAGCAAACACAGTCCCTCCCCAGAGGGCTCAGAGACTCTGATTATTAAGAATAACTGAGGAAATCATAGAATCCCAGGAGGGTTTGGGTTAGAAACCTGGCCTTGGACACTTCCAGGGATGGGACAACCACAGCTTCTCTGGGCAACCTGTGCCAGGGCCTCACCACCCTCACAGGCAAGAATTTCCTCCTAACATCTGAAGTAAATCTTTCCTCTTTTGGTTTAAAACTGCTCCCCCTTGTCCCATCACTGTCTGCCTGTGTGAAAAGTCGCTCTCCATCTCTTTGATATTAACCAGTGAGTAATGAATCACAGCAATGAGTGTGTGCAATGTTCTTATTTTCTAATTCACTTCCTTCTGGTGCAAATCCACCCCTGGGATCAGCTGAGTGAAGCTGCTGAGGTGTCAGAGGAGTTGTTGAGCCCTGTCAGTGCAGTGGGTAAAGGAATGCACTCAACTTGTGCCTGGGGGAGTTTCCAGCCTCTGTTTCTTCAGAGAAAACCTTCTCCAGGTGTCCTGGGAAAAACACAGCCAAGACTATTTGGTGGCAGCTCAGAAACGCAGCAGGAGCCAGCCAGGCCATCTGGGCAGTGCTGAGTGTGGGGCATTTTCCTCCAGTCTCTCTCTCTCCACGAGCAGAGATAATTATTTCTGTGGCTCAAAAGTGAACATCCCTGATACCAGCTCTGCCTCTTACCATGAGGCAGCTGCAAAATCACTTTCAAATGGTTCTACAGTTGGACTTTGCTCATGAACTCCTTGGTTGAGTAAGACATGGGAAAAACATTTGGGAAGGAGGCAGCAGAGAGGAGGCCAAGAGGTTGGGATTGGGGAGAGTGAAGAGGGGAAAGGGGGGTGAAATATCCTATTTTCAGCAGAAGCTCAGGGGCCATAGCAGAGGGGATGGGTCCTTTGGCCTTCCAGAGTGAGAAGCAGAGCCTGGCACATGGATGTGAAGCTCTACCAGAAGGCAAAAACCTTTCACATTTATGGTTAAAATAAGGCTTTTTTTTGGGGGGGGCACACCCAGCCTGGTGCCTTTTCTCCAGCAGTGAGAGCAAAAGGGGAATCACAGCCACTGTGCAAGTGTGGAACGGAGTAAGAAATGAAACCCTGCAGGTGAAATTGTGTCCTCTGAGAAGTGAAAAGTAATTTTTCCACTGACTGCATCTGACCACAGCTCTACTCTCCCCCATCAGGCGCCAGGCCTTGGTTAACTCTGCTGCCAAGGTATCCCCTTGCAGTGCAATAAAAATAAAATACCCTCTGTTTTCCTGATATCAGTGACTTTGTTTAAGCAGCTTTATAATGAACCCTAGCTCTCCTCCCAATAGATGCTTTTGCTATAATATCCTAGAATAACAATGGACTAAAATAATCACAAAGAAGGGAATGTAAACCAATTTCTGATCTCGTTGAGGTGCACTGAGATTTCAGTGTCATGAAGCTTGAGTGGGTTTTGAAATTGCTCTTGAGCCTGAGAATTCATCTCTCCTTTCTCTCCTCTGCCAGCAGAGATGTTGCTCTTAACCCCTGGAAGGCTGGCCTTGTATTCACCCTTTTTTTGGTGTCTCTGCCTGTCTACAATTCATTTGTGTATTTGTCTTGAGATATGGAGAATTCAAGGTGCAGAATGCTCAGAGCCCTTCACTGACTAGAAAGTTACCAGTTCTTGGGAGAAAGGGGCATCTGGGACACAGACACTGTCACTTGTGTGAAACACCTCACCCACCATGGGTGTGAGCCACTCGAGACACCCAGGGGACACAGCTGGCTAGAGCAACACTGCTGGTGGCACTAGGGCTTGGGGGAAAACCATTGGAAAATTGGAATTATTGCAAAAATCGTAATTATTGTGAAAATTGGTGGTGCTGCCAGGAAAATCCTGCAGGTTCTCAAGCCCTGCTGGGAAAAAGAGACCCATCCTCACCATCCTGCCTTTGTCAAATGCCCATGCACTGTGTAATTAAGCCAGTTAGCAGAGACACTGATGCATGCTAACTCCATGAAACCAGCTTATTATCTGCTCTGCTAATTAGCCATGGGAAAACAGGTACGGGGTTTATGAATATCCGTTTAAGAAGGGGGAGGAGAAAAGGAAAACCTGTTGAAACAGATTTTTAACCCTGTTATTCCTTTGCTTTTTAAAGAGGGGTGAAAGCAGGAACAGATTAAAGTGCCCACGTGGAGGAGGGGTTGGTTTGACAGGCTGGGGCAGGGAGCAGGATGGAGGGGGGGCGTGGCTTTGGGAGATCAGGGTGAAAAGCTGTGGGGAAATGGGTTTTACCATCAATTCCTGTACATGTTTGGGTTGGGGCGACCTCTCTGCCTGCCTGGCCATGTTGATGAATTACGAGATCTATTGGGATTGTAGCCTCACCTGGCTGGAGTGGGGCTGGAAACAGCTCTGAGCAAGGATTGGGGGGAAGAGCAGCAGCACTGCAGCATCAGGAATGTGCATCCAGTGCTGGCTCACCAAGCAGAGCTGTCACTCTCACAGTGAACAGGAAGCTGTTCTGGAGCTTGCTGCTGCATTTGGTATTCGGAGAAGAGCCCAATTCGCTGATTGTGCTGATGGGATATGAAAGGCAGGATGGAGTTTTATTGCAGAGCAGTTGACCTTGCTCCAGAGATATTACTGATACACAGCTGCTATTCAGCATGGCAAAACACTCTAGTCATTATGTGAATCTGGCTGCTAAGTGAAGCAGTTAGACCTCAGAGCTTTAGGATTTGCTTAAAAAAAAATAAAATCCAGGCACACTCAGGTGGGAGGATGGGGCAGCCCCCTCTCTGTGTCAGGTGGTGGGATTGCTCTGGAGGAACACAGGGGGGCTTTGTGCTGTCATTGAGGGTCCAAGCAATGACCCTTCCCCATTTTAAAATCAGTTGAAGGCAGGTGAGACTGTGGTTCTGTAGCTGTTCAATGAGATTTCAGCATTAGTGAGGCTTTTCTCAAAGGCTGTGAGATATCACAGAACCACTGAGGTCGAAAAAGACCTCCAGGATCATCGAGTCCAAGCTGTGATTGATCCCCACTGACTGCCACATGCAGTCATTCCTTGAACACCTCCAAGGATGGGGACTCCAAACCCCTCTGGGCAGCCTGACCACCCTTTCCATGAAGAAATTCCTGCTGATGTCCAAGCTGGTGCAGCCTGAGGCCGTTCCCTCTCACTGAGGACCCAGGATATATAAAATATAGGATAGCTCAGGCGAGGGAGGGAGGCAGGGAAGGTTCCTGTGCTTGCTGGTGAGCCGTAATTATGCTCAGAGCCTGTGTCAGCGACTACACTTGTTCCACTTGTACAGCACAGGGCTGGTGCCTTGTTTAACAATGCACAGCTCATTGTTCTCGCTGCAGCCCTCAACGCCACCAAATTGATACTGCTTTTCCACGGGCAGGCAGATAAGGCACGTGCTCAGCACACTGGCAGAGCCACGATAGCATCACTGCACACGGGGAAATTAAAAACCGCCACATGGCAACAAAACCCCTCTTCCTGCCTCGGCAGCAGAGGAATTCCCAGCTGGAATTACAAAGACGAGCGCAAGTGAGAGGGATGTGCCACCCTGAGGGGAGGAAATCCTACTGTAAGGGATGGGAGCAGAGGAAAACCACTGGAACCACAACTGCATTGCTCACTGGGGAAGCCAAGTCACACCTGAGGTTGTCCCTGTAAATTTACGCTGGGCTTTAAAACAACTGATGGTTTTAATGCCCTTGCCATGCCAAAACACACTGCCCTCAGCTGGGACACAGGGAAGTGTTGTTTCTATGGCAGAGGGTGGGAATCTGTCCCAAATCTGTCCCGTGCTGCATTCGGGAAAGAGAGGAGATTAAGAAGCAGGAGAGAACTGGAAGGAGAATGGTGAGCATGAGATTGCTTCTGACAGGCAGACGCAGTGGCAATTTTTTCCCTGAGATGCATTTTTGTCCTTCACTGAAAAGTGCTCATTTGTTGTAGCAGAACTATTCAAGATTTGGAAGCATTCACGAGGAATTTTCTGGGTTGGAAAAACATGGTTTGAAATTATCAAGGCACCCCAGTCTCATGCAATCAGGACACAAACTCTGGGAAAGTCTTGAGTCGAAATTTACCCTTTCACTTGAAGTTTAAACTTGAATGCTTTAAAATACCCTAAAACTTAAAATCAAAATGGAACAATCTAAAGTTATTGGAGGAAAGGAATGACCCAATCTAAACTGTATTTCTACTGGTCATCTGGGGAAAATTGGCAACACATCGACTTTTTGCTTCAATTTGGGATAGATTTCTGTCAGTCAAAAAAAAAAAAAAATTGTTTTCTGCCCCACACTTTTCCTCTTTCTGTTTGGTGCAACATGAGCACGCTGAGGGATGTCTGCAGTATCTGGGTGTGTGGGACCCTGCGATCTCTGTGCCCAGAACCTCTCAGAGGAGTCTCTCCCTGTGCCAGGCTGGGCAGCAACTCTGGTGCTGGGCACCATTCACCCCAAAGGGAAGAAATTATCATTTTCTCTTGTCTCATCCCTGGAGAATAGAAGTTTTCTCCTCTTTTGAATTAAATTTACCCAGTTTTTTTGCACCTCTAGCTTTCCCCCAGCCTGGAGGAGCTCTGAGAGGGCAGTGGGAAGGGGAAGCTCCAGCATGGGGATGTGGGATGCTGTCCTGGCTGGATACAGGGGCCCTGTCAGGGCCTTCTCTTCCTCAAGCCAAGCCACTTGGAGAAGACAAGCAGTTTTCCAGAGCTTCTGCCTTCTGCCAGTAACGACCCTCTGGAGTATTCCCATTTCCATAGATTTACTGGCTTAATGCTTTGTTAGAATGATAAAAGCCAGTTAATTATCCCTTACGAGATTCTGCCTCCCCACCTGCCTTCCTCGGCCCCCCCAGCCCGGCCTCCCCACGGCTGTGTATTTATCTTTTGTTCATCCATTTGATTTGGAGGCGAATAAATTGGGAAAGCTGGAGTGATTCATGTACTGTGGATTGCATATTGATCTGGCACGCTCTCCTCCTTAAAGCCCCCATTAGTCACGCCGATCAATGGCTCCTGGATGGGAACCCGTGCTCGTGAAGCCAGGACGGGAGGTGCAAGCTGGGGAAAGGTCTCTGCACTTCACAGCCTCTGCCCAGCCCCTTTTATTGATTTTGTTTTGGTTTTGTTTGTTTTGGTTTTTGGGGGTTTTTTTGGTGTGTTTTTTTTTTGTGCTGCTTTTTTTTTGTTTGTTTGTTTGTTTTGGGTTTTGTTGTTGTTGTTGTTGTTGTTCTTGCCAGAAATTTGGATGCTTAAAATTTTGCAGAGGCGGGATGGCTCTGCTGCACTCCCAGCCCCTGAGACCTTTCCTGGTGCAGTTTCTAAACACTTCCAGGAGCTGCTGGTGATTTTATCTCTGCCAGTGAACTTTTTCTGATGGGTATTAAAAGCCACGAGGTGAAGGAACATGTTGTTTTGCAAGCTGCTGGAGAAATACTTCCTCCTACGTGGAAAAAACACAGGGTTTTCCATCAAGACAGACTGCTATCAAAACAGTATCACTGTACACGAGCCTGGCATTAGCTGATCTTCCAGCAGAGCTCATAAAACGCTTTACCGAGGCACAGCAGCATCATCTTCCTCGGAATAAAGACACAACCAACACCTCCACCGCTAAATGGGGCTATTTAGTGAGCCATCAGAGAAGCCATCAGCACCACCAAATCCACGCCTCAGCCCCCTGACTCCCTGCTTGTTTCCTTTTCTTATTCACTTCCACAGGGGGCTGGGAAATTCCATGCAGGAATGTGGATCCATGGCGCATTTTCCCACCCCCTGGTGCGGGTGAAGCAGTTTTAAGGTCGGCGCTGAGGTGACACACACCCCAAAATGCCGCAGGTCAGTGGTTTTCAACCTGCACTTCGAAGAATTTTGGGGGTCAGCAGATTAAGGAGCTGCAAGAAGGAGCTCAGAAAAGCCAAGTTGTTGTCAGCAGGCTTAACTGAGGTCTTCAGGGGTCAGGGAAACCATTCCTCCACGAGAAACTTAAAGGGATCAGAAACAAAAAAAGGGACTGAAAGCTCGGTATGTGACTGGGGCTAAGCACTGGAACACGAGGAGAACAGGAGGGCCTTTTGGGCTGTTTAATTTTAAGGGTTTTTATATTTCTCCCAGGCTCGGTTCTCCTCAAGAGGTTTTGTGTCCTGTGTCAGAAATCCTTCTGGGCCAGGCAACACAGCTCTGAGCTGCTCCCGGAAACAGCAGGAAGAGCATTCTTCTTGTCCCGAGTGTGGTTTATAACACGAGTGTGCCCTGAGAGAGGGACTAGATGTCCCTCAGGCTCCTGCACTTGTCCCAGGGCTATTCCAGAAGCAGGAGCAGCTCACCCCAGGCTCAAAGCCACAGTTCTGCCCACACTAACAAAGCAAAATCAATTAATTTGCTTTGGGAATCCTTCCTCTGCTGGTTTAGTCGAGCCATAAATCATTCTCTCTGTTCAGGGTTGGTCCCAGCCTGTCCCTGCTGGGAACAGCATCCCTGGGAGCAGCGAGGAGCATTTGCTGTGCTTCACTAGCTGGGTCTGGCCAGAAGACCTCTCTGCATCTCCATTTTCCCAAACTCAATCCTGCCCTGAGGCTGCCGGGGCCTGGTTGTGTCCTTTCCACAGGGTTCCCTTCTCCATGGTGCTGGATCTGCAGCAGAGCAGAAGAGCAGGGTGAGCCTGGTGCTGTCAGGCTGATAAAAGCCTCCAGCACCCTGAGATGTTGCTAACACGTTCTGCCTTGCCAAGCTCGGGCTGATGGGCGCTCCTGACAGGCAGCAGCTTCCCTGGGTGTTAAACATTAATGGCTTTCCAGCTCTGCCTCTGGATTTTCGGTTGCTGAGGTGTCAGCCCAAGACAGGACAATTACCGCCCGAGTTCCACACACACACACACACACATACACACGCAGGGAATGGATTGCCCGGCAGTGATTAAAGGGACTCAATCGAGGGTGTGTCACAAGGCAGGGGCACAGGACACTGCTGGCGTGTGTCACCGATCCCCACCGAGGGAGAGGAGTGCAGATGTTCTACCCAGTATCCAATTACTCCTGTTAAAACCCAGAGCCACGCTCCAAATCCATCACCATTTTCCTCTGCTTCCCTCATTTTGGATGAGGCTCCCAGTCCCCATCTGCATCCTCACCTGATGCATCTCTGCAGACGTTTGGCTCTCTGCTCTCCCCAGCAATAGCTGCTTTTCAGGGCAGCTGATCAATGGCAATGTTGTATAAAGTCTCAGCTGCTTTTTTTACCCTTCCTTCCTTTGTATATGATTCACAATTTTGTCTTTCAGGAAAGCTCATGTCAGTGAAATATGTCTCCTCTGTGAAATTTCGCCAAGCTGAGGGTTTTCCCTGCTGAAAATATCTGAAACTGCAAGTGTTAGAGGTTTTGGTACAAATCTGCCTTCATGAGACTCACCACTTGGAACGGATTCAAAATTTCCTTCATGGCCACATGATCTTTCACATAGGCTAGATTTGAAAACAAACTCGTTTGCTCTGCCAAAAAGGGAGGAATCCTCTCATGAAAACAGGATGAGTTCCAATTCAGCAATGATCCATGTAAACACAAAAATATAGGGTGCCATCTTTCTTTCATAAATCCTAGGCATTAAAAGATCAGCTAACAGAAAACGGCATGATTGCTTTGAAACCCACATCATTTGCACTGCTGGATGGAAAAACACGGACACGGGAAATAAAAACAGGAGGACACAAATGTTAATTACTGGAGAAACAGTCCTTTCCTAAACTGCGTGTGAGCCTCATGTGTCTCTCTGCCTCTCACTCTCTTCTGGCTGGAGGACTCCAGCTCAAGGTTTGGCCCAGCCCCACAGGGATTGGGAAGAGGAGACACAACCCAAGCTGCAGTTCCAGATCTTTCTGTAGTCCCATCCTGCTTGTGCTGCACCAGGTTACGTGCTGGCTCTGGGGTGCTGAGGATCCCCCTCCCTGCTGACTGCTGGGACCATGTGAGGAGAACATCTCCCCGTGACCCAGGAGCTCGGTGTGAAATGAAACCCTGCAAGTTTCTCCAACCTCAGCAGCTTTTTTTGCGGCAGAGGTTCGGAGTAAGCCAGACATGCTCCTCAGGGGAAGCAGCCTGTGACGTGATGCTGTGCACTGCGCTCACCCCAAGCCCCTGCAGGCTGGAGACCCTTCCCTCTGTTATAAACGACCCAGATCCGAAATGGATATGAGTTATTAAAACTCATCGAGAACGCAAAAACATTGGCAAAGCACAAAGCCAGCGTGCTGGGAGCGCAGCGGGTCGCCAGAGGCTCGGTCACAAAATGGCGGCCTGGCCTTTTACACCCCGGCGGCTGAGGCGGCGCAACCCCGGCGTTGCCATGGCCACGCCCCCCTGTCAATCTCCCCCGAGCCCGCGCTTTTCCGGCTCTGAGGCGATCGGGCTCTCGGCGGCCGCGCCCTCGCTGCTCTCATGGCGCTGCTCCCGCAGCCCGGCCGGCGGCCGCTCGCTGCCCACGGGACGGGCACTGTCACACGAAACCCACCCAGGCGCCACCAAACCAAACCTGTACGATCAAAGCCACCCCAGCACATGAAACCTTTAACATGTATCTTATACCCTTGATATTCCCACTGGGTAATATCATCATGCCCAACATTATAATCTCTAACATAATTTAGAATATAATTCATAATTAATACAACATATGGCGAAAGCCAACCTTCAAAAATCATTCATAACACCTCAGCAAGGAGAACGTCCCTGCTCTCCCCTCTTTTTCTGCTCAGGGCAGAGCACTGACCCTTCCCTGTCCCCACCTCCCCAGCCCCATTCCGAGCATCCATCGCCCAGGTTCACTCCAGAACCCGGCCCATACACACTCTTACAGCTGCAGCCAGGCTCTGAGGGATTCTGTGGCCTAATGGCTCCACCCATTTGCTTTTCTAAGAGTCACATCAGTAATACTGTGAGTGCTCGGAGTCACGGATAAATCTGCTGCTAGAAACCCCCTTCTGCGTAGAAAGCCCCTTCTGCATTTCACCCCACGGAGCCCTTTTCACTCAGGTCGCTCCTGTGGCACAAAGCTCCCGCCTGGCTCAGGGATCGCCATCCTCCAGGGCAATTCCTCAGGGACAAGGCCTGTTGCTTTTATCTGTAGATGAAGCTTTTCCCCCACTGTTTTCCCCACACACACCTTATTACAGTGCAAATGGAAGTGTCTGTTCGTTCCCCACTCGGTTGTTTGCATGGTGGAATTGTTGCAAGGGGAGAGAACAGAAAAATTCTGTCTGAAAAGGGAGGGAAGGAAGGGAAGGAATGGAGGGAAGGAAGGAAGGAAGGAAGGAAGGAAGGAAGGAAGGCAGGCAAGCTTTGATCCCACTTGTGTGGACACTGGCTCTGCATGAGCACCTTCCCTTTTTCCATGGTCTCATTTACCAACTTACTTAACCTTCCCTGGTGAAAATAGCTTGGAAGAGATGAGAGCAGAGGGACAAAGAAATAAGGTTACACACTTACCAGTCTGTTAATATTTATGAGGGCTATGAACCAGATTAATCTCCATGCACCGTTTCACCTGCAATGCTTCCCTTCCATATTTATGTGAGGGGAAAATAAATAAACAAACAAAATGAAATCCAAATATCTACCTGCTTTTAAGCAGTGAATGAGCCACCTGTCAATCAAACAGGTGAAAGAGTTTTCCTCTGCATCTTTTTGGGCAGGGGGATTGTTTTCCAAGCTCCAGGCCAAGGGATGGGGTCACTGCTCTGTAGGAATTCAGGATTTGCCTGGGGTTTAGGATCCGGGGAGTGGTGATGTGCAGGTGTGTGGGATAATCAGAAATGGGTGGGAAACTCAGAAATGAGTGGGAAAGGGGCACAGCAATGCCAAAACCAGGGCTGGTGCTGGACCCAGGGCACAGACAGACCCTGCACTGCACTATTCATTCAGCTGCACCTCTTCAATCCCGGGTGGCTCCAGGTCTGTTATTCACAAACCCAACTGCTGCTGTTTGGGTTCTCCCAATCCCCCAGGGAAACATCTCTGCATTGTCTCCAGAAGAAAAGCAGTCAATCTGTTTATGAAACTAGTTATGAGGATGAATTAACATTTAAAACCCTGCACAGTTTACATTTCCATTTATAAATTCTCCTGTTGGGATTATTTGATAATGCAAATTCTCATCTACTGTCTTAATAGACCCTTCAGTCTTGGGGTGGGTTTGGATTTCAATTGCTTTTTTTTTTCTTCCTCTAGTAATAGGATCTGCCTCACATATGACAGATTTGTCAGCGAAATTTTAACAAATAATATTAAATGAACTTTAAATGCCGTTTGTATCATCAGTTTTTAATTTCAAAAGTGTCATCCCGTTGCATTTGGGGAATATGTAAATGAACAGTTCACCTACTAAATTTTATGGCAGCCCAACGTGTCTGGAATACTTTGTGCTGATATTTCTGTTTATTTAATCCTTGCAATATAAGGGAAAGATTAGCTCTGTGTATTTTGTACATTTGTTTTATAATGACTTGGGTTTTTTTTTTTTTTTTCATTAATGAAATGATTTAGAGTGATGCAAAACAAGGTACAAATTATATTGGAAGTTGACTATGAAATAAACAATTCTGGGGGGGAGAAAACACCTGGATTAAGGAAAAAGAAGCACAGTCCTGTGCCACTACATGTGATGAAAATGTCTAAATCCCTGTGTTCACCTGGATTTACAATGAGATACGATAGAAAAGAGAAATGTTACACCTGAAGTGGAAGAAGGAGCTAATTTGGACACCCAGACTCTGCTCCATTGCAGAGCTTTAAATCCTGGCCAGCCACTGCTCCTCCTTGAGAAAGAGAAATTCTCACGTGGTCAATGCTTAACTCACTTTTTGCAAGTGTTTAAGGACCTTAAAAAGACCTTGCAGAGATTAAAACAACTCCTATAAGCTCAGGTACTCCAGTGGCTGAAGATTGGTGAAAAGAGCCACACCATGGCTGCTGCAAAAATACCCATTTTTGGCTCAGTGGTTATTTTCTGTTGTTGTTTATCTCGAAAGAACCGGAGGGTTTATTTGAGCAGAAACACACGGGTGGAGTGAATTACACTTGTCTGTGGTGTTTTCCCGCCCCAGCACTGGTTTCTAACGGGGGTGGCATTCCCAGGAGGATGATTTGACTCCTGTAGGCAGCTTTTGATGTGCTGTGCTGGAAGGAGGAGGAGGAGGAGGAGGATGGAGCCCAAGCAGCCGCCTGTGACTGTGGGGAGCTCAGGCTCTGCTCTGCACTGCTGAGCTCATTCATTCCAAGCGAACACGGGGCTCTGGGAGTGACACTGATATTAAGTAAGCAAAGTGCTCTGCTTAATCACAGCCCTTGTGTGCTCCTGAGAGAGATGGAGCCAGCAGAATTCCCACTTACACTCAGTATGGAACATCCAGAGCAAGATAACTCGGTCAGGATCCTTGTCACAGCTTGTCTGGAGAGGACAAGGAGAGGTCTTGCTCTGTGAACTGGCCTAAAATATAGGTAAATTTTGAAGAGAATACCTCTTGTTAACGCAAAACAGCCTCTTGCAGCCCCTTGTCCCTAAGTGCCTCAGCTGAGCCCTCTGTCACCTCTCTGAGCCACCTGCTGTCACCTCTCACGAGGAATTGCCACTGCAAGAGCACTCCAAGAGAAAATAATACAGATTATTTTTCCAGAGAGATGCCCCACTCTTGCATATCGGGCAGAAGGGTGCTCAGAAGAGTTCTCTGGGTTTCAGACAGAAGCTCAGGACAAAATACTGCCTGTGCTCCAGTGTCAAGTGTCAGAATTGCTGGGGAAGTGGCAGGGCCAGCTCAGCAAGGCTGCATTTCAGTGCTCTCCTCAGCTCTCAGATCTCCAAAACTGGTGGCATCCCAGAGAGATGTAGGAGAGAGACAATTCCCTCCCTCCCTTGGTCCTCCTCTCCCTGCTCATTTCCACCTGCGTTTCTTTGTCTCTCCTTCCCTCCGAACCTCCCTCGTGCTTTGTCTTTAAGCGGCCGTGGCAGCAGTTGGGTTGTGGGAGCCTTCAATTTCCTATTCAGTTCACCAAGGAGCAGTAATTTTCTGCACTTCCATAATTATGGGAATTTTAAGCAAACTACCCTGTGGATGATTACAAGCCGGATTCAATTTCGGTTGCTTTGATCACCAAGAGGATGAAGACACTGCTTGAATACTTGGTGGTGTTCTCTGCCTGAAGAACCTCATGCCAGCTGCTCCCTTCCTGCCTTTCCCTCCCCACCTCGCTCCTCTCAGCCCCCACCACTGCTCCCTGCCAATCCAGGGATTGTCTTTCTGCTGCTTCTTCAGCTTGAGTGGAAGAAATAAATGCCTCTTCCTGGAAGATGAAGCTCTGTTAAAATCAGTTTTCCCAGTGAAGAGGCAGCGTGTCCTGATTGTTGGAGCAGCGCCTAAGGAAGGCAGAGTCAGGGAATTAAATTTCCGGGCCTTTGCCTTGGTTTCCTCATACAAAACAATGGAATAAGGGACAGGGCATTAATTTGCTGGTTTACTTTGTAAAAGCTCCTGTGAGCAGCAATCTGAGGGCAAAATGCCCAATTCCTTGGGTCTGCAAGATGGTTTAGGAAGATCTGTGATAGAATCACGAGATGGTTTGGGTGGGAAGGAGCTTTAAAACTCATCCAGTTCCACGCCCTGCCATGGGCAGGAACACCTTCCACTGTCCCAGGTTGCTCCAAGTCCCGTCCAACCCGGCCTTGGACAGTTTCAGGGATGGGGCAGCCTTGGATATCACGGTGCCTTTGAAGTGATAATTGGTTTTTCCAGCTTTTATCAGCTCTAACACCCAGCACTGAACACAAGACCTTTCGCCATCACCTTTTTGCTTCAGCTGTGCCTTCACTATCTCCCTGATTATCTCCTTTCCGCTCCAGGGCTGGGAATCCATCCAGGAGGGAACGGCCCATTGCAGCGTTTAATCGCTTCTGCTTCCAGAAACAGGACAATGACAGAGCAGGCCTGGAGTGGCTGAGGACACCCTGAGCCTTCAGGAATGTCTGGTAAAGGCTGAGGGGGCTGGGAGATGAATTTCAGGACTGAGGAAGAGGACAGAATAAAGGTTTGGGTGATCAGCAGAAGAGCTGGACCGCAGCAACTTTATTCCAATTTACACCCAGAGACTGTGGCAGGAGCTGTCCTAGTCCTTCCCAGCACAGGATTCACCTGCCACAGGAATCTCTGCTCAATGGGAGGTCAGGGGAGGAGGTTCCTGTTCCCAAATGTGAGCATGATGGGCTGTCAGCCCCGGTGTATTAATAGACTATTAATGCTTCCAAGTTTCCTGAGCCACGTGCATGGGTTTTCGATAGGTTAATTAGGCCATATTTCAGGATAATTACAGCTGTATATTTCTACACTAATTAAGTGGCTTTAAAACATACCCACAATGTGGCTCAGTGAATCATAATTAAACTTCCTCTGCCTCCTGCTATACACTATGGAACTAATACCCATAAAAGACCCGAGCGCTGCTCCTTGCCAGCAGCAAATTGGAGCCTGCAAAAAAAAAAAAAAAAAAAAAAATCTTATGGAATGTCTGCCTTTTTTTTTTTTTTTTTAATAGAATCATGTACAAATTAATTCAAAATGAATATTACATGAGTCATCAAAATGCTGCAGCTTCCCTCTCTTTATTTATATTTATCCTCCCACGTGAGCTGTCACCTGGAGGAGCCGGCACACTCCAGGGTGAGGGGAGAGTGACTCATTCTTGAAACGTCTCTGACAGAGAAGGGCTTTGCTTTTCCCTCCCTTCCAGCTGGGGAGGGCTTAAAATCCATGGAGAATGATGCTGGAATCTCCCACTTCTGGAAATCTCTGGCTGGTGGGGGAGAGGAGACAATTCCTGGCTGCTGCCTGCTTGTCACTGCCCCCTCCTTGGTCCTGTTTAGCTGGAGGGTTGAAATTTCTTTTTCCTCTGCTTTTTCCTCCTCCTTTTTCCTCTGCTCTTTTGGCATCTGATGCCCTTTCAGCCTCCACTTGACAAAAATACCAGCGCCTTGTCTTGTAGTTTTGTCATTCCCTGAATGATCCCAGTAATCCCTTCCCTGCACTGGTTCCTTGCATCCTTCTCAAGATGATCTATCCCTTTTTCCTGCGCCTTGTCCCCAGGTATTATCACACCTCCTGCCTCCTGATTTGAGCTCTTCCACTCTTTTCCCTGGCTGCTTCCAGGCTCAGTGTCCCAACATTTGTATGGGGGCTCACTAACTCCCCTACAGTAAAAATAATCACTGAGTTCTTCTTTCCATCAGATTTTGCCATTTCTAGGGGAATTTTGTCTCAGCAAACTTAAATCTCCATTTATTTTCATCCCCCTGTCCCTCAGCCCTTCCTGGATGTGTGAAGGTTGTTCAGAAGTTTAAAAGTGGGATTAAGTGTAGGGAAATTCAGCCTATATCTGGGGTTTTTTTGCATTCCTGAACTGATTTACTCCAATTGTATCTCCAAGCCTTTGATGGGAGCTTGCAGCAAGCATTCCACTGGAAGAATTAATAATTAGATGGAGCAGTGATGGGTGCTGTGGAAATAAAATGATACAGATGGACACAGAGATAGATCAGTCTGACTGAGAGAAGCGAATTTTAAGCAATGTTTTAGCACATTAATGGAAATCCAATGTGATATTCACCCAGGAAACTCATTCCAGGGGTTGAGTTCAGCTGCTCAGAAGACAGCCAGAGCCGTGTGAGCAGCATAGCCAACACCAAACAGCTTTCATTTCCCTGCTGGAATCTTCCCAGCTAATTCCTGATGCAAAGCAAAGCAGATTCAAAACTTCCACTCGGAGCAGGGCTTCACACCCGGGGTCCCTCTGCCATTTTTATGAGTTACCTCACCTAATGAACAGATTCTGGGAGAGACAGAGAGCTCCCAGACAGGCAGGGGAGCCAAATTTGGAGGATTATTGATGAATTATTCAGCCCTCTCTGCCCATCACACTGACATGTGAGCAGGAGCTTAATGCCCTAAGGCACCATTTCATTGTGGGAGGATAGATCCTGGTTTATAATCAACATATTGCATAAATGCCCTTTATTTACGTGTGCAAAGCAATTTTTTCTGGGTCTCAGGCCTTAATCTCAAGTGTCGCCTGTTTGGGAACAAGAAATTAAGTTGTGTGTGAGGTTCATTTCCTATGGACCATGTCAAAAGCTCTTATGGAGCAAGGAAGCAGGAAAACTGCTTGGTTCATCACTTATTTATTTCTAATGAATGGGAGAGGAAAAATGCAGCAAGACAATCCAGGTGAAGTCGAAGGGAAAGGTTTTTAATGAGGACTGAGGAAGGAGTTATCCAGGACAGTCATTGAATCCCCTTGCAGGAGGTGTTGGATATCTGTGATTCTGCTCCAGTGAAAGGCAGAGGGATGCAACTGCACAGGTCTAAGACAGAAAGGAAGAAAATTAAATTGCAGGTCAGCTGAGACAGTTGTGATGAAGATGTTCCAGAAGCATCGCTGAGCGTGGGAGCCGTCAGCCTTGGCAATGTGCAGATTCCCCAGCATGGATAAAACCTGCTTTAATTCCAGCCACAGGCACCTTGTCCTGCCCAGCCATCAGTGCTGAAGGTGACTTTCTGTTGAAAAGCAGAATGGGAGAGAAGAAGAGGGAGTTCAGCAGATCCTGGGAGGCTTCCCCCTCTCTCCTGTCCTTGGAGTTCAAGTTGCAGGTCCAGCAATTGCTTCAGGGGCTGCTTCTCCCCTCAGCCAAATTAAATCTGCCCCAAAGCCTCCAGGAATTACAATAGCAATGCCTTAAAAAAACCCAAACCGAATCTAAACCAAAGTGCTGAATTTGTGTCACTTTTAGACCTGCAAGTGAGGAATTTAAAGCTGTTTGAAGTGCCCTGTTCCATCTCAGAAGGAAGGGAGTCAACCTTCCCCTCTTCCTGCCCTCCCAGATCCTGGACAAAGCTTCCCACATGCCACTAATCCAGTTTATGTTGCCCAGGGGACTCTTTTCCTGTCTCTGGAGGGACCCAGGGCTGTATTTTGATGCAGCCCCCTAAGTGCCCTGCAACACTTGGACTGGAAGGCTCTGTGTAAACTGTTAACCACTGTCATTAATCGCTCTGTTGTGCCGCTGCTGACTTTTATGGGGCAGGCACTGCAGCCTGGAAAAACATCCCTGTACAGGGAAAATATCCCTGTGCAGGGAAAATAACCCTGCTGGGGCTGAGCTGGAAGGCCGAGCAGGAGAGGGGGAATCAGGATCTGCAGCTGAGAGGGATGAAGGGAGGATGCTTTGGCAGAGGTAAGGGGAGAGGCCAGGCTGGATGCATCCGTGGGGCTGGAGCTGCACCAGGCAGTGCTTCCAGGAGCTGGAGTTTGCTGCAATAACTCCATCCCTGAGTGCAAACACAGCAGGGTTGGCCCTGAATACCGATGGGCTTCGTGGCTGTGTGGGCAGGCTGAGAAAAACCAGCCCCACCTTCACCTGCAAAAGTCACCTCAGTCCCCAGCAGACACCACGGGCACTTGTGGTGACTTCCAGCTAAATTTTGGGCAAGAAGGTAAAACCAGGGGTGGGATACTTGGGTTTGAGGGATGAAGAAATGGTGCCACAGGGCAGGAGAGGGCAGGGTGCCCCATTCTAGGGGAGATACGGGACAATGGGGCTGGGGGTGAAAAAATGAAGTGCAAGGGCCCTTTGGGGTGCAGAAGGCAGAGGGTCCCTGCCAGGCAGGCTGAAACAGAGAGTTTCAGGGAGTCACTACATGCTACCAAAGAGCTCTTCAGGATGCAGGTGAGCTGAACAAATGGAAATTGCATGTGTCCAAGGCCGAGGAGAGTGTGACAGCTACAACTGCTTTTGGAGACAGCCCTTCCTGGCAGGCAGCTCCTCTGAGCTGCACAGCACGGAACAGTGGCTTGGCTGCATCCCTGTGCTCCCACCTCCTGTTGAAAAGGGGGTATGATCCCCCCAAAAAACCACAGCCACTTTTGTTTGTCTTGCCAACAGAGCTGGTAACAGATTAAAGGATTTATTCGAGGAGAAACGCTCTCACCCCTGGCAGTTTTAATAAACCAATAATCAAATAAAGAAGCAACTACAATAAATTAACATCTTTTACCAGAATCCAGGCAAGACTATCCTTTTAAAGCCATTGTCAGAGTTGTAACCGGTGAGACGAGGGAGGGAGGGGAGAAGAAGGAGCAGCAGAGGGGAAAAGCAGGGAAAAAAGGGAAAAAAAAGCGTTTAACCCTGGTTGTTAGACATGCGAATCCCACGTCTAATTTCCAGCGGCCTTACAGCGTGTGTGAGTGCTGATAAGGCCTGTGTGAAATTGCCAGCTCGGGCTGAGGCGTGGATGTGCCATAAACCATTTCTTTATTGAGCAGATAAAGGAGCGAGGCCGGCTGAGCATGACTGAGCCATTAAACTCTCCAGCCGAGCAGGAGGGGTGA
Organism: Corvus hawaiiensis; assembly: GCF_020740725.1. NCBI lineage: Eukaryota > Metazoa > Chordata > Aves > Passeriformes > Corvidae > Corvus > Corvus hawaiiensis. Next base: position 5,254,043 of record NC_063237.1, on the reverse strand, counting down.
AGAAAGACACCCACTGCCATTAGGAACACCATTAGTTAATGAGGAAGTGTGTGTGTGTGTGATCAGAGCGGGTTCTCACACACACACCTGGGCCCAGGTTCTGTGTGGGGGGAGCAGGATGCGGGGGGAAGGGCAGGAGGGGTGGTGGGGACACTGTGTGACCCCTTGGAGAGGTGTGCAAGGGACTGAGCGTGAGGAGCAGCTAAATAGGGAGAAATCCAGGTGCAAAGCACATTCCAGGGGAGTCTGTGAGGAGCTGGGGACTGGGCCAGGCAGTGCTGCTGCTGCTGCCTGCTGGAGCATCCCCATGAGCTGGGCTGTGTTTTGGGTACTAAGATTTTTTCAGCTTTGCTGGGTGGTTTCCCAGTGTTTGGTGTGCTTCCTGAGCATGTTAGCCCCACAGTTTTGATCACAGAATTGTGGCATAGGATGGGATTGGATTGGAAGGGACCTTGAAGCCCATCTCCTTCCACCCCCTGGGACAGCTTCCACTAGACCAGGTTGCTCCAAGCCCCATCCAACCTGGCCTTGGACACTTCCAGGGATGGGGCAATGCCTGGCCAGACTCACAATAAAGAAATTTTCCCCAGTATCTCATCTAAACCTGCTCTCCCTCATTTTGATGCTGCTTTACATGCAACTCTACCCCTGGTGCACTCACTGGTGATCAGTAGGATGAGGAGAAAGGGGAGAGATGTGCAGCCCTCAGGCTCTTCCAGCTATGGATTCCTCTCCTTTCCCAGCCACGGAAGGTCCCATCCCAGCTCCTGGCAGTGTCTAATGTGGCACCGTGTGGCAGACAGCTCCTGGCCCTGTGCTCACTGCTAATGGGAACAGCGCGCCGGGGAGCAGGGAATGAGCGGCCGCGGGGCTTGGGAACACTTGGGCTAGAGCAGACCAGTTAAATCAGAGCAGATGGCCACATTAGCCCTGCAAAAGAGCAGCCTCTCGCTCTCCCCGCTCATCACAGGCCTCCCATCCAGTCTCAGCCTTCCAATTTTCTCGGCGAGCCTCTGACAGCTGCTCCAGGGGAAATTGCGCTGCCGGGGCACGAGGAGCGGAGCCCTCACCTCCTTTTCATTACCCACGAGCACCAACTCCCTTTGTCTTCCAAAGCAATTTCATAGCCGGTGCACAAACACGGAGCCATCAAAGGAGCCTTTCACTGGGCTGGCACGGGAGACAATGGGAAGCAGATACACCTCCATCAACAAAGGGCCGCATTTCCATTTTGATAACAAACGTGCTGGCTCCCTGTCGAACACCAGCGTCTTGTTTTCCCTCTGTTTTCCCTCTCCTTCCCCCAGCCAGCCCCAGCATGCTGTGTACAATAGCACTTCCCTTCCCTCCCCTCGCCACTTGTCGTGCTGACAGATCTGATAGTCCTGCATGCCACGCTCTGCCTTTCCTTCCAAACAGCAGAGAGACAGAAGAGCAGGCCTTGTTTTCCTCCCTTTCAGCGTTATCTCCCTCTTTCATGTCCTCATTATGATGCCACCGTGCTGATGGGACAGCAGAGATTTAGGAGCTGCCAGAAGGGTGTTTTCCTGTGTGTGCCCTTCTCCCTGAGTGTGTGCACTGGAGCATCCCCAGGCTCGCTCCAGAGCTGAGTGTGAGTTGTTATCTCAGCTGGATCTGAGGAGGGGAGGAAGGAGAGGGCTGCACTGGCACGGGGCTTCCAACTGGCTGACACCTGCCAGGTACAGGTATGCTGTTCCTTTAGGATCCCTAAACATGGCCCTAACGAAGACAAGCTAGCATAATTAGGGGACTCCACCCATTTCTAAATTATTCACCCGTTTTACCGCCTCCCTAAAGTGATTATCTCAGGCAGATCTCAGCCATGTTGAGATGTTCAGCAGAAGATGAACAATGCTGGTCCCTCTTGCTTTGGCAAGACTGAGAGAGCCAGGCACTGAGTTTCCACCCATCTCCCCACCTTGCCCAGTTGCTGCCGTGTGGTTGAGGTGTTTCCACCAAGACCAGCACCTTGTGCCTGTCTGTGCTGGTGACAAGGTGTTGGATGCTGTGTTAGAGGGGAATTATCAGGGACAGCCCCCCCAGTTCACTGCTGGCTCCCAGGCCCTGCAACATTCATGTCCCCACGGCCAGGGGAAATGTGAGCACATCCCCCTGGGAGCAGCTCCCAGCTGGGGTCTCCTGCCAGAGGAATCCATCAGAGTGAAACTCAAAGCCAGTGGGGACAGGAGGAGGAGCACTGGGAGAAATTTTTCCCTGAGCACTCAGGCTCTAAAACAGCCCTGCTGTGGAGCAGCCCAGTGGGTCTCAGCCACTGGAATCCTGGAGAGGATTCCCACGAGAGGCAGGAGAGGAACAAAGAGCTCCAGCTGCTTGTCCTCAGGGGCCCTCGGTGACAAAGCACTGGCCGAGCACAGCTCACTGCTGGGAGAGGATCTTGAAACGCGGCTGCAAAGACGTGACTCAGGTTCCTCCCTTTGCTGCTATCCAGTGGCAATCCAGGGAAGGGCTCCGGTTCCAGGAGCTGTCCAGAGCCCCGTGCCTCCCTCTCCTTTATCTCAGTCTCCCGTAACAAAACCGAGCAGTAGCAACTCCCTCTTGTGATGGGTGAACACCACAGGCACTCGCTGCTGGTCCTCACACATGGGTGGGCTTTACTCCCCAGAGGTTTTTAGGGTCATTATTTCATCCACCAACAACTGACAAAATGTTCAGCCGCAGCAGAGGAGCAGTTTCCTTATCAGGCTGATCCTGGGAGGACGAGCAGGTGCCTGGGCTGCAGGACCTCCTGGTGCCGTGGCACAGAGCAGGGGCTGGGAGAGGAGCAGGGGTGAGAGCTGAGGCTGATCTGGAACAAAAAAAGAGAGAAAGGATGAAAGACAACCTAAGGAAACACCGAGTGGGTGTGAAGAGGATGAGGAAATACAGAGGAGACCTTTCTAAAGGAATGGAAAACAGAAAAGAAGCCTTGCATTCAGTGGATTGTTCACCCAGATCAAAATGCCAACTAAATTAGGATATTATAGGTCACTGAACAGGGATTGCACAATGGCCGAGTCTCTAACAAAGGTTAAAACACGGAACAAAGACAAATAATGACACAACCCAGAGCCAGTGACCATAAACTCCAAACAAAAAGGAGGGCAGCACGCAGAGGATGTGAAAGCAGAAGAAATCGTTGTTTGCAATCAGTGCTCAGTGGGTCAGACTGAAAATAAAATGGCTTTGCAGAGCCAGCATCCGAGATGGGGACACAGAGACAGCTTTGACAAGGTCTTTCAATAAAATTAATACACTTCAAACGCTTGGTAGGAATAAAAACCCCACATCAGCTCGCAGACAGACAGGAACATGTTTAAAATGTGCAATGTATGAATGTCAGAATGAAGGAAAGAAACCCTGGTTTCTCTGAGCTGCTCGGTACAGCTGTCTGGGAATTTTTCTGTGAAGTCTTTGGTTGGAAAATCACTATTTAGCTAAATTGAAGCTATTTGCAATGAAAAGGGCAGTTTTGCTAAACTTCTGGGTTTGAAAACATTCACAGAAAAGCACTGAAATGGTTGGATCATGGCAGTTCTTGCCTGGTATTCCAAGGAAATGGAGTTATCGGATCACACCACATATGGCATCCGTGAGAAAAGGCTTTTCTCTCCCCTCCTACAACTCCTGAACCCTCTGAGACATTTTGTTCAGCTGTGACAAAGGGACAGGGGGTCTCAGTGTCATTAAACTCTACAGCAGAGGGACTTCAGCCATTGGGGAAGCTGCTGGGTTGTGACAGGAAACACCAGCACCCATTTTCAGGGCTGGTTCCTCTTTTCTGTCCCCCACTGCCCTGCTTTGGTCCCTGGGCTCTCACACCCTCCAGCTGGGCCCAGAATCTCAGAAATCCCCACTTCCCCCTGATCTCATACAGAAACCATCCCTGCTCTCCCAGACAGGCAGCCCTCTAGGTGACTTTTGGGGTTGCTATGGCAGCAAAATTGATAACTCCCATCTAGAAAGGCAATTCGATGTCGCGGAGGATGATCAGCAGCATCCATCATGCCCATACCCCATAGGTGCTGGGGTAAATGACCACCACAGCTGCTCAGCTGTGTTTTTCACAAGTTCTCCTGGCTCTGTGCTGTCACTTGGGCCATCCCAGCACGTGGAAAGTGAGTGAAAGACACAACATTCTTCCTTTGCCACAGCTGTTTTAGTTCCCCTCAGATGAGTCTCGGGAGAGGGTGGCTGCTGCTCTTTGGGGGGATGCTTTGGGTGCTGCGTGCTCTGACAGATGCTCCCTCAGCTCTGTATCTTGTTCTGCTGTGAGGCTGAGATAGCAAAGTCTTTGCCAGATTTCTTTAGGATCCTCTTTTTAATACCCCAGATCTGCCTGGCAGCCGGGGAGGTTGTACAAATCAGAGGAATGTGGGGATGCAGAGGATGGAAAAGGCAGGGCTTGTGGTCTGTGACATCAAACCAGTCTGTTATCTCTGCCTCCAGACTGAGGGCAGAGCTGGGAGTAATCCATCCTGCAGCTGTCTCCAGCAGCTGGCTTCAGATCTGAGCCTGACAGCTCTCCCTGCTGCTGCAGGGACAGAGACTTTGTCCCCTCAGGCTGTTCCTTTTCCCTGGCCCTTCCCACAGCCCCGGATCTGGGAGGCAAAGGTGTGAGCACATGGCAAAGCCGAGAGCACAGACTGGGTGTAAAACCTCCTGGCTCCAAGGGATTCAGGTGACAACAGCATGGGGAAGACCCTGTTACTGTTCCAGACATTTCCGGGGTCACCACATCCCACCTTCTTTTGTCACAATCATGTCCCTGTGAAGTAATGTTCAAATGTTCATTTTTGACAGTAGCGTTCAAAGCAAACACTGCTCCTTTCCCTTCCAAAATCCCAGGCAAAAGGACAATGATGAGATCCAGCTGCTTGTACTGCATCACTTAATAAATGCTGACATTTTTACAGGGAACACCAAGTATTTTGTTGGTGTTAATATGACCCACACAGGGTTAACAGGACCCCCAAAATTGTTCCCTCCCTGTGCAAAAAAGGGCAGATTTGCTCTTGCCTCTTATTTCATTATTGATTTTACCTGTCTTTTCCTTTGACTCTGAGATGCTGCAGCAGAGAGGGGATCAGCATTCCACAGCCCTCAGACCTGGGGAGCCCCAGTGCCCATCCCTGGCATCAGGGCAATCAAAGCAGCCACTGCTGCTGAGCTCTGCTCTCCCTCCATTTCCCTTTTGACCTGCCTTTTCTCTATTTTGTTTTTAGGCTGTTTCTCAGAGCTCTCTGAGCTGCACGTTTCCTTGGCTTTTATTGTAGTGGCTGAGGTAGCAATAGCAAGTGCAATTTTCGAGCTGTGTTTCATGGGTGGTTTAGAATAAAGCCCTGCATTAGCCTGAGCAGGCTCCAGAATGCTCTCAAAGCCACTGCTTGTCACACACACCGTGCCCTGCCTTCTGTCCCCTGCTCACAGGAGTGACACCGTTAGCAGGACTGGCCCAGGGCTGCTGTTTCCCACCCCCATCCTCTTCCTCAGTGGCCCTCCAAAGTGAGAAAACAATTGTTTTGTTGCTCCAGTGATGGAGATGAAGGCTCCTGCTCTCCTGTGCTCCATCCCACGGGGGTGCCACACACCCAGGTCCCATGTGCCAGGTGCTACAGGGTCCCTCCAGTGAGGGCAAGAGCTCCAAATCATCATTTATCCCTCTGAGGATTTTCCAGCCTGCACCTCAGCCCTCCTTTCTGATGGAAGGATAAATAACCATGACAAGCTCCAGGATGCTAAGGGCAGGCTCTCCTTCCCTCCTAGGACTCATCCATGCAGCTGCTGTCACCTTGCCTGCATTAATCCCATGGCAGCCCAGCACACTGCTGCTCCAGCACTGCTCAATCTCTCCCTGGCTCACAGCTGTTTCTTCCCCGGTTGGAGCAGCTGGGATTTGCAGCTCCATAAAAGTCTCTGAGCACCCCCGGGGCCCCGGGCACCCTCATGAATACCAGTGCTTGGTATGGAAGTGATCTGCCTGGGCAGGGCAGCAGGCACAGCCCCTGGGCTGCCACTGGTGTCTCTTGGCTGAGGGCACCTCATCCCTCGGGTGTCCCTGTCACCCTCACCATGGATTCGGATGGAAAAGCTTCACCCAGCACACAGGGATGAAGGGTGTCTGTCACAAGAGTCCAGGCACATGGCAGGCTGCAGAGGAGGGGATAACACAGCCCCCGGTCCCTACGTTCACTGCCTGCCCACAGCCAGGCACAGCCCTGAGATGTTTCTCCGCCAGCCCTGCCGCTCTCCCGCTGTTCCCAACACGTCCAGCACAGCTCGTGCTGTTCCCAGTGACTCACTACCAAGATATCTGGTAAATACACAAAAATCCTCTGTCTCCCCGTGTTACCCTGAGCCTGGGGAAGAAGCTCTGGGAGGGAACACTCCTTCCGACATGTCCTCTCCTGGCCACCGCACCCAGCTGCCTTCAGCAGCTCAGGTTCTCGAGTGGGTGAGCAGGGAAGGGTTTGTCCATGACCTTATCAAAGCTGGAGTCAGGGAAGCAGTGAGGTCTGCACCTCATTGAATGGAGTTAGGAGGTGTGATGGTGCTGCTGGACAGCCGTGGTCTGCAGAAGGAAAAGTCTCGGGAGCAGAGGGAGAAGGGCTTTGTGTTGAGGAGCAGCAACAAAACTCAGATAAATGGCAAGGCCAGTTCTGTCCAAGGCCTCGAAAGATCTCTGTGAAATTGAGACAGCTGGGAGACCTTGGTCCCAAAGCCATGGAGCCGTCCCAGAGGGCCGGTCCCGGTATCAGAATGGCTTATCCAGGAACTCTGCCCGCCTCGGGATCAGGCAGCTGAGCTGAGATTAACTGGCCCCAGGGCTCCCTGTGCCCATTGCAACACCCCTGGCACCACAGCTGCCTGCCTTGGCACCCGGAGCAGCAGGACAGGCTGTTGTTGGTGCCACCAGGTCACGCATTTTGGCATCGAGATCGCTGGGTGTGCAAAAGGGGACCCACCAGCTGGAGAGGGGGTTTGGGCCAGATGGTGGCCAGGATTAGGGGTTTTTCAGGATGCATCAGAAACCTCGATGATCTAATATTGCTCCAGATGTGAAATGCCTTAATCCACAGGGAGGAGGTCTTTTTTTGGGGGGGAGGGACAGTTCCTGCCAAATCCCTTCCTGGAAAGGAATTCTCTTGCCTGGCAGGGGGTGGTGGTCTGGGAGTGCATTGAAAAATGACAGAACGTAGCTGGCTCACCACTCTTCCCTGGCAAGCCACACACAGAACCTCCCTGCACAGCAGCTCCCATTCCTTTCCACGCAGCCGTTCGGGCTAAGAGATTTTTTTTTAAATGCCTTTATTACAGGGATTATTACCGTAAGTAGGTTAAACCATCATCGACAATGCCAGCCATCCTGAGGTGAAAAAAAATAGTGACTTGGAGGCTGGTGATTTCAAGCAGCTGCCCACCTCCCCTCCCAACCCCACTCTGACTAATTCAGACCTCAGGCAGATGCCTTTTGGCTATGATCTCCAACGCACAAAGAAAGCCTTATAAACAACCACCATTGTCCCGAGATTGCCATCTCTGCCTCTCCGTTGTCGCCCTCTCCCCGAGGCAGAGTCGGAGGCTCCCATTTGTGCTGAGGAGAAGCAGGGCAGGGCTGCATCTCCCCTCTCTGCTCTGAGCTTTCCTCCCTGTGCTCGCGGCTTTGCTGCAGCACAGGCACAGAGCTGTGCCCACCTCCTGCTCCCAAAGCGAAAGGCAGGGCTCGGGTTTGGGTATCTTCACTTCCCTTCTGCGTGAATTGGCCCCTTTGATTTTTCCATATTGATGTCACACCTGGATTGGGTTCATCTCCGTGTTCCTGAGCGCTCCCAAGTGAAGGAGGGTTTTACCATTTAGGAGAACACGTGCCTGAGCAGGGTTTGTAAATAAGGACTGAGAGCCTCAGCTGCACTTTGGCTTCCCAGCTGGACTCCCAGAGGGTTTCCATGTGCCCCCCTGTGCCTGATGTGTTCCTGCAGCCCTCGGGACCTTCATGTCCCCTTTTAGGACAAAGTGTAGTGGAACACCAACCCCAAAAGATGGATGTTGAGGGAAATTGAATGTAAAATTCTGTACCTGAGCAGGGTGACAGCCAAACCCCTCCTTCCCAGATTATTTGTGAGTGATTAGGCTGGGGCAACATCCCTGTTACAGAGGGTTTTCTCTCTTAGATAACACACCCAGCCAGCCCCTATTCCAAATTAATTTTATTCCTTCTGGCCTGAGGGGCTTAACACAGATGGAGAGCCTGAATCCCTGCTCCCCCAACCCCAGACACCAAGGAGCTGGGAGGAGGATGGAGCTGGATTCTCCCTGTGTGAGGGCAGAGCTGCTCCTCCCAGCCTGATGGGGAAACACCAGTGTCAGGGGGTATTTTCCAAGAATAGATAAGGGAAGCAGAGCGTTTCCTGGAGCTGGTTTATGGTAGTTTTCACACTTACCAGCTGTTTGCACATGAAATTGTTTCACACGATTAGGCAGGTAACAGCACCTCTAAGCCCTGTGTCAAATATTATTACGCAATAAAATAAAACCCTGAGGGAAATCGTCTTGACACACACCCTGATTTACACCCTGCACCGTGAAGATAATTACATTTCAGTGTGATATATAAAAGGCAGCAGAGGAAGCTGGTGGGGAAGGTGCAGCTCTCTGCAGTACCTGCTCAGTCAGAAGTGTCTTGTTAGTAATTGTTTTACAGGAATCAAAACCACCGCTGGAACAAGGAGGGACTAACAGGCTGATCCCCAGGGTGGCTGTGAGGAGGGCTGGAATTAGGGCTGATGGGGGAAGACAGCTCTTGCTGAACAGGTAACAGGGAGGGGGAGCAGCCTGACCTTTTCCTGCCTCTTCATTTCCTAAACAAGTGTACGCCTCCTATTATTACAATTTTCTCGTCCCCACTCCCAACAAGAACAAAAACATGGCCGAGGGTGAAGCTGTAAATGCATTTGGAGGTGTATGAAGCTGGTAGAGGGAGGGGCCTGGAAGGGTGGATTTGCTTGAGAGGGAGCTTAATATCTCTGAAAAGGGAATGGATCCCTGTTTTCTATTCCCTATTCCCAGGAGAAGGGCGCTGGGCTGTGTGGAAGCTTTGTTCTCTGACCTGGGCACGGGAAGAAGTATTGGATTCAGTGGTCACTAGACCTTCTCTGCCACCCATCCTCACCTTGCCTGAGTGCAGAAAGATTTTCCTTCTTTCCCAGTTAAGGGGAAGGCACTTCATGGGGAAATCCCAGGAAGGACTGAGATTTAACCTGCCACATTGCCCAAGTGCTCATGCTGTGAGTTCAAGAATTTTAATGTCTTTTTTCCTTCTCTTTCTTGGAGGTTGGTGAGACCAATCCTTTCAGGAAGTGAAAAAGGGACCTGAAAGTCTCAGTCCTCACCTCCTTTCCTGGTAAGAGAAGTTGTGGCCTGCAAATGCAGCTGTGGAGGTCCGTGGAATTTGCAGGTGAAGCCTGGGATGGGGACAGTGGATAAAATGAGCAGAGGAGGCCGAAAACTGGGATTTACTGAATTGAGTTGAATTGAGCACTGACCCACCCTCACATCTGTGCCTTTCTGCTTGTCTGAGCAAAGGTGAAATCAGCACTTAGTGATTAGAAAAAGAAGAGAAGAGAAAGAAATTAATTACTCCTAACAAACTTTTAAGATCATGGGTTAGGCACTGCCTTCTGAAAAGTCTCCAAATCTCCTCGAAAAGCCAGGTCCGTGCAGTGCACTTTACATGCGAGTAGAGTCTAATTCCCTGTCTGATAAAAGCAGAAGGAAAGATAAAAAAGCCGGCAGGCAAATAGGATTAATTGTGTGTCAGAGGTGCCTAATTAGAAAGAATGATGGACTGGAAGGCAACACACAGGAGGCACGAGCCAGCCCAAGCTGCTCTCAGTGGCCTCTTCTGTTTCCAGGAGCAGCAGCCCTGGGCAGTGTAACTGCTCCAGCATCAGCAAGTCCCTTTTTCCCATCTGTCCCCTCCATCAGGGATCTGGGAAGCCTTTCCCTGGTACCCCTCATGTGCCAGCGTGACGCCGGGACGATTTCATCCATCCGCATGTTTATTTACTCCATCTACCTTTCCCCTGAAAAATCAACGTGTTAAAGAACCCTTGTTCCTTCTCCCCTCTCCATTTCAGGGCCTGTCTTTCTGAGCCTTTTCTCCTGTGAGGATTTTGAGCAGCTGGACTGTTTGAGGCAAGTGTTTCTCCTCACTTTCAACCTCGGGGAACCTCGGAGTCCCTGGACACAGAGCTGGCTTCATTAGGATTTCTCTCTGCCCAGAGATGGAGCCTGGGTTGCCATCCTAAATGGAAATAAATAGCCAGCAGTGTTGCACTGGAATTTTCCATAAAGAAGAGCAGCTGGAGGGGATCTGGTTATTACACGTGATGGGAGGGTGCCAGTCTCCTCTCCTGCTTGGAGGCTCAGAGAGCATGAGTGGGACTAATTTCATTTCACCTAAAGCATTCAGCGAATCCTTTTCACCATGTAAAATCCATTGCAGTTTTCTCATTAATCCTCCAAAGTACAGACACTTACTCCAGGCCTAATCCCACTCTGCTATTGTGTTTCTCTACTGCAGCCTTCCCTCATCAGCTTAACAAATTCCCTGATTTCAATGGAAGATCCAAAGCTGAACATGCCGGGCATAAAACTGAAACCGTCTCCCAAGGGCTGCTGCACCTTCCTCATTCCCCAGCCTGAGCGGGGATGAATCCTGAAAGAAGGCAGCAGAGGTGAAGGTCGTGAGCTGTGACATTCAAAAATTGCTACTCCGAGCCCGTGTCAGGTGAGACAAAAAAGTGTAACGAGTCCCAGGCAAATTGGAATTGATCGCAGCCGGGTTTGGGGGCCAGCTTGTCCCCTTCCCTTTGTGTCTCTTCTGGGAATGATCCCAATTCATGAGGGGAAATAGATGGAAAGCCCATGCTGGTGATAAGGCGCTGGATCTAATTAACAACTTTGTCAAAGGGCTTTGTTTCAGAGGCTCGGCTCCCCTGCCAGCACCGGCATCCATCAATGCTGAGCAGCCCTATCTATGCACAGATAGTGAGCAATGGCTGAGGAGCTGCTGCACCCCCAGCCCTTCTGCTGGACCAGCCGCCCCCTCAGACAGAGCTTCTGCCTCCAAAGACTTGGATTTCTTCTCGCTTTTGTGCCTGCTTTCTCTCCTTGGTGTTCATTTTGCTGTCGTTCCCTCTTTCCACACAGACTCCCCGTTCCTCCTTCCCCTTTGCTATTGGGTCAGGATCGAGCTATTTCTTTTCCTCTGTGCATTACTCTGCCACCTCTAAAATGGGGAATGCTGACCCTTCCATCTGCTTGGGGTTCCTAAAGGAAAGGCTGAAAGATGGCTATAATATAATATTTTCATCTCCAACTGCTCGGCTTTGCTCACCTGTGTCATTTGAACAGCTGTTTCCTTAATTTACACCACGAAATCCCGGTGTTTTCTCCCAGTCCAGGCTGGGGGTCCCCTCTCCAGTGTGAGTGATAGCAGGGAAGTGTTGCTTTATCTGCTGGGTGATTCCCTAATCAGGGTGGGGTTTGCACAGAGGATTTCCAGCCAGGAAGAGCTCAGAATCTCCCTGCTCTGGGTGTCTGTCAAGTTCTAGGCTGCAAAGGGCCTTCTCTTCTCATGGCTGTTCATCTACAAACAAGTGACTGCAAACACCTGCTGTTGCCACAAACCTGACCTTTCCCAGCTATCCACCCTCTCACAGCCCACTCCTCATTCCATGGGGACCTCAGGTGACCTCCGCAGCTCAGTTTTCCTCCTCCTCCTGGCCCTGATTTCACTCTGAGGATGCACCTAACACCTAAGTAAGTTTCTGAGACACATCTGCCCTTAGACCCCCTTGACACGAATCCAGGCTGATGCCATTTGTTCTCTTCCCATTTAAAAGGTCTGATTCCCATGTAAGCGTTTCATTTGCTTCCGAAATTACTTTGATCTCTTATGAATTTTTTTATCTCTTTTTATTGCATTCTGGGATCATAATCCTGCTTTATGTCCTGCTATCTTTTGGAGAGGCCAAATGCCTGCGCTGCATTTGTTTTTCAGTCTGGCATTTTCACTGTGCAATTGGCTACATGAGCACACTTCTGAGGGAGAGATTCACAGTGGAAATTAAGCATAAAAGATGAAATGCTCCTGTTGAGCTATGAGCTGTTGTGTGGTTTTGTTAAATTTTTAAGAGTATTTGGATGGAAATGGTCCCCTTTTTTGGTTTAGTTTTTATAAATCTCCTTGGAGAAACCATGGCAGCCTTCTGGAATATGCAGGGAAGACTTGTCTGTTTTAATAAAAGTGAGAAGGGGAATCAAAATAAACCCGGAAACAGTGATAGATCTTCTAAAATTAGCAGCCTCACAAGCATCCTAGGAGAACTAACTTGGGAATGATGGTGTGACATGCACAGAAATGGGGGAGAGGCTTTTTGGTCTCCTCAGCCAAGCTCCAGGCACGATGTTGGGTGGAAAAGCAATGTTCTGACTCCATCAAAGGTGTGATCTCCTCGGAGAACAACCTGCAGCACTGCCCTGAAGGAGCTCGTGCTGTTTGGGGGAAATGGGCATTGTTGGCACAGAGCTTGAGCCAAGAGAAGAAATGTAAGGAGCAAAAGGGGTGGGAGGGGGAGTGTGAGCGAAAACCCAGGCTTGGAGGAGATGAGCAGGGAGCAGAAGGGAGGCTTTTGCTGTGGGAGAACAAGGTTCTCCATCTTCAGAGCATTCTGGTTTCTACAGTGAGCTCACCCGGCTTCTGAACAGAAAGAAAACAGCAAGACCTGTCCATAAAGTCTGAAATTCCCAGCATTAATTTGTTGGTGCCTCACACTTCCATTCAGGATCTCCTGTGGTTTATTCTCTTCCATTAGTGAGCCCCTTCTGCTGCCTTGGGTTCAGGAGGGGTTTGCCCTGCAGTGCTGATGAGGTGGTGCCCATTCCATCTGCATCTGATCCCGGTGAGAGCTGCATTTCCACCCCCAGCCTCTGATCAGCTGGCCCTGAGGCGCTCCTGGAACACAAAGCACAGGCCAGGCCTGGGGAATCCTAAAAGCAAAAGCCTGGCATGATCAAACCCTGCTACACTTCAATCCTGGCTGCCTGCAGATCTCCCAAAACAAAGTGCAGCCAACAAGACAATCGTGGCCTGAGACAGACGAGGCTGCCCCCGAGCACAGAGTTGGATGCTGATGCAACATTCAAAGAGAAATCACTTTTCCTCAGCCCCAGCTGGATAAAAATCCTCTGGCAGATGGGGCTTGGGCCAAACCCCTTTTTTCCCTTCACCCCCTCCTTATCACTGCAGCAAGTGAGGTGTTTTCACTGCGAGTTCCAGAGTTATGGCTGTTATTAAGTTGGAATATTTTTATAGACTTCTCCACTTAGAATATACAGGCGTGTTTACACACACAGCCCTTTTGCTTTAATTTAGTCCTCTCCTTCCCTGCACCCCATCAAGTGACTTCTAATAAATGACCGAATAAATGCATTCAGATAATGCAGTAATGGAGAAAAATTCAGTGTCTAATGAAGAGATTGTTCCTACCCCGGGACTGTAAAGATGAATGATGGTGACTGTGGTTTGAAAACTCCTTTTAGTTTAAAATATTGCTCCTTTGTAAGGAAAAAAAGAAAGCACAAAGGGGAAAAAAAAACAACCCAAACAATTCTGTATAGTTTTTACCAGTCAGGATCTGCTTGCACACAGAACAGAAACTGTCGCAGCCAAAATTGCTTCATATATCATAGCCCAGCACCAGGCAGATAATGGCAAAGCCAGTTCTGATCAGGGACTGATTATTGCTCCATGCTCCGAGCACTGATGTGCAGACAACTGACTGCAGCTTGATTTCCTTGAACTGGATTGATCTTTGCAGGCTGAAATTAAGAATGTGATCACCCTGATGAGGTGCCGTCCTGAAGGAAAATTCCTAAAAGGAGCCAATCCTTCCTCTCTCGCACTTAAATTTTCTGTTTGCAATAGGGTTGTCTCTTTTCTGTAGCTCTGGGTGCTTAAAGGGGGAAAAAAAAAGGCTTTTTGTCTTTACCTATTACTGGCAGACATCAAATTATCTCAAGATCATCTTGGACCTGATGGAAAGCTGTGATCAGACCCGTTACCAGATTGCAGAAATAGGAGGCAGAGCAGAGGGGATTATGATGAGATCATTTAGTTTGGTGTCATTTTGCTCTCCCCCAGCTCATCCAACGTGATCCTGGAGCACCCACACTTTCTCAGGCTGTGTGTGTGTGTCTGCTGATCCCACAGAATGTCCCTTTTCCCAACATTTTTGTCATTGTTTCAAAACAGGGACATTTCCCACTGGTGCAGCACCAGCCAGGGATAATCACAGCACAAACAGTGATAAGAACAACAACTAAATCCTGTCCACTACAAGAGCTGTGGCCACCTCTCCTCCTAATTTATTTTAGAGTCTCAGAAAGGACAGAAAGTTGGGAGAATCCTGTGTTTGCCCACATTTGCCAATTCCCATGTGCCTGTTATTAACATTTCACTGCTGCGGAACAAGCCCCAAGCTGGGAAAGGCATCCAGTGGCCAAAGGATCTGGATAAAGGAGCAAGCAAATAACGCAACAAGAAAAGCCATGCACTGATGAATCCCCTGCTGCTCAGACAACAACAAGTCAAACTTCCACCTTTCATGGCTAAAGCAGCACATTAAAATTAATTGAATGAGCCTCAATGTCCATGAAAAGGATGTTCTGTGTCTGTTCATCTGGATCCTTGCTTCCCTCAGAGATGCTTTTTTTGTGTCATTAATCCAAATTCAGGCTGTAAATTCTCCTTGTTGTAAAGCACAGTGAGATGCAGACCCAGGATCTGCCAGAGTTTGTTACTGAGTTTGTAATGTGCAATTGTGGCAATGATTATAATATCAGCAACTGGATTTCATCTGTCCCCACACATCGAAACAGGCGAGCTGAAATGAGCAGTGACAGGAAAATGGTCTTGTTTGCACATAAATCCTTTAATAACTAGCAATTTCAGAAAGAGAAAGTAGGAGAAAAAAGAAGTTGAAGGACAAAGAACTCATATATTAAATTCTACACTGAAGTTAAGTCTTAAAAACCGTATCATTAAGGCTTTCAACGTGCCTTGAAGAGTGGTAAAAGCAACCAAAAAGGGTTAATTCTCCCCCTAAATCTCTCATCCAGCGACCACTATTTGCATGCCTTTTAAGGCAGCCAGGAAATTACATTAATTTCTCTAATGTGTGCAGTGCCATAAGTTCTTTTTTTAATTACAATGATCAAAATATTGCTTAAAATTAAAGGCAGCTGCATTTGTTTCTGACGGATATCATAATTGCAATTGTAAATTGGGAAATGCAATGTTTCCTGGTGCTGCTGTGAGTAATGGCTCTGAAATCATTATAGATAGGTGGATATAAATAAACCAGGAGATCTGTGAAAATAGAGCAAAAGCAAGCTAAAAGGGTAATTAGCTGAGCGAATGGGAACAGAGGAGTCTGGTGCTCAAACAAAAAAAATCTAAATATTCTGAGGAGCTCTGTGACTGTATTTGTATCATGTTGGGGGGAAAAAAATTCCAAAAAGGAGAAAAAAAAAGAACCCAAAGAAAAAGAATGAATTTGAGCTCTGAAGGTTTTTTTTTTGCTGTCTTTCTAAATTGCTCCCCGTGAGTGAGAACGGCGCAGAGCCCGATTCCTGCGGGCTTCTCCTACCCTTGGGCTTGACTGGGAGCATTGCTCTCATCTCCTGCTGATCCCTGCTTTTCCCTGAGGACCAGCAGGTGGAAAAGTGGATGGTCCTGGGGCTCTGAGGCTGCTGGTGATGAAAAGCCAAGTCACGTCTTTAAACCAGCTCAGGGGAGGATCAGCTCTCTCTTTTCAGGGCATGTGAAGCCATTTTTGGGCTCCTTGCCTCAGGCCCATCCCAACCCAGGATGCTGCTGCCCTCCAGGAGAGGGATGGAGCTGTGGAAGAGCTGAAAATACTCGGAAAAAGCCCTGGAGCAGCCAGCAAGGTGCAGCTGAGCCCTTTGTGTGTGCCTAAAAGCCCTTCCAGAACCGGAGCCAACTCGGGATGGGTGTAAATCCAGAGGAATGTGCTGCCCATCATTTTGGGTGTTTTAGGGAAAAGAAAAATGAAGTTTTCTGGATCTGAGGCCCGGGCAGCTGGGAAATGGCCAGCTCAGCAGCAACATTTATCAGCAGGCCCTGAGATATAACAGGCAATCACACTCCAGCTGGTTTCCCATCAATAAGCAGGGATGGAATATTAGTAACAATTCCGTGGGATTTGGAAGGCAAACACTGGAAAAAAGGGAAAAAAAAGAGCAGTTGCAAATGGGAGAGCTCAGCCTGGGCTCCCTGCTCTGCTAAACTCCCTTCTCCAACAGCTCCAGGTGGTGCTGCCATGATGGGAATGGTGGAATGGACGGACGAGTCAGGGAGGAGAGAAACAGATGGAAAAGGGGAGCAGTCGACAGCTGTACAAACCCCTGGAACATCCCCAGATGGAGCAGCTGACCACGGGGCTGGAATTGTTCCTAGCACAGGCAGGACACAGACATCCAACACTGGCTTGAGGATACCTCCTAGAGATAAAATTAGAGGCACAGGAAACAGAAGAAAAAGATTAAAAATATAAATTATTAATAATAATAATAATAATAAAAAAAAAGATGTGGAGCTCTGGTGCTCTAGGGCAGCCCGAACTTGGCTTTCAGTGTTGTGCCCACAAAATCTGCAAGCACAAGTAGAGCTGAAATCATGGAACATCTGCTGAAGAAATGCATGTCCTTGCATGTGTGAGAAGGCACTTGGAGCCTAACTGGAGCTAAACCAAGCACCAGAATTTGACTATCCGGGCAAAATTCTGAGAAAAGCCAGTCCATCCCATAAAATTACCAAGAAACTCCTTCCCTCTGCTCTGGGCAAGAGCGGAAGCCTGGAGACTTCTCAGGCTTCATTAAAGATGTGGGGATCATTATTTTCCTTCTTCAGCTCGTAGAATCACCTCCTGAAAGGATCTTTTGGCAGCCAGAAAGGAGCCTAACAAGGACAGTGACCGATGGGAGGGCCTTTGTGGGTTCTATAAACACTATTGATTTTCACATTCACAGAGAAATGAATTAGATGCCAATTGTGTATGAACTGAGCCCCTGTCTCCTGTACTGTGAGAACAGAACTGCAAAACACTGGGTGCCCCCGAGGAAAGGAAAGGTTGGGGAGGGAGGGAGGGAGGGAGGGAGTGCAGATGTGGGATTGAAAAGGTTCTCTCCAGTGTAGTCCCCTGCTACTGTCAGCCAGTGCCTCAGGAAAGGCCATTTCCCAGCTAATCAGGCTGATGTAAAACCATGAGGAAATGGATTTAAACTCCATGATCAAACCTGGTTGCTGTCTAATCTCAGAATTCCTACCTAAAGGGGACCAGAAGAGAGAGAAAATGGTGGCTACTGAGTGAATAAAATGAGAATGGGCCTCTCTCTGCTCTGCAGGACTTGCACAAATCCAGCTGTACATTTACACCCTCGTGCTTGACAGATGGCAAAATAGACAAGCAGGCATCATCTCTGTGCCAGTCACAAGGAGCTCACCCTCCCAGGGCTTCAAATCTACTGTTCCAGACAGTCCTGCACCTCTGGGAGCTGCAGGGATGTGGAGGTCGCAGGCAATGACAGGATGCTGTGACCCCAGAGCCGTGACAAATGACACGGCCCCGTGTCTCAGAGCTCTGTCTCCTGCTCTAACCCATCATCACCACGACAGAGAAGAGCTCAGACCCTGGAGATGGGGCTGGTTTAATCTCCTGCAGGGCTGTAACGACTCTGAACCCCATGTCTAACATCACTCAGCGTGACTACTTAATTACAGTAATTAGGGAGCGTGGTAGGAACCTGTGCAGTGTGAGAAGGAGGGACTGCACTCAGGACACGGATTCCCTGTCGGTCAGGTCCATTAGGAAGCGATCCTGCCCATTCCTTCCAGCTCCTGGGCTCAGTCTGGGACTGGGGAACCCTGTCTGCTGGGGAGCCCGAGGCAGGGCATGTGCAGCTTCTCCTTGTTCCTCCTTCCCTGCCATTCCCAGCTCGGTTTTCACTCTCCAAAAGTGGTGGAACATCACTCCTGGCTGCTCTTGAGGAGTAGGGCAGGTGCTGGTTAAGTAGAGAGGTGTCCCTGCGAGGGGAGGAGGTGACACCATCACCCAGAGAGTGGAAGTGCTCATCACCTCCGGGTCTCAGGGAGTGCAGGTGGGATAAACCCTCCAGCTGGCACAAGGCACGTGGCGGACTGGCACTTGCCACTGCTGTCACCCCAAAGGCATGGCCAGGATGGCCTTTCCAGCCCATGGCACTCGGAGGGAGTGGTTGGACACCCCTGAAGTAGGTGTGAGGTCGCTCTGGAGAACATCTCACTCCTATTTCAGCCTCCTGAATGCGTTGCCTTAGCTCAGGCAGAAAATCCTCTGTGTCCTGTGCTGGGAGTGACTTCCAGAGGCTCAGGGCAGCTCTGCACCAGACATGGAGCTGGATCTCCTGAGCTACCAAGCCTTCCCCACATCCCGCTGCGCCTTGGATCACCCTGCCTCAAGCACTCCCTCGGCTGCTCCCGCTCTGCTCGTCACACCTGGTGTCCCCTGAGCTGTAACAAACCACATTTCACACCAGCAGCGCTGACCTTTCCAGTGCTCCCGGGGTTCAGAGGCACCCCCCTGCCTGCTGTGACACCCCTGAGGTGGCACACACGACTTTGGTCGCACTTCAGCAGGTGCTGCTGAGCGTGGCCAAGGCAGACACGGATTAGAACCTGCCCCCAGCCAGGACAGAAATAATCCTGACCCCACAACACTGCACCGAGGAAGAACCCTGACTCTGACTTAATGAACCGTAAATTCCAGCTTAATGAGTTTTATGCTGAGGAGAATAATTAATGTAATTAGTAGTGATATGAAAATGATGGCACTTGAGCCTGGATTTTGAGGGGGAGGGGAGGCTGGGGGTGGGAGGCAGCTTGGAGAAAGTTCATTCCGTCTATGGTGCTGTTCCCCCAGAGGAGCAGGGCTGGATGCATTCTTGGCAGCCTTTAAAACCTCACCTCCCATCTGCCATAAAGTGGAAGAAAATAGAGCATGACAGTAGAGGGGAAAAAAAAAGAAAATAAAGAGCTCAGCCTGCCCTGTTTGCAGCTGGGATGTGAAATCTTCAGTGCAGCCCTTTCCTGTGCTGGCTTTGAATCTGCAGCTCCCCCGCCCCACTCTGAACATCCTCCACCCTCCATGGGGCCTCTATTTTAGTTCTAGGAGAAAAATATCTTTATGAAGGTGATTAGGTGGTAAAACAGCAGCTCTTCACTTTACACTACATAAGTACCAATTTACTTATCCTGTGTAAGTGTTTTGATAGGTTTGATATACTTAGTGCAGTCCAAGAGCTGTACTTTAGTTTTACACATATGAATAGATGCATAAATTCCTGTACAACCCTAAAATGACCCAGCAGGAAGTTTTCTGTTCTGAATGTGGCACTGATCAGACATCTAGCACTGGAGAAAGGGACCACAAAACTCAGCGCTGACCCTGACAGCCATGAGGAAATAAAAAAGGAGCCAGAATGGATGTGTTTCCCGGCGCCCCTGTTGGAGTGGGCACCTTTCACCTGTGCAAGGTGTTTCTGATGCCACACTGGGGCTTTGGGTGGCTTTTCAGCTCAGATGTACCACGTTTAGATGGGCATTGGTGGCAGTCTGTGGGCAAATGTGTTAAAAACTGCCATGCAGGAGGTAAATCCAGACTCTTTTCCCCTTTCTGGGAAGGAAGCACAGTCCTGGGGGGAGATGCCAGGTTCCAGAAATACAGGATGAACTGGTCTTTGTGCAGACTGAGGGGAGCATTGCCAGCACTCTGCTCCCACCATCCTGTGGGATATCCTGGCCCTGAGGAGAATTGTGTCTCTCCTTGATATTTCTGAGAAACAGCCCAGAGAAACACCGGAGTTCTCAGCAGAATTGTGTCAGCTTCTCTCCCACATCCCAATAAACCCTTCCCAGTAATGACCAGCTTTGGCCACTGCTGGTGCAGGCTGCACTCAGACCCTTTCACCCTCCCTCCATGAACCCCCACCCCGTCCCTCTGCCATTTGCTACCCCAAATCCGTGGCTAAATTGTTCCAAAAGGCCTTTATCCAGAGGCAGAGGCTCCATCCTTGTGCAGTGCAGCTTTGTTGTTAAGAAATATCCTGGGGCTTTTTTGCTCTCAGAGTTAATGCTAAAAATTCCATCAATAAACGGTTTATTGATCAATTGTGTCTGATAGGGAACCTCCTGAGGAGGTTCTGATGTACTCAGGGACCATTCCCCCCGCAGTGCAGGTTCAGTGTCCCCCTGCCTCTGGAACCAGGGCTGAGTGCCTGCACAAGGAAATCAGGCCACTGGCATCAGAAGTGGGCTGGAGAGGAGGAGGAACCCCCCTTTTCTTTCCCTGAATAGCTGCTGGCCCCGAGGACCAGCTGTTTGTGACTGATTCTGTCCCACCCACGTGCAGGGGGAGGCTGGGAGGAGGATTCCCAAACAAAATGGGGATTGGCATCTCTTGAGCATCCTAATTGCTCTGGGGCAGAGCCAGGGCAGGGAAGTGCAGCAGAAATCACCTTGGAGGTCGCTGAACCCTGCTCCTCTGCTTACCTGTGAGTCCTGTGTCCCCTGTGCTGCAGGCAGGGAGGGATGCAACAGGAAAAGTGGGATATTCCAGTCCTGAGGAGCCTCTGGAACAGGCAGCAACCCCTGGGAGAAGGCAGGAGTACATTTTGGGGGGTGTGGGTACATTTTGGGGGGTGAAGTGCAAGGGATGAGGGATGTGGGGGACAACTCAGCAAGAAGCCAGCCCTGGGAGCAAGGCAGACATCAAACACCCCCCACAGGTCCCACAGGCAGGACAGGAGTTGCTGTAACTCTTCAGCTCACTTTTATTTAAGTTCTGTGATCAGTCTTTTCCATCTGCAAGAGCTCTGGTGTCAGTGCCACCAACACTTGAAACAGAAACCGTGACATTTCACCCTGGTAACAGGAAGAACAGCTTCATCTTAGAGGTCTTTTCAACCTAAACGCCTCTCTAACCTACAATACCAGTTCCTCCCATGCACTGCCAGCCCACTGGATCCCACTCCAGCAGTTTCCAGTTGGACTTGTTCAGCAATGAGCTGGATGGCTCAGCCTCCAGAGCAGGGACCTTTTAAAGTCAATTGGTGCCGTGCCAGCAGAAGAACACCTCCCCTTGGCCCTGATTTCAGCACCTGCAGCTCCCCCTGGGCATGGGCAGCCTTATCCTGGAGCAAAGTGAGGATCAAGCCCGTGGCAGCAGGAGCAGGGAAGTTTGGAAGGAGCCATTGGGCAAACGCTGTGCGACCGTAGGGAAAGGGAGCGAGGAATAAGAGCCCTGAATCAGAACCATTTCCAAGCACAGATTTGTAAAACCAAAACAGTGGACTCACTATTTCTTACTTCAGGGTTTTCCTGCAGGGTTTTCCCCTTTTTCCTAGGGTGCAAAGGAACTTGGTGGCATGTGGCCAGTCCCTCTTGCCATTTTTTTTGAGATCAACCCAGCTCTTCAGGAGAGGCAAAGAGAACCAAGCCATTCCTAGACTAAATACACGTGCTGGCACAAGTCAAACTGCTGCTTTGAGCTGAGGCTTCTCCTGCCTTTTACCTTTTTAAGGAGGATTGAAATCCTTTTGCTTTGCTGCAAGCCCAGTAAAACCCTTTGTGGCAGACTTCTGTGGGCAGCTCAGATTCAAAGCTGCTCAAGGCAAGCAGAGTTTCTCTATAATGCTGCAGTTTGTATCCCTGCCTTCCCCTTCCTCGTCAAAGGATCGTCGTCCCAGACATGGGCAGCAGAGAAAACCACCTGCAACGTGTTCTCTGCCTCCTCTGGCAAGCAACCATTTTGTCTGGCTTCTTTCCTCTTGTATCTGAAGACCTGAACATATTCCACTTCTCATTTAAATTCCTGGATCTGTCTGAAACTGCATCAGGTGAAGGCTCCAAATCAGACCACAGCACAGGCAGCACTCTGCTATTCCAGGCATGCAGGTAGGGAAGTTTGGAATGGATTCTTCCTTGCTTTTTCCTCATGGTCAGTGGTGCTGGGTTGATCCCAGGATGTCAGAGACCTGTGGGTTTTCCAGCACCTCCCCACATTTCCAAAGAGAGGGAGCAAAGGCAGATTTGGCAGACTTCAGCGTGGGGTGAGTGGGATGGCTGTGCCTTCAGTTCAGAGCACGCCCAGTTTCCATCTCTGTGGTAACCAGAAAGTACCCAAGGTGTGTTGGGGAGAAAATCAGAGGGAAAAATGCATTGTCTGAATAGAGACATGGAGCACTAGAGTCCTCTGGTGTGAGGGAACGACCGGCTGAGTCCTGCGGAGACTGGCAGAGGAAATGTGAATCCAAATGGTTCCAGAAAGGGTTGCATCAGTCAGGACTGACAGGATGGGATTGAAAAGTCATGTGGAGTGCTCTAAGGCTGTGTCCTGATGACACTCCCCTGATCCTTTGGGAATGAGAGTGCTCTGTGCACCGGCACGTGGCAAAGCTGCTGCTGCCCATTTCAGCTTGGCCAAAAAATGCATCGAAAATGCCCCTTCACCCACTCCTCAGCCAGACAAGCACCCCCAGGCTGCTCAGCTGATGCACCCACCTGTCATTTCGTGGGAGGTCACCTCCCAGCAGGAGAACACCTCTCCAGGTGCAGCAATTCCCCCCACAAACCTTGTCCTTGTGACCAGCCACCGTCCTGTCTCGAGCGCAAAGTGGCAGCGTGCACTGGGGAAGGGGTGGGAAGGGCTGGGGGTGTTTTTTGCCATTCAGGGGCCAGGGGATCCATGCATGAGGTGTTATCCCCCACAGGGCTGTGCTGCACGAGTAACCAGAGCAGAAACTCCTCTCCCTCGTCCAGATGTGTTTGTCAGCCTGCAGGGAATCCACGAGGTAGAGCGACACAGATGTGCTGCTGTGGGGAGGAGGAGGAGGGACAGGCAGGGTGAGGCTGGAGGCGATGGGGACACAGAAAGGGCAGAGAACAACCAGAGCTGCTGAGATCCAGATACGCAGAAATAAACGGGTGCCTCAGTCTGGGTGGCAGGGCAGGAGCTGGGCTGGGACATCTGTGTGGTCACACCTCCCCTGGCAGGGGGCTGTCACCTGCTGGGAGTTTCATTTCTCACGTGCATGAGCAGCACTGACAGGTTTTGGTGCCTGGGCAGCGGGATAACGGCGTGGTGCCCACCTCTCCCTCCCACATGCCCTTAGCTCGGGCATCCTCACGTTTTGCAGAGGGATTTTAATGTCTGCAGAATGCCAAACTCCCAGCCTGAGCCAAAGGAAAGGAAATGTCCTCTGGCCACAAAGCTTTATCCCCTTGTTCAGAACCATTCCAGCCGTCACCTCTTCCATGCCATGGGTGGAACGGATGGAAGTTATCCCTGAAGCCAAGCTCTTAGGCAGGATGTTCATTCCTTGTCCTCCTCTTCCTCTTCTTTGTTTTTATACACATTGAAGTGGACATCAATATTTATTTTTTGTTTTCCTCTAATACAAGTGAACACAAATGTGATGTGGAGATAAATTCCCTTCTCTAAAACACTTTGTGGTCACAGGAATGTACACGTTTGGATTTACACACCCACACACATTCCAATATCAAAAAAAGGTGTAGTCCCAAAACTAAGATGCTTTTATAAAAGTTAAAAGGCCAGATTCCTCTGTTGGCTTTTATCCTTCATTAAGAGCAAGGAGATTACCTGAAATCCTGATTTATTCTTCATATTCTGCCTGAGTTAATTTTAAAATTCCAATCAACAGATGCAAGGAAGAGAGGGGGGAAAAAGCTCGTGGGGAGCCATGTTAGGCTTTGAAAGGAAAATTAGAGCAAATGTTTTCCTTTATAATTATTTTCTCCTTTGGGTTTCAGGTTATCAGACCTGTTATTTAAAGGATGCTTTCTCCAAATGTGTTGACTCCAAAATATGTCCCCTTTAAAAGAGTCAATCCAAGAGATTGGGAGTGGGAGCAGGAAGGGAAAAGGAACAAAACAAACCACCTAAACCAAGTCCTGATCTCTATTTTGGGGTTGGTTTTGAGCATCTTTCATTATAAGCATCTTATGATTTGGTTCAGCAATCTTGGCTGTTTAGCTCTTCACAACGGGGATTTGCTATCCCCACTTCCGAGGGGGAAAAGGAGCCAGGGGCTAAAAAAAAAAGAAAAGAAAGAAAAAGCCACAGGCTCAGATGTGAGCGCTGGCTGTGCTGTAAAACCTCACACAAGCTGGAGCGAGGGCTGTGAAGAACCCGCACCCGGCTACTCCGGTGCAAAGAGGGCGGGGATGGACACAGGGGAAAAACCTACGGACACTGGAGCGGGTTGGGCACATCCCATCCACCACGGGGCAGCTGTCACCCACAGACACATGCACACACAGAGCCAGGAGGAGAAAAGAAAGATGCAGGTACTGGAGGAGACATGGGAGAAGGCAGAGTGTTCCCTTGAGCATTAGCAAGCCAGGCAGATGCTTTGAACTAATCATGGCAATTGCACCCGGATTTAAAATCAATCGATAAAATGAGCAATGGCAAAGGGAGGGTGGCTGGAAGGCCTTGGTTGTTGAGCGACAGGAGAGGTGAAAATCATGAGTTTCTTCCTTTTTTTTTTGCTGTGTTGACACTTTACACATACTGTTCCTTAGGACAGATGTAAGGAGCCCGGGAGCCGGGAGGTGGGCAGCAGAAGGAGATGTCGGAATGGTGAGGATAAAGATCTTGTGGGAGGTCTGACAAGGGGGCATAGACATGAGGGATCTTCTCCAGATATCGATCTTCATGTGAGTAACAGCGGGTCAGGTAATCACTCGCATTCGATATCTCTGAGTGACACTTTCCAAAGTTCTGCAAGTAGAGACAAAAGTCAACGGGTGAAAACTCCGGGATCACCGGCCAGAAAACACACACAGCTCTTCAGTTCCTTGCTGAGACACACAGAGAGCAAGCAGGGTGGAATATTAAACAGATTACCGAGCTTGCTGCTTCAGGAAAATGGAAACCCAGGTGATAAATCCTCACACTGCAAAGTTTTGGTCTGACTCCCTGAAATATCCGGATCGTTGATGAATATGGATGGACAGGGCACGGTTTGTCCCTTGTCTGTAAATACTCTGCTCTCTGGACAAAACAAGCAGCCAGCCAAGGAAGGGCAGTTTATTTTCACACTTTCTAACTCTTTCCACACCTGAGTTTTGGAAAAGCAGTGCTTGAAGGTGTCATTAATCTCAGCCAGCCCCCTGCTTTTCCATTTAAAGGGCACCTGTGTCCTACCGGGGACTTGGGATGCAAAATAAGGTTACTGTGTCTGATGTTTACATGGGAGACAGGAGTGCTCGGCTTTACGTGTGTGAACAGCTCCCCGAGAAGCCTCGGGGCCAGTTTTGTGAGTCAAATCAACTGCAGAGAACATAAAACCACTTTCAAACCCGAGGCTGCTCTGTCGGGCCCGTGATTTTGCCGGGGTGTGTGTGGGTGCTTCGCTCTCCTGGGGTGGAGGGAGCATCACTCCCACAGCCCAGGGCTGCGGCTCCCCAGAGGGTGGCAGCAGATGGGAACGATTCCTCCCTGCTCCCAGACCCTTTCCTGCTTTGGAAACCCTGCAGGATGACCCAAGCAGGACGGACATTTAGCGAGGCTGTTTTTAAAGCCAACCTGCGCTCAGGGGCGCTCAGCCGGAGATAATTTCTTCTCCAAAAGGGAGCAAACAGCGCTGGAAAACACTTGGATGCCTGTGTTTTGAGCGGGGGCTGTTTGAAGCAAGCAACTTGCCCTTGAGTCCTTCCTTGTTGCCTTTCAAAATCCCAGGAACAGTCATTTTAGTGGAAAGGACAAGGGTCTGGCCCTCAGGAGGAAAAGCCGGAAAGAACAGAACAGCCCACTCGGGTCATCTGCTGCCAGCTCCTGGATGAATATTTCACCAGGATGCTTGGAAAAAAAAAAACCCTATAGAAAACAAGGTGTTGAGAATAATTTATTGATGGCTCAGGCCGCTGGGAGAGGAATGAAGGCAATTTTGGGAACAGCTTGGCTGAGCCCAGTGAGGGAAATTTTGCCTAAGCCCCAGGGAAACAGCAGCAGTGCTGAGGTCAACCTCATTTTCATTTCCCTTCCACTGGCAAAACTGTTTATCCTACAGAATGAGCTTTTAAAAGTCAGTAGTGGAGTTGCTGTGCTGGTCTCCTAAATTTGGGAGGGCCATTCCCATAGCTTTGTCCACTTCAGCCTTTTAACTGCCAAGTGAAAATGTGGACAAGTGCAGCATTAGAGCTCTTTAACTGGAGGAACCCAAGGCAGGGGCCATGAAAAAGCCCCACTAACTCTACCTCAACCTTAAATAAATGTTTGCTGTTCTTCTGATGGCCCCAGCTGATAAAAAGAGATAAAAAAGGGCTCACAGACAGGGAGAATGGGAGGTGCAAAGCCCTCTCCCTGTACAATCTACTCTCAAAAACTCTCACACTCAACAAAACCCTTTTCCACACCTGCGAGGGGGAAAAAACTGTATTTAGCCTTGCTCTCCTCCTGCTTTATAGAGATCATTAATTTTCTGGGTTAAGCTAAGCTGAAAGGGAAGTTGTCTTAATTACAGAAATTTAGTGAGACAAAGCAGGCGAAAGGGGTTTCTTGTAATTTGTTACCAATTAAGTGGGAGGGGAGGTTTATGTGCTTTTTGAGCGTGCCAGAGAAAAGCCGAGGATGTGATAGTGCTGTGTGCAGGTCTCATGGACAGAAAGGTCTCCTAGGAGAGAGACCCCTGGGTGTGATCAGGGGGCAGCAAGAGGGGTTGTCAGACGCTCTTTATGGGCTGGCTGTGACAATATGCTGGGTCAGGAGAGCGTTTTTCTTCCTGCTGATCTCCCAGTTCATGTGGCCACGAGACAGGAGCCCGTGAAGCATTGCCAAAGACACCAAGTGCAGTTCTGTCAGCCCTTCTGTTTGCACAGGTGAGGGCAAACAAATCCTTCTTTTCTTGCTGGCCCCTGTTTTGTGCTCACTCCTCATAGGTGGGAGCAGCTGGAGAATGTCAGGGCCAAAGGAAGGGAATTCTCTGTCTCCTTTTACCTTTCCTCAGCACCTGAACCAGGAGCTGCTCTGCTCCTGCTTTGTTCCCTGAACTCATTTCTAAGTGGCAAAAGGGAGGAGAACAAAACCAGCCTGGTGTTTTTTAACATATTTAGCAGCCGGTGCCCTTTGACTTCCTTCCCCAGTCCCACTGTGACTTTTCCCCAATCTAATTTATCTTTAACGAAGTTTGAAATTAAATTAGGGATAATGAACTAATTAAATTGAACTGGCACACGATTCTACCACCTTCCCCCACCTGACTTCTCCCAATTGCCTTCGTCTCCAGCATGACTCCATGCAATTCTTCATTATCTGGGTTACACCCTCCCCTCTCAGTTTTATTTCCAAGAGCTTGATTAAAGGGGATGTCAGCAATCTATCCATTTCAGACAGCCTGGCAGATTACCTTTAAACAGGCTTTATTTGATTGAATTAGGGAGCTTTCATTTCTGCCATGACTTACTCTCAACCCTTCTCCATCCCTCCACACCCAATTCCATCTTTTCTCCTGTTTGCAGAACAACTCTTTGGGTAACAGGAGGTGTGCAGCAGCTGACCATGTCCTGTACTTTTAATCATCTCAGAATAATGAGTTCTTACTGGTCTGAAAGTGAAAAACTCCTTCTCAGCGACCCGAGCATTTCTCTGCTGTGTTTTTTGGGAAATCTGAAGATTTTACAGGTGAGAGTTGGATGGGTAATGGTTTTTTCTCTGCTTGGCCAAGCTGAAGGCAAACACATTTTTGCACTCATGGAATGTGCTCACCTGTGTTTTCCTGGCTGGGAAAAGGCCCTGCTGCTCAAAACCCCTGAAATTTTGGGCTGCTACTACCCTGACCCTCCTCATCTGCTGGTTTTGAATTTTGGGATGCAGCAGAGGCTGATGGCCAGGAAGAAGCAGCTCTGTTGAGTGACAGCCACACAAAGCTGCTGTCCCACTGTGGAGCAGCCAGTGCAGGGGCTGTAGGTGTTGGGGGACAGAAAATACACTGGGAACCAAAAAAAGCAGCATTTCCTCATGGTGTTGGGAGCCTCACATCCTCTCCTCCCCTGGGTCTGAACTCCCCACTCGGGGCATTCAAGCTGGTTTTCCACTTCCAAGTATGGCCATGACTTTAGGTATCCCTGGGCATGTTCCTGCTCTGTTTGATGCTTTATCTGTGAGGGAGTTCTTGGATAATCCCCATCCTGAGTGAAGAACAAACACTGATGTGTCAGGGATGAGCAGGAACCAGTGGTCCTGAGCTTGGGCTTCTGTGAGGACAAAACTGAGGGCAGGTGGGACAGAGGGACTCGCCCCTGGGTTCAGGGAATAAAAAGATGGAGCTGAAATTCCCAAAATACAGAGCAAGAACCTATGAAGAAGGGTGCATTCAGACACATGCAAGTATTAATTATGCAGACAACTTGCTCAGAACGTTGCATTCCTTCTCACAGCATGCTTCTCTCTTCCCCTGCTGCCTCTGGTACGTACCTGGTCTGTGTTCCTACAGCACCTCACACCATCAATCACCCCAAACATTTCCCTCCTCGCTGTTTCTCTCCCAAATCCTCCTCTCCACCCTTTTGGAGTCAAGGCAGGGCTGATATCCTCATTTAAAAATGGGAAACTAATAAGGAGCCACCACTTTGCTTTACTTCTGCAATTTGGAAATGGGAACCTGAACCCTGGTCACTGATTTGTTGTGCTCCTGATCCAAGTCTGATGGTTTCCAGCTATTCTTGCTGCAACAGGGACAAGAAATTCCCAAGCAAAACCGAGAGCCGGAGTGTGGGGAGGTGAAGGGGGAGGAAATAATTAAAAAAGCATCAAAAAAATTGAAATTGCCCTGATCTGTGGTGTGTCTTAGCAGGGAGATTACACCTTCAAAGCGCCATATGACTGGCTTTATTTTTACTTCAGAGAGACTGGGAGGATTTCCAAATTTGGATTTGGAGGATTACTGTCCTTTTGCTGACAATAAAATTCCCCTCCCTGGGGAGGACGAGGCGAGACCTCCCAAGATGGATTAGGGAGCTCTTGCCTTGTTTGGAGCAGTGGGAGCAGCCCAAGAATCTGTTGGGAACGGGAGGTGAGGACACGAGGGACAGTGGCTGGTTCAACCACCCCTTCCTCAGGGCTGGAATTCTCATCTGAGACAGGATGCAGGAGGCTGGAAGTGCCTGGGAGCTGCCCAGCCCCTCTGTCCAGTGACAAACAGCCCCCCACACGCAAATGGAGAGAAGGAAAAACCAAACCAGTCCAAAACTTACTGTCCACTCTCGCTCGTTACGTCTACGAAGACCTTGATCCTCATTCTGGGAGCAGGAGTGGGTGAGACACCGCAAGAGAGAGAGGTTACGGATCTGCTCCGGCCGGGGCTGCTGCAGGCACTCACCTAGGAGGGCTTCAGCTACGGCAGGGGAACTACAGGGCTGCTTCCAGCACGGGAAAACCAGGGAAACAGGGATAGAGGCAAACCGGAGCAGCCCCCTGCACACGTGGCACCCGGGTGTGTGCGTGCTGCTCCCTCACCCACAGAGTTCCTCATCTCAGGGAGACCCTCAGCAACAGGATTGTCCAGGGGGCTTTGTAGAAATGCCATTTTCCTCCTGCTTATCCTCGTTTCCTTCCTTCCCTTTATCTTCTCCAAGCTGTCCCTTTCCAGCCCCAAGCTGCCGCTTCTCTTGAGCCTCCTTTGGTCTACCTGGGGTGACCAGGAGGGATTCAGGGACCTGCAAAGCACCTCTACATTTGCCGTCTGCCTTTTCTCTTTCCCTTTACACCCACAGCCCCTTCCTGCTGCTGGAAAGGCAGCAAAATAAAGGGGAAGGAGCAAGGCAGAACCTGGAGTCACCACAGCTTCGGGAATACGCGGGAGTGACGGAGAGCTGGAGCCAAGGAGAGGGGTACCAGTGGCATTTCCTTGGCCAAAAACTCTTCTCATCATCCAGCAAAGGTGGGAAAGGAGAGATGTCTCCCTTTCAGGGACCTGGTGGCTTTAACAACTGAGAAAAAGCTGTGATTATGGGGCAAGGGAATGTAGGAAGAGCTGAAGTCACCCCTTTCGACTAAAAAACCAGCATTCAAAGGGTCACTGGACATGGTCCAAAAAAACCAACTGAGCCCTAATCACTCCCTGCCACAGGACCTGAGCTTGAAAAAGTTTGGTCACACTTGATCAGGAGAACAGGGCTCAGTCTGGGTCTAGTTTTGAGAAGGAGAACACCAAGGGAAACAATCTCTCTCCCAAGCACCCAAACTTGCCACCTGCACCAAGGCCACGCCACGCCAGCCCTGTTACTGTCGCATGCAGTCGCTCTCTGCCTGCCTCTTATCCACGGAGTCTCTCAGCTGCAGGAACCTTTAGGTGTTCCCATATTCTCTCACATCCTCTCCCACCTTGTTCTTTCACACATGCACATATGCTCCGTCTTCTCTACAGTTACTTCCACGTGCACACAAGCTCTTTTTTTTTTAATTTCCCTTTCCACCAGCCCCCTTTTCCTTTCCCTCCCCTCCTTGTCCTGGCCTGGAAAAGCCCTCTTAGCATCTCTGACTCCTGATTCCTCACAGGTGCTGCAGAAATTCCCCAAACCAGAGCAGGAACTTCCAACCCACCTGGAGCCGGGGGCAAACCCCTGCTCTGACACGAAGCCATGAACCCTCTGCCCCTCTCACACATGCCTGGCTGCAGGAAGTGAAGGGAAACACAGAGAAAAGAGCATGCAGAGAGGCAAGGCAAGGCAAAGGCATTCCTGGCAGCACCCCCAAACACCAGGGCAGTGGAGAGAGAGACAGAGCAGGCAGGGAGGGACAGACGGGACGCAGAGGGAGCGCTCCACAGGGAGGGAGGAATCCAGGGAGAGGGCAGCGGTGACTTTGAGGGGTGCAGTGAGGAAGGCAGAGTGCCATGTGTACCTTGAGGCCAGAACTGAGGGGAAAGGGCCTAGAGTGGCATGCGCTAGCGTAAGTTGGGCTGGATGGTTGCATACTCGACTAGGTCTCCGCCAGCATGGATGGAGGTCCGAGGGCTGGGTGACGCGGCCAGAGCGGACGTGTCCAGCTCTGCATACTGGACATCACAGTCCTTGTTGCCAGGGTTCTGGAGAGAAGAGAGCAGCAAGGCGGTGGGGGGACACGAGGGAGGAGTCGGGGGGAGGTGGGGAGTGAGGACAGAGGGTCCATGCAGATGGTGAGGGGTGAGACAGGACACGGGGGGTGAAGGGGAAGAAAGAAGAAAAGGGTGAGGAGGGAGAGGAGGAGGAAGAAAAAACAGTTAAAAAGAGGGAGGTAGGGAGGTAATGAATAATCAGTCAGGTAAAATCCCAAATCAAAGCAAAAGTCCCGAAGGCACTGCTCCCCCAAATGCAGAGCTGAGTGACCCAGCCCCGGCTGGCAGCACTCCCAGCCACTGCCCCTTCCCTGGGGCTGCTCCCAGCAGCATCTCGCTGCTCTCGTCTTCCACTGAACCCCTCTGGGATCAGCATTCTCCTTAGCTGGGGCTGGATCAGTGAATTCAGACCTTATCACGCACCTGAGCTCTCTGTTTTGACCCAAGAATTTGGGATTCATTGCAAACTCAGGTTTGGGGACATGAGTGAAAATCATTGGTTTGAGTTTTGGGGTTTGGGAAGGAGATACCAGGAGGGAATGGCTTTAAAGCCAGAACTCCAAAGGCACGGCCACAGGGCAATGACACTGCTTGGCCACCACGGCTGTTTCGCCCCGGTGTGGGGACTGTGGAGTTCTGAAGCGCCTCTTTTAACACGAGGCTTGGCTGCACAGCTTGGCACTGCAGATTAACTCTGCAGCACGGTTTTGTCATTGTAACACGGCCTAAGAGATGCTGAAAGCATCCTCCTTTGGCATGGAAATATTTCTGGGTGTTCCTTCCCTAAGCAGGCTTATCAGCAAGAACTGCATGAATGGAGTATTATCCAATTTGTCTGATCATTCCTAGCCGGGCATCCTTCATGCAAATACTAACGGGAGAAGCCTGGAAGGCAGGATGGCCCAGAGAGCTCGTGGCTCCGTGGGGAATACGGATCACCAGGAGGAGCCTCGGTGCCACACACCCACGGTGTGAGGGGGGGGATCCTGGCTTCTTGCCCCGTGGAGTTTCTTTAATCCTCACTTTTAGGGCTGGTTTCGGTGCCAGCATTAGCCAGGCATCTGCTGAGCCTCTCTGAGAGGAGAGAGTTGTCTCATCCAAACAAAACAGCTTTCCAGGCTCTCTCTCCCCTTTCCAAAATGGCTGCACCGCATGGCAATGATGCAAAAGGCGTTTAATTTGAAAATGTTTTTCTCCTCTTTGTTTGGAAGTGTCCTCAGCCACCCACCAGCTGTGGCTGAGCCGTTTTCACAAGTTTATAGCCCTGTGATGAGCTGGTTGAGTGCCTGCTGCTGGAAGGGGTTGTTCAGTCAGTGATTATCCCTGCCTGCTGCGCTGGCCTCTGCCAGGGCTCGGCTCTCTGATCCTGCCCCTCAGCCACGGGGATGAGGGGAATGATGGGGAACGGGGCTGCAGCAGCATTCCCAGTGCTCAGCAAAGCTGGAGGCTGGAGGAGCAGAGGGCTGGAGGTCACCTCTGCCCTGCCCTTGGTGGCCAGATGGCAGTGGCGCGTTGCTGGCATGAAAGCTGCGCGTCCTATGGAGCCTCTGCCTCGTGTCTGGACCCAGAGCTTGGCCATTTAGGAATATCAGCAATGCCAGCTCCAGTCTCAGACCTAAACCTAGGCCCTGCAGAGCTCTTTCCCCCTGAATTTTGTGTCTCAGTACCTCCCCTGCTCCTGGAGAAAGGCAGACTAAGTCTCACCTCCTCACTCCTATCCTGTCTACTCTGCCTCACTCCTCTCCCGCTTTCTCCCCACAGGAGGTGTTTTCTCCATGGATTTCTCTCCCTTTCTCCCACTCTTGGGCTCCCTCCTGCTTCTTGCTGCCTGTTGAGAGCAGAATTTATTACAATATCAATAATGTGCCTTGTATACAAGGCCCGGCACTGCCTCACGCAAGCGCTCGGTGTAAATCAGCGCCATCGGCACCCCGGTAATTGCCCTGCAAACCCAGAGGAATTATTTTGCTGTCTGCAGCAATGAAACTTCCCCTTCTACCTGTGCAAATGGGCCCTGCTGACACGGACACTCATCACAGCTCTGCTCCTCCACTCACTCCTGCCTCCACCTCTCTCTGGCTCCTGCTGCCTCTCACACACGCCCAGAGCATCCACCTGACACGAAAGCACAGGCAGAGCGCACCTGCCTGCACCCACACACCTCAAACACACTCTCCATCCCCTTCCTGCTCTGATATCCTCGCTGTTACCCCAAAATTGCTCCGAGAAATCACTGCAGGCAGCCCCGCCACCCCTACACACACTCCTGCAGCCTCAGTGTCCACACCGCTGTCCTCGGGCGTTTCGGGGCTGTCAGCTCTGTGCTGGCTTTCCCACAGCCTGCAACACCTGAAAATACATATTCATTCCCAGTTCTGCTCCTTCCTGCAGGTATCCTGACCCTGCTGACGTGCCCCAGCCTCTCCCTTTGTCCTGGTCCCCTGCCAGCACACGTCCACACACATGTCCCTGCACACCCTCTCTGGAGGTTCCTCCTCCACCTGCCTCTTTTATTTTCTCCTGGCACCTCTCCCATTCCCCCCTCCCTCGCTCTTTTCCATCTCTAATCACTCCCTGACTCCCGTTCTAGTGCTGTGAAATCGCCAACCCCAGGCAGTGCCTTTCATGCCGCCTCGTGATAAATCTGGTTTATCCCAAATTACGAGGTTTTGCACAATTCATTTAAAGCTGAGTGCACCCTCCCCGTTTTCCTGCAGAATCCGCTCCCTTCCACTCTCATCTTCTTCACTCCCTCCCAAGCCGAATCTCCGGATGAAGTACAGGCAGAACAAGAATATCCTGCCTTTCTGCTGTGCCTTTCCCTCTCAAGGATCCCAGAACCACAGATACCCCAGAGCAGCCACCTGCATCTGCATTTTGGGCACGGTGGGAGCAGGGCTGTGCCAAAGTGAGCCTGGCAGAGATCAGGGATGTGCTTCCCTCCTCATCCTCCAGCTGACCCAGCCCTCGGGTGAAGGATTGGGCAGCTCTCGCTCCATCCCGTGGTGCTGGTTTGGTAACCACCACCATCCCTACTGCTGTTCCCTGGAGGTTCCCACTCCTCAGACTCCATGGAGGCTTCTGCAGTGAAAAAGGGGTGAAAAAAGTGATGCAGGTCACTTTTTTCCTTGCAGGGAGGAAAGCAAAGCTTGTTCCTTTGCAAAGCGTGGCCGGACAACACCACCCACCCCTGGCCTGGCTGTGGCAGCGCGTCCTGCCTGTGTGATCTGGGAAGAATCCAGCCAAATCAGCACTCCTTGGCAGCCAAGGACACCCTTCTCTCCCTCGCCAGTCCCAAACTGGAACAGCCAGCTGCCTGCCCAAAGGATGCAGTGGTTTAGCAAGGAATGGGAGCAAGCTTCATCCTGCTGCTGGGGCAGAGAGCCAGAGCACGGCGCAGGTACGTGATGGGCGAGCCTGACACGCTCCTGGCCAAGCTGACCAGGGACAGGGCTCATCCACAGCTGTGCCAGGCCCGTGCCAAGAGCTGTGGCAGCAGCTGGAGTGCCCCAGACACCATGTCCTCACTGCAGAGCCAGTTCTTTGTGGGCCAAATGAAACGAGAGCTCCACAGTCCATCACCTCCTGGCTGAATCCACGGGTGAGGAGCAGCCGGTGCCAGGCGTGGGACATGGAAATGCATCTTCTCCGGCCAGGACTGGGAGCAGCAAACTCTGTTCCCATGGTTACGGAGCAGCAACCCATCAGGCCCCATCTCACATCACTAACTCTGCCACTTAATTAACTGACTGCTCGTTATTTCCCAAAATGAGCTCCTCCATCCCCCTGCTTGCCTGAAATTCAGCTTCCAGAGGCTTTCCAAGCAGTTGTCTTGCTCCAACATCCTGCGTTTCATTTAAAACTCAGCAAGGATTAGAAAGAGCTGGGGACCAGCCCCAGGACTGAGGGAGGGCTCCAAGGGGGAGTTTTCCCTTAGGGATGAGGTAAATAGGATCACATCCACCCGGCTCAGCACAGAGCTGGGGCTTTTGATTTCCAATGCCCTCGGCACCTGCCTCGCTGCAGACTCGTGCCAGCTAAAGGGCACTGGGCCCTGTCCTTCCATTATCTGCACAGGAACACACCTGGCAGGGTCACACCGGGGTGAACTGGGTTGTAATTAGTGGTGTTCATAAAAAATTACTCCGGTCTGGGCTGATGTTTATACACCTTTCTCCAGCCAGGGAGTTGACGCTGCTGAAGCACCAGGCTGGGCGTGCAGTGCTCTGAACTCCTTGTGAGGAGGAGTTTGGGAGAGACCTGAAGGATTTTCACTGGGATATCTTGTCTCCTATGGATAAAAAGACAGAGCATCCCCATGCCACAGGGTGAGGGAGGGAAAGGATATTGTTCGAGGCCTGGGAGGAGGATGGTTTTCTGGTTTCTCATCAAAAAACCACTCAGATCTTACCTGTTTTCTGTTCCCTGTGCCTTTGCATCTCACATTTCCTCACTCCTTGCAAACCAGCCTTTCCCATGTGACTGCCAGCATCTCCTCCTGACCCTTAATCTCTCCCTGCTGCTGCTGCCTCACATTAACATCTCCCCATCTGAGGCTGAACAAATCCACACACCAGAAAAACAAAAAAAAAAGGGTTTAAAGAACTTGTTGTCAAGTGAGAGTCAAACGCTGGCACACTCTGCCCTGCAGATAATTGCTTTGTGAAGCTCTCACTGCTGCTTCCCGCAGCTGCAAACTCTAACAGGGGCTCCTTGCAGGAGGTGAGGAGTGGCCAGGGTGGGGTAGGCGGCTCTCAGGTAGAGAATTTGGGGTGGGCAGGGCGTTTTACTGAGGGATGAGCCGTAAAGGCACAGCTCTGGGACCTATGGACAGCTGAGATCAGAGCGTGGAGGCTGCTTTCCTCCAGGACAGGGCAATCCTGGGCTGTGGATGGTGGGGATCTTTGTCTTTTA
This sequence comes from Corvus hawaiiensis, assembly GCF_020740725.1. Classification (NCBI taxonomy): domain Eukaryota; kingdom Metazoa; phylum Chordata; class Aves; order Passeriformes; family Corvidae; genus Corvus; species Corvus hawaiiensis. The sequence continues at coordinate 5,217,872 of NC_063237.1, read as the reverse complement.
GGGTGAGAGGTCCTGTGAGCCAGGTGGGGCAGGGGTGAGGTGCCAGCAGCACCACTGCCACCCTCGGTCCTTACCACTTTGTCACTGTAGGGAGAGGGCTCGGGGGCTGCCATGTCATAGTAGGGAGTCTGCAGAGGGAACTTCTGGATCTCCTCCTCGTGTTTCATGTTGTCCAAGTGAACAACCTGGAGGGGAGAGAAGAGGGATGAGAAGAGCCAGGGTTATCCTCTGGCACAGCTTGGGGCAGCCTCGGCTTCAGGTGCCACCACAGCTGAACGCCAACCACTTCAGAATTCAATATCCACAGAAAGGGCGCAGCAGAATCCAAGTTACAGCTTTCAATTAGTGCCAGACTCTGGGAATTCTGGGGGGACAAGTCACAGAGTCACTGAACCATAGAACAGTTTGGGTTGGAAGGGACCTTAAAGATAATTTAGTCCCAACCTCCCACTAGACCAAGTTGCTCAGAGCCCCATCCAACCTGGCCTTGAAAAATCTGTACTTTCTGCCCCTCAAACTCACGCCAGGGACTTCTTTGCTCTTGCAACCCCCATTTCCCAAAATCCAGGCACTGTGGACACTGCTTGGAATCAGATTTCCATGCCAGAGGCAGGAATTTGTGGGTTTTTACCTGGATGTCTTCTGGAGTCAGGTGGCTTTTCATGTCCTGTTTCCTCTTTGGTGGAGGGGCAGGTTTGTGGGACGGAGGCAGGTCAATCCTGCAGGGAAAGAAGAGGCTGCTGAGCAGAAAGCAGGAGAAAAGGTTCTGCTGCTTTGATGTGCCCAAGGGTCTGATGGTGTTTGTCACCAAAGTGCCAAGACAATCACATAGATTATCCTCAGGCGGCCCCCCGTGCCCTTTGTCTCACCCCAGTTAGAATTGTTAATGGAAATAAACTCCCTCCTAGCATTCTGTGCCTATTCCAGGCAGATCCCCATGCCAGGCTGCAGATCCCGAGGGTGCAGCTGGGATACCTGCTTGGGAATGGCTCCACATCATCCCATGGCACGTGGTTTGTGCTGTGGCTGGGAGGTGCCAGAAAGTGGTAACGAGGCAATGCCAGCCCCAGTCTGGCAGTTTATCTGGGATGGTAGCCCTGCCATAGGCTTCCCAGTAGGAATCTGAGTCCTCCTCATGGGCATGCTCTGCCAGGCAGGGACATCCATCCCTGACCCTCGCCAAGGATCGGCTTTTACCCCAGAGCATAGGGATTGGCAGCCACGATAATCCCAGCCTAGAGACTGTCTCTGCACATTCTGTTCACATGCACAGATGCGTCTAATCCTTTTACAAAACTTATTAAAACTCTGATCCACTAATTAGCTGGCTGCCCCCCTCCCTCCTCTCCGTGCAGACTCTGACGGGGATGGGCGCCTTCCCTTGGATTCCAGCGTGGGACCGGAATGTGCTGGTGGCAGGGAGGGCAGAACAGGTCCCCGGGGCTCTGTAGAACATTGACTTCATGGCTCTACAGAAAAGAAATGCTATTACCTTCGGGATCAGCCTCCACAATAGAGGCAGCACCTCTGCAGAGCAGGGCATGGCTGTGTTTCTATTCTCAGCTGAAGTGGCTCTTCCCCGAGCCTGGTGGAGGGCCATTGTGGGAAGTGGATTGTCAGAATGCATCTCCATCACAGGCCCGCTGCTGTTGATGCAATTTCACCTTGTGGTACTATTTTTTTTTTTGTTTGTTTGTGTGCCTTTCTGCATCTCCTGCCGCTCCCCTGCTCCTCTCCCCAGCCTCTCCCGCTATCCTCCAGTGCCCTCTCTCAAATGGGATTAAATGGAGCACAAAATGTGCCCAAGGTGTAACACCAATGAGGTGGGGGGTGGGGAACATAAAAGCAACCTCTGGGCGCTGGGCTTTCCGTGCCTCCCCTGTGAGGTGGGAAGGGAGGGAGGGGGTGAGGAGCTGGTGACAAGACAGAGCTGTTCAGCAGAGCCCAGGGTGAATGCTGCTGAAGAGGTTCCTGCTGCATAAAGTGACATCCACACCACTCAGTTCCCTGCTGGGATCTCTGCTGCCCTGTGCTGGGCAGAGCAAAGCAAGTCCTGCCCAAGAGGAGCCCCTGTGGTGGCCTCTGTCCCTGCCATGGCCTGAGTTTGTGTCACCCATAGGTCCAAATCTGCAATGCTGGTGGATGTGAACCCATTCCAGACTCTTTGGGGTGCATTCAGAGGAGCTCAGGGTCTATCAGAGACCCCTTTCTGATGGCAGGATGTGATTCAGTCTCACTCAGGAGCCTGAAGGCATTGAGAAAGGAGGAACAGGATTCTCTTTACGCATGGAAGGGACAGTGGCACTGAGCCTCTGCCCCAAGGATGTGCCACAGCAAACCCAGCACCTGGGGGGCATCCCTGTGATGGAGAGAGCAGGATGGGAAGCACCAGGAAGCCCCAAGGAAGGGAAGCGGATCAGAGGAACGAGACAGAAACAGCAGGAAAACGTTTTGCTGCCAGGTATTCCCCTTGTGCAGGTAGAGGAAGGGCCAGAGGTGCTGTCCCCCAGCCCCACAGCACCACCACCTCGGTGGGCAGGGATTCTGCTACTCACAGGTCGTTGTCAGTCCCGGAGCGGTTCTTCTGCTGCCGCCTGTAGACGATGATGACGGTGACGGCCACGCCGATGATGAAGACGGCGGCGATGACGCCTCCCACGATCCCAATGATGCCTCCGGGGGCACTCTGAGGTAGTGGCTTGTCTGCAACACACGGGGAAGCACAGGGGAGAGGGTTAGAGCACCAGGAAATCCAGCTGGTACCACCAGGGATTCCAGGAGCAGAGGTGAGGATGAATTCCGAAGTTTTCCCGAGTGTCCCTGTCTGGCAGCTCCATGGAGGGAGCCAGATCCTGTTGAAACGCAGAGCTCAGAGCTCAAGAGGAACAGAAATTGTGGCTACAATTGTGTCTCCAAGAGTTAAACACTTCCTCACTCGGCTCTGCAATTTCATCTTCAGGTGTTTATTCCTGGATCCGCTTTTCTGCCTTTGTTCAGGCCTCAAAGGAAGAAGGGTTTAGGGAATAAAGGTGCTTCCAAGCATTCATGTGGACCTGCTGCTTGATACTGTTGAAGTATTTTGAAAGCCTTCTGCTGGGCTTTGTCACAGCGTCCTCACTGAACTCCTGGTGCTGCTGGAATGTTCTTAAAATGAGCTAAGGAGCAATGCTCAATTTATTGAGGTGGAGCAAGGGTTTGCACACCCCATCCAAAAATGATGTCCTGAGTGCAGGATTTAGGGGCAGGAGGGAGATAGACCCAATCTTGCATTTCATGCCCTGCTCTGTGACCTGGGCCAGTTCCTTGGTGACAAATACCGGCCTCATCCAAAGGAAAGCCATCCCGTGGGCCCGATGGGAAAGCGCTTTGAAACCTGCGATAAAAGGATTTAATTTGCTCTACCTTCCAACCTAATTAAACTTGAAAACTAGCTAATTGGTACTTTGTACTTACAACTCCGGCAGTGATGAAAGGAGGAGATAATTGGGATGGAGGAAGAAGAAGGAGGAGGACGAAAAGATATTCAGGGGAGGGGGGCAAGACAGGGATGAGGGAACAAGGGGCTTTGTAGAACTCGTCTGTCACATCTAATTTTTGTACTTTTCTTAATGCCCTGGCTACTGGCTGCTCTTGGAGACCAGATTGGGCTCATGGACCTTATTCTGCAACAATTATGGCTTTGGCTACCACAGTGAGAGCCAGCATCTCCCCTAAACTACCCATCCCCAAGGCCTCGGAATTAGGCCCACTTTCCTGTGCAAAGTGATAAAACAAAATGAGTGTGGCTATAAAACATCTGCACACATTCCCAAACCACACAGAACAATGAATACAGGACTTTTCAGGGTGAAAAACCTGCCTTTTACTCCCACTTCCCCTCCACGGATCCAACACTCGCTTCTCGCCCTGTGCCGGGTGCAATGGCAAAAGGGCTGTGCTGGATCATTTCCAAGAGAGTATTCCCAGATCTCCCCTCCCAGCCAGCCTTCCCCAGCTCTCAGATTTGCTGCTGTCATCCAGGAGTGAACTGAGGTGTGCAAACCTCTCCCTGGGAACCGCCCCCTGCTCTGGTCGATCCCGAGCCGCAGCGCGGAGCTCTGCCGCGGTGGCTGTGTGGGCACAAAGCACCGCAGCTCCCAGCGCTGCTGCTGAGGAATTCTCCCCAGGAATTGCTCTGACCCCGACGCCCCATCCCTTTTCCCACACCGTGCTGCTTTTCTCGTGCCAAACTGTGCCACCCCGGAGCACCCATCGCTCAGCATCCCACCCCCTCCCCGCCCTTGCCCGGTCCTTAATGAAGAGCTCCGAGCTGTGTGTCTTTGGTGGCAGCGTGCTGGAGTCATCAGAACTCACGGTGGCAGCCACTTTTCTTCCTCTTCCCTCCTCCATAAGCCACACCACCTTGTAAATAATATTGGTGCCTCCAGACAGCTCCCTCAGAGCTGACACGCAGCCATCCAAACCCCCCGGCCCAGCGTTCGGGGTTGTGGCTGTAAAGAATGTCCCAGTCACAGTGGCTGGGGCATTTCTGTGATGGATTGGCCCCTAATGGCTCTGGGGATGGCAGGGACCGAGCAGAGAAGGAGCAGAGAACATCAGCCTCCTGCTGCCACTGTAAATCAGGTGTGTGCAGGGGAGTGAGAGGAGAAAGAGGGAAAGGAATTAAATAAAATGGATGTCCAGGAGCTCAGATGAGGCTGGGTGATAGCGGGAAGGGGCTGAGAAAATGCAGAGGGGGGGAAATATGGCAGAAGAGGGAGAGGTAAATATGGGGCAGTGGGTGAAGACAGTGAGGAGAGGAGGAGAGTAAGGAATGAAGGAGCACAAGGAGAACTGCAGGTGCTTCGGGCTGCTGTGAGAGCCCCTCCTCCTTTTCAGTCTCTCTGCGTGAACATCCCGGTGTCAGAGCCCATCCCAGGGCTGTGTGGCCTTGTAGGGGCAAGGACCAAACCCTGGGACAACAAACCGTGCCCCTGCAGGTGCGGCTCTCCTCGCTGAGGACAGTCTGAGCCGCCCAAAAGCGTTGCAGGGGTCCAGGCAGGGAGATGTGAGAGGTGACAGGGCAAGAAGAGGAAACCCCAGGAGATGGGGAAGATAAATGAGAGAAGAAAGTCCCGAGAGAGCAAGAAAATGCAAAGATTAGAAGAAAATGAGGAGTAGAGAGAAACCTTCTTTTATGCTTTCTCTTCCCTCTTTCTTTTATTTTTTTTTCCCCCTTTTAACCTATTTTTTCATCTATATCCCCTGTTTATTTCCTCCTGGGGAAGAGCTGTGGTTGGTAGTTTGGAGGGCACCACCAGGGCTTTTCTGGAAGTCAGGGTGGCTGCAAGAAGGGGCGTTTCAAGTGAAAGAGGAGAACACCAGGAAGGCCTCAGGAGATGCCCACAAGTGCCAGCTGAGGATTCAGTTCCACTGACAGGGCTTTTGGGCAGCCCTGGGAAGATGTTTGCAAGGCTCGTGAATCAGGATCAGAATAAATTGGCAGGACAGCTCAGGGGCCTCCAGACGGGAGTGGGAAAAGGCTTTGCCAATTAAGAATGCAAACCCCCGTGCTCTGTGTCACGCTTGAATAATTTAAAACTCTCCAAAAAACCCCAAACCCCACAACTTTGTGTGAAGCAGTTGGCAGTGAGGCAGGTACCAGAGAACCCAGAGGGGCTCAGCAAACAGCTCAGCCTTATCTGGATGTCTGAGGGCTGCTGGGAAACTCCTCGTTCCTGCTGGAAGCTGAATTAATTCACAGTATTACAATAAAGGAGAAAAGAAGGGCGTCCCACCCCCAGTCTCTTTCAGAGCTGTTTTGTTCATTACTTTGTTCTCCCACGGCTCTTCTGGAGATGGAGGCAGACCCAGGGAAGGGAGGGAAGTGGTTATCTCTCCACGATGCATCATTCCCAGTCACCTGATGGCGTGTGCGTGCCTCTCCAAAAGGAGCCGCCAGCAGAGGAAGATCTTTGCACCAACCAGCCCCACTAAAACGTTCTGCGAGGTGCTGATACCGCGATTCACCAGCCCCAGAGCTCAGTTAAGCCACATTCCAAGGCTGCCAGTTGCTCCCAGCTCCCAGAGAATGAGGGATGCCCGCTGGACACGGATGTGTGTCCCGGCGGGATGCGGTCACGGCACAGAGCTAAAGGCGATGGCAAACCCTTTGTCCCAACAGCCCAAACAGCCCCGGGGCTGGTGGCTGTGGCTGTGACTCGCTGCCAAGAGCCAGGGCAGCGTTTCCCGGCGGAGAGACAAAGGGACAGAGCCATCCCCACGCGGTGACACGGTGCAGCTGCGGGGAGCAGCCGTCAGTAATCACCGAGGCACAGCGGGACAAGCAGCTTGCGGGAGAGCCAGAGAGATGTTCCCCAAGGCAGCGTGCAGCCAGGCAGAGATGGATCCACTGGAAAGCATCCAGGGAAGGGTATGGCACAGCAGGAATGACTCACTGGCTCTTGGTGTGGAGGAATTTGTGAAAGGAAAGGAGAGATGGGCGTCCCAGTTTTGGAAATGAGGTCTCTTCCCTCAGAGCTGCTGGAGTGGCTGGGACGTTTACTGGGACGTTTACTGGGACATTTGCTGGGACACTGGGGTTGTGAAGCAGCCTGGCTGTTCCTGGGATCAGAACTTGGGAATGGGATATGCTACATCCCCACCAAGGGTCTGGGCCTGTCTAGGATTGGTTTTGTAAAGCTGGGCTCAGACAGCTCATTCTGCACTTAGTGCACCCACAGTGACATCCTGAGCAGGTGGGGAGGAGCAGAGCCGTGGGATGGGGTCTGGGCAGGCAGGAAGGCTTCATCTGGGGGAGAGGACTGGCTCTCTGACATTTTCTCTGTTCTGAGTGTCTGCCATGAATTCAGCAGCCCCAAGGAGAGCCTGAGCTCTCTCTCATTGCTGAGGCGCTGAACAGCATCCCCCAGGTGAATCTGGAAGCTGGGCCAGTCTCAGGGCTGATTTACAGCAGCTGTGAGTGGAGCTAATTTGCTCCAAGAGAGCTGCACATCCTTGTCCTGTCTTTGCCCCCTCCTAAATCCAACCTGATCCCTCTCTGCTTCCCAGCAAACCACCGCACAGCACACACCACCTCTGATAAAGATCTGCCTGCACCCATAGCCAATTCCAAAGCAAGGTTCCCTTCCCATTTATCACCTCCCCACACTGAGCAAATCCCCATCTATTTTATGGCTGGCTGAGGCATTCAGCAAGGGCCTGCCTTGCTCACAGCCATGTTGCAGAGCCACGGGAAGGGATTGTGATCCTTCTCTTCTGTGCTGGCAGTTCCGAAGCTCCTGGAGCAGCCAGCCTTGCTGGATTTAGTGTAACCTCGGTGCTCCATCCATCCCTGCTCACAGCATTTACAGCAAAGCACCCTGTCCCCGTGCAGTGACAGCCCAAATTAAGCCCATCCCCAGCCTGGATTGTCACCCTGACCTGCTGGAAGGAGTCTTTGCCGGACTCTTTCCGCCTGCTGCTCCTTTGAGCGAGACAATGAGCTAAGATGATGCATATTTATAATACACCCCACCTGACACATTCCAGGGAGCCTGAGACAAGTTCACAGAGCTAAATTAAACCGAGTTGAAAAGCTTGGCAGAACAAATACTTCCCCGGTTTGGTTCTGAAGGCAGGAGCAGGATTGGCTAATTTGAGACACGCTCCAGTAGAACACACACCCCCAGGCACAAGCTGGTCCCCAGCCGTGCTGTGATGCCTTTTGTTTGCAAAGGGTTAATGGAAAGCGGCTCCCAGGAGAGCCCGAGCCGAGCTGGTGGAGCTGATAGGCCAAAAGGGAGGATAAACAGCAGGGCTGGCAAGGCACTGGGGGTTTTAAAGGGATCTGAAGTCTGAGGGAGGAGAGGTGGGGTGGGTTTCTCTGGGGGCCGCTCTCTGGGCTGTGCATGTTCAGTGAATCCCTTCCAGGGACAGCCAAGCAGCCAGAGGATAAAAGGGATTAAGGAGGGCAAGACTCTGCTGGGAAAGCTGCACCAGTGGCACTGGACCATGAGTGTGTGAGGCTGAAGAGCCTTCGGCCCTTCAGCAGCAGCATTCCCTGGGTCCAAAATCCTCACAGCCCTTGCTTTGGTCCTGGTTTGAAGCGAAGAGGAAAACGGGAACAGAGCAGCTCATTCTGCTCCTACCCAGGCCCCCTCAGACCCTGCTCCAGCTCAGACCTTCCCTCACTGCAGGGAGGTGAGCAGGCTGCACTTGACAGGGAGATTCTGCCCTGTGCAAGCACAAACCCACACTCCACGGGGTTTGCAGCAGCACTTCCCCCCCTCCGGATCCAGACCCAGCTCTGCCACCGAGTGCTGCTCATCTGGGGAGAGACACAGGGGCAGCTGGACCTCAGCTCAGGGAAGGTGAATTATTTGGTTAGCAAAGGTGGCTGGCAGGGTTTTCTGAGCAGGAGTGTCTGGGCTTCACCTGGAGAGAAAAGCATCATGTTAGTGATTCCCATGCGAATTATGCGACCCCAGCAGACTTCTACTCATGCTCAGGGGGAAGGTTTTCACCTGGGCAGGGTCTTTTTGATGTGATTTTCAGATTTATAATCAAGAAAGCTCAGCTATGGGACACACAGCCCTCGAATAATTTGCCAAGTTAGCAATGTACACACAGACATCCATCAACATCTTGATTTATCACATCTTTAAGGCTTGTAACTTCCAGGAGGTCCTGGAGAAAGGAATGCTATCTGCTGTCTGTTCCACTGATAGACAACAACATCTTCATTTACCACATCCTTAAAACTTGTTATTTCCAGGATGTCCTTGGCTGGGGGATGCTGCCTGTTCCCCTGATTAGGTCTCCTTTCTTCCTGATTAGGCTTGAAAGCCTACAAAGATCTGACAGCAAGGAACATCTTGACTCGAGATAATCTTGACCTATTCCACATTTTGCAGCGCAGCCAGCTAAAGGTTAAACACCAAAATGAAGGCAGAGCTGCTTCTTCTGCCTCCATGCCCTGATATAAGTCAGATGGAATTTTCAGAGCCATCACAGCCTCTCCCATTGGGGTGTTTGTTGATGTAACTCTCACTTACACAATCAGCCACGACACAGGCGAGTGCCAAGGCATGGCTGCGATCCTGAAAATGCCTCATGTCCCTGGAAATCCCCCTCTGCACAGGCTGGGCCCCCAAAATGTGCTGCTCACCTCCCACATGGTGCTGCTGGTCCCTGCAAAGGGGTGCTGGGAGTGTCCTGGTTTTACTGTGTGTGACGGGGACAAAAAACAGTGTCCCCAAGGGTGGTTAAAATAATTCCCCTGAGCCCTGTGCATTGTCCTTTCTCTCCCTCCCACAAGCAGGGATGCCTCTATCCCCTCTCTAATTCCCCTCCACTGAAGCCCAGGAATCTGGGTATCCCCTGGGCCCTCAGCTCGTTCCCAGCACGGCCACCCTCCCCGTCTGGGTACTGATCACAGCATCCCTTGAAGATCCCTGACAACTTTCCTTCCCTCTGTCATTTTTGCCAGCCCAACTGGCACTTTGAGGCTTTTCAAGCCACTCTCCAGCCTCTGATGAGGTTTTGGGAGAGCCTGGAAGCGTGGTGAGCGGATCCAGCCCTCCCTGGGGTGCCTGCTTTGAAGTGGACACTGGGATGTGCTTGGCTTTAGCGGGGATTTCACACACATTCCAGCCAGAGAATGGCTTTGCCATGCAAGGCTCTGTCCAGTTGTGACCAGTTTGTCCCTCTCCTCTCCTCCCCTGCAGGAAGCACCATCCTTGGTCAAATAACATCTGGTTAAAGAGCTGCTGGCCGCAAAAACATGTCTGGAATGTGGCCCTAGCCCCTGGTGACCTCCCTTTTTGTGCTGCCAGTGGCCACTGACAAGGATGGGGTTTGGCTGCAGCAGTGGGAGCAGGGTGTTAACCCCATGGGATCCAGCAGGGATGAGGATTCTGCAGAATTCTTGTGGGAGCTCCAACAGAGATTCCTCTGCCTGGCCTGGTTTTTCTTCTCTGTGCCACTGTAGCAAAGAGGGGGCAAACAGGACCTTGCTGCCACTAATCCACCCCAAACCCCCCTGCCCTCTCCCCACCTCGCTTGGCCAACCCCACAGACCCCCCTGCCTCCCACAGCCAGGGCCTTGCAGGATGGGGAGCACCCCAGCCTGTTCTGGGGGAGAAGATGAGCCTGGAGAAGAAGGGAAATGTTCTCTGGCGTTTCCTCTTCCTCACAGCCCTTAATTTTAGTTCTGCTTCATTTCCTTGCAGCTTGGCAGAGTAATGAACAATCAAATCCCTTTAGTAATTTATTTCTTCTGCCGCACAGTTTCGAGGAGGTGATGACACTTGAAATTGCCTCTCCTGGAAGGATGGAGGGGCCGGATCCTGCAGCCCATTACACCAGAGCGTGCCTGTCCTGCTCTCAGCAGCCTGCCCAGAGCACAGCGTGCTCCCAAACCCGTGTTCAGCCACAGATCCAGCCCGGCTCCCTTGATGAGTCCATTAAGGTCACGCTGTTACAAGCAGCCACCAGATGAATTCTGTCAGATAGAAGGCCCAGGAACTGCAGCTCAGACTCTCATCATTTGTGTTAATAGAGTTAATTTGCTCAACAATCGCCAGCAGCACTCCTGGGAACGTCTCACTCTGCCTGGCCGTGTGCCCCGGGCCGTGTTTGTCTCCCGTTGCCGTCGGGGTGTTTACAGCACCGGGCAGCTGTGTCCTGGATGTCTCCAAAGGATGAGCTCACCTCCCGTTCCCATCCGGGCGGAGGCACCCAGGGGATGCAGGGCAGGGTGAGGAGGAGCTGCTCTGCTTCCCTGCCACCTGGCCAGAAGCGCAGGGACAGGGGACAGTCCTCCTGCTGTCCCCTGGCAGCTGCAGCAGCAGGGAGGGCTCCAGGCTGCTCCTCACACCCCCTTCCTTCTCTCTTCTCCCCAAATCCCCTGAGAGCTGCAGCAATCCAGACTCTGCAGCCGCCTGGAGCAGGGAGGGAGCTGCCAGGTGTGAGAGGATGGAGCTGCTGGATGCTCCTGTGGCTCTGACCTGCTGCCTCCCCTCCTGCACCCCCCACACCTTCCAGGACTCTCACTGCCCCTGCCCTGGTGCCCCCAGCTGTCCCCACCCAATCCTGCTCCAGGAGAGCGACCTGATGCAGAAAACAACTCAGACTTCACATTCCCGACCCTTTTCCTGATTTCTCCCTCCCATTAAGGGCATTGGAAGGCGCCTCACGCACCTCCTCACCTCCCCTCACCTAATGAGCCTCACTCAGCGGGGTGTTTGTCAGCTCGGACACAGGGAGCTTCCCCCTTCTCCAGAATGGATCGAATGGAAAAGCAGGAAAGGGAGCAATCAGTCAGCAGGACAGAGAAGCTGACGGACAGGCCCTGGATACAAAAGCCAGGCTTACCCTGGGGATACAGCAGGAATAAACAACATCCCTGCACCGTTCATAGGCACTCCAGCAGGTGGACACGGTCAAGAGGGCTGCAATGATTCAGAAAAGGCAGAAGATTTGAATAACTGCTCATGATCTGTCTCTGGAGACCGGCACACATTTGTTCGTGGCTTCTGAGACGACAAAACAATTTCCCTGTGTTTGAGGATGACAAGGCTGAGGAGCTCGCTGGACACCATCTCCTTGGATACTCCACTTATTACGAGCAAACAGAGGGGCTGGAAGACTCAGCTGAGGAGATTCCTAACTCACTGCTGTTGGTTTTTTACTATTTGTTAAAATAGTTAAATTTGAGAAGGTTAAATTCCGGCAGAATGGAGGAGGGCACAGAGAATGACTTGAATCCTATGGGGTGATGTCCTGGCACCACAGAAAATGCAAACACAGGCTCCAGTTAATAAAGAATTAAAAGGCAGGAATATAATCAATGCCAGTCTAAAGGTTCATGGGAAATGGGCCTTGTCAGACAAACACAATGTCACTTTTTGCCTACTAAACCAGTCAAGTCATCAAAGCGAGCGTAGAGATGGGATGGAAAATAGATTTAGAATGACTGACAGGATTTGGGAGTGGAACACAGAGGCTGCCAGAGCTGCTCAGTCAAAAGGTCACTCCCCAACCCAGAACAAGCCCTCCCCATCTCTAAATCTCCTTCTCCCCACCCCAATCCCCTGCTGGGTGGCAGCCTCTGGGCTCAGCTGGGTGCCAGGAGAGGGGAGGTGACCCCTCTGCGACACAGGCCCTTGAGGAAAGGACATCCTGGGGATGGGACCGGGGTCTCAGGGCCTCTGTGGAGGGTGCAGAGCTGCCTGTGCACATCCCTCCTTTTGGGGACAGGCTCCAACACCCTCCTCTTCGCCTCCCCCCGCTCTGTTGCTCAGGTAACACTTTTAAGGTAGGTCCTCCAAGCAAATTTTTAGGTCAGCTATAATTGGGGAAGCTCACACGGAGCTATAAAACACCCGTTAATGTGCTGGAACTATCTAGTTAAATGCCAATTATAAAACCCCATAAGCGCCTCAACTCAAATATATTAATAACATAATTAAACATTTATTGCTTATGCAAATTAAAAGTTCAGTTAATCGGACGTCAGCGAAACCCCAGGAAGTGACCATTTAAGTAACTAATTTCTATTTAATTACGATTCCTCCCCGTTGCAAAGCCCCCCATGCCATTATTCCTGGGCAGTGTTTACTCGAGCCATTCCGACTTGGCATTCCCACCCCATCCCCATTCCATTCATAACCCCAGACAGCTGCAGCATTCAGAGCACAGCTGGCAGCAGCTGGGCTGGGCACACTGGGGCAATTATGGACCTTGGGACGGGCGTTTCGGGGTGGGATCAGCTCCCTGGGTGGACAGAGCTGTGTGCCAGCAGAGAGCCACTGTCCGTTGTTATGGGGACATGGTCACTGGAAGGACTGGGAGCTGCAGCAGGACAGTGGGATGAGGCTGGAAATGAGGCATTGATTCCTCGAGGAGTGGAGGAATTTCCCCCGGCGAGCGGAGCCACACGGATGGACTCCCTCCTCCCCTCCCTCCCTCCCTCCCTCCACGCCACGTGCAATCAGTTAAACCTGACAGGTGTGAAGCTGGCAAATTTCTTTTCCAAACCGTGAGGAAATCAGGCTGGCAGGAGTTTGGCAGGGACAGGGGGAAAAGGGAGAGATGGAAACATTCCCTCACCCTCCCTCCATGGGGTGAGCAGTGGCTCGGGGTGGGCAGAGGGAGGGAAGGTGCACCTTTGAAAACCAGGAAAAAGTGAATCCCCCTCCTCTCACAGCTCCCTTTGATCCATTAGGATTTGATCCCTAATCACCTCCCTGGATTTAGCCAGCGCTGAGCTCCCCAGCAAACCACAGGACAGTGTCTTCTGCACAGAAGCAGACAAACACCATTTACTGCTCACATTCAAGCCATTTTCCTCCCCAAATTCCAAACCATTCAGACAAAACCCTCTGCCTGCTTCCTACCAGGACCTGGGTCTGGTCCAGCAGTTGTGAAATCTGTGGAGGAGGGAGCGTCCCTAACTCACCTTGAGCCGGGCTTAGTCACATCAGGCCACATGCACCTCGGCTGCCGAGGTGAAGGGAGCAGCTCGGATGGCAGGTATCCATAAATCACTGCCTTTCAATAATTCAGCCCCTGGAGGGTGATACAACATTTTTAACCTACATTTCAGGTGGAAATATCAGCCTGGCTCTCTGATTTCTGCTCGCTAGGATGTGAAATTCCAGCAGTGCAACATGCATCCATTTTTTATTCTTTTTTTACAGGCTGAGCCTTGTTCTGTGAATGCTCTCTAAAGCCAGGCTGCATCTAAACATGTCTTGGGAAGGCTGTGAAATGCCTTGTTTGGAGGAGGAGGAGGAAGAGGAGGAAGAGGAGGAAGAGGAGGAGGAGGAAGAGGAGGAGGAGGAGAGAACCAGCCCCCCTTGCCTTCTGCCAGGCACCACTGAGGGCATCTGAGGCTCAACAGCACTTCTGGTGTCACAGGTCCCTCAGCTGGAATCCATTTGCATAAAGCAATTTCCTCCAACAAATATGTTCATACAAATCAAACTGGAGATTGCAAATAATTTGAAAATGAAAAAATAAAAAAACCACCAACCCTAATCAAACATATTTGTTGCTACAAGAAATTCAGCCTGCACCGGGAGTTTCTCTTGGTTCCATTTATCCAGCAGTAGCTGGAGGAGATTTAATGGGCTGTGTGTGACCTTGAGTGCTCTGAGCTGAACTGGAGCAGGACTTGCCTCTCACCTCGCAAGGAATTCGGGATTGAGGGTCACGTATTTCAGTGACCTGACCTGTTTCCAGTGCCCCTTCCCTGGTTTAACATCTCCCAGTCCCTGCCTTTCCCTCAGTCTGCTGGAGCCCTTTGGCTCCTGCACTTCCAGTTCTGATCCTGTGGATCCCTGGGAGATCCCCCTGGTTTTGGGTGTTGTGCAAGGTGTTAATCCCAGGTCTGTGCTGGGAATATGGGGCAGGTTCCCTGGAAATTCCCTGACTACCCTGGGCAGTCTCTCCCTCACCACAAATCATTCTCCAACTCCTTTGTACGGGCAGAAGTAAAACCCCATCGCAGCCAGGAGAGCTGATGGCGTGCCCAGGACGGGACCCGGGCTCTGCACCTCCACCAGGGACATTCCAGCCCTGAATTCATCTCCCAGTTCCAGGGAGCTGAACCCCACTCTGCTCTGGCCCACGCTCAGCACTGAGCGTACACCAGCCACAAACCTCTGCCTCATCTCCTCCTGCCCTGATCCCGCTCCTGCCTCGCCCCTCTGCCGCTGCTCAGGGCTCTGCAGCCCCTTTTGGGGCCAGCAGGGCTCTCCTGCAGGGCTGTGGCTTGGAGAAGGGATCCAAGCCACGCTGCCATGTTTCCATGGGCTGCAGGCACCTCTGGCACTCCCACACCCCCAACGTGTTTCTGTTTGGTTCCAGAGAAACCCAATCCTTGGGGGCACTGCCTGGGGGGCTGCTCCTGCTGCCATCAGCCCCCTGCAACCTGAGCTGCTGAGAAGAGGCCCCAGGCCATGGGTTTTATCCATCATCGCTGAACTCTTAAGGCCTGGCCTGGGAAAGCAGAGCAGCATTTCCCAGGGGCTCCTCCCAGCCAAGACAGCCCCTCCTGTCCTTCTTCCCATCTTAGCCCCAGCTCCCCAGTGCTGCTTTTGTCCCTCCCCGCCCCCAAACTTGGCTGCAGTGGCTGAGGCAGCTGCTGGGAGCTGGTTCTGTAGGAGCCGTGGTCACTCCTGAAGGAAAGCTGCACTTCCAGCACTCGCCATGACTAACGGGGAAATGAGAGGGGGAAAATAGGAGGAGAGATGGACACAGCCCAGAGAGTGCTCACAACTCCCCATGTCACCTTAAAGCCTGGCTTTTCCTCCTCTTTCACAAGGAAAGGATTCCCAGGGCTCTCTCCAATGCCTCTCAAAGCAGAATGACTGAGACCTGGCTCCGTGAGCAGCACAGGGGCTGGAGGATTCTCCTGCCAGGCTGCACACAGGGCACTGATCACCACCCTGGTCCCGGCCTCCTGCTGCTCTGGCACAAGCCCCAGGGACCAAACCACTCCTTCCCAGCCTAATTCTGAACACTTCCCACTCCCTCCAGCTCATGGAGATCAGCTCAAGTCCGAATTTGGGTCAGCATCCCTCTCCCTCCATGATGGGGAACACTGGGGTTTGGGTCAGATTTAGGTTCAGGCCTCCAGCACATCACCCACGTGCTCCAGTTGGGTGCAAAACCCCCTTCCCAGGGAGTATCCTGCTTCCCCAGGGCAATGGCAGAGGGTCTGCTGGGCTCAGTGCAGGGACGGCACGAATGCTCCCTCTGATCTCCCGCCTGCCTTGTCCCTCCCTCCCTGACAAAAGCCCGGCCTTGATCTCTGGGAACAAGGATTCCTTTGTAGCATCCGTGCACAGGCAGGGAGCTGGGGAAAGGAAAGGCAAAGTGTCCTTCCCAGGGCAAGGAGCAGTGACAGGGACGCAGGGATGTGCCGTGGCTCCGCTCACCCTGAGCCCCCCTGAGCCTGCAGAGGGTTTGGAAGCACCATTGCCATGGCAGGCACGTGTGGCACTGGAAAACATCCTCCTGTGTCCCTGACACCAGCTAATTCCACATTTCTAGGGAAATATTGACATTTTCCCAATAGCCTGTCCCATCTGCTGCAGCCAGCAGCGAGAACTTCCTCAGCCACAGACACTCGGCCTCACTCTTCACAGATTTTTGGATGGATTTTTCTGCCCTGTTTTTCTAACCATTTATTTTTCTTAGCTCAGGTTAGCTTTGGGCCTCAGCCAAGCAATTTCACTGTTTACATCAACAAAAGGAAGAGCTTCCAGCCTCCTTTAGCCTATCCTGAATCTGCCGTCCAAGAATTCCACACAAAACCACCACGCCAGTGGCAAACCCAGTTGTTCCCAGTCCACCTTCTCCAGCTCATTGCTGTTCTGGAAATCTCTCAAGCCTTAACCTTCAGCCTTCACTTGCAAGCAACTCCCATTCCAAAATACAAATACAAATATTTGGAATTTCCAAAAAATACAGCGTATCCTGGGATATTTCCAACCCAAACCATTGGAGAGCAGGTGCCATTCCTGCTGCTGTGACTCCCCTCACAGCTCTCAGTCACTGAGTGCACGACGACGCAGCCACGGATGCACCAAAAAGGAGAAGGTCTCTTTTTTTAAAATTCTTTATTTATAAAAAAGTACATTTTTTTTTTCCACAGCTGAGCCACTATTTGTTTTTTGTACAAGTAAAAGGAAGGGTGATGCAACACCCTACCCACACAAATTATAACCATGAAAATACCCCCCCCCCCCACCCCAGGACTCCAAATGAACAAATTACAAAGGATGGAAAACAACAACCAAAAAAAAAAAAAAAAAACCAAACCAAAATCATAAAAGTCCATTACATAATTATTATTATTATTTTTAATTTTTGTTTTTTACAAAAGCACTTACAACACAGATTACCAAAAAAAAAAAAAAAAAAAAAGAGAAAAAAAAGAAAAGAAGTGGGGTTGGGGTTGTTTGTTTGTCTGTCTGCAGTTTTAATTCCACAATGATCATTACAGCCAGAGGACGAAGAAAAAGAGAGAAAATCACTGGAGCTGAGGAATCATGTTTTAAAAAAAGAGAAAGGCCAAAGAAAAGAAAATCCAGATCCTCAGCGAGAGTCCCTCCACCAACACCAGCGTCTGCTAGCGGAGGATCTGCCTCCGTGTGCTCCTTACATTCACCCCCGGGGAATCACATGGGGAAAATCTCCCTGGTCCCAAATCCAAGCTCAGCCTCCTCTCTAAGGCTTGGCTTTCCTTCCCTTGCTGATGGGCTGAGCTCCCCCTGCTCTCCCCCAGCCCCTCTGCCCTTGGTCCCCCACCCCTGGGGTGAGTTTGGGGGTGATGGGGAGGGACCCGAGACCTTCACAGCCTCCCCTGTCCCAAGGACTGCCCTGCTTCTCCCAAGGAAAAGCTCAAACCCACAGCAGATTTCCTTGGGTGTGAAGGGGATGGGAGGAGGGCAGTGAGTGCAGGGTGGGGAGGGTGAGGTGCTGCTTCACACCTCAGAAAAAAGGGACAGGCAGCAGCCACACGCTGCTGGCAGTGCCCCCTGTCCCCACAGACCCAAAACTTCAGGGCTGCAACAGCAGAGGTGGAGGCAAACTTAAAAGTGGATTTGAACCTGCTGGCAACCCGGGATCCCCCTGTTTCCACACTGGGAAGCCTCAGAGCCTGCAGGAATGACACATCTGACCCCCACAAGGGCAAGGGGATTTTCCCCCCCACCTCATCGGGTACCCAAACCCCCAAAAATCTGCGTGTGCGTGCGTGTGCGTGGCAAACGGGAACGGCCAAGCAGAGCAGCAGCCCCCGTTCCAATCTCGCTCCCTTCTCTAATTGCCTCGAGATCAATCTTTGGAATCTCTCTCTCCCTGACCCGCCGTGATTTTTGCTGAACTGTTGTTGTGTTTCTTTTTCACTCAACATCAGGAAAATGGCTCCCTTTGTCCCTCAAGTCTTTGCAATCAATTTGGTGCAACCATCTCAGTTTAGTTGATTTATTTCACGTGGAAATCTTCAGGTTGTTTTTACCTTAATTTATTTTCTCCCCCCCTGCTTGAATGAAAATGATTTAACAGGGGGAGAAAAAACAACAAACCTGGTAATTAAATAAGGGAAAATAACATCACTAGGGTGAATTGCAATGAATAATCCTGGAGTTAAGCCCCAGCAGGGAAATAGCTGTGGTGTCTTTGTACATAAAGCACGGGCTCGTTGTGGGTTGTGACACGGATATGTTTGCTTGCACAGCTCCCTGAATTCACACCGGGAAGGACATGGGGGATTGGCCCAAATTCACCTGAATTTCGGGTCGCTGACCTCTCTCTCACTGCCTGCTCAGCTTCCCCACCCACCCTGAGGTACCACAAGCTTTGCCATCCAGGATGAGGGCTGGGAAAAGGAAAAGCACCATGCTGATGTCTCTGCTCCCTGGCAAAACCCAGCGCAGGGATCCCTCCTGGACAATGATCCCTCGGAGGGAGGAGATGAGGCACTGACACCCAGCCCTGAGCCATGTGAAGGCAGAGAAGCAGCCCAGGCACAGCCAGTGGGGCAAACCAGTTTGGGACTGGTGTGAGATGGGACATTTCCTGGGGAGCAGCTGCTCCCTAGCACCGAGGTGGAGGGGAGGAGGCCCCTGGACAGCTTCCCTCTCCCAACTGGAAGCTCCCACTCCTTTGCCAGGTCCCACAGGGGCATCTTCCACCTCCTTAGCACCTCTGATGCCGGGGGGGTGGAGAAGCAGGGGATTTTTCACTCGAGGCAGCCTGAGGGTCCCAGAGAGGTGGCCCGGCCTGTGAGCTCATGTGTGGCACTCCAGCCTGACAGAATCTGCCCACTGAGGGACACTGAGGCACAAAGGGACAAGTGACACCATCACCAGAGCACAGAACAGCCCGGGCTGGCCCTGCTGGTGGGCCCTGCACGGTCCCAGCACATTCCCCTCCTGCAGAAGCTCCTGGGAGCAGGATGCAGGTGATTCTTCACTTTGGCCTCTCTCCTGAGCTGCAGGGAGGGACAGATCTCACTTTCTGCTGGATGATGGTGGAAAATCTCATCTAATTCCCTTCAAGGGCCCCCTCAGAGCAATTCAACCCAGAGAAGGCAGCGATGCTATTACTGGACCCAAACAGCCCTCAGATGAAGCATCAATCTGATTTTCTTCCCCCACACTTCTTTTTTCTTCCACCTTGCTATGGATTAATGGCTAATCACTCAGCTAATTACCACCCCAAGAGTCTCTTGGCCATCTAGCTGACCTTGCAAGGGACAGCAAGAAGCAAATGACGGAGCAGAGGTGGCATTTCTCCGTGGCTGTGGCGATAATTGCACCAGGGGAGCAATGCTGGAGAGCTCAAGGATGAGAGAAATGCAGCACTGAACCTTGAACTCGCAGGGTGCCTCGCTGCTGTGCCAGGCAACGCTGTCTAAGGACCTTCCACTCCAAGCTCTGGATGAAAAATGATCATTTGACCCCTTTTCGGAACCACTCTGAGGAGGTAAGTGGCTGAGCTAAGTCCTGATTTTGGGCTGGTGCAGTACTGGGCAGGAAGAAGTGCTGCAGCAGGAAGGGAACCGTGCATAGGCTTTAGCTTGGAAATTCCACATTGCTCCACTCTCTCCTTTCCTTTCCCTGGATCCCACTGGCTTTTTGAGCCCCCACGAAGTGGGCAGTGTGTGAACGGGCAATAAATAAGCCAAGGAAGCTACAGCTCAAAAAATGACACTTTCAAAGGCGAAGTAATAACTCCCAAAGCAGATTTCTTAGGGTTTCTTCAGTCATCCCTGAACTTGGGGACAGCCACACCATCCTGAACTCTCCCAGGCCTTCTGCCCCGTTGGCTTTGCACCTTTGCTCTTCAGGACACAGAGCTGTGGGGTCAGTGTGGTGGGAATCTGCCAGACCTGAGCAGTGGCCTCTGCCTGCACGTGAAGAATCCCTGCCAGACCCTGCAGGTTTTATAAAAGGTTGTTTTCTTCCAAAGCCACCTCCTCCCGGGGTGCTGGGGGAAATCTGCAGGGCAGGGTCTGTGCCACTGATCTCACTCTGTGCCTGCTGATGACCACCCAGAGTTTGGTGCTGCAGGCACTGTCACCGTCCTGCTCGGAGCCTGGTTGTGGGATCCAGCTCTGAAGGATTATTCACTTCAGAGATGGACTTTGTTGGGAATTCTCCCTGCACCACACACTGTGCAGGCTCTGCCCTGATCCAGATTACAGGCTCTCCCTCTGGGGAATCAAAGCCCTTTGTGTGCTGCTCTCCCAAGGCACTGCAGGGAAGTCATTCCCACCCCTAATCATCAGTAATCAGAGATTTGGAGAGATGTTAAGAGGTTTTATTTCCTTTACTGGGGGGGTTCTTGCTAGCAGGGTGCTCCCGGTGGCAGCGGACAGACCTGGGACGGTTCAGCCTAAGGGATCCCGAGGGAATCTCTGCCTGCCCTGGCTCTGAGAGGACACAGAGCAGCCTTCCTGTGGCATGTGGCTGTTGTGCCAGAAGCCAGGAAGCCTGAGGGGCTGGCAGGAACCGCGGAGAGATTACAGCCCTACAATTGGATTGCCCACTGCCCTACCCCACTAATGCAATCACAGCAAACTGGGCATGGCTCAGGCTGAGCTCCCCAAGGTCTGCACTGAGCACCTCACGGGGAAGGAAAGCTTTGGAGGCTGCCTGGATCAGAGATCTGACCTTGACTCATCCGTGTGGGTCTCCCTCTGCACCCTCCTCCCTTCTGCAGCAGGATCGCCGCTGTGGAACAAAACCCAGCGGGTAAGGCAGGAGGAGAATTAGTCCTGCTATTTTTAGATGTGCATGATAATACAAAAAAACTGGGGATTTCTTTTCAAACAAAAGATTTATTTATACATCAAATTAAAAAAAAAAAATATATATAACCCACAAGAAGAAAAATAAGCCCCAACCCAGTGAATCTAATTTGGAGATGGTCGGTGTGAGACAGAGGGCCCTGAAGTCTGGAATCCCATTTATCCACAGAGCAGAGATAGCAGCAATCCAAACCTCCCCAGCACAACGCCGTGGCTCAAGGCAAGGAGGGCGAGATCAATACCCCAAGCTCAGTCCCTCCTACCCTGTCTGCCAAGCCCGTGCTCAGGAGAGGGATGTGATATTGGAAAAGTGGCAATCAATGCCAGCTATGTGGTGCAGCCACGGGCTGGGGTTGTTGCTAGGGGAGAGAGAGAGAGAGAGAGAGAAAGAGGGAGAGAGAAGCACCCCCGTGCTCTGACCAGAATAAAAAACAAAGTGTAAACACATGACAATTAAGTCTTAGTGGTATAATAAAATAAACCTCGGGGGCTGGTCCTGCCCTGGCAGGGTGTGCAGAGCAGAGCTGAAGGCAGTGAATGTGTGGAAGCAAAGTGTCCTCAGTTGGTCCCTTCCCCAGTGGATGTGCCCTGGTGAACTGCTCTGTGGCTGGTACCAGCGACAACAACAGCAACAAGAACAAAAAGAGCCAGCCTTTCTCTGAGCCATCACAGGGGGAAAAATGTCAGCAATAAATACTCCTTTTCTTTCTTTTAAAAGCACACTCAAACAAAGACAGAAAAATGAAAAGCCAGGTGATAATAAATTGTAGGAGGAAAATGGCAGTTTTGTTTCCCTGCTCTGCTATCAGCCCCTGCACCTGGGGTTTGGTCTAGGGCTATTTTTCCCCCCTTTCTCCTCATTTTCCTTTCATTGAGTCATTAAAAACTGGGTGTGAATCTCTCCAGGTGTGCAGCAGGCAATGGGAGTGTCACCCAGACCCCACCGGAAAAAAAAAGTAATTAGGGGAAAAAAACCCCCAAAATCCATTCACCTGATAATGGCACCTATGTTTCCATTGCCATAAACTCTCCTGGCCCCTGTCCTACGGACAGCCCACCTGCCCCCCTCCCAAGGTTAAAAAACAAACAGAGAAGACAACATACAAACAAATTTCCAGTGTTTCAGGGGGGTGGGAGTGGGAGGAGGGAGCCTCGGGGAGGGAAGGGCACTCTGAGACATGAAGACACAAACAGAGTGTAATATACAGGCTGGGCAACAGTCGTTAAAGCAAAGAGTAACACCTAAGCCACCGACCAATACAAACACCACAGAAGGGGACGAAAGTCGTCGAAGAGAGAAATTAAAAAGCCAAACCAAAAACCGAGAGAAAATAATTACCCGACCTCCCGCCCTCCCGCACGAGCCCCACCCCAAAAAAAATGATCCGTAAGCAAAGCCAGCCGCCCTCCCTCCCCGCTCACCCCCCAGCCCCGCCCGATCCTGCTGGGAGCATCCGAAAAGTCTGTGCGGGGCCGGCTGGGGCGTGCGTGGGTGTGCCGGGAGGGCCGCGGGGGAGGGAGGGCACCGCTCGCGAGCGTGTTTTTTGTGAGCGTGAGCGTGAGTGAGTGTGAGTGTAGCGCAGGGGCGTGGAGCTACACGTACCACTCCTTTTTGGAAATAAAAGACCCGTCGTTCTGCGACACCATGTTCTCGGCCAGGTCGAGCTGCTCGGGGTCGTACTGGAAGCCGAGTGTCCTCTCGTCGTAAGGTTCGGGGTGGGCCTTGCCCTCGTCGACGGTGAAGTAAGGCCTCTTGGCATCCTCCTCGTAGGCTTTGGGGACGCCCAGCTTGCGCTCGCCTCCCGCGTCCTCGTCCTCGTCCTCATAGGTGCTGCTGCCCAAGGGGCCCGGCTTCTTCTCGTCGTCCGAGTCGTCGGGGTACTGGAGGTTCTGGGCCATGGGGGGGTGGTGCTGTGGGATGCCAGCCTTGCTGTAGCCGTTGCCGTACACGTGCTTCTTTGTGCTGTAGTCACCCTTGAAGGTGTGACGCCGGCGCCGGAGTACCACAAAGAGCACCACGGCCACCACCAGGACCAGCGAGACGCCTCCCACTATGCCCCCAATCACCGGTGTGGGGATGTTCGGCTGCACCATGGATTTGTGATCATCGATTGGAGACGGGGTGTAGGGAAATTCTGGGTAGGAAAAGACAGATGGAAGGGGGAACAGTGTCAAACCATGCGGAAACGCGCCCTCCCTCCATGCTTTCATTGCCAGTTTGGGGGGAGTGAGGGGATGGGAAGATGAGGGTAAGGAACAGGGAAGGGAAAAACTGGGGAAAGGGCAAGAGGGGCGTCCTCACAGGGGTCAGCTCTGCCTCAGCAAGGGGAAGGTGCCGTGCCAAGCTGGCCAAGCCTCATGCAGGAGCCCAGCAGGCTGGAAGCAGTGATCTCCCCTCCCCAGCCCTCCGGGTGTCTCCAGGCGTGCTCAGATCCCACCAGCCCCGTGTCTTGAGTCCAGACGCACTCCGTGTTACTGGGTGACAAAATTCCAGTTCCAGTTTCCCAGAGAGTGCTCCTGGTGAGGAGCAAGACCCCAAACCCCGGCCGAGGGTGGGCACCGAGCTGCTCACAGAGATGCCACGCTGGACCCACCAGCTCTGCATCCCTCTCCTCACATCCCAGCCCAGATGAGAACCAGTTGGGGCCAGAAGGCAGCAGCACCTTGTGATCCTCCACCCACAGGTGCCCTGTGGCTGCTCAGAGCCCTGCTGGCTCCTGACCCCGTGTGCTGACCCTGCAGCACAAGGACACAGCCCTCCCACTGCTCCTTTCCCTTCCCTGGCCAGCACAGTGCCACTCCTCCTGCTAATCTTGCTCCTACAGCTACCCTGACCTATTTAAAAAAATAAATAAATAACTCAAAAAGAGGCAGAGAAAAGAGATGAGAAAGCAGCTCTCTCCTCTTTCATGCAGTTCAACACCTACACTTTGGCACAGATAAAGTTTGAGGCAGGACTTCAATCAACCTTGCTGGGCACAGTTACAGCCCCTGGCCAAGCTCAGAGCCTGTTGAACACCCGTGTCCAGCAGGTATCAACACCACATGGTTATCTCAGCCCTTCACCTGCCTCCCAGTTCGGGCAGCAGGCACCTGGTCAATGCCCGGTGGCAGCCTTGTCTTTGCACGTGAGACCTCTCCCAGTGCTCCTCCCACCTCCAAGGCCTGGCTGCCAGCCCTGGAGCTTCCTGGCCTTCACTTTTCCCCCCAGCAGCCAAGGAGAGGTGCAGACCCAGCAGCAGAGTGCAGCCAGGGTGGGGTGATGGGGAAAGGGGGGCTCGAAGGCAGCAGATTCCAAAGGGATGTGAGGCATGGCTGCTGCCCACGCCCTTCCATGTCCCTGCTGGCAGGAGTGGGGTTCCTGCAGCACAGCTTAGCCCAGACACTGAGGGAGAGGAGAGAAAAGAGCTTCCCCCAAGTGAAGGCACTGAAACAGCTGCAGGTTTTGGACAAGGGCGCTGAATTCGAGCAATTGCTGGCCTGAGCCATAAATGTTCTGGGTTTTTTTGTGCCTGAAAGATGATTAATTCCTGCCTTTCGTGAAACATCAACCCAACAACAGCGTCTTGGTTTCTGCAGTGCTGACTTGCCTGGAGCGAAGCCTCCTGAGGCTGAACCCACACAGAGAGCAGCCCACTGGGCAGAGTGGGCTGGGGGACAGATGGAGGGGCCCTGCTGGAGCCAGAATGAGGAGCAAGATGCTGTGCAGGCAGGAGACAGCATTTTATTCCCAAAGACAGCCTTAGAGAAGCAGCAAGGGCATGTCTTGCAGCTTGGGGAGCTGAGGCTGGGTTGTGGAAAGCCAAAGCCACATGTTGCATCAAGAGAAGGCTGTCCCAGCCAGCTGGTTCATGCAGAACCTCTCTGCAGGGACACCAGGGACAGTCACGTCCATCCCCTCGTAGTCCTGCCTGCTGAGAGCTCAGCTTCAGCCACACAACATCCACATTGTTCCCTCTACCCCTGCCTAAGCCACCTCCCCGGGGCTGCTCCTCGCTGTTGCAGCCTCTGTGGTGCCCAGTTCCCAAAGCAGGGGAGCACCTGGAGGCTGAGAGGGAGCAGGGGAAGCCCAGCAAGCTGGCTCAGGCCCCAGGGGCTCAGTTTTTCATTCTCCCAGAGCTCTGAAGCCTCCTCACACCCTGCTGCTCCCTACAGCAGGGCTGACTCTGCACTTGGCCCCACAGGTCCCCAAACCCACCCTGCAAAGAGCCAGACGGGGTGTGCAGATCCCTCAAACCACACCGGTCCCTCTGCCTCCCAGCTCTGGAGAGCACATCTGACAGGGGAGGGCTGTGCCTGATTTCTGAAGGAGCTTGGCCCACTTTCCTGCTAAAAGCCTCATTAACAGTCCAGGTTGGACGCCTGAAGTGAAAGGGGGATGTTTTCCTACCTTTCTCAGGAGATAATTTATTTTTTCCCTGCTCTTTGTGCTGCCCACCCTTGCGGTAGCACTCGCCACCCCCGTGCCACCCCCTGGCACTGCCAACGCCGCGGACACGAGCAGGAGCACATCCATCCATCCATCCATCCATCCATCCATCCATCCATCCATCCATCCGTCCCTGGTGCATTTCACACGTCGCTCAGGCAAGGAACTGTTTTCTCCCCGCATCCCATCCCCATCCTCCTCGCCGTGGCCCTGTTCCCATGCCAGAGAAAACAAACCCAGACTGTGGGAAGGGAGGCAGAAGAAAGACGGGGAAGATCGCCTGCCAGCAGCCCCAAATCACCCCCTCCTCACCCACAGAGCTTCCTCCCTCCTCATCCTCCCTCCAGAGCCGGGACAGGGGGGGCTCTGGGGAAGGTGGGTGACCCCCCCGGGGGGGTGGTCAGTGTCCGGAGAGGAGAGGGTCCGGCCACTCCAGAGCCCGGCACTGCCACTGGATGGCGGCACAGACCGGCGCTGGCTCCGGAGCAGGGTGGGCACTGCTGCGACCCTCGGGATGCGCCGGGGTGTGAGTGGTGTTCCCGGCCTTGTGCCAAGGTGCCTCGGCACTGGCAGGTGGTGAGCGGGGACCAGCGTGTCACCTGTCCCCACATCCAGGTCCATTAACCACCAGGACATCTGCCAGCCCCACAAATTGGGATCCACCCCTCTGCCCACCCTGTTTCACGTGCGGGGTGCAAACAGAGCAGCCCCAGGGAGAGAGAGGGGGAAGTGTGGGAAAAGGATCCCCTTTTTTTTGTGTCCAAGGGGGGCGTGAAATTTCTGGGAACCGGTGCGATGCCTGAGCGTGCTCAGGGGCCCCACGTGAAAAATCCATTAGGAAGAGTCTGGAGAGAATTAAAGCCGCTGTGAAAAGCGGCCTGGAGAAACAGGAGACAGAGGAGCCGAGGGAGGGGGAACAAGCCAGGCTTTAATGCCAGCATGAAAAGCCTCCCCCTGCCTGCCACCCCCCAGCCCTTATAAAAAGAGGGAGTGCTGTATGAATAGGAATTAAAGCAGCAACACTATCTGCCCGTGCCCGCCTCTGCCAGCTGTTGCATTCAGCCCAGCTTCCTGTCCCCGTGCCAGCAGCTGGACCTCGGGGACGGCAGCTGGGAGAGCAGGGAGACAGGAGGTTACCACGGGCTCGGCCTGGCACCTGGCCCAGCCCACAGGTTCTCTTTGATCCCTTTGCAAGGCTCTGGGCATCTCCTGACATCTCCCTGCAGCACCCCAGGGCTCAACAAACATCCCCAAACCTTCCCCATCACAGGAGTGGCTTTAAAAGTACAGGTTTTAAAAAAATCCCATCTTTCTCTTAATGGCTGTTTTCCAGTAAAAATGAGGCACATGCAAATCATCCCAGCTGCCCATCAATCCTTGATCTGCTGCTTTTTGAACCTGCTGGCCCATTTTAGTGCTACCTGACAGAACAAGCTGAAATTATCCCTATCAGGAAGCTCCTGGAGAAGGCTGGAGTGGGATCCTTGGTAGAGGTGGGAGCTAAACCTCATTAGACATCAGAGAACCCTGAGGGACAGGAGGCTGCTCCCAGGGGCAGGAAGGGCCCTGATCAGAAAAAGAGTATTTTTAGACACCCAGTAATTCCTCTGTGATATGCAGATCCACAGGAAACCAGCTTCCAAAAGCCCTTCTGCTCATCTGCTGGGATATTTTAAAAGACTTCCTGTGGACATGTTTTTCCTTTAAGGCCCATTACCATCCTTTTCCCCTCAGTCCTAAGGACCAAGGAAAACCCAGCACCAGCCCAAATTCTCCCTGTAGCCATGGGCACTGAGGAAAATGTCAAACCCCATCAGGAATTACCTGTTGGACATGTGGCAGCCCAGCCTCTTCCAGGAAGGCTCTGGATTTCCTTCTACCTTGGAAAACCAAACACCCACTGCAATGTGAGCAGCAGCTCCAGGGAGGAACAGGAACCTGAATTCCAACGTATTCATGGGGCTTCCCAGTTCCCAGATGGCCTCAGCAAACACAGCAGTGACCCTGTGGGGTTTGTTTAGGAGCCAGATTGCTGATGGCAAACTTTCCCTGCCGGAACAGCCCACGCCAAATTGTCCCAGGACTTTGCCCCCGTGTAAAGTTGTGTACACGAGGGGAGATAAGGAGAAACCTCGGAACAAAGCTGCAATTTGAGAATCCCAGAGCACTGCTGACCTCCTCCCTCCCCCTTGCACCTCTGCACATCCATCTCCAGCTTTCCAAGGGATCCTGCTTTCCTCTCCCTCCCAGGGCTTCCTGAAGTGCAGCCGGGGATGGAAAAACCACTGGCAGCTAATCCAGAAGTTCAGCAGCTGCCGCTGGCGTTTCAGAGTGTGACGGCTTCCAGGCCAGATGCCAAACGTGTCTTAGGTTTTAATCTCTCTCTCAGGTCACCTATCCCCTGTCAATCAAGCCCTGCACCCGCGGGGGCCGCTGGCACAGATGCCACCAGACAGGATGCACAGCCACTCTGGAAGACCAGCAGCAGCCAGACCCCCCCTCTGAGCTTGCTCCTCTTTGGCCCCCCTGGGTCTACATCCTCCCACCTCGATCTGCCCAGCTTTGGGAGCACTTGCTGCAGGGCTTGGGATTTAAGACTTCCCGGAAAGAGCTTTCCCGAGCCCGGTGCTGCGTGGCAGCGGCTCCAGAGAGCCCCACGGGCTGTTTGCAGTGACCTTGCTGGGACGAGAGCGCTGCTGGTGTGTAAATAACTCCCTGCTGGAAGCCAAGCAAGCGGGGGGGTCAGCAACCCCTGCCAGCTTCTCCTCCCCCCCAGCCTGTAGCACATCCAAGGCCAGGGCTGCAGAGCTGCAGGCACAGGCTCTCCCTGCTCCCCCAGCTCTGTCAGTCTCCTTCAAAGGTCCATTTTCCATTTTTTTCCCCTTTCTCCTTGTGCTTCTTCTGGCTGGAGCCAGTGCACAAGTGGGGGAATGTCTCCTACACAGGGCCAGGGCACGGCCATGCTCTGCTGCACCCAGAAAAGCACATGTTCCTCAATCCATGCACATTCCCACATGCAAATGCTTTATTGCTGCATGGACACGTGGCTGGGCATGCAGGGCATCCCTGTGCATGCAGGTTTGGGAAAACCATTTCCACGGCCAGGATGAAAACTGGGAGTCACAGGTGTGAATATCCATTGGGATCACACACATGTGAATGTCCATGGGCAGGATTTAAATAGGATCACACGTGTGAATGTCCATGGGCAGGACACAAATGGGATCACACCTATCAATGTTCATGGGCAGGATTTAAATAGGATCACACGTGTGAATGTCCATGAGCAGGATACAAATGGGATCAGCCATATGAATGCCCATGGCCGGGATACAAATGGGATCACACATGTGAATGTCCATGGGTAGGATACAAATGGGATCAGCCATGTGAATATTCATGGCCAGGATACAAATGGGATCACACATGTGAATGTCCATGGCTGGGATACAAATGGGATATGCCATGTGAATGTCCATGGGCAGGATACAAATGGGATCAGCCATGTGAATATCCACGGGCAGGATACAAATGGGATCACACGTGTGAATGTCCATGGGCAGGATACAAATGGGATCACACGTGTGAATGTCCATGGGCAGGATACAAATGGAATCACACATATCAATGTCCATGGGCAGGATACAAATGGGATCAGCCATGTGAATATCCATGGGCAGGACACAAATGGGATCACACCTATCAATGTCCATGGGCAGGACACAAATGGGATCAGCCATATGAATGTCCATGGGCAGGATACAAATGGGATCACACATGTGAATGTCCATGGCCAGGACACAAATGGGATCACACATGTGAATGTCCATGGCCAAGACACAAATGGGATCACACATGTGAATGTCCATGGCCAGGATACAAATGGGATCACACATGTGAATGTCCATGGCCAAGACACAAATGGGATCACACATGTGAATGTCCATGGCCAGGACACAAATGGGATCACACATGTGAATGTCCATGGCCAAGACACAAATGGGATCACACATGTGAATGTCCATGGCCAGGACACAAATGGGATCACACATGTGAATGTCCATGGCCAAGACACAAATGGGATCACACATGTGAATGTCCATGGCCAGGACACAAATGGGATCACACATGTGAATGTCCATGGGCAGCTCTCTGTGCAGGACCACCCCACATGTGCAGTCCATAAGCACAGCCTTTTATTCTGTCACGCACCCGCCTGTAATAAATAGTTACATGTCACACTACATGGCTTGCCTGCGACTGACAAAGGTCCTGCAAGGCAGGAGAAGCTATTATGGGAACAGATTGCTGGAATAAAATATTAAATTTCCACTTATCAATCTCTTTAATGCGCCATAACTCTCATAGAAGCATTCAGCCTTCTCCCTCTGAACAAATTGCCCTCCCCATCAGGGGGCTGAACCAGCCCTGCTCTCTTCCTCTCTGGGGGCTGGAGGGAAGATTTTGGGTGGCAAAAAGAGGGAGAACAGGGAGACAGAAAGGGGAAAAGCTGCTGCAGGGTTTTCTCTGCATCAGCCTTCCGTGTTGTTTTTTTTCCTCCCAAGGCTGGCTGCTCACTAGATTGAACTCCATTTATTGCATGCAGCTCTTGAAAGAGGTTTCGTGGTCCACTGACAATCCCTAAATTGCCTGCAAGACCCAAACAAATGTACCTGTAATAGCTGAGCAAGGAGGGCTGAGCCCTCCCCAGCACCGGCCTAATCGCTCCTTAGGGAGAGCTGGATAAACATATTCAGATGCCATGAATTATTAAAGGATTTCTTCTTTTTTATGTGGTGCAGGCCTGGCCTGTGGGGTTGGCTGTTAATCCCTCCTAGCAGGGCAGCTGTGGGTGTGCCCTTCAATTCCCCCTTATTTAACCTCAGCCCCACAACCGGGACCTTTGGGAATCAGCTGAGATTACAGGCAGGCAGACATCAACCCAGCCCAACCCCAGAACTCCTGCCAGCCCCCACCTCCTTGGCCAGCCCTGCCCTGATGGAGCGTGAG
Source organism: Corvus hawaiiensis (assembly GCF_020740725.1). Classification (NCBI taxonomy): domain Eukaryota; kingdom Metazoa; phylum Chordata; class Aves; order Passeriformes; family Corvidae; genus Corvus; species Corvus hawaiiensis. Next base: position 5,187,624 of record NC_063237.1, on the reverse strand, counting down.
AACCATGCTCTACCCATCCTCTGAAAGACCACCAGGAAAAGAGACAATTCCAAATCCCAGAGGGAGAACCCCCAGCCCCTCGTCCCTAGAGGAGCCTGTGCCTGTGCAGGTGAGCTGGTGCAGCCACCTGCAGTGCCACTGTGCTGCTGAGACACACCAAAAACGGGCAGGAAATGTGAAGAGAGGGCTGTGCCTGGTGTCCTGACACCACAAATGATATGGGGTGGTTGGACAGGCAGAATGACAGCAAGGAAGGGACACAGAGGCTATGCAGGAATGGGAAGTGAAAGCCTGTTACTCCCAAAGTCCCCTTCAATCCTTATTCCACCTCCTTCTCTGCAACTGGGGGCTGAGCTTAGAGGTTTTTAAGCTCTGCTCACTGCTTCCAACACGCCCCAGCATCCTGGACACTGCATGGGACGGATTTCTACTGCTAAAGGGAGTCAGCTCAGTTTGTACCGGGCACTGCCCCAGGGACACTGAGGTGGCAACTCCCCTGGAATGGCCAGCAGCTGATTTTGGCCATGACCTTGCCCTGATTTTGGGTGGTTGGGCAGGGCTGGGCACAAAGAGCTTTGTTCTTCCAGTGCCTTTGGCTGGCAAAAGAAACAGCCCCCAGAGAAAAGCCTGTACCAGGAACAACTCAGCAGGCAGGGATCCAGGACAGGAGGTGTGAATTAAAGGCCTGCTACAGTGATAATGATCATAAATAAATACCGGGTAATTAGCATCTAATTAGCACATCCCATCCATTGACCTCCAAGCACTTGGATAGAGGAAGATTGGCCTGGTTTACCCACGGTACAGAGAGGGGAGCTGAGGTGCTGAGGGTGCCAAACACAGAGTTATTGCTAATTTAGCTGCCCCAGACTCGGCTCTACGCTTGCTCAGCATTTACCACCAGAGAAAGCTGGTGCAGGGGGCTGGAGTTTCATCACTCTCAGATCAGACAACTCCCCATGGAGCAGGGTGGCAGGAGAGGCTCTGATCGCCTTGGGCTGGACAGCAGGGAGAGGTAACAGCCCTGGGAGCCTGTTCTGTATCCCCCACGCCTTGGAAGCCCCCAGTGCACCTCATTCGCCTCACTGCCCATCCTGTCCGGGGTGTTTGCAGCCCAGAGCTCGCTGCAGTGTGGCAGTGCTCCACCTCACTGCTCCAAGAGGCACTTCCAGCCCTCCCGAGACCCACAAGTCACTGCCAGATAACCCAGACTGCTCCTTTTACCCCAAAGAAATGGGATAAATGTCCCTTTCCTCCTCTCAAAGCACCCACAGCCACTTTTCCTTCTTGGTGATGCCTCACAATGTCACTCTGACTTTCAGAAATCAGGCTATTGCCATTTGTTATTTCTCCTCTTTAAGCTATTTCTTGACATGACTTTCTCTCCCTGGCACTACCTCAGCTTACCCACACGTCTTTCCCTCTCTCCTGTGGCCACACTGCTTTGCAGGCCATCAGACATCACAGCACCCCTTCCCACTGCCTGCATCCCGGGATGTTATTCCTTCCTGGAGCCCAGACAAAGCTCCTCAAATGCTCACAGGAATCCGTGGCAGGCAGGTGAGCGAGTCCACAGACCAACACTGGAAGGAGCTCAGGTGAAGAATCATGAGAATGCCCAGCACCAGAAACACCAAACACCATCCTGAGCAAGGGACTCATCCATCTCCTGCCTTTCTGGCAGTCCACATCCTCATCCCACCCCTCACCCTGATCAATCAATATCTCCCTGCCATGTCTTTGCTGTTAATACAGCAACGATCTCTCTGAATCCAAAGCAGAAGACGAGGGGGGAACAAATAGAATTGGTGTAAGAAAGGAAAAGACCACAAGAGGAAAGGAGAAAAAGAACCCAGGGCAAACCAGTGCAACACCAGTACAAAGCCAAGAACTCCACTGCCCCCTTTGCACCACGAGATTCCCACCCCTGAGAGGAGACACTGGTGATTGAGGAGATGGAATTGAGTGGTAGCTGTAAACTGCTCACACCCTCCTCTCCCTCCCCACCTCCTTTTCCACGTTCCAGAGCAGCCAGGGGCTGTCCTACCTGTGACATTGACTTCCACCAAGCCCGAGCGTGTCCCGATGGCGTTGGTGGCCTCGCAGACGTAGGTGCCAGCCACGCTGTAGGACACGGGCCCTTTGAAGTAGATGGTGTTGTTCTGGATTTCCACACTCCCTGGCAGGGTCCCGTTTGGCCTGGGGGGGACAAAGACCATGGTTGACCCCAGAGGTGACACCCAGCAGGTCAACAAGTGTTGCAGAGGTGACACCAGCGTGCTGGGTCTGTGCTTGCCCTTGGGCAAGGTCCAGAAGCTGGAAAATTTCCATTAATGCAAGCAGGAAAGGGACACAACTTGACCCTGTTTTACCCCAATTTCCTGCCCATTTAACTCTCCTGACCAGCCAGTGTTAATTCCAACTCGAACTCGTGGAGAGCAGTGTTGATTTAGAGCCCTGCCCATGTCAGAACAGTCAGGTAAGTGCGAAACTGGAATAATGCAAACCTGAACCCGGAGATACAGAAAATAAATGAACAAAGGCAGATGAAAAAATAAAAAAAAAAAGCCCCTGTGTGTTAGGAAAAGACACACATGGCCTGGTTATTCTTAATTACTGAAGCAAAGCAAAGTAATTACTTCTCTTAGGCAATTAAAAATTACTCAAGTAATTCCTTCCCCTCCTCCCAACCCAAATGTGCACATATTGTCAGCAATTTGTAAGAAACAAAAGGGAATAACGGGGGTATAATTAGGACTGTAAAGAAGTGCCTAAATGCACGTATTTTGCATGTCTACATACACACATATGTACAGAAAACACAGCTTTTCCAGCTGCATCAAGCCAATGATCCCAGAGCTGATGGAAAAACACCTTAACCTGGTCCTACAGAGCCCTGAACCTACAGAGACTAGGGCACATCTCAAAAGGGTGGTGTGGGATGCTCCAGGAGGCTGCTGCCTCCTCTGACAGCTCCCCCAACTGCTGCTCATCTCCATCCAAATGGGAGGAGAGGAAAAGCACAGCTGGGTTTTACATTCCAGGCAGGAGCAAAACATCAGCAGCCCCCAGGAAGGGGAGGAGGTACAGAAATAGCCTCAAGTGGCCTCTCTTCTGCATTGGGTGAATCTTTGCTTTCCTGGAAATGTGAGGAGCCCAGAGAGCCCCTCAGAGTTTGAGTCAGACTGGCAGAACCAACATATGGAGAGAGCTGGGGATGGAGAACTAGGAAAAAAGGCAAGAAAAACAATCCTCTTCAGACTTTCACTGTGAACATTTTGATCTGGGAAGTGGAATGAGAGAGAATGTACTCCTTGCAAAGCCATGTTGAGAGCCTCTCTCCTGATGACAAATGCCGGCTGAAAAGAAGAAAGGATCCATTTGATCTTCCTCTTTTAAAGCTACACGAGTGCTTACAGAGAAGAAAGAGCAGCAGAGAGAACCACATCAGGTTGCATCAATTCCCCACCTGGCTCCCCAGACACCCCTCACTCACTTTTCAAGTCCCTTTAGTGTGTTCAGCCAAAAGCTGGAAACCTGGAGGACAAGGAATTGTTGCTGTTTAATGTCAGTCACATGGGGGGCTGCTGGAGCTGATTTCCAGGGAAAAGTTGTTCACACACAGACAAATTTTGTGCTATTTGTGCCCCTTCAAAGCAGGGAAATCCTGGGTTCTTTTCCAGCTCTGCTCCTGAGGCACCTGGTGGTGCTGGGCACATTAATCACCTTGTCACATCTCAGCTGCCTCACATCACCAAGGCAGAGTATTATCCCAGTGAGGTGAGAATGGGAAGTTTTCCCTGGATATTGAGGCTGCACTGTGCTGGCAGCCACCTTCAGCACAGGCACAGGCTGTGCCTTGGAGTGACACTGCTGACACTAATGGGACTGGGCCCTAAGTGACCAGAGGGTGAGCGAGGTGTCTGCCGAGCCTTCTTGTCCCTGTTGGGAGGTGACATGTGCTGCTGGCAGCGGGGCTCTGGGGACACTTACAGCTTCCACTCATAGGTGTGAGCTGGGGGGTTGGCATCAGATTTGCAGATCAGCTTCACATCCTTGCGGTTCAGGAACCAGTTGCCATCGAAGCCCTCGATGGTGACTTCTGGCTCATCTGCAGGGGTGGGGGGGGGGAAGGGAAGAGAGCAGGAGGGGAAAAGGAGGGGAAAGGGGTGTGGGAAAGGAAAGGGGAGAAAATTAAGTGGGAAGAGATGAGGGGGCAGGGGTGAAAAAAGGAAAGCAATTGCAAGGAGGGAAAGATGACAGGACAAGGAATGTGAGGGAGGGCAATGAGAGAGAAGGGGGCAAAAAGGGATGTGGCAGAGGCAGAGAAGGTAAGAAAAAGAGAAAACCCACGATTATTCCAGAGGATCCCCTCAGTTTCCACTCTCAAAAACAAGACAGCAGCCCCTCAGCAGCCCGACACTTCCCCTCACAAACCCCTCTTCTCCCAGAGCGCATCCCCCACCCTGCCCCGAGCAGGGAGCCCTCCCAGCCGTGCCCAGGCCCCCTTACACTGCACGTTGAGGGTGATGCTGTCGGTGAACCTCTCCAGCTGGTAGTTGACCACGCACATGAGCTGCTGCCGGTGCGCCTCGCGGCTCGGCACCAGCCGGTACCGGCTGATCACCGTGATGGTGCCGTTGCTGTTCCGGATCTCCTGGAACTCCGCTTCCCCTTTCAGCTTCGTGTCCCAGGTGACGGTGCTGGGGGGTTTCCCGTTGGAGGAGGTGCAGGTGGCTACCAGGATCTTTTCTGTCCTGCCAGACTTGGCAATAAGCGGCCTCTTGGTGCCCTCCATCCAATTCGTGGGCTTGGCTGCAGGGGAGTGCAGGGAGGAGGAGGAGGAGAAAAGGGTGCAAAGGGATGGTTAGAAAAGCAGCGCTGCTCTGTTCGCTACCTCCCAAGAACCACCTAACACCACTGAGGCTGTGACAGAGCTCGTGGTGAGTCCAGAGCTGTGCTAATTGCCAGCAATAATTCCCATGCAATAAGTGCTTTATGGCAGTGCCTATGCACCTTGCACCATCTACCTGCATCATTTATGGGGAAACAATGGTGGAGGTGCCCTAAATGCACAGATACATGGAAAGTCAACCCCTTCCTCCCAGAGGTTTTCATCCCTGTGTTAGAAAGGAACTGAAACTGGAGAGAAAATGACTCATGTAGACCTTGGGTGGGGTCTGTTCACTCACAACCCTGAGCACCAGGGACAACCTCTGCTGTCTTTTTCCTCTTGACAGCCCCCAGCTCTTTAAAATTCACCACTCCCACAGGGAACTGGTCACTGCTCCTGCACCTGCATTAGGAGTGTAGGTGGAGGGAAAAGGGGAACTGAGAGCTGGAAAGAAGGAGAGGTGTGACAGCTCAGCTGTCTCAGAATCACCTGCCCTGGGTTCCCTGCTCTTCACCTCTTCCCAGTCAATTTAAAAATCCACCACAGGTACAATGTACACCCAAAATTCACCTTTGCCCTGAGCTCCCAGGATGTGAATCTCAGATCTGTTGGACCAGAGGTTCACCCTACAGAGCCTTACCCAGCACGGTGAGGTTCAGCTGCCCTTCCCGGTTGCCGGTTGGGAAAGTGGCAAACTCACAGATGTAAACCCCCTCATCCTCCAGCTCCAGCCGGGACAGCTGGATGGTGCCATCCTTGAAGGAAGGGTTCCGGAAAGTCACCCGCTCCTTGTAGGGGGACAGGATGGACACGCCCATGGCGGGGTTGTAGATGGCCACATTCTGCTTGGTGCCGTTGGTGGCCTTCTGCCACGTCACCTGCGTGATCTTCACGATGGGCAGTGGGTTGGTGAAGCTGCAGTGCAGCACCACGTCCGTGCCGATGAACCCCGAGACGGTGTCATTGACCAAGACAGTCTGAGCTTGCAGCCCTGCAACGAAACGGGGACACGTGAACATTCGTGTGCTCCCCAGGAGCATCAGGCTCATCAATCCCTCTATTTATTCCACTTGCTTCTTCTTGGCATGGCTGATACAAGAGCGGTTTGTGGCTACAGGCACCTTCTGCATCCACCCGGTCATAAACACCTTCTTCCCGCTACGAGCAGTCCAGCCTAGGGCTCATCACCACCCAAAGGCACAAGGCTGGATCAATAACACCTCCCTCCCTTTTGTCTCCAGCTCCAGGTGACACTGAATCATGGTAAATAGGCAGGGCATGTGTGTCTGCAGGCATGCGAAAGCCCTGATGTTTATCAGCACCGCACATCCCAGCACATGCTAACATACACTCAGACTTCCATTTAATCCCACTGGAGCTGCAGCAGTAATTAAAGGAGCTGCAAAGGCTCAGCCCTCATTTCAGAGCAGCAATAATTCCCATCCAAGATCGGCTTTAAGGCACTGCCTCTACACCTTGCACGATCTCCCTGTATCTCCCAGATCGTTTCTGTGGCCTTCTTATAACCCCAGAAGTGGCTGAATTTAGGAACCTTCCACCTTGATTCTGTGGAAGGTGCTCGTGAAAAGTGGGAGCTGCAGTTCATGACAGCTGTTGTATCTCAGTTGATTCCTCCCCTGACAGATGGAGAAAAACATCTCCCACCAGTCTGACCCTGAAATTCATCTTTGCTGCCACTGTGTCTTTTCCTAATCTGCGTATTTAGAGATAATGCTCTGGTAATTATGCAGCCAGTATTTGTATGATAAATACAATAGAGAGGCAAGGTGGTGAGAACAAGAAAAGCGGGTTTTGCTCCCTGCTTCTGGGAGAATCTGCAATTGGATGGATTCTGGGAGCCTGGGAGGAAAGGAAAGAAAGGGATAATAAAAAAAAGAAACATGCACAGAGAGTGAGGAACATGAAAGAGTAATGGGAGAGAGAGGGGCTGGGGAAAGAAAAATGCATAGCAAGAGAAACTAGACAGCACCTCCTAAAAGAAATGTCACCCTACTCTGTTCTTCCAGGGATGAATGGCTCCCTGTCCAAGGCCAAAATGAACTCCTCAGTGCTGCTCCCCCTGGCAGATGTGCCCTGGGATTTCTCCAAGAGTCTCCTTCCTGCAGTTTCACACACACACAAGTGCAGGCAGACAAAACTCTTCTCCACCTACCCGCACATACTCCATGTTGCCCCCTCACTCCCTGCCTGCTGTTCCCAGCCTTATCCTAATCCCCACATCTCATCCACGCCTCTTCTGTCTCCCTTCTCCTTCCTGTGACCCTGAGGACAAGCCCCAACAACCCAGGCCGGCCACGAGACGCCACCAGCTGACCACAGCCATCAGCAGTTCCGACCGAAACTTGGCCTCCAGAGCTTTGTGTGAACTTGCCCCCTGTTCCCCGAGCCAAGCCCCACACCCCAGCACTGCAGCTGGGTGCTCAGGAATGTTCTCCAGAGCTTCTTACAGCCACAGCAAAGCGCTGGTGCCCTCATGAGCCTGCACACATGAAGCCACCACGTCCTCTGGGGCTGGCAGGGTGCACCTTTCCCCTCCCAGCACAGCCAGGGCCATTTTCCCCATGGTTTTCCCTCCACAAAGCAGAGGGTAGGGATGTTCCCGCTCTGAGAAAGTCACATCTGGATGGTGTTTCCCCTCTGGAGAAGAACGTCCCAACAGCAGGACATAATGAAGGACTTTTCTGCCACCAGTGCCCACAACATCCTCCCTGATGAAACAAGGGCACAGGCTGGGTTTAGATGAGGCCATGCTGGGATCTGAGGGCAGAACGGGTGGATAGGGAGGGGGGAGATGTCTCCACCATGCTTTGCAGCATATGCTGCTCCTTCCACCCCGGAGGGGAGCGAGCATTGCCCACACCCAAGGTGAGGAACGGCTTTGCCAAGCAGTCTGGCTCAGAAGGCTCCAGAGCCTCCCAGAGCGTGTGGGGGCTTGCTGGAGAGCACTTCCATCACGTAGCCAGGGCCTCGGGAACGGCCCAGCCCGGCTGTGGGTGTGCTCAGCACGCCCTCCTTCTCCAGGGCCGGGGGAGCGCGGAGTCATCAGCGCCTCTTCCACCGTGGGCTCGTGCCCCCAGCGGGGCCTCCCGGGGCTGGGGCGCTGGCAGAGCTGGCTCTGCTCCCCACAAGCTGCCTGACCCCCCACGGGCCCAGCGGGGCCCTTTGAACCGGCATTTCCACACCCCAACAAAGAGGCCCCGTCCGCCACCGCAGGAAGTCACGGCCCAGCATCTCCTCGTGGTGCCAGGGGAGCAGAAGAGGGGCCAAACTGCAGAGAGGAGGGGGTGGAAGCCACCAGCTTCTCCTCAGGGTCACCCCTGCAGGGCTGGCAGTCCCTCGGGGGGCATCTGGATGAGCACTGCCAGGCCGAAGGCCTCCACTGATGGGCAACCAAGATGTGCCCCTCAAAGGAAGATAATCAGCCTACAGCCATTCCAGCAGGGAATGTGATGGATAGCCCAGGGGAGGTCAATCCGACCCCTCACTCCATCCATCATTACTGTGCCCTTCCTTTACACTGTGATTGCCCTGCAAATTAATGAACAGATCTTTTTAAAAATCAAGTTATTTATCTTAACCTTGAGCAGCAGCAACAATTCCCAGTCCTACCCTCCCCCTGCCATGGGATCCACGCATCAATGCAGACTGGACTTGGATATAAACTGGAGAAAAAGTGGATTTTGGAGCTGATAAGCCTGATCCTGAACCCAGAATGGTCCTGCAGAACCCTCCTGTGCCCAGGTGTAACAAGCCAGACTTTTGGCCAGGGAAAAAGCTGGTGCCAGTTGAGTGAGGACTGCTTGCCAACAACCAAATGCTGCCAAAGCTGGGATTCAGGCCCTTACATGCAGCAGCTTTAACAAAAACACATTCCAAACCTTCTCAAGGCTCTGGGGAAAAAGGGGGAAAGAAAAAAAAAAAAAAGCACGGGGCAGAAGAAATAACAAAACAAAACAAACAAAAAAATACCCTGAAAAACCCCAAACACTGCGTGGAAATCGCGTTTCCTTTCCAGGTGACTGAACAACTCTTTTGCAAGACAGGAAAAACTCTTTCTGTTCCACTCATCCAAGCCTTAAATCAGGAGAGTAACGCACCCGTTCTGCTCCAGGAGCACCCACACTCAATGCAGTGATGAGGAAGGGAGACAGATGGAGGAAAGGGGTTTGGGGAAGTTGCTGGATCAGCCTCCCATCCTAAATCAGAAGCCAGAGGGCAAACTTGGCTGCTGCCACGCTCTGGGGAGCACTTGTTTGCAAGGTGACTGAGCTGGGCTGGCGGGCCTTCCCTCGCCCCGTTACACACTCAATAATTCATCAGGGCAAATGCATAGATAATTGATGGCAATGAGCATGCACGGCCGGCAGAGGAGGAGAAAATAAAATCACTAATCAGCCTCTGGAGAGGTTTGAACATATTCAACTGGATGTGTGTGTGTGTGAAGTGCTGGGATCCGCCGTGTTTCTGCTTTGCTGAACGATCTGTGTGGTTGGTAGGGCAGGGAAAAGGCTTGGGACGAATCCTGCTGTTTTCACACCCTGTGCCAGATCTCCCAGTGCCCACCAATCCATGCTGACACCCCCCACGGGCAGCCAGCACCCGAGCAAGGATTAGCTGGATAGGTTGCAGCTTGCCCACTTGCATTTTATTCATTAGTTTTGTGGTGTTATTTTTTGTGAGGGACCAAAAGGGCCCAGCCGTGTGCCAAAGACATGTTGGTGCCAAGGCCTCATTAGTGGAGGCCTTGGAGATCCTACTCCTCCACCTTGGCCTCTGAAGTGGTTTGTGTTGATGCCTTTCCCCACGATCCCAACTCCAGATATCCCGCGAGGCCTCGGGGGCACTGTGCAGAGCTCGGGGTGCCCTGAGGCACAGGGGCTGGGGAGGAAGGTCTGCACTCCCTGGGTGTCAGGGGCATGGGGGACGGAGCAGAAGTGGCAGCTGGTGGCTCTTGGACCTGAAAACCCTTTCTCCTAAAAGCCCAGGAGGTGCTGTTCCAGCGAGGCTCCCACACTTGCAAATCAGGTTCTGGCTCCCCCATATAGAAAGCTCTGGGAATGATCTGCAGGCTCTGGGTGAGCTCTGTCACAACCTCCCTCAATGCCTCTTTGTTAACAGCCCTGTGAACTCCACTCTGCTTTGCACAACCTTGCCTCTGCAGAGCCTCTCACCGATTTCTCTCCCTCCTGTTCCCTGATACTCATCTCTCCCCAAGGGCACTGAAACAGCCCTTGGCACGAGTGTGATGAGCCACCCTTCGGTGTGGCAATATCATGACTGATGCAGATGTCACAGGGATTGCTCCTGATAGCCTTAGTCACAGCAGCCAGGATCTTACAGAAGGACAGATCAATGCATCACACTTGAACCCGCAAAAACTCCCACAAAAAGCACCTGATTTTGTGACAGCACCGTGGCCACGGGCAATGATGTCCCATCCATGGTCCCATGGGTCTCACAGACCCTGAACATTTTCCATGAAGGAAAAGTGGGATGGAACAGGAGCCCAAAACTTTCCAAAGTGGCACCTAAAAATTTCTCTCCTGGTGTTTCTGAACTCATCTTTACAGTGGAAAACAAGGTCTGAAACGCAACTCCTGTGGGGCAGAGCACAGGTGGCCTCCAACAGCCCAAGGGGACATCCCAGGTGTGTCAGGCAGGGTGGGAAGCACAGGAAAGAAGATCCTAAATCCCAGCAGGGGAATTTCAGGTGGCAAGAAGCAAAGGTGTGAGGTGGCGCTTGGCCAAGAGGTTGGGGTTAGTACTTCTGCTCCTGCCAGGGAGGCTTTGCATTGATTGCCAGGCATTTAAATCAGGATTCTGCTGCTCTTCCAAGAGCACAGGGCCTGCCTCACCCTGCTGGGAGCCTGCTGCAATGGAGGAGTGGTCTCCAGTGAGTCAGTGGGCCCCAGTGAGTCACCTCCAGGCCCTTCCTGTGGCAAAAGACTTTCACTGGAGGTCTCTCTGTCATCACTGATTCACTCCTGCAGAGCTTGAGCACCACAGGGATTGTAAAACTTGAGTTTCCAACACAAGGGGAGGGGGAGCCTTAGAAGGAAGATGAGAGAGATGTGGCAAGATTATAGCTCCAGGTGACATGGCTGCACATGAAAGGCCTGAGATAACACTGGGATGGGGTGGGGGCACCCCAAGAGAGAAACTACACGCCCAGGCATCCCTTCCCCCTTCCCAGCGGGAGCTGGGAGAGATTTATGGGAGCTGTCGGGAAATGGCAGCGCTGCACAATGGCCCGCCTGGCCCTCAGCCAAATAAATCCCTCTCAAACAAGAAAGGACTGGGCTTGGCTTTGGCTTGCAAATGGGAAACACAGGGGCCTGTCCTCGAGGTCACTGGTTCAGACCCAGATCCAGCCCAGGCAGCAGAGCAGAGATGATTTTACCCCAGGACCAGTCAATGGCTGGTATCGAGTGAGGTCTCCAGCCAGCCCTTCATTGGCTGCCTTGGGATAAAGCCTTCTCCTGCCTGTGCAGCATTTCCTCTTTGGATAAATGGAGCACAAAGCAGCCTCAGGAGCCCCTTGAGTGAAAGCTCTTCCCCACAGGGCCTGATCCATCGATGCTCCACTTGCTCCCTGTTACCCTTTGGGAAGTCTGGTCACTGAGCCACCGCTGGGATTCACACACGGGCCCTGAGCAAGAGCAAGGCCATGCTGGTCCCAGAGTTCCTTGTAGAAAGAGGGGAAACAAAAGCAGAGGCCAGGGTGGGATGGGCTGCAAATGGAAGAGACAGAGATGACCACCAGACTAGACCACGAGTTTTCCAACTTTGCAAACATCCCCAGCTGCATCCAGCCAGGAAAAGTGCTGCAGACCAGAGGAGTGGGATGGGAACAGCAGCCTGCCTCTGCTCCCAGCTCTCCCTCCCTGCCGTTCCTGCCCTGGCTTTCTCACAGCTGCTTTGCTTCACCCCCCAAGTCACGGGGAGGGGAACATGCCCCATGGCAAAAGCAGGGAGGCTGGCAGAGCAGGGCTCCTGCAGAAAGAGCTGACACAGCACTGGGAAAGGCCTTCCTGCAATAAAGCTTGGAAAGCCCATGCTCAGCAACAAAGCACAAAGCTCCCCGTCCCCGCCGCGCAGCGCCCGGCCCGCCCCAGCCGCACGTCAGCTAATCCTGGGATCCAGCTGCCAGTTCCCACACACCTGAGCACACACCAGGCTGCCCTGTGCCCTGCCTGACGTGCCCCGGTGCTGGGCACTTGGCCCATTTTCCCCTCTCCTTTTGGCTGGACGTGACTCCAGCTCATTCCTCAGCTCTTTTCCCACTGTGGGCTCTTGCTCACACCTGTCCAGTGCCCGGCTTCACAACTTCCATCTCTTTTCTCCTGCAATTTCCACGTCACGTCTCCTTCTGCCCCCACTGCCTGTCTCCAGGACTTCCTCTCCAGCTGGTCAATGCTTGTGCCTTTCTTTGATTTGCCCTTCTTCCATTGTAGCCTTAACAATCTTCCCACCCCTCTTGTGCCTCTACACCATCCGCACCACACCCCAGGCCCCTCACTCGCCTCTTCCCATCCCCAGCCACTATTCCACCAGCAAGTATGTCCAGGATCACAATTCTGCACTAGGAAAAGCAGGCAGCTGGCCAGGCAAATACAAAGAACCAAAAATCCAAGACTCTCCTCTCTGGAATCATCTCGTTGCCTGCCAGCAAGGAAAAAACCAAGGTCTTTTTGCTTACCAATTCTAACCTGTAAGCAAAAGAAAGGGGACCACAAGCAGAGCCAATGCTTATTTGGTGGTTGGGTGGGGAAGAAAAGCTGGAAAATCAAGTGTGGAGGAAGGGAAAGAAGCTGGAGCTTTGAGAAGAGGGAAGCTAATTAAGCTGAGACTGTCCTGAGACCTTATCTTGATGGGCTGAGTCCCCAAATGCACACAAGTGTTTTTTCTCACTGCCTCTTTCTTGGGCTTCCTTGATGCCTTGGATGTTGTTCAAAGAGTTCTGGTCCAGTGCTAAATCTCCTCGCTATTAGAGCTCTCCAGGTGCTAAGGAGGAGGGATTTAATCAGGAGCTGTGAAGAGGGGATCAAGATAGTCACCCATGGAGAGCATCCTTTCCGAAATGAGGGAACTTGAGACTGAAGAGTTTCAATAAAAACAAAAATAAACTTGATAGCACAGAAAAAATGAGAGACCATCAGATCCTTCCTTCCCTCGCTGGTCTGTGGGCTCGGAGCTGGAGCAGGAAATGGGGGAGCTCTCAGGGCTGGAGCAGGGAATGACTCACTCGCCTCCACAATGGGAACGGGACAAAGCCGAAACTCTGCTGACTCAGGCGTGACTTCAGCGCCTGGGTTAATACCTGGCAGCCTCCTCTGGCTGCCCCCACCAGCCAGTTCCCTCTGTCCCCACTCAAACCAAGCCTCTTTCATCAGGCTAGATGCCCGATCACAGGAAATTATCAAAGATCCAAACGCTGCTCCTCTGTCCAAAACATGGTGAAAAATGCATCCCTGCCAAACCATGCTGGTGCTGGCCAGCCCCGTAATTGTCATGGAGAAGATCAAAACTCCTGCTTTCCTACGGCTGAAATGCACGTTTAACAGTCACAGCTTTCTGCCTGTGGTTTTGCTTTCCTCCCATTATCTCTCAGGATATAACATACTGCTGGTATCTCACTATGTCCCGAAGTTAAAAAGAAATGTTTCCTCCTCTGGCAAGCGGGAATGCCACACTCTGTTCTTCTGTAACTTGTTTCAAAAGATAGAAACGAGCAAGTTTTTTTGTAACCAGGAAAGTGTGATATAAGTTCTGGTGGCTGACAAGTAGGAAAAAGCTTTGCAAACAAGACAAATGCAAACATGGCACCAACAGATGCAATGGACAGACACCCTTCGCTGGCTCCCTGCCTGTGATTTCTCTTTTAATGTGTTTTTATCTTGCCCTAGAGATATCTCTGCTGAGGAATGGGGAAGGCTCAGACCTCCCAACTCTCTCTGGGTTGTTTAAGGATTCCTGCCCATGAACAACAGCCCAGAAAGAACAGTGAGTACAAATAACCCCAAATTCAGTGTCCTGCCTGATTTCCAGCCTGCTGCTGCTCAGCTCTCTTATCATCAAGCCCCTGTGCAAGGAATTTCTACAAATTTCACCTCTTCCCGGGTTTATGATCTCCACAGAACAGAGGCAGACACAGCTCCAGTCCTACCTGGGCCCCATCTGCAGGAATCACTCTGCATATTTATGGCAAAAGCTTTGCATCTTCAAAAGGCTTTTCAAACAGCAACTAATTAATCCTCCAACACCCCGAGAGGCAGGAAAGCCTTATTACCTCTGCTTTCAGGGGTGGGGAAATCAGAGGTGCTGAATGACAAAGAGATGTGCCCAAGGCCACCCAGGCATGCACTGGCAATCTCACTCACTGGTTAGAGGTGGGGATCTGCATGGGATGGTGGCAATTCTCACCTGAGGAAGCAGGGATGGAGGCATCTGTGGGGAGGCCCCACAGCCCCACCCACCACCCATGCAAATGGCAAAGTCACCTTATTTCCATGGCTGAGGAAACCCAGGGGGATGAAGTGGAAAATCCATTTAATCCAGAGCCTGGAAACCTAAATATTGCCCAGTCAAGAGCTCCACTAAAGGTTCCCAAAATGTGGCTCACGTTCTTCCCAGCCATGAGCGAACTGCTTGCAACCAAATCGCTGAGATTTTATGTTAAGAACATGCCAGAAATTAGGAGAGGCTTTGAGGCTGGGGGTGAGTGTCCCATTCACCCTCTGAGCAAAGCCAGCCCCACATTTCTGAAATATTCCACATACTGAAAAAGAGTGGGGTTAGATTAGATTTTAGGAAGAATTTCTCTACTGTGAGGGTGGTAAAACACTGGCACAGGGTGCCCAGAGAAGCTGTGGCTGCCCCATCCCTGGAAGTGACGTTGGACAGGGCTTGGAGCAGCCTGGGATAGTGGAAGGTGTCCCCGTGCATGGCAGGGGGTAAAATGGGATGAGCTTTGAGATCCTTTCAGCTCAACCCATTCTGTGACCCCCATGCTGGGTGGAGATGAGCTCTCAGATCCATTAAGGTCCCAGCCTCCACCCAGGCTGTCTGGCAATGATTGCCGAGCTCAGAGGGGCCTGCAAGAGCCAGGACTGTAAACAAGTGACAAGACCACCCATTAAAGGCAGCCTGAGCATGGGAAGGGGGGAGGAAGGCAGGGAGGGAGGGTCAGAGCCCAGCAGGGAGACCTCCCACCACGGGTCACACTCCCTGCCCCATCCTCTGGGGTGCCTGGGCTCTGCTCTCCTGGGAGACCAACACAGGCACAGCCACTCTTCCTTGCCCAGAAGGGTGAGGGCTGTCAGCAAGGGTTCAGAGAGACACACAGCTTCAGCCCAGAGCAGACGGCAAGGCAGGAGGAGCAGGGAATTCTGCAGAAAAAAAAGATGATTTGTCCTGCAGAGAGGAGTTCACAAACACCCATTTCCCTTTGGACACCTCTCAGTGGGAGCATTACTCCTGCCAAGTTAACTGGGGACTCAGACTGGAAAGCTGTGTCTCCTTAGTGATTGTAATTCAATGAGGGACACAGGTGAACTTCCAGGAAGAGAAATTAAAGGTTTCTCCATGTCTGATTATCCCATTCTCCAACAAGGTGGCTTTGTGCTTCCAGGTAGCCCCAGGGAGGAGCTGGGTTGTGCTACAACACTCGGGGGAATTCGATGACAAATGTCTCTCAGGAGGGAATGACACCAGTGCTGAGTGACACCAGTGCTGAGTGCCTCAGTGCCCGGGGACAAAGGTGTTCCTTCAAACACAACCATTGACACTGGGCTGCTTTTGGGGGCCTCTCTCAGGGTGTTTCACTTTTATCCCAAATCTGCCTGAGCAGGAAGGTTGGGATTGCAACAGCTCTGACAGGCCTGAATCCCTGTGGCAGGCTGGAATCCCCTACTGCTCCCCAAGACTTGGTTCATGAGAGACAAGCCAGGACCAAAATCAGCTCCCCGTGGAGATCCATGAACAGGCAGCAGGATGAAGCAAGCCAAGAGCCAACACCCCACTCCCAGCCTCATGCTGGAGAAACCAGGCCTGGATCCTGAGGGTTAAACAGCTCAGCTGGCCTTAATTGACAGATTTTATCGACTTTCATTGTGATTCCATTGACTTTTGTTCAACTACATCAGCACCAGGCTCCCTGTTTCCTTCTCAGGGAGCAACAAGCCACGTGCAGAAGGATGTGGATGCTGGATGGATTTTCCTGTGCCACTGGGGAGAGCTCCAGTGAGTCACCCTGGTCTTCCAAAGACCAGGAGGTCAACTGCTCTCAGGGGACTCCTGTGTGCTTTTCCCCAGCTCAGACTGGGGGCTGCCACAAAAATGGAAAGCATGCGATGAAAAAATAACCGGAGCTGGTGGAAAATTTTCCAGCACAGCATATTTTCCTGATGGAAAGTGTCACTTAGTCCAAGCCAAAACCATCCATTGGAACGTGCTGATTTTGGCAAAACTCGATTTGTTAAAAAAAAAAAAAAAAACAAAACAACCCTTTTGATAAGTTTGAAATGGTTTTTCCTTGTGGAGTCTCATTTCTTTTAGATGGATTTATGGTAAAACACCGACCGGGACTGCAGCCAGGATGGGATGCTTTGGTTGCCATGGAATGGGGACATTTTGGATGATGCCAGGCCAAAGTTTTCTTTTGAAATTTCCTTTCTGTGGAAGATTTCAACTGACAGCCTCAAAGCAGAAGGAGAACTCCCTCTGAAACGCCCAAATCCCCACTCTGCCAGCCCATCCTGCGTTAGTCATCCCCACAGCTGACCTTTCCAACAGCTCTCACCCCCAAACACAAATCACCTCCCTGAGACTCTCCCCACCTTCATTTTCCACATTTTCTGGGCTCTGATCCATCTGGATTCATCCTTCTCTGGGTCTCATCCCACCCAGTGCCTGGGTTAGGAGTTTTCTGGGGGCTTGAGCCAGCCCTCCAAGCTGTGTGGGACCCACAGCCCCGCTCCAGCACCTCTCCCTCTGGATTCCCTGTCTATTCCTCCTTCCTGACAGACGGATTTGCTCCCACCCTGCACCTGCCTGGCGTGCCCACCTCCTCCTCCTCCGTCTGCTGCTTGTGCCTTTCCACTCTCTAACAACTCCAGGGGAGGCTGGCTGAGAGAACTCCTGTTCCTTTCTTTTTGGGGGCAAAAAAGAGGGAGAGAGAGAGAACACAAACCAGACTCTTACATTTTTTAGCAGACATGACAATATGGACACAGTTCCTGCAGAACATTGTGCATATTTTAAGAAAAACTTTACCCCAAAAATGTCAGCCAGCTCCCCTGGTGGGAGGAAGAATGAAGGAATGAAAGGGTCCTCCAGGGTCCCAGCAGAACTTTTATCTTGGAAAAGCTGGAAACTCCTGAGCACCTCCCCCAGTACAGCATCCTGCTGGCCTGCTGCCTCCCCCAAGGGCTGGAGCAAGGAGGGATGCTCCCAAATAGCACATTTCCCACAGGAGCAGCCCTGTCCTCCACCAGGGGAGTGCCCAGGATAGGAGAAATGGCTCTGGAGACAAAATGCTGGAGGCACAAGCAGGGAGGCCTGGAGGGGAAATGGGATGGGCTTTGCCCAGAGAGGTTGTGGACTCTCCATCCCTGGAAGGGTCCAAGGCCAGGTTGGGTGGGACTTAGGGGAAGGTGTCCCTGCCTGTGGCAGGGTGTGGAATTTAAGGTCCCTTCCAAGCCAAACCATGCTGCGATTCCATGCCTTCACCTTCCATGCCAGGACCATCACCCAGGTGAGGAGGCAGAAAGAATCCCTGGCAGACAAGAACTCCTCCACAGAAGGGTGGGACCAGCCTGGCTGTGGCTCCCCTTGGTGCTCCACCACCTCTGGACGTGGCAGCTGGGCTTGGGTTGCTCACAGGCTGCACAGTGTCACTTGTTTGTCACCTCTGCTTGAGCTAAGAGCTGCTCAGAACCACCTTTACTTGTTGCTTAGGGACCAGAGTGACAGATAGAACACAGCTGGGTGCTTGGCTACCTAAGGAGATGCATGGGAGGATATAAATAGCTAGTGGCAAGGGAAAAGAGGACAAAAAGTCCCATTTCCAATCTGGTAAAAAAACTGACCAGAATAGTAGTGGAAGAAGACTTCCAGAAATAACCACGTGGGTATTAAATGAATGGAAAATGAATTAAAGGAAAAGAGAAGACAGGGAAAAGAGATTAAAAGGAGCTTCTGAACTTGTTTGAACAGTAACTGTCCCATCCTGGAAAAAGAGTTAATGTCACCTGGGTGCCACAAACAGTTACTGGAGGTACCTTCAGAGTGACAGGTAGCAGTGGAGAAGAAAGATAAGTATGTAGATAAATGTCATTAACCCCTGTTAGTGCAGGGCTTAGAGAGTTCAAAGACTCCACCTGCAGTGAAGGGTGGAGGTCTCAGGGGCTGTGTCTGCCTTGTTTGTAAAAACTCTGAGAGGAGGCAGTTAAATAAAGCAAAAGTTTCTTCCAGGCTTGAGAACCTCCTGTTTCTGATGCTGTCACAACACCTGGGCCGTGACACTCACAGGGAACTCTCAGCAGATCCACAGAGTGGGGAGCAGATCAGTCCAGGAGTGTCAGGGTGGGTTCTGCATCTGAGGACTCCCTGTGCCCTGCTCTGGCGAAACACAGCGATGGAGCAAACAGAGCACAGAGGATGAGAAGGATGTGCCCCAAAGGGAAAGGAAGAGCCTTCATTTCGGGAAGGGACACACCTTCCTCAGGAGAGATCCCATCAGAGAGAAACAAGAGCCCTGAAAAGGAAAATAACAGGCTCTTCTCAGGGCGAGCTGAGAGGGAGCCCAGTGTGATCCCCACGGCTATCCAGGCTCAACAAACACCGAGAAAAGGACTGAGAGACTTTGCTGTGGATGTCCCCAAGCGAAGGCCTCAGACAGGGAAGCAACACAAAGCCCAAGAGGAAGTTTACAGCTGTCCTCAGAAAAGTCAGCGTGACCTTTCCTCTCAGAGCTTCCACATCCCCTGGGAAAGCACAACAACTCATCTGCAAGTCTGCACAGCGCCCTTTGGGAGTTGGAACCTCGGGCCTGACAACTCAGTGGCAAAGTGTGAATCCA
This sequence comes from Corvus hawaiiensis, assembly GCF_020740725.1. Taxonomy (NCBI): domain Eukaryota; kingdom Metazoa; phylum Chordata; class Aves; order Passeriformes; family Corvidae; genus Corvus; species Corvus hawaiiensis. The sequence goes on along the minus strand of NC_063237.1, from coordinate 5,168,629 downwards.
AAGTAATTGCACTGTTTGCTCTGGGAATACTCCAGATACACTTGGCATAACAGAATTCTCTCACTATAGGATCTACAAACCCCCTGTTCTCTCACATCCCTAGGATTTGTTTTTTCTCTTCTCCCTTGCCTTCTTTCTTTCCATTGCCCCGATTTTAGAAAAAGGCATTTGAGTTTCTGCCTTCACTCCCTGCCTGTGTAATGAAATCTTTTTATCCTCCAAACCTGCCCTGCAGAGAGGGGTTTCTCTGGAGGAGGCAGTGAGGGGAGGGTCCCTTGGGCATGAAGACAAATGATCTGCAGGCAGCAGTTGGGGCTGCAGGGTTAAGCCGTTTTAATTACCTGCAAGCAGAGCACCAGCCAAGGAATGGCCGATGTGTAAAGCAAGCCCTGCTGTCCCAGCGGGGCTGGGATGTCTCACCAGGCTCCTGCTGATCCTCTGTTAGATTAAATTCTTCGGTGAGAGCTGCCCTACAGTTTTATGGCAGCAGGGATAACTTCTCTGCACCCACGATCGGGTTGGGGCAATGCCTGTGATCCCAGAGCAGCACAACTGCAAACCTCCCGCCTGGACAGCAGCACTGCAAAGTCCAAGGAACTTCAGCAGGGTTTGAAGGTGATGCTTTTCCATTCCTAACACTGCAGAGAGGCAGATCCCTGGTCTCTATCCGTCCCCATCCTACCAAGCCCTTCCCAACTCCCAGCAGTTCCCCCTGGTCCCCTCATACCCCTTCATGTTCCTCAGGTGCCCACAGCAAACCCACGGGAAGGAAGGTGGCGTTTGGGTGCGTTTATATGCGGGCAGAGGGAAGGAACAGATCTTTCCCAAGGGACTCCGATGGGAGTCAGGGCTGAGCAGCTCTTCCCTGCACAGGGACGGCCATTTGGGTCACCCTGGCTTTGTGTGAAGGCACTGAGGCTATGCCAGGGCTCCTTCCCACCAGGAATGTGCCAAACTGTGCTGTCACAAACTGCTGCACATGCCTAACTCCCCTCTGCCTCCTTCCCAAGCACTCCACAGGGCACTTCAAGGTGACCCAGGGAATCCTGTCCCCTCTGCTGCACAGACCTTCTTGGTTCCCTGCCTCCATCCCTTCTCCTCCCGTGCCTGCAGGTACTGGGAAAGCCACAGCTTGGTCCCACGGGGCTCAGGGTCCCCTTTCCTTCCATTTCCCTTGCCCTGGCGCACGGGAAGCCACACCCTGACCTCTTCCAGCTCCGACTTGCTTTCCCAAATTGGGCCGGTTTTGGGCAGGACATGCTGGGACCTGCCACCTCCCCGCCAAGCCTTTGAAGGCGGCCACGTAGGCAGCTGCACCCGCAGACCCAGCCCGCAGACTTTCGTGTGGAGCAGCCACAAACCCGTGAGTCACCTGGCTCCAGCCTGGGAAGGCTCCTGTTCCCTCTCCCGGTGGGACAGACAGGCCCAGGACAACAGGACTCCCTTCCCAATAAGTTCTGTGCCGGGTTTGGGAGCAGGATCTTGGACCTCAGGGTGGGAGAAGGGCAGGCCTTTGTGCAGCCTGCTGCGAGAAGGGGGAAAGGGGCAAGGGACAGGGATTCCTGGTGCCACAGCAGATAACCAGAGCAGATGACGCCCTGCAGGGCAAGCCCCAGGTCAGGGAGGTCTGGTGTTCTGCAGCCTCAGCAAAGGAATCTGCCTGCTTGGGGGATTCTCCCTGCCCAGCGCTGACCCACTTCCCCTTTCCCAGAGAGCCCCTCTCCCCCTCAAACCCATTTTCATCCCATTCATCCGCTCTCCTCCCCTCAGTGCTCTCCAAGGAGGGCTGAGGGTGAGCTGAGCCACCTGAGCAGCAGGGCCCAGAGCAGGGTGTGTGCACAGGGAACACTTCGGGGAAGAGGAAACACGTGCTTTATTCCAAGTGCACATGGCTGCTTCCAGAGCTCGGAACAAAATGCTCCTGGATTTCCGGCTCCAAATCCCCCACCAAGGCCATGTTCTCAGCCAAGGGGACAATGAAGACCTGACATAAACAATCCTGTAGGATCAGCACATGGATACCCAGCCTGCCCCCACCGCTGCCTTGCCTCCCCCTCAGCCCAGCTGAGGCCAGCAAGACACAATGTGTAATTAGGTTAATGAGCTAAGCACGGATTTTAATTGGGATTTCCCGATTTACTGGTCTATCTCCTCCTTTTGTTTTACTGCTAGTGCAGGTTCCTAAAAGCTGCCCTTGCTAAAGGCCTTGATATCAGAAAGGTCTTACAGATCTTTAATTGTATTTAATCATCGAGGTAATTAATGATCCTTAAGCAAGATGGAGATTGCATCTAGAGTAGTTCCAGTCCTGCCCTTCAGCATCTGTTGTGTCTGGGCACAGGAATTCTGCAGGCATGCAGGAGAGGGGTTCACACAGAGCGAGACAAAAGGATGGAAGAGAGAGGAGAGCGGTGGGAAGAGAAGGGATTGGGGGGGGAAAAAGCACATTTAAAATGGAACAGGAGCTGAGTAGAAGAGAGGCAAGCAGGGTAAGGGAGACAATGCCATTCCTTCTCCTCACAGACAGGAGCCATTTCATTCCAGAGCCCGGAATGCTGGCCCAGGGGGGATGGTGTTCCCTGTGTCCCCAAACTGGACAGCCTTGACCAGCACTCAGTGCTCAGACAACCCCCACGAGACAACCACCTGCTCCTGCTGTTCCCCTTTTCCACTCCTTGCTTCCCTCTGGCACCGTTTCACACCCCTTTTTTTTCTCAGGAAGAACATTCCCAAAGTTCAAAACCTTGAGCAGGAACACGGGAGAGGGGGAGTGATGGGCAGCAAGTCCCAGCATGTCCCCTCTCTCCCAGGCCACAAACTGTGCACCTCCCATCGCTGCTGCCAACCCCTCCGCTTCTCCCAGAGCACAAACAAAGCCTGTCCAACCAGAAACGGGGCTGCCTGCTCTGACTTGCCCCAGAAAGGCAGATTTAGTGAGAAATGTCACAGGCAAAGCAGCAGGGATGTGGAATCGGTCCTTGTTGCTTGGGACGTACCAGAGCTGTCCTGAGCGCAGGGATGTGCGAGCAGGGAGCTCGAGAGGGCTGTGCTGGCTTGTTGAGGAATGTCCCCTGGCTCCCAGCCCCAGTGACAAGGGTTGGTGCAGTGCAGGAAAAGCACTGCCCTCCCCTCCTCCAGCCCCAGCAAGGCTGAGCACAGGACAGTTGCACAAATTGCATGTGAAGCAGTGCGGCCTGGTAGTGGGGTGATATTTGGGACTGCACAAATCCTCCCCAAAGGAAAAATCCAGCTGCCACAGCAGGTCCACCCTTCTCATTCCTATTCTGGCGGGCTCTCTGTGCTTAAGCACGAGTGAAAGGCCCTGGCGTGGTGCTGCAATGAGCCTGCTTTTATTCTGTCGCTGTAAATGAGCCCCAGCGTGGCTCCAGATTGGACCCAGATAAGCTCTGTGAGTTGGGACTTGCACAGAGGAGTTGTTGGGTTGGGCTGGCATTTCCAGCTGCCCATAAACTGAGCTCCTTGAGCTTGGGGCAGCCTGGAGTCAGGGTTAAGGGTTGGGGGCAGAGTTCCCCTCCAGATACTGAAAGCCCAGTTTTTCCTGGAAATCTGGGGCTCTGTTACCATGGGAAAGGCACTGTGCAGAGCCAGTCCTGACTGGGAATCTGCCCCTTCCCACTCTGGAACAAGCTGCCTTCCCAGGCAGGTTTCAGCTTGCTTGGGCCGTCAGCTTGGTGGATCTCATTTCTCGTGGTTTTTTCGCCTTTATTGCCTCCCTATCTGCCCCAGGCCTTGAGAAAGGGCTGCCTCCTCCTTTAGAGCATTAGCAACCCTGCCAATTTTCCCCACTTGGAATATTTCATGCACAGGCCCTTCTTTCTCCCACGCTCCCTCCGCATCCACCTTCCCCATCCCACGTCCGGCCGTGGCTCCTGTGGCAGCTGGTGCCTCCAGGTGCTGGCATTCAGGTGGTGTCCCTGCTCCCTGGGCTTCATCCCTCCAGCCACAGCGCAACCGGGAACGCGAGATGGGAGATGCTGGGAGAGGCAGAGCGCCAGGAGCTGCAGAGGAAGCAGTGACACCCAAAATTGGGGGACACAGAGTGAGCCAGCACAGAGGGACCAGGAGGGGAGGAAGTCACAGGCCTGTCCACAGGGGAAAAGGGGCACTGCAGTGGGGAATAAAAGGGCTGGAAATTGGGAAAGCCCAGCTACAGATGCTGGGTTTGGTCATGCTCCCAGAAAACCCTCCCGCTGGCAGAGCAGGGTCCAGCCTCCCTCCCAAGGCTGATCCCCACAGCCCCTGATCCTGGGAATGGCTAAGCTGATTGCAACAGCCCCGGAGATCTGCATCGAGCCTCTCCTCCTTCCCAGCACACCAGATCAGGCCGCCTGATTGTGTCATTTATTCCCCCGTAAACAGAGCAGCTGAAGGAGAAACCCAGCCCAGAAATGAGAAACTTTCCTGGAGACGCAGCTGGGCCAGGCAGGAGGAGCAGAGCGGGGATGAGGCTCCCTGGCCTGACCTCACTTGTGCTGGAGCTGCCTTGGGCTGGAGGCACAGCAACGTCATCTGCAACCCAGTGCCCGGCTGGCAGAGACCCCTGGGGGGTCCATCCTGCCCCACAGGACCCTCCAAAACCACCCACAGCTCTGGAGGAGAACACAGCCAGCCCTTGTGCTTCAGGGCAGCAGCTGATCCTGGCTTGCCGCATCAGGGAGGAGCTGCCCCTTCCAGGCATGTTCCCTACTGTCCATTCTTCCCTGCTGCCACTACCAAGCACTTTCCCTGGGCTGAAAGGCAGGCCCGAGGTCCAAAGCCAAAATCTGCAGCAGTGGGGCTCAAATCCTGCTTGCAGAGATTGTGTTATATCCCACCAGGGAGCAACTTCCAAGTGCTCACACCCTCCTGTGGGGGTGCGGGCTGCTGGACTCCATTATTCCTGTGGATCCCTTCCAGCTCTGGATATTCTGTGACTCCATGACTGCTGTGCAGCGTGACTTGGTGAGCAGCCACAGCTGGGATCTCACAGAGGCACTGAAAACTGTCCCACTGTCACCAGGCCACCGTGTCCTGAGGTGGAGGAGATGCTGGGCCATCCTGAGGAGCAGGGGAGGAGCAGGGGCTGGGCTCCCCTCTTTGCTAACCTCGCCCTGTGCCACAGCTCGGCGCTCAGAGCCCCAGCTCCCCTCCAGCTGTTTTGGGGAGCTCCCCCCCAGCCAGGGCTGCCCCAAGGGGGGCTCGGGGTTGTCCCTGGAGCTGCTCAGCCTGGCTGTGGTGCCAGCTCCCGGGGGCTGGCGTGAGAGGGAGGCAGGCTGTGCTGGAGCTGCTTGCCGAGGGTGATTCCCCTCTCACGTGTCAAGGGCAGCCAGCAAAGCACTGGCTCCCCTTGTGTGTCTCAGCTCTGCCTTCCCAGGAGGAAGGGGAACAGGCAGAGTGGCAGGCTCAGAGACAGCACAGAGACACCTGACTCACAGTTCCTATGTCTTCTCCTTGTCTCCCACCCTCCACACCACCTCTGGCTCTGCCTTTCTGGCACCTCTGCACACAACAGCATCGCTCTGCTGTGCCAGGAGGAGCAGCCTGACAAATCCACAGCAGCGAAACTCAGCATACAGGGAGCCGGGGGTGTGGGAAGGGGAGGGCTGGGGGGGCTCACTTGGCCCTGTCACACTGCAGAAACACTTCCCTGTCACCCCTGCCTCGAAAGCTCTGCACTTCACAAACACGAATGTAAAGACATCCGGCAACTGGAAGCACCACAACAGGAGTTTTTAGCCACAAAACAGCAAAAAGCCCCCACTGTCCTTGCCTGGCACTTCCAGATGAAGAAGGATCAGGCTGAAGCATGCACAAAGCTTGTTTGAAAACTCCTCTTGATCCACTGCCTTTGTTTTTTTACAGAGGTAGAAACAGAGCAGAAGACCTTGAGGGAGGCAGAGAAGTCACTGGCTGAATCCACAGCCTATGAAACCTTGCCAAGTCACTGAGAAACCTCTGAACCACTGCTCAAATAGATTTTAAATGGAGTCTCAGGCCTTCCTATGCTGAGGGTGATGAAGAATATAATGAACCGAGAGCTTTTCAATGCACACATTGAGGATAAATGGCTTTTTCATTGATAATGCCAGGAGCTGCAGCCAGGGGATTCATCAGCATGTTTTGGCACCTCTCAGGACTGCAGGATTCTCTGCCCATGCTTGTGTTAAGTGACACTTTAACAGAAACAGGAGTGCAAGAGGAGTGCAAGGACTCACAGCAGCTCAAAGAACCACAGAGGCTGCTGCCAGAATTCAGCTCTCAGAGTCCACCTGTGGAGAGCAACTCCTGCAGTGCAGGCAGCAGCTCCCAGCCAGGTTGTTTGGCTTGGATTGTCCTCTGCAACACCACAGCTGCTGTCCCAGAAGAAGCTCCAGGCTGGGAATCGCCCGCAGTGAGCACAGGAGATGATGGTTCAGCTTCAGCCCAGTCATCCCTGCCCTGTCTCATCCCCAGCCCTGTCCATCCTGCCTGTATGTTCTGCTCCTCATTCCCCTCAGGAAGCTCTTCCCAGCCTTGCCGTCACAGTTCTGTGGCTCGTGGGACCGTGCGGGAACCCAGGCACGGAGATGAATCTTGGAGAGACAGTAATTACTTCTGTCAGATTAATAAATTAATAAATCTCCCATTTATTCTCCAGATTTAATTTCCAATCCTTGCGTTTTCTCTTCCTGTCACACAAACACACCACGAAAAAATGTGGGAATGCACAAGAGGAGCAGGAAAGGGGAGAAGGCGGCTCCAAGAAAGGCCCACCTTCCCCAGTGTGAAGCTGTCTAGCATCTTCAAGCCACTGAAACGGCTCCTAAAGTTGCAGAAAGGTGAGAGGAGCAGGAGAAACTCTGTCTGCACAACGAGCACCCCCCTTGATGGAAAAACCCAGCTCAGTGCAGACATCTTCATCTTGGCTCTCTGTCTGCACTCACTGCAGAGTCAATGGAGAGAAATTCCTAATTCAGGCACTGTGCATAAGAAATCCACTTCGGGCTGGATAAATCCGAGCCTGGAAGTGCCCATTTATTTCCTTGGACATGAGGGAGTCTGGATGATTGGCTCTGTATTCCCCTTCGGTGTCAAAGCAGGGCCTTGCAGGGAACTGTCTCAGAGAAACTGAGCCTTTCTCACTGACCTGGACAAGAAGGAGAGCTCTGCTCATCCAGAGGCTTCCCCAACCACTGCTAAAATCTCATGTTCAGGAGACCTCAGCCTCTGTCTTCTCAAGGAGCTGCTGAGCTGGAGAACCCATTTCAGGAGAGCCTTTTCTCCTCAGAAATGACTTCTGAAATGCTGCTCTCCTTAGAGGGTCTTAACCAGGCCAGCCACAAGGGGAACATCAGCAGAACCTGCCTCCTCCTCCTTGCCACCACTGGTTCTTGCCCAAATTTCGGAGCAGAGCATCTGTCTTTCCCCTTCTCCCTTTGCAAACTCCCCCTCTGTGACAAGTGACACCGGCTGCCGATCAGATTTCGGACTCATCACTTAAAGATGATGCATTTTGGCCCAGTGCTCAGTCCAGCCTTTGTAAAATGACGCTTGGTCCCACCCCCTCCAGCCCTCCTGGACCAGTCTGAGGCAGAGGCAGTGGAAGCCCAGCTGGGTTTGTTGCAGGGGAGGAGGCGCTGCAAGGACCTGCCCCTGTTTCCCAGCTCAGCGGAGCTCAAGCGGAGCATCCATGTAGAAATGATAGGAAGGAGAGGAAAATTAGGATCCTACTGTGGGCCATCAGGTCTTCTCCATTCCTTTCCCAGTCACACATCCCTGGATGACCCTGGATTCCCTGCCTCGCTTGCAATTTCTTGCTGGCAAGCACGCAGGTAGGAGGATGAGAGGCTTCTTGCCAAAAAAATAGGTGGTGAGAGCAGGAATAAGAGCAGGGACATCAGAGAAGCCAACAGAACCAACCTCTCCTGCTCAAAGCATTCCTCTCCTGTGCATCCCAGACAGCAGGACGCTCACCTGCGCGGGTGCAGGGCTAAGGCAGCGCTTTTCCTTGTTATTTCGGGGAAGCAGAAGGAAAATCCCCCAAGGATGGCCGCAACCCACGGCCATATTCCGGGCACAGAAGGTAAAAAAAAAAAAAAAAGCCAGAACAAAAGGCAGCAGCGGCTCCCTGCCCCCTCCCTGCAGATGTCCGCGGGCTGCTGCCTAATCCGCCCGGGCAGCCAGGCAGCAGGGTCACCCCGCGGGGGGACAGCCCTGTCCCCTCCCCAGCGCCCCGCACAAAGCGGGGGTCAGCGGGGCCGGGGGTGGCTCATCCCCACTCCGCCGGGAGCAGGAACAAAGCGCCGGGGCCGGGAATTCAGCGCAACCAACAGCATTTCCATGCTAATGAGCGCTCCCGGTTCCATCCTGCCGCCCGTGGCAAATTGGAGCGAAAATCCGGGCTTGAGAGGATGCAACTTTTATGTCCGATGAGCGTCGCTGGGCTCCAACACCAATCCTCTCCCTCGGTTTATTTTTAATTGACTCCTACTAAGCCGGAGTGCATTTTCATCCGTTCCAAATGGAGCAGCTGTTGAAACTGAAAATCAGCAGCAGAAAGTGCGGACGTTTCTATTTTGCGGTGTTCGCTCCTCAGCGCTCCATTTCCAAACCTCAGCAGCCTGCCCAGAACAAAGGATGCCTCGGCGCAGAACATTAACCCCATCCTGAAACCTCCGAATCCCCATCCTTGCAACTCTCACATTCCACACTGAAACCCTCACATTCCACTCTGAAACCCTCACATTCCATTCCGAAACCCTCACATTCCGCCCTGAAACCCCTGCATTCTCATCCTGCATATCCCCCATCCTGCACTCCTGACATCCTCATCCTGTAACCCTCACATCCCCACCCTGTACCCCATTATATCCTCATCCTGCTACCCCTACATCCCCAAACTGCAGCCCCTGCATCCCAATCCTCCATCCCTCACCTCCCCATCCTGCACCCCTCACATCCCATCCTGCATCTCTCATATCCCCATTTTGCAAAATCTGCACCCCATCCTGCATCCCTGCGCTCCCATCTTGCATTCCTCACATCCCCACCCTTTGCTCCTCACATCCTCATCCTGCACCCTTCACATCCCCACCCTTCAATCCCTGCATCCCCATCCTGCAACTCCTGCACCTCCATCTTGCATCCCTTCCATCCTCATCCTTCAAAACCTGCACCCCCAGCCTGTATCGTTCACATCCCCATCCTGCAGTGCCAAGGTCTCTGGGTTATTATCTCTCCCTGGATCCTGCCCCGAGTGTCACCAGCATGGTGACAACGTGCAGTGCAAGGTGAGCTGGAAAAGCTGTCCCCCAGGCAGGGAGTGCTTTAATCAACAGGGTCAGCACCAAGGTCTGACCAACTGACCAGCACACAAACCCCAGCACCTCAGAAACAAGCCCTGGCAAGGCTCTGCCCCCTGGAGTGGACAGCTGGACTCCAGGAGCTCATCCCAAGGCTGGGATTTAGCAGGCAGGATGTTGGGATCAGGCACCAGAGCTGACAAGCTGGGGCTTGGTCCTGCTCACAAATAAGCCGTGCCCTCCTCCACAAGGCAAACACCAGCTGGCCACGCCGTGGCCATCCCGCTGCTTAGTCCCAAGGGATAATAATCCAGAGACCTGGCACCACAGAATCCACTGGACAACCCTGGGGATTGCCAAATCCCTGCACCAAGCCAGAGTCAACATGGAAATGCTGCAAATGGGAGCACCTGGGATGCAGCCGGGGAGCTGGGACAGGGTCCCTCCAGCGGGGATTGAGCTCCGGGGACTGGCTGGCTCTGAGGACACTCAGAATTCACTCCCTGCAAAGAGGGGGAACAGCCAGTTCCTAGGGGTGTGTGCCAGTGTTTTTGCAGGTAGCCTGGCCATGGAGTCCAGCTGCAGGTGCCTGCTGGAGAGGTTTCTGTACGTGGCAAGAATTGCTAATGGGGGAATAAAAGCTCAGCCTCCCTCCCTGAGGAGTTTGCAACAGGGTTTCTACAGGAGCAGTTATCCAGGGCCTGGATCCATAATCCCAACAGAGCCAGAGGGAAGCTAGATCCTGGTGTAGGAAGGATATCCCTCTCTCCTTGTCTTCCTTGGAGGGCAGAATCCAAACCCCAAGAAGGAGCAGGAGGAGGGGCAGTGGATGCAGGTAACACTTTGCTGGCACATGTCAGCAGGGCTTCCTCTGTAAATAATATTTCACACCAGGGCCATGCTGAGTGCCAGTCAGTTCAGGTGCTCTGGCATTTATTAGGTTTGCTGGGAGCTGAGGTGCTCAGAAAACCTGTCACTGACCAGTGTGCTCCAATCTTGAAACAACTCATTAATTAAAAGCTGACCCTGAGCTTTTTTTTTTTGAAGGTCTGTCCCTAGCTCTAAACCCCGAAAAAGCCATTTTTATCTTTTGCCAACCAAACAAATCCAGCTTCAGACCTCTGATTAAATATTAACAACTTTGCACAGACCACAAGCAAGCTCCACAGCTATTTATTGCTCCAAAGGCAGCTGCAGCAAGAAACACAGAACAAAACAAACAAAAACCAGCCAGGAACAAACGGTGTCATCCACATCAACAAGTTTCCCTTGTATGCTTGAGTCAGCTCGGAGCCAGGGGGCATTTCAAGCACGATTCACTGGGCTCAGAGCTCGGGGACCTGGTGCTGTCAGAGCTCTCCCAGCCCCAATGCCTCCCAGCACCCCTTTGTGGAGTGCTCCATGGGCTGGTGACGTCAGTGGTCCTCACTTTGGATCTCACTGCAAAACCCCTGTGATGCCTGAAGAGCTGGGGGAGGGTGAACTGGTGCCTGGCTGGATTTATCACCCTTTCATCCCCATTTCCAAGCCCAGTTTGGGGCTGGCAGAGGCCTGGCAGCGGCACTTAGGGACACAGAGATGAGATGAGGGTGTGCAGGAGGCACTGAGCCCACCAGCAGCCAATGGTCAGTGTTGGTCCCTGTGCAGGTCCAAGTGTGGGACACCGCTGGAACCAAGGTCAAAACAACGTCCCCATGCCCAAATTCCCCAGTGTGACCCCCCTTTGTACCCCCCACGCATCCAGGAAGGCTTTTCCCCAGTATCACTCAACCCCCTGGAGCGACAGGACAAAAGGGGATTGTTCCCCACCTTACTCCTAATCATGACTGGAAAGAAGGAAGCAGCTGTGCCTGTGTTTGGGCGCTGAGCCAGGCTGGGATCCCCCTCCCCACCTGATTTCCAGGCACAGCCTCAGGTTTCTGATGCACAGGATCAAATAACCCATCACTCAGGGCAAGATATTATCCCCTATTACCAATTCCATGCAAACAGCTCTGCTCTTCCCAGGATTAAAAGCCAATTAAAGAACCTTGCTTTTCAAGGGGAGAGGAAGCTGAGAGGAGAGGTTTATGTGGGGTTTTTGTTGGTGTCTGGCAGGTAGGAAATACCCTCCATAAGCGCTATTGATGAGTTCTTTTCAGATGGCATTGATTTTGCTCAGAACCATTTGGGACTTGTGTCTCCAGAGGAAAAAGTGAAACACAGAGAGGACAACAACAAAATCCCCACAAGCCATGTCCTAAAAAGGAACCAGAAAGAAATTTTATTTGCAGGAGGATCAATGGTGTTTGCTGAAGTCAGCAATTGGTGTTTTGGGTTTCAAAGCTTTCTCAGGGCAAGGGAGCCTTACTCTCAAGGTGAAGAGCAAGCTCATAAATCTGGGAGAAGCTTCAAGCCCAGAATCTGCTGATTCCCCACTGCAGGGAGGGCAGAGCCAACAGGAAAAGGGCATTCGCTCTGCAAGCAAGAAGCAGGATGAGCGCTTGTAAATCGCTGGTCACAAGGGAACAGGTGACATTCAGCCCTGCTGCACTCAGAGCTGGGATAAAGGGGAACACCAAGGTGACTTTAAGTCAGCTCTGCACTCACAAGGGCCATGGCAGCACCTGGTTCCTCCTCTCAGCTCCCAGCACAAGCCTCAGGTCTGATGCTGGGAAAACAAGGCCTGCTTCTGGCCCCAAAGCCTAAAATCACGGAATGGGTTGGAAGGGAACTTAGAGATCAACTTCCCACTCCCCTGCCATGGACAGGGACAACTTCCAGGTTGTTCCAAGCCCTATCCAATCTGAAATGCCTCGTGCCCTGGGAGCAGACGTGTCCAGAGATGTGTCCAGGGCAGGGGGAAAACCGGAGATGGGAAAATCTCCGGCTGGGACTGCAGCCAGCACAGCCAGACTCCACCACAAAAATGCACAGAGAGAACCCACCCCATCGATCCCGCTTCCCCAGATTTAGGAGGAACAAACAAAAAGCCTCATCATCAAAAATCCCCAGCCTGCCTTTGCAGCCTGTGTCCTACCCAGAATGGCCCCTGGGTTTCGGGTCACAGGATCACTAGGGTTGGAAGAGACCTTCACGATCATTGAGTCCAATCTTTGCACCAAGACCCCCTTATCACTAAACCACAGAGCTTCCCCCAGCCTGCTCCTGTTGCCCCCCTGCCTCTCCCAGGCTCACGCTGCTCCCAGCCCCAGTACCACCAGCTTGGAACCAGCTCCTGCCAGCCCTGCCACTGAGAGCAGCCTTGCGGTGCCAGGGGAAGGGGGACCAGGGATGTTGAGCTCTCGCCAGCAGGTGTTTAGCACACCCACCCACCTCAACAGGCAGGTAGGTGACCCCTCAAGGTCCCCTGCAACCTGAATTATCTTCTGTTCCTACCAGGATGCTAAACCAGCACAAAAACATGTCTGTCTCTCTGTCAATCTGTCACTTCGCGTTCGCTTCATTCTCGTCTGTCAAACATTACCACAGATCTCACTGTCAACAAGCAGATATTTATTTGTTGTTTCCTCTTTTGTTTGATTTTTTTTCCAGGCCATTTCCACTGGAGATACACCCAGGCAGGCAGAGCCATACGCACACAAATAGCAGGGCACCATTTTCACTCTATTCCAGGCTTTTTTTTACTGGAAAGACTGGGAGTAACTCACTCTGACAAGTGACTCTTTGCATTAAAACCAAGCTGCCAGGCTCCTCTTGGCTGCACACCTGGGCAAGGTGAGGGCATCTGGGCTGGGCAGAGATGATCTTTATAAGGTCCTTGCAGCCCAAACCAGTCTGGGATTCCATGGGAATGGCTCCAGGGCTGGGGGAGAGGCAGAGCCCCCTGTCAGAGCATCCTCACTGCCTGTGGCCATGCCAGAGGGGCAGGAGAGCCCTGAACAGCTCCAGACCTCACCTGCACAGCCCAAACCCTCACCTGCACAGCCCAAACCCTCACCTGAACAGCTCCAGACCTCACCTGAACAGTTTCAGACCTCACCTGCACAGCCCCAAACCCTCACCTGGCTGCTGCCACACACGTGGATGAGAGACCCAGCCTGGGAAAGGCGGAGAGCAGGAGGAGCCTGGGGACAGCAGAGCCCTGAGGGGGACACAGGGAGGAGCCAGAAGGGTCCCCTCCCTCTCCCCTTCATTTCTGCCGCGGATAAAAAAAAAAGGAACACTTTTCCTGCCTGGATGTTTTTTCCCGGCGTCCCCGGCCCATCTCAAGCCACCCCCATCGCCATGGCAACGGGCCGAAGGAACAGATGGGCCTGGCAGCCAAATCCCCCTTCGAGGCAAATGCTCAGGGCCACACGCCTTGGGGACAGCGAGGTCACCCCCCTGGCACCCCTTCCCTCGTCCTCCCGCCGTGGCGAGGCCTCGGTGGCTCCTCGGGGTGTCCTTGCAGGAAGAAGGGACATGGCTCCCCTCCCAAGGGGCCTGAACCATCTGAGATCCACCTGGGCTCGCCTGGATGTGGGAAAATCCACATTTTCTCAGACATCTGGAGCATTTCCCTGCCTGCCTCCAGCAAACCTCACCCCTAAACCAGGGCATTGCACAACAGGACGGGCACAGGGGACAGAATTCCCATCCCTGCAGTGAGTGGGCACGGGGCTCAGCTGCCCCAGCCTCACTGTCTTTCCCAGATGGATTCATCCGACCAGACTGGGATGAGGAGCGGGGTGGGTGAAGATAAAACTCAGCCACTAATCTCCCTGTGGATTAACCATCCACGTGGGGCCGTGGTGTGGGGCTTTGGAGCAGGCAAACAACAGCTGAGCCCTCCTGGAGATCCCACAGCTCCTCTGGAATATCTGAGAGGAGCAGCCAGGCCTGTCCTGGGCACCCAGAGAGAACAGGGTGTTCTTTCACCTCATCTTTCTTTCACCTCATCTTTCACCTCCTCTTTCCTCACCGTGTTTGCAGAGGGAGCTGCAAACCTGATGCAGCTTGTTGTGCTCAGCCCCAGAACTGGTTCCCTTTTTGGGGGAAAGCAGCAAGTGTGAAGCTACACTTCAAAGCCTCCAAAGCTGTCTGGGCCTGCACAGGTGAAGGGCTCTCTGTGGGGAAACACAGGCTGAAGGCATCGAGAAACTCTGCTGCAAGAAAAGGAAAAATAAAAAGACATGGCTGTTCCTTTAGGAACTTCAGCACAGGCTGTCTCAGCTGCTTGTGCCCATTTTCTCCTAAAAAACCCAAAGCAACACTTGCTCTCCAGAGCCAGTTTTGGAGCTGTTACCACCATTATCCCAACATCCTTCTCTCCACACAAATCCCTGTGGATCGTGGCTGAGTTCTGCAGCCCTGTCCCCATTCCCACAGGGGCCAGACAGCTGCTTTCCTTGCCCAAGGAGTCCCCAGGAGATTCTGGGACTGGGAAGCAGCGTTTCTCAGGGCTCAGGAGCCAGAGGGGGCTGAGGACAGGCAGCAGGGTGGGAGATGATGGCGCTGGGAGGCTGCAGGGAGTGGGGAGCCGAACCCCTCCTGCTTCGCTTTCCCTTCCCTTCCCCTCCCTTCCCTGCCAGGCTGCTCCCTGCCCGTGGCCCTGGCACGCTCTCAGAGGTGCTGGGTGCTGGCCTGGGGGCCCAGCCTGGCCCAACCGGCTCCCAGCCCACACCCGTGGGAAGCTCGGGAGCCCGTCCTGCCTCTCAGGTGTGGCCCTTGGCCCGCGGGCTCCCGCCCGGAGAGGGCTCCTCTGCCAGCTTGGATGCGGCCGCTGCTGCTGGAGAGGGAAGGGCAGCTCTGCCAGGGAGGGCAAAGCCTCCCGGGGTGGATGGCAGCACCAGCACCCCTTTGGGGGGCTTCCTCTCCTTCACAGGGGGATCTTTTTTCCTGCTGGTGTCTGGAATCCCAGGGCTTTTCTCTGCAGAACAGGCTGGGTGCAGGAGCAGCCGTGCCCGCGTCCCACGCGCCAGTACAGCCCAGCCTGCCCCACACCCTCCCCCTGCCCCGAGAGCCCACCTCCTTCCTTCCCTCTGCTCCCTTTCCCGGATCAAAGCTGCCTCCCCTCCCTGTATTGCAAACATTATTCAGCTCTGAGATAAGAAGCTCTCCAGCAGCACTTTATGAATCCCACAGGAGGCAGAAAGAAGCAGAGTGAAAGGGCTTAGTGTGGCCAGGACAGAGACTAATGTTCCATGAAACACCTTTGCAAAAGAGAGCCACGTCTTTTTCCCAGAAAGTCTCCTGGGAAGCTTGGGTAATAATTAACAATTATCGAACTTTAAACCCTCCATCTCTCTCTCTGTGTCCTGACCAGGATTTTGTAATAACTCTCCCAGTCTGGAACACTCCCAGCCTGGGGTGCTGGGGTGCACTGGGGCTGCAGGGTGAGGAGGAGGAGGAGGATGCAGACAGACTCCGTGGGCAGGCAGGACGCAGCTGCTGACTCTGCCGCTTCCCTGCTTCTCCACTGAGCTTGGATGTGAACCTCCCTTCCTTCCTCCAATGAATCCTGCAGCTCCTTTGGCCACAGAATGAAGTGGCTCTTTGTGGTTCTTCCCAGGGAAGTTTCTCCCAGCCTTGGAATGCCATAGACTCTTGCATATGGCTGAAATCGTCATCTACCCAGGAGAGAGACTGGAGAGCTTTTCTAGCACACAGACACTTGTTTAAACCCATCTGCTGTCTGAGCAGCCACAATCGGTGCCATGTGAGGCTCACACTGGGACAAGTTGGGTGGCTCAGAGGGCCTGGGTTCCATCACGACCTGGTGGAAGGACCACAGAGGTTTGGAAGTGCTCGCTCATGCAATAAAGGGTGCTTCTGTTATCTGCATCCTGCCACGGGGCAACTCAAGTGTCAGGAATCCTGTTCACAGCCATGTAGGGAGCTTCTGGGAAATCAAAACACGTTGCAGGTGTCGGGAGACTCCCACTGCTGTCATGGCAGGACATCCTTCCTGCCTCAGCACCCACGGCAGACCCAAGGACAGGACACGACCCTGTCACAGTCATCCCTGGTGCATTGTCCAGCAAAGAGGCTGGGTGTGGGTGGGAAGGCAGCAGGGCTGCGCAGAGATGTCCAGCCCACACCTCTCACCCATGTGCAACCCCTCTTCTGGAAACCAGAGGTGACCCAAATGCAAAACCAGCAGACTGAGAAATCAAGAGACCTTGGAATTCAAGCGAGGAGGGAAGCCAATGGGCCATGTTCCCCCGATTCCATGAACATCCCACACCCAGAGCAGGCAGAAACTGGGCCCAGTGTTTGCACTGACAGAATATTTGTACACAGATCCATGCAAAAGCATTCCCTGCCTTCTAAACTTCCTGGGCAAGGATCTGCCTGCCTCTGAAAAGAGGTCAAATAAAGGGGAGTCACCTTTCCCTGTGCTCCTGCTTGGATCAGGGAGGATCAGGTGTGCAAGGCACCTTGCAGACACAGAGCAGAGAGGGACAGCTCCGGCAGCTCCTGACAAGGAAAGGCACACAGAGGTGAAGTGAGCTGGCCAAGGATATTCCAGGGAGCTTGTGGCAAAGCCAGGAAATGCTGCCAGCCCTTCTGAGCTCAGCCTGCCTTTGCCATCACCTCCAGGCCATTCTTTCCCTGTAAGTAAAAGCTGATTCACGCCTGGTAGGAGTCGGTGTGAGGCAGCAGATATTCCCATTTCCAGTGAGGTACTGTAAGGTACTCCACGGGCACGGCAGCATTTGAAATGTCAAGAATACAAAAAAAATATGTACTTAAAGAGAATGATTTGAGCCTTTTATTTCCAAAGTGAGTTTAGAGGCAGTGAAAGGTCTCAGATCAATACCAGCAGAACTGCAAATTGGAGTCCTCCCCTTTGCCACAGAGAGGGTACAGCTGAGACAGCATCTGCACCAACAGCCTGCCCACAGCCCCTGCCAGCCTGCCTCAGCTCTGACCTTGAGGAGTTGCCTTCAAGTGGGAGAGGGAAACTCCCCCTTCCCTTGCAGCCCTGGGCTTTTGTTCCCCGGCTGTTGATTTATTTAACTTGGGTACATTCCGTCTAGGGAAGAACCCAAGTCTTGATAAACTCACTCCACGTGCACACCAAGGAGAAGCCTGCTTCATCCTGCATGTGGAGAGAAATCCCACTGGTGTTTTGCAGCACAGATTTTCAGGTAAATCCGGAAGGGAGCTTAAGTACCAGGCTGGCTGTGGCATTTTGGAAGGTGAGATGCAGTTGCCTGCTCAAGTGCTCCATGACAAACAGGCTTTTCTTCCCCTCCCCTGCCCCACAGCCGTCCCTGTGCTCGGCCCCATGCCCCAGGGACCCCTGGAAAGGCTGTCCCCATCCAAAGCTGGGATCAATACAGCTGTCAGGCTCTGGCCACATTACCCCTGCTAATTGGAATTACAACAGGCAGACTGCAGCTTTCACTCCATCTCCCTGTCGCTTGTCATAATGTAATCAAAATCTCTCTCTCTTTATCACCGAGCGTGACGGGAGCAGAGGCGGCCACGAGACTACAGATTCCTTCAGAGCTCACTGGGGCTGGGGAGCTTTGCCACAGGGCTGGGAAAAGAACCCCTCACTGCCAAAACTCCAGCTTTGGGATGAGCAGGATAACGGGAGAGAGATGGGGACGTGGGGTGCTGTGGGCAGGGGGTGCAGCACCGGGGTGAGAGCAGAGGCAGCCACAGGTTGGTTGTGGAGGTGCGCAGAGCCCAGCAAGGAGCCTCCCTCCTCTTCCTCGCTGCCTCCTGCCATCCCAGGCTCCTGCCTCCCCTCAGGCACAGGTTCCCACCTGCTCCCACTTCTACCAGAGCTAGAAGTGAGCTGGGGATCACTGGAAAAGGCACGAGGCAGCCTGGCACGGGCACGGGGCACTGAGCAGCACTCAGAGCAAAGCTCTGTGCTCGCACAGGAGCCCGGGCATGTCTCGCTCCCCCCTGCTCCGAGGGCTTGGCCAATTTACAGACTCAGGGTGATCCAACCTGGGCAAATGGAGCAGCATCTGTGATTCGTTGGTCATTATTAAACAGCACTAGTGCAGGGCTGGATTACCCAGAGGGAAGGAGCAGCAGCCTGGACGTACCCAGCTCCCCCAAGAGTGGCCATAAACAAAACTTAAATAATTAGAGTGCTTGGGCGGAGATGCAGCCGCTAAGTATTCTTAGGCTCGCACAAATAAAGGAAATAAATTCTTGGAAGGTGCCAGGCTGGATGGGGCAGAGGGAGGCTCATTTTCCAGATCACTTGAGAGCAGCCATTATAAATCTCAGTGAAAGATGCACCTCCCCAGGCTGGCGATATTTTTAAACTCCGAGAGAGAGAGAGAGAGAGGGGGGAGAGAAAAAGCACATTTTAGTATTTACACCACAGGCAAAATGGGTATTTAAAAATCAGGGTACATTTTCCAAAGTCTGTTCCTGCCACGCCAACAAATAAAGAATTTTCTTTCTATAGTGTGCTAGCTGGCAATATTAGCCCCAGAGAATTTGCTGCTACCACCATCATTCTGTTGTGAGCTGAGAAATCAAACTCCCAGAAGGACTGGGGGAGTCAGGGGATAAAGGTTCTTTCACTGGCAAATTGCTACTCCAGCTCCCAACTGAATCAGCAGCAAATGCAAATCCTTGGAATCCTGAGGGGTGACTCCTGCCCTGTCCCTGCTGGCTCCGTGTCTGGGATGATGTCCCAGGGGACTGTCCCAGCCAAGATGAGGCCACCTGAGCTCTGGAGCAGGGAATCCATGGATCGGCATGGGCGGGATGACCAGGGCAGTTTTCCTTCCCGATCCTTTGCTGTGCTCCGGCTGGTCAGTGCTGCCTGCCCTGCACACAGGCTGCGTTTTGGGTGAACATCCATCGTCAGGAGCTGACTGATCTCGGGCTGAATGAGGCTGCAGGTGACAGGATGTGAGAGCTCCCAGCCTGGCTCTCCTGGAGAACCCCAACTAAGAACTGCCAGGGCACTGCCTTTCCCTGCACCCACTGCAGCCTCCCTGTTCCTCAGCCCTGCTCCTCGTTCCCTCCTCAGGCACGGAGAACATTCCCTCTTTTACAAGCTCAGCTCTGTTCAAGCATTTCTCCCTCCCTCCCACTCCTCCCCAGGGCTGCTGCCATCCTCCCAAAGGATCCCTCCTATCAAAGGGATACATGAGCACACCCATCAGGCATCACAGCATCCAGAAAATCCCCAAACAAGCCTCCTGCGAAGATCAGAGCACGCTGTAATCGCTCCCTGTGCGAGGAGATCCCAACGAGCCCTCCCCCCCCACTTGCTGAACCCGAGCACGAGGTAAATTTGGCAAAGCTCAGCCCCATCGCTGGGAAAAGTTTCTCCATAAAACTCACACACACACAGCTCCTGGCCTCTCCTGCTCCCACGGCAGCACCCAGATATTGGGGGGCTGAACTGGAGTAAAGAGATCCAAGGCTGCCCTTTCCCTCAGAACCTTGCACACGAAAATAAACTCACCATTCCCAAGTAAAATATCCAGCACTCCATCGAGCCTAGCAGAGCCAAGAGGGTCCTGTATCCAATGGAAACTGGCAGCTGATATGAATTACAGCATGGTGGGGATGCTGCTATGCAACACATCCCTGATCCTCAGCGGCCATAAATGGGCACAGCCTTGGTTCTCGCCTGTATCCAGAGATGCCCCTCCCTCCAAAATGGTCCCCAGACACTCTGTTGGTGCAGCTGACCAGGGGAAGAGCCCAAAGAGGCCGAGGAATGAGCAGCTTGTGCAGCTGTGCACCACCAAATCTGCTGCTGCCTCCTGTTCCAGCCCTTAAAACAACACTGCTGCTCACACTGCCTTGGCTAAGTGAGGGGACAGGCAAGAGCAAGGAAATACAACCCCTCCAGAGTGGGGGAGATCATCTCCTTGTGTGTTCTGACCTGGGTTATCCATCCTTAACATTTCCTCTAGTTTTGGCACCCCCAGGTTAGGATAGCCATCAGCGCTGGTGGGAACATGACTCTGGGTTTGCCTTCAAGGGGTCTCTGCTAACTGTGTAGCCCAAGAAAAGTCAGAGTAAAGCCCATTGGATGCCTCTTCCTAAGAAAAAGGTAGCCAGAGCTTGATGCAGCTAATTCTCCAGTGAAAAGTGTCCTCCTGGCTGCAGGCTTTGTGTGGTGTTAATTCTAGGAGACGTTTCAAGGCAAGGGGAACCTCCATCAGGGCCATGGCTTTGGGTGAAGGGTGAGTTATGACTCCACAGAACTGATAACTCATCACTGATAACTCATCTGGCACCAGGCTCGAGCTGAGCTGGCTCACGTTGGGCTGCTCAAGGACAGGGCAGGATTTATCCCTCCCTGGCTGCTCTCCCTGCCCTGAGTGCCACAGTTCCTCACACAGGACAGCGAAACCATCCCGTGTCAAGCTGCTCTGCACAGGAATCAGGAACAGTGGCAGAAACCCTGACCTTTTTCCTCCCCTACTTCTCCTATTAAACTCTCCCCTGGGTCTGTGACTTCTGCCCATCAGGGACCATTTGTAACCCTTGGTTTTGCCAGGACACTCAGCACATAACAACCTCTAATTATAGCCCTCTGCTCTTGAATCACACCAGCCTCTTGTACACATCAGCACCAGACCCTGAGTCCCCAGCCAGAACTCTGCCCCCAGACTCTGCCCTTGGGCTGTGAAAATGGCCAGTGGAAAGCTGCTCAAGCAGCATCTCCCTCGATCCAGAGGGTGTCCTGCCAGGGGATAAGAAATGAAACCTGGTTTTGCCACATGTGAGAACCTCAGTGCAAGGAGCAGACACGAGGTGAAATCCAGCCACAGACACAGCTACAGAGCCTGCACTGCAGCAGCCTCGCTGCCTGGAGCCTCACAGAGCACAAGGCTGGTTCTGCTCTCAGGTGGCCACACAGCACCTCATTCCAGCCCCCTCCTGTCCCTCACAGACAGGCCTTGGTGCTGGGAATGGCTCTGGAAAGGCTGGATGTCAGCCCTGGCTGCGAGCTGCACGGACCCTCTGACACTCCTGGCCGTGCCTCTGGATGCCTCTCTCCAGTACAGGGAGAGGGAGGCATGGATCTTCCAGGAGAGAAGCAAAATAGCCTCAAAATCAGCCTGATTACAGGGTTTCCCAGGTAGGAAGAGAACTGCTGCGAAGAGAGATGGAGGCTGAGCCCTCTTGCCTAACCAGGCTTGGGAGTACCTGCTGTCTCTCAGCCAGGTGGTCCATCTGGTGCCTGCCGCTGCTCCAAGGCAGGGATGTGATTTGCAGGTCCTGGACCGCATCTGGAGCATCCCTGCATGGTCGGGAGCAGATGGAAGCACTTTGCTGTTTCCCGCAGCTAGAAAGGCAAATAGGCTGGGATGGAGGACAGAAAACCCCTTCATTTTGTCTTAACTCCCAGGAAGGAGAATCACACTGATCCTAAGCTCCTCTCCCTGCACACCTGGAGGCTGAAGTGATGTCCACCGGTCCCAGCTGGTCTGGCTCAGAGCCAGGGAGGGCAGGCCTGCAGCAGAGCAAGGCAGAGTTGGGTGGATAATGCTGAGAAATGCTTCCCTCTTGCATCACACCCAATAATGTCAAGGGAGGATTATAAACCTCCTGCAGGGACTGCTTTGAGGTGGGGGAATGGAGAAGAGATGGTTCATCAGGTTGGGTCAGTTCCTCCCACCCATCCCCAGCACCCCACAGAGCTGCTGACGTGTCGAGACCACTGGCCAGGCCCTCTGTGCCTCCCTATCCTGGGCCTTCCTGTCCCCCCGGCCTGGGGACTGAAGCTGCCTCCCCTTCTCATGGCCAGGAGCTGCTGTTTGCCTGCCCTGGGACTGCAGCAATCAGCCCCAGACGGGACAAACACTCAATGGGCAGCAGGAGCTGAGCTCCCCACGTGTCCCCAGGTGCCCGTGGAGGCCGGGACGCAGCACGGAAAGGAACACAGTGCTGCAAAGGGCAGCAAATTTCCCTTCCCGTTTCTCCATGTGACAGAGAAGGGACTTTAAACCCAGTGTGGTGGCAGAGGAGAAACTCTCCTTCCTCCCACGAGTGGTGCTTCAGCATTTGAGCAGCTTGGTGAGGGTTTTTCTTCTGCTACAGAGCCGAAAGGTTCCCCTTGAAAACCCTGTGCGTGTGCCTCAATCCAGCCCAGACTAATCCTTCCCTGGGAGAAGCCAAGGAAACTGCACCTGGGAGAACATCCATGGCTTAACAGCAGCCAGGAGGAAACGTGTCATGAGACATCTCGTTCCTTAGTTAAATAAATCTTCACCTGGAACGCTGCTGTGGGTTCGGGAGCCCTCGCTGCAGAGCTCAGAATTCTCCATGCTGGGATGGCTGAGCTCGGGTAATTAACACAAAGAGGTGTCTCCAGTGCAAACTGGGTCCCTGCTCCAGTGGCTGGCGGCACCAGCTCACCCTTCAGCAGAGCTGCCCTGATTTAATCTGACGTTATTTGAAAAAGCAAGATCTCCAGGGGCTGTGAGATTGAGTACCTTTCTTTGTCCCTCCCTCATTTGTTTCTGCTTTTTTGCACTGATAAGCCTAGCTGGCCTGTGAAAGGGACTGAGCAAGAGCCATCAGCACCTCGGGCAAGGATGTTGCAAGACTCAAACCCTTTCTCAGCAGCCCTGAGGACTGTGGCCATCCTCCGGGAGCACTGGCCAACTCACCCCTGCAGCTCTCACATGCAGCCTGACTCCTGCTGCTTCCAAAAATGTCTGGCTTGGAGCAAACCGGTCTGGTGGAAGGTGGCCCTGCCCAAGGCAGGGGGTTGGAACGAGATGATCTTTAAGGTGTCTTCCAACCCAAACCATTCTGGATTCTGTGATTAAAACCCCTTTTTCCTGCAGTGCTTGCCCCCATCCCTGTCTGCTGGCAGTGCTGTGTAACTCCCCAGGGCGCTGGAGGTGGGACAGAGCCTCGGGGTGGCCACTTGCTGCTGTCGCCCCAGGCTGTCCCCAGCCTGAGTGGCACTAGCAGAGGGCACGAGATGCCAGTGGCAGCCAGGCCTGGGAAGCAGGTCACACCAACCGGCTCTGCTGGTTCCCTCCGTGATTCAGCTGAGGTGTGAGCGCTGCTCAAAGGAGCCCTGTGGTGCCTCCCTTTAAACTTGGCTTTGTGGCTGGTCCAGCTGTGGCCCAGAGGAGGGGTGATGCAAGGAGAGATATGCCAGGCTCTGCCAGCATCTCCTCAGCCACCAGCTCATCCCAAGCACTGGACGTGCTGCTGGAAGTGCCCCTGCCCCTGGAATCTCCCTGCTGATGGCTCCGTGTGCACTGGGCTGGGAGCTCCTGCTTGATTAACGCTGCGGGTTCAGGGAGCAAACATCAACCAGGGCCCTCCCTGGCTGTGCCATGGGGCAGACACCCTCCTGCTCGTGGGCTGAGCTGCCTCTCCCCCAGCCTGGCGCCTCACCCACGCTGACACACTATGGAGCTCCTCAATTCACGCCAGGGTAAAACCCGACCGGTCGGTTTAAGTGAGGTTTAATGAGAAAAAAACCAGCCAAAGACATGCTTTTGCTTCCTGAAATAGCCTGATGCTGCTGTTTCAGAGATTTTGGAGGAAGCAGGTGGCGGGGGAAGAAAAAATAACAACCAAGAGCTCAACCCAAAGGCTGAACAAGACTCTGGCAACTTTTTTTGCATTTTGGAAGCTACTTTGGGATATTAAAGCAGCTCTAGAAAGTACAAGATGGAGCAGATCCTGCAGTGACACGCTTTGGCTATTCCCAGCACTCCAGAGAGCTGTTGTACCTCCCCAAAATGAACCCTCCCTCCAGCTGCAGCCAAGTTTGACCTCAGCCCTGCAGGTCACCACGGCTCAGTCAATGCTCCTTTCAAGCGCTGTGATGGAAAAGCCCCATGTCAAAGCAGCTCCAGCCACCTCTGCAGCTCTCCCCTGTGGAGCATCTCAAAGCACTTTGCAAAGTGTTCCCAGGCCCCTCTGGGAGATCAGGAGGTAGCCCAGCAATAGCAGAGAGGAATTTGTCTGCAGACAGCATTTGGGAACAGAGGCCCAGATGTGCAGAGGCAGGACCAGGCACAGATGATGCCTCTGCTCTCTGTGGCTGCGTCTCAAGCTGCAGGAACGCCACGGCGGGGATAAACAGACAGATTGTTAAGACTTGTAAGGCATAAATTTAACTGCAAGTGTTCTTAACCTCTGCAGATCAGCTGCCTGGGATCTCTCCTCCCCTTCCCCCACGGCTTTCCAGTAACCCCTGTTAATATCAGTATCGTGAATGGAGCGTGAGTTGATACCTGGTTCCAAATGGATGGGCATGGAAGGCTGCAGGAACCATGAATTGAATCCGTTCTGGACGATTGAACTGCTCACATTAAAGATAATTTGTAAAGCAGATTTTTATACGAGACTCCTTACAGCTTTTACAGCGGTGGAACTTTTATTTCCTTATCAGAAAAAAAAAGCTAACATTATCTGAAGGGGAACAGAATGAAATGGCATTGATCAGCTGGACATGAAAGGTTTTCCAAAGAGCAGGCAGTGCTCTGATCTTTCTGGAGTGTTGGGTATGAAAGCACATTTTCCAACAAGTCCACAGCTACTAATTCACTTAGAGGATCCTGAGTTTCCTCTCCCTGTTAAGCTTGTCTGTATTCAAAGCTTAAACACAGCTTTATATATGTGTATAGACACGATTTTGGCACGACGCAGTGTGAACTTGAGGAACTGCGTGCCTCAGGAAGGCATCCAGAGCTGGGGTCTGGTAAAGACTCTCTGCTTTGTGCAGCACCGTGCTGGTCCTTCCCTGCAGCTCTGGGTCCATCCACAGCCCACACAAGCACCCAAACAAATGAAATAAAGGAATGAATAAATAATATACAGGATCAGACACTCCTGCAGCTGTGGTGCATCCACCACTAAACTGGTCGGGTCGAGAGTCTCGCCCACGCAGGCTGCAGGGCACCAGTGCTCAGGGCCAGGGTTTGGGAAGGATTATCCTCCTGGAACACTGCGGAGCTGGCTGTACCCCGGCCTTGGCAAGGCACCACGAGATGCACCACTGGCTTACCCTGGCAGAGCTGTCAGTGGGACAGTGCAAGACAAACTGCCACGCTACTGCAGTGGCACAGACGAGCCTGCCTGACTGCTGGCAGCACAGCCCTGAGACCAGCCAAAAATAGGAGACGTGCGGGACGAAAAGTCTTGGCAGGACAAGGTGAGATGCCAGGCTGTGTCAGGATCACTGCGTGTCTCCTTGGTGAAAGCAATTCCCAGGGGAGCATAAAGTCCTTTTGGTTTCCCCAGCACAGTCACCACAGCATTACTGCACCTCCAGTGCCTTTCCCGGGGCTGTGGGGAGGAAGCACGGGGCTGCTGGGTGGAAGGACGAGAAAGAGGGAAGGCCGGCTGAAGAACGGCATGGAAAGTTCTGAGAGTCCTTGCGAGGAGCCGGAGCTCAGCCAGGCACCTGCCTGCAAGCACAGAGGAGCGCAGGGAGCCCGAGGCTGTCCCTTCCGTCACCTCTTTTTGCAATGCACAGCAGATCCCTTTGTCCTGGGAATACCGAGGTACACCCAGCCCTGCTTTCTCATCGCCCTGTTAACCTTTCCCCTCTCACAGCCTCCCCGGTTTCTGGATCACCACCCCCTCCCATTTCATCTCTGCCCTCATCCATTTTAACCAGACCATCCTGTCGCTGTGATCTGTTGATCTCCCACGTCCTGATGTTATCACCTCCCAGCGCCAGGGAACTCTGGGCCCTGGCATTGCTCCGATGGCCCAGAGCTCGCTCACTGCGGTCACATCTCAGAGTCACAGCCCAGCCAGCCTGGCTGCTCCTCTGGGACGCTGCCCCAGCCCCAATATCGGAGGAGTGGAGCAATTCCACGCTGCCTTCACCGCAACTTGTCTCCAGCTGCAGATCCCGGTGCTGCTGCGGGCACAGGCTGCCTCCCAGCCCTGCCCAAGGCTGGATCCACACATGTGCCCGCTGCCAGCCCTCCAGCCCCAGCCACCAGCAGCCGAGCCCCAAAAAGGCAAAAAACATCGGCTCTGTTTGCATCTCTCAGTTCATTCACAAGCTGTAAACGCAGACTGCCGATCCCCTTTCCATGGCTCCGACTCCCGGAAAGCCCTCCAGGATGGCATTAACCCGTTCTGCACTGGAGCAGAACAAATGAGTCCCCGCAGGGCACTCGCCAAAGTGGGTCACTCTCCCGCTTCCCAGCGCTGTGCTGGAGCCCGGGGCAGGACGGAGCCCCGGGAAGGGACACACGGACTGCTCTGCCACCGCCCGGCTGGCTCCACCGAGCTGGGGAGCAGTCGATCCGCATCTTTGCCCATGTCCTCCTTTCCAGGGATGGATCAGAACCCAAGGGATGGATCGGAACCAAAGGGATGAATAAGATGCCATCAGGCAGCCAAGCTCACAGGCAGTGAAAGGAAGCTCTGAAACCTGGGAGCGGTCCAGCTCCTCCGCAAAAGAGCCCGTGGGAAGTGTGTGTGGAGGGGAGCGGGGATTTTGGGGATGCTGGAGAGCCTAAACCCTCGATCTCTCCTCCCGAAACATCTGCGCTCCGTGCCCAGCCTCGTGGCTGCTGCCTTTCCGGGGAAGCCTGGCTGCTGCGCCTCGCTAGACGCTGCTCGATCCAAAAAGCAAACAAACGGCCTCAGCTCGCAGGGCTCCGGAGCCCGCTGCCTGCAGCTGCTTCCAAAACAAACGAGCGTGTTGTTCCGAGCCGAGCCGAAGCTGAAACCGGCCCCGAATCTCTCCCACCCTCGCACAGATGCTCCCACACCTGCTCCAGACCCGGGCGCGCACCCCAAAACGCCGATCCCACCCTTCCCCGCCGCTCCGCAGCACTCCCCGCACCCCTTTTCCCCCACGGGCACCCCGCAAACCCCCTCGGGGGTCGGCTCCAGCCCCGCAGCGCCCCGGCGGAGCCCAGCGCCCTCCGGGGACCGGCTCACCTGGTAGGAGCGCGGCTGCCAGGATGCAAACTCCGATAGTCCAGCACGATGCACGGCAACTTGTCTGCAGCCGTGAAGCCATGAGAGTTCCTTAGGAGCGATGGGCAGGGGTCGGTCTGGCAGCGCCGCGGGGCCCCCCACCCTCCCAGCCCCCGGTGATGATCAAGTCTGCTTGAAAAAAAAAATATTCAAAAAAAAAAAAAAAAAAAAAAAAGGTCGTAGGTGCGTGAGGACAAAGAGCCGGCGGGAGGACGGGAGGGATCCGGGGGGAGCTCCGCACATCCGCGGGGCGCGGGGCCCCTCTGGGCGGGCGCGGGGCGCTCCGGCCGCGGGGCAGCGCGGGCGCTTCCTTCCGCAGAGCCCGGGCGAGTGGCGAGGGAAAGGGGGGGGAAATGCGATTTAAAAAAAAAAAAAAAAAAAATTGAAAAAATCAACCGAAAGAAACCCCAGACAAAAAAGACAGAGGGTAGGCAAAACAAATAAAGAGCAGCGAGGCAGAGCCCTCCGCGGGCTGCGGCGGTGCCGTGGCTCCGGCGGCGGGGCTCGGCAGCCCCCGCCCGCTGCCCGCCCTGCGCTGGGGCCCCGGCGGCGCTCAGGCGGTGCCGGTGCGGGGCCGGGCGCGGCGCTCCATGGCCGGGCGGGGGGCGCGGGGCCGGGCCGGCCGCGGGGCGGGGGTGCCCGGGTGCGGTGCCCGGGTGCGGTGCCCGGTGCGGGGCTCGGCGGCCGCGCTCGCACTCACGCACACACTCGCGGGCGGGGCCTGCCCCGTGATGTCAGCGCTCGGCGGAAGGAGGGCGCAGTGTTAACCCTTCGCCCGGCGGCTCGGCGGGGACGCGCGCCGAGGGCGGGACGGGTGGCCGGGCTCGCCGCCCGCCCCTCCGGATGTTGGCAGCTGGCGGCAGCTGGGCTTTGTTCGCGGTGTCCGGCTCGCCGCGCGGCCCAGGGCGCCTCGCTGTGGGTTGGCGGAGGTGCTCCTGCCTCGGCACCCGGGGCTTGTGGACTTGAGGTTGTTCCCGAATTCCTTTCGGACGCCGGAGCGCCCGGGCCGCGGCTTTGGCGCTGCCCGACACTCACCTCCCAGACAGAACATATTTTTTACCCTGTACGATGTGAAATACGTGGAACCTAAACTGACAATCCTAAACGCCTGGGACGTGGATAGCGCAGCGTTTTCCTGGGGCCTGCTGAAAGAAGGAGCTTGTCCTGGCCACCCTCTGTGCGCGCTGATAAGCGAGGGGATTCAGAACCGGCACAAGAGCTGATGTGCTGGAGGAGGGGGCAGCGGCTTCGCTGCGCTTTGTGGCAGCCTTTATTATGTGGACACAGACACAGTCTTTGTGGATCTCTCGCCAAGGAGGTGTTCAGCCTGCTAATGCCGGCTCCTGAGCTGCCCTGGCCTCGGCAAGGATGCTGAACCCCAAACAAAGATGTGAACAACAGTGACAACAACCAACAACAAAGTCATGTTGAATTCAAGCTCCATTAGAACAACACAGGAACAAATCAATGCCTGGCAGGCAGAAAAGGACGGAATCAGTGGGGAAGGATACCACACATAGTGGGAAAGGGAAAGGGGGGGGCAGCAGGCAGCTATAAAAAGATACCCCTAAGGACCCCTATAGCAGTCTCCTCCTCCTTTTAATTCCTTTAGAAGTTAATTCCTGTTCAAGGGAAGGATGGGCAGCTCTGTAA
This sequence comes from Corvus hawaiiensis, assembly GCF_020740725.1. Classification (NCBI taxonomy): domain Eukaryota; kingdom Metazoa; phylum Chordata; class Aves; order Passeriformes; family Corvidae; genus Corvus; species Corvus hawaiiensis. The sequence goes on along the minus strand of NC_063237.1, from coordinate 5,139,845 downwards.
CAAAGCGGATTAGCCAGATACAAGGTTTGTTCCGAAATAACAAAAGTTATTGCGTAGTAATGAGGTTTTGTTAATAGATTCGCAGACTGTGAGGCCGCTGGGATTCCTTTGGACATCCTGCCTGTGGAGCTGAGGCTGCTGAACTGATGATTTCTGCCTCCTGCCTCCTCTGTGAAGCTGCAGACCTGATCTTAGGAGTGCAACCCCTGTCTTTGTGGACAGGCAGGCTATGGGGAGTTCCCAGCATCCTTGTTGCTGGTTGGTTTTCCTGCCCGTGGAATGTTTATCTGTCTAATTTCAGTTTTAATCCATAAAATCTCATTATTTCCTTTCCCAACTCCATTAAAGAGATACGTCCGATGAGACACTGCTCCCCTGGGCAGGTGTCTCGGAGTTACCATGGAGTTCCCCACATGAACAAGTTTCAGCTTACGTTATTGCCAGTGTTACATTCCCCCTTCTCCTGTTTCTTGATGTCCCTGAGATCTGTGGGGCAGCCACACCTCAACACTCCTCCTTCAAGCTTCCTGCATTTCAGGTGACATTTCAGCCTGGGGGGAAATTCGCATTTCCCTTCAAGAACCTGGGGAGATTTGATAGAGCCTCGGGGCCTTGGCCTCCCAAATCACAGACCTCAACCATGTGAGACAAAAATGTAAATCCATTTAGCAGCAGCAGCAGCAGCAGCAGCAGTGGACCATTAGCCCTGGTGCATCAGGCCTGACTTAGTGAGCCAGAATGTATTATTTTCATGATCCTGCACAAAGCAAAACCCATCACATTTGGCACAGTTCTGGCTGTTAACTTCTAAGATTTATTACACGGTGCCATGGGGCCCCTGTTCTGCAGCGTTTTGTGAGTCCAAAATTTCCGTGAAGCCCAAGGGAGCTTGTGCATGAGCAGGAGAGGCAGGAGCAGAATGCTTTGGTTTGGCAGTTTTTTGTTATTTCTAGGGGAGGACGAGCATAATATGTAACATATTTAATTGCATCATACTTTTTTTTTTTTTTTTTTTGTAAATTTGGGGAGGTCGCTGTGTGCATGTCCTCTGAGGGGCGGCAGGAGCTGCCTTCTGCTTTGCTAGATCGGCTGGTTTAGCCCATTTTTTACTTCCCTGTTCCACCCCTCGCAGCAATGTGTTCCTGAAGCTCATCCCAGCCAGGGATGTGGAGGAGGAGCCCTGACTGTGGTGCCTGCAGTATTGGGGCAGGGGATTTCAAGGTTCCACTCTCCCACGAAAATAATTTGTAATACTGCAATATTTACCCTCTCTTGGGTTTTAGGGCTGGTAAAAGTCTCATTTTAGGTGGCAAATAGCCACCAAAACAGAGATCCAAAGCCCTTCCTGTGCACCCCTGTGAAATCTGGTTTAGGCACAGACACTGGAAGCGGTGCAGGAACTTGGCTGACACTTACATAAGTCGTCACGCCAATATCATTCCTGAAAATTGCCATTAGAGCATGAAACAACATTTGGCTGGGGAAAAAAAAAAAGAAAAAAGCAAAACCAACAGGCTTGCGGTGTTTTGTCCGCCCAGCATTTCGGCTGTTCCGCCGGCTCCGGGGTTTTCTGCTGATGCTGCCGTGTGAGGTAACGTCTCCTCAGCAACCTGCTGGAGTGGGACCTCCCCAAACCCTTCCCACTGGAAAACGTGGTCTTTTGGCAGCGGGCAGGAGTTGGGATGGGGTTGGTGAGGGTTCTGCACTGGCACAACTCCTCTGGATGGGATCTTTCCCGGCGAGCTGATGCACATCCTTCCCCAGGGTGGAACAGTTCCTGGAGTCAGGCTTGTCCAAATCTTTCTAAAGCAGCTCCTGTCTGCTGTGGAATGAGCACAAGAACAGGGCTGGGCTGATGGATGGCCCTCAGGGGAGCCAGGAATTCCCCCAGTGTCCTCCCAAGCAGTGGCCTCTTCCCAGTGGCTCCCTGCCACTTGAAAGGCTCAGTGGGAATGGACACCTTTAGGAGTTTTTTACAGTTATGACTACCAGAAAGTCTTGGAAGGAGGGGAGGAGGAGGGGGGAAGGGATTGCTCTTGAAAGCATTCCTCGGTGGGGTTTTTCAGCTGCTTTTGTTTGCTGCAGAGCCCACAGCAGAGAGCTGTCACTCCGAGCATGGAGCGCGTTTGACACTCCCGTCTCCGCTGTGTACCTGGTGTGTATTTGCTGCAGTGCTGATTACATTAACTCCTGTGTTTATAAACATTTGGAATCAGTGCAGAAGGCTGTGCTCAACGGAATTTTAAAGCCGGCATCAGTTTTATTTTTGCTTTTTCATCTGTAAACACACACGATGCGTCTGCGGCGCGGCCAACAATGGGGGATCAGGGGTGCAAAGGACTTCCTGAGCTGATTCCGTGCTTGGCTTCACTTCTGAGCCCTCCTGGTCCAGCCTCCCACATGAAGCCACACATACACACCACATATGCACTGCGCAGACAGCTCACGCTCCCTCAGACCTCCGTGCACCACCCTATTTTAAAAGGCAATTCAGCACTGAGAGCCGCTCCTGCCCTGCTGCTCTCTGGATAGCGCCAGCAGCTGGAGGAGGAATTTAAGTTTTAAGCTAGAGGAGAAAATTGCATCCCAGTTAATGGGAGCTGATGCGAGCTGCGAGCAGCAGTGGGGGTTTTCTGAGCCCCTCTGCGGAAGGGTTTGTAAGAGCCTCGCTGCGGTGACGTCTGAGTGCCTTAACCCTGGCAATCCCCACAGCACCCCCTTGTGAGGCAGGAATTAAACCGTAATCCTCGTTATACATGGAGAAAAGAAGCCCGGGGAGATTAGGAATCCCAGCCTCGCAGGAAGCAGGATGAGTTTGCTACGGATTTCCAGTGGAAAGCGGCTGGAATGGCAAGGCTGGTGGGCTTGGGAGGACCCAGGGTTTGGAAATGCCCTACAAGGGCTGGAGTGAGCGGCTTTCAATCCAGCCAGCCACATGCTGGGGGAGGAATTTGGGCTGGAATTTGGGGTCTTGTACGGATAAGAGTGATGCAAACAGCAACTATGTCCTGCTCAGAACACTGCCCCGAGGTTTGGCCAGCAGTGCTGGGCACTCCACTGCTTTGTGTGGGCTCTGTGTCAGCCTGTTCCCATCAGCAGAGGATAATTCCTTCATCAAAGCCGTGAAATGCCTCAGAGAAGGAGCCGTTGTCTTCCCTGAAGGAGCTGATATGGAAGAAGGGATTAAATGGCCTCTCTTACATGCACACAGAGCACTGGGGACGGTGTGTTCGTGTCCACAGAGGGCCAGAGCCAGGCAGGAGATGAGGCACAGCATCCACAGGGATCCTGTGGCACAGGGAAAGGGAAAACAGAGGAGAAATAAAGAATGAAATCAGCAGAAACACTTCAAAGGGCATTGCTGATGAGGTCCGGCAAGGGGAATTCTCTCTCAGCTCCGAGATCTGAACCGAGGCATGGGCACAGCTCGTTCAGAGCCAGCAGTTCCTGTATTAGAAAATGGCATTTATTATTGAACAGCACTGTGCCCTGCCATCCCCAGGGCCTTGGCAGTGCCCATGCGTGGCAAGGAAGGCAGGACACAGAGTCCCAAACCAGCTCTCGGAGCAGCCTCCTGACGGAGGGCGTTAGGAGCTGCTGTGCAGCCATCCATGAGGGAGAAGTCGCAGAGAGGATTTCTCCTGCCCTGGAAATTCACTGACACGCTCTGCTTCGGATTTGAATTGGGATCAGGGCTTGCTGCAAGTTTACAAGTGGAAATAAGCCCTTTGCTTTTAGTGGTTGGACAAACAGGCTTCTCTTCCTGCATAAGCTCTTTGGGGCCTGATCTCTGGGTCACAGGGGAGGTTTGGGGGCCTGTCTCATTTGCAGGCTGTCACGGTGGTGGCACGAGAGGGTGAATTTGTTGCTGTGGCAGCAGAGCTGCTGTGAACTGGGAGCTGTGCTCCTGCAGCCATCCCAAATGTGAGGGGCACGTTGCCATCAGCAGGGTGAAGCCACTGTCACCCTCTGGAGTCCTTGAAGCTGGACCAGATCCATGTCAAAGTGTAATTCTGCAGCAACTCCAATGCCAGAGCCAGGAATTTTTGGTGTAGTCCTGGAATGGCTTGAGCACAATCACTGCTGTGAACACGGAGCAGCCCCAGGCACAGGAATTTGCCATTGTTCCTGCCTCAGCAAAGACTATCTCTTATCTCTCCTGCTTCCAGCCATGTCAATAATTTCTGGCTGTCCCATAAAAACCAGGACCCTCTGCCCCCATCTGCCAGGCCAGGTGGGCAGCATCCAAGCGGGACACAGGAATCAGCACCTCCCAGAGATGCTGATTGATCATCCCCGAGGCTGTCAGCTTTAATGCTTGATAAACAGAGACGTGAATGCTAAAGGCTGAGTTTACCTTGTCTGCATCCCTGCATTTCCTGTGGAGGTTTGCTGTGCACGTTCCTCCACCAGCCCAGGACGGGAAGGGGTTTTACTCCGAACAATGCAGGGTGAGCCCAGAGTAATCCCCCTCCCAGCCTGTTTTGTAAATGCCAACTGGGCCTGCCTGATGTCTATTCAGAGGGATTTTGCTGCAGTCTGAGGAGCTAGCAATGGGAATTTGGAGGGGCTCCAAGGGGAATGTTTCTGTCAGCCTGGAGTGGCTGCAGAGGGGCAGCGGGAGGAGGTGACTGCTCTGTCCCAGAGGACAAACTCTCTCCTCATGGGCCGGTTCCCTCCTCCTGGCTCATTGTGGGACAATTGTTCTCCTCCATCCATGAGTTTCTGCCTTCTTCTGCAGATGCTGGAGGGAGGAGGTCACCTAGGAACTCAGGAGACCTTTCCAAAGGCTTTGCCCATCTCCCTGGGAGAGCTGCTGGCGTGGCAGTGAGGATGAGCACTCGTCCTCATGGCAAGACTCCCCATACTTTCAGCCAGCCAAAGAAACAGGCTCTGCTCCTAATTCCTCTTTGCTGTTTGGGTTTGTTTGTGATGGGAAAAAATACTGGAAAAAAACCAGTGGATCAATGGTACTTTAGAGCCTTCCCGTGAGCAGAAGGAATTCATGCAGGCTTTGGATTTTGGGGAGCCAATTTTATTTGCCCTCCCTCCTAAGTGTGACTCTGTTTCCATGTGCCACGAGCCCCTGCCACCCCAGGCACCCACGAAGAGCTGTAAAGTGACTTTAATGAGTCATCTCTTGGCGAGTGGGGACAAAAAATGTCACATTAAATTTCTGCTTGCAAATTTTTCAAATGCGTGGCTCCGGCTCTCTGACACAAACTGAGCTCACAGTGGAAACTGCAGGGCTACGCTTTCCATGAGGTTTTGGGGGGATTTGGTGATGTTTCTGGGTCCCAAATCCCTTTTTCATGGGGGTCAGCTAAGCCAGCATCTACACAGAGTTTGGTGGTGGTAAAATTCAATGTTTTCTACAGGTTTGTGGCAAAGAGGAAACTTTTAGCAGCAGGAAGAGACCCCTGAGTTCAGCCTGTATTTTTTTGACACCTTTTTTCCCATGGAATTTTCTGCGTTCAAGGCCAGGTTGGGCTCGGTTACATTTTATTTTACCCTGATACGAGCAACTGGGACAAGAATTCAGATCTCCAAATGCCTCTGTGACATCTCTTCTAGCTCTCCAGATTTGGGGCTGAGCCTTCACCATCTCCTGCCTCAGTTTACCACCAAACATGGGAAGTTTGATGGCCAAAACCCCTTCAGTCATTTAACCCAGAGCTGGGATAAATGAGTAACTGGTTTCCATCTGGAGCATTATGGGGAAATTGGACCTGTGTGGAGGTGAAGTGTGGAAGATGGATAATGGCAGGGACAAGCTGTTAAGGGCTTTTTGTCCTTCTGTGGGCAGCAAAAGTCTCTTTTCTCTTTCCAGATAACCTGAGAGGAGCAGGGCTGTGGGCTCACTCCATTTGTCAAGTGATTCTTTCAAATGTATTTAAATACTTTTACAGCCTCTGTTAATGAAACTTTGGTGACCCTGGGGCTCCTGAGGGAATCCATCTGCATCTAAGTGATGGAAAATGAACTCGTTAATGGCCAGGCCCCGCTTAGTCAATATAGGATATCGATCCCTGGTGATGAAGGGCTGGATGGGAAGGGGCTTGGCTAAATGGGCTTTATCCTGGGGATGAGCAGGGATGGGTGGGCAGTGATTGATGAAGGGCTGGGAAAACGCCTCATTTTCCCTGCTCACTGCAGGGATTTAGGAGGACCTGCCAGACTGAGGAACTGGTGCCTGAAGGACACGAGGAAGGAAGGGCTGGTTAGGATGTGATTGCAATCTCTCTGCTGTGCCTGTGCACCGCCTGGCACCGGGGGTCTCCTCTCCCAGCTTTGCCAGAAACTGGATGTCCCGGTTTCCCCTCTGTGAAGGAGAGATGCCTCTCCCAAACTTGGGTCGCAGCAACACCCAGCAAATCCGATTTCCTCTTGTCACAGCTGATTCAGCACGGGCAGGGAGATTAGGTATGGATAAGGCAGGAGACAAAGGCTAGCAGTTCCAGAAAGCCATGGAAAGCTGTGCTCTGGGGGCCTGGATCCCCTGGGGAGTGCTCTGAAGCGCTCTGGAATGTCTCTCATCACCTGACGGGAGTTATTTTGGGGGAAGGGCTTGTCCTGGTCTTGCTTTTGGGCTAATAAACTCCCCATAACTCTTCTTCCTCTTGCCCATCACTGAGGGAAACAGGGGAGAAAATCACACCTGGAAATTTAGGAATCTGCTGCAGGAAATGGGAATTCCCCGTGTGGCTGTGCAAACCCACTGCACTCAGGGAAAGGAATGAGGTGGGGGGGAGGATGACAGGTTAGAAAAGGGAAAAGGGAACAGAAAAGGTATTTTGGTGCGTATTGGGTGCAATCCTCCTATAAACACTGGCAAAATCCGTGTTGGGTCTTTTAAGAGCACTGATCCAGCCTTTCATCTCTCCCACAGGGCAAAACACGGCCCAGGGAGCTGGGAACAGAGCCCCAGACAGAGTAAATTGGTCGTGTTGCACCACTTTCCACGGGATGATGCTGATTTTCATTACAGAGCAGCAGGGCCCAGCGAGATCAGAACAGCAGGGCTGGCTGGGCTTTGCTCAGGGTCCCTCTGCTCTGCCTCGGGGGATCCCGCTCATTTAAAGGGATTGTAGGAAGAAAAGGCAGGTTTGGAAAAGTCAGCAAAGCCTTTCTGGCTCTGAAGCAGCTTTGGAGGTCTGCAAAGGGCTTTGGGAGCTGCAGTGGGCAGAGCTGAGCGTTTTATGGGGATGGGATGGTGCTGTGGCCTCCAGGGATTCCCACATCCCCTGGGCCACATCCTCAGCTGATAAAAGCTGTGAGAACAGAGCTGATTTATGGGCACGGAAGATCAGCTGCAGCAGGCCCACAGGGGAGCATTTGATGAACATTCTGCTCTCTCTCCTCTCTCTCCACTTGCCTTCAGTCACTGAAATCTGCTTCATTAACAAACTCTCCCTAATCACTGCTCCTGAGCAGCCGAGCACTCTGCCCACTGGGGCTCTGCGTGGAGCTCCTTCCCGAGGATTTTTCCAGCCAATATAACACACACTTTAATGACTCTGCTTCTCCTCAGCCAGTTGTTGGAGGACATGGAGCAGCAGCTCTGCACAGTGGCTGAATGTTAGCTGTGAATCTGCTGACATCCTGAGCAACCAGACATCTTCCTTCCCTGGAAAGGGGTGGTCTTTCAGCTAAAAAAAAAAGGAAATTTGAGTCAGGGAGTTGGGAACAACCTGAGGTGATGCTTCAGCTTTTAGGCATGTCACGGAAAAAGTACAAGGGTCTTAAAGGATTTCAATTTTGTGTCTTCAAAAGAAAAACTTGTCCAAAAAATGCAGTTTTTCCCTGATCTGGAAACGATTAGACTGTGGCTTTGCCGTGAGGGAGGGAAAGATGGGCATGGAAAAGAGCAGGTTCAGGCCTGGAATGATGCTCAGGATCTGTCGATGCTGGGCCTGCACCCCTCTCTCTCCCCACGGGTGACAGAGCCCCTCTCCCAGCCCTGGATCCGACATGCAGAGCATCACAGGAGCTGTTCTATTCCCATCCTGGCGTGGAGCCATCTGTGTGAGACGTCAGCGTCTCCCCCTCACCGCCCCTTCCAGCAGCGCCTTTGCCGTGGGGAGCAGAGCAGCCCAGCCAGCCTCACATCCCGTGGGTGGCTTGTTTTCCACCCTTCCCACCCTCCCGGTGATGAGGAGGCCTATTTTTCTCCCCTTCCATGCACAGAAATAGCTCTCGCTTGTCGTAAATCACCTCGGCTGCAGATGGTGAGTCACTGGTTGATCAAAGGCGAGACCCTTTTCTGGGTCTGGGAGGAAGAGTGGATGCTTCAATAAATCATTAGGAATCAGCAGCAAAGAGCTTCCCTTGGGTCTGAGGAGAAAACCTCGCCACCCCCTCCTTTGTCCCCGTGCCCCTGGCATAAATCACAGAATTTAGCGTCATGAGTGGGGACACCTGATTTAGGATCGCTGTCACAGCCACTCCTGGGCGCTGGGCAGGACTTTGCTGCCCCAACCATCAAACCTGGACAGCAGCAAGGGGACAGGCACTGTGGCTGAGGGGGATGGACGTGCCAAGAGCAGGGAATGAGGAGGGACAGAGTGTTGGCATGTGCCACTCACCGGCAGACAACGAGGGGAGAAACGCGGAGCCCGGGGGGATCAGCGTCAGCGAGGCACGGGTGTGACAGGAGCTGGCGTGGTGGTGACAGCAGCGGGCAGGCAGGGGAAGGTGAGGTGCCAGCCTGTGACAGAACTGCGTTGGGATCCAGGATAACACCCCGGGCACCTGTGGCAGGATGGGAATGAGACCGGGAGCATCACGGCAGCGGGGAGAGGAGGAATCCCTCATCCTCCATCCTCCATCCCTCATCCCTCATCCCTCATCCCTCATCCCTCATCCCTCATCCCTCATGCCATTCCTCTGCCAGCCTCGTGGTTGCAGTGCCCTGCCCAGGAGAGAGAAGGGGTCACACGGGAGCAGAGGATGGTGCGAGAGCTGCCAGGGAGAAGGGAGAGACCCGAAGTCATCCCTGTACCCTGAACTCTCCTTCCCTCTCCTTCCCTCTCCAGCCAGCCTCTCCGGGAAGGAAGAGAGATCAATGGCTCTTGAGGCAGAGACTCCGCCGAAAGCAGATGAAGGGTTTGCCATCTGTGAACAAGTTGTTCTGATTGAATTAGAGAACATTTAACATTTACAGATAATTAGAAACAGCCACACATTACAAAGGCGGCGCGGGGAAGGGGAGCTTTTGAAAGGCGATTGGAAGCTCCTCGACACATCAGCCAGGGGAGCTTTTCAGACACAACTTCTGAGCCTTTCCAAACGCTTTGTGCTCCTCACATCCCCACATCCCCAAATCCCCAATCTCTCTCTGTCTCTCCCTTCTGTCCTCTCCATTACTTTTTGACTGCCTTTTGCCTTTTTCCCCCAGCCAGCCCTCAGCCAGCTCCTCTCTGGGAGGTTTTAGCAGGATTTCCTCTTTGGTCTCATGCTGGGCCGTCAGCTGTGAAGCAAAAGGGAAAGAAATTTGCTTTTCTGCTCCATTACTGTCACGATTCCTTTGGTCTGGAGTTGCGCTGTGCAGCCATGGGGAGGGACAGCCCTGAAGGCAGAGGCTCCTGTGCTATCCTGACCTCTGCAGGAGAGACCTGGACCTAAAGCTGGTTAGTGTTATTTTTTTCAAACTCTATTGTAGAGCAAGATAAATACCTTTATAATAGAAAAAATTTAAAAAAAAAAGGTTGTAGATTTGAACAAATATTGTAAAATATGTAAAATACTCTCTTTTATGCTCAAAAATACATTCTCCTCTTTTTATCCTTGTGCTTATTTAATGTGTTTTTACATCAACAGTATTAAGAAAAGCACGTTTGCCATCCTTTTCTTTTGAGCACCAAAGAAACTCAAATTCCCCAAAACACAAAAAGAGATGATTTCCATCCCAAATTTCCTCTGAAAAAAGAACTGGCATTTCTCAAGCAGCTCGAGCAGTAATTGCCTCGCAGCAGCGCCGGTGATTTCCCTGCATCTGCTGCAGAGAGATACCCAAGGGGTGAAGCTGTAAAGCTGCAGCTGCCCTTTGCCTGGAAGGAGCCTCAGTGATGGGTTTTGGGCAGCAGATCCAAGGCTTGGCCTCTGCTCCCAGAGCCGTGGGCAATTCCAGGAGCAGAGCCACGGGATCCCAATGGGATTGCTGTGCCTTGCAGGAAAGAGAACCCAGCCAGGGAATGAATAGGTTCGTGTTTGCATGCTGTCCTCTTATGAATGCCCAGAGAAGTTCTGAATGCCCCGGAGGTGCTCAGATCCAGGCTGGACAGAGCTTGGAGCAACCTGGGATAGTGGAAGGTGTCGCTGCCCATGGCAGGGGGTGGAACAAAACCATCTTGAAGCTCTCTTCCAACCCAACCCCACCCAACCCGTTCCTTGAGTCGATGAAATGGCAAATCAAGGTTTGTCCCACGGGTCCAAAAGATGTCAGAAATCCTGACGGGGACACTGACAGCGACACGGGCACAGCTCGTAGCCCATGCCTGTCCCCCCGCTGGCCAGGCCGTCCCCAGCAGCCGATGCTCAGGCCCCTGACAGACATCTAGTGGCATTTCCGATAACTACAGGCGCGCGTGGCTGGCACGGGTGCCCGGGAACTGAGGGGCACCGGGGTAACACAGCAGCAAACATCAGCCCCCGGCCTGGGGAGCCCTAAACCCTCATCCTCTGCTCTGGCAGGAGGAAAGGGAGAGATCCGTGCTCCAGCAGCATTGCTTCTTGGAGAGCCGGGCTGGATCACTGCAGGCGAACCCGGAACACCCCATCCTGGTGCCACCGATACCGGCGGCTGGTGCCGGGCGCGGGCAGGGGATGGTGGGCACGGGGAGGGGATGGTGGGCAAGGGGAGGGGATGGTGGGCAAGGGGAGGGGATGGTGGGCATGGAGAGGGGATGGTGGGCAAGGGGAGGGGATGGTGGGCAAGGGGAGGGGATGGTGGGCATGGAGAGGGGATGGTGGGCAAGGGCAGGGGATGGTGGGCCCGAGGAGGAGATGGTGGGCCTGGGCAGGGGATGGTGGGCAAGGGGAGGGGATGGTGGGCAAGGGGAGGGGATGGTGGGCCCGAGGAGGAGATGGTGGGCCTGGGCAGGGGATGGTGGGCACGGGGAGGGGATGGTGGGCACGGGGAGGGGATGGTGGGCAAGGGGAGGGGATGGTGGGCAAGGAGAGGGGATGGGATGGTGGGCAAGGGGAGGGGATGGTGGGCACGGGCAGGGGATGGTGGGCACGGGCAGGGGATGTTGGGCCTGGGCAGGGGACGGTGGGCCTGGGCAGGGGATGGTGGGCCTGGGCAGGGGATGGTGGGCCTGGGCAGGGGATGGTGGGCCTGGGCAGAGGATGGTGGGCCTGGGCAGGGGATGGTGGGCCTGGGCAGAGGATGGTGGGCCTGGGCAGGGGATGGTGGGCCTGGGCAGGGGATGGTGGGCCTGGGCAGAGGATGGTGGGCCTGGGCAGGGGATGGTGGGCCCAGGCAGGGGGTGGTGGGCGCCGCATCCCCGCCGCGGGGCCGCTCCGCACGTGCCCGCACCCCGGCTGGGAGCATGAGAAAATGCCTCCAAGGGGGTGTCAGACACAGTTACAGTGAAACACGATATTTATAACAAAGTGTGGGGGAAGGTGTCACATCACATTACGCTGATGCTCCGGCACCCGAGACGCGGGGACGGCGCTGCGGAGCGGGGATGCGGGCAGGGCCAGCAGGCAGCAGGAGGAGTTGGCTCTGCGAACGCTGATTCCTCGCTGGAGCCCGCCCCGAGCAGGGTTTTCCCAGGGCAGGGGAGGAGGGCAGGTCTCTCTGGGTGCTGGCATGGCCCGGCGGTGTCACTCGGCGCTGGGAGCCACCGTGCCTGGCCCTGCTCTGCTTTCCCATGGGGGAAAATGAACTGCAGGTATCGCCGGTGACCTTAAACTCTGCTCCACTGTGGCTTTTCTGCTTGGGCATATCCCACCTGTGCATCAGCTGCCTTAGGAGCACAGCCTGGCTGATAAACCTCGCTTTACCAAGCCGAGATTAAACGCTGTAATCTTTTGAATAAACGGTTCTTTGGAGAAAGCTGTGTCCCTGCACGCAGCTGGGATTGCACAACTCCCTCCCTGGGGTCAGGGACTCTGAGAGTGCCCAGCTCTTCCCAAAGAAGCCAAGGGCAGGCCTCAGAGCTGCAGTTTCCCTGGATCCTGCGTGGTGGGAGCTCCTGCACACACACACTGCATTTCTGTGCATTCATCTCCTGTTCCTTCCCCTGCCCTGGCAAGGGCACCATGAGGCGGGGATGCAGTGCAGCCATCCCGGCCTTCTCTCGGGGCTGATTGCCCTGGAACAGCTTTGGGCAGCTGCCGTTCCCCCTCCTCCAACACGGGAGCATCTCCGGAGGGAGCAGCCGCTGCACGGGCAGGCAGAGCTGCTGCTCGTCCCGTGAAGGTCTGGTGGCAGGTGAGGGCTGTCCCCACGAGTCCAGGCTCAGGGGAACGTGCAGCTGAGCCCTTCCACCCCTCTCTGCTCTGCCCTGTGACTCACTCAAAGCCAGCCACGCTGCCCCACAGCCCCTCATGGGCCAGCTCAGCCTCTGCCCACCCCACACCAGCCCTGCTCTTCCCCCCGTTTCTCCCCTCATGCAGTTCCCTTTTCGGGGCTCAGCTGCCTGCAGGGATCAATGTTCTCTCCCAGGGTGGTGTGAGGTCAGTTTGAGCATCACAGCTCTGTCCAGAAGTGGAGACCTCATCACTGCTGGCGTGTCGGTGCCAGCTTTGATTCTCCTGCGAGTGCCACTGACTGCTCTCACTCGAGTGCCAGCGTGGGTCGGGGTGACCTTGGCCCCGTTGCCTGCCCTTCTGAGGCTGCTTCCAAGTGCCTGCAGCACTGCAGCCGCAGCGCCTGGGTGGGGATGGCAGCCGTGGCTGCAGGAGGGAAGCTGGGCTCTCCCTGGGAGGGGACATTCCCTGGGAAAGGCACCAGCTCCTGCCCACTTTGCAAGGAGAAAGCAAATACTAATTTTCCCAGGGAAATGTGCACTTGACCTCAGCCCTAAGCAGAGCCAGCCCTGAGCTCTGTGAGGTTCCACTGTCAGTGGTGATCATCAGCAGGCAGAGGTGACATCAGCACATTGATGTGAGATGACCTCGTTAGGTTGTCACTCAAGGCTGGGCTCCTTCACTCCCGGCATGAAAAAGAGCCGGGAAAAAAGAGGGATAAGTGCAAGGCTGGCATTTAAACCCCGGAGGGGAAAGGCTGGAGCACTCTGACAGGTGTGGTCTGTTGGTAGTGGTAGATTTTGGCTGCCTTGGGGAGGGAAAGGTGCTGGAAATGTTCAGGGAGAGCCTTTCAGGAGGTTGTAGACTGCGTGTTATTGTACAGGGGTGTGCCGGGCGCATTTTAGTTGTGTTACGTGGTCTGATAACACATCCCTGTTATTCCCATGGTCTGCATGGTCTGGATAACACATCCCTGTTATTTCCAGAAGAGGAGTGCCCAGGCCAGCTGTGAGGGTTGCCGGACTGTGACAATCCAGGGAAACCCATCCGCACAGAGAACATTGCCCAGAGGGATCAGAGAGGGACACAACGTTCAAGCACAGCCAGGGGTCCCTGCTGGTCCCTTGCACACCCCACAGTGCGGGTGACAAGTGTGGTGACGGGGCTGTCTGAGCACAGACGTCACCTCTGAGGAGGAGTGGCTGTGTCACTGCCAGCTCTGTGTCACCCTCGCAGCCGTGTGTCACCGCAGAGCCCGGACACGGCATGCCTGACTCACTCAAAACTCAGCGCTGGCTCCAACGGCCCCAATGTGGAGGTGACAGTGGGGGACACGTGTGTGCCCTCGGAGGCACTGGGTGTCCCTGTGCCAGCCCAGCCCTGCCTGGGCCCTGCCCACGGTCATGGCACGTCCAGCCCGTGGATGTGGCCGCAGCTCCGCTCACTGCACAGTTGAAAGGAGCCCTGTCCCGCTCCACGCAGTGACTAAGGCAGCCTGGCATTTACCCAGGGTTTATTTGGACACTCCCGAGCCAGCTGCACACATTTTTTTCATTTGCTTTTTGTCTGACTTCATGCCCTTTTGGTGATTGCTTATAAACTCGGCGCGGAGAAGGGACCAACGCTCGCTGCTTCCAGGGGAAGGAGGCTCGTGCAGCATCCACCAGAGGCAGATGGACCAAGAGGGAAGCAAGCTGAGAGAGAGAAAAAAACCCCTCATGCATTATCTGTCCTGGAAACAGCGTGTTCTTTTTACCATTCCCTTTGACTGTTTAGGGAAAGATTCGTCCTCTCCTTTCTCTGACAGCAGAGTTTGCAGTGCTCCTATTAAGTTCAGGCCAGCCTGGATTAACTGTGCATCCTCAGTGTCTGATTAGCTCTGTTTGCTGTGTTTTTATTGACCTATGCAAGAAGAAAATCTAGGTCAGGCCAGGCTGATGAGGCTGGAGCTGGCTGTGTAATATAAATCAGTACAAACGAGGCCATCCAGCCGCTGAGCCATCAAATCACGCTCTGGGGTGGGTCAGCTCCGAAGTGTCCAGGGGACATAATTAGGAACTTTCCCAAGCTATCAATCAGCCAGGAAGCCTGGTTTGGAGGTGGAGGGCGGGCAGGGTTTTTTTAGGAGCTGCTCTATTGTTTCTGGGTGAGGGGCATTTTATCAGCGAGTGGCTGGAGCGCAGGGCTGCCTGCAAATAGAAACGGCCCCCGCCTGGCTGTGACTCCGTGCTTCTGTGCACAGAGGAGGGATGGAGACAGCTACAGGAAGCCTGCAGGGCCGAAATGAGTTTTTCTATGGAAGCAGGAGGGCAGGGCAGAATCTTTTACCCGGCTCCCTTGCTCATAGACCTCATTGATGGCTTTTGTCACGCACAGCCAAGGGGGAAGCAGTGGAGACCGTGTGCTCCTGGCAGTCCTGAATCTCCTCTAACATTGCCACTCCTGGTTTGGTTGGATCAGAGCAGGCATCAGCCTGTGACCCGACCTGCAGCTGTGTTAGTCACCCTGCTCTGGGGGGAAAGAGCAGGCGGCAATAGCTGTGACAGGCTGATTTCAGCTGCCTCATGAAACCCCTGCACCGCTGGGAAAGCTCTTTGCAGGGAGACAAAGGTGTCTGGTGCTGGAAGTTTCCAGGCTGGGAAGCAGGGAGCAGCCTCAGCTGGTGCTGTCTGGGGTGTGTGATGTGCTGGGAGTGCGATGTCACACAGCATTAGCTTCACTTTCTGCGGGGCCCAGGCGCCGTGACAGCGCAGGGGACCGCAAAGGAGGGCACAGGGGAGCAGCACGGCCACACACAAGGGCCACTCCCCAAAGTGGGCACTCAGAGAGGGGGTGCTGTGGGCACAGAGGGCAGGGCAGGCTCTCCCTGCTGTCAGGATTCCCTGCAGGGCTGTCACAAGGCGCTGCTGGCTTGGCCTCAGCCCCGCAGAGCAGCCGGCGCGGGAGGCGAGCTCAGGTCAGCGTCATGTTGTGCTGCCAAGAGCCACACATGTGATGGCCAGGCAGCGCCCTGGCCACGGGGAGGTGGCCCTGGAGAAGGTCACCTGGGTGGGGAAGCTGGCTGGGATCTGCTTTTGGAGGAGCAATGGTGTGGGCAGAGCCGGGCAGGGTGAGCTCAGCCCTGGGAACAGAGCAGGGAGTGTTCCGTGCCCCGAGAGGCAGAGCTCCCGCTGTCTGTGGGAATCTCACAGATGTCAGGCCTCAATGACCCTGCAGTCCTTCCCCACCTGGAGGGATCTGGAGGGACTTTGGAACGTATGGAGCAGGAGCACCTTCAGTGGGAGTGTCAGGAAATGCCCTGTTAGGAACAGGGACAGCCCAGCAGCATCTGTACAGCTACACCCCCAGGCACAGCAGTGTCCAGTGCTCTTCCTCAGGGGAAAACCTGGCCAGGAAAACAAGAGGAACATCAGCTTCTATGGAGAGAAAGAGAGAGAGACCTGCTGGAGATGCAAGGTGTCCTCCAGCAAACCTGTTCAGCTGAGTTCCAAGGAGATGCTTCCTTGGGTGAAGCTGGTGGGATGCAGGAGCATCCCCGCAGCCCCTGGCGCTGCCCGTCCTGCTGAGCGGAGCAGGCACCCGGGGTGAGCGATGGCCCTGCCTCCCCGAGGCATTGACATTCCCTGCGCACGCTGCTCCTGCCTCCCCTTCTTTATGGCTGTGATTTACTGACGTCACAGGCGCAGCATCACCGAATTGAATTTACGGGAGGCTGGATTTATGATTAGAGAAATGAACCCTTCGCCGCTTCGTGCCTCCCCCAGCCCCTTCTGTGTGCACCTCGCTCTGCTCTGCAGCACTCTGGCAGAGAGTCCCCATGGAAGACCCTCATTCCCAGAGGATAGCTGCTCCTCTGGAATGAAGGGATCAGGGAAAGGGTTCTGTGGGGATCTGGGCATCCAAAGTTACCGGGCTCTGCCCACAGACCCACAAGCTGGCACTGCAGCCGCTCCATCAGGCTCCTGTCTGCTCGTTCCATGTTAACAGTCCTCTCCATAATGATGTATTCCCACTTCTGGGAGATTTCCAAAGCACTCCCAGCAGGTATTTCTCAGCCTCGCCATCCCCTGCCCCTCCCCTCCAAATTTCTCCCTCTCTCCAGCTGGATTATTGGATAAACTGCAAGACACAGAAGCCAAACAAAGGAGGAAGGGGAGCAGAAAGGAGAGGCACTTTACAGGTCACAAGCCAAACTCGCTATGGGACGCAGCTCCATGGCTGAGTTTGTGGCTGGGGCTGTTGGAATGACTCCATCCTCAGGAGCTAATTTGGGACGTCCTCTGCTCCCTGCCTGGGGAGGAAATGGCTCCTGTGCAGAAGGCACTTGTCTGTGACAGATCTCTTGTAAACAGCATAATAGCTCCGTGTCAGACACGCCGAGACATCTCTATCAGGTGCTCTGCCAAAGCCCCAGGGGAAGCTGGAGGGCAGAGCGTGGTCAGCAGAGATTTTTCAGGCACAGGCTGGCTGAGATTCCGGCTGCAGGGAGCCCTGGCTCAGCCAAAGGCTGGGGCAGAGCGCTGGCTGCTCATGAGCAAGGAGGTCTGTGTTGTACCTGCAGCATCACACGCCCAGCTGGCTCTCAGCTGAGCAGCCTTGCTCAGGTATTCTCATCAGAGGCACTAAAGAAAAGATGGTATCAGAACTGGAGCAGGTAGGAGAGCAGCATGGAGAGAGGGTTTCCTGCTCTTGAGGGAAGAGCCCTTTTTTTCCCCAAAATGAAAATCCTGTGGCTTTTCATCAATCATCAAAACCCATTTTTATCCAGGCTTAATCACAATGATTCATGTGGGCCTTTTAATACTTTTTCCTACTCCTGAACGTGTATTCACCACCCTTCCCTTTGTACCTACAGTCCCCAAAACCCGAGCTTCAGACTTAGATTGAAAGTGTTGCTGTGTTTCTCTTTCTCTGGGATGTTGTTGAGTGAGGGGATCTGTCTTGCTTTCAATGAACCCTTTGGGGTTTCGCTTTCTGCTGGAGGCTGAAAGCAGAGCAATTTTTGTGGCCATCAGTGTTCCTCTGGTGATGAGATTTTTTCTCTCCAGCCTCTGAAAATCCACACCCCTGTGCCTGTGAGTCCATCCATTCATCCATCCATTCACTCATCTCCCCATTCCCATCCTTCCCTGCGTCCCAGAGCAGCCCCTGGCTACGCCGAGCCATCCCAAGCTGCAGAAATCCTGCTCGAGGTGGGGAAGCTGCAGCAGCAGAAGGAGCCTTTACAGCAAACAGTCTTTATTGATATTTTATTATGCTGTTTAGCAGGACCCTGGTGCCTGTAATAAAGCATTAAGGAAGTGTAGCAGCACATTCCCATTGATCCCGTTCAGTGCTGTGATATTTCTGGCAGGACCAGGTACAAAGAAAAGGAATAATTTTTCTCCCCTCCCCTGTGCTGAGTTGCTGATGGCAAAATGCCCTGGGAGCGGAGGATTAATTAGATTTACTGTGACCCCCAATGGAATAATCACAAACCACATGGTAAAAAGAAGAGGCTTTGGGGTTTTTGATCTGTAGAACTGCATGGTGAGGGATCTTCAGAAATCCATGATGACTCAGGAGAGCTCAGATGTGCCCAGCCTGGCATTTCCTGGCTGAGGATGGAAATGCTTTGGGCTGGTCCAGGGAAGGGACGAGCTGGAAATCCCTCTGTGACAGAAGTATTTGAGGTTTTGTGTGCTCTGGAGGTCGCAGCTGCAGCCTGGCTGGGTTTCAGCACAGGGAACAGCCCCCTGAGCTCTGTACCTGGCAGGCACAGGTCCCTCTGTCCCCCAGGGTGACCCCAAACCACCTGTGCCAGCAGAAGGGAGCCACGTGAGCCCACCAGTGACAAACCCCCGTGCAGGTGCCTCCCACAGCCCTCCAGGGGACACCTGTGACCTTCCAGAGCTTATACAAAACCACCAACCAGAGGAAAACAGTGGAAAATGGTGGAAAAATGGTGAAAATGGTGCCAGTGGCAGAACGGACACAAACTGCCTGGCCACTGGCCCACAAGCCAGCCACACCAAGCGAGTGAAAACACTTTTGTTTCTTCCTCCCTGGTGCTTCCAGTGGCTCTGCCACGGCCAGGCTGGAGCAGGGACCCCATTCCTGCCCTGGCCCTGGGCCAGGTGTGTGCCCTGCAGGGACGGCAGCTGTGCCCCAGTGCCAGCAGCCGCGGGGGCTGTGCCTCTCCCGGCCCCTGGGGATGGGGGTTTGTGCTCCTGCTCTGCTTCACTGCTCCAGACAGGGCTCAGCAGTGCCGGGGATGCTGTTCCCAGGTGGATCCCAGCTCCTGAGCACCCGGCAGCCTCGCCTGGCTCTGCGTCCGCTGCTCCAGGTTAACCTGCACGCCCGGATCAGACAAATGGCCTTTCCAGAGGGGTGTTTGAGGAGGATTTAGCTCCGTTATCACCTGGACAGCTGCGGTTCCACACCCAGCCTGGTTAAATATTTGCAAGGGCAGGGAATCCTGCACAGTCCTGTCCCCATCCAAACCTCAGGGAACAACTCCAGCTGCCCTCCCAGTGCTGTCCTGCTGCTCACCAGCACAGGAATGACCCCTGGGGTCTGTTTGCTCCTCTACAAAACCCCTCCCCAGGCTCTTCGTCTTCCTTTTCCTGTGAAAATCAGGGAAATAATCATAGTAACCCCTTGGATCGCTGGAAGGGGATGAATCATTAGCTCCAATAATGATCCCAGAGGTCTAAACTTCTCTTTTTGTGCATCGTGGCTCTCACATCGGTGTGAATGTGCTTCTTCCTCTTTCAGCACCCTCTGCACCCCCTCACTGTGACCGTGGGGACAATTAGTGGCTGTACTCTCCTGAGCAGTGTGTAAGGAGGGGGACAACTCCGTAATACCAGCCTGGGATTTGGGCTGGATTAATGAGCTGCTGCTTGCACAGCTCTCTGAAGCCTCAGACCTCTCCAAGAGCTGAGTGTTATCATTAAACAGTGATCCATTCGTTCTGAGCGTTGGCTACAGCCCCTCCAGAGTCTCTCTGGTGTCATTTCCCAGAGTGTCACAGATTTGTCTCTGCTGTTCCAAAGACAAAATCCACATTTCTTTAAGGAGATGTGCAGCAAAATTGTCCATCTGCAGTGTGGGGTTGGTGATTAAACTCCTGGTAGCTGGGTTAGAACTGAGCTTAGCAGTCACAAGGGTATTAAACCCCACAGTTTTCTGCTTCTGGGTCACCTGAGCACCAAAATTCCTGAGCAGGTTGTGTCCTTTATGGTGAAAACACAGCACCTTAAACCCCCTTTCCACCGGAATTTTATCTGACACCAAAATTGGGAAAAAACCTCTTCTCAACTGCACCAAAACTGGGAAGGAAACTCTTAGTTCAGAGCTCAAGGAAAGCTTTAATGCATCCAGCCTTTGTGTTTGAGACCTGTCTGTGCCCCGCTGCTCCTCCTGGGCAGTGTTTTAAGAGCAAAACCTGCTCCCAGGTGAGCTCCAAAGGGCAGTTTTTATTCCTGCAGCCCTCCTGGAGCTGCTGGTTCTCACTCCTGGGAAGAGCTCAGAGCCTCTGGCACTGCCATGCGCATGCAGGCACATATTTCTGTCTGGAATAGAGGTTTTATTCTTGTAAACATTGTATTTATTATTAAAAGAATACATATATATAGGCTGGCGAATTCATATTGCAGCAAAAAAAGTCATAAAGCTCCCACTAAAGAGGCAGGAAAATGCTGTGAGGAGAACAAAGCAGGAATTTATCACCGGGTTTGGGCAATCTTAAAGCCAGGCATGGCATTGTAAATAAAATACACAGTGCTCCTTTCACCACAAACGTGCCCTCAATCAGGGAAAAAAATACAAATAATGTGAGATCTGATCCGCTCCTCAATCAGGATGTGAGTTATGCTCAGGAATCAGAAAGATAAAAAATTGGGGCGCTGTCTAAATCACTCAGGTCTTCAAATGCTGGGTCTTCAACTGCTGTTGGAGGGAGCAGCTTTGGGGATGAGCAAAGTGGGATGAAGAATTTGGAATGCCTCAAATGTGGAGGTTTAATCCCAGTTTTCTTAAATTCCAGCACCCCACAGGTGAAGGCAGCTGATACTGCTCATCTGTTTTGAACAGTTTTGCCAAGTTCCCCACACGAAATATTTTATCCTTATGAGGTGATTTAACTCTTGCTCTGCTTGGTGCAGGATGAAAAATTCCAGGATGGGTTTAAACCCAGAATTTCCTGCCTGAGGTCCTTTTAAAGGGTCTTGGAGAGGGATTAAGAAAAGCAACGATCACTAATATCAGGCTTTAATTTACCGCACTGGCTCCACGCTTGTGCTGGTGGATTTGTGGGGCCTGCAAACGGAGGTGAAAGCTTTGTAGGCACTAAAACCACGGTGGCAGTGACTTGTGGAGGTCCTGGCAGGGTGTAAAACAACAGGGAACTCCCTGGCTGGGGGAATTTCAACCCTGTTTTAAAACACAGACAAGGCAGAACCCAGCCCTGTGTGCCAGAACCTCCCAACGATGCCGCAATGCAGAATTATTTTGTGCCTTAATGCATCTGATAGTGCTCCAGAGCTATTTAAGTCCAGCTTAACTTGTTCTTGATCCCTTAATTATATCATTAGGGCCATTTCCAAATCAGTTCTGTAAAATATCTCGCTCCTGAGTCTGGGGAGAGCCATTATCCAAGTTCTGATCCATTTCCCTGATAAGACTGATTAAGTTTTAGTGAGGCGCTGCTTCCTCTGGGTGCTGAAGGAGCCAGAGAGAGTCTGTGCCTTTGGGTGACACCCTCTTCAGCTGACATTCAGGTGTCCTCCGTGGGGTTTTGGACACTCTGGGGATGTTTTGGTGGCTGTAGCAGTGTGGTGGGGGTAGCTCAGACCGCGGCTGCTTTGTACAGATAATATTGGGGGGGTTTATCTACATTCGAACCCGTGCGCCGCGCGTTCAGGCGCTGCGCAGGCACCCAGGGGTGCGCGGGGTGCTCAGAGGGGCGGGCAGGTGAGGGAGGAGCAGCAGGAATGTCCTTCCATGCCTGGTACTGCTGTAGAGCGGAAAGGACTCCACTACTAAATAAGCAGTAAAGTAGGTATGTTTAATTCCAGCTGGGACGCACGGGGGATCGCTCCTCCAAAACCGTGCGTGCCGACAGCTGCATTCAGCTCGGTATTTATGGGGTTACAAGTTCCATATTCAAAACACGTCTATACATATTCATCACCTAGCCCCGCCCAGCCTCGCTTCATATTATAATGAACCCAAAAGTCATTTACATCCGCGTTGCACTTGCGCAGTGTTGTTTGGTGGTTTTTGGTAGGGGTCTTCCGAGGGTCTTTTTGATGAAGTCGGGAAGTCTTCCTCATCCTGAACTTTTCACCTTTCTCCCCCGTGCATGCTCTTTTGTACCCCTGGCCTTCGAGACTGGTTTGAGCTAGTTCGCAGGATATCTGTCTGAGACTCCCCCTGATTTTATCAGAGGTCTCTTATCTTTTCTTCCTGCCCTGGTATGCTGACCAAGCTAGATGCATTGTTCCTAACAAACTAATTCTCCTGCTCCCCATCCCCCTGATTCAGTACAGCTGGGGGCTCCGAGGGCACAGCAGCACTGGGCGCTCTGCCCTGCTGACCGGCGCTGGCAGAGCCCTGCGGGTTTCCCTGGTGCCCACCAGCCAGAGGATTCCGTCTCCAGCTGGAACGAGTCCTCGCAGCACCTCTGGGCAGTGCTGGCTCTCACCGCCACGGTCCTTTGGCCTTTCCCCCTCAGCTCAGTGTTCCCCTGTGAACACCCACGGGAACTTTCCCTTCCCAAATCCATCATCCGTCTCCCGCTGCGGGGTCATTTATTAACCCGGACATGAGGCTGCACCTTCCCTGCTCGGCCTCGGAGGCCCTGCCACACACGACGTGGTTTCCATACAAACGCAGCGAGCCCCAAAATCTCTTTATTCGAGGAGCAGGTGTAAAGCTTGGCAGGATAAACACGGCTCCATCAGGAGGGGAGAGCGGCCTGGCTGCTGCCTCTCAATCGCTGCTCCTGCGAGCTTTAATCATCCTGCTCTTTGTGTGCTGCAGAGGAGCCCTCGTGCTCCAGCAGGATTTTGAAGCCTGGTGGTGGAAGTGTAAATGGAATGAGGGTTTTTCTTGTGCCCGCTGCTGCCCTCCGTCCTTCCACAGCCCACAGAGATGCCAGCGCCGCGGCCTGAGCTGTGCCATGGCCTCCCTCTCTCCCCAGCGCCTTCCCTGGCAAACAAATAATAAAAAACAGGAGCTGAGCTGCCCCTGCTCGTCTCCAGATGTGCTGGGCCTACCAGGACACAAAATGTTCTCCTAATTACAAATAAAGACAGGGCTCAAAGGGAGAATTTTGCTGCTGGTTGGATTTTTTAGAGAAGCTCAGCTTGGCTTTTGAGAGGAGCAAGGTGTGTTCAGCCTGCTCTGTATGGGTCTGCTGTGCTCCTCTAATCACTTTATTGTCCCCCTTCCTCACAGAGGGAGAGAATTCCCTGAGGTCTCATGTTCCCACAAGTCTCAGAAAATCACTTTTTTTGTCTCCAGTATTTATTTTTTTCTGCTGGAATTTGGTGACACCTCCCAGCATCCACAAACCCCTGGAGCTTAACTGAGCATTTCTGGGTGTTTGGGGAAAACAAACTCATCATCAGTAGAAGTAAATTTGCTGTTCCTGGAGAAAATTCTGAGGATTCAGCGAAGGGGAAATTAAAATAACAATTAAACAAGAGGAAAAGTGCTCTTCCAGACTGCTCCATTGTGGGCTGTGTTTTATTTTGGATCCAGTGTAGATCCCAATGTGCCAACTCCAGCCTGGAAAGAGTCTCCAAAGCTGGTGGACTCCACAAATTGGGAGCGTGGCATCCTCTATCTGCAAGAGAATTTCAGATTTATGCCATTTAGTGCTTTCAAACAGCCACTGTGTCCTCAACCAGTGATGTGCTGCTGATGGAAAATGGCCTGGCATGATGATTCCTGAATTTGATGGCTTGGAGGGAAGTTTGCTGCTGGGCTGGGGAGATTCTGAGCTCAATTACAGAGCCTGTGTTATGAATTGAGCAGGTGAGGGGCTGTCTGTGCTGCCTGGTGGCTCCAATCTCTCTGGAGGAGCAGCTGAGGTCAGCCCAAGTTCATTACTCTGCCAGCAGTTTATGATTTCTTTGTTATGGAGGTTCAATACCGATTGATTTTCAAATAAACGTCTTTTTTTGGGAGCCCAATTTAATAAATTCACTTTATTGTTCGGGCTTTGATGTTATTTTCCATGTGATCAGCATAAAGCTTTTCCCTTGATTCCCCCACCACTGGTTTTTAGACCTTGAGGCTCTTCTCTCCCTCTCTCCTGATCAAAAGCTGGGCAAGGGCTGAAGCTCAGCTGAGGCTCAGGTCTAGGGGCCAGTTTTGAAGCTGTAATTCAGGATTTCAGCCAGCCCAACTCACTTCTTTTACCCGAGCCCATATCTTCCCAGGTATTTTTGGTTGGAATCAAGGAATTTCAAGTCTTTTTAATGAGTATTAACAGATGGAAAATTTCAAGTGCTTGAGTGTTTGCATCACAGTGCAATTTCAATAATAATTGTGGCCGATCCCCAGGGATGTGTGGGAATCAGCTTGGCAAAGAGGGATCTTCTCTGCTCATCCAAGCAAGGAAACTTTATCCACTTTGCAAACCTAAATGTGCTGGGAAACAGCAACTTCTGCCAGCCCTAAACACAGAAACCCGTCAGAACATCACTGGTGCCCTGTCAGAGGGAACTGGGCAGGGATTTGGGAATTCTGGAGGATCACAGGCAGCAGGATTGGTTCAGGGAGCTCCAGGTGAAAGCAATGTGGGCAGTCCTTGGCCATGCAGCTGATCCCATCAACTGGGACAATTAAGTTTGAAGTTTTCTCCTCAGACTTTTCCTTGGCAAGATGTTTTCTCCCACCCTCAATATAAATTCATTCAATCCATTAAAAATCACCTGCAGCTGCTACCAACCCTCTAGACCTTGCTTGGCATTGGAGCAGGTGGTTTTGGCTGTAACCACACCATGTTTTGGGCGTTCTTTCCCCAGGTGTCAGCAATTCTTTCCCCAGGTGTTTCCACTAAAGCCAAACGTCCCCAAATCCCCATCACCTGGGGCACCACCTCTGCAGGAGATTTATTGAGCAGCTCGAGCCCCTGCTCAGCTTCTGGCATGTTCTGCTTAAGCTGGAGCTCTCTGTTGGTTTTTTGTTTGTTTGTGGTGTTTTTTTGGGTACGTTTTCAGTTTGTGGCTGCCTCTTGCTGGGGCTGTAGGGGCCGAGTGATTTTTCCCCTCTGCTCTGCCTTCCTCGACCTTAGAGCTGCAGAATAAGGTAGGAAAACTTTCTGTTGCTGCTTTTTGTGTACCTCCCTCCAGCCTGGAGTGCCAGGGGAAGGAGGGAGAACCTCTCTGGGGGAGATGAGTGTGTTTTAAAGAGCAGGGATATCTGTCAGTGAGACAGCAGCTGCTCTGTAATTCATTTCCAGCTCTGCTGCCTCCTCCTCTCGGCCCAGAAATGTTGATACAGCGCTTTTCTCTCTCTCGGGCTGTTTATTGAGGGGTTTTTTTAAATGCTTTCAGTGTGTTTAAGGGCTGTGTTGAGGAAAGGACAAAAAAAATTAGGGAAAACTCTGAGTCTGTGCAGCCCTCCCTGGATTTGTCAGCGGTGGATGAGTTGATTTTACCCAGGCTGAGCCACAGGAGGCCTAAGGAGCATCGAGGGGAGCTGCTAAAATCTATCCAGCAGTGCCCATCTGTTGATTTGGCATTTGCAGCCTGTCCCTGTGCTCCTCGGGAAGGTCAGACGGCTGCAGGGCACTGAGGGTGTCCCGGAGCGTGGCTCAGCAGCTTTTTTGGGAGCTGTGGGAAGCAGCCAGGCTGTCGTGGGGAAGGGTAGGGAAGAAATCGGTGGCTTTTGTTGGGTGTAAAACGTAAAAAAAAAAAGGAGTTCTGGTATTTTCCATGAGCACCTGAGTTGCTCTGTGTAGCCAGAAGCATTCCCGAGGTTTTCCCCAGCTCCCGTTCCCGGTGCTGTCCCCGAGTCCTGTGTCCTGCCCTTTTACACCCGATGCTCTCTGACCTTGCCTGTGCCGGAGATCTCCATTAGCTCCTCATTTTTTGGGGTCTTATCAGGGAAACTTGGGCGGTGTCCCTAATTACGGAGCGAAGCGCCACGTCCTGCCCTGGAACCGGGCTGGGTTTGCTAAAACTGGGAGTTTTGTCCTTGTCTGAGGCCGTTTGCAGTCGCGTTCTGTGGAGGATGAGTAAAGAGAGCCGTGGTTTTGGTGGGTGGATGAGAGTTGTTAAAGAGCATTTTGCACGTCTAGATAGCCTGGCTATATCGAGATACACTTCTAGATAGGCTGATTTAACAAAGATTAGTTAAAAATGAATATTTGCTAAAAAAAAAAAAAAAAAAGGGGGGGGGGGGAACTGCCACCCACAGCAGAGCAAAAAGCTGAAAATCTCCTCGGGAGAAGGCGGCTTCTGGAGCTCCAGCAATCGATGGTTCATTGTTTCCCCACTCTGCTAAAAGAGATTTAAAGAGCGTTTTGGGGGGGGTTTGCCTGGCCTGATGGTTTGAGGGGGGAAATGATGCATCTGTGTGTCGGAAATTCCCTGGAAAGGTTTTTCTTTGAGCACTTGTCCTTTATTGCTACTGCTCCTGCGATGCAAACCCGTCCATCAAAGGGCACCGGGGGTTCCGGGAACGCTTCTTTACCTGCTCCAAATCATTCGGAATCCTCGGGAACAGCTGATGAAAAGGCTGAAAGGTTTAAGTGGGAGCCCTGGGTTTATCCAGGGTCATTGAAACGCTGCTTGCTTTAAGCTGGAAACTAAAACTTCCCTTATATGATGCCCTTATTTCAGCAAAATTAGAGAGCCAAATGGTCACCTGGAGCTCCTTTCTGGAGCAGCATTTGGGTTCAAAAGCTGTTGTTTCGGTGGAAAAAAGTTGATTTATGCCAGCTGAAGATGTGTTTCTGAAACTGCTTTTAAAGCTTAGCGTTCCTCTCTCAGCATCCCTGCGAGATAAGGATTTACTGCAGCTGTTGGAGAAATGCAAATTTTTTTTTTCTTCCACAAAATATGTCTCCTCATAAAAATGCTTCTTTGGTGTGTGAAAATATTTCATGAGCATCTTTAAGGTTTTGATGGGAGATGGGATCCCAGAAAGCTAAACATTTTTTTTCTTCTTTTTTTTGAGCTTTCTTTTTTAGAACGCTGAGGATTTTTTTTTTTGCTCATGGTCTCAATTATTTACATTTTTCCTGATGATAAAAAAGTGTGATAAATGAAAGCAGGCAAGTTTCTCATGCACACAGAAAATGGTGTTTGGGGAGAGTGAAGAAATTGCAGTGTATTATGGTGTTTCAGGCAGCTCTGCCAGTGACAAGCTTAGGCTCAAAATAAGAAAATCCTGGGTTCAATTTTTATTTGGCAGTTTTCTTTTCTTGCCTTTTATCAGCTCCTGCAAAGCAGTTCATGCTTAAAGAGCAGAATCAATACCCAGGAAGGGTCAAGCAGCTTACAATTCATTACATGTGTGTGTTTCTGCCTGACAATGCAGTTCTTGTTTCTCGTTTTTCTGTTAACTGCTTCTTGGGGGGGAAGAAAAAAAAAAAAACAAAAGAAAGGAAAGAAAAGCAGGAATAGGCAAAAAGACAGAGAAATTTACCCAAGTCATCAAGGGAAATGGAAGCTGACAGGTTTCCTAATGTTACATGCCCAGAACAAAAAGGATTCCTCACTCTGCTCCTCTGTAAGTGCTTGAGAATCCTTCGTGCTGTTCACCGGGAGCCTCAGCTCCAGGATTCCCCACTAATTCCTTCCAAAATGTGCCCGAGATGCTCCTTGGCCTGGCAAGAATTGTTCAGCAGATCTGAGTTGTGAATTGTTGGGATCTTTTTGCGGTTTTGTCACTGGATGTGCCCAACTTCCCCCAGGCAAACCAATTCTTACTTTTTTCCCCGAGGTTTTTTTTCCCTTGTTGTGGGGCAGGAGGAGAGGCAGCTTTGGGAAGGGTCAGGATGTAAAACTGCTGGAAAAATCCCTGCTGGGGAGGGGCCCCTCTGGTGATCCAACTTACCACAAGTTCCAGCCTAATTCAGCATTTTCCCCAGCCTGGCTGTGGCTGCAGGTGCCCTTGGAGCTCCCAGCCATCCCCACTGAGCCACGTCCAGCTGGGAGCTGTAAATCCAGGGACAAACCTTGCTTTGGGGTTCCACCTCAGCAGCTGGAGCTGGTTTTCCTGGTGCTGAGGTGGCAGAGGTTGTGTGAGACTGGTGGGATGTCACTCCAGCCATGGGGCAGTGTGAGGAAGGGGAAATTGCTGAGTAAAGCCAAAATTACATCAGGAGAGGTCCTGGGTTGTCTCCTGTAGTTCCCTGCTGTCACTGATGAAGACTCCATGGATATCTTGGCTGGAATCTCCCAGTGAAAAGCTCCTGGTGAGCTTAAAAGAAGGAATTTGGGTCTGGGTCTGCCTCACAGGAGGGTTTTGGGACTGCTTGATCACAGCCAAGTGTCTGGGAGGGCTCAGTGACAAAAACTTCCAGCCTTGTGAAGCTCAGATGGATGTTTTTTGTATGGGATCATCCTGCAGGTTGCTTTTAGCCAGACCTCATTTACATTTGTGTTTTCTGGGTGGGTGAGGGAAGACCAAAAGGAAATTTGGTTTTTGCAGTGTATTAATGCAGCTCCTTTCCGGGGCTCCTGAGGTTTCAGGGTTCCTCTGCAGGGGAAGGAGGAATCGGCACTGTCAGCTTTTCTACTTTTCTACCTTTTCTCCCATCTTGAGCTCACAGGAGAGGTTTGGTCAAGGAAAAGTGGGGCTGGTGAGACTTGGGGATCATCTAATCCATCCCCTGATCCCTTCTCCTCGTGATTATATCACACTGTGATGGAAGTCCCCAAAATCCATCTCCAACATGGCTCCCATGCACTCAGCAGTCTGTTATTTACCCTCAGCATTAAAAGTTTATCCTAAGAAGAAATTTAAACCTCTTTCCCTATCTCTTCAACTGCAGCTTCACCCTGTTTCCCTCTGCCCTGCCTCCCATGGCCTGAAGGATAATTACCCTCTTCTCTTCTCAGAACAACCTTTTACATAAGAGAAATCTGCTCTATCTCCAGCTCAGAAAACTCTTCCCTGGGCTGGCAAAGGTCAGATGAAATTGCCTTTCTTTGAGGCTTGGATTTCCTAAGCTTCCCATCCATCTCCTGGATGTGCTGGGTGTTGATACAGAGCCCAAGGTGAGGTTTTGTTCACCAGAATTCCACTGAACAATTGAATTCCCACACCCTGCTGGGGCAGGATAGCAAAAATCAGGACTCTAAAAGTCAGGCTAAGTCCATACCTGTGCGTCAGAGCCACGAAGTGGTTTTTTTTTGTGGCAGAGCTCTTTGCTTTGGCTGGGGAAGGGACCTGCCACTGTCACCAACCTTTCCCCAGCTGGCTTTGGGAATAAAAAGTGCTTCCCAGTGGGATCTGCTCGTGCCCTCTGGGGCTGGCACCAATGCAGTTTATTCTCCCTGCTTGGAAATCAGTAGAATCCCTTGTCCTGGGAAGCTCTGGGTCTGGTTTTATGCCTTGAGCTTCGAGCAGCGATTTGCAGTCGCTGTCAGTGCTGACAGCTGCAGCTTTCCACATGAGCTGGGAAAATATGCAGGAATAAACGGCTTGTGCGTCTCCTTCCCGAGCCTGGCATGGCTCTCCTGTCATGTTTTCCCCCAGTACTCGATGTTTGCAAGTCTCTCTGCTTTAAGTCAGATCAGCTCCAGGAAACAGAGCACACGAGAGCTACAACTTTCTCTTGCTCCCTCTCTCTTCCCTCAGCCTGAGTGTTTAATTTGCTCCTGACTCTGCTTGAGCAATTTTTTGAGAGCATAGTTTATATTTGCCTATGCAAATCAGCAAAGCAAATATGCTAAGGAGCTCCAAAGATAGATCAGGATGTCTCAGCACATGCCCAGCCCACAGGAAAATCATCCCAGGCCATTTCTGGTCTCTGTTAACCCTTCTGCCTTCACTGCTTTGGGGTTTTTTTGGCAGGGAGGTGCTGTCCCACCTCTTGGGAGCCTGTGGCGTGGCTGTTCTGCACCAGGAGCACACGCATCGTTGTGTATTCAGAAATCAGTTGTCTTCCATGTCCTTTTATTGGAGAACAAGCAGTTCCAGGAGCTGCAGGAGTCACAGCCAGCTTTCCTTCAGCCCCATGATTTATGTTGGACTCTCTGGTGCCTCGTAAAATTCTGCTCTTCTGAGGCTCTGGGCATGGTTGGAGAGTTCATAAAAATCCTCTTCCCTCTGGGTGCTCTCTGAACTGGGCCCAGTTGTTGCTTTGTCTTTAGGGGCAGGGAAAGAATTTGACCTTTCTCCTTGAGTTCCTGCCAGCGGTTATAAAATGGCAAAAAAATGGATTTTCCTTGAAACTGGTGGATGGTTCCAACATCTCCTGATACCCTGGTTTCCTAATTTGATTTGCCCTCCCTCCACGAGGGGAAATGAGCTGCTTGTCATTCACGGGGCTGACAAACAGCTCCTGCAGAATAAGCTGTTCAGCCGGAAACATTCCGGAATAGCACGGCCACACTCCTCTGGAGCACAAGTGACTTCACTGGAGAGTAATTACTCCACTTTGGAAGAATGCTAATTACTTTGGAGAGGGTTTTTATCCTGGAATGAAAACCTGCTGTCGCAGTGTCCTTTGGGAGCGTGAGGGAATTGTTTCTCCACTCCAGATGTTTTCAGATGAGGTCTGAAAAGGCGCAGGGGCTGTTGTGGTGCTGAACCTGGGGAAGGAGATGGGGTTTGAGCAGCTCTCTGGGATGTTTTATAGCAGGGTTGATTTAACCTCGGAGCATGTGGAAGACGACACAGCTTCTCAGTGCTGTTTTTAGCTGAGTTTCCTCAAGAAATGAGCCTTACATAAGCAGTGTCTGCATCCATAACTTCTGCACCATTAACCACTCCAGCCGTGTTTAGCACAGCCCAGGAGGGGTCAGGGGTTGGGGTTGCATGTCTTTGGGTGCTCAGAGAGATCCTGTGCAGAGGGAGAGGCTGCAGGATGTCATTATGCTTCTAAAGCATGGAATTACCTGTGGGGTGGGATGGCTGAACGTTCTTCCCCTTGAAAGGAAAGCCCTTAAATGGCAAAGCCCATCACACCACACCCCCAGGACTGATTTATGTGTCCACGATTTTATTCTTGGTGGTTTAAATCTTCAGCAGCCCCACAAACTCTTCTCTCAGACTCTGAGGAGGAAGAGCTGCTGCTCATCCTCTTCCTCCTTTGCTGTCCCAGCCCAGGCTCGCTGGAAGCCAGAACATTTCCCTTGCAGCCTTCCCACTTGGGATTGTTCTCTTGGAGAGCTGCAGAAGGGGAAGGGAGCTCTGCAGCAGATCCCCAGACAGAGTCAGATGGCAGCTCGGGGTGGTTGTGGTGGTTCTGCAAATGTTTCACTGCGCTCGCAGCCAAAAGCAATCTCAGTCTAGAGGGCTTTGCTAGACAGAGATTCTAAACCCTTCCCCCTCAGCTCTGCAAGGTGAGGGGCAGCCCTTGCTCCTGAGGACCTGAGTTGTCCAAACTCGTTGTCTAAATGAACATTCTGGGTGGAGATTTGGTGGTTTTCAGCCCACTGCACAAGGGAGGCAGTGCCTCTTATTAGCCCTGGTCTGCTCACCTGGACGAGAAGGGAAAGAACAGAGGAGGAAAGTTCTGCTGCCTGACCTGAGTTTGCTTTGGGGTGGGGATTGCTCCTCACCTCCTTCTCTTGGTTAACTGAGGAGCCAGCCTGGATAATGTGCTCAAATTAACACCTTCTCCTGGGTTTTGGACATTTTAGTGAGTTGTCTCTGAGCAGAATATGGATCCATCTGCTGTGACTCTGCAGAATAACACAAAGGGGGAAGAGAGTATTGGAAAATGGGAAAATCAGCCCTGCTGGGGCATGGGGGCCACTTCTTGGTGTGGTGTGCACCCAGAGTGGAGAGGTTTGGGGGGAAAAGGACCTGTTTTTGTGTCCTGTCATCACAGCTCAGGCAGGGCTGCAGGCAGGTTTGTTGTCGTTCTCAGGGGTTTGTCCTGCTGGTGAGGGGGAGTTCAGCTCTTTTTGCTCCTGCTTGTGCCACAGCTGAGCCAAATTTGGGGCACAGGGACCTGACTGCCCCTGGGCACAGAGAGGTCACCCTGTCCCCAGCCAGAGCAGGACAGGGGCCCCCCCCTTTGTCCTTGTTCCAGCCCTGCCTGCTGCCAGGACAGCTGTGGGAAAAGGCTCTTTGAGGTGTCAGAGTGACCCTGCAGAGCCCTCTGCCTTGTCCCCAGTGTCCCTGCTGGTGCCTGGTGACAGCCAAATGCCTGCTGGAAGGGCTGGCACCTTCCAGGGGCTCTGGGATGTGTTCCCAGATCCAGGCACAGCAGGAAGGATTTTTGTTGTTGTTGGTTGGTTGGGATTTTTTGCATGTGTCAACATTAGAAAGCAAAAACCAGCCAGGGAAATGTTGAAGGCTCTCTTGCCCAGCCCAGCTCTTGTGCTTTTATTTGTCAACACTTATTTTTGTTTCCTGACACAAAGTGGAAGCATTTGGTCAGTGTTTGGCTTGTGTCCCTGCTGCTTTCCCTGTCTCCTGCAGTGTCACTTGGAAGGACATTCCAGGCTTTTTTAGTCATTTCTGTCAGGTATGAAGCTGTAAAATATTTGGGTGGGGGGGTAACAGTGTTTTAATCTCAGGAGATGTTTTTTGTTTTCCTGGCTCCAGGGCTGCCCTTTGGTCGAGGGAATGTCCTTAAAACCTTCTGCAGAGCTGCTAAACTTCTGATCATTTACTTTAGCAAATGAGGTGATGGCACACAGGAGCTGGACAGAAGTAAAAATGATTTGGCTGAGCTGATGCTCAGTGGTCCAAGTCTTAGTTGGAGGCTTAATAATTTCAATGCAATTACCCTCACAATTATGGTCAGATAAATCAATGCTCAGAGATCAGGGGAATCTCGAATTTCTTTGTTTTGTTCTTTGTTGGGAGTGAAATCCTGTGCCAGGAGGGATGGGACTGTGACAATCTCTCCTGGGATGCTCCTCCTGCTGACCCCATGGTGGCACTGGGGGAATGGGACTGGGGGTTTGTGGCAGAGAAAGCCTTTCTCCCTTTCTTGACATCACTGGGAGAGCTGGGAGCCAGGATTTGGCCAAGCAGGGCTGGCAATGAGTGACCAGCACAGCCACAGTCACCAGTGTCCTGCTCTTCCCCTGGGGTGCACAGCTGGCACCTCCCTCAGTGGGAACCTGGATTTATGGATTTCACCTCAGCCTTGGCAGCTCAAGGGACCTTGATTTCCATCCTGAAGCTCTCCAGTTCCCAATGGCCCTGGCTTGCTTTATACCTCTTGTTTGTGGTCCTTTCCCCCTTGGACAGGTTCTGTAAATCATCCCTGCAGAGGGTTTCTCTTCCCTGCCCACCAGGGCAGGCCGCATCCAGGTGATGTGAATCCCTGGGCTTGTTCCTGCTTCCAAGCTGCTCTTCCATGCTTGTTTTCAGGCAGCTGAAGCTTGAAAGGATTGGTTTTGAGCAGTGGCTTGGAGCCTGACTGCTCGAGGGAGCTTCACAGTAGCCTTGAAGAATTAGCTAATGTGGTGAGATACGCTTGTCTGGTTACCCAAGTGCTTTGCTCCTGCTTTTCCAGAGAGGAATTGCTGACTCCCACCACTGTGTGCTCTCAAACTGTGTTTCCTGGAACCTGCATCCTTTTCCAGGTGCCAGAACTCTGTTAGAGCAGAGGAGGGGGCATAAAAAGGGCCCCTCGGTTTAACAATTTCACCTCTGGGGTTGGTAAAAATTCCATCCTTGCCCCAGAACTTCCTCTGTGACATCTGCATTGTTCCATTCCTCCCACAAACCAACCCCAATTATCCTGCTGCTCTGGCTGCTTGTTCAAAGCTCCTCAGGGCAGCTGGTGCCTGGATATTTACTCCAGCCAGAGCAGCCAGGTAGGAAATGTAGGTCCTAAAAAAATACCAATAATGAGGCTTTTCACTTTTTCTTTGCTGGCCTGGGTGTGTATCCCTCTTTTTAACTCCATCCTGAAAGATGAAGAGCAAAACTTTTGTATTTTTAGGGGGTTTTTTGTACCCAGCAAGCTCCCTGCAGGGCCAGGTGTTTGGATTCACCAAGATCTGCTGGCTGGGATTGTCTCCTGGGTGAGGATCTGGAGGATGCTGCCGCCAGCCAGGGAGTTGTGCTGTCTGTACAAACTTTCCACGAGGCTTTGAGGGTTTTTCCTTTTTGTTCAGGGTGCTCTGAGTGTGGTTGTTCATGATATGAATGGGGCTTTGTGTGTGTCTGTATCTTTTATATATATGTATATCTTTGTGGTAGGAGACATGCTCTGGCATGTGTCTGCTCCTACTGAAGGTGATTTTATATATATTTATTTTATATTTAAAGGGTGTTTGCATGCACAGGGACCTCCTCAGGCAGTGCTGAGAGGGGCAGAATCCTTGCAGAAGGAAGTGACTGGATGGAACTTCTGCTGGGATGTGGGAAATGGGAATCAGCTCCTGCCAAAATCCAGTGCAGAGTTCAACAGGCATCGGGCACCAGAAAGCTACTCTGGGACATTTTGGGAAGTGTGGGGATTTTGTCTTGTCTTGAGTGGTGAGGTGTGAACAGACCTGGATAAAATATCCAAAAAGAAGGGGTCAACTTGTGGGGTCAGCTGGCAGGGCTGGAGTCCCTGTGACCACCCCCGAGCATGTTCTGCTCTCTCCATCCACATCCCGGGAGCATGGATAGATTTCTTTCTCTGTGCTGCCTCAAGAGCAGGATTTCCCACGAGGTTTGGATGTTTTGTGATGCTCTTGGGGTGTTACCTGTACTCCTCCCCACGTGAGAAGGCACTGACTGGCTCAGCTTCCCCAGAATCCTGGCACTGCACTCCCCTGCCCTTGAAGGCAAGGGGAGATGAAGAGATAGTGCCTGGCTGGCCACCAGGATGAGTGGTTTTCATTAAAAGTGTGTGAAAAGCCTTGCTGTTTTTCAGCAGTGATTAAATGAAAATATATGTACACACCAGAGACCTGATGTCAGCCCTGTGGGCAACACAGCCCGAGATGAGAGACTGAAGAAATAAGAAATTGTCACTGATGTTATGAATTCACTGTGCCCCCAGGTCTGAGGGTTTTCCTTGATGACAATTTTTTAATATAGTGCATTGAGATTGCTTTGAAGCCAAGAATTCTGAGTGCAGTTGGCAAAAGGGGGGGATTTGCCATGCAGGGGCCTGGCACAGGGAGGGATTCCTTTCAGACAACTGTGAAAAGCAAACTGGGGGGGAATCTGAAAAGCACTTCAGGGCTCTCCTGCCTTCTGATGTTGAGCAATGACCAAAATGCTTGGGGGGGTGTGGGTTAATCTGGATTTTTAGCCCCTGGAGGTCAGGAGGGAACTCTGGAAGCAAAACACCAGATCTGTCTCCTTACAGCAGGAGGTGTTGCAGCTTTTTTGACCCCTTTGCTGCTCTCAGCATCAGAATCAGAGATGCTCAACAAGTGAGATATTGTCCCACGAGTATTCCCTGCACCTCAGCAAGCTGCAAATGCGGGTCAGGGCTCGGGTGGGAGGCAGGTGTGCAGCTCCCCTCATCACTGGTGCTTGTTGGAGCTTTTTAGGCCAGCATAGACTTCTTTTCTTTCTCCCCGTTTTATAGCTCACCTTTAAATTCTCCTTAGAGAACAGAACAGGCACAAAGGCAGCTCAGGAAGGGCAAGAGACATCCTTGTCAAAATCCTTGGTGTCAAAAATAGCTGCCTGAGACGTTCTTCCTCCTGCTGCTTTAAGCTAAATTATGATCAGAACTTGCTGTCCTCGGGTTTTTACAGCTCGGTGTGCCCTTCCCTCCACAGCATCTCCCAGCCCCAGGTAGCTGCAGGGCCCGATGCCTTCCTCTTGTGTCAGACATCACAGGCAGCGAGTGCCGAGGCTGCAGAGTCCGGGGCTGCCGGATCAAACAGCCCTTAATGAATGTCGAACCAGTGGCTCCATTGGTGCTGGCCTTGGAGGGCTATGAAAACCTCCTTGCAGCGGGGCAGGAGGGAATGTGGGGTCACTGGTGCTGGAGGAATGGGGACAGGGCTGCTTGGGGTGTGCAGCTGCCCAGCTCAGCCCCTTCACAGGTGAATCTGAGCAGTTCCTTGGTGGCTTTATGTTCATTTTAGGGCAGGGCTGGTGGTTGCCTTTTCGGCTGCTCCTCCCTTGCTTTCCCTCTTCTGTACCTCCTTAAATCTTCAGGGCGAGTTCTGCCCAAACTTGATCCCGTTTTATCCTCCCCTTGCTGAATCAAAAGCTGTATTTGCAGACCTTCAGGTGCTGAAAGCAGCAGTCCTCTGCTTATTTTCTCTTTTTTCCTCTGCACAAGTCTGCTCCTGACTCGCACAGAGGGCCCAGGGATGTGCCAGGTCATGCCATGGGGAGCTGATGCAGGGCAAGGTTACCTGGATTATCCTCCTGTGTGCTTTGCGTGGGATCTCTGCTATCGATCCCAGGTTCCCAGATCCCAAAATCCCAGAGGATTTTGAGCCCTGAGGGTTTTCTCTCCTTCACTAACCAGCTCTGATGCCCTTGCAGACACAGCGTGGGTGCTCTGCAGCAGTGCCTGCTCATGCTCTGTGTGCTCGGTGAGGATCTGGCTCTCTCTGCCCGAGCAAATGCAGGAATTCTGCAGCTGGGAGAGGCTGGACTGAGTACCCTGAGTAGGAAAAACCTCAGTGATGTGCTGAGGAGATTTTATTCCTTTGCTCAGCACTGGCTGAAGGAGTCCTGGCTGGGAGGCAGCTGCCGAGAGGGCTCTGAGAGGCTGTGGGAGCACAGCTCTGTGCAGGGGGGAGAGGGATGGAGAAGGACCAGGCTGTGAGGGCATTAAAAACCTCCCTGCTGGAGGTGCCCTGTGCCTCCGGCCCTGCGGGCAGAGCAGGAGAGCCGGGCCTGGCTGTCCTGGGCTGCGGTGCTGAGTGCGGTGATCAATACTTTAATCAACAGCGCAGGCGGAACTTGCCTGAACGGGGAGGAAAAGAATCCCAGAGATGAATTGGAGTGCTGGAGCTCCCCCGTATGAATAATTAAACCACTGAGGCAGGCAGGAAGGGGCAGGTGGGGGATGTAGCCCTGTCAGGCTCGAAACAAGGACGATCTTCATGCTGGAATGTGCGGTGTGGCTGCTGCCCCTCTGAAGAGGGAACTGGGAAATGCCAATTTAGCGGATTGCTGTGACCAGTGGATTATTTGTCACCCTTCCCTGGGCTGAGCTGCCTCTGGCTGCTGTTCCTTGCTCATCCTGGAGCCCCTCAGGGATGACTCAAAATGAAAGCCCTGCCAGTGCCGTGCCTTTCTCGATGCTCTTGCTTTTCCCCTTTACATCAAGAGGATTTGTCTCTGTCCACAATGTTCCAGGCAGATGAGATCTAACACAGAATATGAGGCTTGCATGGTTCCAGGGCTCCTGGAAATCAGCCTGACAAACTTCAGATGCCCAAAGGTGTCGTTTTGAAGTGTGAATGGACTGGCACAGGCAGAAGAAATCCCTTTGAGCCTGTGAAATCCATGGAAGGAAAAGGAACGTTTTGGGGCTCAGGCATTGCCAAAGCCATGTGATTTATTTATTTTTTTTTTAAAGGATTACCTGAGTGGAGAACCCTGGGGGGATAAGGAAAAAAAGGCTGTTCTGGAGTGGTTCTGGAGTTTTCTTTTAATTTCAAAGCCAAGGGCAAAGCCTGCCAATGTAAGGATTTTAATTAGGGTGAATGTAAAGCTTAGAGGATGGGAAGGTGGAATTATCTGTAAATAAATAACTCTTGAAGTCTTAATGTACAGCATTAATAGAGAGGCTTGAGAGGGAAGAAGTGTGTGAAAACCCTGCTGGGGAACATGGAATAAATGCAGGAGAACAAGGGCTGGGTTTCAGTGCTGCCACAAGGAACTTGTTCAGCCTCTAAAAGGCCCAGACAGTTTGTGATAAGGGATGAGATCTTCTGCTGCCAGCAAAGAAATATTGGCAGTAAAACTGCTTTTAGACTGTCCCATGATGTGATTAATTTCCTAGATTCTATTTCTTTTCCATGATGAATTGGAAATCCCATTTCCCATTGATTTTTCTCAGTTGGAGGGACCCTGCCTGCACTGAGCAGTGAGCTCATCACAGCAATCCGAGCTTCTCACACCTGCCTCAGCCCCATGATTCCCATCAGTGGGAGTTTAGTTCCATTTGGCAGCTTTCAAAGGACCACACCACACCCCTCAGACCTGCAAATCATCGAATCCCCTCCTCCAAAGCGTGTTCAGCTCGAGTTGCCTCCAGTTTTACATCCCCAGAGCCCTTGGTCAATAAGTTTTCCTCTGCACCCCTCTCCCCAATAAATTGGCCTCCAATTAACTCCTTGGAGAGCATCCAGATAAAATTGTTGTGGTTCCTGTTTTACTTCTCAGGGAGAGGAGATGAAGATTGCTTTTTAAAAGCCTCATGCAAATGTGCAGCTCTTGCTGCTGTTCAATAAAGTTGATCATTTGACTGAGGAAGTATCAATGCAATTTTCCACACCACTGACTTAAAGATTGGCTCTGGGTGGAAGTGCAGCCATTCCTTTCTCTCTCATTTGTGTGGGGAGCACACAAAAGGGAAGAAAATCTTCTGTTGTCTCCCTGATAAATGTTATTGTATTGTAAATAAATTTCTGGAATGCTGCCCCAAAATAGGCAGCACCACTGCATTTTTGCAGGTTCCCTGTTGCATCTGTGCCTCAGCTGAAAGCAGAACTCGGGAATGTCTTTCCAGCCCATTACATTTCCCAGTGAAATATGTGGGAATTGCCTCGGATGTTCGTGGGAAGCCATCAGGATGTAAAACACCTGAAAATGAAATATTAACTTTGCCACCCAAGCCAGTAATGGCTGTTATGTTTTGTATTATAACACATTAGGGTGAAGTTCCTGCCTAAGAAAGAAATAAATTAAAAAATCCCCCAGCTCCCATCCTGGGAATGGCACACTGATGGGAGAGGATAAAATTGGAAAGTTGAGGGGGGGAAAAATATAATATATTCACAGTTTAGATGACAGTGAATATAAAGACAGACTGAGCTTAAGTGGAAGTTGCAAAATATCCTTGGGAAGTCTTATTCCCTCCAGATTGCTGCCAGATATCCTGGAAAGTGTGTATTTGTAGCGGGAGAGAAGCAAAACCTTATGGATCTGGGAAGTAAAAGCATCTCTGTTGCTGTTTAGTTCATGGAATTGTCAGAAAAGCTCAATATTTGTCCCTTTTTTGAGCAGTTTCCTGGCTGTGCTGACGAGGGAGGGTGGATATTCCTGGAAATCTGTGCTTCTCTGAGCACTGGGATGTTCCCTGCCCTCCCCTCAGCCCAGCTGGTGCAGGTGATCTGTCACCGGGGGCAAGGGATGATTATTGCTGGGAAAGCTCCAGCTCTGGGTCTGTGACCCCTCCCTGCCTCCTGCAGCCCCCAGGCAGATGCTGAGGGATGGAGCTGTTAAACCCGGCCTGGGAGGTGCTGTTTGAGCTAAAAGCATCATCCATAACTCCCCTGGAGGCCTTTCCCGGCCCAGCTTTGTTTGCAGCATGTGCCGAAATTAATTTTTAATTGCAGGCTCGTGGGGGAAGAGCCATGGAAAGCAAACAGAGGGAAGTGCAGGCAGCAGCTGCTTTGGAGATGTGTGGAAAAGGCACTGCAAGGTCTCCCAGGTTGGTCAGAGAGGAAAGTTTTCCAGGTGAAGAGTCCCACGCGGGGATGGCTCTGAGGAATAATGTTTTGGAGGAAAGCAATCAATGATGATGAAATAGCAAATTATTTCCCGAGCATTTTGTGCTGTTAAGGATGCATAAAGCAGAAGAGGAGATAACCATCCCCATTAATAATGATTAATCCACCCCTGTCAGCAGCTGGATCCTCACTACCTGCCTAAACCAGGCCCTGGACTGTAATTTAACACTCAGAATTGAGCACAGGCTCTATTCAGCACCGTTGTTTTGTTGTTCTTTGTTTTGACAAATGTTATCAATGAGTGTTTGTAGCTTCTCGCTCAGCTGTGGGGGTACAGACTCAGTGCACGTGGTGCTCTGCCAGGGGTTTAACGTGATATATCTGGGACGATGAGAATAATATTCCTCATCTGGAATAATCATAATATTCCTCATCTGGCGTTGGAGGCGCCTTTAAAAGCTGTGCCATCTCCAGGAGGGCTGTGGGGCTGAGCCAGGGGTGGCAGGGAGGCACCACTGACACACTCTGTTCTAAAAATCAAATTATTATTGAGGCTTCTTAATCTCTGCAGTGAGTGGAGCCCACTCTGGCTGATTGCTTCCAAGGAGAAAATGGAATTTATTTTCTTTTTTATTTTTTTTTTTTTGGTCTGTATTGGGGTTTTTGGAGTACCCAGGAGCTGTCAGAACAAGGGGGTGATAATCCAGCAAGGGAGAAGGAGGACAGGGAGCTGCCTGGCAGCTGTCCCCAGCCCAGAGGGGACATGGAGCACTGCAGTGGGCCTGGCCTGGGGGGAAGCAGGAAAAGTGGGTTAGGGGAGGGAAAAGAGTAGGAAAAAATGAGAATTCCTATTGGGGAAGGTGGTCTGTCCCCTGTAGTCCACTCCAGAGAAGCCACCACTGTGCCCTGAGTGAATTAATGTGGAGTCCAGAAGTCTGCAAATCTGTTTACAGCAACTTCACGGAATAGAATCATCCTTTAGAGGTCGGAAAAGTTCTTTAATATTGAGTCCAGCCATAAACCTAATACAGCCATGACCACCACTAATCCAAGTGCCCCATCCACAGCGCTGTTAAATCCCCCTGGGATCTGTTAAATGCCCTGTGCCAGGGCTGGACAACCTTTCTGGTGAAGAAAATTGTCCCTAAAATCCAGCCTAAACCTCCCCTGGTGTACCTTGAGGCCTTCTTCCCCCCTCATCCTATCACTTGTTGCTTGAGAGTAACAAAAAATTATGATTTAACTATCTCCTGCTTTTCATAATTAATTTATCCATACGTTAAATGCTGTTTAATGTGAATTTGTAAATTTATTCAGGTATATTTTGCTGATTTTTTTGTGTAACTGGTGGGTGATTCCTTTCTCCTTTAGCTTTTAAAACCTTGCTTTTGGTGGCTGGGTCTGAGTTTTAAGCTTGGCTTTTGGTGCCACAGCTCTCACAGCAAACTCTTGGCTTCAAGGTGCCTCTCTGAAGTGCACCAGGCAAAGCTTTGCCTCTGTGACAAGGGAAAAATAAAAGGGTTTTTTAAAAATGACTTTGAGGAGAGGGAAAACTCCTGACTCCTTCAGGAAAGGGGGAATTGCACAGATTTTAAGGAGTGTGATTAAGGATCTGCTTGTCCTAGGTGAGGCTTCCTTGCCCTGGTGTAGTAATTAATAATTCTTAATAGAGGAAATTAACACAAACCAGGCAAAACCTTTGGAATCAGATGTCACTCGAGGCCACCTGCTAAAATTGGCCGCAGACACACTCCCCCTTTGGGGCTAAAAATGCCTCTCCCCACCCTCAGCCCCATCTGAGACGTGACTCAGAAGTGACAGAGATGTGTGGATTTATTGGCAGCAGCACAGCCAGGAAAGAGCTCCGAAGGAAACAGCTCCAGCTCCCAGCCCAGAATCCCTGAAATAACGAGGGACCATCCATTTGGGAAAGGCTGCTGCAGGAATCGGGGCACTTGGAATGCTGCTGCTGATGTCCTAACACATTATCAACTCTGAATTTTGAGCAGCAGCCTTGCTGTGCACTTGAGTTTGACTGCAGCTCCTTTCCTTCCATCCCTGGTCATTCCTCGCGTGGAAAGTATTGATTCCATTTGCTGGAGCGGTCGTTCCCTTAAATATTTTTTCCGTAACGTGGGGTTGAACACGCTCCCCGTGGCTCCTGCAAGCCCTGTGTTTCAGTGGCACCAGTGAGGTAATTTGGTTTAAATTGAATTGGACTCGGCAAAACAGAGAGTGGAAATTGAGGAAGGGAACAGAGAACTGCAGGGTTCTGTTGGAGGGGAAGGAAAGCAAAGGGAGAGAGATTTTTTTTTTTTTTCCCCCCTGAAGGAGAGAAAAAACAGGAGGAAAAAGCAAGGAAAAGCAACAAAAGTCTAAAAGGGGGAAATACCAGTGGTGACTTGGCTGTTGGGAGTGCTGGGATCAGAGTGCAGGGATGTGAGGGTGCTGCTTGGAACACACAACCCCTGTGCCAGGCAAAGAAAATGGGAACTTTCCTCCTGAATTTTGCCCTAAAAGGTGAATTTCCCAGTTCACCAGCCTTGGAAAGGAGGGAGAAGGGGACATGGTGACAGATTTCCGTGTCCTGAGCAGTGAAGTGAGAGCAGCCTTTCCATCCCCGTGTTGCTTGGGATGCCTCCAGGTATTCAGGCACCTGTCTTGACCTAAAGATGGAGCTTTTATGTTCAATGTAATTTCTCCAGGTCTGTGGGAGCACTGAAGTGATTCCCTCTCCATCCTCTCCCCCTCTAGGACACCCCTCAGGCAGGCCAAGAGTGCTTTAGACCACTCTGTACATGTTTTATTTCCTTCCATTCTCTGTTCATTTTAATTTTTTTCTATTTTTTTAAATAGAAATCTTATTTTGACTTTGATCTGATTTCCCTGTCTAATTGACAGGGAGTCAATTATCTCTCTGAATGTGACTGTCACACACTCAGCAGCAGGAATTGTCAGGTGTCTCTTTTGGTGTGGGGGGGGAGAATAAATGTCACCTCTCTATCCTCCCCTTCCCCCATTCCCTTTGGGTTTGTTTCCCCTCTCAGGTTTGTTTTATTGAGGTTTCCATTTGAAAACAGGGAAGGAAAACAAGGAAGTGTTGGATAATGAGGGAGCAGGAGAGGGTGAGGTGCAGTGGGGATTATTTTAATGGACTCCCTTTAGGAGGGGCTGTTGCTGCCTGTCAGGTTCCCCTCGGACTGGGGGCATTTCCTTCTCTTTTGGGTAATTTCTGTAAAATTATTGGGAAATTCTGTCCCTGTGAGTGAAGGAGGTGTTTGGGAGTCACCTTCCCAGTGCACCAGGAGCACCTAAACCAGCCAGGAGCTGTTTGAGTCCGGGCCATCCCTGATGTGCAGCTTATTTTGGGATGAATAATGGCTGGAAAACTCCCTTTATCCAGCCCTTCCTGCTCCCTTGTGCCTCGAATCCAGTGCTTGCTTTAGGGAGTGGGGGGGTCTGGAGAAGCAGCATCGTTATCCCCACGGGAATCTGGAGAGAAGGAAGCCACAGAGAGCCCAGGAATTGCCATTGTCCTCTCATTTCGCTCCCTGGAGGGCACCGAGAGCGGCTAATGGCATCTTGATATTTAAAACCCAGGCAGGAGCTGAAGCCGCTCGGTTTTTCGCGGGTGCCTGATATTTGGGAGAGCTGTTATGGGATAAATGCTCTGGCGAGGAGCTGATGAGGTGTGAGGACCTCCAGCTATGAGGGCATCATCGGCCGGGCTAACAGAGCTGATGAGGCACTCTGAACGAGCTGCTGGGCTCGGGAAAAGGGGCATCAGCCTCTGTCTTTGCCCTGTGGGAGTGGGAATTTTGCTGGCTGCTTCCACTGAACCCCCCCCCAAACTCAGAGCAGCTCCATCTCACCAGGGATCTCCATTTCTGGGTGATGTTGAAGGGGCTCTTTTAGGAGTTGAGCCTATAAAAAGGACACAAGGGTGGCTCAAAGACATGGGAATGAGCACTGAAATGCATGCAAGGGCCTTGGCTTCAGGGCTCTCAACATTTCCATGTGCCTGGTAATTAAATTGTGAGTCAAAGGAAGGAGCCCAGCTCTTCTAATAGCAGGGAAAAGGAGGCAATTGTGGAACTTCCATCTGTCTGCAAAGATCCTTTATGGGGCGGATCCATCAGCAGCCCTGAGCTGTGTGCCAGGCTCAATTAGACTAAACAGGATCAAAGGGCAGCTGGGGTAATAAATATCCCTGCAGAATCAAGCTGGAGTCTTCCCACTCACTGCTAGAAGGGATAATAATCATTAGTGAACTGGTGGGAGATCCACATCCAGGGAAAGCTGGGCTTGGGAAGGGGGTGATGTTTTATTAGGGAGTAAAAATCCACCTTCTCCTTGCCCAGCAGGCTGCTGTCATTCCCTGGATTGCTCTCTGGGGTTTGGGGAAGGACTACCCAGCCCTATATGGACTGTGGGGCTGTGATGGGGGAGAGGTGGCCCAGGTAATTGGGGAAGTGTTTAAAGTGTACACAAGGTAATTGAGAGCTGCTATAAAACCCTGGGCCAGGCGCAGAACCTCCTCTCTTCTAATGAGGCATGAGGTGGACAGAGATTGAGTCTGACTTGCAGGGAATTGCTTTGCTCTCCTGTTTTTAGGGCCCTCTGCGTGCTCATGGAAAACCTTCCTGCAGCAGCAGCAAAACTTTTGTGACACATTTCCTATAGGAAACATAACACCAATTGTGTCTGGGAAAAACAAAAAGCCCAACTAAAGCCTTTTCTGCCTCAACAGCAAATAAAGAGGGAATCAAAATACTTTAGTATCAAGGCTCGCTTTCCATCAGATTTCCTCCTGCCCTTGCAAAATGATACAACAACAAAAAGTACCTGAAGGGAAGGAGCATTTTCAGAGGTGCCTGTTGTGTTACCTGAGCACGGGTTCGATGATTCCAGCTGTTCTGCTGGAATTGTTACCAAGGGAAGTGCCTGGCTGGGGTGTTTCACTCCCTGCTTGGGTTTGATCCCTCCCTATGAGTGAATTTTAGGAAGAGCTCGGTGGCTACTGAGGCAGACAATCAACTGAGCCCTCTTTCCAGCAGCTTTTTCTCTCAAGGGCAGGGTGAGGCCTCTCCAGGGGATAAGAGGGCACTGTCTTGCCCCAAAAAG
Source organism: Corvus hawaiiensis (assembly GCF_020740725.1). Classification (NCBI taxonomy): domain Eukaryota; kingdom Metazoa; phylum Chordata; class Aves; order Passeriformes; family Corvidae; genus Corvus; species Corvus hawaiiensis. Next base: position 5,095,506 of record NC_063237.1, on the reverse strand, counting down.
TCAAACCTCTTTTCCTGGGGAATGCTTGTGGGGGTGAAATGCTGTGTTGAGCGTTTTGGACCGACCTGATGTGGGGTTTTAGGCCATCCTGAGCATGTTGTTAGACTGGCCTAAAGTTTCATAGACCCACCTGAAGTTTTAGACCACCCTGACATGATCCCAGCTCTTCTCTCTGCATCCCTTGGCTGCAAGGTCCCCAAACCCAGTGGCAGTGTCTGTATGGAAAAGAAGGAAGAGCCCCACACCTGAGGTCACTGTGGCTTTTAGGAGCACCCAATCTTGTTGCCCATAAATGTTTTTCACTGCTGCATCTCTTTACTTCCCTGGGATTTTTTTGGGGTGAGTTACCACCCAGCTCCATGTGCCAGGGAAATTTTTCTCCTTCTCTTTTCTTCCTCCCCAGGACAACAATTGAAAGCCAGTAAAGCCAAGCACAAACTCTGCAAGTGAGCACCAAACTGTTCCCTCTCGCTTTGCTGCGCTCAGGATCTCCCCCTGTGCCCATCTGGTGCTTTTTGGCTGGGGCTGAGCTCTGCTCTGTCAGCAAAGAGCTGGGATTAACAAGTCCCAGCCTTGATTTAGTGCTCTGGGAAGTGACCACAATATCAGAGAGTGAATAGGTCCCAACTTTTGCTAAAGAGCAAGTGAATTCTGCCTCTGAGAGCACAATTTATCGACTCAACACGCTCTTGTCTGACACTGTTGTCTAAACCTCCCATTTTTCACCTTTTTTTAGCAATTTATTTGCGCGGCGCCTTTTTTCCCCCACGCTGCTCCACGCAAAAAATTGCATTAAAAGCAATGCTGAGAACGCTTTAAACCTATGCAGTTTACAGCACATGAAAATATTTACCTGGTGTCGCTGCTTCCTGTAAATACTGTGGGGTTTGATGCATTTTTTCCCGTGGTGTTATCACTGTTGTGGAGCTCTGCCTGTCAAGTTGCAGCACATTTGCATAGGGATTTGCTAATTGACAGCTTTTAAGCTGCTAGGGAACAAGGAAAGAACTTATTTCTCCCCGTGTCAACAGCAGTGCACTTTATTTTCTTGCACGTAGTTCAAAATATCCTTTTTTGTTCATGTAATTAAAATTCAGTTGCTCGTTTCCTTGGATTGCACACTGCTGGTTGTCCTGAAGTCATTTATTTTCTAGTGATATTTTGTATTTCTGTCAGAAAACTTCACTTCTCCTGTCCTTTGTACCTGGCACATCGCAAGTTTACAGAGGTTACTTAGGAATTTTGGGGTTGGTTTTTCCTCCTGCTCCACGCTGGAAAATAAAAATATAACTCCAAACCCTCCCTTGTAGTGAATTTCCACCCCAAAAATTTATCCTTAAACCCCTCCTCACGTGCAGCATTTCTCCTCCTCTGCCTGCCAGATGTTGATAATCATTCAGAAATGGATTTGAGGAAGGCAAAAGAAATCAGCAGCACCAAGTGTTTATCCAACAGCTGTAAATTGTAATGACCACCCTATTTTGATGTCCTTGTTGGGGTTTTTCCCTCTTTATTTAGTTGGAGTTACCTTGTCTCAGTGGTTTCTGCTATAAAGGAATCCTGGTTTTCAGGGTATTCCTGCTTTATGACAAGGGAAAACTAATTAAAATTAATGGAATTATGGGAAGAGAGGAAGAACCTAAAAAAAAATAAACCACCCCCAAAATCCCAGCATCACCCATCTAATGGCCCAGGGCAGAATTCCTAGACAAGATCAAAAAACAAACTCAGCTTGGTCAAATGTTTTTCCTCTTCATGGTTATGTAATTTCTCTGGGTCTTATGATGAATAATGACAAAAATACTGCATTTTTAAAAAAATTTGGAATAAAGGTGTGAGCTCTGATGGGTTTAGGAAGTGTTTTATCCCTAAATTAGGAAGAATAGTTTCCTTTTAGGGTTTTAGTTTGGGGGTTGGTTTGGCTTTTTTTTTTTGTTGTTGCTCTGGATGATCCTTGTCCCAGCTATGGATGCAGAGAGATGTTCAGGATTCTGGATTTCCTCCCAGGACCTCCACACTGAAGAATTTTGGATGCTTTATCCCTTTTTTGGTGAAGAGTTGGAAATAGCTGATTTAATTCTTCTACTCTCACAATTACACCTGATATAAGGGTGGAGGGAAGGTTGAATATTATCCCGAGATAACTTGCAATATAATTTAGAATAAGGAATCTAACTGGTGTTGACTAAAACAATTCCTGAGCTTTGGCAAGTTGGATTAATGATTTTCAGCGGGGAAAAAAAATAGGCATGAAAAAGCAACTTTAGGTGCTTCAGTTTTGGCTGGCACATTAAAAAAATGATTTTGCACAGAGCCCAAACTCCAGTGCTCTCTTTTTCCATGTTAAACCTCTTTTAGGAGGAATTCAGGCTTTAAATTAGGAGTGACCAGGGACAAGAATCAGGGGGATGAGCTCTGCCTGTCTCAGGAAAGGTCCCATTGCGACCTTTTATTTTCCCTCCCTGGGATTATTTCCTGTGGCTGTTCCTGCCTCCAGAGGGATGGGAAATGCTGATGCTCCTGCTTCCCCTGCTGGCAAGAAGGATGGCTGGGAGTATAAATCCTGAGCTGGAAACTTGGGAATTCCCAGAGGGCAAATCCTCCCCTCCTCCTGTGCTGCTCTGGGGACTCAGCAGGTCCCAACCCCTTTTTACGCCCCCGAATTGTGGAGGCTCTCGGAGCAAATCCTTCCCCAGCGTGAGGATTTGAGATTTTTCCAAAGGGCTGATGTGGCTTCTATGGAATAATAATGATGCCATGGAGAGGGAGCAGGACTTGCAGGGGGAGGTTTTGGGGAGCAAACAGGGAATTAGAGCTGGAAAAAGGAGCCTCCCGAGGCACATCACAGCAGATCAGTGTTGCTTGGCAGCTCTGCCAGTGAGCCCCATCCCACTGGGGTGCTGTTTCTGAAGGCTGATGTGTGCTCAGCCTGCTCTGCTGGGTTGCTGAGCCCTGGATTCCTGACAGGCGCATGGCAAAAGGGAAATTAGCAATGGATAAAGCGAATTAAAGCTAATAAAAATAAGCGTCCAGCTGGATAATCCTTCCATTACGGCCCAGCTTTGCAGTTTGGGGAATATCCTGCATGGAAAGGTGGTTCCAAATGCAGGAGGCCTTGGGGAGGAGAGCCTGGGGTGTTGATGCTGAAAGATTTTGGCCCAGTGGCACCCAGAGATCGTGGGGATGCTCAGGGCACCGAGCTCAGGTGTTCAACAGCTTGAATTGGAGAGCCAAGATTGTCTTGGTGAAGAGAATTTTGAGGTGGAACTGAGGAGTGCTCCCTCCACGGATGGGATCTGAGGGGATGCTACCCCTGATGAAATCAGAGAGGAAAGCAGTGAAGGCTGGGTGCCTGTGGTCATCCAGGAACTGGGAGAGGGGCTGGAAGTTGGGAGTGGCTGCAGGGGAGAGAGGAGGGCACAGGGCAGAGCCCTGAGCCATCCCTTTGTTGGAAAATGCCCAACAAAGCCCTTCAGGTTCTTTGTTCCCTTCTTCTCCTGCCTTTGAGCTCTCCCTCAAAGCTGTGCCTGCTGGAAAATGTTTCTCTGCTTGCGGTTTCATCCTTCCCATTTACACCTAGACAGGATCTGCTTCAATTTCTCCCTGGTGTTTTTTCCTCCAGCACAAATTTCAGACCTCCTGGCTCTGTCCCACTCCTGCCACTGACTCAAACCCCACATTTGACCAAAGCATTTCTCTGCTGTTTTGTCTGGGATCTCTCTTGGGACAGATCCACAGGTTCTCCAGGGCTTTGGGGACTTGATTTGTGAGTGTTTTTAACAAAACCCAACCTTTGGAGTTATGGATTTGAAGAGATGAGCCCTGAGAGCCTGACCACTCGAAGCATCCAAGCCACGCTTTTCCCCAGCGAGGGCTGTTGTGGAGGGGAATGGTTCTTTCCCTCCCACATAAAAGCAGGAGCTCTCAAAACCACCTCCTTGGAGCCTGTAATTTTGCACCTATCTTAGCTGTGCTTTGGCTGGGATTTATGGCACAATATAAGTTTATTTTGGATAGCATCTTTCACACAAACACTGCCACTTGAAGGCTTTTCAGAGGCAAATAAAAGCGAGGCAGCACAGAGTACAAATTAGGGAGAGCGGTGCTTTGGAGGTGTGGGCTGGGGAATACATTTGAGGCTGGCAAATGAAGGAGAGAGGGAAAAGCTGGAGCACGGGAGAAGCAAAATATATTTAATTTGGAGGGGTTTAAAACGAGCAGGACGTGTGGAGTCGTGTGAGAGAGGCTGGGGGTGAAGGTGTGTGCTTGGTGGATGGGGTTTGAGGATGGAAGACAGCATTCCTGAGAGAGGGAGCAGCTGGAATAAAAATCTGGTGGAGGCACTTTCACCAGCTGCATGTCTGGTGATGGAGCAGAGCTGGAGCCGAAGCTCCTCTGGCTGTGGTGTCTGTTCCCCAGTGACAGCTCTGATTTGCAATTTCCTGCTGAAACGGGCTGTGGGTGCTGCTCCAGCCTCCACGAAGGACTGCTGGAATATCTGTCATGTGCCCGGTGCCACTGGCACGGGAGAAGTGAGGGAGCTGAGGGCTTCAGCAGTGGAGTTGTCACCGCTGTCACACGGAGCTGGCTCTGCTGTGCAAGGACAAACCGAGCCTTGCTGAGATCTCAGACATCTCCGAGCCTGGCACTGCAGAAGGCTCAGAGTGAAGCCTCTCCTGCCCCGTGAAACCTCTGGATTTTAGGGAGCAGAGATGGCTCTGCTGTGTCTGAGTGAAGCCTCTCCTGCTCTGTGGAACCTCTGGATTTTAGGGAGCAGGGGCTCTGCTTTCCAGGGATGTTGTTCTGGCTGGGGCCCAGGTGTCCCAGTGCCAAGGCTTTGATGCCTCACAAACGCAGGGGATGAGGGGGAATGTGTGAAAGGCCACGAACACCCCCGGTGGCATGGCCCCAGCGATGGCTCTGTCCTCCCGGGGCTGCTCTGTGTGCCTGAGCCAAGTGGCAGCGCACAAATGTAAAATAATGAGGCAGCAGCCGAGAGTGTCGGGAGCAGGCGGGGAGGAATGAAGATGGATGAGTGTAGCTAAGAGACAATTTGAAAAGGGATAAATACAGGCAACAAGTTATTCGCCGCGGCAATTTGTAAGGAGTGCTAAAAACCTTCAGACAGGATTGTTTCACAGCGCCTCGCCTTCCATTCGCAGCCTGACAGTGCTCATGGAGATGGTGCTGATGGATGGCTGCAAACCGGGCCCTGGAGCTGCTCCTCTGCTGCTGCTCAGCTTAACTCCTGTCGTGCTGCTGGGCTCGGAGGAGCAGCCCCAAGGCATGGAAAAGTGGGGGGTTGAGTGGGAAAAACCTGATCTGGGTGCCGGGGAATGGAGGGAAGAGCCAGGGGTACTGAGCAGGTTCTGTGGGATGGGGGAAGCTGCTGAAAGGGGATTTGGTTGGGATTTAATGGCCTGAAACACAGGGAAAGATGAGGAGAAGATGGAGAGTTTTCCTGCAAAGTAAAATGACTGAGGACTTGTCCAGAGAAACTGGGACTGCCTCATCCCTGGCAATGTCCAAGGGCAGGTTGGATGGGGCTTGGAGCAACCTGGGACAGTGGAAAGTGTCCTCAGGGATGGGACAAAATGGGCTTTAAGGTCCCTTTAAACTCAGACCACTTCATGATTCTGTGATTCTTCACTTGGTATCACTTCTCCTTCATCGTGGTTATAATCTGGGCTGCCCTTCCCACACCACATCCTGGGGCTGACAGGATTCCAGGGAATACCATGATGGCTGTAGAAGCTGGGGGGTGGGTGTAGAATCTATGCATAAAGATGTAATTAGATTAAATTCAGCATTTATTTTCCTTTCTAAGGAAGGAGAGGAGATTGCTGCGAGCAGCAGGAATGGGCAGGAGCTTTGCCAAAGAAAGATACAGGGAACTTGAAATTGGTGCTTTATTGGAAGGCTTGGAGCCAGGTTAGGCCAGGTAGAAGAGACATTTCCATCCTGGAGGATTAATAGAGAGAAACAGGTGGAGGGAGAGGAAACAATCGAGGCCAACCCCGCTTTAGCCCCGTTTCTTTTCCAAGCATCCTGCTTAGAGGTGTTCCAGATGTGATAACTTTGTTACCTCTGCAGCATCGTGGGGATGTGGGTATCGGGATGAGATTGGTTCCTCTGCCTCCTGCCCGCCTTCTCCTGAGTTCTCTGTGATCTGTTCTACCTGAAAATGGAGCTTTCACCCCCTGCACTGGGTGTCTGCTCCCTGCACAGTCACAGCCAGCTGCTTTTTGCCAGATTGAGCCTGTAAAGAGTGGCTGGGTGTGAACAGGATTCTCCTGGAGCGACTCTTCCCTGCAATATTCCAGCAGAGAGGGGCTCTGGGAAGGGATTGCCAATGGTCTCTCTGGAAAAGCTGGAGCTGTGTTGGCCAAGCAGAGGTGCCAACCTTTGTCCCTGCCTTTGGAGCATTGCCATTGTCCACCAGCACCGAATTCCCTTCAGCACAAGAGAGTTTTTGGCTCAAAGAGGCCACACCAGCTCCAGGATTGTCCCCCGAGTGCTTCACCGACCTTTTTCCCTGGAATCCTGCACAGGATGGGTTGTTGCAGTGCTGAGTGAGCAGATCCAGCAGTTCTCTCCCAAAATTTGCTTTTAGCGTGGATTTTTGTTCTGCTGCTATGGCCAGCAGGATGAGAGGGCTGGGGACAGCAAGGTCACTGCCAGTCAGGGCTGTCTGCCCTTTGCCAGAGCTGCAGGTTCCCTATGGAATCAGCTGCCTGTGACTCAGCATTCCAGGGATTTATGGCCCTTCCCTCTCTGCTGCAGCATCTGATGCTCTGGGGAGAGCAGCCAGGTACCCAGGTGTCCCTCAGGCCTCTCCAGCAGATGCCTCCTCTCTTCCCTGACAAGAAATTCCAGGCAGCCTCGGGATTTAGAGGCCGTGGCGAGCTGTAAATCTCAGGGCTGGCATAGTTGAGGAGCTTCAACACAACTGGAAAGCTCAATTTAGGAGTCTTCCACTTGAAAAAAAATCAGCAGTGCTGCAGAATTTTCCGGCTGAAAACCAGTCAGAGGCAGGTCTGCAGCAAAGAATTTCTGCAGAAATCTGAAAATTTTCTGTCTCAAGCCTTGAGATGATTTGGATCAGGTGTAATTCTAGGAAGGACAATGTTCTCAGCTAAATTGATTTATTTGTGGGTGTTCAGGTCCTTAATTCATCTGAACTCTTCAATGAATACTGATTTTAGACCCATTTCCACCTCTTTCTCAGCCAACCCATCTTCAAACCTCCTTTTCCAGGAGTATCAGGGTTTGGATTATAATTCATGGGATGCTTTCATTATCCCAGCTGGATTTTCTGCCTGTGCCAGGCAGCGCTGTGAGGTTTTTGGGTCCAGGGGAGTCATTCCTGGGAGATTTCTGGAATGTGGCAACTGCACTTCTGAAGGTCACTTTATTTCTACCAAATAACTGAGATCGGCTTTTACGCAGCATTTTGATTTAGGAGTGGAGGATTTTTGATCTCCCCTGCTGGGATTGCTGATGAATATTAAATTAAATAATGAGTGAGTGAGTTTTGGCTTTGGAGTTGTGGCTCTGGTTCCTCTGACTGCTGACGCTGTCACCCTGGGGAAGGAACCTGTTAGAAACCACGGATTCTGTGATGGTTTGAGCCTGGAAATGCATCTGGGAAGGGAAATATCTGTGCTGGCTCTGCCCCTTCCATAAGTATGGAATTACCAGCACGGACCATGAGGAGAATGGGTGAGAAACTGGGATTCACATCCCTGTGCTAAGCAGGCAGCTGATTTGGGACATCCTATTCCACGTTTGGATTGCAGATCACTCCAGCCCTTTTTGGGGTATAAAGCTAAAATTGGATCCATTTTCTCTTCTGACTTCGCCTGTTTGGCTGTTGCTCTTCGCAAACTACATTTTCTTTTCCTCATCCCATGTTTGATTCTCTTCCTGTTACTCCCATTGCATGATCTCAGTAATGAAACTTCAGGCCTCATGCAATGAAAATCAGGTTTTATCTTATAAAGCCTCCCCAGTGCAGGGGACAGGAGCTGCCCTTGCCTGGAAGTCTCTTGCACAGGTCCTTTCCTATATCTGATATTCCCATACTTTGTTTATTAATCCTCTTCCTACTTTTCTTCTTTTTCCCTTCTAACCTTGTGTCCTAGTCCGGGAAAAATTCCAGGACTGGTACAACTATGCAGATTTTGGAGCCTAAATCCAAAAAGCTTTTGCTGTGAAGTCCTGCCATTTCCTGGAGAGGCATTTTCTGATCGCTCTTACAGAAAAATCTGTACGTTTTCCCTGGTTTTTTGGTTTGGTTTTTACCAGGAATCTTTGCTATCCTGACAGAGGAGAGAGGATCAGGCCCAGGGGAGAGAAGTTCTTTATCTGGAAGGGAACACGTGGTGGAAATCAGTGATGTTGGAGCATTGCAGTCCCTGTGTCACAGCCAGCAAATTGACCTTGTGCTTAAATGGTGATTGTGGGCATTCTAAGGGGGATATTGGCTGCAAACGTGTTCCTGACGTAATTAAAATGTAGCCACTGCCTGCGTTTTTATTCCAGGGAACGGTGCAGATGCGCAGTGGAGCGGCAGGCACAGAGCTGTGGGGTGGGAGGAAGCTGGAGCTGCTCCTTGCCTCAGTCTTTTACCACTACGATTAATTTTCATTACAGAGGAAATGAAACTCAGCCCAGGAGACCCTCTGTGATTCCCCGGGAGGAAAGTGTCTTGCTTTTATGGCAGGAAACTGCACTTTAAACTGCTTTTAGATCCCCTTGCAGGCTGGTTTACACTTGAAGCCACAGTTTGTCAGCTGGCAGGTACCTGCTGCTTCCCCTGGGCACCCTTCTGTCTGCCTTTGCTTTCCTCCTCTGGTGTTCATCTCCGTGCTCCAGGGCACCAGGCAGCTTCTAATTAATCAGGGTCAGGAACAAAATTTCCCTGGGGAAAGGTTATTTTCTCTCCACCTGCTTGCGAGGCTGTCTGAGCCTTCTAGCAGAGCTGCTGGGCACAGAGGGTGGATGATGGTAAATGAGGCTCGTGCCCAAACCAGCCTGAAAATGTCAGGGCTTGAGTGCTTCCCAATATCTCATGGACTTTTGTGGCTTTCCGTGCTTCTTCTGAGCTGACTACAGAGGCACTGGAGTCAGCTCTGATCAGCTGGGAAATATTGCCTGGTGGGGGAATGAGTTGCCAGGGGAGCTTTGGAGGAGTTTCTGTGGAAGGATGGGGGAATTGTATCCAGCTGGCAGCAGAGCTGGTTTGCTGAAGGCAGGTGAGCTGCAGCCTCAGCATGGAATTCCCAGTAACAGAGCTCCAGAGGCAGGCCAGGATCAAGGGGGAGAACTCAGGGATGGGTCTGGTTTTAGTTTACACCTTGGTGGTGGTCGCCAGGGGAGGCTGAGACGGGGAACAGCAAATTTTTTATCCTTTAGAGGAAAAGGGCTGAGCTTTGCTGCTGCTCCCCACTTTGCAGGCAACCCCATGCTCGATTTACCCATCTCTTAGGGGTATAAAAACATCTCTTTCCTATCTGGGGCACTCACAGCAGCTCAAAACCCCCGGCTGAGCAGCTCCTTCCAAGAGTCTGAAGGTCCTGCTCCCTCTGAGAGCAGCAAACTCTTAATTTTAGGTGCTGTCTGTGTAATGGGCATTTTCTGTGTTGGCAAATCTCACTGAGGTGGGCAACAGTGAGGGGAAAACAGGGTTATTCTGTATTTTTACCAGTGGGATGACTTGTCATAGCCACAGGGAGGATTTGATGGAGATACGAGCACAATTTTCTGGTGTCCCTATGGAATTTTCAACCTTCTGGTTGTTTCTGCCAGTATGGAAAATTTTGCTCCTCAGCACCTGATGACTTCCCCCAGCCTGTCCTCTCTAATCCCAAGGGAAAGTAAAGTTTTCCTCTCTCAGGTTCCAAAAATATGGAGCTCAAGTTTTCAAGGAGCTGCTCTTATGCCCTACATCTCCCCCAGTGCCAAGGGTGTTTCAAGGACTCTTTCAGCTGCCTGGAATGAATCCCAAATTCATCCTTCAAACACTTCCCAAGAAGCAGCTTATTTGGAGTCAGGGGCTGGGAGAAGCTTGAAGAGGAGTTTTGTGGAAGTAAAATTGGGTTTCCTCCTCAAACAGCAGCTGTCCCAAGTTCTGCATTAGCACAGGGACAGGTCTTGCAGAACTCAGCTTTTAGGATGGAGCTGGAATCCATCCCACCCTGATCCACTGATTTCCCTCCTTTCCCTTTTGGATTCCAGCAGAGTCAGCACCTTCACCCAGCTGATTCTGGTGCTGTTGCCTTTGGGGGGGGTCAAGCTTTGCTTTTTCTGTTTGTTCTCTCATCCTTGCTGGCACCAAATTTTGGATACAGCAACGTCTCTGGTCAGGATTTATTTTTTGCTGGCTTGGGCACGTTCCCACTGCGTTGGTGATGCAGCAGGAGAGGAGCTGCAGTGATTTGGAGCTCCAAGGCAGGCTGTATCCAGGCTCTGTGGATGGCTGAGTGATTTCCAGGAGGGAATGGACTGGCTCAGGCAGACAGAGATGCTGCAGAGCTTTGGGATGGGTGGGATATGAGGGGGGATGAGCAAGGGGAGGGGAGAGCTGCTGTTATAAAACAGGAAGCACTTTTTAAATCCAGCAGTTAACAAAGGCAGTGCCAGCTAAAAACCCCAAATGAGGCAGCTCTGGCTTCTATCCCAGTGAAAAAAGAACTTTCTGTGCCCTTTGACTGGGGTCCTCTTCCAGTTCACAGAACCCTAGAACGGTTTGGGTTGGAAGGTGCCTTAAAGCTCACTCAGTTCCATGGGCAGGGACACCTCCCACTATGCCAGGCTGCTCCGAGCTCACCTTGAGCAATTCCAGGGATGGGAAATCCAGCCCCAGTCCTCACCTAGGTGTGATCCAGGCTGTGGAATGTGCCCTGGGTCCTGGCAGGGGAAAGACCACGAAGGATTTCTTGTGAGAGCTTCCCTGGCCCAGCTCTGACTGACAGCTGCAGCGAGGTGAAATCTCATCTCTCTGGTGTTAAACTTAACCTTTATGGGTTTGGAACAGCTGTGGAATTACTCTGCCTGTCCTTTAATCGTGGGAGGGGTTTTAAGGGAAGGGTTTTTGTTTAATGCTTCAGTCCACTCAGATTTACTGAGGAGATGGGAGGGAGAGGGCACAGGAGGAGGCAGGTGGGGAAAGGAGAGGTGGTGGAGGCAGCACTCAGGGACAAGAGCAGGGAGTTTTCAGGGGGATGCCTGCATTGATTTGGGCCAGGAGAACACTGGAACATTCTGGGAATTTGCCTGGTTTGGGAAAGGAATTATTTTTCTTCCCTATTTGGGGAGACTGAGATAGAAATTTGCTGCTCTGGGCATAGAAAATATCCAGGGAAGCAAAGCAGAACCGCTACAGGCCAGTACAGAATAATCTGGAATAGTCGTGCCTTCTGTCCTTCTTCTTCAGGCCCAAATATTCCCTTCAAAATCTTCTCCTTTGCCCCAGTGCATGGAGCTTCCACATGCCAACTTTCCACACCATCAGCTGCACCACACACACACAAATAATTGATCGAATCCTCCCCCAGTTCCACAACCTCAGGAAAAATCCCCAAGCCATGAGCATTGGTCCCCTCTGAGCATCATTGAGCGTCCCCACTTCCTGCACTGGAGCCTGTTATCTTTAATTAACACTCCTAAATTCCCTTTTCTCTCCTTCCCAGACCAGTTAATAATTCTTGGATCTCATTAATGTTTTTATTTTTGTCAGCAAATTCACATTTTCTTTCCAAGTCCAACTTTTTAACAAATAATGAGCTTAATTTATGCCTGTAAAAAGCGAGCTGACCTTCTCAGCTTTGTATTGCAATTTAAAATTTAAAAGAAACTGGAGGGGAAGGAGTGCTGGAAAGTGACTCCAGAAGTGGCTGGAAGAACTGAAACACTCGTTTTCCTCATCAATTCTTGGATTTTTGCATAAATTGCCTGATTTTGGCCCCTCTGGAGTGGGAACCAAGCATCCCTACAGCACCAAGCCCCAGTGTGAGTCAGCAGCATCTGTCACCACGTCCCCACTCTGCCTTTGGAGGACGAGGCAGGAGCTGCCAGGGCTCAGCACAGAGCAGGGAGGTATTATTAGGGACTTCAAACTTTAAATCCCACACCTTTAAACAGCTGCGAGGTGAGCAGAGGGAAGGGCTTGGCTGCTTCACCTGGGCTGTCCTCAGCCAACCCTCAGCACTGGGAGGTGAGAGGGGGCTCTGCTGGGATGCTGCAAACAAGCGGGCATGGAAAACGCGGAGCTGAAGGAGCTGGAAGGGATTTTTCCTGGCGATTTGAAGTGTGGAATAATGCGGGCAACGCGCTCAGCGCCCAGGATGTGAAAGTGGGTTTGGATTTTGTGTGCTGGGGGCACAAACCCAGGGGACAGCACGAGGTGCAAAAGAAAAAGGGATTGCGAGAGCCCAGTCCCACCTGCAGCGACCTGCTGGGGAAATGCCACCCTGCAGTGGCTGCTGGGCACCTGCAAAGGGATGCTGGCACCCTGCTGCCCACCCTGAGCCACCCAGGTGGGGTTTGTCCCCTCCTCCAGCTGCAGAGCGCTGCTCCCAAGGGCAGTGCCTGGCATTTGCTGCCAGCTTCAGCTCTGCATCCGAGCGGAGGCACCGGCACACGACTGAGAGCAGGGCTGGGCTCAGCCGGAGCTCTGAAAGGCAAACAAACGGGGCGCTGAAAAGCAGCTGCGGTTTGGGGTGCAGGGAGGGGACACTTGGATAAAAGTTCATTGGAGAGGGGATTTTCAGCATCTGGAAAAGCTGATGGATTCTATTGTTTAGGCCAGGGCTGCTGAGGAGAGGTTTTATCTCCAAAATGTGGCTGAAATGGAGAGAGTTCACAAAGAGTACCCAGGGATGGGGCCGTACACAATGCAGAGAGCTCAGAGTGGGGCTGTGTCTGCCTAAGGTCTGTGGGGCTGGATTTAATGATAATCACTGACCCTGCATTGCTTCCCGGGGCTTGTTTTCATCCTCTGAAACCCCACAGCCCCGTGGGTAATCAGGGCAGCAGCCGGGCTGCTCTCCCTGCCCTGATCAGCACCACGCTGCGTTAATGGCGGGCTCTGTTCCTGCTGTTTTCCTCAGGTTAATTTTACCTAAACCTCCGGTTCAGCTGCTGCAAGAGCAGCCTGGGAGCAGAAATGTGCAGGTTTTCCCTCAGTGCTCTGTCCCTGTCCCAGGCAAGAGCCACCTCAGGGTGCTGGTGAGGACGTGCAGAGCTGTGGCATCACTTTGGGGTTCTCGGTGGGTTTGGGTTGTCCTTTCCTTTCACTCTACAGATTCCTAACAGGGTTTTGCGTTGCTTGGGGCAGCACAACGAAGTCAGGTTGTACCTGGGCAAGGTGCTGCTGCTCCAGACAGAGGCTGCTGCTTTGTCAGCTGTGATGGCTGCATTCCCCTGGCACGGAATGAGCTGTCCCCGAGAGCTGGGGACTTGCAATTCATCCCTGGGGCAAAGCCCAGCTCCAGCAGTGGGAAAGCTGAGCTTTGCAAAGCCTCAGCCTTCACGCAGAGCCCCGGTGGTGCCAGTGCCCTTGAGCTCTGCTCCTGCAGGCACATCCCTGCTGGGAGCACAAAATGCCCTTGGAGCTGTGCAGCACAGCTGAGCCTCAGCAGGATTTTGGGATCTCAGATCTCAGCCCCAGGCTGCCAGCACGGAGCAGTGCCCAGGGGAACGTGCAGCTGTGGTGGGTCTGACAGCAAAGCCATCCACAAAGAGCATAAAAAAAGAAAAGAATTTCATGTTTTCCATCCTAATATTTGGCTGTCGCCATCCCGGGGCAGATTCCTGCGGAGAGGAATCCTGTCGGGGGAGGCTGGTGGAGGAGCAGATGCCAAACCCCCAAATCCTTTCATGATGTGGCAGAACCGAGGGGGTTCAGAGGCAACAAGGAAGGAAATCGGAGATAAAAGTGCTGGGGCAGATAAGAGGTGTGAGGCTGAGCTGACAGGAAACAAGGCCGGGTTTAGGCTGGAATCAATGGCCTGGGGGGGATGGGGATGGGATTCATTCCGGGCAGGCTGAAGCAGATATTACGCACCCTACAATTCTTGTGTGCAGGAGAATTAAGGACTTTGACTTCCCAAGGCCTGACAACAGAAAGGGGGATTTGCAGCAGATAAAGTCAACTTGCATGACTCTGTAAAGGCTTAGAGGAAGGGGGAGAAAAAAATTTCTTCTTTTAACAGGCAGCTTTTCCCACATTTTCTCTTTTGTTCTGCCCTCTGTCATGTGAGGAACCATGCTCCCAGTGCTGGGAAATAGCTATATTTTTTTTTACCTTGAATTTTGGTGTAGTATCCAACCAGAATTTCAGTTCTTGCCATGCTCCCATTCTCCTGTGCCTGTCTCAGGTATGATCCATGCCTGCGACCCTCTGCTGAGCTCTGGAGCACAAAAATACCCTTTGGCACAGAGGAATGGCTTGTCTTTCCACCTGGCTCCTTGACCCAACTTTAAACTCTTGGAATAATAGCATGTAAATAAGGAAATATGGAGGGCATGGTCCAGGATGTGCAAATTCAGAAGTGTTGAGGTCCAGCAAAATCCAGGCGGAAGGAATCTGGGTTTTTTCTGTGTGTTTTTGATGTGCTCTGGTGGGGAAAGGACACTCAGAAGCCACAGGGAAGGTGCCTCTCCCAGTGTAAGGAAAATGCTTTGCATAAGAGGTTTTTTTTCCTGTTGCCAACTATTTCTGCTCCTGCAGGTGAATCAGCTGAGAAGCATGAAGGCCTCTTTAGCAGAGGCTTTGGCTGAGGGATGTGACAGGATGATGAACATTCCCAGGACTTTTCTAACTGAGTTGGGAAGAAAGTGGTGGAGAAACTTCCCCAGGCGGGGCTGTGGGTCGAGGAGAGGAGACGGTGCAGGGACAAAGATGAACTTCTCTGTGGGGAGGGAGGGAGCCAAAGACAACAGGGTCCACCAAAGATTTTTGTCTCCTCCTTCCAGAGGGACATTTGTCACCCTGGAAGGGGATGCTCGTGTGTCACATGATTTACAAGAAGCCACCCAGTCGAAAATGTCCCTTCTGTTCCTCCTGCTGTCCCTGCATGGGCACCACAGCAGCAGGAGCTCAGCTCCAAAGGGGGCTCTTCCTGCCTGAACTGACTTGGCAGCAAAACTGAGGCAGATTTTCCAGGGTTGTCCTGCTCAGGGCTGCCTAGGAGGCTCAAACAGGGGCAGAGCTGGAGCGTGATGAGGATGAGGAGAGGTTCTGGCATCCCCAGACTAATGAGCTCTTGTGCAAGGGACACATTCCCTTTCAGCTCAGCAACACCCAGGATTTTTATTTTTGCCCCCTTTGCCACTTGGTCCACCCAGCTCCTTCCCCAGCAGGCACAGGGCTGGTGGAGCAGCCCCAGCCAATCCCTGACTAAATATTCCCAGCTTCTGACTGAGCAGAGTGGAGCAGGGCAGGTGTCTTTGGGCAGAACACAGAAACCCTCCCGTTTTCCTCAGGAGGAGGAATCGATGGATGGATGGATGAGTGGGCAGGAGAACCCTGTGAGAGGCTTATTGCTCCTGTGGGATGGATTGTGCTGCTCCTCTCAGGGCAGTATCCTCTGGCAGCAGCGGCTCCCTCTGCTCTCAGTGAGCCTCGGGCTCCTGGAAATTCTCCTTCGGCCTTTTCATTTCACAGTGGCTGAGGATGACATTTCCAGAGCAGCCCATGGAAATCAGGTGCTGCATCCCAGTGGGAGCTGCACCTTGGCTCAGGGATAACACTTGGATGAGCTACTGAGGCTGCCTGTGCCTCCTCCCTCGATAACCACAACTGCTGAAAATTTGATTTTGGGGCTCTTCTACACCTTCTTTGTACCCTCAGCCCTTTGTGCCACCACAGGGGTTTTTGGGATGTGCTGTCCCACGCCAGGGGAAAGCAGGACTGAGTGACACCAGCGTGGAAGGAGCTCTGTGCTCTTTGCAGGGAACCTGGGAGATGGATATGTGGGAGTGGGAAGTGTTTCTCCATCTCACTTCACCTACCTGGGCAGGGCTGATGAATTTCCTTCTGCCTGGACTCCTTTTGGCTGTGTGAAGCTTTGCAGATGAACTGCATCCCTCCACAGGCGCGCTAAGGCTGTAAGAGCCTTGCTCCAGCAGCACCTGCTTGTTGTGGGAGTGTTAAGCACCTAAAACAAGGTCTGGGAGCAGGATTTTGTACCCCTGTGATAAGAATGCCAAGCAGAATTAATAATGAACAGCCCAGGTCCTGCTGGTGCTGCAGAGGAGGGGAAGCAGCTGTTGTTTGTTGGCTTTAAGGGCTCACAGGAACAGGAGGTCATAAACAGTTAAATCCCTGCTGGCAGCTGGGGCTGCTGAGGGCTCAGCCCCGTGCTGGGGCTTCTCCAGCACCTCTGTTCGGCTGCAAAACTCGATGTTTTTCTGTCCAGTGCTTTGATCAGAGGCACAGCACAAACGACACCTTGATGATTACTCACATTTTCAAATGCTGTCCAACAGCAAGAGCTGTCACCTTTCATAAACCCCCCTGGGCTGCCCTGGCTTCGTGGCCCCTCTCAGGATTTCTCACAGCTTTGGCTCCCTGGGAGTTGTGGATGAGGAGCTGGGTTTGGTGTTTTTTTTGGGGGCTGGTCAAGTAATTCTGATCAGTGAATAAAAATAAGAGCTGCTTGAGAAGTCAGGGAAAAGCAGGGGATCAATGGGATGTGAAGTAGCTTTTCCCTCAGGGGGGCTGAGTGCTTCCAGACGAGGGTTATCAGTGGATAAATGAGTTGAGGAGGTCAGCTCAGCCCTGCTGCAAGAATGGCTTTTTCCAATTCAGGCTGTGATTTAATTAGACCCCTGAAAGTGCGACAAGACAGTGCTGAGTGGATGAATATTGGACAAATAAATATTATGGGAGGCCACTTTCAAGTTGACTGAGATGATTCATAGATTAGTGCTGAAGTTGGGCAAATTGCTTCAGCTGGGGGAAAGACAAGGAGGGAAATTTGTGTGTGGATTCAGGATTAGCAATCCCCAGCAGGCTGAGCTGGGGTGGGGCTGGATCCTTGCTCCTGGATGCCAAAGTAAATTCTGGGTGCAGCAGAAGAAAATCTTGAATTGTAGATCACAACCCCGAAGTGAGAACTGCTGAAAGGAAGATTAATTGATATTCAAAATCGCTGTTGTGATTGCAGGTCACAGCTCTGTGTGTTTTCAGAACAAAGTGCTGGCTCAGGGAAATATTTCAACCTTGTTCTGTGCTTTCTCTATCCCCGCTTTGTGCTCTGCTCGCTTCTAATTAAATGCTTAATTATGGGGGGTAGAAGCACCCCTGTGCCTTCCCTGCCTTTGGAATGCTGGATTAGATGGTTCAGGCTCCACAGCCACTTCGAAACACGAGAGGATTGGCCATTTGCTGCAGTGCAGGGATTGCTGCCTTCAACCCAAACCCTCCTCCACCCTCACACTCCAAACCAGCCTGCCCTGAGCAGGCTCCTCCTCCAGCTCCTTTATCCTGAAAACCTCTGCTTCTCCTTCCATCACCCATCTCCTCTTCCTCTTCTCCTTTTTGAGGGTGGTCACCCAATTCCTCACTCCTGTGAGCAGCTGGGGCTCCTGGAAATCAACTGGAGAGGGCTCATTTTTCAGGGAAGTGATGCCTTGCAGCATCCAGCTGCCCTTCCTCCCTCCCCCCAGCACCTGCAGCCCCTGTGCACACCTTGACGGATGGGGGGATGCTCTGAGGAGCTGCTTCAATTTTTTACTCCTTCCTATAATCCATGGCTGCAGTGCCAAATGCTTTAAAGCTGCTGCTGCTCCATAGATCACCCCAAAGTGGTGAAGTCCAGTTAATAACAGCCTGGAAAACGCCATCAATCAGCAGAGGGAAAACATCTCCCAGCAAACTCCTTAGTGCCCAGTTCGGCTGTTTGTGGCAGAGACTGATGGGGCTGCGGTGCTCTGGGGGGCTTTTTCTCCCTTTCACCCTCTCCCTAAGCCCTTTATCGGGGTTTTTCTGATCGAGGCAGCTGGCTCGGGGCTGGAATTCTTCCCCCTGCCCTGGAATTTCTGCTGCACTCTCAGCCAGATGTGTGTGCAGAGGCTGTTCCTGTCCCCATGCACGTAGAGCTTTATGTTTCAGACAGTTCTAAGCACTCCTGCTCAGGATTTCCACCTCCCTGCCTGGCTCCTGCTCTCAGATCTCTCCTGTCCTGACATCGTTTCCCAGCTGGGTCCCTGCACATCCTTTCATCTGTCACAGCCACGAGCTCTCAGCTGCTGAATGCCACAACTGCCATGAGCCAGAGGAGTGATGTAACACCTGGCAGGTGATTTTGCCTCCCTCCCTGTGCAGCTTTTTCTTCCATGCATCATCTCCTGCCACTGCTGCAGCCATCACAGGGTGGGGAATGGCAGCGGGGACGGGGAATCTGGGGCCCTGCCACAGTTTTCTGTGCATTCATATTCCAGTCCCTGGCAGGGGTCAGGATGCCACTGTGCCAGGAGCTGCTCCCAGTAATGAGGAGTGGCAATGTGAGAGCCATGCAGAGCAGGGAAAAGGAATCTTCATTCATTTGGGGAAAAATGAGGAGCAGAGCTTGCCTGGTGCTGGTTTTCCTCCGAGGCAATGGAGTATCTACAACCCAGAGCTGTGCTCCTCATCAGTTCCTGGCTGTGCTGTGCTCTGTGTGCACACGCCCCACGATCCCTGTCCTGGGGGGTGCAAAATGCTGCTCTCGGTGATCCAAACCTGCCAGAGTCACACAAACAGGGGTTTCTTTAGGAGGAACTCACCATTGTCCCTTGATAAATGCCATTATGGACTTGGTTTATTCTGGAGCCAGACTAAAGCTGCTTACCCTCCCTGCTCAGCTGCACTGGAGGATGAATACAGAGAGTTATCCATGTGCCAATAATCCCACTGGATAGGTTTGTTTGGGGTTTTTCCCCTCTGGGAAGAGACCCCTGTGCAAACACACCCCTTTCATTCCCTGTATCCCAGCTTCCAGCCCTGCCTGTGCCCAGCCAGGTGCAGCTGGAGGCTGCTCCCCTGCTCTTCCCCAAGCTGTGTCAGGCCAGGTGGGATGTGAGCAGGGAGCAAACAGCTCGGCTCTGGCTGTGCTCGAGTAAACGAGGGCCGAGCAGATTGTGGGGGAGCGAGGTGGCCCCTGCACAGGCAGCCTCTTGGGCTCCTGTCTCAAATACCTGCAGACAAACCTGATTTTCCTCCTGAGGGAGCTGCAGGGGCCACAGAGGTGCAGGGCAGCTGTGCTGAGAACCCTTGCAAAGATTGCTGAAGGGAAAAAGTGGAAACAAAGCTTCTGGACGGAGATCCTGATGCTCCCTCCACATTTATTTCCCTCCACATTTATTTCCTTTCTCCCAGCTGCAGCCTCTGCTCTGGGATGGGTTAATAGCTTTTTAATGCTCTACCTCGTAGCAGCGTGTTTGGGATGGCTCCGAGTGTGCTCTGAGTTATCAGGAGCAGGTTTTAATGGCTGCATCGCTCCTCTGCTTGGCTGCTGCGGTGTTCGGGGGATGGATTGTTCACTCACCTTAAACAGCCCCAAGTAAAGACCTCCAATCTCTTTAAGTGCCTGCTCTTGAAAGTCAGCAGTGCCCTGGTGATCCAAGCTGGATCTGGAGATCTTTGAGCGCAGGACAAATAACCACAGGCTTAAGCCACTTAATTAGGAGCTGCCTGTGCCTCGTAGCAAGAAAACTTTGTGCCATCGTACAGGGAGATCAAAAAACCCATATCAAACACCCAACAAATCCCTCTGGGTTTATCTAAGTGTCTCCAGGCCAAATGCCACAGCTCAGGCTCCTCCAAGAGGTCAGGAAGGAATTTCACCTTCCTCTTCCATGTCCTGCCTCTCCCAAAGTGACATTCCTGGCTGGACAAATGTGCTCCTGTGGCACCAGCTGGACAGGCTCTGTAATGTCTGAGTTGATTTGCTTTGGTTTTAAATAGGAAAATAAAGAGGAAATAGTACAGAAGGAGAGGACTGTGACAAGGGACAGGGTGGCTGTTCCCTTCTTCCAAGTCTTGTTTCAATGAGAGCAGGAAGCAGAGACTGAGGTATTAAATCCACACCAACTTCCCTGGATCCCCAAACCCTTCCCACGGCTGATCTCCTGCAATATTTCAGCTGTCTTTGCTCTGCTCTGGGAACTGACCACTCAGCCTGATGCTGAAATGTCCTCAATCTAGCCTGGACTCAAATCCAATATTTTATCTTTTTTTTTCCCTCTCTGTCTCTGGTACTTTGCTGGGCTGAGGTATGAGCTTGTCCACCACATTTGGGAACAACTCTTCTGAACCCACCTGGCTCCAGAGAATTCCACCCTAAAACAAAGCAGCTCCCTGCTGTTGGTGGGTGGCGGCACTGCAGGACCACCTCTGAATCCCATCTTGGCCAGATGCTCTCCTCTGACAGCTTAAAAATGATCAACATCCCACAAAGACATAGGAAATCCTCTAAAACTCATTTCTCTCTTCCATTTCCCCTCCTTGCTTGACCTGTCTCCCAAAACCCCGCTGCCCTAAGGTCCAGGATCAGGGAAATCTCCACGAAATCCGCATTATGCCTCATTTTTTTCCAAGGAAAACCGCTGTTGGT
This sequence comes from Corvus hawaiiensis, assembly GCF_020740725.1. Lineage (NCBI taxonomy): Eukaryota > Metazoa > Chordata > Aves > Passeriformes > Corvidae > Corvus > Corvus hawaiiensis. The sequence continues at coordinate 5,074,903 of NC_063237.1, read as the reverse complement.
TGACTCTGGAGCTCAGCTTTTAGCAAACAGACCCACGCTTGATTGCTCTTTTGTCTTTACAAAGGCAGCAGCAGGGAAGTGGCTGAGCCAGTAATGTACTTGTCTGTGTCATTATTGAGTAACCATAAATAAAGCAGGTAATAAAAGCAGTCTTTTTTACTCTCTCTTTTCAAACAGTGACAGGAGCTTCCTGGAAAATTACCTTTTTACCTTTTTCCTTTCTCTTAGAGCACAAGTTAAAAGGGTTTTGGTATTTCTCGACATCTAATAAACAACCACTTTCCCCTCATTTTCTCTGCGCTGAAGTGGAGGTAATGAGTGCATTTTATCATTGTTCTCTGGAGAAGAGCAGGAATCAGGGATCTGAGGGAACAGGGAGAGGCATCTCCTTCCTTCCCCACAGTCTGGTGCCGTAGGGAAGTCAGACGTGGTAATTCCAACCTTCCATCCCAGAGAAAAGCAGCTCTTGAGAATGACTAAAATTGATCCATGTTATCCATCAAAAATGGGATGGGGGGGGGGGAGCTGCCTTTGAGATTTCCCTGCAATACAGAGAAAGGAAAATATGCAAATAACCACTTCAAGGTTCCCAAAGTGCTGTCCTGATATCCCATCAGGAAGAGGCTTTGGAGGGAAAAGGCAGGTTCAGGGAGGGGACGTGGCTGTGGCTGTGACACCAGAGCAATTCTTTAATCCCTCCCTTTATTCTCCAAAACAGGAATCCTGCTTCGTGTGTAGTACTTAAAAATGAGCTTTTATGTCCCAACGCCACTTCTCAGTTCTGACTTGGCAGTAAAAAGCCTCTCAGAAGGTGTTGTTGAGGCTGTTGTGTTAACACCGGATGGGATGAAAAACCTGGGTGGATTTTGGGGCAGGGGAGGAATCCCCAGTGCACACCAAACCCCCTTTCCCCCTACCTGCAGCTCCCACCTCCCCTGGGGGAAGTTTTTTACCTGTGGGAACAGCAGAATGGGAGCTCTCAGGGCTCAGAAAGGTGAAGCAATTCTCCAGCCAAGGCTACTTTCTTCTCCTCCGAATGGGAATGCGTTAATGAGCCGAGAAAAATCATTCCTGGCAGCTCAATTCGAGAAGGAAAAAGGGGGGGGGGAAGAAGACAGAGATAAGGGGATTGGGTGAAAAGTGACTATTTGGTGTTGGGAGAAACCACAATCAATGAGCACAACGTTAAAGCTGGTTCCTTTCCTGAGGGGGCTGTGGGATGAGGCTCTCAGGGATTCTCCTCCCAGCCCCAGACACGCTCTGGGAGCTCCCGGGGAATTTCCAGGCTGACATTCGGCACAGCACCAAAGGGAGACGCGGCTCTAAAATCGGTGTCACTTTGCCGGGGGCCAGGTGCCACCCCGGGAGTGGTTTTGTTCCTGTGGTGGAAAAGGGGATTTTCCGACCGTTTAGGATCTGTAATGTGCTGTCCCCCAGCTCCTGCTCCAGAGACGCTAATTTCTAATTCAGCTGCGGAGCCCTCCCACCCCTGGGACAGAAAAAGGCCACCAGGTGTAAAGGGAGTGGTTTTAATACCAATAACTGGCTTATTTGGGGGTAATTTCAGAGCTGACGTGCAGGCTGCTGCTCTTAGAAGGGAAATGGGGACCCCTGAACAGCGCCCCTGTCCCTGAAGTCGCAGGGGACGTGCTTTGATATTGGGTGGTGGATAAAATCCCGGCGTTGTGGGGCAGGGGTTGTTTTTTAGTGCTTTGCACAAGGAGTTTCTGCAGAACAGCACAGCTGTGCAGTGCTGGTGTCACAGGAACAGCTGGGGATTTTTCTCCGCTCCTGTGGACTTTGCCAAGTGGTTCAAACTCACAACTCGGCGACAGGAAGTGTTAGATATTATGGATTTTTTTATTATTATTATTATTATTTCTGTCAAAAATTAGCCAAGCTGGGGAGGAGAGTCTGCTCCTTTTCCAAAGCTGTCCTAGGTTACAATTAGGTTAAAAATCCTTAAATTTTTTAAGTAAAATTACTTTCTTCCCGAGTACGGCACGGGTTAGGGTACTCCGGAGTGTGGGAAAACCCGGACTGGATTTTTCCCGGAGTACGGTATGGATTCGGGTATGGGAGAGTAAAACCGGGGTGGATTTCTCCCGGAGTACGGAATGGATTCGGTTGGTTGCAAAACCCGGACTGGATTTTTTTTTTCCCGGAATACGGAATGGATTCAGGGAAAAACTGGATTTTTCTGGAGTATGGAATGGGAATACCTTAAAATGCATGCACAGACTCACATTTCCACATCCATCCCAGCTGTTTTAACAACGAAACCAAATGTTATTCCTTTAGTTCAGCCTAAAATGCTGCTCCACTGGCACCAGCAATTCACTGTACCCCAGTCCCTCAGCTGTCTTTTAGCCACACCCACTCACCAGAAGTGCTGACGGCCTTGAAAGCAGAGGATGCTGCTTGGGAGTGAACGTTGTTAAAATGATACCACCAAAACCAATACCACCAAAAATTACATTTCAATAAGGGTTTTGAATTTCAGTTGTTTCTGCTCCCAAAAGGTTCCTGGCAAAGAGAGAGGGAAGGAAGGGGATATCTGAGTCCTTTAATACTGTTCAAGGACTCTTGTCCTAGGTTATAATGTAAGATGTAACCAACGGTTTGTGTTCTATTATCACCTTCACAAGCTGTTAAAGCAGGTGGGGCTCATTATCTCCTATGGTGACTCATCCCGGATAACACCCTCAGGTGTTATCTCTGTTTAATGGGCAATTAAGGACCCACCACGTGACTCGTGGAATGACATCATCCTATTGTGAGAGCCTCCACCCAGGGGGAGGGGCCAAGCATTCCCTCCTGGATATAATCTGGGGTTTGGCACAGCACCCTTCGACAGGATCACTGCTTTGACAAGACCCCACTTCATCTGGACTGCTACCACCGCCCTGTTACGGTCTGGTCTTCATCTGAAGGCCTAGTGGTAGTAGCTCTTGTCCTCTGGGAATCCAGTGGGTCAGGGCTGCTCATGCTGTTCCAAACCCCAGATTATATCCAGGTGGGAATGCTTGGCCTACTCAAGGACCCACAACGTGACTCATGGGTCCTTGATTGCCCATTAAACAGAGATAACACCTGAGGGTGTTACCAGGGGTGAGCCAGGGTAGGGGATAACGAGCCCCACCTGCTTTAACAGCTTGTGAAGGTGATAATAGAGAACAAACTAGGACAAAACCCCACCCTGGCTCCGATGTGGGCACAGAGGTGCTGGGATCCCCTCTCGGATCCCCTCTCCTTCCCACAGCAGGAGGCACTTCCAGCTGTGAGTGACGCGCTGGGAGGATGGAGTGACAGGTTACAAACGCATCAGCAGGAGGCTGGGCTGATCTTTCAAGGCAGAGGGGCTGTTTTCCATCCAGGAGCAAAACTGTTTCCATGTCAAAGTGGATCACAAGTGACAGGCACAGCCAGGAGGGGGAGGACCCCCTGCCCTGCCAGCAGGGAGTTATCAGGACCTATTTTGCTCTGTGCATCCTTCCAAACAGCCTCAGAAGGGAAAGGTGGTAGCAAAAAAAAAAAGAAGTTGAGCCACTAAAAAATGCGCAGGGATCTGCCACCTGTCTGTGCTCCCTTCTCCAGGGTGTTCAGGACTGAATGTTTATGTATTTATTGGAAGGTTTCTTTGTCGTTTCTATGTTAATTGAACAATTTATCCTCCAAATAAGAGCCTGTTCATAGGAGAAGGGATTTGGGTGCTGCCCACAGAGCCTGCAGTCTCAAGGTGTGGTTTGGGATGAACAGGAGTTTAATGGGAATTGAGGGATTACCAAAGGATGGTGGGGACTCGAGATCAGATCTCAGTCTAATGCCAGTCTGGGCCCTGAGGAGCAGAGTTGGGTCGTTGACACGGGGCTGAGTGCTTGGCCAGGGGTGCTGAAGGATGGATTTGAGCCCGGGACTGCGATGTGGTGCTTGGGAATAGTAAGGAAGGGAGCGGATGGAGAGGGGCTTATGAAGAGTGGTGCTGATTTTTCTTTTCATGGGCCAAGGAGGATGAAATGACTGAGCTGGGCTTTTGCAGGAAACTAAGCCCAGCTCTCCTGCTCTCCTCCTGGTGCTTTACATCTCATTTTTCTCTGAGGAAGCATCAAGCACATGGCCTGACCTGGTGAGACATCAGTCCTGGAGCCACCTGTCACACAGCTGTGCTGGCGCAGCCCCTGAGCCCAGCCCCTCACAGCTCTGTCCTCCTATTTGAAAACAAACTTGACCTCAATTCCTGTGTCAGCCCTGCTGCTGAAGGGGATGGGCAGCGGAAGGATTGGGTTTCAAGTCCAGTTTCCTCAGCTGACACCGGAGCTTTTATTTAAATGGAATAGTTAAATAAGTCCATCTGAATAAACTCTGCGGGCCCTGGGAGGGACAGGGCTGTGGCAGCTCATCCCCTGCCTGGCTCTGCAGGGTTTCAGCTGCATCACTGTGACATTTGTCGGACCAGCGGCGCTCAGGGCATCGCTGTGACTCCAACATCTCCTTCCTGACGCTGCCAGGGGCTGCAGCTCCTCCAGGACGCTGGCCTGTGGCCTGCTAGGACAAAACTGATGTGTCAGGGCCGATCAGCTCGGGGGCTCTCATGCTGAATAACTCTGTGGAGTGTCCTTGGAAACCACCGTGGGGAGGGCGAGGAGCCCTTCTTGCTTGACAAAGCAATTTTTAAAGACTGGAAACCTCTTTTTTCCCCTCTAAGGGGCTCCTCGCCGGTTTGAATGTACAAGGAACGACGTGGATGTTCGTGATTATCTTGACATTGCCTTCCCCTGTGCTTGTCCTCTGTGAAATCCCCCTTGCAGGGAGTGTTTGTGTGTTTAACTGTTGCCTCGATGGGCTGAATTCCATACCGGCTTTTCCATCCTTTCTCTTGGCAAAGCAGGATCTGCACCGAGAGGGATAAATGGGGAAGGAATTGGTAGGATCTCCATGCAGCTCCTCTTCCAGCTGTGGTTTTCCTCACCGAGTTATTCCTGTGAATGTCTCCTGCTGCAGGAACGGTGTGGAAGGCGAGGGAGTCACAGCTCAGGGCTCTGATGGTCAGTTTCTTTGGGGAAGCGTGTGAAATTACAGTTTTTCCTCGTGCTGCAAGGGAAGGGAGAATGGAAAAAAAAAAAAAAAAGAATGAGAAGCACTTTTGGTGCTCTCCTAAACAGGCAGAGCCTCGGGATCCTGGAGACCTCCTCCCACTACAAAGCAGAATTATTTGGGGGTTTTGTTTCTGCCTCCTGCACCTCATTCCTCTCCTGCTTTTGTCTTCCGAAGGCCGAGTTGAGGAGCTGGAAAGGTGCAGAGGGAAGTGAGGCAGCAAACAAAACATGATTTAATATTACCTGTGATTAGTGTTACCTGTGATAGCTGGAGTGTGGGGGAAGGAAAACAGAGGCGTTGTGTTTTAGCTGCTCCTGCCTTGCTGTTGTTGGCCGGGGTTGTGGCGCTGCCTGATTGTACCTGCACGGGTAAACAATGAGTCTGCCTCATCAGCATCATTAATGGGGCGATAATTAGTGCAGTGGGAGTGTAACTCTCTCTATTTATGGCCCTGCAGAGGTGCATCCTCACCCCAAAGCACGCAGGGTTCGTTCCCACCCTGTGCGTGTGGTTCTGATTTACACCAGCACGAATTAAGCCTAAATTAAGTGTGGGGTTTTTTTTGCTACTGAACCGGCTTGAGAGCTCTGAGCATTCATCTCCCTTCTGGGAGTAAATAGCACGGTGACCACAGATTAAGTAGCTGCCTGAAGAACAGCTTTAGCTGTGAGTAGGGAGTAAATGTGTTTTCCCAGTTTCTCTGCTGAATATTAATGTCCCGTCCCCGGAGCTGTGGGGTTTAGCACGAGATGTTCTGCAGGCGCCCTGGGTGAGTGCTGTGCAATAGAGCTGAGAGCCCCAGCACGAGGGAAGGGCCTCGTCAGGGGTTTTATTTACAGAGTTGATGGAAATAAACAGGGGCATGGAATGTTGGTTTTTTTTTTTTTTGGGAAACACTCAGGATAGCTGCTCCCTAGCAGGTGAAACATTGAAAATGAGTTAGAGAGGGGTGAGCAAGGACAATTTGCTGCCCATCCTTCCCCAGCTGCAGAACAATTCTGCCCACAGCACAGGAGGCACAGCCTTTGCTGAATTAGGGGATGATGTGAGGTTTGTGCTCTGTGGGTTCAGGTGGGTTTTTTTTTTTTTTTGCATGATCTGGGGGAATCGTTGCAATCCAACAGCCCAAGGTGCTGGATCACATCCCCTCAGTGCCCCAAGGACCAGGATCCATCCGCACTCCCCGGATCTGCCATGGATCTCATGGACTCACGTGTGTCCCTCGGAGGATTCCTTTGCCCCACAAAGCCAATATATGGAAATACAACACAAAATTTCAGCCCTCAGCACTTCTTTAATCGTTTCCAATAACACAGGAGTCGTTCTCTATGCATCCCATAATCAAATTTCCCTGGGTTTATCTGTCACTTGCAGACCTCCATCACCCTTACCTGGGAACAGGGGGAGACATCCCAGGGACTTGTAACACCAGCCATGTCCTGTTGTTCCCATTTGTTTGCTGAGCATGCAGGTGGAGAGGCATAAATATTAAAATATCCCCATTATAAAGCCAGGCCTCCATTGATAAATGATGTATAAAATCAATTTACAACCCAGGAATAAAAAGCACCCATGAAGTGGTTGCTAGGTCCAGGTACTAGAAAATTATTCCTCCATAACTTGCTCTGACTGGAACTCATTACACACTCTGTCCGTGGAATGATTTTGTTGTTAAAAACTCTGTCACTCAGAGCTTATTTATTCTCTCTCCTGGCAAAGAAGCCCGGAGTGGCTGCTGCCTGTAGAGCAGAGAGGTGCTGTGCTCTGCTGTTTTCGGGCACTGCCAGTCCCTCACGCCTCAGTGCTCAGCAGAGTTTGGGAGGCAGGGCAGGAGGAAGGAAAATCGGCAATCGCTGACATCTCCTGAAGTGTTGGCAGCTGCATGTTTAACTTCAGACAGGTGAAGAGTCCCCCTTTTGTCTGATTATGCTGAATTTAACCCCTTGGTCACGCTCGTCAAAGGGAAAAGTTTCCCTGCTAAAGAAATAAAAACTTCTCCAGGTTTGTCTGGGTGCTGCTTCTCCACGGGGTTTCCATTTTAGGAAGGAGCAACAGCAACGCAGACTTGAGAAATCTGGAATAAAGGCACCTTCCTTCGCCCCTGATGCACAGCTGTTAGGTTTGTCTTCTTCCACAAATTTTCTGGGACAAAAAGCAGAAAAATTGTTTGGTTCTTGATTGAAAGGATATTTGTGTCACCAGCTGTGGATTATCTCAATGCTGATGGTTTTGTACAGGGTTTTGTGTGTCAAAGCACCTAAAACATCCCAAAAGGGAGAATTTCCTGTCGTTTGAAGGCAATACCTGATGTCCAGCTCTGTTGGGCAGGGCTTGGAGCACCCTGGGATAGTGGAAGGCATCCCTGCCCATGGCAGGGAGTAGAAATGGATGAGCTTTAAGGTCCCCTCCACCTCAAACTACCCTGGGAGTCCATGACCCTACTCTGCTCCCAAAATGAAGGCACTGAGACCTCTCAGGAACGGAGGTGTTGATTTAAATTCGTTGCCCTTAGTGGGAGCCCAGCCCTGGGTGGCTGCAGACAGACGTGAGCTCACGGTGCCCTTGCTCAGCCCTGGCTCTGGGCCAGTGCTGCTGTCTGGGAGCTGCATTAGCTGATGAGGCTTTGGGGAAGGAGAGGGAAGTGAGCCCGGCACGTGCCCGCGTGGCCCCGCAGCTGAAGGTGAAACCCCTGGGCAGCCCTTGCCCTCCAACGCTCTGCCAGGGCCTCCCGAGATCTGCAAGGCTCAAAGCAAGGCACAAAAAAGCCAAGGCAGGTGGGGAGAGCAGCAGTGAGAGGTCAAAGCAAAGTGGGGGATAAAAATAGACGGGGTGTGAGTCAGCAGAGCGTCCTCAGGTGGGTCTCATCACACAGAGCTGCTGGAGTTCTGACAGCTGGGCACATCTGCCTGCTCTGGGAAGCAGTGCTGGAAGCACATCCTGATCATCCTCTCAGGGCTTGGTCTCAGCTGGCATTTTGATTAAAGAAAATGTTCCTGAGGTGGAATTAACGGGGTGAGCGTGAGGTGGAGGAGAGGCTCGGGAGCAGAGCCGTGCAAGGACCAGCACCCCTGGGGGAGGGTGTTCAAAGCAGCTTCCCCAGGGATGGATTATTTCGGTCTTCAGCTACTCAATACCTTTAGTAATGACTGAGCTGATGATCCATGTCCTCTGCTGGGCTCGGCTGCAGATGAGGTAAAGATCTGTGATGTTGCAAATAATGCAGTTATTGTTACAGCACCAGGCAAACTGCCTGCTGAGGTGGCCACCGTCCAACAAATCATGGCTAAAAGCATCCAGTGCTTCTGGAATTAAGATCCCAGGGTTTGGGAGCTCAGTGTTTTGCCAGAGATTGGCCTTGCTGTCCTGCTGGGCATTGTTTTAACTGTTCTGTAGCTCTGCTCTCCAAATAAATGCTGCCTGATGCTCAGAGTCTCTCTTCATGATGAGGGATTTAATCACACCCTGGTGGAAATCATCCTGCAAAGCTAATCCCAGTCTAAAGCAGTGTAAGCAAGGAGAGAACTCAGCTCCCTGAGACTTCTTAATTCAGAATATTGGCACCTCTGCAGCCTCTGGAAGAAGCAACACCATCCATGGCTGTTTTTAGGGCTGTTGATGTGAATTGTGTTAGCAGAAATCAGCCTGGTGGCTCTGCAAAGAATGTTCCAGCAGCCACCCAGCAAAACTGGTGTCCTTTACTGCTTGTTTGGTTGGTTTGTAGAAAACAAAAAAAAAATTCAAAAATCATCTGGTTAAATGAGGCAATAAAGCAGTGAATTAACTCAGTGCCGGCTCCTCCTCTGGGCTGGCGCTCCAGGGATGGGCTCTGGAGCACGAGGGGAGAACGGTTCAGACAAGGAAGCGCCGTTTTGGGGCACATTTTTAGGACAGCCAAGGCAGCAAGGGCAGGGCAGAGGGGCTGGGAGCCCGGATGAGCACAGAGCTGCCCAGCCCTGGTGCTGTCCCTCCCCAGGCTGGCACCACACCGTGATGGGAACACCTCGGGGGCTGAACCTGCCCTGCTCCTCTGCTCTGCAGGCGCAGTCAGGGGGTGAATAATGCAGCAGCGACAGAAATTAAACCCCACTCTTCCCTGGGGCTGCAGCTGGTCCTTACAGCTCCTCTGTCACCGCTGATCTCTTCAAGAGGCACAACTGCCCTATCCAAGCTCTTTTTTCTCCCGTTTTTCTCCTCTGAGGCAGGGGTTGGTGGTGTTCACCTTGTTAAAAAGCCATTATGCTGTAAAACAATCTCTCTCTTAATAAGTGTATTAATTTTAAATGCCAGAGACAGAGTCATAAAACCTCCTGGTGGGTTGATACAAGCACAGAGCCCTTTCCCTGCCGTGCCTGCAGGATGAGGCTTCTCCCCAGCCCCTTCCTTCCTCCATTGGCACTGCTGGGGACTGGAACTCGTATTTTACAGCAAGTACCCTGTTTGAAAAGGTCAATGGCTGATGTTATTCATGGCATGGGGAAAAAGGAGGAGGGAGGAGAGGTCTCCCAGCTTTTTGCTGTGGAAAGTTCCCTCAGTTCTGCCGAGGGGCTTTGGCACCTCCTGAAAGGGGAGCAGAGGAGTGGCGTGTTCGTGCAGTGCTTGGGAAAAGGTGATTTCAAAGTCAGCCCAGCCTCTGCCTTTCAGAAAATCTGAGTTTCCAACAGGTTCCTGTGAGTCTGGGTTTGCAGGGATCTCCAGGCTGAGGGGTGGAGTGTTCTGGACAGTTCCAGAGCTTCTCTCCTATTATTTAGTGCTTCCTAATGCTTCACCTCAGTTAATGTTGAGCTGGACTGAGCCAGGCTGTGTAACCCTCCCTGGGAGCTCCGGACAAAACTGAGGAGAAAGGATTTGTCCAGGGATGTGGGACCATCAGCAGAGATGGAGGAAGAACCACTGCTCAGGGAGGGCTGTGCTGGAAGAGGCAATCAAAAAAAGAAGTGCCCTTAAATTGAAAGTTCTTCTTTGCCAGTTCATCTCATTATTATTGGTGGAAAAGCCATTTAATTTTTTGTGGCAGAGTTTACAACATCCTTCAGCTTCCTTTGAGAGAGGAAATGGATTTTATCTGTTGAGGTGTCAAAGCAGCTTTGAGCAAACCCAGCTCTGTTCTGGTGCTGAAACACTTCTGCCAGGTGACTGCACCCATCCCAGGGGTGGGAGGTGCCCCCAGCTCCTGCAGAGCATCAAAACAGGTTTGGGACAGAAAAATATTTCAGTGGGTGAGGTCAGGAGTGTGGAATTGGGAGTTAGGGGAAGAGGCAGACCTGAAATCAGCCCAGTTTTTGGCAAGGAATGTCGTGAGTCTCAGTAACCACTCAGATTTCTGCAGGCTGTGCTTGTTACGGGGCTCACAGCAAATGCTCTTCGTTTGATACCTCAAATCTCCTACCTTGGTTTATTTCCAAACTGCTCCTGAGCCAAACCAGCGGGGGATCCAAAAATCAGTGATATTTTCTGTAGATTTTTAGAGGCAAAAAGGATGTTAGTGTCAGGTGCTTTGGCCTTCTGCAGAGCTGGGCAGGGAAAATAGTGATAATGCTCATGGTTGTCATTTTCTCCGAGGAAGAGTTGTGGGTTTGTTTTTATTACTTTTTGTGGCTGTTTAGGATGGAGATGGGCAGTTTGGACTGAAGGCACTGAGGGACACAATCCATATTCTTTTCTGGGGGAAAAAAAACCCCCACCAAAATAAATCATGTCCTCCTTCCAGCCTGGATTGCTTCAGCTTTAAGCCGCCAGTTTTTGTTCTGCCTTTGGCAGATTAGAGAGACCTTTACAGTCTCGGGGTGGGTTAGAAAGACTAACAAAGCCCTTCCTTCTGTCAATAGGCAAATAAAGCCTGGCTTTGCTGTGAAGTTCAGTGTCTCTGAGGCTGGGACTTATAGCTCTGCAGGTGACTCTGCTCTGGACTTCCCTTCCTCCTGGTATTTATAAACTCCAGGGCCCCTCTGTCCTGGTTTTGGGGTTTAGGGGTGTCATTCTACAGCCAATATTTATCCAGACGAAAGTTTTCACTGAATTCTCTCCCTTAGAGGCACCCATGAGAAATGTTGGGGTTCCTGGGGTTATCGGAGCGTCCTGTCAGCTGCTCATCCCTAAAAAATGAAGTTCATTGAGGGTTTCAAAGTAGAAAGCACCGTTTTCTGTCCTGGTGCACCCTGCAGCTCTCACAGGTGTCTTTTGCTGACGTCTCCCGTGTTCCACCTCCTGTATTTAACCCCCATGTGCCAGTTTCTGCTGCCTGCTGGAAGAGCAGGAGAGAAGGGCAGGAGCCGCCTCACGGAGGGCATCAGAAAACCCAAATCCTGCCTCGTGTTTAGCTCAGGCTGCTTCATTGCCAGGAGCAGCTTGGTGGATGAGGAGGGAGATGGGCTGTGAAGGCTCAGATGGCTCCTGCTCAGGAGAATTCCCCTTCCTGCCGCCCCCTGAGTCCCCCCTGTGGCACGGTGACATCCAGGTGACAATCAGCAGTGACGGGCAGTGTCCGACACACATCCCTGCTGGATGATGGAACACCAGGGCAGGGAGGCAGGGAAGAAAAAAAGCCAAAACCAGGTAGAAATGGTGTTCAACGACAAATATTGAGTGTTTTGTAGTCAGCACTGCTGTCCTGCAGTTACAGCCCCAGCTCATTGCTCTGGGTGCAGACAGGAGTGAAAAGGCCAGGTTGTGAAGACAGAGGAGTTCTTGTTGTATTGCCACTTGTCCTTTTTTTGATGTGAATGCTTTCAATTTTACTGCCAGCCTGAGAGCTTGCCGTGTCCTGCCTGCTCACGAGCCAGGCGTGCTCTGTGTGCTCATCCCAACCTTTCTCCCAGCTCAGGGCATTCCTGTGAATGGTGTCTTGTGAAAAAGAATCAAAAACCACCCTCCTAAGCTCAGTCAGACACAATATTTATCAATCTGAGAGTTATTTAGACTTTATGTGTCCTCTGCAAGACACAGAAATGCTCAGAATGAGGTCGCATGGCTCAAGGGCTGAGGGAAGAAGTGGTAAATAATTCTTGTGTTTGATCCAGAGCTGGCTTTGTCCCTGTTTGTCAGCTGTGATCGATGTCACCCACTGGTCTCTATTGTTATTCTGCTGTCGAGTGTCACACTCACACCTTCTTTTGAATCCTGCTCTTGTCTCTTTTCCCTTTTTCTCCCCCCTCTCCTGACACCAGCCTTGTGAGTAATTTACCTATGACAAAACGAGAGTCATTCTGTTGTTATGTCAGAGGGAAATTGAATCTGGGGCTTGAGAGCTGCATCTGGGAGGAAGCTTCAGATGGATCTGGAGCTCAGGAAAACTCCGTGTTCGCCTCTCTGGCTTGTCACGCTGCCTGCCAGATGAAGTCATTATGAAGGGCAGGGAGGAGGAGAAATGAGGGGGAAAAAAAACCCCACAGGAGCTGGGCTGAGAAATGGAAGGGAAAGGAGGAGAGGACAGGAGAGTGAAGACCAAAAATAGGAGGAACAAAGGAGATGGCAAACGCAAATGAAGATATTGGCAGAGCATTCAGCTGAGCGTGTGCTCAGCAGTCAGTGGAGCTCAGTGAGGCTCAGGCAAGGGTTTAGACCGCTCCTAAATGCCCAGCAGTGCAGGGAACTGTGCTGGAGAGCGGGACAGCCCTGAGAGCCACCTTTTGGGCTACGGGGATGCTCCATGTCCCTGCTCTGCTGGGCATAGAGACCTGTCAGCTGCTCATCCCTAAAAAATGAAGTTCACTGAGGGTTTCAAAGCAGGCTGGAGTATCACAGCACCATTTTCTGACCTGGTGCACCCTGCAGCTCTGACCTGCTCCCTTTTGCCGACATCTCCCACATTCCACCTCCCCTCTTTAATTCCTGAGTGCCAAATTGCTGCCTGCTGGAAGAGCAGGAGAGAAGGGCAGGAGCCGCCTCACGGAGGACACCAGAGATGCCTCGAAATCCCAAATCCTGTTTGTGTTTAGCCCAGGCTGCTCCATTCCCAGGAGCATGGATGGGCTCAGGCACTCCATGGAGGCTCCTGTCCCTTCCTGTTGAGCAGGAGCTCGGCCCTGGCCGTGGAGCTGATGAGCTGGGGGAGGCAGAACGTGCCCCGTGTGTCACCTGCAGCTCCTGCTGCTCCCATTTGTCATTGTCCGTGCTGTGTGTCACCCAACAGAGTGACCAAGCCTCAGACTCTGGGATCTGGGATTTGCTGAAGCAGAGCAAATGGGAGCTGAAATTGAGGGGTTGAGAGGAAAAAGCACAGAGCAGATGTAGAACTTTGAGCTCCACTCGAGCAGGTTAAAGCAGCAAAACTCCTGCATGGTGCTGAGGGAGCTGGGCTTCCCCTCTGAGCTGCAGACAACACCTCAGCTTTGTCTTGAGGCATGTCGGAATTAACAGAGCCCTGCTCCCTCCTTGGCACGCCCGGAGTTTGTTTATTTGCACAACTTTGCCCCCAGCCCTTGTGGAGGGTCCCACAAACCCTCTGAGCTCGAGGACTGCCAGCTCCACCCCCCTCCCAGCCTCCCCTCCCCAGCAGCATCCCTCACCCCAGCTCCTGATGCTGCTCCACTATTAATTGGCTTGTGTAATCTCCGAGATTGTTATTTATTAATAGATCGTTCTGAGCGTAGCAAAGTTCATTATTTAAAGCAGGCGGCTGAGAGAGATCCAGAGGAACAGATGGATGCATGGAAGTATCAGAAGAAGGACTAGTTAAAATTCCAGGCATGTGCTGAGCCTTGACAAAGGATGGAAAACAGAATCAATCATCATTATCTAGGAGAAAAGCCATCAGTCTGTGTTTAAAATAAGCCCTTTGGGTATTAAGCCCACGATGCCAGACTTTGCAAGAGTTTTGCCTGGTAGCTGCAGACCCCGGGGTTAGAAACAGGGCTGGGGAGCACTGCTGCATGCTCAAAGCAGCACAGGCAAAATAAAAATAGATATTGAGGCATGAAAAAGCAAGGAGAGATGGTTTTGATGTCCACCCAGTCCTGACCAGCAGCAGACAAAGGTTTTTCTTCGTGGCTGTGGTGGTCGAAGTCGCCCCAGCAGAACTGTTAAACAATTTCAGATGTTAAGGGCTGCTCTGACATGGAAAAAGACCCGTAATATTTCTCTTAAAAAAGGAATTTCCTCACTGGAATGATCTGGTTTCCCACCAGGCTGCCCAGGGTGGGTTCTCAGTGGAAGGTGCCAACAGAAATCGGGGTAAATTTGGGAGCTACGAGGGATTTTTGAGTCAGCTGAGCCTTAAAGGTGGCTGAAACCAGCCACAGAGAGGCAAAGTCACTGTCACGTTGGGCTGACAGCAAAGATGAGGCTCAGATTTAGAGATTTTAACCCCCAGACCAGTCTCTGACCCCAGTTCCCAACGTGTTTTCCTCTGCCGAGCTGGGTTGTTCTGGTACTTGCCAACACAAAAGCTTTCTTCTTCCCACAACAAATAAAATAATATCCAACATCATCTCTCTGCTGGCCCCCTGCATGGGAAAGCAAAGGTCAGCTCTGTTGTGAACTCTTGCTAAAATGGCTCTAATTGCATCCAATTTTCCAGACATGAATTTATCTCCCATTAGCAGGCCCTGGAATACTCAACTCTAATGGCCAAGCTGCTGCTCTGAGCTGCCTCTCAGTAATTGGTTAATAGTGGGGCTGCTTGGTAATAGGTAAACAGGTCTTTTTTCTTCTAAATTTAACATTTCTCTCATGGCTTTTCCCCTGAACAAGGTTATTTGTGGCTGTGCCCTGGGTGTGCTTTTATGCTGAGCCCACCACGTGTTCCTGGGCTATTGCAGCATCTCCTTTCTGCCCTCCTCAGCTCCAGGGGGAATATTTGGGATCCCTGCTGCACACGGGAGGCTTTGCTGGAGGTTCTTTCACCCTCCCACAGAGGAGCAGAACACTCTGTGGGGTTGTCTAAGCACCTTTTTCTCAGAACCCACCTTCAGCTTTCTCCTGAACTCTGAGATTTCCTGGCCTGGCACCTGTGAGGCTGTGCCATTTCTCCCTTCCCCAGCCAGCACTTCTCCCTTGGAGCCTTTATAGAGCCTTTTAAAGACACCTTTTAGAGTGTTTAGGCCATTTAGAGCCTCCCAGTGTGGCTCTTCCTTGCACTGGGGGGGCAACTGGAGATGATCTGATAACGTCTGATTTCACTTCTCCTTTCTCTGTCTCTCTCTCACAGAGAGATTTCTCATAACCTACATGTCCCCTTCATCCCTGGCTTCTTTTTTTTTACACCTGGAACATGAGAAAGGGAGAAAATTGAATAAAGCTTTGTGTTCTTCCCACGTGCATCCCTTACAGGAGAGGGGTGGGGGAGAGGCTTTGCGAGGGGTTCTGATTTCTGCACAGACCCTTCCTGAGCTGCTGGAAGAACTCAGGTGATGGATTCGGGGCTGTCAGACCCATCAGTGCCTTCGTGAGACATTTTGCAGATCCCAGCAGAAGAAAATGATGGCTGGGGCAGGTGGGAGATGAATCCTGAAATGATTTGTTGATGTTTTCTATCTTAGTCCTTGTTTGGGGCAAAGCTGCCTCTGGTTTTCTTGAGTTTGGGCTGGGGTTGTTCTTGCTTGGGAAGAGGCCACAGAGAAATAACTTTGGGGTTTGTGAAGGATATTTAGATCACTCCATTCTGCACTGGTTCTGTAGTGGAACAGAGAAGCTGTGGCTGCCCCAACCCTGGACGTGTCCAAGGCCAGGGTGGAGCACCCTGGGAGAGTGGGAGGTCTCCCTGCCCATGGCAGGGGGTGGGATGGGATGTTCTCAACATCCCTTCCAGCCCAAAGCCCTCTGTGATCCTAAAAAACCCCTCCCTCTTCCCATAGCCTGGAGGAGAAGCTGGCAGTGAAGGGGAGCTGTGGGAGCTGCCACAAATTCTTTAGCAAAGAGAATTTCAGTTGTTCTGGTGAACGTGCAAAAAGCTCCCAAGTGATGGCCATCAATCTGTCCTCAGTATTAAGTCTCGTCCCACCCTCTGAGAGTTAAGAAATTACTTCACAGTCACAAAAACCTGACTCTTTAGCTCAAAATCTGCACCAGCTCAACCACGCTTTTAGATTTTATTGCTGCCTGCACCATGAGCCTCCCTCTGCCCACTCAGCACTCCCCAGCCAGGCCAGTCCAGGCCAGAAATAGTCCTTGCTGGCAGGGATAACAGAGGAGAAAACAGATTAAGGAGGTGTAGACAGGGATTTGCATTTGTTTCACCAGCTGTCTTCTCATTCCTTGTGTTCCCCACTCGGACGTACCTTGGCAAAGGACTGGAGTCAGGGATAGGAGCAGAGAGTGGTGAAATTGGAGTGAAATATCCCTAAAAACCTGATGTTGAGGCTGTGGCCAAGCTGGAACGAAAGCTCAGAGCTCTACTTTGGGAGGAGGGAGTTTTTTCAAGTTAAATTCAGTGGGAGTGGGATGAGGTGTGGGGTGAGCAGAGCACGAGCCAGAGGTGAATTCTGCCTCCCTCCCCATCAGTTTGTGTGGGACTGGGAGCACAACTTCCCCCAGGCTATTCCAGACAGGAATACCTGGAATTGCTGCCAATCCATCACCCAGGCAGTGGCTCAGCCCCAGTCCTTGGCTGCCACCAGCATTTGGCCCTCGGCCCAGGGGACAGGACAGGACAGTGGCTCCTCTTCAGCTGCCTCTCAGGGGAATCTGAGCAGGGCTGGGGGGTGATGGATGGCAAGTTTAGCAAAGCAAGTCTGGGAGATCAATAGGAGAATATCCAGCCCATGGATCATGCGAGTTCCTCTTGTCTGGGCAGCACTAAATCAAAAATGATGAACGGCAGCTCCCTCAACCTTGGCCCCTCCGGTCTGCCCCAGTGGAGCAGCATCCAGTGACTGAGAGGGATTGTGCTGCTTTCCAGCCTATCTCCTTTGCTTTCCTAATAATTTTGGCATTGAAACATGAGGCTGTGTTTTTAATATCCTCTCCTTCCTCCAGTGCTGCCTCCCTCTTTCCCCAGGTAATTTCCAGCTGGCAGGCGCAGTGCCCAGCTCACCTTCCCCTGCTCTCCGGGTGCACCTGATCAATCTGCTGCAGACTGGGTTCCTCTGGACCTTGCACCAGTTTATTTCTTGATTTTGGGAAGATTTGCCCTCCCAGAGGTTGTGTGGCAGCCACAGGAACAGTCAGGAGCTCTGAACTCCTGTCCAGGTGTGAGCTGGCTGCTGTCAGTGCTGATCAGACCCGGATTTTCCATGGGAAGGGAATGCAGGAGCAGGTTTGGAGAGGGTGCAGGGTGGCAGCAGCTTTGCAGAACTGCCCTAAACTCAACAAACAGCACCTGGATTTCCTCAGGAATTAATGTTTTTGACTTGGAGCAGGAATTCACAGGCACAGAGAGTTCCATCATCTCCTCCAGCCTTTGCAAGGTCACTTCCACCACGAGAAGCAAAGCCTCATTTTATTGCATGAGATATTTATAATACATGTTCTCAGTAGCAGCTGAAGTGACACTGATCTCAGCAGGGACGTTTCCCTGGATCTGAGCTCTCTGGCTGCTCCAGTGGGAATATTTCCATCCCCACTGCCACAGCTCACTTGGCCCAGCTGCACATGACGAGTGGCTGCTTCAGTTCTTGACGTAAATGAGCTGGAGGTTTTGCCCAGTCAGACTCGTGCCCCTGTGACAGGCAGGACACAATAAAGTCAGAACATCAGCTGGCCAAAAAAAAAAACCTGGGAAGTTCTCCTTAAAAACAGCCAGGGTGAATTTGAGCCGATGGAGAAAGGCCATCGGTTCTACCAGGGCTGAAGTGGCCAGGAGCGATGCTGAGAGGGTTTAAAGAGCTGCTTTGCAAATATCAAATTATGAATCATGGAAAGCCAGCCCAGGCTTGTGCAAAAAAAAAAAAAAAAAAAAAACAAAAAAAAAAAAAACAAAACCCAAAAAAAAGCCTTGAGAACCATCTGGGAATTTCCTATTTCATGTCTGCAATGACATCATGATGGCCCTGAAAGCGGCAGCAGAATCCTCCCAGGCTGCTGGAAGGACAGGAATTGAGCAGGATCTGAGGGACGCATGTGCTCCAAAAAACCCCATTATTGCAGGATGGGGACAACGAGAAGGGAAAAACCTAATTCAGAGTCATGACAACAGCACGCCCCTGGAGAGAATGCCGAGCACACAGCCCAGAATAAGCTCCAGTGGGTGAGAGAGACAATAATAGAGAGAATTGTGTCTTGATCTGGCTCTGAATGAGAGCTCCTAGAATGAAAGAGGAGAGGCAGAGGATGCTGCGTTATCTATCAACCCAATTGATTGTTGTATCCAGAGCCTGGCTCAGTAATAAATGAGAATGCCACTCATCTGCTTTTCTGGTCTATTTAGAATATTTTTAGAAGCCTTTCTGAAAGTTATTCTGATTAATCTGTTGAATTTTCCTTTGCTCAGTGAGACTTATAGCAACATCGGATTTAATTACCCCGTGGCTGGGAGGGCTGTAATGAAGGCAGATACAAATCCCTGTGACAGCTGAGAGTGGCAGGGAGAGCATTTATCCACCAAGGAGCTGAGATGACAAGTGCTGAGTTTGAGCCTGAGCCTCTGGGAAACAAAAACTGGGATTTTTTAGCTGCCAGCAGGGGCAGGGCAGAGGAGCTGAGGTGGTGGGAGAGAGCCCTGGATCCCCACACAAAGCCAGTGGCACCCAGATTCCCCAATCCATGAGCTTAGGGCTTCATGAACTCGTTAAGATTGGAAAGGACCTCCAAAATAACCGAGTCCTGATGACCTGCAAGCAATAAGAAATAGGCTTTTCGAAGCGATAAAATGAACCCCATGGAGACCAACAAGGTTTTATGGGTTATAGGGATGCTGGATTTTGGTGTTGGCATGGATTGGGACAGATCCTGAGCAAATCCAACCTCCCCTGCCACATTTGGGACACCTCCAGGGATGTCCCCACAGGCAACTGGTGCCTGCTGGGCTCTGAGGAGCCTCCCAGCCAGAAGAAGACAAATATTCCTTCAAGCTGCACCTGCTTGCCTGAATAATTTCCCAGGAAAGGAGGCCACTGCACAGGAATTCATTACCCAGCCTTCGTTAGCACAAACAGGGCTGGGAGGAGCGAGCACAGCTTTCCCTGCTCCTCGCTGTTTATCAGCTGGGCTTTCTACTGAGGCTTTCCAGCACAGCTCCTCTCTCGCTTTCCCACTTCCCAGCTCTGCAGCCAGGATTTTGGCAGGCTGGGGACATTTACAGCTGGTTTTGGCTGGGGTTTGTGCCACAGTCTGAAGAGGGAAAAAAAAACAAAACCAAACCAGCTTTTTCATGTGGAGGGAAGGAAATGGGAAGAGGGCACAGAGCTGTTGCTCAGCATTTCTCCCTGAGCCCCAAAATGTGTCAGTGTTTTCCTTCCAAAGCTTGGTTTTGCATCCAAAGCTTGGACCCTTCAGTGCCGTGAGGAAGCTGCATGAGCCTGGATGGAGATTTCTAGGACATGCTTTTTGTGTCAGGGACACTGGAGACGAGATGCTCCTTCCCTGTGACCTCCAGATTTATTCCTTTTAGCTGGTTACTATGGAATGTCAGGATGGTTTGGGTTGGGAGGGACTTTAGAGATCCAGTTCCAACCTCTGCCATGGGCAGGGACACCTCCCACCATCCCAGGGTGCTCTAAGCTGGCCTTGAACACTCCCAGGGATCCAGGGGCAGCCACAGCTGCTCTGGGCACTCTGTGCCACGGCCTCACCCCCTCATTTTCTTCCCAAAATCCAATCTAAACCTACTCTCTGTCACTTTAAGCCATTCCCCATGTCCAGTTCCTCATCCACATTCTCTCCCCACCTTCCTCATATCCCTTTCAGATCCTGGGAGGTGCTCTGAGGTCTCCACACAAATTCCCCTTTCCAGCCCGAACAGCCCCAACTTTCCCAGCCTGAAGAAACCTTTGACACTTTCCAAATCCCTTTTTTTCTTTCCCCGTGGCTTCTTGCTATTTAGGGGGGAAAAAAATGTATCTCCAGAGCAAGAATTTGGCGACTTTCTGCTAACAAGAGGAACGGGAAGTTCATCCACACGTTTTGAGGTTCTCTCGCCACGAAGTGTGAATAATAGATAGGGAGAAAGGCATTTTCCCCTTCGTGCTTGGATTTCTCTCACATCAATTAGTTTCCATCAGGCTTTCCTGCAGGAGAATGGAGCTTTGAAACGCTCTGGCTCAAAATTAAGCGGAGTTGTGGGGGAAGAAAGGGCAGGAAGTTAAAAGGAAAACTGCTGGTGCCTTCTCCTGTGTAGTTTGTCATGTAATTAATTTCTTGTTTCTTTAGAAACCCTCGATTTTTTTCCCATTTTGGTCAAAGTTGATCTCCACTAACGAGCTGGAAAGCCACTGGCTTGTAAATCTTATTGAATGGATACAGGAGAGGAAAATTAGGATTATTGTCCTCTAAGTTGTGTTGTCACCTCTGTCTGCAGCAGGCCTGGCCTTGGCTGAATGTTATTTTTGGGATATTTGTGGAGGTTCCTTCATTTCTTTTGCTAAAGGTTTATTGGCAGGGCTCACTTGGGGGTGTCCCATCACAGAAAGGAGTGTGGATAATGATAATAATAATATAATAATAATAATAATAATAATAATATACCTTGAAGAGGGAGTGCTGGCTGCCCATCCTCCCTGGGGAAAGGTGTGGTAAAGAAGCACTTGAGTACCCCCATTCTTAATTAAAACCTGGAGAAGTTGATGAAAATGAGCCTTTCCATAGTTCCTTCTTGATTCTAGTATGCAATTGGTTTTTTATCTGATTATTTTGAGTCATTTTACTGCATGGGAGGAACTTCCCCCAGTCCTGTCCAGTTAAAGTTGCTCCTGGCATGCTTGGGTTGGGAGAATTGTCTGTCCCTGTCACTCACCTGGGGGTGTCTGCACCTCTTGGAACAGAAAGAAAGCTCCAGAAAGGCATTTTATCACTTTTATCATTTATTTTATCGATGATTTTATTGCACAGAAGAGTTCCCCTTCCCACTGCAGGTCCAGGGAAGGGGGATAAAAAAGCAGGAAGGAGGCAGAGCGTTTTTCAGGGCTATTTTCAGCTGGCCTAATCCTGGTCCTCCCCTGAGACCGAGCCTGACCTTCAGCCAGTCCCTTCTGCATGCTCTAAACAGGGTTTGAGGATGTTGATCACTCCAGGTCCCAGCAGGAAAAATGTTATGTAGGGCAGAGGAGCATTAATATCAAATATTTCTGCTGCAAAACCTTTCGGGGAGCAGAGCATCCCTTGTTCCAGGGTTCTTTGGGCAGGGAACTGTTCCCAGCACTCTCAACTCAGCTTATCCAGGGTGACAAGCAGCCAAATGCTGCTTGGAAGAGGGAATACAAATAAATCAGTGCTGGGATGCTGGAATCAGGTGCAGACCTGGAACTGGACACATGAATCCCTACAAAACAACATTTGTCTGTCACGAAGCCAAAGCTCCTCAGTGACTTTTTGCTGAACAAGTTTTGAGACCTTTTTGTCCCAATCCAGCAGGAAAAATGTCTCAAAATGAGCTTGGATTGCCCATTTTTTTTTGCTTCTTTTTTATCCCAAACCAGCTATAAATCCAAAATAAGCTGTTGGTTGGGCAGGAGCGAAGGATTAAGTGTGCTGCCTGCAGAAGTGCACGATAACATAAAGCATTTTATTCTCCTGGAGTTACTCCTTGCAGGGAATGCAGAAGATTGGATGTTTCACTGGCATTTGTCAGGCTGGCCAGCAGACACAGGGATCTTCTTGCAGCCTTGCTGAGCCCTTGTCAGGCAGCTTGGCTGTGAAAATGAGCACCTCCAGCGCTGCTGAGGGAGCCCTCAGGCTGGAAGGGATTGGCTTTCCAGGATGCCGAGTGGCATTTGGGCTGTGCTGGGATGAGCACGGGAATCTGGATTCCCTCAGCACTTCACAGCTTTCCCCATTTCCCTCTGTAAATTTTTCCCCCGTGCTCAAAAACCCTGGGATGAAATAGGGGAAGCACAAATCAGCGTCTGTGGGGAAGGAGATGGAGCAATAGAATTGATATTCTCATCTCTGGGGTAAAATGATTTAATGTTTTGTTTTTTAAAGAGCACTGAGATTTATAAACTTGCAAGGCCAGGCTGTGTTCTGGTGTAAATTGACGTTGTTTTTTGGGTTTGCCTCAGCTGTGGTTCTGGGTTTTTGGAGCTTATTAATAGGCTGCAGCTGACTGTTATCATTTGCATTAAGCAGGAATTTCCAGCTCCCAGTCTCCACATCTTGAAAGCCATTCCTCACCTGGGGCTGTGTTGATAAAACTGATTAGCAGGAGGAAGGCAGGCAGGGAGAAATGTGTTCCTGGTGAAAAGGGCAGTACATCAAGCTGAAATTCTGGAGAAATGCTGAGTTCACAGAACATATCAGGAGTTATTAACCTTTGCATGAGAACCGTGCTGCACAGGGGGAGGAAATTTGTCTGAGCTGAACTTCAGCGTCTCTCTGAAGCTGTTTGAAAGTGCTGCAGCAACGCTGGGAGTCTGATTTTCGCTCCACAGTTCCATCCAAGGATGTCAGAGCACCTTTGCCTTAATGAATTTATCCGTGCAAGAACCTTTGGCTCCGGGTAAATCCTCACCAGGTGAGGTGCTGTAGGTGAATTTCTCTGTAGGAGATATTTCCACTGGATCAGGGCTTGTTTCCTATTGAATGTAGGGAATTGGAGGCACTAAAACATCTCTTCTCTGCCTTATTGTGAGCATCAATCAGTGCAGTGAACAATCCTGCATTTCCTGTCACAGCCCTGGATCTGGAGCTGATAACGTGGTCAGGGCAGGGTGTGACAGCCCCCAGCAGGGAAATCAGCAGCTCTGGGGAGCTCAGGCTCAGTGCAGACATCAGCTCTGCCATGGAAACTCCACTGGGTTCCGGGCTCAGGCTGCTCTTTGGAGTCGAGGAAAGTTTGGATCCTTTTTCAAGCGAACTGGTTTGAATGGCGTGGTTTTGCTTCTCCAAAAATAATGTTGCCTCCCTACTCACATCTTCCTCCAAAGCTGCATTATTTAGTTCAAGTAAAAACAAGTAATAATGAGGAAAAAAAGAAAAGCCTTTGGGAAGGAACACGCTCCCCAAATCCCCTGAAAATGAAATAACAGCTTAGCAGAGCAGGTTTGATTGATGCTTTGTTTGACATGCAGGGTGTAGGCAGCTACCTTGCTGTGGCATGTCTGGCTAAATCATCTGCTGTCACTTCTCAGAATATTCAGTTACCAAAGGTTACATGCTCGGTAAACCAGAGCTTAATTACTCTGCATCACCATCTAGAGAGCAGAGGCAGAACTAAGGCTGGGAGAACAGCATCGTTTCGATGGGGATCCTTTCTGCTTTAGCGCTGTTTGCTCTCCAGAGCAGCTCTGTAATTTGTGCTCTATTGCCACATCTGCTTCGTTGTATGGAACAGAACTTTCCATTTTTGCTCCTCTTCCACACAGCAAGAGGCATTTTTTTGGGTGAATTGGGACAAATAATGGAAAATTCTTAGTGACAACCACCTCAGAAATGAGAGATTCTGGGCTGGCCTTCTCCCAGAGGGAGCTGTGATCCCCATCTGGGGAGGATTTGAATATTGCCCGTGACAGTGCAGGAGCTGTGCGCTGTAACGCACGTTGTCGTGTCTTTTCCTGGGTCCCCACAAGAATTAAGGATGCAATGATGGATGCTGAGCTTTGTTCCCTTGCTCCAGGAGAACTCCTCTGCTCTCTGCAGGAGCAGATCAGAAGATTGCTCTTAGTTCCTGGGGTAGAAAGTCCTGTGGGCCAAGATTTCCCTGCAGCCCACTCCTGCCACGGCTGGGAGCTGCTGCGATGGGCCTGTGAATAATGGAACGTTTTCATGTTTTAATCAGATGCAATTTTCCAAATGGTTTTTATGATTTAGCAAGTCCATTAAAAATGACATTTGTTCTGCTCTGACACTCCTAAGGAGCTCCACAGAGCATAAACACTGGAAATTACTTGTAAGAGGAAGAAGATATTAAAATTCCCCAGCCCTCATGTGCCTGTCTGAGAAATCCTGGTGCCTCATGCGGTGCCAGCTTGGAGCGGAGCCACTCGATGCGCTCGGAGTTTTGCTGTGATCAGGGGCAGCTCCAGGCTGCTGCAGACACCAAACATTGGTATTTCTCATGCTGTGCCTCTCAGATGCTCTACAGGACCACATTTTGAGGCTGGAGATGAGGCTGAGCTGAGCTGGATGGGGCACTGGAGCGTTCAGAGCAGGAGGGGCGGTGAATGCGAAGTGTTTTATCCCGGGCACGTCAGGAAAGCAGCACGAGGACCAACTGCTGCTGCCCATCAGCTCCTGCATTTATTAACTGAGCTCATTCTGCTTCTCTGTCAAACTCGAGATTTGCACAGCACTCAAAGCAAATCCCAGTCTTCTGCCAAGTTCAGGGTGGTTTCAGAGTGATGGTGGAGACTGGTCCTGCTCCTTCTCCAGCTTTTTCCCTCCATTTACCAAAGAAATCCCTGGAGTTCAGTTCCAGCTGACTGTTATCCTCTGCATTAAGCAGGAATTTCCAGCTCCCAGTCTCCACATCTCGAAAGCCATTCCTCACCTGGGGTGTGGAATCATCTCCAGGGCTGTTCTGGACGGCAGCCACCTGCCCCAGTGTATCTGAGCATCATCAGGAGGCTAAAAACGCCTCTCCAGGAGCCCTGTCTGTCGGAGAGCAGCATTTCAGCTGGAGCACACGGCTGGACAGCTCTCAGGAAGCATTTTTCCAGCCTTGCTTCCATATCCTGTTCAGGCAGTGGAGTCCCTCTTGGTGGGGAACGACTTTCTGGAACCACATCAAATTGCCTGCCTTGGTTTATTTGTTTCCCCAGCCACCACTTTGGCGCCGGTTTATTTTGTGTGCATCCTTTAAAATGGTTTTTTGCGCTTCAATTATGGATTATTCCAGGCTGTGCCTCTCTGGGCGTGGAATGCTGCTCAGGAGTCACAGCTGTCACCATGGGCTCTGCCAGAAAGGGAACAAGAGTGGGTTTTAGGTAGTTAAGCTTCCAATGGCTCCTCTGAAGCCCATTCCAAGCTGGATTTGAGCCTGAATGGACTTTCCTTTTTTAAAATTTATTTTCCTCTGCAGCCACCAACCACACACTGGGCCCTCGATGCTATTCCAGATAATTTTTCCAAGTTGAAGCTTTTACTTTGCTAAAGTGAAAAACCTCAAATCAGGAACCACCTAAAGCGAGCAGGAGATACCCCAGGGGAAACCTGTGCTGGGGAAATTGGTCACCACTCCAAAAATTACTGCTCTAGCCCTGATTACTCATTAATTAGCCAGAGCAAGCTGCTCTTTCCAGCCTGCAGAATATGTTCCCTGCTGGTCCAGCTTGGAATGTTATTCCCTTTCTGTTCAGTCCTGAATCAGGCATTGATTTACCACCCCACGGTCAGCCAGGCAGGAAGTTTGTTTTTTGCAGAAATGCTGTGTTCAGTCCAAACCCCAAGTCCAGCATTTCATCCCATTTTTCCCTTCTTCCTTGTGCAGGGATTAAGGTTTTTCACTGTAACAAGTGTCCCATCTTCCTGGGTGTGGGAATAGCTGGAAGTCAGATTTTCCCTGTTAGATTCTGTCTGTAAGACCGGAGAGTTCTGGTTTTCTTCTCTGCAATGTATTTAAGGGAGAATCACTGAATCTTTAATGTCTTTCTTCTCCCTCCACCCCAGTAAAGCAGGTGGGTTCTGTTATCCCAATTTTCCTGATGGGAGCTGGAGTGCCAGGCTGGGTTTGGGCAGTTTGTGCTGTCTGAGCACTCTGACTGCAGCCTGAGGAACCCAAATCTCTGAGATCTCCTCTGGCTTTGGATTCTGACCCTTGAAAACGGAATCCAGGAATGGCTTGGATTGGAAAGGACCTTAAATCCCATCCTGTTCCACCCCCTGCCATGGGCAGGGACACCTTCTACTATCCCAGGGTGCTCCAAACCCTGTCCAACCTGGCCTTGGACACTCCCAGGGATTTTTAGAGACATTTAAAGTGCCATACTCCTACTGAGAAGTTTAATCCTTTCAAAGGGGTGGTTCAAAGTTCCTGGCTGAAATATCTCGGTGGGTTCTGGGAGCTGAGCCTGGAAGTCAGGATTAGCAGGCTAAACCCAACCCTCCCTCTTTCTTCTCCTGCTGGAGATCTCCCACAACCAACCAACCAGCATCTCTCTAGTCCCAGCTTCCAAGCTTGATGGTGGACTTGGAATTATTTAGAAAGGACATTTCTTTCTCCTTTTCACTGAAACTGGAGACAAAACCAGCCCAGCCAGGCAGCAGCATTCCCACCACAAAGATTTCCCTCCTCCTGCTCGGCTTTAAATCGTTGCCACAACGAAGCCACAGAAACAAGGAGATTGAACAGCAAAAGCTGTGTGAGATGTGATGGTTCCTAATGTGTTACCAGCCCCCAGAGTTACCCTGTTGGGAAAGAATCCCAAGGAAAAGGGGATGGAATTCCAGCTGGGGGAGTGTCTCCCACCGTGCTGCTCCAGCTTTCACTTCTAATTCTGGCAAACAAAGTGAACGTGGAAAACACAGTGTTTGTGCAAACTCCCGGAGAAAATACGGGCTCACCTGGAGCCTCTCCTCGATTTGTGCTTCAGGCTGTGATTGCACAACAAAGGGAAAGGGTTTTATGGAGGTCGGGGCTGAAAAGAAGTTGTTGTTTACCAACAGAGTAAATGTGTGGTTATCTTCTCATCTCGGATCAGTTCTGATTGGGATTAATCTGCCACTTGAGTGCTCAAATCCCTTGGGTTGCCTGAGCTTAAACACGAGATTTTTTTCTGCTGTGGAGCTTTGGAGCTGCTGCTGTCCTCGGTCTGAACATCCATCATGGGGTTTTGGGGGATGCTGGAGGGATCCTCAGGAATTTCTGTGATTCTGGTGGTGCCCAGCACGAGCAGAGTGACCCTAGCTGGGTCAGGAAACACATCTCGGAGCAAAAAGTTATTGATCCTCTGCACTAATCCGAATCTTCTCTCTATTTGTGCTGTCACTGAGGGAGCTTTCCCTGGAGGGTTTGCGGGGTTAGGAAACCCAAGTGCTGCAGGACCACGGGGCGTGTGGAGAGGCATTCCCAGGGGATTGTGGCAACCTTTGCTCCTGGAACAAGTGGAAAGGGGAGAGAAAGTGCAGGAGGTACAGAGGGACCCTGGGGTTTGCAGTGCCATGAATGAAACATTATAAAAAGTGTCTGGCAGCGGAGGGAATCTGTTATCAGGGAGCTGTCAGAAGAGAAGCAGGGAGAGAGGGGAGAAGGAACAATTTAAAAGAAGAAAGGCAGAGCACAACTTGTTTTATGGAACCTTTATTTGAAGTAATATTTGTTGAATTACTTGGGGTTTTTTTCCCTCTCAAGCTCGAAGAAAAACCATTGATTCTTCTTCTTGCCTTTGATTCTCAGATCTGGAGAATTTTAAGTCAAGGGAGGGGGGAGAGAGATGCACCCAAAAGGGTTGGGATCCTAAAACCACGGCATTCCTTGTTCCCTGCAGCCAAACATCCCTGCCCTGAGCTAAAGGACCTGTGGAGCTCAGAGCCTGCAGGGGAAGATAAATATTCAGCTCTTATCTTTAATAGAAAATCTGTGAGCAGAGCTGACATTTCCTGTGTGCTCTCCCCACGTTCAGCTCTGCCCTGGGTGAATGTAAACAGCAGAAGAGCCTGGACCTAGCAGAGAGCTGACCCCACCACCTTCCTTTTTCCCAGGGTTTATTCCAGCCACTGGAATTGCTTGGTTTGAATGTCAGCAGTGCAATAACTTTGATATCAATCAGCACAGGTGCTTGGGAAATCAAAAGAGAGATGGTGGCAGAGTCAAATGAAAAATTAAACCGGGCTCTCGCTCACGTTCTGGGCTTGGCCGGGGCGGTTGGATCTCAGCTCCAGCGCTGCCCTGCACGTGATCCTCGTGCAGTTCTCCCCCTGCTTCCCATTGCTGGGGAGTTTGGGGATGGCTTGGTGTGTTTGTTCGGATTTTCTTTAGGCTGTACTAAGAGATGCCGGGGAATTGCCTTGAAGTGGTGAAAGCCGTGGTGGAGTGACTTGGTTAATTCTGGACGAGTTTGAGATGTCTCAGGATTTTGCCCTGTCAAAAATGGAAAGTTCTGCACAAATTAAGCTGTAAAAAGGTCTGGTTATGCTGCTGCAGAAGCCTCCTCTGTCCAGGAAACTCCCCCTGGATCCATAAAGGAAGGATTAACTCTGCCCTACCCGCCCCAGTCTGAGCAGGGATCACTTACAG
The DNA here is from genome assembly GCF_020740725.1 of Corvus hawaiiensis. Taxonomy (NCBI): domain Eukaryota; kingdom Metazoa; phylum Chordata; class Aves; order Passeriformes; family Corvidae; genus Corvus; species Corvus hawaiiensis. The sequence goes on along the minus strand of NC_063237.1, from coordinate 5,046,609 downwards.
ACCTGTCTGGCTCTCTGCACAGCTCATCCCTTTTCCAAAACCAGCCAAAAATCTCTATTTTAACCCCAAATCAATCCTTAGGTTGTGAGGGGAGGGAGGCAGAGGAGGAATCAGAACAGCTCCAGGTGGCACAGGAAGGGAGGCAGTGCTTTTGTCTGTATTTTTCCAGTTTTTCTTTTAAAATTTGCATTATTTTTGGGAGCTCTGGGCAGGCACTGAGTGTTGATGGCTTTGTCCTTGCCCTCCAGACCTTGTAGGATTTATCCTGTTCTCTCTCATCTATCCCCAGCCTGCACAACTTTATTCTGAGTGACACTTTTCCATGCTTTTTCTTAGAATTTTCCAGTGCTTTTCATAGGAAAATCCTCTGGTGGCCTCTTCCACCTTTCTGCTTTCTGATTTTTCTTCTGATAAATTCCTGGAAAATGCAATAAAGCTGAAATTCCTGGGGGGTAGAAGGTGGACTGAGGTGACTTCTATTTCCTGCTTTTATTCCAAAATCTGAGAGGAATGAAGGAAATTTTGAAACAAAATGCCGTGATTGCTTTTTCAAAGCTCTCTAAAGCTCCAGCTCCACGCAGGAGCTGGTGAGGAGGTTGGAACATTTCTTTTATTTAATCCAATCCCATTCATTCTTGGGTCCTGATTTTCTAGCCCAGCATGAAAAGTCTTTGATGACTCTGGCACAGACCTCTTATTATCTAATTGCTTTTCCAGAAACCTTTCACCTGATAATTTGGATATTGTTATCCCTCCTGAAGCCTGATAACTCTGCTGTGCCAAAATCTGGCTCTATTTATTATTAATTGTGGTTTGGGAACTGCTTAAGGCTCCCCATGTTCACCATGAGGGACCTTCAGAAAATTTGGGCAAGAGAAGTGGAGCAAAGGAGTTGTGCTGATGGGGAAGAACATCAGGGGCTCATCGAGGTCACTCCAAAACTGCAGCAGAGTCTGAGGCAGGACCCTGCTCCCTGCAGAAATCCTAAAAATCCCAGCTGGTGTTTCATTCCTGGCACCACAGAGTGCATTTGGGTTGGATTTTTGGAGGTCTCACGGCATGTGGAGCTGTCCTGGTTCTCCCACAGCTTTGTGAGTAGAGGATTTCTCCTCAGGTCTCTGTGTAATCCACGGTGACTCTCTGAAAGATTCACCCAGGCTTCTGCACTTATTAGAAGGGTCATTAAAGAATTTGATAATTAAACAGAAGGATCCTGAACTGACTGCTCAGCAAATCCCTCCCATTTCTCTTTGACCTGCAGTTAATTCTCATTTTCTGAGGGCAGCCCTGCCTCAGATATATTTTTTTTTCCTTTCCTTTGGACAATGCCTTTCTTTCCATGAGTGGTGCAAGGATAAAATTCAAAAAGTGTCTGCAGGAACCAAGGCAAACAGCCACAATCTGTGGCTGGGCAGGGCCAGGCTGGGCTCCAGGGAGAACTTTGCTCTCAGGAGGTTTTTAACCCTCAGGCAGAATTTGACAACAGAGAATTTCCCGAGGCTGGAGGCTTGTCTGGAGCAATCCCCAGAGCTGGTCTCATGCTGTTCTTTAAAGGTTATTAAGGTTATTTCCCCCCCTCTCCCAAGGACTGATTGTGGAGGAATTCAGGGTGATCGAGTGTCTCTGACAGCACATCCTTGAGGTGAAGCTGTTCCGAGGGGAAACGCCTTTTTCCTTGGATGGTTGAGCGAAATTTAGGGATTAACACAGGGAGGGGATGGAGGGAAGAGGTGTTTGACCCCCTCCCTGAGAGAAGAGAGGGGGAAGAAAGCAATCTAGGTGGGAAGGAGTGGATCTGGCATAGCTGGAATGTGCACGTTGGGACAGAACCTCTGTGACAGCCAGGCCAGGACTGGCCAGGCCAGGTTTAACAAGGAAAGCAATCCATGGAGTGGAGCCGATCCAATTCCTGGCAGGCCTGGAGGATAAATGTGTAAAAGCACCAGAGCTGTTTCCAGCACTGCTCCTGCTCCAACAGCCACGATTATTTATTGTTTGTCCTACACCAGCACCGCCAGGCTCCCACCGAGACCTGAACCCGTGTGCAGGGGGGAAATAATGTCACCAAATATTTATTTTCTGCACAAAAAGGGGCTGGGGAGGCGGCTGGAGCTGAGAGCTGGCACAGCTCAGCTCTCCCTGGTGCTGCAGGCAGGAAGGAGCTGCCCCACGCCGTCCCTGGGATGCTCCCAGCTGTCACTCAGGGATTTTGGGCAGGGCAGGCTGCTCCTGAGGGGGCACAGAGCAGGCAGCAGCAGGGTTTGCAGCTCAGCTCTGGGGAAGCTCAGAAAGTGCCCACTGGGGATGGGAGGGATTTGTTCCTCCAGTGCTGTGCTTGGTTTTGGGCCCCTCAGTTCCAGAAGGACATCGAGGGGCTGGGCCACGTCCAAAACCAGGAATGGAGCTGGTGAACGGTCTAGAAAATATCTGGGAATTGGAGAGGTTTAATCTGGAGAAGAGGAGGCTCAGGGGAGACTTTCTACAACTCTCTGAGAGCAGCTTGGAGCGAGTTGGCCTCTCCTGCCAGCACTCAAGTGAGACGATGAGAGGATACGGCCTTGGATTGACCCAGGGCAGGCTCAAATTAAAGAGTAGAAAAATATTTTTTGTTGGAAGTGTGTTCAGGCATTGAAATAAGTTGCCCAGGAGTTGCTGGACTCCAGGAGCTGGAGTCACTGGGGGATGTGGTTTAGGGCTGATGATGGTGGGGCTGCGTTGAGGGCTGGGCTGGATGGTCCCGAAGGTCTCTTCCAAACTGATGACTGTGCCAGCAGAGCCCTTGGGCTTTGCCCAGGAGTCAGATTTGGGCACTAATTGCACAGCTCTTGAGTTCGAAATGCGTGACAGGAGCACGAGAAGTGGCAGCAGAGATCTGCTGGTGTCAGTGGCTTCATGTTGGCTTTACAGCAACAGAGACTGTGCAAAACGTTTAATTTCAATATCAAACACAGAGCTGCCAGACCCCCTGTCCCTGTAACCCTGATGGGTTTCCCAGGGCAATTTTTAACTTTTACCCTCCTTCCACCATGTCCTCTGTGCTCACCCCCAAAACAGCAGATTTTTTTCCCTACACAGTCAAAATTCAGCAGCACGAGGCTGCAGGGCTGGCCTGGTGTTCCTGAGACTTGAACAAATTACCCTACAGAACATTAACTGGTGTGCCATGAAGAATTATCATAATTAATTACAACTAAACTGTAGTTGTCAAATAAATGAACAAAGTACATTTCATGATGCATTATCCTTGCTCTTTTATTGTTTGTCCTCTTGCTTGTTAAGCTGGGGATAATCAGTCATTTGCAGTTGGGCTCCTGGCTTGCTAAAGTGGAAGCTCCACTGCAGCCACGGAGGTGTTGGTGCTAAGAAATACGAAATTATTAATGAGAAAAGCTCAAATGACAGCAAGATTGAGGTCAGGGGAAGTTTTTGAGGCCTTTAAGGGATAACAGAGAACCAGGAGTTGTTAAAATGTTTGTATTGTTGGGCAATTTTGTGTCCTCTTCTGTCAGAGGTAAAAAATAATTTAAATTTAGATGGGCAAAGTGTGACTGGGGTGTGAGGAAGAGCTATAAAATAGAGCCTGTAGGGTACCTGTGACACCTTTCTCCAGGTAAAGGAGACAAGATGTTTGCAGAGAATGTGTAAAATGACCTTGCCAAGGGTTTCTGAGCTCCATCTTCAGCTCCCAAATATTGGCAAAGCTTCCCTGAAGAGGCTGGGATTCACCTGATTTACTCCACTCAGCTGCCTGGTGATTCCCCCCAAATTGGCTAAAACAAGGCATCACTTTTATCCCTCAGCTCTCAACAACTGCTGGATGAACCCTAAGTCCCTTTCCCTGGATGTGACTGAGTTTATCTCATTAAAAGGCAAAAAATTGATTGTCTTAGCTCAAACCTGCCAGAGCAGGAGGCGATTGTGTGCAGAAATTTCCAGGGTGGACACATAAAACCTGATTTTTGCATGTGTGACCCATGTGAATGCACACAGAGCTGGCAAACAGTGGCTGTGGCTGCCCAAAGAGCTGCCAAAAAGTGGAAGTTTCGGCGTTTGTGCGTCGGGAAGCACTCGGGGAAGGAGCAGGGACACCTGGCTGCTGCTCTGTTTAACATCTCGAGGTGGGCACTGTAATTCTCTGCCAGGCAGATGCTCCTGTCAGCTCTGTTGTTTCCTTGCCAAGATGCATTTTACCTCTGGGAGCCCTCAGGGGCCCATTTACCAGGGATAATTAATTAAATTAACAGGCTTTTTAGGCTCGCTGGAGGTTGGTGTACCAAGTGTGCTCTGAAAGGAAGCTGAATTTCCACAGCCCTGGGTAAACAATGTGCAGGTTAAAACTCCTGGCCGTGTCTTTCACTGGTATTAATCAGAGAGAAAAAAAATCGAGTTGTGCCAATTTAGCCAGCTCCTTTCATCTGTGCTTCCCTCTTCCATATCTGCTCTGTCTCTGCGAGGTGTGGAAAAGCTGTTTTTCCATGGATCCCACAGCCCCTCCCTGTTAGCAGCATCACAGGGCGATTTTTCATCATCTTTCATGGACTAGAATTAAATCTCGTTAAAATAATCCCTTTCCCCGTGATCGGGGCTTGTTCTGTCTCCCCAGTTTGTTCTAAGGAAACAATTCCACCCTTTGCACCCATTCCCTCCACCTTGGGAGGCAGGGAAAGATGGGAAGGAGCAGCTGCCATGGATAGCTCTACAAAGGAAAACCAAACGCTTGGAAAACCCTCATTTTTAGCAAAGATGGCCCTGTTGGGCTGGAATTACCCCATGGCTTTCCATGGCATCCACTGGGACAGCTGGACAACCCTTTCCATGCAGAAATTCCTGCTGGTGCCCAACCTGAGCCTCCCCTGGCACAGCCTGAGGCCGTTTCCAAACTGACTCCAAATTACAATGGAGTCAGATTTGAGCTAAATGATCTTTATGGTTCCTTCCAACCTTCTGGGAGCTTTGCAGTCTGGCTGGGAATTTTTCTGGAAGGTCTCAGGATGCTGCAGCCTTTGGGGTTTCTTTTTTGGAGGGGATTGGTTTTGTTTGTTTTTTTTTTTTGGTTTTTTTTTTTAAGATGTTTCTTATCCCCCCACCCACCAAATCTTTGCATTTTAAATCAAGGAGGAAGGTGCAGCTCCAGGTTTCATCCTCAGGTTCTGGTTTCACTCCTCTCCATAATCACCTCCCTGTTTCGATCCTGCCTTGCATCTTTCCCGCAGGGATCTCAAAGTTTAGCTCCCTGTATCCTCTTCTTCCTTTATTAATTATGGATTGCAGCAGTCCCAGGAGGGCCCTGACTGCACAGGAAACTTGGGGGAACTCCGAATGAAACCTGGCCCTCGGGACCTTCCCGTCTAACCAGACAAAATTCCAGGCAGGATCCTCTCTGCTCTGTTGTTGCTGCTCTCCAGGTACAAAATAGGATGAAACTTCCACTAATTAGGAAGCTGCTGAGACAGTGCAATAGTTGAAAAAAGTTTGAACTCTCACTTCTTCCTGAGCTTTAAATAACTCATGTAGCTGTGGCCTCTTTCTAGAGTAGAAGTGAGTGCAGAACTTGAGAGTTGTGGTTTATCAAAGCCGGTAAAGTGAGGTTCCGATGAAGGATTAAAGCTGGGATGTTGTTCCAAGCCTCCCCCAGATGTTCTCTCTCAAGTCCAGGTGGCAGGCTGGTGGAAAAAAAAAAAGATAATTTGAGGAGATTTTGGACATGTAAGAGTTTAATTTTAATGGCAGGGTGGAAAGCCTGAGGGAAAGCCACGATCATGAACCACCAGTGGACAGGGAATGTTGTCAGTGTGGAGGTTCTTGCAGAGCAGAGCTGTGTCCTGAGGGAAATAAATCCTCCCCTTCAAGGTTTTTCCCCCTAGATTAAGTCAAATTAAGAGCTGCCAACACATGAGAGCACAGGTGAAGCAGGATTTGGGTTTTCCAAGGTTTAGGAGCCACAGGTTTGATGTTTTTCAGCATGAATGTCGTGTTCTCAGCATCCCTGTCAGCCCCAGCTGAGGACCTGAGCCCCCCATGGCTCGGGATTTTCCCTGATAGCCTGTGAGGGGTGCAGCAATTAAACCTTCATCTGCAAATATTAACTGGGAAAATATGGACCAGGTCAGGATGGGTTTGTTGTTCTCTGCACCACTCCTTACCCCACTCTCCTCGCCATGAGCCTTGATGAAAGGGTGGGACGTGCAGCTGGGCTCTGCCTGACAAAGGATTCATTTATTTTCATCAAGGAGTCAAATCTTGATCTCCAAACCATCAATATTTCAGGGCCAAGGCAAAGCCCTGAGTGGGGGAGGAGAGCTGCCTCAGTCTCCAGGCTCTTTCCGTAGTTAAAAGTTCACCGCAGAAAATTTGATGCTTAATAAATTGGAGCCTTCTCTGCTTTAAATCATTGCTACAGCAATTGCAGAAGAAAATATAATTATTACAAACTGGTCATTTGTTACTGAGAGATCTCATTAAATTGACTTCATGCTGGAAGGTTTGGTGGGGGATGGAAGGAGAGAAGAGGCAAAAACCTGACAGAGGGGTGGGAGAGGAGTCTCTTAATTACAGATTGATTCTTTCTGGAGATTGAATGTAGAACATAATCAGCTCATCCTTTCTGCTGGGGCAGATGGGAGCTACAGGGACCTTTTTGTCTTCCCTGACCTGCCAGCAAGGCTTGCTAATGGCCTGGGGATGCAGGGAATAGCCTGGAGAACTTGGAGAAAGCACATTTAGCTGAAGTCATGGATCAGGGCTGCTCTCCTCCCCGGGGAGTCAGCCTGGGCCAGGATTTAATACAGTGTTGTGTCCTCATCACATCTTCATTTCGTGCCGAGAGAATCCCACAGCTCCTGGGCACAGCAGCCACTGCCCTGCAGCTCAACAGGGAGAGGTTTGGGAGCCCAGATCCGAGCCTGGAGACAGCTCAGGAGCTGCTGGCAGCATCCAGGCTTGGAATCACAGAATCCCAGCGTGGTTTGGGGTGGAAGGGACCTCAAAACTCATCTCATTCCACCTCCTGCCATGGCAGGGACACCTTCCACTAGCCCAGGGTGCCCCAAGCCCTGTCCAGCCTGGCCTTGGACGCTTCCAAGGATCCAGGGGCAGCCACAGCTTCTCCGGGAATCTGTGCCAGGGCCTCCTCATCCTCAAAGAACTCCTTCCTAATTTCCAATCTAAACAAATTCTCCTTCATTTTAGGGCCATTCCCTCTTGTCTTGTCACTCCATCCCTTTTCCCAAGTCCCTCTGCAGCTCTCTTGGAGCCCCTTTAGGCTCTGGAACGGGCTCTGAGGTCTCCTTGGAGCCTTTTCCTCTCCAGGGTGGCACCAGAGTGGAGGGGGAGAATCACCTCCTTCAACCTGCTGGTCACTCCTCTTTTGATGCATCCCAGGATTTCCTGGGAAGCTGGGAAAGCAGGAGCTGCTGAAATCTCCCTCTTCAGTCTCAGCCAGCTCCCAGTTACGTGTGTGTGTGTACTTGTGTGCATATGCAGATTAAATAAATGTACAGGAATGCTCTGAAATGGGCGAGGATTTAAGGTGGAGCCTCTCAGAAATAAAACAACAGAAATTAAAGCTCTGCTGTCACTCCTGGGAAAGATATCCACGAGCACAAAGTGCCAAAATCACGGGGGGAAATGATTGCTGCTGAGGGGGATGTGAATTTTTAGAAAATGTTCTTTCCATGGAGGAGAATATTGTGTGTTTTGACATCCAAATGGAGCAATTGTTTTTGCGAAGTGATTTTTTCCCCCAGTTTTAGACTTTTTTAGTGGCTTCTCATCTCGGAGCCTTAAAGGAAGAAATTGCTGGAATCTGACAAATTGATAGACCATGATGATCTAATGGTGTGTGGTGTGATTGTGAGACAGGAGGGAAAGAAGAGCGAGAGTCTCTGCTAGGATTTTAAGGAAATTATTCCTGGACATTTAGATCGTCTCTTCCCAGCACTAAGAACAATACCAAGCACCTCCCCAGTGGATTTTCCTCCACAAAGACAGCAAAACTTCCTGGGTGGAGAAGGTTATCCAAATATTGGAATATTTCTTTCGAATAAATCCAAATATTATGGAAATCAGCTTTTTTTTGGGTCCAATTACCAATGCACGCTCAGGATCTTGGGCAGCAAAGCCCCAATAAAAAATTAATAGAGGCTGAAGCACTCAGGCAGCCCCAAGGGAGCTGTAATCTTTCACTCATGGGTTAACACCACATTTGGCTTAAGTAGGAGCAGCAGGACCAAAAAAAAAAAAAAAAAAAAAAAAATTAAGAGAAGAAATTAAAAGTAATTGCAGTGACAAAAATAAAGAAAGGTTTGGCAGTTCTGAATTTTTTACAGATTCTTCTGCTGACTGCAAGCATTCCCTCAACTCACCCGGATTTTTGTAGTTGCTTCCCGCTGGTTTCAAACTGTTCCTTTTCTGGTTTTGGATACATTTCACATGGAAACTGAAATGTCACCCAGCTTCAGCACTGAACTTTTGCTCCCTTTTTCCGTCTGAAGCCGCTAGAATAGAGAAGTGAGTTTGCCCAGCAAAAAGCAGCCTGTGAAATTAGGGAGAAAAAAATTCCAAAACAATACAACCCAGCAAAAGCAGAAGTCTGAGATTGTGGCCAGAAGTGGAAAGGATTGGGAATTTTAGGGGTTTGCATCAGCCCAGGGACATGGGCAGTGCTGCTGGGGATGTTCTGGCTGCTCAGTCAAGGACGAGGAGCAGGGAGAGCTGGGTGAGGTTTATCCCTCTTGGAATGTGAAACAGGCATTCCAGGCATAGGAAAATATCCCTTTTTCGGTGCCTTTGTGAGGTTTTCACAGAGTCCTGGAATGGCTGGGGTTGGAAGGGACTCTAAAGCTCATCCAGTTCCACAGGCAGGGACAGCTCCCACTATCCCAGGCTGCTCCAAGCCCCGTCCAGCCTCTTCTGGGACACTTCCAGGGCTTACCTTACCCTGCTCAAGGGCTTTTCTGGGAATGAAGGCTGTTTGTTTTGTGGGGTTTTGGGATGGGGAGACCCTGCAGAGCTCATGGGTCACTCCTTTGCTTTGTGTCCACCAAAGATCCAGCAGTGGGAGAGGAGGAAGTCAGAAGCACCTCCAAGTGGTGACACAGCCCAGATGTCACCGTGTCCTTCCAGCAACGTCTCTCCCTACAAATCCACTCCTGGAGGCAGGGGAAAGCTGCTTCCCAAAGCATCTGGGGCTGCACCAAGCCAGGTCTTTGTCTGCCCTGCCAAATCCTGGGAATCTCCCCAAAACGAGCAGCTCCCGGTGCTGGCCTGACCTCACTCCGAGAGCAGAGCTCCCAGGATCCAGCCTGGTTGCACACAGGGCACTCTGGGGAAGGAGAGAGGGGTCTGAATTCCTCCCAAGCAGCAGAATGTGAGCTGGGGAAGCATCTCCTAAATATTAAATGAGTGATTAATCAGTGATTAATCCAGGCCAGGAAACTCAGACAATCAGGGGGAATCTCGGAGGCTCTCGATGTCCGTAAGAGAACGGGAAGCTGACAGCCCTTGTTTCACTGAATGACCGAATAAAAATCCTCAGCCTTCAACGAGCAAACCAAGAAATAAGAAAAGACTCAAAAGACAAAGTCTAGAGAGCACCAGCCTTCCCAGCTGGACTCAAAATATCATCAGGCTGGCAGAATTCCTACAGAATAACAGAGCAGAGTGCCAATAAATATAAAATCCTTCTCCCCCCTGCCCCCCCCAAAATTGGTATTCATGTAGTGCTGGTGCAGCAGCAGTGCAGGGGATGTGTCGAGGCAGTGTCTGTGTCCTCTGTCTGATGTTCAGGTTTTGTCTCAGCTGTGACAATCCTATCTGATCATTAATAATACAATAATGAAATAGTGACTGGAGAGACACTTGGATAATCATCTGAGCAAAGGCTCATTAGTGCCGCAGAACAATCACTGCCGTGTAATAACAGATCCCAGGAAATTTCAATTAAAGCTGGAACTCTGTTGCAATTTCATTTTATTTCCAGCCAGACAGCGCTTGGTGTAATTGCAATCAGCCGAGGCAACACAAGCTCCTCTAACTCAAACCTTCCCATGGGAATGGAGGTGGGCTGCCTGGCTGGATCCTGGGATTTTTATCCTGAATTTCATTTCAATTCTACCTTAACAGGGCAGACAGAAGTGGATATCGTTCCCTGCAACATCAAACGCTCCCCTTGTGCTGCTGTGCTGAGCTGAAACTGGGACAGAATCAGAATCCCCGACTGGTTTGGGTTGGAAGGGACCTTAAGGACTGTGGCAGGGACACCTTCCATGAGACCAGGCTGCTCCAAGTCCTGTCCAACCTGGCCTTGCACATTTCCAGGGATGGGGAGTCCTCTCTGTCGGATTAAGGAAAGCTTTCCCAATCTTCTGCTGCTCTGTAGAAGCGTAGTGGAAGAGCTGACAGGCACCTGCCATCGTACAGGGAGTCAGGGAGCAGAGGGAGCTGGAAGTTTTCTTGGGAGAACCAGGATATCAGAACGTTAAAATCCAAAATTTGACCCAAAATACTTCAGCATTTTGTGCTTGGGGATGGAATGGGGTTTGCACTCTGTCCCTTGGTTCTCCCCACCGTGCTGGACACAGATCAGTGGATTCCTGTGCTGCTCCATCAGAGCTGCCCTGTCCTTTGTCCTGGTGGTGTCCTGCAGGGTGGATGTCCCCTGCCCGCCCTGCAGGCTGTCCCTTGTCCTTGGGCAGGACAGCCAAGCGTCCTCACGGAGGTAACCAAAGGTCCCCAACCCTCTTGTCCACCCAGGCTGAGCCCTTCCGCTCAGATATTGGCTGGCACAGCTCCAGGATGAGTAATTGCATCTCGATACCTAATTAAAACTTCTTCTGTGCCTTCAGATGGATGCTGTGCTCTCCTTCCCTCCCTGGCCTGGCCCCTTTCATCTGTCCTTGGGTGCTGTTCCAAGTGGCTGCCACGCTCCACCCTGGGAAGTGCAGGGATCATGGGAGCGAGGTGTGTGTTTAACACAGCCTGGAGAGTGGAGTGAGGGCTGAGGAACCCCCTCACCGTCCATGGGCAGCAGCTGAACATTCACTGAGGGACATTCACAGCAGATTTGGGGAGGTGGGGAAATCCACCTCATAAACACCTGGGTTTATTTGCAGAGCTGATGGTTTTATGCAAACCAAGCCTTGTCTCTTTGGCAGTCACCTGTGGAGGCAGCTCCTGGGGATGTTCGGGATTGAAAGTGGTTTTGTTTTAATGCTTTAGCTAAAGCTTTTTTTAAATATCAACTTGCATTTCCCTGCAAGCACCAAGGTCCTGGTGGTGCAGAACAGGAGGTCAGAGTGCGTGCAGCAGGCAGCAAGGTTCACTTGGATCTCTTACACTTTGGCTTTTAGCTGGGGATGCAGAAAATGAAGTCTGTTGGCATCACTGCTCCCTGCTCTCCACAACCCATGGAATAATTGTTTACACGTTCAGTTCCCTGGTATTTGCTGGCATCGCATTTTGGGATTAAAAAAAAAGGCTCAGTGGACTCACAGCCTGACCCAATCCAGGGATTTTCATGTTGTTGTGGAGCTGGAGGGGTCAGCAAAGGCACCCTCAGGGTTCCTCTGCACATCCGCGTTAGGAATGGAGCTGAATCCCAGATCTCCTGGGGCTCAGGAGGGCCAAGAGGCAGCACAGGGCCCCTTCAGGCCTGGTGTTTGTAGGGACTTGAGCGCTGTTCTGGGGGAATGTTTCCATAAAGGTGAGCAGCAGCACATTCCCTGAATTCCTGCTTTTGTCCTCCTTTCCCTTGCCAAGGTCCCTTGGGGGTGGGTTCCTTCCCGACCACAATTCCATCAGCTGCACCCTCACAGCCTGGAGGAAAACTCCATCCCATTCCTGGATGATTCACTCCTGAGCTGCTGGACCCTTCCCAGCTGTTCCCACCCACACCTCTCACAACCTGGAGCACCTTAATCCTCCCAAAACGTTGCTCTCAGCTGGGTGCAGACCTGCCAGAGGTGCAGAACCCACTGGTGCCCTGTTTGCAGCAGCTCTGCCAAGGCGTGGAGAGGCTCTGGCTGCAGAGGCAGCAAGAGGAGGCAGGAATGTGCGATGATAATCGGGGAGCAAACACCCCTCAGGGAAGGGAGGGATGTGCTGGAGGGATGAGAGAACATTCAGAACGTGCTGATGAGAAGGAAAGGTGCTCTTGGCATGGGATACTCGGTGGGTGCCAGGGATGAGGAGAGGAGGACTCTGCCCCAGCTCACCCTGGCACAGCTGGGGATTCAGGGTTGCTTTTACCCTTTTCTGCTGTTTTTCCCCCCATTCCCACGGCAGGTGAAGGGCTGTACATTCAGCTTGGCTGCTGAATCCTATCTCCCCCTGACAGGTTTCTCCTCTCGTGCTTTGGCAGTGCCTGTGGTGCCTGTCATGTCAATAAAGCCTTTCCCCTAATTTGAATTTTTCTGAGCATTTGTGCCGGTTTATCCATGTGTGAGAGCAGCTGCGTGCGAGATGGATTTATTTCAAGAGGGATGTGCCGGTGTTTGCCAATAGCCAGGAGTTCCAGACACCTTGGAACAGCCGTGCCCCCATCCTGATCTTGTTGTGGTGACCCTTAGACAGCACCCAGAACTCCACTGGGACAGAATGTTCCTTGTCCTGCTTTTCTCAGGTGTGGCAGGAGCTGTTCAGCACCTCTGAAAGAATCAAACCTTAAACAAGCAGCCATAAAACCACAATTCCCTTGCAATGGTGTTCTCCTGGCACATCCCAAACCACCCTGAAAATGCCTGACCCCAAAGCAGGGATGGATAAAGCAGCTCTGAGATCCGGGGAGGCTGAACCTGTGGTACTGGTGAGCACTGGATCAGCCCTTTGGATCTGGAATTGTCACATTCCCTGCTAGCTCCACACTGCAGCCACGCTTTTCCTGGCACAGGATTCAGGATCTAGGGTTTAGCTTGACCTTAGGACAGGGTTTAGGTTGAGATTTTGTTCTCATCCCAGTGTGGCAGAGGCTGTTTGCTCCCTGCAGCCTCCTGGATGCTGGTGGCTTTGTCCTCTGTGATCTGGGGTTGGCTTTGTCCCCATCTCTGTCAGGCTTTTGTCTTCTTTTCTAATATTGTCTCATCTTCAGTTGTTTCTTTAATTAGCTGCAGCTTTTTCCTCTCTCTCTTTGATCTTGCTCCGGCCTGCTGAGACCATCAATAAGCTTAATGGAGAAAAGGTGCTTTTTGTTTAGCTTTGAGATTTTTCCTTTTTTTCCTTTCAGCTTTTTTTTTTTTGGGGGGGGAGGGATGGGGAAAGAACTAAAGAAAAGGAGAATTATCATCATTTTACCTGTCTTAGCTGCCACTTCCTTATTGAAATCTCGAGAACGAGGATGAAGTGGTGTTTCTGGATCTGTTCTTTCACCTCCCTGCATTTCCGAGTGTGGGTGACAGATCCTCGGGCCTGGCCTCGCTGCAGGCTGATGGCAGATCCCAAATGGGGCCCTGCTTTGCTCATCAGTCAGGTTTGCTTTCTAGCTGAAAGCTTTGCTCAGGTTTAGATCGGATTTTAGGAGGAAATTCTTTGCTCAGAGGGTGGTGAGGCTCTGGGAAACTGCAGCTGCCCCATCCCTGCAAGTGTCCAAGGCCAGGTTGGAGCAACCTGGAAGAGTGGAAGGTGTCCCTGCCCATGGGAAGTGGAATTAGATGGTTTTTAAGGTCCCTTCCACCCCAAACCACCCCATAATTCTCCATCAGCTCCCAAGCATATATCCCGTGTGGAAATAGGTCACTGCCAGACTTGCTTCAGGAGCACGGGAAGGCACAGAGCGAGCGGGACTGACACCGGGAATGGCTGTGTGTCAGCCATACGTCCCGGAGCTGAGTGGATTCCCTTCCCCTCCGGAGGCTGCCGATGAAGCACCAGCCCCTGCAGAGAGAGCGGGATGGTGAAATGGGATTGTGCCTCCCGAGGGAGCAGCAAAAGGAAGGAGGGAGAGGGATAATGGAGATCAGTGTGTGTGTGTGAGATCAGGACCCCGTCTGCACTATCAGAATCGACAGGGGCTTGTCAGGGCTATGGGATCTGGGATCCAGAACTCATCCCGTCAGCTTTGCAAAGTGGCCGGGTTCAGGAGTATTTCTTTGCTCTGCATTTCAGAATTTTTCTCTGACACCTCCTGATTTATTTCCATGAAACGCTGCAGGAGCTGGGATAACTTAGGAATCCAGCTGGGATAACTTGGCAATCCCCCTCCCTTGGGAAGCATCCCAGCTGCTGAATCCCTGCTGGGGAGAGCAGGGACAGGGATCTGTCTGGGGGCTGCTGTGGGGAGCAGGTGAGCGGGACGAAGGAGAAGGAAGTGGCTTCTCCAGCGCAGGCACTATGCTTGTTAACTCCACATCATCCTGCCTTAATTATAATAATTAGGGGCTTGATGAGGATCTGTTGACATAATGTTCCTCAAGGGAGGGTTGTGAGGAGCTTTGCCCAAGCCAAGAAGCTCCAAAATCAGCTGCAAACACAATTTTTTCCATCCAGCATGGTCAGCCATTCCTTCAGTGACCACGGGTAGTCTGGAACCCTGGGCATTCCTGGCTGGAAAAATGCAGCCTCTCACCAGCCTGGCAGCCAAATGTGCATTGAAATATTAATGATGAGGAGGGTGAAGGAAAATTTTGCATCCTCACCCACTGAAATCGTAGCAGCTTCTGTGACTTTGGAGTTTTACTACAGCTCCAGTGAACGCTGCAACTCCCGGCTCCCGATGTAATTCAATCCAAAAGGAACTGACAGGGAGGTGGGGAAAAAAAAGACACAAATCCTTAAATTCCATATAAAAATAGATAAAAGCAACTGGCTTAAAGGATTTGGTTGAGCCTTATTTAAGAACTTTTTTTTTTTAAAGGAGAAGAAAATGAATTTAGCGCACACAAACTTTTTTACCTTGCTCATCAAAGAGTCACAAATTTTTGCTCAGATCCAGATCAGAGCAAGATTATAAAGGTCACAGAGGGGAAATAATCTGGATAGGGGAGGTGGGAAGGAAGGGCAGCTGCACAATGTCCCCAGCACCCTCTAATTATGCTTCTCCCTGCTTGCCAGCTCTCAAACAGAAGGCAACGTTTGAAATAATGCATCCATTAAGATACCTTCAGTGCCTGTCAGATTTGCTCTAAGAGGATTCTGCTTATTGCACACTGGTAAGGTTTTTATATTCATAAAATTCCATCGGAGCAAGCCAAAAAAAAAAGAAGGAGGAAGAGGAAAACCTGGCTCTGGAACGGGGCTGGGCTGGCAATTAAAATTCTGCCCTGTGCTGGCAGAGGACACAGGCGTGGCCAGGTTGGCCTGTGCCTCTTTGGAGATTTCTACCGAGCTGGGGCATATCCAAGATGACAATCTTGAACAAGTCTGAGATTCCAAGGGAAGAACATGACGATGTCAGGGATACTTGGAGTGCTGGGGCCTCGCTGTGGGGTTTGGAGCCATCCAAGGCAGCGGTGCCAGTTTGGCCAGGAGGGAAAGGGGGATGTAGGGTACTTAAAAGCAATGCTCCTGGAATGGTCAGGGATTTGCTTCCTGGCTTTTTTATTATTATTATTATTATTATTATTATTATTATTATTTAAGCTCTGCTCTCCCTTTGCCAGGCTCTGGGTGTGGAGAGGAGCTGTGGGCAGGGCTGTGCTCCTGCTCTTTGGTGTGATGATGGGCCAGTTCTCTTTCCTGCCTCTCAGCTTCATCCAGTGCCAGCTCCTCATCCTTCCCTCACCCATCTTTCTTCCATCCCCACAGCTCTGGGGATGATCTTGGCTCTTGCTTGTAGTTTCAGATGCTTTATCTCAAATTCAGTGTTGGGCTCTGGTTTCAAGGGTTCCCCACCCGTCCCTGTGTCCCGTGACCAGGGGCAGGACTCAAGGGAGAATGGAGCTGTGTCAGGGGAGGATTAGGTTGGATATCAGGAAAAGTCTCTTTTCCCCAGGGAATGGTCACAGCCCTGAGGCTGCTGGAGCTCCAGGAGCATTTGGACAATGCTCCCAAGCACAGGGTGGGATTTTGGGGTGTCTGTGCAGGGCCAGGAGTTGGATTCCATGATTCTTGTGGGTCCCTCCCACTCAGGATATTCTGATTCTCTGGAGTTGTCCCTATCACAGATGTTCCCCCCGACACCCCGAGATCCTTCAGAGGAAGTTTGTTTGTCTCGTGCAAACCAAAACCCTGAGCATGCCCTGCAAAGACAAGAAGCTCTGGGGATGAGCAGCATTGTAAAAAGGGGCTGAACGTTTTCTGGGGATCCATGAAATGCCTTTTCCATGTGATTAAATCTGTTCTCCTGCCCCAGAGCTGCACCTCTGTCTCTTTGGACAGAAACCACCTCTCCTCTTTGCTTTGATTGTTTCAGTCTGGATCTGTCAACAGAGGAGTGCTAGCAGCTTACACAGGCAGCAGTTTTATTTAACATGGTGCCTTTTCCTCCTCACCAGCGTTTTTCATTTAATCTCTCAAAGCCATAATTATCTAATATTAATGTTCTTATCATCACAACGCTCACAGGAAGACAGTGGGGCTTTTGTCCACAGAGACAAAGATCTCTGAAATTAATATAACGCTTGTACAGGACTGATTTCAACCTCAGAATTGCCCTCAGCTGGAGGGACCAATCTGATTAAAAATATCTGCTGCTAATTACCCAAAGAGCCGTAATTTAGCTGGAGGATTGAGTGAAATTGTCCTTCACATGTCACATCCACCTACAAACCCTCTCAACCCTCATTGTTTTTACATGGCTCCAAAAACACGTCGTGGTTTAACCCCAGGCAGAAACCCAGCTCGTCCCCCAGGGTGGGATGTGGGAGAGAAGTGGAGGAGGAGAGGTGAGAAAACTCGTGGGATGAGATAAAGACGTTTAATAGGTACAGCAAAAGCCAGGCAAGCAAAGGAAAACAGGGAATTCACTCTCCACATTCCATCATCAGGTGTTCAGCCATCCCCAGGGTGGGCTCTGAACATCCCCCGTGTCGTCTTCTTCTTCTTCCTCCAGCTCCATGTGCTGGGAGAAAATCAACTCCATTCCAGCCAAAACCAGCACAAAAAATTGAGATATTTGATATCTGCTCCAGGAGGGAAAGGAGAAACTGGGCACTGAGATATGCAGAAGTGGGATCTGTTTTCTTGCAGCGAGGAATTTACCTCATCCCTGGAAGTGTTCGTGGATAGGGTGTGGAGAATCCTGGTTTTGTGGAAGGTGTTCCTGATCACAGCAGGGGGGTTGGAATGAGATGAACTTTGAGGTCCTTTCCCACCCGAACCATCCTGGGATTTGGGAAAATGGGAAAAGGTCTCACCCGCACCTTCCTTCAGAGCTTTGAGAGGAGGTGGTGGCCACATTTGGAGATAAGAACGATAATTAAAGGCACAAGGCTTGGGGTTGCGACGCTTTGCATGTGCAGGATGAAGTTGCCTTCCTGGTGCAGATGGATGACGACCACAGAGCTTTAGTCTTGGTCTTGGTTTTAACTGCCCTGTGCTCCAGGGGATATCATGAGCTGATACCAGGAAATAGCTGGGGCAGGGAGAGGAGAAAGAAAAGGCTGAGTCCTGCTAAATGCAGCTCCAACGGGTGTTTGGTATCTCCCTCGATGGCTCCATATGGCCCAGCCCACGCAGCCCCGCTGGGAGCTGTGACAGCCCTGGGAATGTGAGGCACGACAGAGGCAGGGGTGGGAGCCAGGGCCTTCCCGCCAGAGCTGCTGCCCTGCAGGGGAACAGGAACACAGAGCTGCCTTCACGGGGTGTTGCCAGGCTGTCCTGGGCCTCACTGGACAGAAGGCCCAGTGGTTTAATTCTCAGGAGGCCCAGGAACCCTAAGACAGCTGCCCGCCACAACACGGACACCTCAGGCTGCCTGGCGGGAAAGTTCGGTGGCCAAGGCGGGAAAGACGTGACAGCCTGCGCGTCTGCAATGGCCGCCGCGCTCCCCTCCACGTCTGCAATGGCCGCCGCGCTCCCCTCCACGTCTGCAATGGCCGCCGCGCTCCCCTCCACGTCTGCAATGGCCGCCGCGCTCCCCTCCACGTCTGCAATGGCCGCCGCGCTCCCCTCCACGTCTGCAATGGCCACTGTGCTCCCCTCCACGTCTGCAATGGCCGCCATGCTCCCCTCCACGTCTGCAATGGCCACTGTGCTCCCCTCCATGTCTGCAATGGCCGCCACACTCCCCTCCATGTCTGCAATGGCCACTGTGCTCCCCTCCATGTCTGCAATGGCCACTGTGCTCCCCTCCACGTCTGCAATGGCCACTGTGCTCCCCTCCACGTCTGCAATGGCCACTGTGCTCCCCTCCATGTCTGCAATGGCCGCCGCGCTCCCCTCCCCTGGTCACTGCCTCACTCAGCCATTGCTCACTCTCTCCGCCCACCTCTCTCCCCATGGGTTAAGTTGTATAAATCCCCGCCTGTGTAACGCCCCTTGTCTGTTCTGTTCTTGGATGTTCTATGGCTGCTCCGCCCTGAGCAGTGGGGTAGAAAATCCCCTGCCAGAGACATTTTCTCGGCCCTTCTCTGGCGGGCTTCGATAAACCCGTTCCTGTCCCCCTGAGAAGGGTCCCTCGTTGCTTTGTCTCTCCTTGCGCCTTTTCCATTGGTGGCTAAAGCGAGCCTCACCTGGACCTCGCTTAGCCTCCCGCTTTTCCTCGGCACCCATCCTCTGCTACTGTGGCCGGCATAGCTATTGCCTGGTGCCAGGCCCTGAGCTAGCCACCCGGTCCCTGAGCTAGCCACCCGGCCCTGAGCTAGCCACCCGACCCCTGAGCTAGCCACCCGACCCCTGAGCTAGCCACCCGGTCCCTGAGCTAGCCACCCGGCCCTGAGCTTGCCACCCGGCCCCTGAGCTTGCCACCTGGCAGGCACCACGGCAATGGGGATGTGATAAGTCCTCTCTGTTTTGGGGTTGATTCATCAGAAGCCAAACACTTCCTGTAAAACTTCCCCAGATATCCCATAAAAATCCAGAGTGACAAAGCTCTTTCTTTTATTTTTTATCTCCATTCTTTTCTTACGTGGATGAAAAAGGGTTTTACTGGAGGAAAACGTCTTTGATGGAAAAAATATCGACTTCTTAGGTTCCTTCTTGCACATCGTCTCTCTCACCCTCAAGGTTGTGCACCCACCAGAGTCAGTGGATTTGTGTGGGATTAAAGCCAAGGGGGGGAATTCAGGAGTTTTACCTGGACAAGTGTGGCTGTGGCCGCTCAGGTGCTCCATTTTAGGGCTGGGTTTTGCATCACCAGCTCTCCCCATAAATTCTGCAGCTCTGCTTTGGCTCGTTTTACGCCTGTGATTTTTTGGAAGGCTCCACACTGGGAATTTCTCTGCTCCTGACAGCCTTTGCCATGTCCCTCTCCAAGTGCTGCCATCGGGTCCCTGTGCTGATCGTGTGGTGCAGCCAAATCTCCACTTTCTTGCCATCCCCCAGCACAGTAGGCTCAATAATTAAAGTCCTTTATTCTCCTCCCTGACATAGCCCAATCCTGGAAGCAATTGGAAGCTCCCACAGGCCATGGGGAAGTCTGGAATGGCTGCTGGTCCCATTAATTTTCTTCACATGTCATCAAGACAGGTGCAGAACGAGCCTAATTAAGCTCTGAGCTTCAGAAAAATGAAGGAGCTGGGTTTTTGGCGGGTTTTTTTTAGGAATCCACTCCTAGCAGCATCTGTGTGATAGGTTTGGAGGAGAGAGAGGAGTGAAATGCTGGATAACTGGAAATGTCTTGCTAAGGACCCAGGAGGGAAAGAAGTTGAGAGCAGGAATGTCCAAGCCCCTGATGCCTGAAGGTCCCACCCAGGTGACACCACGGCTGCTTTTGGGTTTGCTGCAGAAAGTGGGGGGAAAGCAGTAAAAAATTGCATCCCTGCTGTAGGAGGGAAGGGAGAGATCCCTGACTATCCCAAAATTGCATCAAAAGGTCTGATTTTTGTGGCATTGCATGAGAGAGCTTTGGAAAAAAGAGCAATGCTGAGAGGAAAGTCCAGGAGCGTGCAGATTTTTGTGCCTGGAATTGTGGCAGATGAAGATTTGCCTTGCTCTGGGGATCTATAGCTCCAACCCCGGGCTGTAAATGCCCCAGCCTGGTATTTAGGGACTTATTTTTACCTCAGTATATAATCCTAAATGTAACATGATCACGGAAAATTACGCTTTTTGGCCTGAAATGCTCTTTTTAAGGGGATATTTTTGCCTCCCCCTTATTCCTCCCCATCCCCAGCACCAGAGCTGCCTCTACCCGGCATGACTCAGCCACTGAACGAACCAAACATTCCCAAAAAACCCCGCAGTGCACAGAGCTGGAGCTGTTTGATCAATCAGAGGGGAGTGATGTCAGTGAAAAAAGCGACTTTGCTGCAGCACCACGAGCTGCTGGAGCTGCTCTCCCACATCCCAGCTCCGGTGGGAGCAGCTGCTCTGGATCTGGGAGTTCAGGAAGAGCCCTGGAAGAGCAGCAGCAGCTCTGAACAGCCTGGGCACCACGGGAGAGAGCCGTGGGATGCTTTCAGACGAGCCCTTAATTAATGAGCCCATGCAGAGAAGCAGCGACTCCAAGTGCCCTCCCCAGCACTTTGTCTGAGTCAAATCCCAGGAAACCTTGTGGAAATCCAGCTGCTGGATGCGAATTCCTGTCCTTTGTCAGGGAGTTTGTCAAGGCATTGTTGCCACAAAGTGGCTCTTCAGCGCAGAGATGCTCGGCAGCAGGGCAGGGCCTTACCCTGAGGAGCTGCCAGGATGGGATCTGGAACCCAGGAGAATCCCTAAAGCTGCAGCCAGTCTTCCCTCATGGAGGGAGGAAGTCTTCCCTCACCCATCCTCAGTCCCACCGTCCAAACTGGAGTTTTTTAGATGGGATATTGGGAAGAGATTCTTCCCCGTGCGGGTGGCGAGGCCCCGGGATGGATCTCCCAAAGGATGCCCCATCCCTGCAAGTGTCCAAGGCCAGGTTAGAGCACCCTGGGATAGTGGAAGGTGTCCCTGCCCATGGCAGGGGGTGGAAAAAGAAAATCCCTTCCAAGCCAGGCCATTCCATGACACCAGGAGAGGGATAAATGGATGTTTGTCTTTTCCAGACGAGCTGCTTTAATGTTTTTTTGGAGATGACATTAGCACAGCCAGTCAGCTGTAACCTCTGGGCAGATTCAAACCCTGCTCGAGCAGCTGGCTGGGAAAAAACAACCACTGAGGTGTTGCTAAATGCTTTTATTTCCTTCCACTCTGTTGTTTGGAGATCCTCGTCAACGAGGAAGGGGAAAAAAGTTTAATTTGCACTAAAACCGCATTCAATATCTGGGTCCCGGTACATCTCACCAGCACAGATGTTCCTCTGTTGTTCTCCCTTGAATAACTTTGTGAATTAAATTGGGAATTGGGTGATTCACAGCGTTCAGAGCCTATTTTGGGAGGAAATGAGCAGGACGTGGCGGGGCTGTGTGGGCTGAATTCACACCTTTGTGTGGCTCCTTCCTTCTGTCCCTTTGCTGAATTGCTGCTGCTCATCCCAACCATCCCAACCCCTCCCCAGGATCCCCCTCACAGACATTCCAGCACTCAACACCCTCCCGGCGCAGGATTTGCTCGATGAGTGGCAAAGTTTTGCCTCACTTTTCCAAAATTCAGCTCCGTTTTTCTGTCTCCTCGTTCTCCCAACCCCACAGCACTGCAGAACTGAGATTTTTCTACTCCCTTTGCTAAAAACAACCCTGTTCCCTTCTTATCTCTGTGAGGTTGAAGGTGCTGTCACAAAGAGGGGGACATCCAGGACACATCTCTTCACACCTCCACCTTTTAACTGGGATGTTCAGGGCACCAGAGGTTTTCCCTTTGGAGTTCATGGCCTGGCAAACCCCTTTGGGAACATTTCCTGCCACTGCGACACCTCCCAGACAGACAACACGATGCCACGTGAACTTTTGGGTGGCCACAGATGGCATCAGAGACAGGAAATGTCACCAGACACAGACTTTTCCCTTCTCCTGGCCCCAGGGGATGAATTCAGAGTCCTGTTGCTCCGGCCTGGGAGTGACCAGCCCCAGTCTCTGCTGGGGGAATCTATTCTGAGCTGGTTCTGCTCCAGCTCTGCCCTTTCCACGTCATGTCTGGCTCAGCAGGGCTTTGCATTTTTGTTGCTTTTTAAGGGGTTTTTGTCAAGGATCTCTGTCAAAACCTTTCGAGGGGGCTGTGCATCCTCAGGGCAGGAGAAGGGGAGGGAGAAGCTCAGAAATGAGGGGGGAAAAGGGAAAAATGGGCGAGTGGGATTCCCAGCTGCAGTTATTTAATTCTAAAGTCAGTCTCTTCCCGTTTCACTGAAGCTTTTGGCCACACTGGCTATTTAGGTCAGGAAAAATATCATGTTTTGTAGTGTAAATATCACATTTTGTAGGTTAAAGGCTGTGGAAAGGAGGAACAGCCCAGCACAAGCAAGGCAAACACGCAAAGAATTCCTCTCAGCGTTTCAAAGCGGAGAGGAGGAAGGGAGCTTTGTCCCAAAATATTTGGATTTTCAAAGCAAAATCCCTTTGAGGAGCCCTCCCAGGATGGATTACCCCCTGCAGCCAGCTCTGGTGAGGTGCTGCTCATCCTGCAGATGACTTTTTGCAGGTCTCAGCCCATGTCAGCTCCCCTCAGCTAAAAAAGGACCCAGCAGATGGGTTCATGCATACATTTAGCTCAGACGCGAGGAGGTTTTTATGAGCAGTGATTTAACAGGAGCAGATAAAAAAAAAAAAAACAAACCCTCGACTGTTTTTAGGTGAAACTTGGTCAGCTTTCAAAATGGAACAGGTTTGCCTCAGCGTTGCTGTTTGTAACCTCTCACGTGATAAATTGCAATTTAAATCATCTCCCAAAGCAACAGCAGCGAGATTATTCCAAAACTGTCAAAGCAGAACACCTCATCATTGTCAATATTCTTTTATCCCCCTCTGGTCAAAATTAGCACAATTTCACAACATCATTTGATTCGGAATGAATGACATTTTCAAATGGAAAACAGGCCTCATTCAGCTGCTCATTCACTTGATTGGAGATGAATTTTTTAGTGGCAGTTTCACACACTTTGCTTTCTGTGAATACTCTGTGATTGCAGCTTTCTCAGACGTGTGTGTTGGCAACAAGATATTCCAAAAAAGAGTTTCTCCTGATAAATCTTGGCCTAAAGCTTGTCACTTATGGGTGTCTGGGAAGAGTATTTGGAGCAGCTTTGATTCTTGTCTGTGGCATGTTTTAAATCCCTGATTGGATGAGCATAAATCATTTCCTGTATAAATCTTTGTGATTATCAAGCTCAGATTTGGTTTCCCAGCGATGGCTCTGCTTAAAATGGTGTCAAAGACACTTTTTCTAAGCAATCAATTTACTGCAATTCTTTAAAAAGAAACCAAACCAACATGAAGATCCTCTGGACACTTCTTATCTCAAGAGCTTTTATCCATTTCCTTTCATTGCCTGCATTTGTTTGTTACTTGTCCCAGTCGTGCTTAATTCCAGTTGAGATCACAGGGCCTTTTGAGCAGCATTTATCTCCCCACGTGAACACAACATTTCCAGCATAAAAGGAGCCTCATCTGGGGAGCCTGTTCTGCTACTAAATAGCACTGGAGGAATTAGATTTAGGTGAGATATTGGGAAGAAATATTTCAGTAGAAGGGTAGGGAGGCCCTGGCACAGGTTGCCCAGAGAAGCTGTGGCTGCTCCATCCCTGGAAGTGTCCAAGGCCAGGTTGGAGCAGCCTGGAATAGTGGAAGGGCTGAAACTGGATGAAATTTTAAGTTTCTTCCAGCCCCACACCATTCCATGACTCTATGAAGCAATATTGGCCATTTTTGTAGTGGATGTGTTGGGGAATGCTCACCTGACACCCCAAACTGAGGCTGGGTCTTGCTGGTACTGAACTTGAAAAATGTAAAAATGCTTTAAATGGTCTTTAATTGGTCTTCAGTTTATTGTAAGTACTCATTCTTTTCTGGCAGAGGTTCTTTTAGCTGTAAGGCTGGATCTTTTCATGCAAGAGCTGACTTGAGGATATTCTCTACCTTTGGTGGATGCCTTGTTCTTATTTCCAAGTATTAAATCCAATTTTCCCTTTCTCTTCCCTGTCCACATCCATAAATCCTTAATGATAAGAGATTTATGGAACCAATTTGAACTGGTTTGGGGTTTTGTTTTAGAATAAAATAAAACTTTTAGTTTAAACTAAAACATCCTGTCCTGGATGCACATCCCAGGCTGGATGGACCCCCTGCAGGAATTTATCCCAAATTTTCCCATTGAAGTCAATGGGGTTATTCCAGATTTTTGATAATCGGCGTTCAAGCCTTGGGATCTTCCCAGAGAAACAACCACAGAGGATCCAGCCACTGGTCTACCAGAACAATCTATTTATTCCCAAAAGAAATGGCTCCAGATGATGGACAGGAGGTTACCAGCGGGTAACTGGAAGTGTTTCCTCCTGGGGAAAACACCTCGCAGGGAAAACATTTCTTCTCCCTAACATCAGGATTGATATCCTCCTAAAAAAGTAGGAATAAAAGCAGTTTACTGAGCTCTCCCCTTTATAGCTAAGTCATTTTTTCCTTGAGGCTTAGTGCTAATTGGCGCAGCATTTAATTGTCTTGTATTTTTATTTGCAATTCATTTTTCCCAAGGATCGATGCAGTAATTCAGATAAAAGATTGGGAGCCACAGAGAATTTATCATTATGTATCGATTCCCGTGGCATCAGCAAATGAAACTCTTGTCCACACCACGAAAACATAAAGCAAAGTGGGATAAATGAAGAGTGGGAATTGCAGGGTGGATTTAAGGAGCAGTTGCTACAGTTCTGTGTGGCCTTTCTGATCCAAACAGGGAAGTGAGCAATCAGCTCTTGGCGTGCCCTCAAAAGGACTCGGAGAGCAGCAAAACAGAGCTTGGAGGGCCATTCACGGCTCTTAATTACCCAGCCACGGGCAGGACTATAAATACAGGGTGTGAAAATCTTGGATTTGATCCATGGGTGGTTATTAGATCCCAGGGGCCACCAGCAGCCTGCTTTGGTCACTAATTACACACGAGCTGATTGCATCAATCAGCTCCCTGTGCACCCAGCTGAGGCCAGTTTGGAGCTCTTCACGTGGAGAAGGGGAGAAGAAAAGGGAAATATTTCACTGGGATTGTTGGGCTGAGCTTGGTCCGCTCGGCTCCTGTGCCTGTTCCATCGGGGATTCCATAGGCCTGGAACGTGCCAGGAATGTGGCACCTCCCCAGGACCCTGTCCTGCTCACACCAACCAATCTGTGCTGGGTCAAAAACCTTGAATCAGAGCTTGCACAGGTGCCTGAGATCTGCTCCAGTTTTCCAGGAATTCCTCTGGAATCAGAGTAATTTCCTGCACAGAGCCAAAAGGGAATCATGTCACCTGTCCCCTCCCCAGTGCCCACTGATGTGTGAGCAAGCCCAGGCTCCCAGGCTTTTGTAGAACATAGATTTTGTAGAATTTATATTTTATAGACTCTATGTGTTTAGAATATATAGAGTATACACAAATATAAATATAAAATATACAAGTATAAACACATAAATAGATATATTCTCTACACAGAGTATATGTATTATAAATACACAGTGCAGAAACCTGATTTTACTTTCACTTTAATCTTGGAGCAACTAAGAATCTGATCTTACTGCCACAAACCACCAGTAAAACCCTGCTCGTGTCATCCAGAGTCTCCAGGAGGCTTTGTTTCCTGGTGATCCCATAATGTCTCGTTCCCTGAATCCACTTCAAGAGTCTTTTCCTTATCAATTTTGGGGTCTCAAAGCTTCTCCCTCAGCCTCCCGCCCCAGTCCTGGAACTGGATTTTGGAATATTTTAAGGTCCGTTGCGTTGCTCCCCTGTTGAAACCTCCGTGACAGAATTATGATGTTGTGATTTTGAAAGAAAATTGGAAATTCCTTCTGGGATTCCAGCCTGAGGAAAGTGAGCAAAACAGATCAAGGATATGCAAAAAATGTTCTAAGTCACAGTTCTAAGAGCAGGAAAATTGTTGGGCAATCCCATGAATCTCGCATTTATTAGCAGTCACTTGTCAGAATGCAGCGTGAAACCAGTGGCACTTGCATATCTGCGGTTATTAAGGAACGATTAAGGAATTTAGGGATTCCTGCAGCCCTGCCTGCCTTGACCTTGACTTCCCTCCTTGCTCCTCGTGTGTTGCGTTCCCGAGCCGGCAGCACCGCGGGATGCAGAGGGAGGGAAGGGGGAATTGGTCCCTGGAGTGATGGAGGAGCCGGGAAAATCTGGGAGCTGTGCTGGATGCAGGGCTGGGCACGGCGGGGAGGGCGGCAGCCGCCTGCGCGTCTCGAGTCTCGGGGTTAACAGCGGCATTGAAATATTTAGAAAGCAAATGTCATCGAAAGGAAATGTTGCAAAGCCCCTGCCAGCACAAATCCCGGCGCGGCTCCCGCTGGGGTGTGACGGGTTCCTCCGGAGGTGGCAGGGGCTCTGCAGGAGCCTCGGCTGCTGCTCCCCCCGCCTGCTTGTGCCCTGTCGGAGCTCACTTGGCATCTGCCAGGGAGCCCTGGCACAGGGGAGAGGTCTCCATCCCTTTCTGAATCCTGGGAAAGGCTTCCCTGCCCATCCCTTCTTTACCATCCCAGAGGAAAGAGAGAGTTAGAGGCATCACCTGCTCTCCTGTCACCAAAAAGCTGAAGGTGGAGAGGTTTTGTGAATCACCAAGGATGCCCCAGGACCCACATCCCCTTCTCGTCCCCTCAGTCCTCAGAGCTCTGTGTGAAGTCAGCTGTTCCTGCTTCCATACCCAGGAAATCCTCTCGGATTCCTCAGGAACTCTCATGAAGGATATGAGTGCCCCTCAGTCATTAGGAACTTCTTCCTTAGTTGTTCACGCGTCCTCTCCCTTTGTCACGAGCAGTTAAAGTGCCAAAGCAGCCTTGAAATGTGGAGTAGCCCCCAAAGTGCACTCCGAGCTCTGATGAGGCAGGGAATTAAAAAAAAGAGAGAGAAAGAAGAGGGGGCAGAAATCGGAAACCAGAGATTTGGGGCTCATTTATAGCCTAGCACCACTGGAGCTGCTGATGTTGTAATAATGGGACTGCTGCTGTGAGATAATTATTTCACTTTTTGTTTCAGAGCTTCAGGTGCAGTCAATCTCCATGGTGCTGAGGGGAATAAGGACTCTGTAGAAGGATGGTCCTTTCCCTCAGACAGTTGAAATTAAATGTGCCAGGAGACAGAGAGAGAGCACAGACAGAGATGAGGTGAGGAGCTGGGGTAGTTTATCATGATGGGCCACGGATGCAGCCCCAGGAAAAGCTGCTGCTTCACTGGTTTCTTCTGCAAAGGTGTTTTCAGGACAGCCGTGAAGGGGAACAAGGATTTGGCTTCATGCACACTTGCAGGGTGCTTCTCTGGACTCTAAGAAAGCTCCAAAACACCACACAAATGATAAAATAAAGCATCGGAGGGCTTGGCAGCGCTGCGTCTTTGGAAGAGACATCAGTAACTCGGCAGCCAAGAGGTAAAGGGAGGATAGGAAATGAGTAAACCAAAACAGCTGCTCCTGTCAGCTCGGCTGGGGTACCAACTTCACACCAACACTCCTGTTTTCATCTGTAATTAAAACTGCAGCGAAAACAGGGCTCCTGGAGGCTGCGTGGATCCTGCAGGGATCCTCACAGCCCCTCTGGAACCTGCAGATTCAGTGCTGCTCAACTTCTGCCAGGGTTCTAGCAGCACAGAAATAAATGAGAAACAACATCTTTGTTTTCCCAGCCCCCAGGGCAGGGATCTGGGTGGACACAGGGGCACGGAACCCAGAGCAGGCAGCTGCTGCCGTGAGCAGGGTGCAGGTGGAGGTGATGCCTGCACAGTGGAGCTGTTGTGGGAGGGCTGCTGAGCTCACCCGGCGTGAGACCAAATCCGGCCAGGGCTCATTTAGGTGCTTCCAAGGTCCCCTCCTCTCCATGGCAGAGGCGCTGCTGAGGGGATGCTGTGGGCAGCAGGAGGATGAGGAGGGGAAGCAGCAGGACGGCTCTTTAGTAGGAACGTGACTTTTAGTAGCTGCTCAGAGGGAGAACGGCATTTCAGAGCTTGTTCTTGGTTTCCTCGTGCTGCTCACTAGCGCTGCTCCCTCCTCCATGGAGCGGTTTTCTGTCCCTCTCTTCCCTTGCACCGCTCCCTGCTCGCCCCGCAGCGGCTGAGGAGAGGCAGCTGGGAGCGGCCCGGGGCTCTGCGGAGCCTCTGAACTCCCCGGTGCTGCCGGGAGAGGGGAAATGAGAGCTGCCGGGGTGTGTGCCAGGGAGGGACACCCGCTGCCGGGGTGTGTGTGTGACACCGAGGGACACCCGCTGCCGGGGGTGTGTGACACCGAGGGACACCCGCTGCCGGGGTGTGTGTGACACCGAGGGACACCCGCTGCGGGGTGTGTGTGACACCGAGGGACACCCGCTGCCGGGGGTGTGTGTGACACCGAGGGACACCCGCTGCGGGGTGTGTGTGACACCGAGGGACACCCGCTGCCGGGGGTGTGTGACACCGAGGGACACCCGCTGCCGGGTGTGTGTGTGTGACATTGAGGGACAGGACACCCGCTGCCGGGGTGTGTGTGACACCGAGGGACACCCGCTGCCGGGTGTGTGTGTGTGACACCGAGGGACACCCGCTGCCGGGTGTGTGTGTGTGACACCGAGGGACACCCGCTGCGGGGTGTGTGGCACCGAGGGACACCCGCTGCCGGGGTGTGAGACACCGAGGGACACCCGCTGCCGGGGTGTGTGTGTGACACCGAGGGACACCTGCTGCCGGGTGTGTGTGTGTGACACCGAGGGGACACCCGCTGCGGGGTGTGTGTGACATTGAGGGACACCCGCTGCCGGGGTGTGTGTGACACCGAGGGACACCCGCTGCCGGGGTGTGTGTGTGACACCGAGGGACACCCGCTGCCGGTGTGTGTGTGTGTGACATTGAGAGACACCCGCTGCCAGTGTGTGTGTGTGTGACATTGAGGGACACCCGCTGCCAGTGTGTGTGTGACAGCGAGGGACACCCGCTGCCGGGTGTGTGTGACATTGAGGGACACCCGCTGCCGGGGTGTGTGTGACACCGAGGGACACCCGCTGCCGGGGTGTGTGTGACACCGAGGGACACCCGCTGCGGGGTGTGTGTGACATTGAGGGACACCCGCTGCCGGGGTGTGTGTGACACCGAGGGACACCCGCTGCGGGGTGTGTGTGACATTGAGGGACACCCGCTGCCGGGGGTGTGTGACACCGAGGGACATCCGCTGCCGGGGGTGTGTGT
Organism: Corvus hawaiiensis; assembly: GCF_020740725.1. Lineage (NCBI taxonomy): Eukaryota > Metazoa > Chordata > Aves > Passeriformes > Corvidae > Corvus > Corvus hawaiiensis. The sequence continues at coordinate 5,017,325 of NC_063237.1, read as the reverse complement.
GACATTGAGGGACACCCGCTGCCGGGGGTGTGTGACACCGAGGGACACCCGCTGCCGGGGTGTGTGTGACACCGAGGGACACCCGCTGCCGGGTGTGTGTGTGTGACACCGAGGGACACCCGCTGCCGGGGGTGTGTGACATTGAGGGACACCCGCTGCCGGGGTGTGTGTGTGACACCGAGGGACACCCGCTGCCGGTGTGTGTGTGTGTGACATTGAGGGACACCCGCTGCCGGGGTGTGTGTGTGACATTGAGGGACACCCGCTGCCGGTGTGTGTGTGTGTGACACCGAGGGACACCCGCTGCCGGTGTGTGTGTGACACCGAGGGACACCCGCTGCCGGGGGTGTGTGACATTGAGGGACACCCGCTGCGGGGTGTGTGTGACATTGAGGGACACCCGCTGCCGGGGGTGTGTGACACCGAGGGACACCCGCTGCCGGGGTGTGACATTAAGGGACACCCGCTGCCCCAGTGCTGCGCGCAGCCCGGCCCCGCTGCCAGTGCGGGGATGAGTGGCAGCCCTCACACGGCGCCTGACGGGGCCCAGCCCACCCCAGAGCTCCTTTGAGGAGGGATGGGAAGCCGGGATTGCCCCTGGGCTGGGGAGGGAGGCAGCAGTAAAGCCTCTGGCTGCGGGCTTTCCGTGCTTTCCCTGAGCACAGGTGTCCCTGTGTTCCCTGGCCCGCAAATCCTTGTGTCCGGGTGGGGTTGAGACAGAACTTAAGGACTGAGGACATCCTTAGCTGATGGGGGGAGCAAATAGAGCCTGAGAGAGCTGGAGGTGAGGCCAAGAACCTCAGACAGCTCAGCCTGAGAGCAGGGAGATGCCAGTTCCTCTCTTTGCACCTTTAGGTACCTCGAAGTCCCTTTTTGGAAAGCAGCCTGACCTTTCCAGGGAGTTTAGGGCACCAGTCATAAACCAGACATTTTTTATCAGAGGAAAAGGTTCCTCCCAGGAAATCTCCCCTCCTTCAGAGCCCAGCCGAAGCAGAGAGTGCAGCACCAGACCTGGTCCAAAGCGAAATCTGGGATGAGCCAGGCCAGTCGCCTCAGGAGGAGATGAACCTCACAGAAAGGTGTCCCCTGCTCTCTGCTGGCTCAGAAGGAGCCCAGGCAGGCTGCACACACCCTCTGTGCCAGGGGTACCCTCCGCTGGCACAGCTGAGCCTTGTCCTTTAGTTTTGATGCTTTTTGAGGAGAAAACCCAATTCTCCTGCTCTCATGAGCTCTCCCTGTCTCTGCACCGTTTCAGTCCAACCCTTCTTAAAAATGGCATTGAATTCCTCACATCATCCTTCACTGACAGATTCAGGGAGGTGAGGGGACTGCACCGGTCCCCCAAGAGCATCCAGAGCTCTCCCAGCCCATCAGTGGCTCATAAAATCCCCAAATCCAGGGTTCCTTTCACCTGCCTGAAGCCCTGTGACCACTGCCAGAGATGTAAAGCTGTCTCCAGGCCAGGGAAGGGGGTGAAAGGAAAGAAAATACAAGATCTAGAGGAAGCTGGTGTGTTCAGTAACCTTCAGAGTTTGTTCCTGAACAATTCTTGCTGTTATCCAGATGGGCCCTGTTCCAAGTGGATGTTCGTGTAACTCCTGAGGGGCATTAGCAGCCCTAGATCAGCATTTTAATCTTCCTTCAATTCCTATTTTCTTGTATGGCCTCTGGGGAGCATCTCGGAGCTTTTAGAGCAGTAATGGGAGATTTGAAGTGAAATTAAGGGGGCTGCTGGTGCAGAGGAGGAGATGCTGACCTCCAAAAAACAGGACTTTCCCCAAAGTTTGCTCAGCTGCTCCCAGAGCCGTGATTGCTCTGGAAGAACCTGCCTGGCAACCCAAAATGCAGACACAGCTCGACTGGAGACAAATCCCCCCCTCCCCACCAGCTCCGCGTTCTGCAGAAAGAAAACCTCCCCGCCTTCAAAGCAAAGCCCAGGTTTTCCCAAATTGGCAGGAAATGACTCATCCCACAAATATAGACTCAGAAATATCCCAGTTCTCATGCAGGTATGGCCGTGGGAGCAGTAGAAAAAGATCACTTAATTAGGGTTTTGTGGGGAAGTGTTTTGGAGGTCTCAGGTGCTCTGCTTGTCCTGTGTTGGTTTTGAGCCTCTTCAAGAGCAAAGAGATTCAAGTGAAGCCTCTGGTCTGTGATTTCCATGTGGAAAGGACTTCCTGGGACAGGAAAATTGTTGCCCACACCATCCAGCCCAGCAGCAGCTTTCTTGCCAGAGTGGCACAGGCAATTAGGTAATTAGACAGGCAATGTCCAGGTAATTAGACAGGTAATTAGGCAGCCAAACCCTGACTGACAGGAAACTTGGGTACCCTTTACTTGGGTCATAACTTCAGGATGTGTTTCCAACTGCCTGGAGAGGAGAGATTTTAGCCAAGGTCTCTCTTTCTACTCTTTAGGCTCAACTGAAAACTATTTTTCCCATGGGGGGAAACAGATAGGGAATGACAGAAGAACAAAACAAATCCAAAAATAATCCCTGCCCTTGTTTTTGTTCCATCACTGGCTCCCTTTGGCCAGGCTGCTTAACCGTGGCTGACATCCTCTCGTGGGCACAATCATATTGATTCCACTGATTCTGTTCTGGAGGATCCGCTCCAATTCCTGGGAAAACAGAAGCAAAATGAAGCTCTGCTGGACCAGGGGTAGCTGAATAGTTTGGGGATGTTTTCCTACAGAAACCCCTCAGGGCTGCTGGTTTGGGATTTTCTCTGGGGGAGAGAAGGAAGCAGAGAAATATCAAGGAAATATCAAGCTCTGTGCAAACTGATTCCCATCCCTTTGCCCCCTTTCCTGCATCCCTGCTGGGTGTAAATTTCAGCACATCCTCATCCCCCCCCCAGAGCTCCCATTCCACAGGGAATTCTCTCCTCAGCGTTGGAGAACGCCTCAGGAGGAAGGAAGCAGGCAGGGAAGGCTTTGCTGACACAGGACCTGGGGTTGATGTTGGGTTTTGGTTTTTTTTGCTCTTCCTCAACTCATCTGTGGTAGTTTCTATCAAGGATGTTTGGGTTGAATTTTCCTGATGTATTCATCCCAGATTTGGGGGGATTTGTATGATTTTGGTCTCTGCTTTGAGCTGGATGACCCTAAAGACCATCAGAACTGTCCCAACACCAAAAAAAAAAATCCCAAATAAATAAGCACAGCTCAGTCCCCTCTTCCCCATTTGGTGTCTCCCATTTTGGGGATGTGTCAGACACTGAGCTCATCCTTGCAAGCGCTGTAGAGGAGTTGTTCAACTCACCATGTGTAGATGCATTAAAAAAGCTTGATGTGTTTGTCTGGTGGGAGGAAATGCTTTCACTTAGGAGGTTCCAAGGAAAACTTAGTCCACTTTTCCCTACCGAAAAAAGATGATTTCATCAGATTTCCTTGAGTTCTTTTTTTTTTTTTTCTTTTCTTTTTATTTATTTTTGGCTTTTCTTAAAGCTTCATCTCCATGAATCGTGTGTTTATCTTTAAAATCAAAAAGAAAAACTCCCTGGCTCGCCCTGCCTTGCGCTGCCATTAAAAATTCTAAAAGCTGTGTAGCCTTAGAGAATAGCCTTTCCAAAGACATGAAAAAGAATCGCTGATTTATTTATTATTTATAGAGCTCATTATATTTTAACTCCAGGGGGTGGCAAATATAGGAGAGACTCCTTCAAACAACTTGTGGGCCCTCCAGTGGTGCTCTCCATGGTTTCTGTGCTGGAGAAGGGAGGGAAAAGCAGTCCCAGAAGAAAAGTGAAGTGAGGACAGGTAGGGTGGGCAGTTTCAGGGAGATTTGATGGACTGGGATAAGGAATAACAGGCCCAGTTTGGCCAGGAGAGCTGGGAATTGTCTGGAATGGGATTCAGGAAGTTGGGAGCTGGCACAGGATCACCCCAGCAGTGTGTGAAGGATTGGAGGAAGGAAATATTTTCCTGGACAGTGCTTGGAAACACCGAGAATTTCCAGCTCCTCTCCCCTCATCGCGCTCCTGCATCCCTGCTCCATTAAACTCCCTCAGGAAGGAACTTGCCAATGGGTCTCAGGTGGGAAATGAGCCCTGGCAGAGGAGCTGACAGCATGGGAGAGGCAGAAAAATGGCCTCAAAATCCGAGGCTTTGTGAGCAGGGGAATTGTTTGGAAGTGCACTCGGATTTCTGGTGTTTTCCCCATCCCACTGGGTTTGGTCACTGGTGTTTGCTGGGGGACAGACAGGGAGAAAGGATGGACAAAAGGAGATTTGTGATGACAGAACCTTTAAAATCCAGCTTTTTTTTTGCTGATTGTGACTCCCTATCATAATTCTGGTTAAACTTTTCCCAAATCCTGCTCGTTAGCATGATTTGGGTGGATTTATTCTGCGTCTCAGCACCATCCCTGATTATTTATGGGAGCTAATGACCGATCACAATCAACTTTGATGGGAGAAGGAGAAAAATACCCCCTCCCTTTGCCATAATTCGTAATGCAGGTGAGTTTGGGGGTGCAAATAAATGCAAGTAGGTCATAAAACACCCTGAGGCAGGGGGAGAATCTTTGTGCTCCGCCACCAGGTGTAACTCCAGCAGACTTCACGGAATGGCACCAACTTGCTGCAAGTCCTTTATCTTTAATCTGGATTTTTCCTGCTGATTAGAGTTTTCCTAATATTGGGGGGCTGCTAATTTGCGTAGATTTATGCACCCTGGCAATGTTTATGTGGGTGCACACCAGGAAAAAGGGAGGAAATGGTGTCATTGTCAGAGATGTCCTGAGCGAGGGGAGCCTCTGGAGAGGCTTTGGCTTGGGAAGCAGCTCTGCATCCAAGCTAAATTCCCTAATTCTCTACACAAGGAACCACCTTCACCTCAAAAGGGAGAAAATCAGTGAAACCTTGAATTGTGATGATATTCCAAGAGGTTTTTGCTGTTCAAATTCCATGGCAAGGGGAGAGAGCCAGCTCCTCCTGGAAGCTCAGCAAAGCACACCCCCAAATCCCACCCCACAGGACATGGGGATGATTGTCCCAGCAGCAACAGGCCTGTGCAGCCTTTCCTGATCCTAACTTTGGTTTCCCCATGGAAACTCACTCTGTGTCCTCAGCAGCTCCCGGATTTTTTCTCCTTCGGGAAAAACAAGGATTCACATCTTGTTTGTCACTGTTGTCTTGTTGCTGCTGCTGACCCGGGGATAAGGATCTGGCACAGAACATTTTATCAGCTGTAGTAAATGTTCCTTCGTTATTAATTCCATTTGGGATCAATAATTAATGCTGCTGTCTCCTTTACAATCCCCCTCGGTGGGAGAGGACGTCAGGATTTCACGGCTCTGTGTTCCTTGAAGCTCCCACAGTCCCAAAATACACAAGGGTTCCTATAGTATGGAAGTTTTTTTCCTTGTTTAGGGGTCAGCGAGATCCCAATTTATGGAGGCAAAGTGGATAATTGGGAGTAGAATTGCCAGCACAGAGAAAAGGTAGCAAAGATTGAGCAAGGATCATCCCATCCCTCCTTGGTGAGGGCCAGAATAATTCAGAGAGACTTGAGGGGCAGAAAGTGAAATTTAAATCAGTAGGAAAGCAGCAACAGAGAGGATTTCTCTGCCCAGCAAAGTCTCCCCACTGCTGAGAGTTTTCTGACCAATTCTTTTGGCAGAGATCACCAAATTCCAGGTGTGGGTCAGTGCAGCCCAAACCTCTCGTGCCCAGCGGTGATTCCAAGCTGGAACCGCTTTGTGGTCTCTTGAGCCAATGCACGTCCCTGGAGCATCTCTTACTTCAAAAATCGAAGTGATTTGGGTTCCAAATTTCCCAAAACAAATAGGGCAAGGCTCAGGAGCCAGGATTTCTTGGTTTTTTAGCTGCCTTTAGCTCCCAGCTCCCCTTGGGCCAGCCCACAGCACAGCAGGGCTCTTTCTTGGCTGCTTTTCTGAGGCATTAACCAAGAGCAGATAAATCCTAAGCTTAAGTTTATTTCTGGGACAGCAAAATGCCAAGATGGGATCTCTGTGCCAGCAGCACAAATCTCAGCCCCACTGGTGGCTCTTGGCTGTGAGTGAAGAGGGAATTTCAAAAGGTGGCAGAGCACCTGATAAAGGCTCAGTTAATCCCACATGTCCTGGTGTAAGAATGGCAGAGAGCTTTTGCACACCCTGCTGTGCCAGGCCTGCTCCTCTCCCTCAGAGGGAGATGTTTTCCTCCTTCCACATGGAGGGAAACAGAGGCAATGGGGATAAAATTTCCCCATCCATTTCTTTTCAGATGGTTTCCTTTTCCTGCTGTCTTCTCGCAGCTTCTTCCCTGCCCTTAGTCAAACCCAAGTCATTTCACTTGAAAAAAAGGGGTTTTAATTCCTTTCTGTGACAAGGTGCCACAGCACTGAGCCTGACAGCAATACTGGGATAGATATTCCAAGGCTGCTCCTCCTGGGCAGCTCTGGCTCCTGTGCCAGCCCATCCTTTATCCCAGCCACGTTTGCTCCAGTCTGGCCAAAGCTGCACAAACCCAGGGGAGACCTCCTGGAGGAGCTGAGCCTCCTCCCCTTGGCTCTGTCCCACACGTGGCTCCAGCTCTCTGTGTGTGGATAATCCAGGTCCCTGCAGAACCTGCTGGAAAAACTCCTCCAGCCTCTGTTGTTGTCTTTTGTCTGATGTTCTCCTCTTGCATCCCCAGATCTTTGCCAGTGGTGGTTTCGATTTCAGTGCCCAGGAATTCCTCCTGCTGTACCATTGTTATTTCCTAGTCCCTGGCTCTTTTGCAAAAGATCTTCAAACAAAGATCTTCAATCTCAAATTCAGAAGTTAATTCACTCAGGTGGTTGGTCTTTGCCCCACATTCGAACCCATGGATGCTCTGTGGTATAAACTGAATTAATATTACCTGGGCCATCCTCAGCCTTTGAAAACTCTCACTGGAGCATTCAGTTTTCTTTGGTTTTTGCCTCCTCCTCCACCAGAAGCATAAATGGGATTATTCCACAGCCCTCCAGTCAGCCACAGCCCCAAAACAGGGAAACAATGGAGCTCTCTGCCAGCAAAAGTGAATATGGGATTCAGAGCCTAATTAGATGGGGAGACTGGGAGCAAATATGTAAATACCGGGACGACTATTGTAAAAAATATTTTTAGTTATTTGTACTGCAGGATTTCTTGATTTGCTGCTGGGACTGGGAGGTTTATCTCTGTGGTCTCTTAAGGAAGGGGGGGAAAAATTGACATGCAAATCAAAGCAGTGATTTTGTTTTCCAAGTGTGCTGGAAAGGGGGAGGGCAGGTGAGCATCACTCAATTAAGAGGAATGTGAGGGGGGAATTAAAAAAGGTGTCAGAGATGCTCAGCAGTGTGATCTCTGAGCACCTGGATATCAACATGGAGCGATGGTTAGTGTCTGAGAGGTGTAAAATGTGGAGAGATCCAACGAGGATCCACGCTGCAGGGAACAAGCCGTGAGACCAGCTGCTCCTTTTGGTGGTTTTTTTTAATGAGTAGAACTAGAAATGCCTGGCAAGAAGTGTTTAATGAGTGCTGCCTGCGGAAAACGGAGCAAGGAATGACAGACAGGAGGCGATGAATGTCCCTTCTGCCTGGGGATCAGGACATTGCAGCAGGTTCATGTGGGACTCAGAGCTTTAAAAGCTGCTGAAACTACAGCCCCGGGCAGGAACTTGTGTTCTGTGGTGGGAAACAGAGTTTGTGATGCCCTGATTGGCAGCAAGAAAGGCAACTGGGCTTACTGGTAATGCAATTGCCAGCTCAGATCACCAGAACAACCTGTGGAAAAGCAGCTGCCTGGAGGAGAGTCTGGCCTTTGAGCAGCAGCTGAAGGAAATTGCTGTGGGCCCTCAGGGGAGGCTCTGAAGGACTGATTTAAGATGGGTCAGAGCAGTTCTTAGCCTAAATTGCTCTCTGTAATTCCTTGTCTACCACGTGCCAGCCCATCTCCGCTCTCAAATCCCAACGTCTCCCAGAACCTTTCCTGCCATGATCTCCTTTCATCCCCTTCCCTGAGCCCATCTGCTTTAAATAGAAAGCATCCTTCCCTTCTGTGGGGAAGCACAGACTCGGAGTTACCTTTAGAGGGGAAGCAGACCCTTGCACCAAAGTGCTTCTGCACTGCTGGAGCTCCAGCTCTGTCTTTGCAGCCCACCAGGGACCTCCTTCCAGACAGGAAAATGCTCAGCAGCTGCACTGCGTCCCTCAAGCACCACTGTAAGGGAAAAGAAAAAGACAATAGCATCCTTCCAGCTGGAAACTTCTGCCCCATGACCGTGTTTTCTCTGGGGCGTAATTCCTTCCAGTGAATATTCATGGAATTAGAAGGGGATTCCATCCAGAAGCCACGAACTGGCCATAATTATGCTGACTGGGATTTGTTTACCAGTGCCTTTGCTGGTTTAGTTAATCTAATCAAGTTTACTGGTGCTTAGCACTGGCAGCCCTTTAGAGAAGGAGATGCAGGAGCTTCACTTCTATTTTGGGGTTCTGTGCTCTCCACAAAGTCCCTCAACATCTGCTCACTGCTTTTCTCATCCAGCCTCAGAGGAGGGAATTGTTCATCGTTCCTTCCGAGGGCAAATCCATCTCCCATTAGGGCCTCTAAAGTGCCACGGGAATCTGGGAGGTTTTCTGGGATTCTTTGGTTTTAAACCAGGTGTTATCAGACATCACCCTCTGGAGAATGAAGGATCTTCCCTTTAGGCGCACAGGTGTCTTTAGGAGACACTGGGAAGCAGCTCAGCAGAGTTCAGGCAGGTTCAGGGTGGAAAATCTTGGGGTTTGCTGCAGGCTGAGGAGTTTCATCCTGGGGTAACCCAGAACTGCTCTTCTGGCTCAGATAAATGAGAAACCTCCCACTGAACCTGATCCATCCTTGCCTTGGACACCTCCAGATCTCCAGCCTCGTTCTCGTATTTCATCAGTCCAAGCCAGCCCTCTGTCCTTTATTTAATTCTCTGTATTTCAGACAAACTCGCTGCCTCACAAGTGATGGAATTGGGGCATGCAGAGAGGTTCAAACAAGGATTAATAATTTCTCTGGGTAATGGAAATACAAAGTTACTGTGTTAGTTATGAAGGGCAGGAGTCCCTCATGCCTACTGAACATGAGAGGATGCCGGGATGAGATTTTTGTTCTTGATTATTTCCCTCTCCTTGCAGTGCAGCTGTTCTTTAAGCAGAAGCAAATGGATTTGGGAATATTCAGTCATTACTTCTCCCTGAAATTATTTTTCTTCTAAGTATATCAAATAATAAGTGTTTCAGCAGGGACAATTTTCATTCTCTCATACTTTTTTTTTCAGAAAATACATTATTCTGTTTAGGTTCCTCTGCTCCTTTCATCATGTGTGTTATTCCATCTCCTCTCTGCAGCATCTACACATAAAATACTAGAATTATTTACTATATTTTGTATAGGCCAAGGTTACCAGAATAGAGAGATATTTTAGACTAGATATTAGAAAAAAAGAAACCTTTCCTGTGAGGTTGGGGAGTCCCTGGTACAGGCTGCCCAGAGAAGCTGTGGCTGCCCAATCCTTGGAAAATATTCCTCCCCTCATGGCCTTGCTCCAAACTCCTTTTCCTTAAAAAAACCTCACCTTCTCCGTGTTTGTGACCCCTGCGGCTGTAAAATGGGGATTCACGTTTGCTGGGGGGGGGGGGGGGGGCCTGGGAAAATCAGTTCAGTAGAGATGCTGATGCTCAGCTGTTCTGCTGATGGGCAGCCACCTCAGGTGTGTGGTTAACGTGATTTAAAGGTGCTAAAAGTGGCATTAACTGGGGCCATGAGCCAAGTGCTCACTGAGGGGGGTGTGAGGAAAGAGCTGGCCCCAAAGGCAGTGTCCCCACATCTGGGGTGTTCATGGAGCAGCTGCTCCTGGCAGATGGGCCCCTCAGCCAGCTGCCCGTGCTCTGCCTCCCCTCTGCCTCTGTTCCTGCACCTCCTCACTGATTTTCCCCCCCAAAATATTCCCCTTTTCCATTGCAGGGTGTCAATGAGGGTTGATCGCCCCAGCCATGTGTAAACCAGGCTTGATTGGGGCTGAGACCTTTCTTTTCCCCCCTAATAAAGCAGGAAATCATAAATATTGCTGAGTGCTCACCTCTGCAAGCCCAGCGGTGAATTTTCTAGCCCAGCCAGGTTGTTGCCACCTGAGGCCTGGGTGGAGGGAGGTTCTGAGGACACTGCTCAGTTCCCATCCCTCAGGGAGCCAAACAGGACTCTGAAAAAGTTCCTTGCTGCTCACTGGTGCTGAGGTCTGGCAGTGGGTTGGGACAAAGAGTTGGACACCCTCAGTGACAATCTTTAGCCAAAACAGGGCCAAAAATTGACTGACCAGAGCAAAATGAAGCACAGAATTCAGCAGATGGGGAGATGGGATAGGGGCAGGTCTGATAAAGCAGAGTCAGGCTGGAGACTCAGCTCCACACAGGCCCTGAAACGCCTGTGCCACGCGTGGCACCAGCCAGCTGAGTGTCACAGCAGGCAGAGCTGCCTGGTGGATTTTAATTAGAGTGAGACTAAATTACACGGGACTCGGCGAGCCCGTCCTTTTCAGCACGGCTTGGGGAGAATGAAAAGACGAGCATTTTCAATTTAAGGTTTAGTTAGATAATGCCTGTTGGTGCCAGTGGATTACAGAGTGGATATTAAATCCTCCAGGATTTGCAATGGGAAAGTACTCGCAGAATCCATAAGCAGGAGGGAGAGCGCGGCTGTGGAGCTGCCGTCCCCTGGAGGACCCGAGCAGGAGGAGAAAATGGGAAGTAAAGCTTCCCTTTGAAGGAAGCAGAGCACGCATGGGCAGGCTGTGGCCTTTAGAGGTTCCCCTGCTAAGGAGCTTTCCTGCTCCTGACAGCAGCCAAAGCAGGGAAAAGGGCATGGGGTTTGTCAGGCTGCTGGAGCAGGGGGAGGCAGGGCTGGATCCCGAGTGCCAGCGCTCCTGCCAGGGGTTTGGGGCCAAGGATCCCACAAAAGACCTTCTGGGAGTGTCCCTGCAAGCCCACACAGCTGTGCTGTGGTGCCTGAGCTGCAGAGACCCTACAACCAACTCTGGCCCTGAGATACTGAATAAAATCAGCGTGAGCTGATGCTGAGCTGATGCACAGGGTGATGAGCAGCTCCAATGGCAGCAAAGCAAATCCAAGCAAAGCTTGGGATCTGTGGGCCCATTTAGCCCAGCTTCAGCAGGATTTGGGGGCATCTCGGACTTGTCAAGTTCTTCCTAGAGCTCATCAAGGCCAGACTGAACCAGGTTTGGGGTGCCAGCCACGGGAAGGTTGACTGGGACCAGGTTCTAACAGGGTAAACAAACACTCTGAGGCAGAGTTTGACAGAATCTGCTTTAAATCCTCCCCAAAGCACATCCCAGAGCACGGGGTTCAGGGTCAGCAGTGCCAGGGAAGCTGCTGCTGTTGGTCCATGCCTCTGTGTCCTGATGCTGCCTGACTTCTCAGGGAGGAAGTGTTGAAAACTCACATTTACAACATTAAAACTCTTATTTACAAAACACTGAAGACCCAATAAAACCAAACAGAAAGGACAGAACATTCACCCTTCATTGCTTCATATATAAGGAGCTTTACTACTCCAGGACTGGATACGTGGCTGAGGGAGAGTGTAAGATTATTCGTTTAGAAGCACTAAAATGTGCAAATTAATTACCACAACTACCCATGCATGTTTTATCTGGCTTAAATGCTGGGCTGCTTTTTCCAGGTTAAGGGAAATGCTAACCTGTAAGGAGCTTTATCCAGGTCTGTAGCCTGAAGAGCTAAAAGCCTCAAGATCTGAGTCCTGGCAATGAAAATTCAGGAGCTATCATAGCCTTTGATTGAACATCCCAATAGTTTCATTAAGACCTCGTCCCTGTGTTTTATGTTTGCTAATTAGCAAATTCAAACACTTTATCTCCGTGTTATCTTTGTGCAAGAGAGTGGCAAATTTATGTCATTATAAAATATTGCGAGAATTTAAAGGTTCACAAGCAATTAGATTTTGTAATTCTTGTTTATGCCTCTGAAGCACTGTTCATTTTAAAACTTTATGGTTAATATGTACGAAGATAAAACAGTGGCCTGCGTTGCTCTGGTGACTGAAGTCAAGTGGTTGAGTGAGCTGAATGGATTATGAGAGCAAAATGTTTTGGAAGTGGCTGCCTTGATCCTTAGCTGGATATTGCAGGGAATTTACACCCGGGCAGAGGGTCTGTGCCCAGGTTAGTGGCATTTTCCTTGGCATCATTCCCATTAAGAAGCCCGGGATGATGGATGTGGCAGCAGGATTGAGCACAGGCTCCCTGTGCTGCCTGTCACAGTCGGGTTTCGGTGGGTTTGGGGGTAAGAAGCGATGGATGCGGTGGCAGCGGGGTGAATTCCAGGTGCCGGTCCCGGCAGGAATGCAGCGCGGCGGAGCGCTGACACCTGCCGGCAGGAGCGACCTGGGACCGGCCCCGGCAGCTGCCCCTGCCCCGGGATCCCTCCCGGGATTGTCCCTGGGACCGGCCCCGAGTCACCTCCTGCTCCGGGATCCCTCCTGGGATTGCCCCGGGAGCCACCACCTCCCCCGGGATTGTCCCTGGGACCAGCCCCGAGTCACCTCCTGCTCCGGGATCCCTCCTGGGATTGTCCCGAGACCCACCACCTCCCCCGGGATTGTCCCTGGGACCGGCCCGAGTCACCTCCTGCTCCGGGATCCCTCCTGGGATTGCCCCGGGAGCCACCACCTCCCCCGGGATTGTCCCTGGGACCGGCCCCGGCAGCTGCCTCCTGCCCCGGGATCCCTCCTGGGATTGTCCCGGGAGCCACCACCTCCCCCGGGATTGTCCCTGGGACCAGCCCCGGCAGCTGCCTCCTGCCCCGGGATCCCTCCTGGGATTGTCCCGGGAGCCACCACCTCCCCCGGGATTGTCCCTGGGACCAGTCCCGAGCTGCCTCTTGCACTGGGATCCACCCTGCGACCAGCCCTGAGACCCTCATGCCCCCGGGACTGACCCATGGACTGGCCCCGAGCCATCTCCTGTCCCCGGGATCCATCCTGGGACTGTCCACAGAGCCACCTCCTGCCTCGAGTAACCCAGCCTAGCGGCTGGCTTCCCTGTCCATGGCAGGGCTTGGAACGGGATGACCTTTAAGGCCCATTCCAACCCAAACCATGCTGTGATTCCGTGACCCAGCCCCACCGCAGAGCTGCCACAGCCGCTGGTTTCACTCCGAGTCACCCTGTGGGTGTCCCTGAGCCTTGCTCTGACAGCTCCTTTGGGTGTCCAAGCATCCCCTACACCCCCACTCCCTGGCTGGACCAGGGAGAGACCCATCACTGCTGCTCCTTAGGCAATCATGGAATAATTTGGGTTGGGAGGGACCCTTTAAAGCCCATTTAATCCAACCCTCCTGCATCAAAAAGGTTTATTACTCCATTCCAGCCCTGCTCACTGCCCAGGCCAGGAGCTCCATCACCATTTCCTGGTGTCACCGAGCCCAGGAGCGCAGGGAGTGCTCGTAACTCACTCTCCTCCTGCTCCCGTGGTGGAACTGAGACGTTCTGCAGCAGTTCCAGGACAGGAAGAAGATTTCTCTGTGATTGCTTTTTAATCACAGTAATAACAGTAATGGAGGCAATGAGTGGAATTGATGGGAAAGAGCTGAGCTCTCTCCTCTGCCAACTCCCTTGTGGGGTAAACAAGAAGGATTTACTGGCTCCTCGGTGAATTGGTGGGATCCTGGCTCTTCAGGTTGAGTGTAGGCGATGTCTGGGGAAAAATAGCTGGTGTTTAGTGCCTGGGAGTAGAAACATGCCAGGAATCCTCTGGAAATCCTCCTGCTTTCATCAGTCTGGGGATGTGAATAACCCTTGTCCGCACAGAGGGATGTACAGTTGCTCTTTTAACCAGCTGTCAGTGCTACATCTCCTTGGTTTTGGCCTTGAATCTGCATCTTTAGCACCCCACAGGGGTTTTGTCTCTCCCTCTCCCTCAGAGGAAGGAGATGCTGTGATGGACACAAGACCTTTGAACTGAGCAGAACCAGAAGTCCCCAGAAGGGCTTGAGTGGGTGGAGGGTCCCAGTGGTGCCCAGAACCAACCTCTTGAGGAGATCCAGCTCTGGGCTGGGGCAAAACAGTCTCATTTTGGCCCGTGAATACAGGACCAAGTGTTTTCCTCCAGTGGGAGCTACTGAGGTTTAACTCAGGCACAGGCTGAGGGGTTTTTCAGAAATGCCCTTGCAGGGAAGGACTTTTGTGGCACCAATGCTTGGGAACTGGAAATGCATCCATCAGCTTCTGGCCCTCAAGGATGTGGGAATTTCCTCTGCCCTTAAATACCCAAAAAGCAGTGAAACAGAGGTGGGAAGATGGGCTCTCCAAGCCTGCTGCTCACATAAAGGATAATCTGGGGAGACTCAACCTCACTGAGAGCACAGAGACGCCAAGGACAGAGCTTACCCCGTTGGTTTTGGTCAGACATGGAGCTTTCTCCTTTATTTCTGCAGCGTGGTGCACACGTGAGGGGCCTCGTTTACATCGCCAGCGCGGCCGTGCCCTGCCTGAAGAGGAGGAGGAGGTGGTGGTGGAACCCCTCTTGCTTTGCTGACCAAGACATGATCAAAACAGTTCCTGCACACCTCAAAGGCTCGCTGGAAGCCCCCCCGGGAAGCAGAGGTACCACAGGGCTGGGATGTGCCCCATCCCGGGGGAAAAGGGGCTGGGGGGCACCAGCGGGGGGCCGGGCGTCCTCCAGGGCTGAGGCAAATGGGGAGCAGCTCCATTCCTTGTGGGAATTCGTGTGTGCAAGGGCTGGGAAGGCCCCTGGGGAGGGGAAGGGGAGCAAAGAGGCTGTGGGGGTGCGGAGAGGGCAGGGGACAGCGGGAGGAAGGGGACAGTGGTGTCCTCAGGCAGGTCCCGGCTGGCACCACCCAGCCTTCCTCAGGGCAGGGAAGGACGGGGGGATTTTAACATCCAAGCTTTGGAGGAGGAGGAAGGGTCATGCCCACATTTTGGAGCATGGGAAGGAGGTGGTGGAAGGTTTTACTGGACCTGCTCAGGGGCAAAACAAACAGTGAGACCCGGAGGGGGCTGGTTTTATCCTTTCACACACATACTCAGAGCCCTCAGTGCTTTTCCCAGCACTTCCATCCCTTTTTGCACGTCCCTTTTGTCACATCCTGCCCTACCACGCCAGCCTCTTCCCTCTCTGGTCTTTATGGGGAAAAAAACCCTCATTATAAAGTGACATTTCAAGTTCTCTGGAGCAACAGACGTTCAGGCCCAGGAGTTTGGGGTGAGGTGTTGGGTTACAAAGCCGTGAGTATCTTTGCGAAGGGATGAGCCAGGAAGGAATTTTCAGGTGGGATCTCCCTCAGCAAGGTGCTGCAAGCAGGAAAAAGTGGGGGGAAAGCCATTCCAAAACTGCCTGAATAGAGCAAACCATGGAAAGGAGCTGTTAGGTCTTGGTTTTCACCATTTAAGGGCTTTTATCCCATTTCTCCCCCTGACTGCCCTACATGGCACGGACTGAACCCCTCAGCTTGTCCATGGAGAGGGAAAATCACCTCAGGGAGATCATGGAATGGTTATCCAGCCCTGGATGTGATTCATCTGTCCAGGGGACAAATACAAAAACATGATCCTGAGCAAAAAGCTGCGGCAGTAATTCTCATTGCCCACTGCAGGGAAAAAAATATAAAATAGCTGAACAACAGAATGCAGATCAATTTGGGTTTAGGGGAATTAAGAAAAACCACCACAAACCAGAAAAGCACCCACCACCTATGGCATCTAATCAATCTTCTGTTACTAGGATGGATTTGCTTTTTATTTTTTAATTTGAAAAGGTGGCTGGAGGGGCACTTTAATGGGCTGGAAAGCCTCCCTGGCCTCCTCCAGCAGCTCTGGGAAGATCCTGCTGGACCTCTTTGGCAGGTGAGGAGCAGAGCTGAGCTGCTGGAGGACCCTGGGGATGCCTGATGCCACCAGGGGATCTGATCCCAGCGGGAGCTGGGTGTCCCCAGGGTGGAGAGGTATGGGAAGAGCTCAAGCCTGGGACCTCTCCGTGCTGGGAAGAGCTTTGGGAACGGCCAGCTTGGGGCCTTCACCAGGATTTAACAGCTCTGGGGACAGGGGGACAGCTGCCTAGCAGGGGGTGCCACCCAAGCATCCACAATTCCCAGGAGGGGCAGAGCAGCTGGGGACAGAGAGGGGACAAGGAGGGGACAGCAGAGGACGGGGTTACGCTGTTAAGGCCTGCGGAGCTCTCAAGGCGAGCGGGTGATTTGGGGAAAAGTCCTGGTTTCCTCAGGGAAAGGCAATTCCCTCGTGCACCTCCCCTGTCCCGGGCAGAGATTAGAGCAGTAAGGTTAAGAGAGTAGCGGGTACATCCATGAAAATCCGCAGCTGAGTCTCCACTCCGAGTGCTGCCAGCTCTCCCGGAATCCTCAGGGAGCCTCGTTGGAGGTGGCTCCGTTGCCTTTGTTGACGTAAAAGGGGCGGTAATGTGACTGCAAGGAGAATTTGGGGCACGTCAGTTGGAGCCCCCCTCCTCTTCCTGACCTCCTACACCTCACCCATCCATCCATATCTCACAAATTCCTGCCCCAGCACCTCCAGCTTCTCCTCCTGGACAACAGCGCTGCCTCCTTCCCCTCCTGGAGGTGCTGGAGCCATCAAATGCAAACAACTTTGGGCTTTTTTTGATTTACACACGTGCTTTGCATGGCCCCTGCTGCCGAGCCAAACGATGCCTCATGTAAAACCTTAGACTGTGACTCACGGCTTGATGAGAGGGCTTTTTTAGGGAGAAGGGGAACGTCACCTTTATTTTTATGCCTCTGTCAGTGTGTTTTAATTGCTCACTAACCTGACAGCTCAGGGGAGCTGTCACACTGGGAGCCACGCACAGTTATGCAAGTCGTGTGGGGTTTATTTGTGCTCTCTGGCGGGCAAACCCCAAACTCTTGTGCGTGGCAATTCCCACACAGTGGGGCAGCGTTGGTTGGTGCCTCCGTGCGCTGCAGCACCCAATGTTTGTGTAAACAGAAATATAAATGGAGAGGTGGGGCAGAACCAACAGGAATTGGCATTTTCTGCCTCTCTAGCTCCGTTTGCTGCGGTCCCTGAGTGAACCTCATCCCATCAGGACCTGCCCCTGGAATTTCACTCTGATCTGCCCCATTTCAAGGAGCAACACGTGGCAAGGTTGTGTTGTGCAGCCTCGTGGTGCAAAAACAGCAGCCAATTTCTTTGCTGGGATCACTGGCTGCAGCCTGGGTGGGAATATCCTCCTACCACTGAAGGAGTGACCATGGAAATCAGGAAAAGAGGGGGTTTTTAATGTCCAGTGTGTGCTGGGTTTGTTCTCAGGTGCAGAAGGTGGGAGAGGGCCCACAGGAATGTTCTGGCCCCGTTTAGTGCAGCCCTATTTAATATTAGGAACAGCAGGAAGCACGGGCAGAGCAAACCCAGCCCATCTCCCTGCTCAGCGCTCAACACCTCCTGCTCCACGTTCCCTTTTGTCGAGATTCTTTTCATTTTATGGCTTTAATTTCCAACATAATTAAGATATGAAAGAGGAGGGGCTTCATTTGAAAGAGCTCCCTGGGCATGAAAAAGACCTTCCTCTTTAAACAGCACAATCCTTTGTGAAAATTTGTATTTACAGACCTTTTAGAAGGTATATTACTTAAATACACATTTAAGGCTATTTTAAAAGCCAGATTATTGGCCCAATAGACCATAAAAGCTCCTACAGAGATCCTGCAGCCTGGAGTGTGTATTTCTATTTTGGTGCTTTTAAATGCTCATATTTATCAGCTCAGTTGTTGGGTTCAGGGCTGTGTGGTGAATATTGGCTATAAAAAGAAAATGGTCATTACAGATGTGTGCATGGCAGGGGAAGGGAGACAGGGAGGCAATGGTGGGAGCAGTTACCCAGATTTTCTCTGTGGGGATTAAGGAAAAATCACTGGGAACACACAGTGGATGTGGGTGATGATGTTTTAGAGGGTCAAACCCAAGGCAGAAGGGACGGCAGAATTTTGCTGCTTTGCTGCAGCACCTTCAAAGGCTCGAGGCTGGATTTCCTGAAAGAATCTGCCACGGAACATCCCTTCCACAGGATTCACCTCCTGGGGAGCCTGGAAAACGGAGCAGATCCAGCTGCAGCCGCTTTCTACCTGTTGTGTGTTTCCCTCAGTGTGGGAATGCTCTCAATTCCTGACCCTCTGCTCCTTGCAGGTCTCATTTCCATGGAACAGTAAATAATCTCCCACAAATGTGCAATCAGAAATTTAAAAAAACATATGTAAGATTTCATCTGTGCGGGCAAAAGCTCGACAATCTTAATTCAGATCATGCAAGGCCTTAACGCAGTGCGGTGTGAATAAAACCAGATTAACTTGGTGCTCCTGAGGCAATGCATTCCCTGGTTGTGTATTTGAGACTACAAGCCCTAAAACATCCCTGGCCTGGGCCTCTGACAACGATCAGTGTAAAACGAGTGGCTCGGAGATGCTGTGATGATTTCTGATCACAGCCGGACCCCTCATCTTTGATCCTGCATTTGCCCACTGCAGGGCATGACCAGCAAGGCGCTTTTATGTGGTTGTCTTTGGTGTCATTTACACATTCTGGATGTCACAGAGTGACACAGAGTGGGTGTTGAGAGCACACCTGCAGGCAGGAAAAGTCCTCTCAGTATCATTTTACAGGATTTGCACAGTTCCTATCTTCTGCATCACATTTTAGACCAAAACCTTCTCCAAACATCAATTCTGCAGCACTGATTATTCCCACACCCCAGAGCTGTGGAAGCTGGGGGCTTAATCCGCATCCTGAATAGGGTTGAAGCCTTTATTTCCCCACCTCCAAAGGACCCATCCCTGCATCTGAAGCCTCCCTGGAACAGGCTGAATCTCTCCCCCCACAGAGCTTTTTCTTACCAATACAGACTGCTTCGAGGAGGATTTCCACGTCTGTGGCGTCACCTTTGCAGACTGGTGCCTCACTATGGAGGGGTAGGCTGTGACGACACAAAACACAGCCAGTTACAGAGCAGCCCCTGCCACCACCACCCCCGTGTCCCCTGGCCAGCGCCAGGACCAGCAGCAGGACTGGAAGTGCCACCTCATTAGTGGTGGCACTAATTGAGTGGTGGCACCTCATTGCTCAACATGGAAATGCAGCCGACAGCCATCAGACGGTGCCTCTTCCACCATCCAACCAGGCAGGAAAAGGCAGGAAAGAAGGGCTGGCTAATTAAAACGTCTGAGGAATGCAGAGAGGTGGAATGCAATCAGACCAATTAAATTCAGGCCGAGTCCCAAAGTCAGCATTGTGACTCTTGCAGAGAGCATCACAGGCTGTTTAATTAGTGCAAAGAGCTGAGCCTGGGGTTCTGCAGCTCCTCTGGCAGCTTGATAAGCCCTAAGCCCTTCCAGCCGCCCGGCTCTGCTCTGCCCCACGGGTGCCAGCAGCCCTGCTGTGTCACAGCCAGTGTCAGGGCATCGCACCATGGCCCTGCCCCACCATCTCCTTAATCAGACCTGACTCTGAGCAGGTTCTGGTGCTCTTGGATTCCACCTCTGGCGCCCTTGGACCCGTGGGTAGTGATGAGAGGACGATGAGATGGTGAATGGGGGGTTTGGTTCAGGTGAAGGAGGACAGGCAGCTCCTGAATATATTTTTTTTAAAGGTTGTGCTGTTTGTGTTGTTTTTCAGTGACAAAGCTAGAGGGGCGAATGGCCATTGTGCCTTTCTCGAAAATCATCTAAAATTTATCCCATTCCAAACAAAATTTAAAATCACTTCACCTGCTCACTAAACAAAACTTTGTAATAGTTTTTAACACTCCTTGTCGCCCTGGCTCAGCAGAGTCGCTCGTGTGCAGGTGCCTGGGAGATTGGCAGTCAGGCCAAGGTGTGGGAATGCTCTGGGAAGCCAGAGCAGGATTAGGGGGCTTGTCACCTCAGAAGGGGCAGGAGGAAGGGGAATACTCAGTTCCTAGTACCGGTCTTAGTGAAGAGGCTCCCATCAGACTGTTTGCTGAAGTCACCGGGCGGATTCTGTCCCACCGAGGAGAACTGAAAAGGCAGCTTAGTGCCATTGCCTACTGGAAGATAGAAGAGGTTGTGTTATTCCAGGGGGCTGCAGGGGGGCATTTCCAAACACACCTGTGGCGCTGCCTTCACCTGGCTCGGGGGGCGTGGGCAGGGACAGCCCTGTCCCTTTTCTCTCAGGGAGAAAAGGCAGATGGGAGCAGGCAGCTGTGAGTGGGTGGGAGCGATCCCAGTGCTCCAGGCAGGGAAGAGCCTTTCTCCTGAGAGCCCCAAGTGCAGGTGTGGCCGCGGAGCAGCAGCTCCTGCACCTCCAGAGGCAGCAGGGACGACTCCAGCGCTGCCCTTGCCTCCTGGCAGTGGAGGCTTCATTCAAACCCCACTGACATTAAAGCAACGCTTCCCCTCCTGGCCTCCTCGGGGTCAGGCCCTGGCTGCCAGAAGGAATCTGAGAGATGAGAGGGACACAGCCCTGCCTGTGGCATGGAAAGCAGGGAGGGCCGAGGTGTGGCCCTGAGTCACCAGAGCTCCCCCAGGCAGGGTGGCCGTGGCTGCTGCCAGCGTGAAGGGAAAGGCTGGACCTTGCAGGAACGAGGCAAAGGAGGAAAATATAGGGAAAGGAAGATGGGGATCTGGGAAGAAAAGGCATGAACACGGGCCAGGCTGTGTCTTTGAGAACTTATTGGTAAAAGGTGTGATGGAGAGAAGCACCTTATGCTTCTGAGAGTATTTGGAGTCTCCTCCTGGTTCTGCCACAACCTCCAGAGTGTTCTGAATGATGGTTCAGGATCTGGGGATCTTTGCAAACTGGCTCCTGTGTTTTCCACCTCCTTTCTCTGTGTGAACAACGGGAAGCAGGGATGCCTTTCCCTCCTGTGAGCACAGCACGGAGAGCCTAGGCTCGGGTGGGTGCACACAGTGCTGATAGCCCAGCCAGGAGCTGGCTCTGGGACTGGCAGGTGCCAGGGCAGCTGAGAGAGCAGCAGGAAAGGTGGGTTAGTCAGGCAGAAAGCTGTGGCACGGGGGGTTAGATCCTCTCAAACTGAAGGCGGAATTACCCGTACCAAGTGTTTCCTCAGTCGCTTGGAAGGAGGAAAATTCCCATGACCGTGGGTTGAAATTGGCTGTAAAACAAGAGCATCCAGTTCAGCAGTTGGCTCCTGATGAGCTGGCCCAGAGGCCTGTACCTGGCATTGCTCTAGGAAAAGGTCCCCACCGAGTTGGGAGCAGCCCCAAAGCAGAAATCTGGGCCCAGGGAGCAGAGGAGAACCTGGGTTTTATCCCTGGGTGTTAGGGAATGGGGAATAGGCTTCTCCTGCAGTGAGCAGAGCTCTCAGTGCCACAGAGCTGCAGCAATTTGCCAGCTCAGGTTTGGCTACTCAACATGAGAGATCTGCAGGCAGAGGTTTGGGTTCAGAGCTGCAGAGACACCAGGACAGGAACATCCCTCTGCCCTGTGCCAGGCGTGTGCCCCAGGGTGCCACCACGACGCAGACTGGTGCTGCCGTAGCCCTTTTGGGAGGCACTGGGAAAGCAAAAAGAAGATGGATTCTTGGAGCGGCTCTGCTGCCATCCTGTGGGCTGCTTCTCTATTTAAGATGTGTTTCTGTTTACACAATTCTCTCTCTTTGTGCCCGAGTCCCTTCTACTCTTCATTCAAAGACTTTCAAGATGATTTTTCCAACTTTGGCTTTGGCCAGACTGTTTGACACATCAGGAGAAGAAAGCTTAGTGGGAGAGGACAGAAAGGAGAGTGGAGCAGTTGAACAGATTGTTCCTCTGTCTTTGAGGCAGCGTTTGAAACGTTTTATATCTCCCCTCTGCCCCATCCTGTCATCCCTGCAAGCAAATGTGGGATCATAGAATGGTTTGGGTTGGAAGGGACCTTAAAAACCATCTAATTCCACCCCCTGCCACAGCCAGGGACACCTTCCACTATCCCAGGTGGCTCCAAGCCCCGTCCAACCTGGCCTTGGACACTGCCAGGGATCCAGGGGCAGCCACAGCTGCTCTGGGCCAGGGCCTCACCACCCTCACAGGAAGAAATTCTTCCCAATATCCCATCTAAGCCTCCTCTCTTTCAGTGTGAAGCCACTCATTATGACACTGTCTTTAACAACAAGAGCAGTGGAAGTCTCCTTGAATTTATGCAGGGCTTAAAACCTTACAAATTCAGCTGGAATCCAAGCAGTTCTTCAGTTTGGGCTGCTGTAATTAGCACAGAGCATTCCTCAGTCCAGCAAACAGACTTTCCACTGTGGCCTGGGGCAGAATCTGCAGTGACCCGGCCTCACCAGAAAAAGGGTGTGTAGCAAAACTGCCATGAGATACTGAAGGATTCCGAGCCTGTTACACAATGCCAAGGGTGGTCCTCGCTTTTTCCTCCCGTTTTATGGGATTCCTTAGCAAAGATGCAATCAGCTGCACTGCTGGACTTCGCTGACACAGGGACAGGGTGCAGAGAGCTCCAGAGAGTGAAATGATGATGGGGATGTTGCATTATTCATCAGGTAATCCTTGGCTAGCCAGCCTGCAAGCTAAATGGGTCGCATCTCCTGCCTTGCCTACTGATTCATCCTGCTCCCCAAATCCCCACCAGTGTGGTTCCAGCAGCTGGATCCTGCCTGTCACCCCTGAGCCCTGACCCTGCTGAGGTCTGTTCGTCAGCACAGGCTCTGTGTGCGATCATGAGCTCGGTTGTTTTGGCCAAAGTCACTTTGTTGATAGAAAACACAGAATGAGTAATTTGGAAGGCAGCATTGTCTGTGTTTCCAGGAAAACACGGATGTGGAGGTGGGATGAACGATCCCTCAGCGTTTGGACAGTCAGAAATGCATTGCAGGAAGAGGGGAATTGTTGTACAGCCCTCACTCTGCTCTGGACACTCATCACTACCTGGATCTGGCAGTGCCTGCAGATCCCTCCTGGACCTTCAGGAGGTTGGGATGCTGGATCCCAGCAGGAGCCTCTTCTCCCAGGTGCCAGCAGCTCCAGAGAGCAGCAGAGGGAGGTTCAGGCACTCATGAGAGCACCGACCATGCTGTGGCACTGCCAAAATGGCTTTTCCCTTCCTTTTTTCCCTTCCTTTTTGCCAGGCTGGGAAGCATCTCCGTCCCAGACACACGTGGGATGACATTGCCCAGTGTTCCTCCCACCACACCCCTGCCACACTCTTTAAATGCCTTTGGGGCCGTTTCCACCTGAAAGCTCCGCATTTTGGGAAGAGACAGGCTCAGCTTGTGCAGTTTTAGAAATTATTTTCAAACTTCCCCTGGGGCTGGAAAGTTTTGGGTGCAGGGCTGAGTCTGTGGTCTGAGCAGGATTTCCCTGGCAGCACAGGGCCTGGAAACCCTGAGGCAGCTGAGCAGCAAAACAAACCCAACTCTAAAAAAATGCCCCTCTGCCCCTGAAGTTGGGAAGAGCCCTGCTCAAGTCCTGCTGGCACTGAAATGGGAATGTCAGCCCTGCTCCAAACAACATCCTCAGGGCTGCCAGGTGTGGGCTGAGGGCACGGGAGAAGGGCCCAGTGGCAATCCCGACAAAGGGCTCAGTGTCGGGGTCTGGGTTATCCTCAGGAAACCCCAGCACAGGGCAGGAATGTGCCTGCAGGGAGTGTCCCTGCTCACTGCTGGCACATCCCTGCCCACCCTCTGTCTGCAGAACGGGAGCTGGAGACACCTGGCAAACCCAGGCAGGGCTGAAATGTGGTTCCTTGTTCCGTGCCACCCTTCCTGCTCTTTTGTTCCTCGCCTTGCCTGGGCTTTCAGCGCTCTCAGCTTCTCGCTCTGGATGCCAGTTTAGGAATGACAGCTGGGATTTTAGAGCTGAATATGTTGGAAACACTGGTTCACTCCAAAAGCTCATCCTGCAGTGGCCGTGCAACATGTGGGACATAACAAATCACCAGGGCTCTTGCTGTCAGAGCTCAGAGAGGAACTCCAGACTCCTGCCTTTTATTAGGACACATTCCTCACTTCTTCCGTCCTTTCCCTGGAAAATTATGTTTGGTGGTGAAAGTAAAATCTTAATCCTTAGTGCAGCTTTCACTTGATAGCACAGAGAGGTGAGCTCTGGGTGGAGAAAAACTCTGATTTTATCCTGGTAGCCCCTGTTAAAACTCCTCTATATTCACTCCTGGATAGCGTTCAGTCACTCCAGCTCTTCCCCATAAAGCTGAGAACCTTTTCTGCCTTGTTTGAGGCAAAACCTTGTCAAAGCTCTGTAAGCTGAAGAGAGGAAGTGCAGAGGGCTGGATCTGGAAGTGTGAGGGAGAGGAAATTTTGGGATACATCATCAGTGAAGTTCTTTTCCTGAGCTGGAAGGGAGCCTGCCCACCTCTGGGGTGCCCTACCTTTGGGAGACAGGAACATGGAAAATCTCTTCAGGTTGTCGGGCTGGTTCCACTCGTAGTTGTTCATCATGAACCGGTGGTCCCCTGGAGAAGCAGAGCAGGGCGTGAGCTGGGGGAGGCACTTTGGTGGTCTTTAAACCCCCTGTGGGATCTTTGGCTGGGAGCTAAAGCAGCTCTGGAGCTGCCCAGAGTCGAACATAAAAGGTTCCCTCAGAGGCGGAGCCCAGCTGAAGGATTCAACCTCTCAGCAGACACAGGATCTCCTAAAATCCACAGCGAGCCCTGAGGGTTGAGGTGTTTTCTTACCAAAATACTGTTGTGTGGCTGAAAATGCCTTCAGAAGTTTGAGTTTGGCTCCTTTTGTGCGTTTAACCTGAGCACAGGGCTGGCTGATCGAGAACCGCCACTATTTAAAGCTGCAGAAATCAGTTCTGGGAGGGTTAAATGGCTTGGCTTCTCCAGTTTTTAGTGGAAGATGCTAAAGCTGTGTTGCAAGCAGCTCTAAACTCTTGGACAAGGGTGGTTGGTTCAGGTTTCATGGATGAAACTTACTCCTACACAGCCTGGGTTTGGATTTCTGACACTGATTCACAGGAAATGAGGCTTGAGCACTACACTTGCTCATAAAAACACTTTCTTTGAAGGCCTCTGTAAACCTATTGTTCTCTGCGAGGAAGTAAATTCGGTTTTCATGTTTAAATAGCTCCACTCTTTGATTCTCAAGTCACTGAACAAACTTTTCTTTTCTTTCTCCCATTTATTCCGGTGCTATTTAAGCTCCCTGAATGCTCCCTGATTATTTGTCTCCTCGCCACGTAGGCACCTGTTATGACAACTGAAAGGACGTGGATTCCCTTTGGAGTCTGCTATTAGGCAGGTTTCATTCCATTAATAGAAGATTTCTTCCTGGGAAGTGTTTTACAGTAGAAGATCAAGCCAGCTGCAAATGAATTTGTTGCAGTGACTCAGGGGGAGTCCAAGTTAATAACTCCACAGTTCCTTAATGGATTTAATTCCCTTGCAGCCAGTGGATGCAGAGTGCTGCCCTCTTTCATCTGTCACCGTGGCTTGGAGAAGGGAGAGCTCTGAAGCTCCTGGGACTCACCATAAGTAACATTTCCCACCTGTTCCCAACTTTTCATTAGGCACACTCCAAGCTGTGTCCTTGCTAAAGCCCCTGGAAGCACCCAGGTTTCTGCAGAGCAGGAGTTAAAAATGGTTTTGGCACTTGAATTCCATGGATTTCAAATAACAATCAGGGCTTCTGGCATCACCAGCATGGAGGAGACCCCAAATAAAATAATCAAGAAGTAATCAGGCTTTATCCTGAGCTACCAGGACTGAGCAGCTGCAGAACCTTGTTGGGTTATAAGGATGTCCAAGGAAAACGGTTCAGGGCTGGCAAAACCCATCCCAGCAGATGGAAATTCTGCACAGCTTCAGGTGAACAAAGGAAGGAAAATGCGCAGAAAGCGATTTTTGGATTTGTTTGTCATCTATTCATATTAAGTTATTGTCAAGTTTTTTTGACACCTATTAATGTCAAGTTATTGTCAGTAAATCTGGAGCACGTGGAGTGTTGAGAATTTAAATGGGAATGCTGCAGTGTTGAAAGATAAGTAAGGTTCAATTTCTGGTGCTACTTTAAGGGCAGGAGAGCTTTAAAAACCTGCCTCTAGCTGTGTATCCTGAGCACTTGGAGTGGGACCCCTGACCTTCCTGAAAGGTTGGTCCAGAAGGATCTGGTCTATCTGATTCCTGTTTGATGGAGAATGGGCAGTGTAAGGTGTAGATACAGGAGGGATGGCCACTAAACACTGAATTTGAGCGAATTAACAGCGATTTGCAGATTTGCAGCACAGTTCCTCAGCTGCTTGTGTTGTCTGAACTGGCCTTGAGGTTATTCCTGCACTTTTCCGGCTCCCACATCCCCCTGGAAGAGCAGGGTGCCATTTCTCCTCGCATCACCCGCTGCTGTCCTGCTTCCTGGGGTTCCTCAATGACTGATAGATTACATCCTCCCGGCAGCCAGGTGAGATAAGCACTCATTCCCATCCCTGGGATTAAGCAACCTGCCCAGGGTTACAGAGGCTGCTTGTGGGAGAGCTGGGAAGTGCAGACAGCAGAGCCCCATCGTGGTGCCCTGGCTTAATCTGAGGTGTGAGCCTGATGCAAGACAAGGCCTTTATTCATGGCTAATTGGGAGGAAGTGGGTTATAAACTTGAAAGATTAATTTTGGTGCTGTGGTGTTGGCTGTGACCTCTGCATGCACCTTAAAGATCTCCTTAAACATCACTCAGGTGTGGGGATGCCTTGGACATCCTGGATCAGGGCAGGCAGGAAAGCTCTCCCAAGTGGAACAGGGAGTATGATCAGAGTTTTTCCAGTTTAGGTTGTAGCTTAACACCCAAATGGAGCCCTTTTGACTTGGAAAATTAGATTTTCAAATACTTCCTTTTCAGTGACAGGTGCTTGCAGGGTATTTCATGTTCCAGCCAGGCAAGCAGAGGCTGAAACCCTGCAGTTGTAATATCTGATGTCACACCAGCACCCCACATGTGCTAACCGAGTGTACAAATAGGATTTCAGACTCGCCATCCCACATTCACCCTTCTGCCACTGCCTTCTCCCTGCACTGAGCTGCCTCAGCAGATCTGTGGAGTTTCCCATGTGGAAAATGTCCTGCTGAACTTCCAGGGGCTCGCTGGAGCCTGGCACAGGCAGAATGGCACAGGGCAGGAGGGAAGGGAGGCTGTTCTTGAGCCCACACAGGAGCTGGTGGAACCCATTAAATCCTAAACATGAAACCCTAACACGAACCAGGGAACTGGGGCCAGTTTGAGATACTTGAATTCCCTGGCATCATGAGATACTTGAATTCCCTGGCAGTTCTACTGATTCCATCCCCACACAGGAGTGGCAGGATAACTCTGATATTCCAGAATTCATATTCTAATGACTCCCATATTCCAGAATTCATATTCTAATGACTCCCATATTCCAGAATTCATTCCAGCTGCAGGTGTTGTTACTCCCACTTTTCCCCCAGCTCTTTGCTGACTTTCTTCTTCACCAGGATTGCTCATCATCCTCATCACCCTCATCTCCCCTGACCCTGCCTTCCAGGGGAGCAGCGAGGGAGGGAAGGGGAATATTTGGGATATTTTACCGTTCTCCATGTGGTTCCTCTCGATGAAGTTGCGGCCCAGGTCTGCCTTGCAGATCTTCTCCACGTGCCTCATGCAGACGTTGAGGAGGTCATCCCTGAGCAGCCCCATGGATGGGCTCATGCTCTCCCCTTCCAGCAGCACGCTGTAGGTTGGGAGGGATGGAGGGGGCACGTAATTCCTCATCAGAGCCCCAAATTCCTGCCAAAAAAAGAGGGATCACGGGTTAATGAGGAGCATAAGAGGATAGATCCTAGGGAACTGGTTGTTGTTAGACTCCAAAGGTGCAAAGGAAAGCAGTGAAGATGGGCAGGAAAATGTTCTGCCCATGGTTTGCAGCCATGGCATGTCCAAGCTCATTCCTCACCCACCAGAGCACAGACAGCTCCAAACGTCCAGGTGAACCCCTGACACAGATGTGCAGTGAACTGGGGAAGGTTCACACATCTCACACTTATTTGGGGTTGTCTTTGGGACAAATCCTGTCCTCGTGGGGACAAAGGAAAGGAAAATGAGGTCTCTGTCACCTGCAGGAAGAGCACGGAGTCGCTGATCTGGTGGATCTGCTCCCTGTTCTCCTTGTCCTCACGCAGCAGCTTCGCCCTCTCCTCCAGCTCATCCACAATTTCTTTCACGTTCTCCGAGGCGATCTTCTCTCGCTGGTCCAGGGCAGCCTTCACCTCATCCCTCTGCCTCTCCAGGTCACGGATCAGCTCCTTGAAGTGCTGGTCCACCGTGGCTTTCTCGTTGGTGGTGTAGTTCTGGATGGGGAAGGGGCAGACAGAGGAGGCAGCAGGAAAGAGGAGAAAGAAAATATTAAGATTTCACAGAGTTCTTTGCTACTAGAGGGACACAGAGGGGGATAAATCCAAGGTTTCAGCTTTTAGGTTATGGAAACTCCAGCTGTGCAAGTCTTAGCTGCAGGAAAGCTGTGCCAAGAGAAGCAATACCTGTTCCTGCAGTGATCACATGGATGCAATCCAAAGGGGACACTGCCTTCCCAGGGGTAAGAGCATATCTCTTATTTCATTCATGCACTCACAAGTGATATTTAAAAACACTCTGTAGCCTCCTAAATCATGGTTCTGGCTCCTGGACAATTTGAGGACTAAATTCCCACCATTTCAAAGGATGAAAGGTGCTGAAACACTTTTTACAGGCCTGACCTCGAGGTGCCTCTGAAACATTCCTCAGGAGGACTGGGGATGTAGCTATATTGAGAGTCAACATTTCTAGGTCAGGTTTCCAGTAATCATAATAATAATAATAATAGTAATAATAAAGCAGATGAAAAGCAGAGCTGGTGAGCCAATGTGCTTGCACCACATAAAAGGGAGAAGAATGGCTTTGCCTATTAATATTATGCAAATTTGCTGGGGTGTCTCCAACTTGTGCTTTCACTGCTTTATTCAGTTAGGCTATAAATGAAAAAAATAATACCATGACTCCATTCCAACCCTCACCACGGTGCAAGAATTATAAAGGAGCCCTCTCTCGGCACGGAAAGAAGCTGTTCCACCATAAATAAGATGTTTGTTGGGGTAACTTCATCTGCTCCTGCTGTCTTATCTCAGTTTGGGCAACCCAGAGCCCTTTTTCAGGTTATTTGTGGATTTTGTTTCTAAATCTGCCTGGCTACTGGTGATGGAAGGGCCATAAAGGACCTAAAAAAGGAGCCAAAGCAGGGAGGTGCCTTGGTTTTGTAACAGGGCTTGATCTCCCCGCAGGGAATGTCGCAAGACGCCTTCAGTGGGAGTTGTTGTTTCCAAGATTTGGCTTGGAGTTTGGGATAGGGACGAGATAGAGGCCAGGGAAGGATGGAGTGAGGAAGAGCTGAATGTCTTGAGGAAAGGAGGAGAAGGAGAAAAGAAATCGGTGATCACAGGAGGAAGAGGTGAATTTAACATCTCAAACACACCTTGATGCGGTCCCTCTCCTTCTGCCACTTGTCCACCTCATCTTCCACCTCGATGATCTTCAGCTGCAGCTGCTCCTTCTGCAGCGACAGCTCGGCCTGTGGGGAGGAGAGGAGAAGAGAGGGAGCCTGGTGAGCTGGGGCTGAGGGTGGCCCACTTCAAACAGCCCCGAGCCTGCCCTGCTGTGCTCAACAGCAGCAGCAGCGGGGAGGTCCAGGCTGCCGGCACTGCCAGCGGGCAGCATCCCAGCACAGTCAGCTCCCTCAGCAAAGCAGCAGCACCCACCTCCCAGGCTGTCAGGGTGCTGCTTTTAATCACATGGGAGTCATGAGCTGCAGGGGAAGGGAGCTGTTTCAAAATTCAGCTGTGTGTGCAGAGCAGGGCCCAGCCCAGGGTGTGCCTGTGCAGCAATAACAGTTTTCATGTAATTACGGAATGACGTTTGACGAGTGTTGCAACAAGAGGATGATGCCTCCGGCAGGAATTCTGTTTAGACAGGATCGTGGATTAATTTGCTCTGAATTGAGAGCTTTCATGTAGCGATGGAGCAGGGGAATGCTTGGAAAAAAATTAAAAAAAAAAAAAAAAAAAAGCCACAAAAGGAGGAGGGAAGAGGTGTAGTCAGAGCCTGCTGGGCTGAGATCAGCAACTTCGCTGGCATTCATTTGCATTTCGTTGTGCAGTGGCTTCCCAGAGAAGCTCGGAGCAGGGACTTGTGCAGGAATTTGTGGCAGTGGAGCCATGGAGGTTGGGCAGCCATGCACCGTTTCCCCAGATCATTGTTTCCCTGGATCGGCCCAGGACCTGGATGCTGGCAAAGCCTTGCCCCGTTAACTCCAGGTCGTTCCCATTCACCATCCCTGCCCCACAGATGCCTTTGTTGGTGCATTTCTGCATTTCACGGGTGTGCAGGTTGGTCACAGCCGTGGCCAGAGGCAATCTGGCTGTGGGACACCCAGCCCAGAGCTGTTGAGGAACTATGGAGCTGGCAGAAATCCCCTGCGTTCTGTCATGTTAGAAGAGTGCTCAAAACCCGCTGTTCACGGGGGATCTTTAGGAAAATTGTAGGATTAACCCAAACCACTTAAATTCAGGCGGACGGTTAGAGGCGTGGATGGATAAATCCACTCTCACACTCCAGCTGTCCGTCCAAGAACGTAATGGAACATGAAAATGTGGGTGTTTATTGATCAGAGCTGCCCTCAGGAATTTAAAAGTTTTCAGTTCTCCACTTGAAATGAAGAGCAGGGAAGAAGCTGTGAACCAGCCCAGACAGGAGCTCTTGTCTTGATGCCAGACAAGTGTCTGAACACCCTCTGGAGCTGGAATCCAGCACAGCTGCTCCGAGAGCACCAACCTCAGCTGCTCCAATTTAGAAAATCCCTATTTATGGAGGGAGAATGATTGGATGGTGGTTTTGTTGCCTTATAAAACACAAGGAAAGTGGGGAGAAAAAAGGGAAGTGTGCTCAGAGGTGTCTCAGTGCCACAAAAGCTGCATCTTCAAATTGTTTTTAGGAGTTGGGAGAGCATTGGCCATCTAAATATTATCCACACACCCTCAGTAGCGGCCTGAAGGCTGCCATGAGCTGATTCTCACCCTCTCCAGGGGTTTAGGATTTCACAGGAAAGGATTTTGTGGCACAGGTTCACCAGGGAACCCACACTGGATTCCAGATGAGAAAATTTGCTCTGCTACTGATCAAAAGAACAAAGACAGGAGCTTGATCCCGTAATTTTCACATTTTCAAGACAGTGACTTGGAGGAGTTCCTGCTGGTTTCCATTCCCACGTGCAGTGGGAGATGTCCTGTGCATCAAGACTCTGCACAGCAGGGAAAGGCAACGAGATAAAAATATTTTAGATCCATTTATCCATTGCACTGCATTAGCCAATGTGAGAAATGACACCCAAATTCCAGTTGTTTCCCTGAGCCCCAGAGCTACATCCAGGTGGAATTATTTGTTTGCAAAGTAAAAACTCATCTCCAGAGCAATTATTTCCCTCCTCATCCCCAAAAATCAGGACACCCTTATAGGAACGTGAGTGAAATCCTACAGAGAAAGACTGGAAGGAATTTTTGGGGAAGAGCAGAACTTTCACAGCCATGCAGACACTCCCAAACTCAAGGGATTTGCAGAGAAAATGACAGGAAAAAAAAAAATAAATCAGGTGATGGCTGGAAGAGGGTGATAACTATGCTTTTCTAGTCCTTTTTAATTAAGATGGGTCTCCAAGGAATTTTGGGAACTATGATTTGTAGAAGTGATCCTGACTCTCGGCAGTTCAAACATCCCCCAAAAGGTGGTTTGGGTGCTTCTGGTGTGGGGTGTAACAAGCATTTAAGAGCAGAGCCACTCAGCAATTTGGAGCGAGATTTCTGACTTGCAAATGGGAATTACAGAGATGGTCCCAAGAGCCAGGATGCAAATCCCACACTCAGCCAGGTTTGGCAAAGGAGAAACACCAGCACAGGCTGCAGCCAAGGCAGGGGAGGTGAAGGGAGGTGTGAGTGTGTGGTACTGCAAAACATTTTAAAAATACTACAAAAAAACCACCTTAAACATAGAAAAGAAATGTTAAAGAGAGGTGTGGGGAGACTCTGGAATAGTGGAGAAACTGGTGGCATGGGCAGCAGGGTTCAGGGAGGGTGCTCTGGAGGTGGAGCACAACATCAAGGGGTTCAGGAGGTGATTTCCTGATGGTTTTAAGACCTTTTTTTTGTCTGGAAGGTTGCTTTAGCAGTCCATGTGTATCACAAATAGGCATTTACAGTGGTTACTGTGGCATTACACAGGTATTAGGGACAGGCGGTGCCTCAGCTTCATTCCCTAAGAGGAAACTCCTATCTGCCTTCATATTTCTCCAATTTTTCAGGGTCAAAAATCCTTGATGGACCACCCAGAACAAATCCATTGGAAGATCTGGGGTTCAGAAAATCCCAATGAGAGATAAAACAGCAACACCCCCCATCGTGGGGGTCCCTCCAGAGCAGAAATAACAGGAACAGTGGGAGGAAATCCAGGAAATCCAGATGCAGACAATTTTTGAGCACAGCTGGTTGAGAAATGCAGGCACTGAGAACCTTCAAGCTAAGATTGGATCCCCTATTAAAGCCTCAGTTAATTAGGGCAGTTCAGAGGCTTCAGTGAAAGTTCAGAGCGTCCATCCAAACACGCACAGCTGAGCCCAGCCCTGGTGCCGTGGAGGACCTGCAGATGGGAGATGATGAGCCTTGCACAATGATGCAAGTGGTTTGTGCAAGGCAGCAGCAGCACAAGCAGCATCATGCCCTTAATGCCCTGGGAACACCCCAGTGTCCCCAGCCTGGGAGAGAGAGCTCTGCTAATTAACCTGCCAGCAGCATCCCAAGGAAATCAGGGAGCTGGAGAAGTGCTGTTCCAACTCGTTGTCCATGTGGGTGCCATGGCTGAAAAGTCAGGGAGTTGTTTGAGACATTATTTCTGCTGGGTTTAAGATGACATTTCCCCATCTCAGTTTCTGTGGTGTCAGAGGGCTAAAACCTCTGGAGACTCTGCCAGCACCCTGCAAAAATGTCACTGCAGGAGCTGAGGCTCCCTGCACAGCTTGGAGGGAACTCCTTGCTTGCAAACAAGTGGATTTTCCCTGGATTCTGCCCTCAGTGTAGAGGATTAATGCAGAATTTGGGCAAACAGGCGATTTTGCTCCAATCACAGTCACTTCCTAGATTTCCAGCTGGGAGAAGAGTGCCCTTCCTGCAGGTAACTCTGGGGAAAGAGCATCTATTCCGAGCTATGTCCACAGAGCAACCACAGCTGATGCAGATAAAATCTCACAGCCGCGCTGCGCCAGCGAGAAAGGCCCCAAAACCCTTCCAGGGTTTTATTTTGTTTGTTCTCTGCTCAGTGAAAGTGGTGCAGAGATGGGAACCCCTCTGGATCCGTCTTTGTTTCTTCAAAGCCTGGCTCAGCCTTTGTGAAATCCCCCCCTTTTCAAAGCTGCTCTGTGGGAAGGAGGAACACCAGCTCCCCTTCCTGCGCAGCCCTTCCCTGTACCCACAGCGAACTTTGCTTTAAAAGATAAATAACTACAGAAAAAAAGCCCAAATCAAAGAGTTTTTCAGCAGAGCTGGCCTGACATGCTGAGCACCAAGGCTGGTGCTGGAAGGTAGTGCCAGGTTGTTTACAGCTCTGGGACTGGCAGGCAGAGGTGAAGTTGTCTCCTTCGGAGAGCAGGCCTGTAAAACAGGTTTGGGATGAAGGATCCCCTTCCAGAAGGAAGGATGCTGGCTCCAAGGGGGGCTCTGGCTCTGCTGATAAATCAAGGGTTTTATTGGAGCTGCTGTGGAGAATTCTCACTTTTCAAGTGTCAGTGGTTATTATCCAGCCTCACAACCCTTTCCTCGGCTGTTTTTTATACTGGTTCTGCTGCAAACTGTTACTTTTCCTTTAAATCTGCAGCAGGAAACGAATGCAAAGTGGATCTGGGGAGAGCATTAAAGGTTTGCTGGGTAAAATACGCAAATAGAACAGGGTGGGAAGTCAGGACAAATGTCTCTGTCTGAGTCCCTGTGCCTTTCACTTGTGTCTGCTCAAAAGGAACAGGGGGTGAGTGACTCTCACCCCAGGCTCCTGAAAAGTGGAAGATGCTGCTGTGTTCTCTGTCTGAGACAGAGATATCAGGCCTAACTATAGGTGTCTCTGTTCTGGCTTGTTTGCATTCCTCTTCTCCTGGGCTGCACCGTCTCTGTCTGCTCCATGAGACAAGCAGGGTTTCCTAATTCCACAGAAGGGTCTTTCCCAGCTCCAAAGCACAGCTCCTCTCTTCCCTACAGGCCTACAGCAAAGACAGGCTCCTGAAAGAGGCTCCAAGCTGCATTAATCCTGCAGAACTCAAGGGCAGATGGACCTAAACCCAGCTTACTCTGTGACAGTTTTGTGCCACCAGATCGCTGAGCGCCCAGGCTGGCAGTGCAGCAAAATAACCACCGGTTCTGGAACCCTCTCCAGTTCTGGAACCCCCTCCAGTTCTGGAACCCCCTCCAGTTCTGGAACTCTCTCCAGTTCTGGAGTCACACAGCAGCCAGGGACAAGGAAATCCTCGCAGATAAGTCCTGGACATCCAGCACTGTGTGAACGGCTCTGGCTGGACACAGCTTTATTCTGGTCACCACTCCAGTGGCAGAATGAATTTGGAGGTTTTAAAGCTACTCTGGAGCTGCTGGGATGCCAAGCTGGGAAAACAGGGCAGGGATAGGGGTGACCTGGCGTGGGGTTGTTGCTTATCCCTTCCAAAAGGGCAGCAGCACCAGCCACTCTCCCAATTTGTGGTCACATTCCAGCTGGGCTGATTTGATAAGGAGAGGTGTTACACACCAGGGGCTTGGAAATATTCATTGCTCTTTGTGGTTCTTGCTGAGGCTCCACCTCTGGTGAATAAATCAGGGCTGGGAACAAACATTCGTAGGCAACAGCTTTCGTGCTAATTGTTTTTGTCTGAGTGAATGCTCGCTCGAGTTACAACAAGATCAAACTCGTTGTCAGGAGAAACTTGCACATGTGCATGATTCATGTTGATAAATCCTAACTCCTTGAGGCCGAGCAGCGGCAGAGCCAGTGCAGGAGGACCTAAGGACTCAAGGACTCTGAGAGAGGAATCAAACACCATTTGAATCACAGTTCTCTGCTCATCCACGGTCGCCTCTTTACAATCAAGGTGCTGGAGGTGTATCCAGCCACAGGGGGAAGGATCTGAGCAGCTTTGCTTCCTCAGGAAGCAGCTGTTCCCCTCATTGCAGGGCAGGAACTGGACACCCCGGCAGACACCAGACACAGCTTTATGTTAGAGCTCTGCAGTGTTCAGGGCTGACATCAAAACCACGAGGACAGGCAATTACGGAACAAACAAGCCCTGCAGGAAGCTGGGAAAGGCTGGCTGAGACATGGAAGAGGCTTTGTCTGGTTTCAGCAAGGCTGCAAGCTGGAGATGACACGGCAAGGAAAGACCAGAGAAGACAGAGATAAGCTCTACACAAGATGCTCTTTCAGGCTGATGAGATAAATCTTCCCAGCTCCCTAGAAAGAGTAAAATTGTTCTTCCCATGAAGGGAACTCAAGAATTTCTCACAGCAGGAACCTGTGTTTGCCTGGTCACCACATCACAGCACTGGTTTGGGGTTTAGGAGATCTTAGTGCTCTTCCAGGTTCTGACTGTGTGACTCCAGGCACATTGTTTTATATAATTATTATTTTGCAGGTCTCCTTTCTGCCATCTCTCCTGTCCTGTTTCTAGGCTGGGTCCTGCTTTTACCACAGGGGATGTGCAGCAACAAACGTGGTGAGCCCCTGATTTTTGCTAGAACAAGTGAAATCTCCTCATCCACCCAGAAAGCAAACAACAGGAGGCTTTAGGCAAACAAAGCTGAAAGACATTTCATTAGTGGAATCTCCCTGGATGTCCATCCTCTAAACCTGTTGCAGTAACACTTCAGGGGAAATGATCAGGTTTTGTGCTTGCCACCAGGGTTTGTTGTTTTTTTTCCTATCTGAGCTTCAAAAGACTCTTTCCGTAGGTGTGGCTCAACAGAAAAGGGAAAAAAAAAAATCCAAAACCTCATCTCACTCTAAGAAGCTGAGATAGCAATTTTCAATCGTTATTAGTGCCCATGAGGAACTTTAGCAGCCACTGGTTTGACAGCTTGTGTTGTGGAGGTCCTGCCCCTGAACAATGCCCACCTTTCTGTGGGTAACAGCCCACAAACACCATCAAAACTCAAGAATAGTTTTTAAAATCTCAGCATTTCTGGCTTTGATTCAGCTTCTGCTGAGAGTCAGGTGTGCTGGAAACCAGGTTGTCCATCCCTAAATCCAGCGCTGTGCTGCTCCAGCCAGGATTGGGAGAACGACAATCCCATGGCAACAGCACGCAGGCAATATCAGTTCTCCACTAAACACTTCCCATCCACCACCACTGCATCCCGGGATTCCATCCCAGCCATGATCTGAGGGGAGATTGCAGGCTGGGGAGCAAAGGCTGCGGTGTGACACTGGGATCTGCAGACTGCTGGGAACAGAAGGAAGAAAAGGAGAATCAAATTACCTCTTTCCCTGCCTTCTCGATCTCCACTGTCACCGTGCTGTGGTTCTTGTGCTCCTGGAACATGCAGAGGTAGCAGATGCACATCTGGTCTGTCTGGCAGAACAGCTCCATGGTCTTCCCGTGCACAGGGCATTTTCTGGCTTCGAAGTCCCTGATGGGGTCCAGGAGCTGGTGGTCCCGGAAAGCCGCTCCCTCCAGGTGGGGCTTGAGGTGCAGCTCGCAGAAGGAAGCCTGGCACACCAGGCAGGACTTCACAGCCTTCTGCTTGTTGTCAATGCAGGAGTCGCAGAGAACATCCTCGAGCTTCACGCGGGGCCGGGAGCCGGCGGCTCTGTCGGCCTTGTTGAAGGGTCTTCTCAGGTCGCCCGTCTCCACCAGAGGCAGGGAAGATTTCTTCAGGTCCCCCATCTGCCCTGCAGAGAACAAGGATTTCCTCCCTTCCCCGTCAGCGGGCAGGAAGCTCTTTTTGGAATCCAAGGAGAAGAGGGACTTCCTGAGGTCGCCCTTCTCCGGGAAGGACAGGGCCGGTCTCCTCATGTCTCCGATCTGGCCGCTGGCGAACTGCATCTTCTTGGAGTCTGCTGAGTCCATGCTGAAGTAGGTTGACCTCTTCTCGTCGGATGACTCCACAAACTGAATGATGGGCCTCTTCCAGTCACTCCCAGAGAAGAGGGAGCTCTTGATTTGCCCCGTCTCCAATGCAGCACCGCCCGTGCCTTTTATAGCTTCTTTCTCGCCTCCGCCAGGGCTCGTGGCCTTCTTGGCTTCCTCTTCTTTTTTGGGGGCAGTTGGGCTCTTCACGTCCTCGGGCTTGCTGGTGGTGCCGTTTGTCCTGGCTGCGCTCCCCGTTTCCATGTCTCAACAGGGTCAATGGCTTCTCTGCTCGCTCTCTGCTCCAGCTCCCGTCTCTCAGCCCCCTCCAAGGCAGGCAGGCTCTACCTGGTCGTTGTCTCAGCAAGGAATGGCTCTGGAATGGCTCTGGAATGCAGGAAACCTTCTGCCCGAGTGACGCACCCGCAGCTCCTGCGAGGAGGAGCAGCGCACCCAGACCGCGCCGAGGTGGATGCAGGGGGGAAGAAAGGAGGAAAGGAAGGAGCAGACGTGGAGGGATCAGAAGCTCCAGCTGTGCAGTTAATTATACAAGGCAGTCCACACCCAGGAACATTCTTGTCTAACCAGGTTGGGGAGGAAGGGCTGTTTATATACATAGAAATGGCTCCTTGGAAAAAAAAAAAAAAAAGAAAGAAAGAGAAGTCATTTTCATTAAGATGTAGCAACCAGTTCCACCGCTTGTTTCAAAAATAATTTGGCCAGCAGCTGAGGTTCCCCTCCTTGCAGAGATGGGCAGGGTTGGGGAGACCACGAGATGCCCAAGGTGGGTTTGTTAACTGGGTCATAGCAATGCACCAAAATAATTAGGGTTGTAATTAAAATGAACGCCTAGAATAAAGCATTCTTCAACCAGGCTCCCCCAAGGGCTTGCTGCATTCAGGAGGGAGGAGAAATGCATGGTTAATACTGGGTTTAAATGGCCCTATTACCTTTATTTTGATTTTATTTTGGGTTTGTGCAAGGTCTGTCCATCTAGACCTGGAAATAACCCAGCCACGGATCAGAACAGGAAAAATTGGCTGGGCCTGCTTTTCTCACAGGCCACGGAATCTCCGAAAGATGAGTGGTAAAATAAAACCCCACTGTGTGCTCTGTGATAAAGGTTTAGGTGTATCCTACGTAGCGCTTCCCATAAATGTCCTCGGAACTGGAACACACCTGGAAGAGGAACCATTTTGCAGCTTAGATGGTCAGAACGTCTCTTGCCAGAGAAAAGAAGTGAAGAAGTTTTAAAAATAGATCTGTCTCCAGCAGCTGAACTCCTGGGAAATATTCACCTGTTGGAATCACAGAAGATTTCAGGAGAAAAAAGCTTTTTATAGGCACTGGTGGATTCCAGCGACTTCTAAAGAATGAGGTTGATCTTCTTCTCACATCACATCAGATTATACTCAGAATTTCAGTGAGATTTCTCTGAGAGGAATGTCCAGGGTGCAAATTAACCATGCCAGAGATTTGTGCTTAATTGAGTTTTCTCAGAACGCCCTGGTGACGCTGCTGGAGAAGGTGATTTTTACCTGTAAAAAATCTCCTTAAACATCCACCAGGAACCCCTTGTTGGAAGGGTTTTGAGTACAAATCCAGGTCTGCATTTTCCAGCTTTTTTTGAGGTGTGGAGGAAACAGAGGCAAAGAAGGGACAGCATAAATTCTGGATGTGATAGGAGAGGAGAGCGTGAATTACAGACACAGCTTCTAAAGGTCTCGTCTGTGCAAAAGGAGAGAAAAGCAAAGTGAAATTTGTTTTCTGGGCCCCTGGCTCATAGATCCAGCCCCTCTCGCTGCCTGCCTGTCTTTACCACTCTCTCTTTATGAAAAATGCCTCAGCATTCTGCATTTTTTGGATAATAGTTGTTGGGAAAGGGCATTTCTTTCATTAATAATTTTTTATTAATAGGCCTACAGCCTTTCATGAGTCAGAATTCATTCCCCGGCGCAGGAAAGGGCAATGCCGTTTTTTAAGAGCCGATTTCATAAAAGAAAAATTTGACTGACATAAATGCATTTCTTTCCCCCTGGCTTGCTGGGCTGAGCTGTTCTTTAGAACATCAACAGTCCTGTAAGTCTCCAAGTAATTAAAAATCCTGCAGGGTGGAGGCTCCTGTTCTCACGTGTACCGAGAGACTCAGCAGAGCTTTTCCAGCCAAGGTTGATCCTTGAGGAACAAAGAAACATCCCTAGGAAGAGGTCTGGCTTGGATGAAGGTGGCCTTGGTTTGTTTTCCTGATGCTTTGATAAGATTTTGGTGCAGCTAAAGCAGATGAAAGGTTAAGGGTTGAATTTTTAGATTTTGGTTTTACTGATGCAAATCCAGAGGAAATCCCAGAATCACAGGATGGGTTGGAAAGGACCTTAAAGCCCTTCCAGTTCCAAACCTGTGCCATGGGCAGGGACAGCTTCCACTGTGCCAGGATGCTCCAAGCCCCAGTGTCCAGCCTGGCCTTGGACACTGCCAGGGATCCAGGGGCAGCCACAGCTGCTCTGGGCACCCTGTGCCAGGGCCTGCCCACCCTCCCAGGGAACAGTTCCTTCCTAATATCCGACCCAAATTTCCCCTCTTCCAGTTTGAACCCATCATGCCGTGACATTTCCTGATCCCTGTCCAGCTTCCCTTCAGACGCTGGCAGGTGCTGTGAGGTGTCCACACAAGGTTCTCCTCTCCAGCCTGAACATTCCCCACTCTCAGCCTGTCTCCAGACCCCTTATCAACCTCGTGGCCTCCTCCAGACCTGCTCCAACACTTCCATGTCCTCTTTGTGTTGGGGACCTCACATTCCAGGTGCCAATTTGTGCACACACGCACATTTTCCAGGCAATTTAGGAGCCAAAACACAGCCCAGCCTGGACATCTCCTTATCTTTGCCCCTCCCAGAGGGTGGCTCCTGCTGTTTCCAGCATGAGTTCATTTTTGTAGGAGCATCCCCTGCGATTTTTGGTCCCTGCACAGGACAAGTGTCCCCTGCCGGGTGCTGGCCCAGTACTTGGGTCCCTGGCTGTGCCTGTGACTCAGAGCACACACCCACGGGTGGCATCTGCAGGGCCTTTCATCTCCAGGACTCGGCAGAGCTTTTCAAAGGTTTGCAAATTAAACCTGACAACACCTTTGCAAAATAGGTCTGGGCTGGTAACCCCACACAGCAATTAGGGAAACTGAGGCATGCACTGGGGAGCTGGCAGATTTTTTCAGCAAAACGGAAGTGTTTTCCCCCCTAAAAACGTTGTGCAGCCTTTTTGCTTTCTCTTATTTTTTATCTCTTGCATTCTCTTATTTTTCATCTTTTGCATCCTCTTACTTTTCATGATTGGGACCCCTCTCAATCCTTGCTCTTTTCTATTAATACCTCCTGATGCTGCTGTTCTTGTTTAGAGCTTCATCTTTTTGTCACTCTACCAGGAAGTTTGGGTGTTTTATTGCTGGTACCAAAGCATTTCCACTCTGCAATATCACTGCACATGGCTGGTGCCTGGAAAACCAATCTCCCCAGGATGAAAAAGTGAAAGAAACTGGGTCCACTTCAAACTAAATAGAACAGAAACAGTTAAGCCAACCCCGGGGCACTCCTTTAGACAGGCTCCAGAGCAGGTTTTCAAACAGCAGCGAGTGATGAAGTCATGGGGAGTCAGGGAGAGTTAGCTCAACCAGCCCGTGATTCACTGGCCCTGGTTCTCACAACTCCGAGCCAAGCAGGAGCAGGGAGCCTGCCCGGTAATTGCCTGCTCCGTGCTCTGCCCACTAATCCACGGTGCCTTGCACATCCTGCATATTTCCAGCCCTTTCTCATTTCTTCCACCTTTACATGGAATAAATCCCCGGCCCAGAAAATGTGACGCCGAGGTGCAGCCAGGGTGGTTCTGCTGTGGGAGAGCTCACAGATCACTCCAGCAGCCGTGTGGGGACCATTGGGCAATGCCAGGGCACGAAAGCAGCTCCCAGGGTGACAGCAGAGCTGGCAGAACGAGTTCAGGGCTTCGTGTTGCTCTCACAGGGATCAGGTTCAGGCAGCAGCACGTCCAGGTGTGGGTCGGTGGGGCTCTCCTGGAAGAGAGGGCAGCTCTGCAGAGACTCTGGGCTGTGATTTCATGGTTTGGGGTGGAAGGGACCTTAAATCCCATCTTGTTCCACCCCTGCCACGTTCAGGGACACCTTCTACTATCCCAGGTTCCTCCAGCCTGGCCTTGGACACTTCCAGGGATGGGGCAGCCACAGCTGCTCTGGGCACCCTGTGCCAGGACCTCTCCACCCTCACAGGGAGGAATTCCATCCAAACACCTATTCCAACCTCTTTTAGTGTAAAACCATTGTCCTGTTGTTACCTGTCCATGTAAAAAGTCCCTCTCCCTACTTTTTATAAACCTCCTGAATACTGCAAAGCCCCAGTGAGGTCTCCCTGGAGCCTTCTCTTCCCCAGGCTGAGTTTAGATGAGACAGACTCAGTTTAGATGAGATAGACTAAATTTATAGGGCATAAGGTGAAGCTCAGATGTTTGCAATGATGTTACCATCGTCTGTGTGTCTTAGATTAGGGGATGAAGGGAAGGAAAGCTGAACCAGCAGGACTCAGTAATTCGGGGGATGAATTTGGTTCCGTTCTGGTCAAGTCCCGGTCAGGATTTGGCTTCCTACACCAAGACTTGGACTTGTAGGGTGTTGTGAACATCCAAGGAGCTTCTCATGGGTACCACCGAGGCCAAGCAC
Source organism: Corvus hawaiiensis (assembly GCF_020740725.1). Taxonomy (NCBI): domain Eukaryota; kingdom Metazoa; phylum Chordata; class Aves; order Passeriformes; family Corvidae; genus Corvus; species Corvus hawaiiensis. The sequence goes on along the minus strand of NC_063237.1, from coordinate 4,975,494 downwards.
CCTTCCCAAGGCTTAAACCAGGCCTGCAGGCTATGAGCAGGACCACGGGGAGCCCTAATTGTTGGCAGAAGTCGCAGGCAGGACGTGAGTGCCCCGTTGTGTAAGAGCGATACCGGGTGAGCGTGCAGGAGCAGGGCGAGGCACTGCAGCAGGGACAGGGGTGTGACAGCACAGAGGATTTGTGCAGCCTGGGGGACAAGCCCTGTGCAGGGCTTGTGCTGAGTCTGGAAAGGCTGAAGGGCAAAGCGACAGCTCAGCATTAAATTAGAGGACAGACAGAGGGGAGTCGGAGTTAAAGGCCAGTGTCAGATCAAAAAGGGTGAATTTGCTCGTTCAAAAACACAGGCTGGGAATTAGGGGAGCACCACAGGAGCACAGGCCAGGCTTTGGAGGAGCCTTGGACCCCAGAATCCAGGGTTCTGCAGCCACCAACACGTTGCATAACTGCGCAGAGGATCCCGCATGCCTTCAACGTGCTCACAGGGCTTGTTGCACCATGTTCCTGTTGTTTATAATTAATTAATTAAAGCTGTGTTTCAAGGCTCCTGCTGCTTGCCTGCTGAGGGCCCCCCCCGACTTTGATGATTAACTTGGTTTCTGTGTCATTGAGTTTGAGTTTTTGTTTTCTTTTCCACCTCCTTTTCACTGGAGATTGGCCCAGGGGAGAGGGGGAAGTTGGGTGGAGCTGGCTGCACCTCGCAGGTGTCTGCTCAGCACTAAAATGCCAGCTCCAAATCTGGGATCAGGAAGGGTTATTCCTTAGCTGGACTGGAAAAGGACCACTGGAGATTTCTTGCCATCTGCTTTGGCTCCTTGGGACTGTGGGCACTGGCAGTTTTCAGCCTCAGTGACTCTGGAGCTGGGATTTCATGGGTGGTTCCTCATCCAAACTTGGGAGATGGAGATTCTGCTCTGCTCCAGCCTGTTTAAAGTGCTCTGGGATCTTTGGGAGCAAAGCAAGCTGCCAGAGAAAGAGATTATTTATGTGAAATTGATAGTTGATATAATCTTATGCTTTTGGGAGGCTGTAGAAGTCTTATAAAACATTCTGCTCTCTTTATTGTTTATTTATTCTTTATTTACCCTGCAGCTGGCACAACTGACTGCACTGAGATCTGGGTGGCTGCAAGAGGTTGTACTTCCACAAAAAGGTTTGGTCCTGAGGTGTAGCTGCTATCAAGGGTCTGTGGCCCCCAGGATCTCCTTTGAGGAAGCTCTTTTTAATCTGAAATTATAACTTTCAGCACAATTTGCTTTTGCCCCCAGCACCAGGAACCCCTTTGTTAGTTTAGTTCTCTCTGGATTTGCATCCCAGTAAGAAATTCCCTGCGTCCAACTCTGCAGAGCCGGGGAATGCCAACTCTATCTTGTGCCTCAGGAAACTGCAGCCTGCCCAAGCTGGGAAACATTGGCTTCCCAGAAATCCAGAGACTGGAAACCCCAAAACAGAGACCTTTTTGTCCCTGTCCCACTGCTTAAAAAGTTGATTTTCCCCCTAGAGCTTCTTTTCCTGGTCTATGAGATACAGTTCCAGTGTGTTGGCAGGTGGGAAAGGCTCACAGGGCACATCTGGAGCAGGGCACATCTGGAGCAGGGCACAGGGACAGCTTTGCTCCCTCTGAAGAGTTGTGCTGGTCCAGCTTGTCCTGCTGGGGTCCTGGAGTGGGGGTGAGGTGCTGTGGGATGGAGACCAGGCTGGGAAAGGGTTGAGGGCACCACTTAGTGATGGGAGGGACTTGACAAGCCCAGATATCCAGAAGCTGTGTGAGGATGGAGCTGGAAGAAGCTCTGCATGGTCAGAAGTTGTTAGAAGGAACATCGTCACTTAGGCTCTTTCTGAAGGTTCTCCCTTCCCTTCATGGTTCCCTGTCTGCCTCTCCAGGCGTCTCTGCTGTTCCCAATTTCCCTCTCAGTGCAGCCTCTGCCTCCCCAAGACCCAAGTGCAGCTCCCTGCTGAGGTCAGGGAGCTCCAGCCAGCGGAGCCGGTGGGATTTGTGTGACTCACAGAGCCCAGCCTGGAGAGAAAGTGGGGAAACAGCAGGAGAAAGAGCAGCAGGACAAGGCCTGCCAGGGAAAGAAGGAAAAGGCCAGCCAGATGTTAATAGAGTCTCCTGTGAAATCCTCTGAAATCCTCGGGATTTGGCAATCCCAAGCCAAGCATCCCTGCAGGCCGTGGTCCAGCAAGAGAGCTGTGCACGGAGCACTCCCTGCCCTGGCCTGCCCTGGGGACAGAAACTGGGGCTCTGTCCCTCCTGAGCCACCCAGGGTCACTGGGCAGCCTGGCACAGCGGCAGGGACAGAGCACAGGCCAGGCTGAGGAGGAGGCAGTGCTTCCCTGTGCTCGTGAGGAGCTGGGGATGTTGGCAGGATCATGGATTTGGGGTCAGCTCTGAGATTTTTTTGGCTGGTGTCTTCATTACTCTGAGCACATGTGGTGGGTGCCCCCCAGATGTTCCTTCACCTCTTGGAAAAGCCTCGAGTGGGATCTGACTCCTGAGAAGGCTCATAGGGATAGGAGGCATCACCCAGCCCGGGCAGCAGGGCTGAGCAATCCCACGGATGTGGGAGAACCCCAGCACAGAAAATCCTGCTCCCGTGGCTCCTGCCCTGCACAGAAACCTCCAGCAGAGGCTGTGGCCCTGCTCTGGAGCCAGCTCAGCACCCGGGGCGCTCCAGCTGCCCTGCAGGCAGGCTTTGGGTGGGCTCTGTGTCATTGTTGGGTTCCTGGAAATCAGGAAAAGGGGGGGAAATCCTGAGGAGTGAGGCCACCATGCACAGCAAAGGAGTGTGAGCTCAGCCCTGCTGTGTGGCTGTGCGGAGGACTTCTCGCTCTGAAAAGCCCCTGGGAAGTGAAATGGGAAAACATGTTGGAACAAGGACACTTATTCACCCTGTGACTGAGCAAGACAAATATCCAGCCCGTGTGTGTGCCTGCACGTGTGGCTCTGGATTTACTCCCCTCTCCCTTCCCACTGTAAATACAGAATGAAAAAACAGGCCAATGAGAGAAATATGAGACAGGGGTGAAGGGGGAGAGAGCAGGAAGAGGGAAAACACTGGGAAAAGGAGTGAAAAAAATCCAGAGCCATTCTGGGAGATAAATAAAAATATAAATACCAAATCTAGATAGGAGCGTGAACCTGGGGCCTGAAGCTGCCTTACTCATGGCAATAAACTCAGGATAACGTGGCAGGAGCCAAGGCAGGTGGAGGGTCAGGACCAGACCTCGGGGAGGGTTTTGCATCCACCACTCTGACTCAGCAAGAGCAGCACCGAGCTGCCTTGCCTGGGCTTGCAGTCCTGGGTCAGCATTATCCCTCTGCAGCCCAATCCCACCCTTTGGGTTTAGGGTGGTGGCAGCTCCTGGGAAACAACTCTGTGTGTGTGTGTGTGTGTGTGTCATGCCATCCCCTTTTCCAGGCAAATCCAGCAGGATCAGCAGGCTGCAGGCAAGGCCAGCAAGGCTGCTCTTCTCCAGGCAGCAGCACAGAGAGGGTGTTTTGGAGGCTGGAATTTAGATGGAAACAGGATCAGGTAGTGCTTGACACAGCTCCTCTTCCCAGCTCCCTTATCTGCTCCTGCCAGGGCTGCTCCATGTTGGAGGCTTGGGAAGGGATCTGTAATTCACTGGGAGCATGTGGACACCAGCCCTGGCTTGCAGGAATGGGAGTGAGATTTGGCATCCGAGGGAAGCAGCGCCCGATGGAAAATGTCTGATGTTTGCCTTGGAAAGGAGCTGGGGACAGGCTGAGCACGGCGGCCCTGACGTCAGTGGCACTGAGCTCATCGTGGGCCCTCCTTCAGCACCTGTTTGTGTCTGCTCCCAACCCGCTGTGGGATGGCAGGGACTGCACCTCTCATCCTGCTCCTGCCTCTCTCCAGGTGCTCCATCCTCGCTGCTCTGGACAGCCCAGAGTGTCACCTGCACCCCAAAGTCCCCTCACGGCCTCCACCACCCTGTCAACACCCTGAGGCCTCTTTGCCTCATTCCTACCTGCTCTGGTGGCAGAAAAAGCTCTTCCCACCTAGCAAAACCTCTAAATGTTCTCCAGCTCAGGGAACATCCCCAGCAGGACCTGACTCAAAGTCAGGGCAGACAGTGAGGTTCTAGGTGGCACAGCAGTGACATCCCACTGCATCCCTGCCCATCCATCCCTGCCCATCCATCCCTGCCCGTCCATCCCTGCCAGTCCATCCCTGCCCGTCCATCCCTGCCAGTCCATCCCTGCCCATCCATCCCTGCCTGTCCAGCCTCTCCCTGACCCCTCCCGGGCAGGATTTGCTGTGTGCCAGCTCTCTCTGGACTCGGCAGCAGCTCTGTGTGGGGAGCAAAGTGCCCAGAACAAGGTGCGGGGAGCAGGCTGGGCACTGCCAGCAGCAGCACGGGCACAGCCCACAGCCTGGCATGGCCCACACTGTCACCTGCTGGCCCTGCACGCCAGGGTGGCACTGAGGCTGGAGAACTCCCGTGCAGCTGCACTTTGGGAAGTGCCCAGAGGGCCCAGAAGCTCCTGCATTGCCTCCCCACCGTGCTGCTCCCAGCAGAGCCCGCTCCTCCGGCAGGATCCGGCCTCCTCGTAGGTGGCACGGTTGTGAAAGAGGGGGAAAATCACGGGGCAGATTCCCAGGCAGCTCCTCAGGGATGCCAGGGAGCAAGGAAGGGATGCTGCTTGCTGTGCACAGGCAGGGAACACCCGGAGCTCGGGCAAGGCAGGGAGCCCTGCTCCGCTCGGAGCCCGGCCTGCTCTGCTGGCTGGGCTTTATTACATTAATTGCATCCCAGCTGGAGGCTCCACCAAGTCCCAGCGCAGCCTCATGTGGCGTCCTGGGGCTGGCTGGCACCCAGGGAGGGGAGCCAAGGGGTGGAGGAAGGTTGGAAGGTTGGGAGAGGAAGCTGCAGCTCCCTCTTGGAGCAGGGAATGGCCTGGCCCCGCATTCCCGGGGCTCCCCGTGCCCTCGGGGCTCCCTGGGGCAGTCCCCTGGCACAGGGACACGCTGGCACCCAGGGATGGTGGGCATTGCTGGAAGGGTCTCACATCTCTCACCTGAGGCTTTGGTGCTCAGATTTTCCTGCACTCAGTGCTCACATCCTGCCCGTGCAGCGAGGGAAAGTGAACAACGAGTGGGGATGTCCCTCCCAGGGCACTCTTAGTGACTTTTTTCCCAGAGCAGGACCCTCTGAGCATCCACCCAGGCTCCCAGGCTGGTTGTGCAGCCCTGCTGAGCACCCAAATTCCTCCTTCCCTGTGCCACCTCTGCCAGGCTCCCCCAGCATCCTCTGGCCCATCCCAGCTCCCCTTATCCTGCCCATCCCCGTGCCCTGCACCAGCTTGGGAGCACACAGGAGCTGCTGATTCTGCCTTGCTGACTGTCTGCATCCATATTCCCACCCCATGGAGCATTCCAGGGATCCCCCACACATCCTGCTGGGGCCAGGGCTTGGCTGGGAGGGTGCCACAGGTATGGAACAAAGACACTCATTATCCCGGCCATGTGGATCTCCCGGGATCTGGGGCTTCTGTGTGAGCATGGAGGATGGAGAGGGGATATGGGGATGGAGATAGAGAGGGAAAAGGAGGATGAAGATGGAGAGAGGAGATGGAGAGCAGAAAGGGACATGGAGAGAGGAGATGGAGAAAGGAGATGGGAGAGGGGAGATGAGGATGGAGAAAAGGGATGGGAGAGGGGAAATGAGGATGGAGGAAGGGGATGGGAGAGGGGAGATGAGGATGGAGAAAAGGGATGGGAGAGGGGAAATGAGGATGGAGGAAGGGGATGGGAGAGGGGAGATGAGGATGGAGAAAAGGGATGGGAGAGGGGAGATGAGGATGGAGAAAGGAGATGGACAAAGGAGATGGGAGAGCAGAAAAGGACATGGAGAGAGGAGATGGGGATGGAGAGATGGAGAAGCTGGAGAGCTGTACCCAGCAGAGGAGGTGCTATGGGGCAGGACACCCCGCACGGGCTGCCAGCCACTAGGTGTCCTCCGTGGCCCACACACGGGCGTCAGGGGCCCCAAAAATCTGCGAGTGTTGGAAAATCCCTCCAGGACACGGCGGGTCAGTCCCACTCCACCTTGGGATGGGAGCAGGTGCCTGGCGCTGAGCAGGGGCAGGGGCTGTGATCACAATTGCATGTTTTTGGTGGGAAGGTGGATGTCTGGAGCTGCAGGGATGGGTCCATCCCTGGTGTGTTCCACTGGGTGTAATCCTCCTGGCTTCTCCGTGCTTTGGGAAAGGGTAAATCCACTGGGTTGCAATGCGGCCAGCCCTGGGGAGCCTGTGCTGGACCGGGTTCGTTCTCCATGTGCTGCTCCCCTGCTCCATGCCCATCCTGCAGGTCCCCGGCAGGGTCAGCGCCCTCAGGATTCCTTCCCAGCAGTACCGGGGCTCCCTGGGGCTCTGATAATCCCCTTTCCTCTCCTCCTCCCCGCTGGAATGCCCCGGCTGCTGGGAAGGGATCCGTTGGATTTACAGCAGGGAAAACACCCCAGATTCCATCCCGGCGGTGAAATCCTGGAAATCCCAGCTCTCCTAGTTCTGTTTTTCTGTCCTGGGAAGACCTTCTCCCTACGAGGCCTGAGAGGAGAGCCCGGGAGGGAACGGTGTTACCTGTGCAGGGTGCCGGGAGGGCATTTCCCAACCAGCCTGCAGAGCACACCCAGCACTCCCCATGCCCATATTCCCTCCCGGCTGAAATCCCCGGATCCTGCGCTATCTTATCAGCACGCTCATTATCCCCTCAGAAGCACCGTGTAAACATCCCCACAAAGCGCTCTCCACGACAATTTCCTTGCCGAACAAAGCCACTTCCCCGCTTGAGTGATGGTTGAGAGGGAGGATTGCTGTACCCGCTGCTGTTTGAACAAGCGAGGAGCAAACAGAGCTCCGAGCTCACCGTGCACCTGCTCGGCCGAGTTTCATCACAGGAAGGTGTCTGTGGGAACTGCTCATTAAAATCCTGGCAGCTCATCACGGCTGCTTTGTTCAGCTTCTCACCTGGAATTTGGCTGAGGGAGGGAGATAACGCTGGCAGGAGCTGCCGGGGGAGGGTTTTCTTACACTCCAGGCTGTCAGGCAGGCGGGTTGATGTCTTATTCCAGAGGATGGCACCTCCAGCGGCATAGCAGCTCTCATCCAGAGTGGCAGGGCTGAGTGGGGAATGGTTGGTTGTGCTGGGATCACAAAATCGTGGAGCTGCTGCTGGGCACCAGCCAGAGAGCAGAGGAGGAGATGACAGAGCACTCAACGTCCTCAGCTCCTGTTTTCTTTCTTCTTTCATTCATTCCCTGCCACTGCTGTGGGGTTTTGAGCAGTCCCTGGGTTGCTGCACTCCAGACCAGGTAATGCTGGAGACAGGCCAGAACCTGTCAGGGATTTCAAGTGCTCTTCTTCAGCGTTTAACTCAGCCTGAGGAAGCTCTTCCAGCTCTCCCTGGTGTTTCCTCCTCCTCTGAGTGACCCAGCCTGGCTGGAGCAGAGCCCTTGGCCGCCTTCCTCCCCTATTCAGAGAGAGAAAGAGGGAGAAGGGGGAAAGAACAGAAACTAAATTAGTCTCCCAGCTGGTAGCAGCGATTCCAGGAGCCTGTCCAAGCCCTTCTCCATCACCAGGCTGTGCTGCAGCCCCTCACCTCCTGCCTGAGCTCTCTCTGTGCTCATTCCTCCCGTGGGCTGGGGTGTCTGCTCAGATCCCACCCCGCTCCCCCTTCCCTCTCAGCTCCTATTTCACAAAGATTCATTTTCCCTTCCTTTCCCCATGTAAATAACACCACATATGGCCCCAAACCGTGTGTGCAGCCTGCCAGGCTGCTCCTGACAGCAGCCAGAGCTGAGCTCAGCAAACACCATCCCCCTGGCCTGATGCCCACCCGGGCAGGCTGGGGGAAAGCTTTACAGCTCAGGGAGAAGCATCAGGAGGAGAAAGGGAAGAGTTTTAGACAGGAACTCAAATATAAAGTGGGAGAAAATGCCCTGGGTGTTGAATGTTGGTTGTTTTGGATTCTTGCAGGGATGTGATGGTGCTGGAGATGATTCTGTATCACCCCTGGCACACATTAAAATGAGGTGCTGGTGCACAGGATGCTTTGCACTCTCACCCTGTGTCCACACCAGCTCTTTGCATTTATCCAGTGGTTGCTGAATGGTGACTGAGAGGAAAATTTAACTGCAGTCTTGGGATTTAACTCTGTTTTTTTTTAATCTGGAGAGACTAGAAGTGAGAGAAAAGGTAAAGCCTTGTCCATTCTGGGCTGAACCCTGGTTTCAGCAGCTCCCTAGTTCAGGGAACTGCATTTCCTCACCATTTGCAGCCTGCCCAGCTCTCAGAGGATGTGTTACAGCTCTCTGATGAAGTGCAGGAGCACTCTGAGGCCAGATCTGAAATAATTACAACTCCCCGAAGGGATGTGCAGTAAAAGGGGCAATACAGAGCTTTAGAGTGAGAATCCTCCAAGTCCTGACATGCTGTAAAAAGAATCTATAAGGCTTAATATCAGTAGAGAAGGAAATCTGGGCTGGTCTTGGTGTTGTCAGGGGGGTTCTGTGAGTTCCCAGGGTCAAATTGGGACGTGGAAAGAGAATCCTGCAAAATGATTCACCTGACACAGCATGAGAAAATGTGTTCTTAGGAAGGGAGCCTCTTATTTAGCCTGAAAATCAATGACATTAATAACAGCAGGGAATATATCCTGGCGTGGGATAGAGATGAATTTCCTCACCAGTGTTCACTGAACCAGTGAGGAAAGGCATTGCTCTGTCCTGGGGTTTGATAAGCATTGAGGGCACCGCGCTAAGAAAGCAACCTCGGATTCAGAGATTAACTGCTGATTCAATTACAATGAAATGGAGAGGCAAACAAAGCCTGCAGACGAGATCCTCGATTTCAAACAGGCAAGCCCTCGTTGGTGGAGAGAAATCCACAGGAATGAAAATTGGACTCAGGAGCTCAGAGGAGCGATTGCAATTTTTCTAAAAAAAAACCAAAAAAACCAAGCAGAGTTCAAAACGTTTGAGAGGACACCTTCCAAGGGAGGTTTCCAGTTCTAGCTGGATGAATAACCACCTCAAAAGGATGCTAAGAGTCATCAGAATGCCTGCAAGGGATGGAGAAACAGGCCACAGCAGCAGAGAGAGCAGAGGTCAGTGTGTGGAGGAATCAGCTGTCAAAAGCTGGGCTGAGTAACCTTGAAAGAGGCGTTAAAATACCCGGCCCGAGTTCTTTGGGTGCAGAACAAAAAGGGAAACGGAGGAGGGAGAATGGGTGATGTTCTGCAATCAGAAGGGGTAGGGATGAGTCTAAGGATTGCCTCAGAAGGGTTTAATCATCAGTGGGAAAAGGGCTGAGTGTGGGGCAAGTGGAGGCAGAGGTCCCAAAGGGAAATTGCCAAGTTCCTGGTAGAGGCAAAACTCAGAGCTCGCTCTCTGGGGAGGAGGATTTAGGAAAAAACCTTCTTCCCTCTGGTTCTGGAGAGTGGGGGAAACCACGGCTCCTTCAGCAGGGTTTTCAATATCTCAGCTTTATCACGGGGTCAGAGCACCTACTTCAGGACCTACAACTAAAAAGGGGATAGAGATGGGAGAAATTATAGTAGATGAATACAGAAATGCTGCCTCACTCCTCAGCAGGATGTCTCAGAATCCGGGAATGGTTTGGGTTGGAAGGGACCTTAAAAACCATCTCATCCCACCCCCTGCCACGGGCAGGGACACCTTCCACTATCCCAGGGTGCTCCAACTTGGCCTTGGACACTCCCAGGGATCCAGGGGCAGCCACAGCTTCTCTGGGCACCCTGTGCCAGGGCCTCCCCACCCTCACAGTCAGAGCAAATTTTTCAGGGCAGAAGCGCTAAGATTACAGATAAATGGGAAACAAGATTAACTGTAGCTGCCTAGGTTGTTTTCCTGACTGGTTGTTTTTCTTTTCTAAAAGAATTTAACTTGTAGATAAAGCCTTGGGCGGCAGGAAAAAAAAACCTCTCTATTTTGAGGAAGGCAGCTGTGATATGATTTACCCTGAGATTACTCCAGCAGATCCGAGCCCTGTTTCCGTGTACTCCTTCCACATGGCCATGGGTGAGCTGTGACCCCAACTCTGAGATTACAGGGCCACAGAAATTCCCGTGTCCGGCTGTTATTCCCAAACCCAGCATATCCAGATCTGCTCTGCTACCCTGCACACACACAGCGAGAAACCTGAGCCTGGCCTTCCCCTTTTCCTTACTTTCTCTCCTCCTGCTCAGGCACGTTGTCGCTGAGGAGGCCAAAAGTCAGGGCTGCTCCAGGAGGGAGCCCCTGAAGTGACACAGGGGGAGAGGAGCCAGCTGGCAAGGGAATGGCTCTGGGAGAGGTGGCAGGAAAAGGGAAAGAAGGGGAGAAAAAAATTCAAGGAGAGAGAAAGCATTTTTGCTCCAATTTGTGAGAAATCTCCCCGCTGCCTGTTAGCAAAACTCTCCTTTTTCTGCAGCAGCTGCATCCCTGAGCTCCAGCCTGGAAGCTGAGGAGGATGAAAGCAAAGGAAAAGGTGGGAGAGGGCCCAAGCCGTGCTGAGCCAGCGGGACATGGGAGCTGCGGCAGGGCCTGGCTGTCAGCGCTCGCTGCTGCTCCCCACCACGGCCCTGGCAGCACAGCCGAGCCCCTCGGCACCTCGGTGTCCAGCAGTGGCCAGGGACTGCCCAGGACTCCCTCAGGGTCAGTCTTTGGCAGGCAGGACTTTCTCCAGCGCTGCCTGCTCCAGATCAAAGCTCCTCTCGCTGCCCTGGCTGGCAGGCAGCAGTTCCGCTCCAGCACCAGTTCTCCTCTTGGCACTGGAGCAGCAGATGGGAAGATCTCCTAGCTCAGTTGGAAGAGCCTGTCCTGACTTTAGGGTTTTTGTTCTTTCTTTTATTTAAAACCACAGTTCACGTCTCCGGCGCTAAGCTGTGCTGCTCATGCCTCCCCAAATCTTGCACTGAGCAGGTCTGCTCCTGCTCCGGCTCAGGGGAGGTGTTCAAAGTGCTCCTGTGGGGCAGGGGAGGGGGTTGGCAGCCGTTTGCTTTCATCATCCCTGTCAGAGCTGTTTCCTGACCTTGCAGCTCTGCACTCTCTCCTGTCCACCCCAGGCCGTGGTCTCTGCCTTCCCTACCTCCCTCCTCAGGGGGTTTTGCAGGGAGAGCACCCCTGCCTGCTCTCCAGGTGCTCCGTATGGACCTGTACACCCTCCAGCAATGCCAGCTGGACCCCTCTGAGGGGCTGGGAATGTCCTCCCCAGCTCTGAGAGATGAAGCAGTGCCCAAACAGCACAACAGAACCAAGCCTTTTATAGCAGCCAAGGCGCCTGCCCTGCCAGGATTAATCATTACACCGAACGCAACACTTCCATGAACCGCGGGTGGCTGCGGTGCCGGGTGAGGGCTGTCCTGCCCTCCTCTGTCCTGCCCTCCTCTGTCGTGCCCCGGTGCCTCGAATGCCGCATGGCAGCAGCAGGGCAGGAGCTGGGAATGCTGCCTGGCATCCTCTGCTGCTGTGCCGGTGCTGCCGGGGGAGGCTCTGCTCCAAGGGAGCAGCTCCGGGCCCGTTTGGAGCTCGTGTTCCGAGCAGGGGCCCCTCTTTCTGAGCCCACCTCCTTTCCCCCTTTTACGAGGAGCTGGCCCCTTTCAACTGACGGCAGGGCTTTCCTGGCAGGCTTGTTAGCTTTAGCTGGAACAATTTCCTTTGAACTCGGCTTGAATTAACATCTCCATGGCAATGGGATCAGGGCTTTGTCTCTTTGCAACCTGCCCTTCACCCTCAGCACGAGGTTCCAGCAGGAGGTGGGCAGGGACGGGCAGGGCACCCCGGCCAGCAGCACCAGCCCCTGCTGCGGGACAGCACAGGGCAAGGCAGGGATGGTTCTGCTGCCTGGAGCTCCCAAGGGGTGGCAGATGCTGGCAGGTCCCTGCCCAGGTTAGAGGAGCTTTCTGCACCAAGTGCCAGCCAGGGGGTGTGTGGTGGGGTGAAAGCAAAGCAGATTTCCCTCTGCCATCAACAATCCCAAATGAACAGTTTCCCTCGGACTGGGTTTCTCCGGTGCAGGGGAGGGAAAGGGAGTGCTCCTGCTGGATCCAAACTCGGCATTTTCCCTTCTTTCCCCTCATTTCTCCCACAGCCATCCCCACTTCCAACTCTGTCTGCTCCTTCACCTCCGTGGCTTGGCAATGTGCTGCTGCCCACGGAGGTTCTCCCATGCTCCCAGGGACCATCTGCCTGTTCGCTGCTCAGATTCTCCTCCTCCAGCTCCCCCAGAAGGGAGATCCCTCTCTTTGGGCTATTATGAAACTTGACCTTTCCAGTTCTGCTGCCTGTGCATCACCCCCAGCCCCGTCCAGCCCGGCCACCGCATAAAGAGCCACTTTATTCCCTCCCTGTGCCACTCCTGCTCCCTGCCCTGGCCCACGTGGGTCGGGCTGTTTGGCAGGAGTGGGCTCTCCCCAACAATATGGGTTTTTTCCTCTTGTGAAGCGAGAGGCTGCTTTTGCAGCCAACTCCGTAGGTGGGGGGAAAAAAAAAAAAAAAAAGAGGCCTTTTTCTTAGAATGTCGGGTAAATTCTTTGGGAGCTGCCTGGGGGAATCGCAGCTCGGCTTCTTCTGTTTGGGGGTGATGTAAACAGCGCAGGGCTGCTCCTCTTCATCCTGCTCTGCTCCTAAACGCCCTGGGAAGGCAGTGCCCCCCCTGCTCCCCGCTCCCAGCATCCTGGGGTGGGCTCAGGGTGCCTGGGAAGCCCCAGTGGATGTTTCATGGGCAGAGAGGTTTTGCTGGGGGTTACACTGAGGTCAAGGCTGGTCCAGCTGTGATCCTCCAAAAGATTTGGGGAGCAGGACACACTGGGGTCAGTGAGGGTCCAGCAGGGTCCTTAAGGAAAGGAGTGCAGAGACAACACCACGAGGCTCAGAGCTCTGGGCTCTGAGTGTGACGCACTGTGCAGGTTTGATTTCCTTTTCCACCTCTTTCTTCTCCCTCAGCGCTTTTCCTCCCTCCTCCAAGGGAGCTGCCGCAGCTGGATCCCAGCAGGCACTTTTCATTCCCTGTTAATGAGAAACTCCTGCACTTTGTCCCTTGAAACGGAGCCACATTCTCCACGTGGTGCTGGGGAAGGGCTTTAGTTGAGGTTACAGGGAGAGGAGAAGGGGTGAAGTGGCTCCTGTCCTACCCGTGGTTCCAGGGCTGGGCTGAGGGAATCAGAGCCTGGCTGGCCTTTCCCTGCCTCTGCGGGGCTGGCCAGAGCCTTCCGTGCCACGGAATGGGAATCCATCCCCTTCCAACCTCCCCCAGCCCCATCCTGGGCTGTGATGAGCGCACCAGGCACGGAGCAGCCACTGCACCACCCAAATCCTGACTTGGGGTCTGCTGGGGTGGTGTCCTGGAGCTGGACAGTGGGGGTCAATCCTTCCTCACCTCCTGGACAGTGGAGGTCAATCCTTCCTCACCTCCTGGACAGCGAGGGTCATCCCTTCCTCACCTCCTGGGAGGGCTGGGCTGGCATTTTCCATGGGGAGCAGCTTTTGGGCAGGGCCAGGGAGTCCCAGCTTGTCCCAGAGGCAGATTCAGGAGTGTCCCTGGGAAGGAGGGAAAGGGAGATTTCTCTTCCATGAGCCTCAGGAGCATTTTCTCTCCTGCCTCTGCTCCTGAGCAAGCAAAGCCCAGTGCCCCAGGCCCTGCCTCCCTCCCGCTGTGCTTAATGCCTCTTATCTGCAGCAAAAGGGATCTCTTTCCTTGCTGATACAGACTGGAGTGCCCTGACCCTTCCGTGGCTCCGTCCCAGCCAGGAATTCGTGTTCTCTGGCACTCCTGGCCCACGAGCTGTGATAGGAATGTGATGTGATTTCTCCTGCAGCGCGAGGCGCCGCTCAATTAATCCTGGGCTGCAGATTTCCTTAGGGCCAAGAGGAAATTCCTCACCCACCAGCAGCAGGAGGGACCCTCTCCAGCCTGGCACTTCCAGCTCCAAGTCTGCAGTGGTTGGCAGCGCAGCCACAAGCAGGAGCATCCTGGTTTGTCCTTAATCAATCCGTGAGCTCCTGCCACGGTGCTTTGGGCACACAAAGGAGGTTTCCCACTGGCAGCTCTGTCTGATTCCAGCTCCTGTGCCCCCTTGCTGTCTCGTTTCACGCTTTTTCTGCTTGCCTGAGTCACTGTCTGGAAGTGGAGCCCACTGGTTTTACTCTGCAGAAAGATACATCCAGAGTCACTGCTCGAGCCAAACCTCTCCAGCCTTTGGAGTATTTGAAATTCAAAGTTAAGGTCTTTCATGAGGGAGGCTTGGGAACTCTGGGATTTGAGGCTCCATTTTTTGGGGTGGCTTCTCAAAAGGTGCTGCTGATTTCACTCACCTGCCACAGAAAGGGAAGGCAGAAGCTGGGCCAGAGGGAAGAAAAATATTCCCAGCTCTGGAGGCTTCTCAGCTTTTGCATTCCTGCCTTTCCCACCTCCTTAAAGGGGCGGGGGGGGGGGCGAGTGAGGGGAGGCCGAGCAACAGGAAGCTCTCAGACAGCTGTGATTTTTCACCAGAACCCGACAAAATGCCTGAGCTCGGCAGCTGCACTTTGAGGTGGGTCATTAAAGTGACACAGCAGCTCGGCTGGGCTGCAGGGGAGCAGGGAGAGCTTGGAGAGCAGGGCTGGGGGAAGCCCCTGAGAGAGACAAAAAAAACCAACCAACCAAATAAAAAAAACAACTTTGAAAAGACCAACTGGAGATATGAAAAATATTCCTGTAAATTCTGGTAGCTGCTGGGGAGCCCAGCTGGGGAGCTGCTGTGGTTTTTCCCCAGTGGCATGGGAGCAGAGTAAAGGGTCACCTGGAAGAGTTTGGTTTCCTTTGCTGGCCTCGTGCTCCTCCTGCTTTATCTGAGGGGCTGGGGCCAGGCGAGGAAGGCATTATTTATTTGATTCTGCTTTGCTCCATCCCCCAAACGCCACATCAGCAGCAAACTACAGGATGACCTCAATGAGGAACAGATTGTTCCTTGGCCTGCGTCCATCTTGCTGCCTGTGGGGACATCAACCTTGAGCTGGGAAGAGAGAGAGGAGGGAGGGTGGGCTCATTCCAGGAGCCACGCGTCAGGATACCGTCACCAGGGAGCTGGAGAGGGGTTTGGGAGCTAGAGAGGGGTTTGGGAATTACAGAAGGGTTTGGGAGCTGCAGTAGGTTTTGGGAGCTGGAGAGGGCTTTGGGAATTACAGAAGGGTTTGGGAGTTACAGCAAGTTTGGGAGCTGGAGAAGGGTTTGGAAGCTGCAGTAGGTTTTGGGAGCTGGAGCAGGGTTTGGGATTACAGCAGGGTTTGGGAGCTGCAGAAGGGTTTGGGATTACAGCAGAAGGGTTTGGGAACAGGAGCACTGGGTTTGGGAGGAACAGCAGGGACTGCAGGAATGGGCACAGGAGGGAATTTATTCCCTCATCCCAAATTTGATGGCTCACTGGCATCACCCAGCAAGGATTTCCATCCAGTGTTAGTCCAGAGCTGTTCTTGAGGAGAAGCTGCACCGTGCCCTGGCCCCGAGCTGCTCTCCCTGTGCCCCAGGCTGCTGTGGGCAGCCCTTGTCCTCCTGCAGCCACCAGCGAGGCTTTGGTGCCAGCTCGGAGCGAGTTCTGTGCCCCCAGGGCTCCTGTTCGCTGGCTGCACAGCACAACCAGCTCAGTGTCCGTCCTGCAGCGTGTGTGGGGCCACTCAGCCCAGAGCAGCAGGGGGACACAGCCTGCCGGGAATCCCTGCTCAGTCCCGGGGCTGATCCCACCCATGTTTGCCCTGTGCGGATCCCCAGAGCCAGATCCAACCCACTGTGCCCACAGGGACACTTTCCCGTATCTCATTCCGGGGCTGCAGAGGTCAAACCCTCCTCTGGTGTAAAATTTGTCCCAGGAGGACAATCCCAAGAGGATTTATTCCATCAGAACAGAGGCTTTTTGCTGTTCTCCCACAACTGGGAGCCCAGGAAAAGCAGGAGGCACTCAAGTGGCAGTCTGGAGCTGATGTGTAACAGCCCTTAGTCACCTATTTCCCAATTTCCAGCTCACTCATTCATTCCAGCTGTCCCATCTCATTCCTTCCAGCTTGAATCAGGCTGGGATTTAGGGGATGCTGATGGTCTGCCCACATCCTCGATTCCAGGAAATGGGTTCTGGGAGGTTTGGCTGGAGGAACCTTAAATCAGAGACGGGATGGCAAAAGTGGTGACTGTGTCCTGGTCATCTCCAGCTGTTTGCTTCAAGCTGATCCCCCTGATCTGATGAGAAGAAAATAATATAATTAATATAATATCATTTACAAACCAATTTCCAATGGGTTTTAAGACCCCATTGACACAAATGCTGTCCCCAGATCCATAAATAAACTAAATTGACATTTTGATTAACTCGGGGTTGGGTTTTTTTTAAAGCTGTTTGTCTCAGTGGCTGCTGAATCCTGCCTTAGCGTTTCAGGAAAGCACAGTGTACTAGCTTGCAAACAAACCAGTGGGAGGCACCAAGTCAGAATAACAATTTAATGGAAATTAAAGAAAAGGGGAAAAAAAAAAAGTAAAATAAAACACTGGTTCAAACTGACAGAGTCAAGATACAACCTGAGTCCCTGTTAGGCAGGGTGGTGGTAGCAGTCTGGTAGAATGGTGGCTGCAGTCTTCTGAAGTGGTGATCCTGTAGTAAAAGGGTCTGCTCCTCCTCAGGTCCAGTGGTGGCTGTGCAGCTCCTGTCCTCTGGAAATCCAGTGGAAGAGTTGTCTCTGGTGTTCAGAGTCCCAGCTTATATCCACGATGGGATGCTTGGTTCCTCCCTCTGGGTGGAGCATCTCACAATGGGGTGATGAGTCATGAGGCCAAGTGTTGATTAGGCTCATTAACAGAAGATAGTCCGGAGGGAGTTATCTGGGAGTCATGCGGCAGGACAATGATGGGCCATGAACAGAAAGATAGTCTGAGGGGAGGAGGCAAGGAAACACTGCCCCACCTGATTTCACCAGCTCATGAGGATGGGAATAGAATACACTGCAACCCAGGACACACAGGAAATATTTCCAGCTAAATCTGCCAGAAAAATACTTGCGTTTTCCTCCGGGCTGATTTTCGAACATAAATTGTTGGGGTTGGGGGGTTGGGGAGGGGGTTGCTGCTTCCCAGTGAATTACCACAAAATAGATCTTTTCCTTTGCTCTGGAAAAAGAAATGAAATCCAGGCCACTGCAGATGCTCAAATGCCAAATGACTTTCAAGCACGAGAAAATGTTGGAATTGCAAGTATAAAACATATGGCACTTTGGAGGAAGATTGGAAGGCAAAAGCACAATTGTAAAGCTGAACTGAGGGTGTTTTATTATTCAGAATGAAAATACTTTCTTTTCGCTAAAGGCAGCCAGAATTTTGAGCAGATCTGCTTATTTTCTGGAATTGATTGGGTTTTTTTCCCCCAAAGACAAACAGCATTATTGATTATGATTGTTTGGATTGTGGCTGGATTAGGTCAATTATTCCATCACTTAAGTGGAAAAAAAGAAAGACCTTTAGGAACTTATTTTATGTGCAAGTGGAGGAAAATGGAAACTACAAATGGGATTTTTCCAGTTTAAGGCAAAAATAGTCCCCACTGTGTCAGTCTGCAAACACAGCAGATTTGGGACAGTTCTGCCTTTAAACATAGCAGGTGAACAGGGGAGTGGAGAAAATCCCCAAAATCCTTCATTTTCTTTTTGTTGCTTCACTGTACCCAGGAAAATTTGGGTCGGGAATGAGTAGGGCGGGAAAATATCAGGGCTGTGCTGGCTGAGTTCTCCTGAGCTCCCATAAATTCCTGCTGGGCTGAGGATCCCCCAGAACTCCCAAGACCTTGAGCTGGAAAATTCTGTGGTTCCCCTGGCATGATTTTCACCATTTACCCCATGAAACCATCCCCATTTCACTGCCTTGCCCTGGGAAATGTGGGTCAGAATAAAGTGGGATTCAGAGTTGTGGGGAAGAGGAGCTTCCCTGACCCTCTTTGCAGCTGGAGCACAGCATCTCATTAACCTTGGGTGATTCTTTGTGGTTTTATTGCTCATAAACCTCTCCTGGTCCCCCTCTCCAGCTCCTCTCCTCTTCTGTGGGCTGTGATTCTTCTCGAAATGTCCATTTTATAAATCACTTTAATTAGTTTTAGATCTTCCTGCTGTATTTATAGCACTTGATTTAGGGTTCAGATTGCTTCCGTTACATCTTCTATATTGCTTTGATTTTATTTATGATGTTTCTGGTGCATTTGCATTGCTTTCCTTAGATGGGTATCATTTTGGCTGGATTTACAGTGTATTTCTCCTGTTAGATTTATATCACTTTAATTAGATTTATATCCTTTTAGAATTTGAGGGCTTCACAGAGATTTATAATATCTGTTACACAGGGCTTGCCTTGCACGGAAAATTCACACCCTTTTTGTTTTAAAGGATATTAACTCCACACTGGCGTTGCTTTCTCTGGTCTTTGGTCAGCCTCCCAATTAAAAACTCACCACTTGGGGGTTTTTCTCCCCCCCTAAATTCCCCAGGAATCATTCCAGCCTAAACTGTGCTGGTTTAAATTAACCTCTCCCCAGCCAGCAGCAGCAGGGCTGCGGTGCAGGACATCTCCCTGCCTGGATTCCTCAGAAGTGGAGGGACACTTGGAGAGGCGTCGCTTTTATTCATGGAATGGTTTGGCTTGGAAGAGACATGAAAGCTCCTTCCCTCCATCCCGGCTGTCCCTGGGGGCTGTTATTTCAGATGTTCCCAGCAGGATATTCGGCTGCTTTCATGGGAATGTGGGATCCAGGGCTCAGAGCAGTTGCTGCTCCCAGACCTTGCCCGTTTTTATCTCCAAACACGCCGAGGGTGTGAGTTGATGGACTTTAATCAACATTGACCTCCTGGATTGCTTCATTTCCAAAATACAGCACGGAGCCTTCCGTGTGCCCAGGGACAGTAGCAGATTCCCACTTCCCCAGCTGTGGCCCAGGGGCTGGGCTGTGAGAGATACCTGCAGAGCATTCCACATCCTTTCCATCCCTGGAAATGGCTGGAAGGTTTTCCCTCTGCCACTGAGGGATTTCACAGGATCCCAGCATGGTTTGGGTTGGAAGGGACCTTAAAACTCATTTTGTCCCATCAGCAGGGACATTTCCACTAAATCAGGCTGCTCCAAACCCCGGCTTTGAAAACTTCCAGGGATAGGGGCAGCTTCAGAAGACTTTTTTCAGTGGGTTTTAATGGGATTCCTGTATTTCTGCAGCATTTGGGAGCCATACAGGCCAAGAGCTGAGTTCGGAAAAGGAAAAGAAGAAATGATTTCACCTCCCAATGCCTTCCTCCTGCCCTGTCCTCCTTTTTCTCTCTCTGGCCTCCCCCTCTTTGTGTCTGTTCCCTCTGTGAACAGGACACGAGGCAGGAGGGAGGGGAGGAATGTGCTGCAGAGATCCTGCTGCTGGGTAGTTGAATCCAGATGTTGAGGGAAGGAGCGGGGCTGTGTGAGCAGGACACAAAAGGGCCGGAGCAGGAGGAAATAAGGAGCACCAAGCCTGACTTCAGCACAAAAGGAATGGGAATTTGACTCGTCAGGTACAACTTCTGCCCCCAGCAGAGGACAGGGGACCAAAAGGGGCACCTGCCCAAACCTCCAGTGCCACAGGAGGCATCCACAGCCCTTGCTCTGCCCCACGGAGGAGCTTTTACTTTTGTAAGGAGCAGTGCTGGCCATGAGGAGATTTTTCCAGTAATTTCCTAGTACTTCCCAAATCCACACCATCAGTGCGAACTCTGAAGTGTCTCCTGGCAGCCCAGACCCTTCCACATGATCCTTCCAGCTCTCATGGCCTTTCCAAGGAGGGCAGCCCAGTTTTGGCTGGGTGATCTCCAGCAGCTCCCACAGTTCAGGATTGTTCTCTCAAGGCTTCGGGAGCCCTGTGAGGGATCCTCACCTGGATTGTGGGGTGTGGCTTCAGAATTGTTCTTTTGTGGCACTTCCCTCTTCCACCTGAACCAGGTTACGCCCGGCTCGTGCTCTTGAGTCCCTTTCATTAATTAATCCAGGAGAGAAGGGGCAGAACCCCTCCTGCACACCCCAAGAACCTCTCCCACTGCTCTCCTTCTGCCCTTCCCAGCCTCCCTGCAGCTGCATCGCTGAGCGTGGAATCCCAATTAACCTGCATCTAATCAGGATAACATCTCTGGACAAGCATCTGCAGCAGCTTTAGAGCACTCAATCAACTTCCCAGTGCTCTGCCACCGGGGCCTGCTCATTTAATTACACCCAGGCTGCTGCACTGCTCAGCCCCTTAATTGCCAAGGACAGAGAATAGAGTGGTAACCAGGTCAGAGCCAGAAGATGCTGGGCATTCTTCTAAGCCACTAAAGCTGTTTTTCACCCCCATTCAGAAGCTTGGTTTATGTAATTGTCAAGGAAAGGAGGACATTGAGGAGGGGCAGCAGGGAACACTCCGAAGGGATGCTGAATCACTTTTAATTAATGAGAAATGACTCGAAGCCTGATTCCTTTCTGCAACAGTCAGATCTCCACTGAACGCCACAACACAAATCCTTTCCCAGAGCTTCAGATCAAGCCATAGGTCCTTGGTAGTAATATTCCTGATAATAGCTGGGATTTAGTCTACAAGTTGGGGGACCAGGAGAGTGAAAAAAAATCCAATTAACTCTCCCTGAGCTCTTTTAGTTCTG
The DNA here is from genome assembly GCF_020740725.1 of Corvus hawaiiensis. Lineage (NCBI taxonomy): Eukaryota > Metazoa > Chordata > Aves > Passeriformes > Corvidae > Corvus > Corvus hawaiiensis. The sequence goes on along the minus strand of NC_063237.1, from coordinate 4,954,814 downwards.
TAGTGCTGGGAACAACAGCAAATAGCTGGGTTTTGTGTGTTCAGCTCCCCAAAATGCTTGCCCTGATTGAATCCTTCAAAAAGCACTGATGATTCTTTCGTGTAGCTTTAAAAGTAGTTTGGCACGAGAAATGAAGGATGGGAGATTAAAGAGTTTGGGTCTGACCCCTGACCTCAGTTACACCAACTTGAGTTGGGATTAACACCAGAGTAAACAAAATGAGGAACTCGGGCACTGAGCAGGCAGCAAAGGCTTGTTCTTGGTGGATTTTAATTTGGAAGACTTCAGATCTTTTGGGCTGATCTGGACAACTGCTGCGTGGGGTTTGCAGAGCACAGCCGAAAGTCTGGGTTTCCTCTCTCTTCAGGGCTTCCCATTCCTGCCCTGAACTCCAGCTGTGCAAGCAGTTCCAGAGTGCTGGAAGGAGCTCCGAGCGTGCACAGAGCTCTCCTCAGTGCAGGCAGGGAAATAAACCTGCTGGGGCCGGGGCAGGGGAATAAACTGTGGTGATCCACAGGCAAAACCCCTCCATTCAGCTCCATCCTGCTTCCCAGCTCCAGCAGGGCCAGGAGCTTGCTGCTTCCCAAGTTTGTGGGCACCGCTGGTCTGTTCTGAGTGAGCAGAACCTGGTGTTAAACTCTGGCACTGACAACCCTGGTGGGTGCAGCAGCTTTGGTGCTGCTGCCTCCATCTCCTCCATGCCCTGACCAAGCCAGGGTGCTGTGCACAGCTCATTAGACACAGCCTAATTAATCACCTCGCAGGGGGAGGGTTTAGGCTGGACATTTAGGGCTCGTTGTTGCTGTTGGGGTATGGCTCAGAGCTCCTGCCCGGCTGGGTCCTTTCCCTGAGACCAGGGGAGCTCCTGCACTGAATTTCTCTCCATTTCTGCCGAGGCAAAGGCGACTTGGGATGGCAAAGAGGCCTTTTTGAAGAAGCAGAGGCAGTTTGGAGGGCCTGGAGCTTCTCGGGGAAGCACTGTGGTTGTTGATTCAGCACTCTGAGGGGAGCCACAGGGGTGCCGCTGTTTCTGCAGCAGCAGAGCTGTGCGGGACTGAGAGCAGCTGAGAGCTGGCAGAGCTCTGGGGCTGCACCTGCCTGAGATCCCCCTGCAGCCACCCCAAACAGGGCATGGGAGAGGGTTTTTTGCCCCTCCGAAGGTCTCTGGCAGCAGAGCAGCTCCCAGCAAGATGCTCTTCCCCAGTTTTCAGCCTCCTCCAGCCCAGAATTACCCAGATTATTTCTCAGAATAAGCAGCTGGTTCCCAACAAACATCGTCTCTCTTTGATGTGCTGTTGTGGTGGTTGGAATCCTTTGGTTTCATGCTCATAATAAGCAAAGTGGCCACAGAGCTTTACTCTAAGCTGATGAGAAAGTAGCAGTAATTATTGCTCTCTTCTGCATGGGAAGGGAAACTCTGGATGTTAATGGCCTCTGGAGTACGGGCTGATTACTCACTTTGGAGTGAAACAGCAAAGGGAAAGGGCCTTCACTTTCCCTGCTCTTAAAAGCTCCTTTGCTCAGGAAGCTGGGCATCCTGACTGCGTAAAAGAGATTTGGGTTAAGAGGGGAAAGGATGATTCATTTTATTTTATTTTATTTTATTTTATTTTATTTTATTTCATTTTGTTTTATTTTATTTCATTTCATTTCATTTTATGTTCTGGGGGGAGGAGGGGTACAACACCACACAGGTCAGGTGCATTCCTGGGATGGGTGAAAGGAGAAGCTGGTGCAGGAATTTCTGCTTCACCCCTGGCAGCATTCACAGGACAGCAAGTGGCTGGCAAGTGGTGAAGACGAGATGGCTACAAACATTTTGGTTTGCCTGGAAAATCTGCATGCAGGGAAGGCTCTTGCAAGCAGAGCTTTGTGTGGATGCTGCAGCACTTCTCACACCCTCTGCTCTGTTTTTCCCTCGCTTGCCAGGGCTCCGAGCGAGTCTTTGAGTCCAGCCTGAGTGGGCATTGATCCCTTCGTGGTTTTCCAAGGTGCCAGCGTGACACGGAGCTTCTGTAAACAAAGTTCTGAGGTGAGGAAGAGGCAGTGAGGATTTGTAGCTTGGCCAAATCCACGTGGTTTTCCCCAGGGACGACAGAGGCACCAAGGCAAGCCCTGTGCCAGACGCAGTTCCCCGCTCCCACGCACTGGAACTTCACAGCAAAGCCCAGCCAGGATTTTAGCAGCACTTTTTGTTCCCCTTGACCTCCTTCTCAGTCGTGGCTGAGGTATTTTAATGGAAGTTTTCTCCCAGTAAAAGGCTGCAATGTGCTCACATACCAGGAAATCCTGGCCCAGATCACTGACTTTCAGTCAGACTGATCCCGCAAGGGGCACATTGAGCTGCGGGGAATGTTTCACCTTCCCTGGGGTTCAGGAAAGGTTCCATCCATGCAGCTGCCCCACAGTAGCAAACAGCAAAGGTAGAAAGGCTGACTGACACCAGTAAGGCACTGGTTTGGCCTCTCAGACCTGTCCCAAAGTCTTGGAGCTGCACTTGCTCTTCAGGAATTCTGTTCAGTGTCACCTGCTGACCACTCCGTCCCTTGGCAGCTTCCAGCCCCTTGCACATCCCAGCAAGGCTGTCCCTCCTGTGCTCTCTGATTGCTTTTCTGCTCCCTGCTCTCTCCCAGACAGCTCCTTGTTCGTTAACTCTGCCAGCGTTTTTAATCCCCTTCCAGTGTTTATCTGTGCGTCCATTCGTTTCTGGGACTGGGATCAAACCCACCGTTCCCAGGTCAGAGTTGCAGTCTCCAGGAGGACTCCAGCATTCCTGGCAATCTGCTGAGCCTCGGGAAGAGCTCCCTGAGCCAAACTGCTGATTTCCTCTGCTCTAGGAGCTCCCAGGAGGAAAATAACACCACGTACGCCAAGGCAGCTTTGCTGCAGCAGCACAGCGAGGGACAGCCCCGGATCACCTCTCACACCCCAGGATCCAGCGGCTCAGATAAAACCTGAGTGCCCCCAGTGCCACAGGGATGTGGATTCCAGGTTTGGGATGAGAAGAACCCTTCGGACTGGAATTCCTCTAAGGGTTGTTTGTGCCCGCTGGCCTCATGGCGCTCTTCCCTCCAGCCCCTGCTGAGATCCTCCTGGTTTTTGCATAATCTCTTCTGAATAAATTCACTGTGTGAGTGGGGCCGTGTCCTCTGCAGCTTTTGTCAGGAAGATCTTTCTGTTCGTTCCTACCTTGTGGGCCCTCCCTCTCTTTTTGTACCCGAGCTGAGCCATTGCTTTCCTCCCTCGTTTGCACTTCTTAACTTTCCCTTCTCTTATTTTTAGCACCGCTATTGTCCTGAAAAGCGTTTCAAAGAGCCAATTTTGCTTGAGGGAAGCGGTGAAAATTTAGGGTTAAAGCTTGTGTGAGGTCACGCAAAAAGCACTATTTGGACAAGAGTGATCTCCCTGCCTGGAGTGGCTTTAATGGTTGTTTCTGTTTATTTCTGTGCTCCTCCTCGCAAAGCTCTTTCTCCGAGGCCCTGATCCTGCTGCCACAGTGACCTTTGTGTTTGCAGGGAGACCTTTTGAAATCAAAGGGGCCCTTCAGCAGCATCTGCCCATCTGGAAATGATCACAGAGCCGGGAGGGTGAAGGGCAGATTGGGAGCGTTTGGAGGGTGAGCTGCAGGCTCTGAAGTGACACAGGTCCCTCATGCCTGGGAGAGAGGCTTTGAGGTGTCCCAGTTACATCCTCAGGGGCAGGGATGCTCACACCAGACCTGTGGCACTGGGAGCCTGAGCAATCACATCAGTATCGTTCGATTTGCAGCAAGAACGCATTCAGAAAACTCTGGGTGTATTTAATTGTGGCTGCCCCATCCCTGGAGGCGTTCAAGGCTGGGATGGATGGAGCTCTGAACAACCTGGGCTAGTGGAAGGTGTCCTTAAGGTGGGGGTGGAACTTTGGGTGATCTTTAAGGCCCCTTCCAACCCAAACCATTCTGTGACCCCATGATTTGAGCTGGGCTTTGCTTGAACCATGCCCTCCTTTGTAGCCAGCTGGGGACCCAGGGCGAAAAACACAGCGGGAATGCGGGAGAGCCCCGGAGCGGGCAGCAGCAGAGCCTGTCTCCGTGCTCCCAGCTGGCAGCCGGGGCTGCGGGAGATGGATCCGCGTGTGCGGGACTGGGGCTCTGGATGGCGGACGCGCCTGTGCGGGGCTGTGGAGGATGGATCCGCGTGTGCGGGGCTGTGGATGATGGATCCGCGTGTGCGGGGCCGGCGTTCAGGACGATGGATCCGGGGTGTCGGGGCTCTGGCCCACGGATCCACGTGCGCAGCCAGGGCTCGGCCGCCGCTCGCCGCTCCCCCTCCGCCCCGGCGCTGTCCCTTTAACGACGGGGCGGGCGCTGCTCGGCGGGGCCGTCCCGGGTCCAGGGGGGAAGTGACGGGCGGGGGGCGAGGGCAGAGCCCGCGCGGGGAGGAGGCAGCGAGCGGGCGCTGGATGAGCCGGGCGAGCGGGCGGCGCGCCGAGCCACCCCCGCGGGGCCGGGGGCGCGGCGGGGCCGCCTTCCCCCGCCGCCTTCCGCGCTCCGCCCGCGCCCCCCGCCCCATGCGCGCCCTGCCCTGAGCCCGGGGCGCGGGGGGATGCGCGGCCCGCGGCCGCGGCTGCCGGCGCTGCCCGCGCTGCTGTGGCTGGCGCTGGCCCCGCTGCCCGGCCCCGCGGCGCGGGCAGAGCTGCGGGTGCGGGTGCGGCTGCCCGGCGGGCAGGTGACGGAGGAGAGCCTGCAGGCCGACAGCGGGGCCGACTGCGTCAGCCTGGAGCTGCGGGCGGCCGACGGCGCCCTGGTCACGCTCACGGCGGATTTCAGACAGGTACGGGGCGGGGGAGAGCATCCCCGAGGGGGGGGTTCGGGCAGGGATCGAGCAGGGAGAGCATCTCCGGGGAGTTCGGGTGGGGAGGGAGTGAGGAGAGCATCCCCGGGGAGTTCAGACCGGTACAGAGCGGGGGAGAGCATCCGCGGGGCTTTCGGATAAGAACGGGACGGGGAGAGCATCCCCGGGTGCCGCGGGGTCCCGCGGTGAGTGCCGGCGGGGCTCGAGGAGGGCACAGGCTGCGGGATGGCAGCGCTGGCCCCTGGCACCTCGCGGGAGGGTCGCGTCAGGGCTTTTTTGTGCGCTCCGTGAGTGCTTTTTGTGGGATGAGCGCTGGGGATGGCGATGCTTCCCGTCCTCCTTCCAGACCCGAGTCCATCCCAACTCGGAACCTGGAAAATCTTGTCTGGGGCTCCAGGAGCCAGAACTGTTTCAGAGGCACGGAATTCCCTCGAAATGCGCAGGGAAACACAGTCCGTCCATGCTCTCGCACCGTCGGGGGCTTTGTTTGGGCTCTCCCGCACAGCTCCAGGACAGGTGACCAGCCTTGCTGTCCCCGCCGGTGTCACTGCTGTGACCCGGGCTGCCTCCACCCTGGAAATAGCTGGTGAAAGATCCCAGGTAGCAGTTTCGCAGCTGAGCGGGGAAAGGACGGGCAGCAGTTTCCCAGCTGAGTCCAGCAGCTCTGATGCTCCTTGCTGAGTTGTGAGCAGCACAATTTTGCGCGGTTCTGCCCAGTTTCGCGTGGCAGACTCAGCACAGCCGGGCACGGAGCGGGGGCCGGGCAGGAGAGGCTGGGCTGGGGAGATCTCGGGTCCCTGGCTCCGGTGTGGGGCTGTCCACGCTCTGCTGTAGCCCTGGGATATCTCTCTCCATGGTGCCATGGGGTACAGTTAATTCCTTAGGTGGGCTCCTGCCGTCTTTGGGGGCTGGTGTGTGGTGTGGGACGTGTTTGACTGACAGCTGTCAGTGGGGCTGACAACAGCCCTGCTGTACAGCTCCCTCTGCTCCCAGCCCGGAGTGCAGGGAGCTGATGCTGCTGAGCTGAGGCCCCAAATCCCACATGTCCCATGGGCATGGAGATGCCGAGCCTGGCTGGATGCGGGGAACTTCCCGCTGCCCAGGGAAGAGCAGTTTGCCCGGGGTGGCACGGCTGTGTTATCTCATTCCCCATCCCGCCTGTTTGCTCAGGTGGACTTTGCTTTGCAGCAGGAGGAAGCCCAGACCCAGGAGATAGGAAGGTGGTGTGTCCCAGCCCGCTGTGAACCTTGGAGCCTTTTGCCAGGGGTTGTTCTGGTGCCTCTTCCCCTTTCAGTCTCAGTCTCCTTTGGATGTTCCTTTTCCTCTCTGAGGTGCCGGCAGAAGCCGTGGTGATTTTGGAAGTGGTGGCATGCTCCAAATCCTCCAGCACACGTGCAGGGAAGCAGCCCTGTGACTCCTATTAGAGAAAATATTCAATAATTGCGAGCCGTGGCACAGCAGGGAAGTGAGGGGAGGGAGGAAGGGCTCGGAAGCCTGCGGATTGCAAACTTGCACATTCCCAGGCGAGGGAGGTCCAAACTCACTACAGATCCTCTAGGTAGGTCCTTTGGGAACCTGGGGAATGACCTGGGGACTGCTGCTGTGCTGAGCTGGTGATTTTTTCAGCATTTTTCACTTGCTTCAGCTCTTCTTGAGAACTCAGAGCTCAGCCACAAACCCGACTGAGTGTGTGCTAGTTCTTCTCTCCCTCCCATCCTTATTAGAGCTGAGTGTCTTCTGGGTTGGGGTTCTCTGGAGCTGTCTGGAGTCCAGAGGTTAAATGCTCAGCCCCTGCTGGAAGCGATGCTCCCTGGAGGGCTCTGCAAGCATCCAACTTGCAGAAGTGCATTCCTGATCCTCAGTTTTAGAGCAGCCGGGGCCTGACCCTCCCTGCTCCATGGCTTTGCTGGAAAATAGCTGGGAAAAGCCAGGGAAACATAAAGGAACGAGGAGCTGGCTTTGTGGTGTGTGAGTAATGTGTGAGCAGGCAGCAGCCTGGCCAGGCTTCCCCCTCTGACCTGCTGCAGCTGCACCCAGACAGTTCCCTGTTCTGCCCCGGTGCTGCTCTCGCTGAAATTACACAACTTCTCCCCTGCACTGAAGGTCGTGGGGATCTGAGTGTTCTCAGAAGCAGCTGGGTTGTTGATCTGCTGCCCTTGAGCCTGATGGTGTGGTCACGCTCTGGCCAGGATGCTGGGGTTTTTCCACAAACGATTTTTCCACTCCTCTGGCTTAAACTGCAGGGGGTTCATCCAAAGTCAGGGGTTTATTTGCCATTTTTTAATTATTTTTTTCCTCTGCTGGCAATTTGTGGCTGCCAGACCAGGGGCTGGAGAAGAAAGGAGCTAAATGAGATCATTGTTCATTGCTCTGCTCTGACACTGGTGGGACTTGAGCAGTGCCTGGGGCTTCCACAGGGCTGGGATTTTCACTGCTCTTTTACCCCTGCCTGCCCTCCAGAGCTGAACCTGGAGGAGCCGTGTCCTCAGAGCACACCAGGTTATTTTTCCTATTTAGAGCAGCACAAAGTGGTCAGTGCAAATTTGAACTGGGACTCGGTGTTTTCTGGGCAGAGCAGGAACGACCCTTTCTTTTCTTGCAGTTTGAGAGAGGAGAACGAGAACATTTCTTTTGCTGTGGTCAGGCACAAAATGTATTGCAAAAACTAGTGAGGGGGCTCGGCAACCCTGAATGTTGTGTCTGATTTGAGAGGAGAGATGTTGCCAGTTGTTAAACACTGCGAACAAAGTGGGTGGGGGTTTATTTCGAGGTCAGCACATAGATCTGGAAAAGTTTCTCTTCCCTTTTGATTGCTGGAAAAGTTGGGGTTGGAAACAGAAGGGAGTGTTTTAACCCTCACACTGCCAGTCTTTTGGAGGTCTTGATAAAGCTGTTGTGTGATGTTTTGGGGTGCTGGTGTCAGAATTTCCTCATGCCAGGGCGCCACGTGTTAGGTGACAAATCACCAGGTGACACAGGAAAGCATCTGACCACAGATTTTATCTGTGTGATTTGGAAACTAGATTCTTCTCTGAACATTCAGGACCCTGTGGGAGGGCTCATTAAAACACCCTGGTGTTTGTTACTCTGACTTCTAGAACCTTATTGCTCTGAAAATGTGCTTTTTTCCCCCCTCTCCCAGCACATCCTTGATGTGCCTTTTATAGATCCCTTAATACGAGACACCAAAATTCTTCATTCCAGCCATTTCCAGAGAGAGAGGGGTTAAAAACCATAATCCCCACCCATTCAGGGTAGCTCAGCTGGCTGGACCCCCGGTGTGGATGCAACACCGAGTTCCCTGTGCTGTGCAAACACATGGAACTGTGGCTGGCTGTGCCTGTTCCCTGGGGCAAGGGCTGCTGACAGCGTGCAGAATGGGGCCCAGCAGTGCTGCTGTCACCCCACGGCCCCAGCAGCGCATCCCCTCTGCCTGTGCCACTGCAAAGACAGAAGTGGGTCCTCACAGCAGCACTGATGTCCTTGGGGGAGAGAAATTTGGCAGCAAAGCTGAATGGGTTGCAGGGCGGAAGGCACTGAAATGATTTATTTCCCTGGGAACTGGTTTGCTCCACTCGACGTGGAATCGTTGCTGGGCTGGGAGCTGGACCACACAGGCTTGTGAATCCCGGCTGGAATAAACCCCAGGCAGGGGGGTTGAGCTGCTCTCAGCCCCAGATGACAGCCCCTGGCTGGGGACAGGGTGAGGAGGGAAGGAGTTTGGTGATTTCCCTGCTGCTCCCTTTGGTAGGGACAGGCCACCCTGGGATTTTGGGAGCCGGGAGCACTGATTTCCATGGTGCCTTGAGGAGCTGCTGTGGCCTTGCTGCAGGGCTGCTTGTTCCCTGTTCCACCGAGTGTTTGACAGCCAAACCCCAGCAGCAGCTGTCACTGCAACCACTCAGGGCCGAGGATTCCCCGCGCCCCCGCCCTGAGTTCACCCGGAGAGTCCCCGCTCTGCTCCGCTCTGCTGGGACTTGTTCCCTGCTGGGAAGTTCTGCAGGAACCCAGAGCTAAAGGTGCTGTTTGCTGCCTTGGCTGGGTACCCACCTTGGCACTGATTCACTGCTTTTCCTGCTGGGAAAAGGTGAGGAGGCTGGGGAGGGGAAGGTGCTCTCCGAGGGGGAGAAGCTTTGGTGGCTCTTTCCCTGTGGCATCGTTTTGAAGCAGCATGGTTTGGTTCTTGCTCCACCTGGGGCTGCAGGGAGAGCTGTGCCAAAGCCGAGCAAGGATTTGGGACAGAGCAGGGAAAAGAAGGGACTGATTTTGCTCAGGACAGAGTGGTCACTGCAAGGTCCACTTTGGCTTTGCTCAGAGCCAGGTAAAGGTGGGATTTCTCCCCTCAGAAGAACTCGTGCCACAGGAGCCAGACCCTTGAGAAAGCACCTTTTTTAAGCTGCTTTTGGCTGTTTCTATGTTGGCAACCCAGCCCATTCCTGCCTGTCCCAGTGCATCTCCCTTGGTGTCAACAAATGCTCTGGAAATCCCTGGCACCTGGAGTTCAGGCAGAGGGAGTTGTGAATTCCTCGTCTGCATCAGCCCTGAGGAGGAAAGAGTCGGCTGGCTGAAGGCTAATTCTTAAATAGACGGATCAGGAGGATTAATCAGCTGCTCAGCACGTTCTCATTTTACAGAAATTGCCTCCAACCTGGGAAGTGCTGCACTGTTTTTAATCTCCTGCCTGTGGAGGTTTTCGGCCTGAATGCAAAACGTGGCTATCCCTGCTTGCTTTTCCCAGACTGTTCAAAGGGAATTAGAATTGAATCCGCAGCTGAGGAATATGCCAGAGTCAGCTCCTGGTTTTAGTCTGCTCATCCATGGGCCCTGCACGCCGTGGGGGCTCCCAGCTGGAAGCTGGAAGGCAGCTGGACTAAATGTGGATGGGGAATGTGGGTTGTTCCAGTGTCTCAGTGGGACATCTCCCCATTAAATCTCTCAAAAAAAGTAATGATTCCATAGCAATTTCACAGGAATTTTTGGTATCTCTTTCTTCTCAAGCCTCCTCTTCGCTGTGCAGTCAACAATTGCACCAGCAAGATGATTTCTGCAATCCTGGGGGTGGAAATGCTGTCCTTGCAGCTGTCCAGATGTGCACTGAATGGCATTCCCGTTGCTCTCCTGGGCATGGAGAAAAGGCAGGGAGTAAAGAGTGGGCTCTGTGAGCGGGAAAGCTCAGCTAGAAAAGAAAAATGCTCCCTTCTAGGGCAGAGAGAGGCTGGGAGAGGCCAATGAGGCATCCAGCAGGAACAGCTCAGGAGGAGAGGGATCCGAGGAGCTGGCACAGCTCTGCCTGCTGCTCTCTCACCAGTATCTGTCCAGCTCTCTGTGGTGAGGGATGGCTGCAGGAGCTGCCAAAGGCACGGATTGCTCTCCCTGTTGCAGTCCTGCTTAGCCCTTGGAGTGGGATGGGCTGGCACCAAGGGATGGCAGATTCCCACAGAGGGCACGGATGCCCCTGAAGCCAGAGCCAGAGGAATTGATCCCTGCAGGGAAATCAGGGTTTGATGCCAGAGCAGGACACAGGGAGTCTCTGCTGTTGACCCAGGAATTCTGTGGCTCCACATGAAGTAACTGTGAGTGATTTCCAGGCTGGTTCTGGAAAGGACTGCAGCCCATGTCATGTAAAATGACAAAATTAGTGACCTGGACAGGAGAGGAAGTCAGCTGCAGCTGATCATAACGGCTCCTTCTGCCTTTAACAATTTGATTTTCACTTCTGTTCCACACATTCAGGGATGAGTAACTTTTTCTCCAGGATGCCACCTGTCAAGAAGCAAGGGAGGGAAGGCTACAGAGGAAATTTGGGGCTGCTTACTCAGTAAGGCATGACCATAATGGCTGTGTGATATTTGCTCAACAAAACCAGACGAGGTTCCTTGGAGTTTGCTTCCCTTCTTGGGAAAGGACAGAAACCCTGTTGGAGGTGGGATGTGACCTGGCAGCAATTTGTCCTTGCCACAGCGGGCAAACCCTTCATTCTCTACAGACACCGGGGATTCTGCTGCAGGCTTTGGGGTGGGATTGGAGCTGGGAACAACCCCTGTGCTCAGGTAGCACAAGCATGAGACTTTGGTTTTGTTTTTTGGCTGGAGCCTTTCTCTTTCACCCCGACCTCTCAGTTCACCTCACTGGTGCCAAAGGTTTGCAGCTCTCATTTTTGTTATTCCTCTCTCTGTCAGGAGGTGAAGATTTTCCGTGCCTTAATCCTCGGAGAGCTGGAGAGGGGCCAGAGCCAGTTCCAGGCCCTCTGCTTTGTGACCCGGCTCCACCGCAACGAGATCATCCCCAGCGAGTCCATGGCCAAGCTGCGGCAGGTACGGGGCTCCGTCCTCCCATCCAGCCAGGAATTCTCAGAGTTATCCCACCTGGATGCCCTTCCCAGGCATCTTAGACCCACCTCTGACCACCCCTCCTGCTTGAGGGATTTGGTATTAAACTGAGTTCTTCAGTGGTATTGATCCTGTTCTAGTAAAGCACTCGAGGTTTAGTTGAGCCTCATTTGTGTCAGGGGTGGGTGAGTGGCCATGAAAATCCCTGCTCTGGTGGAGCCAGTACTGATCTGGAGACAAAACAGCACTGATCAGGACAAAACAGTACTGATCTGGAGACAAAACACTACTGATCTGGAGACAAAACACTACTGATCTGGAGACAAAACACGGATAAACCACCACAGGCAGTGGTAAAACATCGTGCTTGCAGCATCAACAGATTTTTAAAGTGCCTCTCACCCAGGCAGGATCAGGTGCACATCTGTCCTCACATCTGGTGTTGGCACCACCTCACAGTGGAACAAGCTGCACCCAGCATTGAAGTTTTTGATTATTTCCTCTGCAGAAAAACCCCCGGACAGTGCGGCAGGCGGAGGAGGTGCGAGGTTTGGAACATCTCAGCATGGACGTGGCTGTGAACTTCAGCAAGGGAGCCCAGCTGAGCTCCCACATCCACAACGTCTGCGCGGAGGCCAAGGAGGCCATTTACACCCGGGAGGAAGATGTCAAGTTCTGGCTGGAGAAAGGTGAGTTCCCGTGGGTTTCGCTGTCAGCGAGCTGGCACGGTGCTGCGATGGCTCCTGCCAGCTTTCTGGGCATCAACGCGGATTGTTTTGGCTCTGAGGCACGTGTGTCACCCTGCAGCAGCCTGTGTGTTAGCAGATCTCACTCCTCCTGCTGGTGCTCCCCGAGTGAACCTAATTTGGGATTTTAGAGGTAACCTTTCACCTGCTCCACCACCCAGCAGAAATACGTTGGTTTTATGTCTTCTGGCTTACTTTCCCCGAGGTCTTTTGTTCTCCTGTGGTTCCTGTTCAGATTTAAATCCTTGGAAATGCTCTGTCCAACCTCCTCCTTAACCTGGGGACTGTGCAGAGAGACCAGTGCTGGCTTTGGTGGCTCTCTCCTCTGGCTTTACCTCATGGCAGCACCCTGAGGGATGTCTGTTCCAGGTGCTGCCACAGAGCTCGGACCTGCCAGACCTTGCCTTCCTCAGGGTCTTTTGCTCTCCCGTGGCTCCCATTCCGATTTAAGTCCCAACAACCCCTGAAAACGCTCTATCCAACCTCCTCCTCAGCCAGGGGGCTGTGTGGGGATGCCTTTGGTGGCTCTCTCCTTCGGTTTGCTTCTGTCCTGAGCGATGTCTGTGCTTGCTCCCGCAGGGGTGGACGGCTCCATGTTCGAGGTGCTGCCGCAGGGCTCGGACGTGCCGGAGCTGCAGCGCTGCCGGCTGTGCCCGGACCGCTGGAAGCCGTGCATCTGCAGCTACTCGCTGAGCATCGAGTGGTACCCCTGCATGCTCAAGTACTGCAAGAGCCGCGACGCCGGGGGCAAGGTGTCCTCCTACAAGTGCGGCATCCGCAGCTGCCAGAAGGGCTACACCTTCGACTACTACGTGCCTCAAAAGCAGCTCTGCCTCTGGGATGAGGAAACTTAGAGGCAGGCCGGACTCTGCAGGGGCAGCTCGTCTGGCTGCTCTGAAGAAGGAATGCTGTTCACAGTGGTGCCTTGTGCTCTGTGTGTGTGCCTTTCCTTGTGGCCTCCTGTGACTCCCTCCCCACCTGATGCTGCCTCGTGCTGTGATGAGCAGGCTCAGCTCGCTGGGTGGTGATGCTCCGGCTTCCCTGGAGCAGCAGATGCAGGTTTTGGGGTGAAGCACGGGGAAAGGGGTGTGCTGCCCTGCTCTGGAGCTCAAAGGGGCAGCTCCCAGCCTCGAGCTGAGCGGGCAGGGCAGGCAGAGAAAGGATCTCGCTGATCTGGCTTGCCAAACATCGCTGCCATGAAGAACCCCCTTCGCTGCCTTCACCACCTCCTGGTGACACAACAACGGGAAAACAGCTGACTTTTGGGTCCACACCCCCTGAACAAGGAAGGTTTGAAGCCCACCCAAAGCAAGAGCCTGCCTGTAGCTTTTCCTAGTGCCTGACTGGCTGTTATATCCCCCTGTGGATAGAAATACAACGGGGGGATATAGCCCAGCATCTTGTGCCCCCAAAGGGCTGGTAATTAGGGCTTTAATTAATCCCTATTTAGACTAGTGAAGGCCCAGCTTTTTGTGTTGGTCTTGTGACTCTTCCACTAAGAAAGAAAACATCCAGAGACTCATGACTACCACCACAACCCTGTGGCTGCAAGGGGAGAGGAGGATCCCAGGTGGGTTTTGAAGAAAGGATTCTACACCCACGTCCAGTTTTATGTCCTGCTCTGCCAGCTATCCACAAGAAGCTCTTCAATAACTGTACTGCTTTGCTGTGCCCAAATGTTAAACAGGGATGGCACTGAAGCTGTCCTTGGCCCTGGAATATTCCTGGAGGGATCAGACAAAAAGCACTGGAAGTGCTGCCTGACCCTGTGTCCTCTTCCACTCAGATTAGAACAAGCACAGAGGGGTGAGAAGCTCTTGGGGTCTTTAGGAACCCCTGTGCCTCCTGGTGAAAAGCCTTCACAGTGTGCCTTTTTGCCTAAAATACAGGAATTTCTGAGAAAGAAAGAAAAAAAAAGGATTTGGTCACAATTATTTTTGTATTGATCACTTAGGGGGGTGGGGGGAGAAGGGAAAGGTATTTTAATATTGGAACATGAAGTAAAACACACTTGAAATGATTTTTAAAAAAAACCAAACAAATTATTTATCATTTGTAAGGTAAAATAAACTGATTTTTTAAAGCATCCTTGGCCTAAAAATGTCTCTGTGCATGATGCTCTGTGCATGAATTAAGATTTGTTCCTTTATGGGTAAGTCTCAAACCTGCACCTGGTGAAGAGCCATGGGCTGGGGGAGAACACCCAGGGATTTTTGACTCAGCAGTGTGATGCTGCACCTCAAACACACCATCCTTTGGGATCCTCCATAGGGAGACAGGTTTGGCTCCCCCCGAGCAGTTGTGGGAGCTCTGAGCTCGAGCTCTGGTGGATAAACCCATCGGCAGAAGCAGGTCCTGGGGGCTGCTCCTCTCGCCGAGTGGCCCCACGAGGCTTCTCTGGGTCCCGTAAACATTCCCGTGAATTCCTCTGCAGCTCCAGCTGATGAGGGCGGCACTTTGGGCCAGCCCAGAGCTCCCGGTGGCTGCTGGAGGGAGAAATGTGGAGCTCTGATTCCCTCTAGTGTGGGGAATGCAGGGATGGGGCGAGGACTCGAGCCTTTCTCCGCCTCGCCCACCAGCAGCTCTCCCTTTCCTGGGCACGGGGAACGGGGGTTTGTTCTCTGCTCTCTCGGCTGCCGCGGGCGCAGGGATGTTGGGATGGACACGGGCTCGCTCTGGGAGCGTCGGGACCCATCCCAGCGAGCCTCCATGGGCTTGATTTTGTAATTCGGGGCTCTGGGATGCCCGGGAGCCGGTGCAGTTCCCCGGCCTCCAGCAGTGGGTGCTGGCGGAGCGCGGCTGCGCCCGGCCGGGTGTCGGGATGTCGGGATGTCGGGATGTCGGGACAGGGATGGATGCTCGTGGTCCAGCCGGTCCCTGCAGGATCGCAGGGTGTCCCCAGCCCTGCTGGAAGAGAACGTGTGCGGGGGGAGGGTTTGTAACGTTTCCTTGCAGTTTGTGCGTCCCCAGGCCGTATCCCATAAACCAGGTGCTGTCTGCAGAGCTTATCTCCGTCCGAGAGGGGAACGAACGCTGGCAGCAGGAGAGGAGGAACACGGTGCCTGCAGCGAGGAGGAGAGCGGACAGGTCATGGATGACCACAGGGACAAGAAAGAGCAGCGCCTTTGATGGTGTCTGGGAGTGATTGCAGCAGTGAACAGAGTAAACCCAGTCCTGCCCTGCCTGATAATCCCATTTCCACAGCAGAAAGAAGTGGTGATGCTGCGATCCATCCCCCATTTTTCATTAGGAGGGTGTGTTCTCTCCTGCCCATCACCGAAGCTCAGGGCACCCAGGGGATGGGCTTGGCTGCCACAGCTGTTGGGGGAGAAAACCACCTAAATATTCAATTTCCCCCGCTGTTTCATTAAGCACGAAATAATAGCGAGAAAAAGTCACTCCCAGCTGTGTTTGGGGCCAGGAGAGGGCACTGGTGCCCTGCCCGTGGCCGGGACAGCATCCCTGCCCAGAGGATGCCCGGGATTCCTGTCCGGCTGGAGATGCCACCCGGCAGAGCCGCTTTCCTGCTCGGCTCTGGAGCACGGGAAAAGCGCCAGGAAGAGCAGAGAGAGAAGAGAAACTCCTGGTTGGTGAACAAAAGGTTCTCCGACGTGGGGGAAGGAGAGCTCCCGTGGTCCCCAGCCTTTCAAGCTGGCTGGGAGCCACCAGCACATAAATTCCTGTTTGACGCATGGAAGACACACGATCACGTCAGCCTTCAGGATGGGGAAAACCCAGAGAAAAACACGGTAAAAGAGGGCGGCAGCTGCCCAGGAACGCCCCGGGGCTCAGGGCCTGAGTGGCTGGGCGGGCTGGGGCTCGGTGGCACCAGTCCAGCCCCTCCAGGAGCTCCACGGGAGCTGCCGTGCCAAAAGCACCCCGTGCCACCTCGCTGCTTCCTGGAGGCAGAAATCTCCCCTGCCCTGGAAATAAATGTCAGTCTGACCCGGGAACCCCCAGCTTCCCTCCACTTTTTCCTTGTTAGCGTTTCGTTCAGCTCATCCACCCTCTCCTCCCGTCTCTCGGGATGTCCTCCCTGACCATGCCGCGGGCAGCTCCAGCCCCAGCGCTCCGGACTGGGTTGGAGGTGAGGCTGGAGATCCTGCCCGCCCACCCATCCCTTCGGAGAAACCTGTCTTTCCAGGGAGGGAGAGCGGCATGTGGGAAAGCCGAGAGCCCTGGAACGTGAATTACCCAGGGAGAGATGAATGTGTGATAGCTCGTACCTGGCAGCTACTAATTGAGCGTTAACGCTTTCAGCAGGGCTGGAGCGGCGCTGGAGCTCGGCCCTGTCACACGGGTGTCCCGAGGGGTGCCGGGGTCACCAGGGTGGCACACGGCAGGGACAGGGAGCAGCTGTCGGGGTGGCTCGGTCCCTGTCACAGCACGGAGCATGGGCTGAGGCTCTGGCCTCTGGCTGCTTTCTGCAGAAGAAGCCAACGTTAGGGGATTTTTTTTTTTCTTGCCTGGGTTCCCTGGAAGTTGGTAAATCCTTGAAACAGCAGGGATGAGGAGGAGGAAGAGGCTGGCTGCCACTTCTCTCCTCTCCTTAGGGGACACAGATGGACCCTACAGCGCACATGTCGGGAGAGCGGGGTCTCCATGTGCCAGTCCTAACCCTGCTCTTTATCTCCAGCCAAAAGTGGTTTCTTTTCTGCTTTTAACTTCCCTTCTCGTGCTGTTTCACGCAGCATCGAGGTTCAGCCCAGACTGAGAGGACACAGTCCCAACGCCACAGGCTGCTCCCGTGGCTCACCAGCGTTATCAGAGTGGCCCAAAAGGGCTGTCCCTTCACTCCAACACCTTCCCTCAGGGTGCTGCCCGGCGCGGCTGGGTGCCTCGGCCTCTCTGAGGTGCTTCAGGGCCGAAAGGGGGGACAGGAGGGCTTTGGGGCAGGTGCTGCTGGTGCCCGTGCGCGGCCGAGGGGGCGGGCGGAGCGGAGCGAGCGCCTTCCTTCCTGCCCTCCTTCCCACCCCACCCCGCAGCCTGGCAGCGCTGCAGGGACTCATCCATTCCCGAGTTACTAATATGCAAATGGCAGCGTTTGCATGGGCCTGACGCCAAGCTGCTGGGTGTCAGGGCACCCGAGGGAGCCGGAGGTGGGGCGAGGCGTGGCACCGCTCCGCATGCTCACCTGGCCCTGCATGGCAACAGGCAATGGAGCTCTAGGTCCCTTCGGCAGCGGACCCACGGCCGCTTCGAGAGGCAGCGGGTGGCAGAGGAGGGAGGGCAAACTGGCAGCCCCTGGCAACCTGGGGCTGACGGCAGGAGGCTGGGCACACCGCGGATTTCCCCCCGCCGGCAGGATGGTGAACCTGGAGTCCGTGCACGCAGGTAAAGGGCACCGGAGCGCACAGCGGAGCCGGGACCGTGGGCTCGGGCAGGAAATGGGGTTGCTGTGATTCCCGTGACCTTTCCTCGCTGCTTTCCCTCCTCTTTTCTCCCGCTGGGGCGCCTGGTGAAGTGCCCACATTCCTGCAGGGGATGGATGCTGCCCTGATCTGTTTAGGGGGCTGCCAAGCCATGCCCACAGAGTGGGAGCAGCGCTCCCGCTGCCAGCCCCGCGGGGTCAGGGAGCAGCACAGAGGGCTCTTGGGTGCCTGGAAAATGAGAATTTAGTGCCTGCCCTGTGCGTCCTGTCATTGGGGTAAAGCTGGGAGGAGGGAGAAGGGAGAAATCCACGGAGGGATGCGGGAAGGGTGGAGGGAGGGGTGTGAGAGAGAGAGAGATGGAACACGGGCTGAAAGGAGAAAAGTTCATGGCAAAGAGGGAAAAGGAGAGAGAAATGAATGAGGAGGGAGCTGAGGGAGGCTGGGTTGAGCCGGGAATGAATGAACAGGGATACTCGGGAACTCCTTCCGGGGGGTCTGACCCAGGGTGCAGCTCAGCGCTCACATCCCCTCTGAGCAGCCCCCCGCCCTGCAGTGAGCTGGGAACCAGAGCAATCCCTGCCAACCCCCTGGAGCTGTGCTGAGCCCCGGCTCACCCTGACAGAGCTGCCCCAGCTCAGTCCCAGGGGCAGGACACATCCCTGGGCACACGGAGCTGAGGGTGACGCTGGAGCGGGAGCAGCGTGGTGGCAGCCAGACCCCGACAGCCCCATCCTGGCAGGGGCAGGCAGCGGGATTTTGGGATACAGGAGCCACGTGCCCCGTTAGTGACTTTTGTCCTGGGCTTTGTGCGGCACAGAACGCTCTGCTGGCCCCGGGCTGGAGGGGAGGGGAGGATGCATCCTTCAGTCTACGCCGGGCTCATTCCCTGGGATATCCCTGTTGTTCAGGGGACACCTGGGGGTCTGTGCCCAGGGCTGGTAGCCCCACCACAAGCCCTGCCTGCCCCTGGGCTCGCAGACAGGCCTGCAGGGCAAGGTGCAACAATGCCACCACCTAACCCCGTGTCAGTGCCATGGCAGAGGTGGCCAAAGCCTTTGCTCCACGGCCGTGTCCCAACCTCTCCACGGCTCTGGGATGCCTCTGTGGCCAGCCTGAGTGGGCTGGGGAGCCCTGGCCACGAGGAGAGGCTGCCAAGGAGGGAGGCTCGTGGTCTTGGCTCGGGGTGTGAGCCCGACTGGTCGGAGCACCTGCGCTGGGTGTGCTTGTGTTGGTGTCTCTCGGGGACGCGTCCCCCGCAGGCTCCAATCCACCCATCCACCCATCTGCCGGGCTTGTGGGCGACTCTTTCTTCATGAGAAGATTCCCCAGATCGATACTGTGCCCTCTGTCAGAGCTGGTGGCATCGCTCCCAGGCTGGATTTGGAGCTGTGGGTGCGTGTGGAGCTTCCACTCCCCCAAAGCATCCCCTGTGCTGTCAGAAAGGCCGGAGTTTTAAGGAGTCTTTTTGCAGGGAAAGGAGCCCAGCACAGGTGGGAGGGGTTTTTCCCCCCTGTACAAAAGCAGTTCCATTTTGGGGTCTCTTCACAGCTTTGAGGCCCCTCTGTAACAAGCTGCTTGCAGAGCTGTGCTCAGTTTTAACCCAGTTTTTATCTTGGAGGTCTTTTCCAACTTTAATGATTTTAGGAGAAGACACAGCCCCTGGGGGGCTGCCCAGGCTCCACACACCTCCTCCCTGCCGAGACACTTCCCTGGTGGGTGCCACCACCCCCTCCCCAGGCATTTTGGATATTTCTCCTCCCTGCAGCCTCCAGAGGGACTCAGGCACCTCAAGTCCAGAAAACTCCAGGTGATGCTCCCAGCCAAGCCAAGCTCCCCCTCCTCCACGTTCGGATTCCACTTTTAAAGCCACCAGGCTGGTTCACCCTTCGCCCGTGCCCGAACAGCTACCGGGAACGAGGGCTTGGGAAACGCTTTATTTGCTGACACCGTTTGTTTCGGCTAAAATAGAGATGCAGATATATCCCCAGAGAAGTGTCTGCACTGGCAGAGCTCCTTTGGTCTGGCTGAACCACCCAGCCTGCCCCTACCCCAGCTCTGTTTGGGAGCTGGGGCAGAGCAGCACATTTTTAATATGGCCCAGGCCGCAGTGGCGGCTCCTAATAGGGCTGTGGTTAGGAGTTAGGCAGTCCTAAGCCAGGTTATTTTTCCCAGAGAGGTTTTATTTTTCCAAGCCTGATTATCCTGTGTGTATTGCTAAGCTGGCAAAGCTGGGGAAGGAGCTGGACTCACAGCCTGCCCTGTCTGAAGGTGTTTTTGAGGATGGAGCAGGGGTCACATCTGGATTTGCATCGCTCTGGTTTTAGTGGAAGGGTACTGAGTGTCCATAAAGAGATGTTGGCTTCACTTAGATAAGAAAGGAATTGCTCTGTGTGTCTGCTCCTTGTTCCCAAGGATCCCTTGGAGGGTGCTGGTGCTGTGCTCTTGTCCACAGGGATACAAAAGCTGCCTCAAACCTCCCAGATGAGCAGGCAGAGTTTTCCTTTTCTTCCTGTTTACTTTTTCTTTTATTTTCCCCCACAAGATATTCAAACTGTGATAATCTGGGCACGTTTATAGGGGGGATTTGAATCTCGCTGCAAATAAAATTCCTGTGCATGGGAATCCCAGGGCACCTCCTTATCTCCTGGCTCCAGGAGGAGGGGGTTTACCTGATGGATGACATGTGATATGCAATCGAGTTGCAGCAGCAATTCCTCCTTCTCTCCCCACCCACCCCAGTTTTTAATGGCAGAGGGGTGTGGGGGTCACTCCTGCGGGAAGGACAGAGCTTTTCATGCTCTGCTGCTGTGTCTTCCCTTCCTCAGCTCTGTCTGAACTGTTCCAGCTCTTGCTCTCTTGGGAATTAGATCTTTTCTTTCCCTAATTTTATATTTTTTACAAGCTTTCAGGCTTTCTCACCAAGGCAAGCACCAAACTTCTGCAGGCTTTTAGATTTTTTTTCCTCCCTCTATTTTATGAGAACTTGCCTTTTTTTTTTTTTTTTTTTTTTTTTAAATACTTTTTGGCAGCCAGCAAAACTTTGTGCTTTGTAGATTGCCTAAGTTAGGGTCCCTTGGCAGTGGTACAAGACAAGAAGATGTTTATAGCTGATGGTAATTACTCTTCCTGCAGTAGAAATGCTTAGAAGCCCCACTAAACGTTCATGTCTTAATTGCAGAGGGTTTATTTGAAGGGGAAAAAAAAAAAAATCCCACAACTCTTTTCTCCCTCCTTCCCCCCCCCACCCCCACTCCTTAATATACTTTAAGGGAAGGAAGTTTCTGAAGTATGTGAAAGTTTCTGCGCTCTGGTATAAAATCCTGATTTTTTTTTTCCACCTTTATTCATTTGCTGGAGAAAGTTTCAGACTTTTAACTTGATCAAAGCTATGAAATCTTGGCCAAAAAAGCAGATTATCTGCCGTTTGCACACGGGAACTTTGGATGTGGGAGAAGGAAACCTGCACACACACACACACACACAAAGCCCTGCCTGTTCTGGTGTAAGCAGCAGAGGGAAACGGGGCTAAAAATCCAGCGGGGCTGCTCTCATCCGTTTGGGAATAACAAAAGGTGGATATGGGGAAGAGGAAAAGGGTTTGCATGATGCTTTTAGGTGGCTTCCACCTGCCTTCCCTACCCCGGCAAAACCACAGCAAACACTGGCCCAGCTTCGCCGCTGTTGTTATTCCCCGATGCAAATAGGAAGAGTCTGTGGCCGGGATTGGCTGCAGGAAGCACATGCAAATCACTCGGGTCTTTAGAAAAAAGAAATATCTTTTTAGTTTTCTTTTTATCCCCCCCTGCCTCAACTAGTCTGGAAACAGTTAAAATTCCCATGGAAAGGGTGGAAAAGCTGAGGGGGTGTCCATCTGAATTTGAATAGATGCCCCCCCCTTCTCCCACTGCTGTGTCCTTGGCCTCTGTTGAGGAGGGGATGAGCAGCCCGGTGTGAAGTTGACCATTCCCACCTCTTCTTGCAGCTGTCCCCGAAGGAGAAAGTGGCCCCGGGTGTGGTGGCAGTCATCACTTCAAGGGTAAATGACAAATTTGTTGGCGTGGGTGAGGATGGGAGGGAATATGCAGGAGCTGGATGGGTTGGGGACAACACTTCGGGCCAAGGCAGCTTCTGGGTGGCTTGTGAGGGGTGTGAGCACCTGTACGTGACAGAAAAGAGGATAAATAATGGGCAAATTGGGGCAGTGTGAGAAACTCAGACTCAAGTTTGAGCCATCTTGAAGGACAAGGAAAGGATCTGGGAGAAAGCTGGAGGGATCCCCATCAATCCAGGTGTGGGAGGATGGTGTCACCACGGCCAGACCACCACAGCAGCTTTGGGAAGCCTGACCAGGGCTGGGGGGCTCCCAGTGCTGAATCCACCCCTCCTCCTGTGGGTGAGGAGGGCTGTGAAGGGTGAAAACCCCGCAGCAAACTGGGGAGGGGGGACAGGAGTGAGGGGGGGCTGCAAAGAGCAACAGGAGGGAAAGTGCATCCTCAGAGCTGATGAATATTCTAGTGCCTGTATGTTGAGGAATCAGAAATTTGAAAGTCTGATGGTTTATTATAATTACACACATTCATTTGTGCTGTTTAGTGGAAGCCACATGTGCCTGTTGCCTGGGACTGTGACCTGTTATTAAAATCAGTTGTGCCTCCTTTTGCAGAGATCAAGATGAGCGGGGATGCGGCAGATTCCACAGACACCCGGCACGAACCTGACCAGGTGGAGCCAGGTAAGGAGGGCCTGGGGTGGCAGGGGCACGAGAGGGAGGGCAAAGACAAGAAAAAGAAAGAAGAAAAGGGGAATGTGGGTGCTGGAAGTTTCTCCCCGCGCTTCGCTCGGCTCCTGTTGCTGCTCTTCCAGCCTGGGAGTTGATCAGGAATGTGCTCTGGGCTAGGATTGCGTTGGTATCTTGATCAGCGATGCAAGATCCCTTCTCTGTGAGAGCAGCGAATCCCTGAGTGCCTCCCTGATGTCCTCAGTGGGTTTGGCGTGGAAATTCATTCGCTGGCGCCTTTGCCAGGGCAGTGATGGCTTTGGAGCAGCGCTGGAGCGCTGAGCTGAGCACAGGCAGCTCTGTGTCACACGGGGCTCTGCCAGGAGCTGCTCCTTAGGGAAAAGAGCCTTTTTTTGGGCTCTGTGTATATGAGAGAGAGAGAGAAATGGGAGGGACTTTGGGAATAATCAAATCCAGTTCGGATTGCGAGGCGTGATTGGGTTTCTCCCCTCACACCTGATGCTGTGCAGGCTCCGGCTCCTCCGGGGAGCCCCAATGTTCCTTGGATTGGGAAAGCTGAGGCACAGGGTGATCCTTTGAAGGCGACAGTGCTGGTGTGAGCAGGGATTTCTGCCAGCTTTACCCACCTCGAGGTGTGACAGGCACCAGAGAAATCAGGTTTGTGTTTTCGGGCTGCCTGAAGTGAGATTTGAATACAAGGCCTGAGCCTGTAATTTCCCAAAGGGCCATGGTCACATCCCTTTTTAGGCAAATGAGCAACGAGGAATCATTTTAGCACCCACTAGGTACAGCAAATTAAGATTATTAAAAGCTGTGCTACAGGCTTAGAAATCAACACCTTTCCAAACAAAAACTGGTGGAGAAAATGTAGAAGAATTGAATATTCTCTGAGTAATGAAGAGCCCTAAGCCTGGGCCAGGGGGGTGTGTAAGAGCAGGGTGAAAACTGCATGGAATGATTTTCCTCTTTCTCTCATAATACTTGAGATAACTTAGAAAAAAAATGAGATTTTGGGTAAGCAAGAGAACTCCAGGTTTTAAAGGGACTAACCCCACCCCTTGATTTAGAAATCCTCTGTGCTTTTGGCTGTTAAGATGGGTTATTTGACATCATCTAAAATAGAGATAAAATCTGGTTCTATTCACATCCATGAACTCTGATTGACTTTGGCCAGCTCAGCTCCTGCTCGGGGCTCTCAAGTCACCCCAAGCTGGGGTTTGGGATAAACGAGCAACAAACACATCCCCAACTCCCCAAGCTCTTCACAAAAACCCTGGTAGCTGTTACAGGGCATTAAAATGGGAACTGGAGCCCCCTGGAATATTTGGCACTCATTGATGGGTGGCAGGATTAATCAAGATTAGGGAAACTGGGATTTCATTCTGGTATTGGCTGCTATTAAAGGTAGTGGGAGGCTCTGCTGTTGGAGTCAGAAGTGCTAAACCAGAAGCTGGCAGCACATTTGGTTGGATAAAATACGGGTTTTTTCCCTCAACTTAAGCATCCCAGACAGCCATTAGCGCGAGCTGCAGCACTCTTTTTAGTGGTAATTGAGAAAAGAAAGCAGAGCAGCGAAGTCAATTTGTTTGAAAATAACAAAATTGTTCTCGGCAGCGGTGGCTGCGCCCTCGGAGCCTTCAAATCAAGCAGGGAAATCAGGACGAGTAAATCGCCTTCACCTGCAAAGAGTGCCACAAAGAACCTGTTTAAATCGCTTTTTTCCTGAGGCTGTCCCCGTGATTTTTTGGGTCTGTTCGGGTTCTTCAGGCAGGGCAGAACTGCAGAGGGTCGGGAGCTTCTCGGGGGGGGTCTCCAGCAGCAGCCACAGCCCCTCCCGAGGGGTGTCACCCTTTGGGGACACCTTGTGGGACCCTCGGAGGGTGGGATCAGCCCCTCACTCATCACCTGTCCAAGGTGCAGCTCCGGGTACTTCACCCACACCCTCTCCGCGCCTTCCCCGCGTTGTTTTCTCCCCTCTTTCAGCCCATTCTGTTTATAAACAACAAAGCTCTCTTTGTGCCGAGCTTCCCGGGAAGTTTTTGTGCTGCTTTGCACGCATTGTTAGAGGAATATTTACTGCAGCTCCTAATAGCGGCGTGTTTTGGTTACCCGCTTCATGTGGGAAAAGGCACTTTTGTGATGAGTCATTAATTGAATTTCCCATTTCCTACGGGATTAGGCCAACCCGCACGGCTCCCCAGGAACTTCGTCCCCCCCCCAAATTAACGATATTAGACCTAGAAATCCTTCTAGGTCCAGGTATCCAAAGGGTTTTCATCACCAAAAGATGTGGGCTGGTTCCAAGAAGAATTAAAAAAAAAAAAAAAAAAAAAAAGGAATTAAGTGCCAAAATGCTTTTGTAAACCAAGCCCTTGATCTAAAACTGATGCTTAAAGATCTGATGGGAAGTGTCAGGAGCAGAAGCATAATCTCATCCTTTCATATCCCCGCCAATTCCAGGCTTAGAAGGGGGGGAAAAAAGAGGTAATTTGGGGCATTGTTTTACTTTGAAAGCGTTTGAAATAATTGTGGGGGTTTTCTTCTTCGAGAAAATTGTTAAAATCGTTTGCCTTTCGTAGGAGGTTGGGAAAGTTCAGTGTTGTTTTTTTTTTTTGTTTCCTTTCATCCACATCAATTTCATAGAAAATATTTCAGGGCTTTTAAAAATACATATTCTCCAGAAACCCGTGGGTTCTTGATCCCAAATCTACCGGTTACAGTGAAATTATATCATTTTACGAACTGTTATTTAAAAAATATATATAATTTCTAAGGGATATCATTGCCCAGCCCTGCGAATCTTAATCCTTCCTTCAACCCTGCATTATTTTATCAGGTGCGTGAGGGGGAGCAGGCACCAGTCGCTCCCACCAGGGTTGCTTTGCCTTCCCCATCACCGCGGGGATGTGGGGCAGCCCGATCAGAGGTTATCCCTCTGGTTTTCGGGTCCTTTTCCCCTTTTCCTGCGTGATCCCAAGCCTTGGCATCGGGGCTGGGCTCCCAGGCGAGCCTCCATGGGGGGTAATGACGAGCAGCGAGTTTTCTGCTTGGCTCGGAGCTCTTTTCATCTTTTTTAAACTGATGAAAGCCATGCCAGCAAGCTCGGCGTTGATTTTTTTGATGGGAACTGTGGGGGCTTGGCACTGCCGAGTGTCGCCCCTGGTCCTGCAGCCGCGGGGCAGAGATCTCCCCCTTCTTGTGGTTTATCTAAGCCCTCGGTATCTGATGCAACAGAACGCTGAGGTGGGACTTGCCCCTGTCTGTCTGTTTGTTTGTGTCAGACACTTGTTCCCCGCTTATCTCCCCCATCAAAACAGGTTACACCAAGCAGAGCTACTTCCCTTTGATTCCATCTGTTGAGGCTATGGGGGGGAAGCCAAAGCTTTTACACAAAGGGCGATAGGGAAGCGCTTCAAACACAACCACGGGGAACTGGATAGCTGCAGGCGCCCCGAGCATCTTCCCTCCCCACCCTGGAACCCAGGGAGCTGCCCGGCCTGCCAGCAGCCCGGGGTGGGGGTGTGCCGGGCACCCCGGCTCTGGGGGGGGATGTGGGGTGCCATATGGGACGGCCCCGCGGCCCTATGGGCAGGGCTGGGGTGGCTGCTGGGATGGGGAATGGGATGAGCCTGGGAGCTGGGGGGGGCAGCGATGGGGACAGGAGCGTGGCTGGGTGGGCTGGTGGAGCTCGGGGCTCTTGGTGGCCATGGGAGCAGGGTTACCTCGCCCTCGCAGCTTGGGTGACTTGTCGGAGTGCTTTAGGATCGCAGAATATCCCGAGCTGGGAGGGACCCACAGGATCATCCAGCCCAGCCCCAGGCCCTGCACAGACACCCCAACAACCCCACCCTGGGCATCCCTGGCAGCGCTGCCCAAACGCTCCTGGAGCTCTGGCAGCCTCGGGGCCGTGCCCATTCCCTGGGGAGCCTGGGCAGTGCCCAGCAGCCTCTGGGGGAAGAACCTTTCCCTGATCTCCAGCCTGAGCCTCCCCTGACCCAGCTCCAGCCGTTCCCTGGGTCACGGAGCAGAGGTTGGAGCTGCAGGCAGTGATGAGCTCTGCCCTCAGGCTCCCCTGGAGAGAGCACTGAAGCAGGAATCTTCTCTCTGGCAGTAAGAAAGACCCTTTCCCTTAAACCTGCAGAAAATCAAGCACCGAGGGGCTGTGATGCATCTGCTCCTGAGTGTCCCTTCTGAGGAGACCCTGCTGTGACATCCATCCCTGTGGATGGATCCTGCACCCCTCAGGTCCCCTGGCAGTGCAGCAGAGAGCGAGGGCAGCTCTGAAACTGGACACCAAAACTTCCACCGCAGACGAATCCCCTCCCAGTGTCAGCGCATTTTGCATGAAATCCGGGTCAGGGCAGATGGAAAATCAGAGACTTTGCCCCAGTCTGCCTCCGCCACAAACTGAATTAAGCCTCTCTTCATTCCCCAGCTCCCAGGTGAGAGTCCTGCTCTCTTCTGGCACCTTTTTGCAGGGTGTGAGCTGTCTGCAGCTGCTGCTCTGCCCAGGGATGGGCAGGACGGAGCCCTGACCTCTGCTGGGCTCTGGGAAGGCGGCTGTTTGTGGTATTCCCGTGGGGTAGGGTCTCTTTGGAAGGTGATGGATCCCGTTGGGATAAGGTTTGGGGGTTCCAGCCTCTGTGTCAGCTCCTAACTCAGGTGGAAGGACCCAGCGCAGGTAAGGGATGGCAGAGTGGCCTGGGGGGTGCTCAGCCCGTGCTGCCTCCCAGCTTGTTTTTTTCTGGGAGCTTTTTTTCCCTTCTGCCTTTTGTTGTTCCCTCCTCAGCTCGGGCTGGAAGCAGCTTGCCAGGCCAAAGTCTTTTGAGGAAACTTGGCCTCTCCCAGCCCCACGCTGAGCTCAGCACTGGGCTACGCCTTTGCTCCCCAAGGCTGGCTCTCCCTCGTGAAACTTTCCTCAAAGCCTCCAGGATTTCTCTCGTCTCTTCCCCCTGCAGCCATGCACAGCCCCAGGACAAGTCCCGGGTAAATGAGAGCTGCAGCAGTTGGGCTGGAAACAGCTGGTTGCCATGGCAATTGGGGCTGCTCGGGATTTGCATAAGGCTGATGATTTTCATAGCACAGCCACATTTAAGGCAAGCAGGAGAAATTTCCATATTCCCAGCTCCGAGTCAGTTGGGGCGTGGGGGAGGCCAGGAGGGGGATATTTGAAATTCAAATGAAGGTGATTAGGGTTTGAGGTTGCGTTATTTTATTTTTTTTTCTTAAACATCCCATTATGGAAGAGGATAAAAAAGGATGGGGAGGGGAAAGGGGAACAAAAGGCTGGTTTGACTTGAATTAGAGGGGCAAAGGAAGAGCTGGTCTGATCTGCCTCTTGCCTCTGGTCTCGGAGAAGAGACTTGCCCTCTCCCAGCACCTGCAGGTGAAATGTTTTCCGTGGGAACAACTGCTGCCCTCGGGTTTCCTTCTGGAAGGTGCCTGAGTCTCCCACACTCGCTGTCCTGCTCTCCCCCTCTCCCTGCCCCACACGAAGGGGCTGTTTATCAGCAGAGGGACCCGGGGATGGGATTTCTCTGAGGCACTGCTGACACAGGGAAGGCATTTTTATAACCCAGGGGTTTCCAGCCCAGTGAAGCACTTGAGTGTTCAGTGAAAGCTTCCCCTGGAGTCTGGAGCTTGTCCGAGTCAGCGCAAGATTCACTTTTGCTCACCAGCCTTGGCTTTCCCATGGAGATGCTCCGGTGGTTTGGGGCTTTTGTGTCTTCAGAGCAAAGAGTTGAGATTAAAACTGCAGCCCTACCTGGCTGCCTCAAATCCCCTTCCTGCTCACACTTTAAAAAAGCACTTTTTAGGTGCCTTGGGAGCATCAAGCATCCCAGTAGGGCACGTGGGAATCCAGGGAATTGACTGGTGCCTGCTCAGCTGCAGCTCCTGCTCCCCAGTGCTGGTGGGAGCAGCTGGAGGGAATCAGGGGTGGCCACTCCGTGAGGAAAAGGTGATTTGAGTGAGCTCCCAGCAGCCAAAGTTTCCTGTTGGCTCTGGAGAAGTCGCTGGTGTGGCTGCTGGGAACAGCAGCACAAGGGCTGTGCCTTGGTTTCTGCCTGAATTTCCAAAGTCAGTGGAAATCCTGAGGAGTGTTTGGTGCTGGATATCTTGGTTTGCTTATTCCTTCAGTGGAGGTGAGCATTTGGCTTCATTTCCAGCTCGAGGGACAAGTACTGGTTATAGTTACAGTAATTGCCACTCTTTTCTCTACCAGCACTTGGGCAATCTCTTCATTTCACGCCTTCTTTGAGGTGAGGGATTCGAACGAGGGAATTTATCAGAAATGCCCCTTGAAAGGCACCCTGCACCCGGCCTGCTCTGCCAGCCTCCCGTGGCATTGTGCTCCGTCAGCTGGAGTGCTAAAATCTCCAGGATAGGTGAGATTAATCTGAATTTTAGATATTTGATCCTCTGAGGCTGGAGCCTGACCTGCTCACCCCAGGCAGACCCTGATGGATGGAAACAGGGATCTCCAGAGGGTGATTCATCCCTGTGCCATCTATCTCGGGGGCGAGAGGAATTGCCCTCTGGAAGCGCCTGCTTCCTCTGCATGGCTGTAAAGGGAGCCTGGAGCAATTGGCTCCCGGTTAGGCACCTCAAAGTTTCAGACATCTCAGCCCCGGCAGCCGAACCCCCTGCCTGGTGTCTGCCTGGCATCGTTCCCCCAGCGCCCTTCAGCTGTTCCCCATTTCCCTCCCAAATGTGCAGCAGCAAACTGATTCCCTGTGGGAATTCCCCAACACCTGCTGAAGGCTGGAATCACCTCCTCATCCCCCTGTCCCCTCAGAGCGTGGGGTGGGTCGAGCGTGGAGCTGGCTGGGAATGGGGACGAGGCTGGCACGGCCCTGTTGGTGTGGCCGGGTGAGAAGTGTCACTCCCTGGAGGTGACACCTGCCCCTGGCTGCCTGTGTGAAGATGAAGGCCACCCTGATTTTCCTTTTCTCCCATTAGGGTGCTTTTATCCTCCGGGGCCGGACTGGCTCTGCAGCTCTGGTCCTGATGGATCCCTCGCCTTGGGTTTTCCAGGGGGGGAATGGCCGCCGGTGGGGGGAAGCTGCCCGGAACTGCCGTGCTGCTCCCATCCCCAGAGAAACCTCCCCAGGCAAACTCGCACCAGATCTGATGCCAGGGCTATGCAAAACAGCTGCCAGGTGAACCAAGGAGAGCAGCACAACCCTGGGCTGCCGGGCTCGGGGAGCCAGCTGAGCTTATCACTGCCTCTTCCCCCAGCCCCAACACCCAGGAACAGCAGGGCGAAGCCTTGGTTGTGGGCAAGCTGCTGGGAATTGTAGGGGCTCCAAGCAGCCTTTCCCCATTGAAATCTCAGGGCTTCCCCAGCCTCGTGGAATTTAAGGAAGGGGAGGACTGATCTAGCAGATTCTGGAGGTTCTGGATCCCATTGTGTCTGGCTCGTGCAGCAGAAATCAAGTTGTTGGCTGGGCTGAAGCTCCATTAAAATGAGTGGAGTTCTGGCAGTTTGCAGCAGGAGAGAGAATCTGCTGCCACTTACACTTTTCTTTCTTTTTATCTCCTGGAGCTAGAAAAGATTAAATCTTAAGTGCAGATTGTTTGAACAGCTCATTCCTTTAAGGAGAGAAATGACTGCTGCAGTGCGAACCCTGATGTTGACAGAAACTGGGAGGAAACTGAGGCTCTTTTTATAAAGCATTTGTAGGAAAGTTACAGATTCAACTGGAAGAGGAGAGTTATCCCTATCACACCCAATCCTTGGCCCACAGCTGCAATCACTTGAATTTTACATTCACTGAAACAGACAAAAAAAAAAGGGCCAGATTTTTTTGCAAATAAATCTGTGCCCAAACACTCGTCGGTCCTGCAGAGATTTGTGTATCCAGCTCCCATTTACATAACCACTGGGAGCAGAAATCACCCCTCCCAGTTTTAAATCTCTCCCTCTTGGACATCTAAGGCTGAACTGGTTGCCCCTGGGTCCCTTTGGAGTCAGTCAGGAGGAATAGTCATCTCCAGAGGGCCATTCATCCCAGCGGAGATGGGCGGCTCAGATAGGTGCAGGAATGGCCTCTGGAGGTGCCTATTGCTCCTTCTGTCTGCCCAGACAGCCCGGGGCAGTTCCCTCAGACTTGAGCACCCCAGCCAGTGCCAGGCTCCAGGAATATCTGCAGTGTGCTCAGCTGGCACAGGATTCCTGCCCGGCGTGCTCCCAAGTCCCCCCTGCTGCTCTGCAGGGATTTGGGGGATGCTGTGTCTGACTTTGTAGGAGAGGAAGGGACAAGAAAAGGTCAAAGAGTGTCAGCTGCACGTGCTTGTGGAGGGAGGGAAAAGCAAGAGCTGGGAAGAAGAGGGAGAAGGCTGTGCTGGAGGATGCGGGCCTGTGCAGGGAAGCTCCGTTCCAGCTGCGCCTCTCGGGTTCCAAGTTTTGGGGTGAATGGTGGTGACTCAGCCATCATCTCTGGGACCCAGGGATTCCCCTCCAGCTCTTTGAATCTTGCCTCATCACCACGCTGCGCCTGAACGTGAGTGAAACTCCTGTTTCCAAGAAACCAGGAGATTACCTTTTCCTTCCTGTTCTATTTTAGCAGCTGGGAACTTTTATTTCCTCCTTCCCTCCTGGCTGTGCTTCCCTTCAGCTGCTGCCTCCAGATCGCATCAAACACCCCCCCCACACCCTGTGGGGGTTTCAAAGGTAGAAACTGCAGGCCTTGGAGATGCGCACGCGGTCCTGCTCAGGTGTGTGGATGCTGATTGTGATCATCCATTAACGCTATCAGCATTCCCATCGCTGGATCTGCTCTCCTTGGCTTTTGGGGCTGGAACGGGGCTGGAACGCAATGAATGAGCCCAAATCCCGCGGTGGGAGCAGCTGGAGAGAGCTGGACAGGGAGCAGAGGGGGTTGGAGCAGAGTAGGGAATTACATGGGGAAAGGAGATAAAGGGCTGAGAGCTGGGAGAAGCAGGTCGGGAGGAAGGCAGGAGCAGGGCAGGATTGCAGCCAGGCTGGGGGAGAGGGCTCAGAGCTGGCTGGGGTTGCAGATAGTGAGGACACAGAGGAGATTTCAGAACTGGGGGACAGCTCAGAGCTGGCTGGGGTTGCAGATAGTGAGGACACAGAGGAGATTTCAGAACTGGGGGACAGCTCAGAGCTGGCTGGGGTTGCAGATAGTGAGGACACAGAGGAGATTTCAGAACTGGGGGACAGCTCAGAGCTGGCTGGGGTTGCAGATAGTGAGGAGATCTCAAATTGAGGGGGCAGCAGCTCGTTCTGCCGTGGCACTGCTCCATAGCATGGTCCCACAGCTCCGTCTCCACAGTCAGTGCTTTTCAAATGTCACAGATTAAATCTCCAGGGCTGTTTCTAGACAGCAGAGAGCAGCCACAAAGCTCTGTTATCCCTGACTCTCCAATGTTTTGCCATCCGTGGATAATTGTACCAAGCACACTCCCCCTCAGGATCCAGGCTGATTCACCTGGGAATACTCTGTGCATGGAAAAATGTGTGCTGGGATAGGGTAAAGGCTTGTTCAGTTGAGGAAGGTCCACGGGAGGGCTGGATTTGCCCTCCTGCCTGCACAGCCTCTCCGAAGCTCTTCCCAGCTCCTTGCAGGAGCCCTGAACTGCTGGAAAACACGATGTGTTGGAGCTTGATCAGATCACAGGCCACGGGCTCTGCTTCGTGGGGAAAGGTATCCTGGAAAAACCAGCAGGAGGAGGAGGCCTGGGGGCTTGTGCCGGTGGGATGTGAACAATTCCAGGCTGTTCATCACCAACTCGGCTGGACTGGCAGGGAATGGCTTGGGGAATGTGTTGCAAAGGGGGAAGGGGTGTCTTGGGGTTGCCTCTGCAGCTCGAGAGCTTCGTGGAATCCCTTAAAGCATTCAGATGTGTGGAGAGCACAACCTTTGCTCTGTGATGTTCTTGATGAATTTGGCAGGTGTGATGGAGGGGGGGGATGTTTATCATCAAAGGGGAATGAGTGAGGGCCTGTGCGGTACCTTCAGGCTGAAACCTGTCTGATTTTTCCCCCTGTGCCTGCCAATCTCTTTTGGAATCAAGGAGACGCCTCTTGAGCACAACCCCACGGCACCCTGTGTTCCCTCAGATATCCCGTAATTACCAAGTGCCACGCGGGTTCCTGAAGATCCTGGGTGAGCAGCCCTGGCCACCTGTTTGCTGGCCTTTCCCACAGTGAGCCCTGGATTTCCCTGGAGATTTGTGATGTCCTCCAGCTCACCTCTGCTGGAATCTCCCTTGCACTCAGCAAGATTTCCCCCACCCTTGGCCAGGTATCTCCCAGGCAGGAACACTTTTTATGGCTCAGCAAACGCTGGCACCACCCAAACGCTGCAGAAGCTGCCTTCATCCTTCCACTGCTGCGCCTTCCTCCTCCTCTCCTTGCTCTCCCAGGGCCAGGCTTTTGGTTATGTGTGTTCCAAGTTCTGGAAAGCTCCCACCAGTGCTGACTGTCGTTAATACTGAGATGTTTTTCTCTTTGTTTCGTTGTAGGGAATGAACAGAATGGGCTGGACTTTAACAGGCAGGTAAGAGGCTCCCTGGCTTCCCAGGTATTCTCCTCCTTTCTGGAATGGCTGTTTTTTAATTGCTCATCGTTCTGAGGCCCAGGCAGCTCCTGCTAAGAGATAAAAACTGTTAGGTCAGAAGCTGCCATTAAACTGACCACAGAACTCCTTCCCAGTTCCCTTTGTGGGATAAATGACAGATTACACTTCTGCTTTCCCTCTTCCTAATTCATGGAAGTTCAGCTAATTACAGAGTTTCTTTGAATGACCATTTGCTTGAGGGGTTTTCTGGCTTTTGAATTTTTTTTCTATCATCATTTAGGAACAAAAAGCACCTCAGTTATGGTGGCAGGGGTGCGAATCTGCCCCAAAGCCCCAGTGCTGTGACACTGGCACTGACAGCACGGGGGTGTGCAGGGACAAAGGCACGGGGCTGACTCACAGGAGTGTTCAGTCAGCACTAAAGGGGAGGTGGTTTGAGGTCTTGGGGTGCCCAGGTCAGGTTCCTCTTTGCAAGGAAGCAGGGAAAGGGACAGCAGATAAAAATATGTGGAAGCAAACCCCAGTTGCAAAAGAGCAGCTGAGGGGCCATTTTCCCTGCTGGGTGTGCTCTTCTCCCCCAGCTTTGTCCAGATAAAAGCATTCCCTGGCTCTCTCAGTGCCTGCAGATCTTCCTGTGTGGCTCTAAAAATCCCTGAGTGCCATATCAGGAGGTGACAGCCCTCTGGAGGTCCTGGATCTCTGCAGACACAGGAGTTCTGCTGGCAGGGTGATGAGGCACAGATTGCCCAGAGCAGCTGTGGCTGCCCCTGGATCCCTGGAATTGTCCAGGGCCAGGTTGGACAGGACTTGGAGCACCCTGGGATGGTGGAAGGTGTCCCTGCTCATGGCAGGGCTGGAATGGGATGGGCTTTAAGGTTCCTTCCAGCCCAAACCATTCTGGGATTGTAGGAAAATGCTCTCTGAGCCCAGAGCGGAGGCCTCCTGTGGCCAGCAGAGCTGGGCTGAGCCCCGGCAAGGAGAAGAGGAGCCTGGAGAGCCAAACACTGCCCTGCTGCAGGATTCCAGGGACGGGAGCTGCAACCAGGAATGCAGAAGGGGCTGGGACTCCATCCTGGACAGGCTTGAGGCAGATGTTGGCACAGCAGCCAACACTTCCAGTGTGCATTCCCCAAACTCAAGGGCTCCCTCCCAGCAGCACAGGGCAGCTGCACCTTCTCCACATGGCTTTTTTTGTCCTTCAAGCTCCCCTTGGTGGCTCTCGCCTTGACAAATGTCAGCCAGGCTGCTGTTTGTTTGTTTGCTTTGGCTGCTCCTGCTCTGGGTGGGTCTCCCCTTCCTATCCAAGGTGTCTTAACACGCTCAGCCATCTTCCAGGGTTTTGGAATCCCAGCTGCAAACAAAAAGCCCTGTGTCTCCAGCTCTGAGCACTGCAGAGCCCAGAGCATGGGCTTGCTCTCCGCATGCCCGGAGAAGAATCCAATCTTCTCACCAGGGGTGATAAAAGGAAATTCCCTGCAGATAGAAATGAGCACGAGGTCGTTCCATGCTGCAGACTTCTCCTATGGCAACACCACAAAGGTGTTGGGGCTGGGGTTAATCGAGGAGAGGTGATGGAGCAATGCTGATCTACACCCACTGCTGATCTGACCCTCCGTCCTCTGTATCCCTCTGAGTGATGCTGGGCAAGTTGTGGGGGCAGCCAGGCTTGCAGGCAGTAGAAATACCTTCCTCCTAAAAAGAAATTGTGGTTTATGATTTTTTTTTTTTTTTTTTGCAGCATTTCCACTTTTATTTTCCTCCTTCCACCACAAAATCCAACTCATTTATTCCAGCTCGTCTGTGTAACTGAATAGCCAACTTAGCTGGGCATTTAGCAGGGTTTAAAAAGCCAAAGACTGTGAACGAGCTCATTTTATTGTTTTATTTTATTTCTACTCTGCTCTGATTCCCCAGAGTCTGCCAAAGGGGTTTGCCGGGATGTCAGGGATGGGATGGAACAGTCCCTGAGTGGACACAGCCCTCTGCAAGTGGCTCTTTGTCTCCCTCTCTTGGCCCTCCCAAGGCCATGGGTAGAGTGATTTTAAATCATTATTATTTAAAATAATAATTACTATTTGAAAGTAGTGTTATTTAAAAGAACAATTATTACTTTAAATTATTCTCTTAAATGAGCAGGAGCCCGAGCACACACGGGCTCCACACTCACGTTTAGGGTTGACCTCAGCTGTTGGTGAATTCATCCTCAATTCTGCAAATAGATTTCAAATGATGAGAAAAAAGGAAAAGAGGAGAGCTGGAAATATCAAAGTGTTTTCATGTAAAATCAGGTGCTGAGCTCTTTCATTAGGGGTGGAGGTTGGTGGGTTTTTTAATTTGGTTTGGGGTTTGAGGTTGGTTTTGGGTGGCTTTTTTTTTTCCTTCTTCTTCTTTTTCGTTAGCCTGCAATTCAAGTTTTCAAACCGAAGCCAGGGCAGGATGGTTTGAAACCCAACTCCAAACTGACTGCAGGAGCTCTCTTTGCCTTTATTTGGAGTGCTGGGCTCTAATCACTTTCAAGATCATAAATCTCACATCGTTGAAGCCTCTCCCCCAGCCTTTGTAGATGGCCTACATTTCAGGTCTGCTTCCCTCCCTCCCCTGCTGCGCTCCAGGCGGGATGGGAAGGGTGGAGTGACCTGGTTAGACCCCTTCCCTGCCTCCCAATTCCCTGCCGGGGCTGCTCGCACCCTGCAAACGGGGAGGAGGGAAACTCTTGCGGAGTTTGAGGTTTTCTAGCAGTTTGTGGGTCAGCCCAGTGCTTTATGAGAAAGCTCCTTCTGATCCCTCAGCCTATTTGGCAAACATTTCTTCTCCCCCCCCACCTTTCCCTCCCCTCTTCAAACTCTCCTCCCACCTGGATGCAACAGTAATTTGTATGTGAATGAGAGGGAAAAGGGTGTGGATGGAAAAAGCAGCATCTTCAGCCTTGCCTATCTGGTTTGGCTTTTTTATTTAGTGAGTCTGATGCTGGTTGTTTCCTGTTTATGGCGAGGGAAATGCAAAGGCACAGTAATAAACTTTCACCTTCGGTGCTGGCAGCCTCCACAGGGACATCTGCCTCTGATGGGTTGGGATTGTGGCCAGAGCATGGCAGGGACAGATCTGAGTGACTCTTTCCTTGCCTGGCAAAATTCAAGGCCAGTTTGCCTCAAATGGGACCAGGCCAAGGGCTGAGAGTGCTGGAACAGCTTTTCCTGGCTGCCATGTGGTGATGCTGCCCAGGTGCTGCGGTCTCGCCGGGTCTGGGGTGGTTTAATTCCCCGCTCAGCCTTTAGGAAATACCAGATTGTTTGTTTGTGGAGAGCCAGGTGTCTGGAGCTAAGCCCTGGGATAGTGCTGCCTGCTGGAAGACACACTTGGATGGAGGGCTGATGGTTCTGGGAGGTGCCAGGGCTTGTGTGAGTGGTGTGAGGGTTGTGGCCCAGCTCACGGTGATGTGCATCCGTCCACAGCTGGAGGAGGAGAACGCACAGCTGCTGAAGCCAGGAGTGCTTTTCCAGCAGGGAAGTGATGGCAGGACCCTGTCATCTGCTGCTCCTGAGTGCCAGGGAGGAATGCAGGATCAGCTCTTCCTCCAGAGAGGGGAATGAGAGCTCCTCTCCAAGCCCTCCCTGCACTCCAGAGCTGGGAGGGGAAAAAATGCCCCTCTTGAAAAGAAGCTGACAGGTTTTTGTGGAAAGGCTGGGCAGGATCTGCCTCTGCTCCCTATCCAAATGTGCCAGGCACTCTTCATTCCAGCAAAAGGCTGACCCTTGCAAGACAGGCTGTCATTTGTTTATCAAACCTGTCATTATCATTAATCACATCAATCTGAAGGGGATCTGGCTGGGAGATTCGACAATGTTTAAGACAAGCAGGCACAGAGGTGCCTGAGCTGGGCCCAGCTTCAGTTTTACTGCTGGTTCTTTATTCCTTTTCTTTGCTTTCTTTGGTTTACACCAGCCAGGGGATGTAGCAAGGACATAGATTTCCAACAGACTTCCTAGAAAGCCTTTTCAGCTGGATCTCTTGGAAAATTCCTCCTTTCTAAACCCAAGTGAAGGATCCTGCAAGAGGTGCTGGAGGGGTTCCCTTCCCTCAGGACCTCCTTGTCCAAGTCCTCTCCCTGCTCTGTTCATATCTGACCATCCTTGCCCAAAGAAACTTTAATTTCTGAGGTTGATGTGGGATTTCCAGCAGTTGCTTTGAGGTAGCAGGGCGAGTTATCTCAGGGCTCCACAGCTGATGTCCTGTAGGCACATGATGTGAGAAATTCAAAGCGGGCAAACTGCCCCTGAGATGTGAAATCCCTGGTGGCTCCTTTTGGGTGCCACTAACAAACACCCTGACCTTGTTTGGTTCCACCCACGCGTCTGAAGGCGCTCTGCTAATGGATTTAGCATCCCTTGGTGCCTCTGGAAGGCGGGGAGGTGTTCAGCCCTGTCTTGCAGACCCAGCCTGCCTCCCTGGCTTTTCCCAAAGATGCTGAGCTCTGTGATTGCAGCTGGGATCAGGGGATGCTTCATGGGACGGTTGCCCCTGGACATTGGGGTGGATTGGAATCCAGGGGCCTGCTCCCTGGCAGAGCTGGGTTATGGACTCCCATCCTCTGATTCATAGTCTTGTGCTCAACCACAGACCAGTTCTTCCTCCCCTCCATCCTTTTGAAGGTGGAGAGGAGGGCCTAACTCGCTGGGTAGTTTGTTATTAGTATCTGGGATGCAAAACTCCCTGCACTTTTAATTTCGCTCCACCAGGGCTTCCCTCCCCCCGGGGATCTCTCTCATCGCTTTTCATTGCACTCCGTGTTCCCACCTCCCCTAATCTCATGTGCTCCCTGGATGTCATTTCTGTTCCTGCTTGGCTTTTCCCCGTGGGTAGCTCAGGTTTCAGTCTGCCCTCCAGATTTCCATCCCAGTCCTCTTTTGCCCTCCTCTCAAGGGGAGGTTCACATCCTGCTTCCTTCTCCCCTCTGGGGATCAATTCAGATTTCACTCTCTCTTCTCCCCATTGCCTCAGGGGATCAGCCTAAGTCTTGCATCTGCTTTTCATCTCTTGAGCCTCCCCTGGCTGGAAATCAGGGCTGGCCTTGTATCTGCCTCGCCTGACACTGGATCTAAGCTCAGCTCTGCCTTGGCCTTTCCCTTTTGAAGTCTCCCTGCTCTGTCCTAGGGACAGGCTGATTGCATAAATTTGTTTGTGTGCAGGTTCCTCATTGAAATGCAGCCCTTTGGGAAAGCATCAAAGAAAGCCCTGGCTCCAGGGAAAGTCCTCTGTGCCTAAATGTGGCCCTGCTTTGCTTAGGACAGATATGCAGAGGAACCCCTTCTTCAGGCTGGGTTTGTTCTGGCACCTCGGATGAGCTTGCTGGGAATGAGCTCCAAAACAGGCCAGGGGAACTTGTGAGGGAAAGGGGGATGCAATTAGGAGCAAGGATTTGGCCTTTTTTAATTGGTTTTCTCGAGAGGTGGACCTGAAACCACTGAATTAATTTGTTGACAACAACCCAGAGTTGGCTGGATTTTATCTGTTCCTTAACATCCAGCTGCAGTCCGTTCCCAAACTCCTGCTCTCCAGCTTTTAAGGAGCAAACTTCATTTATAAGGTGATTCCTACACCTGTTTCCTTGGCAAAATACCTTGTACAGCTGCTTCAAACCTGTCTGAGAGCGAGAGACGGAGATCTTTGTGCAAATTCCCTGCTCATCCTTTGGGAAACGCTTTCTGTGCTCACAAGGGACAAGCCCCAGTTTCACGGATCTATCTGAAGGGTCACAGATCTCGTTTTCCACAACAGAAACTCAGCCCAAGGCACGGCTGTCACTGGCCAGCCACAATCCAGGTGGCCCAGCACTTCTTTGAGGGCTGAGTGGCACGGAGTGCTGTGCCTGGATGTGACTCTCCCGGAGTCACCACTAATGAGGAGAGAACTCCGAGTCCTTGAAGGCCTTTCATGTGCTGAGCTCCAAGGATTCACCCCAAACCCTGCACCACCCAGCCAGGGTGGGGCCCTGCACCCGTCCTGCACGAGGGCAAGTCCCAGCCCACGGAGGGGAAGGCGATGGGTTCCAAGCAAGGCCTCTAATTTTGGACATCAGAGGGCACTTTCTCCCTCCCCAGAGGTGCTGATCTGCTCAGTGTGGGATCAGTGGGTTTATCCAGCAGCAGGGAACCCTCCTGCCTGCTTCCCCAGCCCATGGAATTCACACAGGTTGGGAGCAGAGAGCTGGCTTGGAGCTCCCCCCACCCGTGGGCTTCATCCCCTCACCCAGGATGAACCCCGTGTGATGCTCTCCCATCTGCTGCACTCTCCCTTTCTCTTTAATCGCGCTGCTCGCTGTGTTTAATGCAATCCCTCCAGCTGCTCTTGTCCTGTCCCAGTTCCCTGGGGCGTGGCAGCCGCTGCCAAAAGTGCCAGGGACCAACGGGAGCGGCCCGTGGAGCTGGGATGGAGCCAGCCCCAGCCACGAGAGCCGTCTGATTCCGAGTTAATTCCTCCTAAACGTGGGATGCGGTGGGAAGTTACCTCTCAAGGGCTACCTGGGCTGTGTGGACACTTTCCCCACGGATGGCTAATCCAGGGATATCCATGCGGTGCCAGGTGTTTGGATTTGTCACTGCCAGAAGGCACAGAGAGTCCTGAACAAACAGAGATTCCTCCCCATGGGCAAGGGATCCATGGAAAACAAACAAAAAAAAAGGGACATTTTTCATGCAGGCCCAGAAAATCCCAATAAGGCAACTTTGGAGTGGAACAGGAACATGCTTGGGCTCCAGGAGACCTGTGTGAGCTTGCAGGAGGGCAGGGGAGAAGCCATGGAGTGGTGTGTGTGAAATCAGGGTGATAAGGAAAGGGGCAGGGATGCAGCCCAGGGTGAGAGCAGAGCAGATAAGCACGGAGGTGTAGGCAGAGGTGGAGTTCTGGAGAAGTTTGGGAGTTGGGCAAGTGAAATGGAGAGAGAGAGAGAGAAAGAGGTGCAGGAAGCAGAGCTGCAACCCATGGGAAGGTTGGGGCAGGGGGCTGAGGAAGGGACAGGGAGAGCCCTGAGAGGGAGACAGAGGAGAAATCCCAGCCTTGATGGGGGTAAAAGCATTTTCCATGCTTTGATTGGAGGTTCTGGCCACTCTGACCAAGAAAATGGCATCTTCCCCTGGCTGTTGTTGAAATGCTCCCAGTTTGGGATGCCCACAGGCCTTGGCAGGGAAGGCACCGCGTGCCTCAGTGCCACCAGCATGCGGGAAGGTGCTGTAAGTTGCCTTTCCAGTATCTTTTCAGCAGCTCTGTGCCCCCTGAGAGCACTCACCAGCCTCTCTGCCCCCCAGGCTGTGGGAGCAGCCCTGGCCAGGACGCTCCCACCTGAGCAGGTGTCGCTGTGAGCGTGGCCAGGCAGGGCAGGTGCTCTCCCCACCTCTGGTTTGGTTCTCCTCTCCCTTGCCCAGCCCCTGCTTTGGAAGCCTGCTGTGCCACAGGGGATCATTTGAGGTTCAGCACAGCGAGGGGGGACTTCTCTCTCTTCCCTGTTTGTTTGGAAGCAAAAAATTCCGGGGAAAAGCTGTATCAGAGAGCCCACAAAAGCTGCGTGTGGTTCTGTTTGTTTTCTCCTGTCAGGCATGCAGCTTGGTTGCTCCTAAAGTTTTGACTTCCCACCTCTACTTTGACTCCAGCACAACCATTAACACCCCAAGCCGAAGCTGAGGATAAACCCTATCGGATCAGACCTCAATTAATAACCTCAAAGGCCTCGTGTAGAGTGATGCAGGTGTGCTGAGGTTAGGGATTGCATTTGAATTTTCCACGGCTGAGTTTTAGGACACAGCCTGTTAGGGACTTAATCTCACACTGAATTCCTTCCTGTCACGCTGACAGCTTCCAAAAATTCCTAGCCTTCGGTGGGATATAAATGTTACGGGGTGAATATCGTGGCATTGGCATTAAGGTTTTCTGCCTTCTTTCCAGGTGTCTGCTAAGCCCTGCTGTACGTGCAGGACGGTACATGTGGAAATAGTAATTGCAACCCCATTATTATTATTATTATTATTGCCATAATTTATTATTAGTGTTTTTTTATTTTATGGGGCCCACGTGCGCGGGTAATTCACGGCGGAGCGCTTACGCCATCGGAAGGTGGGAAGGCTCAGGGAGCTGCAAGAGCCTTGGATCGGGCTTAATACCCATTTCCATCTTAAAGCTTCCTCCCTGGGCTTGAGGCAAAGGTATTTGGGGCAGCTTGAGGCAGCCCGGCTGTGCTGGAGAGCGTTTTGGGGTGACTCAGAGTTGTGCCGTTCCTTTTCAGTGAGGGCCAGGTGCTCCAGACCCTCTGTGTGCACCTGATCCTCCTCTTCCCTCTGCTCTGGAGGGCTGGGAGTGAGTCAAACTCTTAAACTCGGCTCTGACCGTGAGATAAGCCAGATGTGGAGGCAGATAAACGTGTTTCAAAGAGGTCACTGTCTAAAGAGGAGCTTCCCAACAAATAGGGCTGTCTTCCATCTCCCACTAACACGGTTCCTGCCTGAAAACTGGTGCTGGAGAGGGCTGGCAGGGCTGCAAGGATTGGCAGGGCTTGGACAGGAGAGATCCAGACCTGGATTTGGGGAGAGGATTGGAGGCTCTGAATTGGTGGCTGAACGAGGAGGATGATGGAGCCCTGCGTGTGTCACACCAGGAGCTCACCCCAAGGAGGATTTTGGGGCTGCTTTGGGGTCTGCTAGATGGGGAAAACATTGAGATTATCCCTAAACTGGGATGACCCACGGAGGGCTCCAGCCCAGCCAGTGGGATCCAACCATCAGTGCATGGAGCCTAACGCTGGTCCATCTGAAGGGAACAGCAGCAAGCAGAGCTGCTCAGGTGAACCTTCCCAGCTTCCCGCCTTTCCACGGCTCTGCAAGATGTCTGCAGGATGTTTTCACGAGCCGAGCGTTTGCCAGAAGTTCACAGATCAGTTACAAAACAGTTGTACCTTTTTTTTTTTTTTTTTTTTTTTTTTTCCCTCTCCCCTTCTTCCTACTGGTAAGGAAGAGTTTGTGCAGTAATTGCAGGCAGGTTGGGAGATGTTTTCTTCATAATTCTCCTTCTTATGAAATGTTTATGAAACACCTTCCACAAATCAGTTACGCAAGCAGGCTCCGGAGCTTTGATCATTTTCCATCACCCTCAGTGTGTTTCTTCGTTTGTTTTGCTTTTTGTTGTCGTGTTTAGGCCAGAGATAGGTAAGAACCCATCCATCCTTGCAGATGTTCAAGCTGACTGCGGAAGGGACTCTCTCTTTTCCACCCAGTCACCCCTTCCTGTGTTTTTCACTCGGCTTGCTCCAGGGCTGACCCTGTTTCAAGGCTGTGAAAACATCCAAACATCCACTTGAGATTTGCAAGTGTGATTGCTGCCCTGGCCCAGAGGAGCTCCCGGGCCTCCAGCTGCCGTTACCTGCTCCCAGCCCTGCCCCGGGCCCCCCCTCGGGGAGGAAGGTGCTGGAGATTCACAGCCAAGAGCCCCCACACCTCACCTCAGCCGTGGGGATTTGCAGCTTCTGCTCTCTTCCCTGCTCGTTTTTCCGTGGAATGGTTTAGGTTGGAAGGTTGCTGAAGGATCATCCCGTTCCAACCCCTTGCCATGGGCAATGAAGCTTCCACCAGA
Source organism: Corvus hawaiiensis (assembly GCF_020740725.1). Lineage (NCBI taxonomy): Eukaryota > Metazoa > Chordata > Aves > Passeriformes > Corvidae > Corvus > Corvus hawaiiensis. The sequence goes on along the minus strand of NC_063237.1, from coordinate 4,912,635 downwards.
CCAGGTTGCTTTCTTTAAATAATGCTATTTTTCCAAGCAAAATTCAATGGGAACAAAGTCTCTCCGTGACTTCTCGTTCCCTTTTCCCCATCCATGATGATCCTATCAAACCAAGATCCTGAGCAATCCCAGTGGGACCTGCTCCTGTAATTTTTACCCAAATCACTGTTGCTCACTTGCAGTGTTTCAGCAGAGCTCCCATCAAATCCTCACATGAGCTGATTCTGTGAGGATTTCATCATTTCAATCTTTTTTTTTCTGGTTTGGTTCCTCAAGGAAAAGTCTTCCCATATTTGCAGGGATTTTCTGCAAATCTGAGGCAGATGCACTGGGAAAGGAGGAGGCAACTCCTCCCCTCGTTTTATTAATCCGAAATTTACATTATTTTAAGGGAGTCTCATGATATTGAGTGGCCTCGCCCACAATGTGTGTGGTTTTTTGGGGTTTTTCGGGTTTGGTTTTTTAATGTACACTTGGCAATATTGCCGGTTTAGCCAGGGAAAAAAAATGAAGGAGCAGGATTTGCATAAACCATCCCCAAAGTTTTGGATAGAGCCCGAACTCCTGCTAATGAACAATTAGCCAGCTGCAGGCCTGTCGGGGAGAGGAAGAGGAGGGCGAGGTAAATTTGAGCCTAAACCCAATGGAAATAGGTGCGGAGGGAGAAGGATTTGTCAAGAGCAACCCCAGGTTCCCGCCCACTGCGCAGGAGGGAGCCAGAGAATTCCAGGGCCGGGGGAAGGAGCAGTGGGAGATGTTGTTGTTTTTAAATCGGGAACCGGTCCTCTGCCAAACCCACCTCCCGTTCTCACATCGAGCCATGCCGGGATGCGGCTACACACCCCTTTCTCCCTGGAGCGCCGCCAGCTCGTCCCGCTTGGCAGCTGCAAAAATTGATTTCAGTTTGGAAATGGCTCGTGCCTCTTCAACACCCCACTCCCATCGGGATCACGGCTCAGGCAGCACCCAGAGCCCGGCTCTCTGAGACGTGGAAAACTCGATATTTTTTGGGACTGCTCCGCCTTGGATGAAGCAGACAAACGTTCATTTCTTTTTTTTCTTTTCTTTTTTAATAATTGAGTCTTTTTCTTTTTTGGCGCCGACGGATTCTTTTTAATGCAAAGAACGTCCCTAAATCCACGTGCCTGCAAGGACTGGATGGCTCAGGGGTAACGGGGTGTCCTCCTGACCCTTTTTGCCTGGCATCTAGTGACTTATCGCTGTCGATAGCGATCAAGAAGATCTTTCCACCTGATTTTTTTTTTTTTTTTTTTCTTTTTGCCCTGCCAGGCTAAGAGGGATGATCATGCCAACCTGAAAGGTAGGAAAGAGCTGGAATTTATAGCATGTCTACCTCTTGTTGCAAGGAGCTGGGATTATTGCAAAACGAGTTTCGGCGGTGTCCAGAGCTCGAGCTGTAATGAGAGGGGGTGTTGTAATCACCTTCCCTCCGTGCAGCACCTTCCAAAATGCACAGGGGAATGTTGCAGCTCCCTGCTCTGGAGCTGTTGAGCCTCTTGTGATCCCATTTCCCCCTTTTCTCCTCTCGTGGAGATCCTTCAGAGCTCAGACTCGATGATTGTAGAGGTCTCTTCCAACTGGAATTGTTCCGCGTATTTCTTCGCGTTGCTCAAGTGGGCAGAAAAGCTCCTTCAGCCTCAAAATATCCACTTGAGATGTTGTTTTTAGAGCGGATTTCTTGTCCCCCTCTGCTGGCAGGAGGTTGCAGGACTCAAGGCCCCATCACTGGGACAAAGACCCTCCTCTTCTTTGGGGGATGTGGGGTTTGGAAGGGGGTGGGGGGTTTTGTGGGGTCTGGTGGGACCTGGGGATGGTCAGTCCAGGAGTCAGGGTGAATCTTCAGGGGTTTCAAGCCCTGTCCTTTGTAGAGTCCTCCTGGTTTTTCCAGTTTTTGGGAATTAGAGGCTCTTCTTGCTGTGATGAGGAATAATCCTTGTTCAGGGTGTTCTCATGCTGAGGAAATATTTGGTTCAGTCTTTTCTTGGAGGAGAGTTCTGTATGATTTACCTGTCCCCGTGCATGGGCACTCCTCACCCAGCTTTCAGGAATTAACCTAAAAACTTCCAAAATCCTCCCCTTCCTCCTGTCCTAGTCAGCACTACCAAAAGATTTCAGCTACCACAATAATTGGAACAGATTATTATTCATTTTTTTTAAATAAATTAATTTTTAACAATGTAGCAGCAGTGTTAGAAATGGACATGGAGACTGTGGAATAAACCAGAAACAAGGATTTGGTTCTGCTCCCGGGGTGCGTTTTTCTCTACGAATGTGGATTTAAAAATCATTATTTTCTGGTGGACAAGAACTTTGCTTGAACATTAAAGTAGCTCCAAAAGACCACTGGACACCTGGGAAGTTTTCCAGTTCTTTTTCCACAGCTTGTAACTGAGGAGGGAGATTTTGCTCACAGATTCTTGTTGCTTTTTGGTAGTAATGGCACAAAAGCATTTGGTGCCTGGAGTGCTGCATTTTCAAGTCTGGGAGATTGCTCTGCCTTTTTGAGGTCTTTTACTCCAGGACCTTTCCTTTCCCATCCCCTTGGACCATTCTCTCTTTCCTGCAGGGAAAAATGAGAGGTTTTCCATGGCCAGCCCTGCCATCGGGGCCTGAGTGGTGATCTGGAAAGGGGAACTGCTCTGTGTCTTCATTAAAACTCCACAAAAGGCTTTAAACCTTGAAAAGCTGCTTGCAATTGGTTTTTTCCTGAAGTGTTTCAATTGAGCAAAGTGCCAGCCTGCCCTGGGCTTGGCAGAGCAGGAGAGCTGTCCCTGGGATCCAGTGGAGAGCAGGAGTGTGGATGACCATGATTTTCAGCGATGGAAACCGTGAAAATTCCCTGAGAGGAGCATCTTGCAGCCCCTTGGATCCCAGCTCCCCACTCCTCCTGCTCATCCCTCCTCTCTGCTCTCTAATCCTACAATTCCTTTGCTCTTTTGCAGATTAAAACCGAGGACCTCAGTGACTCCCTGCAATCTGCCATCCCCCCTCGGTCGGGTCACCTCGTGCAGGGATCATCCATGATGCCAGGGAGCCAAATCGCAGGGGTGAGTGACCTGGCTGCCCAGGGAGCCGGGATCTGCTCATCAGGAAAAGAGGCTGCTCCTCACCCCCTCCCTGAATTCCTTTGGCCAGGGGCAAAAGGAGCCTGAGGGGGTGAGGAACACTGAATTGGAAAAGTGAATCCTCATCTTCCTCCTCGGCTTTTCCTCATGGATTCAGGGGTAGACTGGACATGTGCTGGATTTCCTCTGAGGGTTTGCTAAGCAGGGAAACCACTCCTGGTCAGGACATCCCTCGGACTGGAAATAACTGGAGGCTGAGACAACACCGTGGGGAAGTGTTTGAGAATGTTTGCCCTGCTCTTCCTCCTTCAGGAATGTCTGGTTAATGCCATTGTTGGAGATAGGATTCTAGACCAGATTAACTCCTAATCTGAGCCTGTTGTTGCCTCAAATTGATTTACACCAGGGAAGAAATTCATTCCTTGAGGGAATTGGTTTTTCCCTAAGGTAAAAAAAATGGAGTTTAGCACTTAACTCTTGTTAAATTCTAGTGGGAGTTGGATGCCAGGGGGGCACACAGATGCTCAGTAAGCCCTTCCCTCGTTCTTTCCTGGGGTATTCAGATCCACTATACAATTTAGGGATTCTTCAATTTCCCCCAGTCTTCAGAACAGTCCTGTGGGAAGCAGCAGTGGTGAGCTGGGAGAGCCTGCTGCAATTTGCTGGGTGATTTTAGGCAGTTCACTCTGGAAATACTTTGTCTGGAAGAAATTGAAATGCAAGAGGTTTCACTGTTCCAACAACCAGAGTCTGATTGCCTCAAAAATGTCTTCTTCAAGAGTTACCTTTTCCAGGGCAAAGCAGACGCTTCTCCACGGGGATGTCTCTGTATGCACAGAATTCTTCTCCTACCCCTGAAACTTTTGGACCTGCAGCTCTCCAGCCCCCCAGACTACCCACATGCAGTGTGGATTTGTGAGGAGCAGAAATCCTTGAGTTTTATTGTTCCCTTTGCTGTTTTCTGTAGGACATGAGCTCCCTCCACACCCTGCAGCAGCTGGTGTTGCTCCCTGGGCACATGCAGTCAGTCCCCCAATTCCTTCTGTCCCAGTCTCAGGCAGGACAACAAGGTAAGAAATGGATAAATATTCAGGGAAAACCTCATTTCTCGTGGATGTCGGGTTTTCCTAGCGTGATGCTGCCTGTTCCCACACCGGGGCTGATCCCAGAAGCATCCCGGGCTGGAGATGCTGCTGGCACCTGCACCTTGTGCGCTCCACGAGTGCCACCTTGGGGCCAGCCCGGGCAGCCAGGCACGGATCCCAGCCTGGAATTCGGGACAGCGCCCGGTTTTCCAGCAAAACAGTGAAGGAGCTGCTCCTTGGGGAGCAGGGCCAGCCCGCCCGGGCTCCCTCCCACTCCTCATTAATTCCAGAAAGCTGATCAGAGGCCGGGCTGATCGCTTGGAGGGAGGGTAAATCCAGGCAAGGAGCTGGAGGACAGCGCTGGCAGCAGAACAGGTCCAACTTAGCCAGGAGCAGCTGTGGGAGGAGAGCGAGAGGTTTGGATGTTCCATAGGGCAGGAAAGGTCTCACTGCTCCTGAAACACGGAGAAATCAGCTCCAGGAAAGCGCTGAGGGCTCGCTCAGTGCTTGAGAAAGTCCCTGTATTTCTGGTTTTACCTCCAGTATTTTTACAGCATTTCTCCCGCCCCAGGGGTGAGGATGGAGGTTTTCTGCTGCTTTAATCCATAGCCTGGCAGATCCAAGGGGACTTGCATGCTTTGCTTGTGTTCTGGATTTATCCCAGCACAGAGCTGCCTCCACATGAACTGGAATTCAGGATTATAACCTTAAATCTCTGCAGCTTGAACCCACTGGTTCGCACACTCCAAAAGAAAGTGGGGACTTTATTTCTTCCTGACAATATATAAATTCTGCTCTCTGCCAGATGCTGCTGAGTGATGGATAAAGGTACTTGATGTATATTTACAAATAATTTTGAATTAGTTTGTTTGAAATACGGTCAGGACAGTCTATTCCTCACTGCCTGCTTTTACTCATGAATAATAAGCATCTTTTACTGCAAAGCAGAACTCGCTGCCTTTTATAGATGAGAATTTCTCTGTTCACTGACTTTTTTTGGCAGCTATCTTTGGTTGTCACCCCTTCCAGTTCCAGGCTTGACCAGGACTGGATATTCTGGCCAGGAGTTGGATTTCTGTGCAGGAACAGTTCCATTTGCATGGGTGATTGCCGGGTTTTAGTGATCCTTTGCCACGTGCACACAGAGCCAGTGGGGAGTGAAAGGGAAGGCTCAGGTTGGCTCTGTGGAATTTGTTGTTTTGTACAAGTGGAGTTTTCTTCCTCCTGCAGAAAGGCAGAAAATATTCCAGAATTGCCCCTGGGGCCATCAGGGAGTGCCCTGGGTGTCTCCTGATTTCAGACCGTGGCTCCATAAATGGATTTTGTGGCCAAAGGGGCTTGGCTGGGGGCTGCCCCTTTCCAAGAGGGATGTGAATTTTAGTTGGGGCTGTGTTTTGAAGCTCTCAGATAAATTCCCAGCTCTGATTCCCTCGTTCCCTGCGCAGCCCTAATCCTGGCACACCTGAGTCGGGGTGGGAGAGCTCTGTAAAGGTGGCAATGAGCAGCCACAGAGATTTTGGGAATCCTGTCAGTCGAAATATCGCTGCTGAAATCTTCATCTCAGCTGCCAGACCGGTGATTCCTGAATGCAGCCCTTCATTTTCCTCAGAGCCAGAGCTGAGCTCTCACAAAGGTGTTCAATCATGATTTTAAAGACTCCAAATGACAGAGCATCTGCCATGTCCCAAGGCAAAGCCACGGCAGTGATTAATTACCTGCACTGGTAAAAATGTGCACCTCATTACCAGCCTGGATTTGAAATTCTGAGTTGTTCCAGCGTTAGGGAAGGCTTATTCCAACCCCAGCCTAAGTAAATAAATGGGATAGTGCACATCAGATCTAAATTAAATAAGAAAAGGCAGAAAGAGAGAGAGAGTGAGTGATTGATTCTGGAGATTATCTGTTTTCCCTTTTATTAGCAGAAGTCCATAAATTTCTATGGCCTTCCCTGTAATTGGCAGTTATAATCAATTAAATATATTGACTGCTCTGGGCAAGGTTATAAATCCTCACTAAATTCTTTAGGTTTCACTCACAGTGGACTTGATACCAACTAAATTTCTAGGGAACTACACAACCTGATCCTGTAGGACATTCCCTCTAAGAGATATAGGCTTGCACTTGGCAGTTTGTCAACTAAACAATTACACAGTCTCCATAAATCCCAGTTTTTTGTTGGGTTTATGGATTTCCCTTCTTTTTCCCTTTCATCATTTCGTGTCAGCTCCTACGTTCTGAAAGAAATTCAATTTGTTTGAAATACAGTAGGGTAGGAAGGGAAGGGTCAGATGGCTTCCAAATGACACTTGAAAATGAAATGTAGAACAGAGAGCAGAGTGGGAGGGCTCACGAGATTAACTGGAGGATCAGGGGTTTTTTAACAAGATCAAGTGGCTGAAAGTCGGAGTCAGAAGAGCTTATATTGGAAATAAGATGTCCATTTTTCTAAGAGCTACAATGATTAAGCACTGGGAGGGTTCCCCGTAGAGGATGTAGGAAATTCTCTGCTGCTCGGCACCTAAAATCAAGGTTAGAGGTCTCTAAAATGCCTGAGCACAATGAGTGACACTCAGGGATCAGCAAATGAGATATTTCACTTCTATCATTATTGTAATAATCCCTTGCAGGCTAAAAAGCCACGGGAAGAACCTTTTCTTCCTCATAATCCAGCTCAGAGCCCGACACTTCCCTAATGGCTGAAATTCTTGTATTTTGGGCAAGAAATAACTTAGGGAGCTTCCCACTCCGAGCTTTCCTGGGGATGTTCACTGAGCAGCCGTGTCTCTCTTTTTTCTCCTCAGCTTTGCAGCCAAACCTCCTCTCGTTCCCTCAGCAGCAGGGCAGCCTCCTCCTCTCCCAGCCCGGACCCAGCCTGGCCTCCCAGGTAACAACACACCTGAGAGCGTGGTGAACTCCCCGCTGCTGCTTTAGGGAGGGCAAGTGGCACAGAAAACGGGGTGGTTTTCTATTTTCGTGACTCTGAGCATCTCTTTTGGGGTGTCTGGGCAGGCTGTGGGGCGCTCTGGCCTCCCCGGCTCCTCGGTCGAACCCCACCTGGACGTCCCCCAGCACTTGCAAGTGGCAAAGCACCTGACCCCAGCAGGGGCTTCTGAGGAGCCCAGCGACCTGGAGGAGCTGGAGAAGTTCGCCAAGACTTTCAAACAAAGGAGGATCAAGCTGGGGTTCACACAGGTGAGAGGGAGGGGATGGGAGGAGTTTGGGGCAGAGCCTTTCCTCCAGAAAGGCTGGATTAGGTAAATTTGGGTTATTTTGCGGCATCCCTTTCCAAATACACAAAGAGAAAAACCATTCCTAACACCTCATCACCTCAATACCTGCACCTTCTCCAGTATTAAGGGGTGTGGGGCAGATTGCTGTGGGGAAAAAATCCCCTCTCCCTGGCAGGCAGGTCATGGGAACAAGGCTGAAGCTATCCTGGAAGCAGCCTGGGGGGAAATTGAGGCTGGACATCAGGAAAAAATTCTTCACTGGAAGAGTGATTAGGCACTGGAATGACCTGCCCAGGGAGGTGGTGGAGTCCCCGTGCCCTATATGTGTTTAAAAGAAGCCTGGACGTGGCACTCGGTGCCATGGTTTAGTTGATGAGGGGGTGTTAGGTCGTAGGTTGGACTCGATGACCTCAAAGGCTTGCCCAGCCCAGTTCATTCAGTGCTTGTGGGCGGGGCTGTGGCAGCTGTGAGGGCTTTCCCTGTGCTCACACTGGGATTTGGGTGTCCCCTGGCAGGGTGACGTTGGCCTGGCCATGGGGAAGCTCTACGGCAACGACTTCAGCCAGACCACGATCTCCCGCTTCGAGGCTCTCAACCTGAGCTTCAAGAACATGTGCAAGCTCAAGCCGCTGCTGGAGAAGTGGCTCAGTGACGCAGGTAGGTGACATCAAGGCAGAAGTGCCACCAGCAGGAGAGGATCCATCCAGGAGCCTCAAATCCGTTCAGCCCCTCCCTGTGTGAGCTGCAAAAGGAGGGAAGGAGCTGCTGAGGTGCTCAGGTATTACCACAGGCCTGGGCCCTAGGGTATATCACCGTGTCCCACAGCCGTAGGGAGGAGGAGGAGAGAAGATCCAGCAGGCAGGAATTGTGCAGCAAGATTGATTTATTTAATTATTTTACAAACTCTTTTGTAGACTTTTTTCTTCATAGTCTGATTGGACAAAGGACCAGCCACCCCTTGGGGTGATTGGCTAAAATCCTAAAACATCCATTGTCAAAATATTTTTCTACTGTACCATAAACAAGACTTTTCAAGGTTGCAGGTGGCTTGGTTGTTTACATACTCTGCTACCTCTTCTATGAGAGAGAAAAGTCTCTCATGCACTTAGAAAATAGCAAGAAAATCCTTGCTAGCAGCATTTTTGTATCTACACTCAGGCATCAGCCCAGGAGGGGTAACTGGAAAAGGAAGATATCACTGAGAGGGGAATTCCCAGGGGCAGCAGGATTTGGGGTGGTGTCCTGTGCTGACCTCACACCAGCCTCGTGCTTCGCCCAGCCCTTCAGGATGTCTGAGCCATTTATCACATCTTGGCCACCCCGAGCCAAAGGGTTTGGTCAACATCTTCATCTGGGTGCAATGAACTCCTTGGAACACCCCTGGGCCCTACCAGAGCAGGCTGGAAATCAGGCTCACAAAGGAAAGATGGTGTGTGGGTTAAAATATCAGCACTCCTATTCCTTCCCTGATTTGGACAAGCTCGTCGATGGATTTGGAGCAATTTTAATCATCATCAGAGGGAGGAGCCACAATGTGGGAACAATTTATCTATTTTAGGAGGCGCCTTTGTTTCACAAAAAGTAACTGGGAATGAAAATAACTCATTATCTTCTTGCAAATCTCTTTTTCCCTCCCTCTTCCCCCAGAATCTGCTCCTTTGGATTCTTCCATGAGCACCCCCAATTCCTACCCCTCCGTGAACGAGATGTTTGGACGGAAAAGGAAGAAGAGGACCAGCATCGAGACCAACATCCGCTCCACGCTGGAGAAGAGATTTCAAGATGTGAGGGGGAAAATCTTTCCATCTGTTGGGAACTCTCCCTGAGCTTGGCATTTGCAAGGCTGGAGCACTGAATCCCCTCCAGAAAAGAGGTTGTTTTGGGGTTTTAATTTGATAGCAGGTTAGAAAATGCTTGAAGGGGCAACAGGTAAAGAGTTAAACCCAATGAGATTCCCAGTTATTTCCTTGTTGAATGTTGTTTTAAGGGAATTACAATTTTAGCACCACATTTGGGCCAAAGCTGATCTCTGCACCCAGCTCTTTTTGAGTTGCAGATGTGTCACAGGAGCTCTGATGACCCATTAAGCAGCTCTTGTGAGACCCCAGAACTTGTTGCTCCAAGTATTTTTGCTGAGCCCATTCAGAAGTGGAGCCCTTCTACTTTTTAAGCTCCAAGAATTTCAAGAAAATTCACTACAGAACCCAAGCAGAGCTTTAATCAGCAGGGCTAAACTGAGCTTTGGAAATTTCTCAAATCAAAGCTGTTTCTGAGCTTGTTTTCTCTTGGTTTCTCCCTCCTATCAAAACTTGCCCAGCCATCATCAGCTCATTTTGGCAGCTCCTTTTTAGCTGGTAGAAGCCATTCTCTGTAATGGGAACATTATCTTGGCACCTCTGTGCCAGATATCTTTGATATTTTTGAGCTTCAGCTCCGAGCAAACCCCACAGAGCTAAAAGGAATGAAAATAAAAGACTCGGGAGGCGGGGTGGGTTCTGTTATTTCCCTTTCTAAATGAGGGCTGGGGGCAGAGAGAGGCAGTGGCTTGGACAGTGCCAAGGCCACCAGGTTTGGGTGACCCCAGCACTGATTTTGGGGCTGTTCAGCTCAAAGAGGGCGGTGATTTGTGCAATGACAGGGTCAGAAGCTGTGACTCAGCCCCGCCCCGACTCCGGGAGAGCTGATGTGGAACCAGAGGCACTTTCTGGTTCACAGAACATAATCTCTCACCCAAATATTTACCCTCGGCCTCAGATGGAGCTTTTGTCCCCTCCCCAGCTCGCAGCCAACCCCACCCTTGTCCTCCCAGCAGCCACTGAAGCTCTTTGGGGCTTTTTTAACCTCCTGCCTCTCTCAGAAGAACCCCAAGCCCAGCTCAGAGATCTCCTTGTGCTCTTTGGGGCTTTTTTAACCTCCTGCCTCTCTCAGCAGAACCCCAAGCCCAGCTCAGAGGAGATCTCCTTGATAGCAGAGCAGCTCTCCATGGAAAAGGAGGTGGTTCGGGTCTGGTTCTGCAACCGGCGCCAGAAGGAAAAGCGGATCAGCTGCCCGATGCCATCCCCCATCAAATCACCCATCTACAACTCCAGACTGGTGAGGCACTTGGGATTCAGCCACCTGAATGGAATCTCATCCAGAACATTCATTATTATTCTATCGATTGAAAACAATCAACTCAATTATAACAGTTAATTAAGTGATAATTCTAGCTATTGAACACAGTAGAAAGAAAATACAAATTTCCTAGGAGGAATTGATTAGCTTAATTGTAGGATAATTTATTCAAATTAGGATGCTATCCCAAAGCTTTTCCCCCAGAGATTGATAAAGAAAATCTCTCCAAAGTTAATGGAGGATGAGGATTACACACACTCTTATCAATTTAGCTGCATTTCTACTGGTTCATTTACGAGTTGCCCGGTGCCTTTGCCATTTAAAAGTGGCAGGAACCTCCTCAGTGCTGCAGCACAGGAGTGGGAGGCAGGGTCTGTGTTTGCCAGCAGGATTTTATCTTGAAATCTCCTGGCTTTTGGAATTACCCATCAGAAGGCAGCAAAACATCACGGGAAGTTTGGTTGCTGGTTGCCCAACCTGTTTGGGCACCAAAACAAGCGCTTGGGTTGCCACAGCAGGAGCCTGGGTGAGGAATCCCCCTGTGACTGCTGTGCCCTCACTCATCAGCCTCCCTGAACAAAGCGCTGCCTTCAGGTATCAATGCCCCAGGCTAATTTGGATTGCAGCTCCCAAGCTGCCAATTGTCACCTGAGAATTAAACTGCCCTAAAGGAGATTGGGATTATTTGTGCCCTAAACCAGAGGCAGCTGGGAAATTCCAGGCTGAGAACACCTGCTCTGAGATGTCCGAGTGGATCTTGGGGCTTCCAGAAAATTTGATCATTTCAGGCTTTTCCATTGCTGATCCATAAGTTTAGATGGATGTGGAGAGTGTCAGGCACGTGCAATACAAATTCTGATTTCTTTCCATGGCCCTGGATATGGGAATGGTGCTTCTACACTGGAACATGAATGGAAATATCCATGAGAGGCCCAGATGTGGGTGATCAGTGTCCCTGGGAGCCAGCACACTGCACAGGGGCTGTGAAAGGAGCAGAAGGATGTGATTTATCTGCTCACAGTGCCCAGTGCTCACTGCCTGCCTCTGTTCCTGCCTAGGTCTCTACCTCAGGGTCCTTGGGGCCCCTCTCCGTCAATCCAGTGCACAGCACCATGCCTGGGACTGGTGAGCCTTGGGAAACCTCCCTTCCCTCCTTCCTCTGCCTGGTTATCCCTGACTCCTCCATTTCTGGGTCAGGATAATCTTCATCAGACCCCTGGCTTTGGCCAGGGAAAGAGCCCCCACACAGCTGGGATAAGAACAGCCGAGTCTTTCTGTTGGGTGGCATAAAAACATGGAAAACACTGGGCAAAAGAGCATTTCCAGGATAACCCTGGGCTGGGGTGTTTAGGTTTGGGAGCCAGGCATAACTGGGAGCCAAACAAAGGGTGGGTCAGTGTCGGATCTCCGTGGAGACGTGAGATTCCCAGATATAGGAACAGGGAACGTTCCTGGGGTCCCCCACCTTCCCCACGGCAGGGGCAGTGAATCAGAGGAGCCACGGGATGGGCACAGGGATGGGGTGGGAATGTTTGGGCAGGAAGAGGAGACCCCAGGCTCACTCTGCTCTCTGCCACGCAGTGACATCCTCGTGCTCCCCAGGGAACTCCAGCAGGCCCTCGTCCCCTGGCAGTGCCCTCCATGCCAGCAGCCCCGGCACAGCCCAGAGCAACTCCAAAGCTGCCATGAACTCCTCTGGCTTCAACTCTTCAGGGTAAGGCAGGGGGGCCCCACAGCCCACAAAACCAACCCAGGGCATCGGGGGGTTGTGGGGAAAGCAGTGGGATCTTCAGGAAGAACAGGAAAGCTTTTAGAGATCCCAGCAATGTGGGGTGTTCTTGTGTGAAGCTTCAAGTGTAACGTCTCAGGGACAGGGTGGGATTGCTGGGGTGTCCTGTGCAGGGACAGCAGTTGGATTTGATGATCCTGGTGACTCCCTTCCAGCTCAGGATATTCCATGATTCTTGAGATGTGGCTGTTTTTCTGCTTGAAAATGAATAGTCAATCAAGTTTTGCCTGAAAAACTGTGCTGGGTTAAAAAAAAAAATTGAAAAAACCAACCCCAAAGTGGTTAGAAACACTGTCCTCACCGGACTCCTGTGTGAAGGAAGCAGAGGCAGGTTTATTCTGCTGTTCCTGCTTGGATAACCCACCCACAGCCAGTTTTCTCTCCTGCAGTGCCACCCAGAGAGCTCTGCTGTGAGCAACTCTTCCACAGTGGCACAACAAGGATTACTTTTTCCCCTCCACCCTGCCTTTAGAGGCTGCAAAAGCATTAAACCAGACACGAGGGCTCAGAGCCCTGCTGGCTGTTTCCCTGGGGGCTGTCTGCACTTGTGATTTCTGCTGCATCACCTCGAGGATGCTGAGTTAGGGAGGCACCAGAGCAGAGGGGTTTACCCACAGCTCTTGGGTCACCCTGTGCCATGAATCCCCCTCCCTCTATGCTGTCCCTGCAACACAGAATTTGTTGCTTGGAGTGAGGTTTTGTTATAGAAGCAGGGAGTGGAAAAGATCATTTCTTGAAAAATATTTCTTTTTTTGTTTTAATACTAAAATAAGTTTTTTTTCAAAACGTTCTGACACAAAAAAAAGAGAGAAACTATTTCTGCTTTCTGGCTTCCCCCACTCCTCATTTACCTCGAACTGAAACACTTTTATCGTCTCTGGTTTTAGTGGAAACATTAAATGAAACAGAACTTTTTTTCTAACAAAATCTCCTGTGATTTAAAAAGAAAAAGGCCAGGTAGCAGCTGAAATGAGGAAGATCTTGTTTAGAAACAAGGGGGGGTTGCTATGATGCAATACAAATTCTGATTTCTTCCCATGCCCTGGATATGGGAATGGTGCTTCTACACTGGAACATGAATGGGAATATCCATGAGAGGCCCAGATGTGGGTGATCAGTGTCCCTGGGAGCCAGCACACTGCACAGGGGCTGTGAAAGGAGCAGAAGGATGTGATTTATCCACTCGCAGTGCCCAGCACTCACTGCCTGCGATCAACCTGCAGCATGGGCTGAGCCCCAGTAGGGCTGCGAAGGAATTGGGGCTGACTTTTCCTCCGAGGTGAAACCGCTGTTTTTCCGTGTTGCAAACAGATCCTGGTACCGATGGAACCAACCCACCTACCTCCACTGAGACGCCTCCTCCGCCAGGGCGAGAGCAGCTCTGCCACCGGGCCGTGGACCAACGATGCTCGGGGCCTTCCAGTGCCTTCCACCGCTGCCAGCGCAGCCTCGCGCCAGGGCCCCCCAGCAGCGGGGCTGTGCAGGGACTCAAACTGCAGCCCAGCCCTTCCCCGAGGCCCCCCCAGCCCCACAGTGACATTGTCCCCCTTCCCCTCAGCCCCCACAGTGCCACTGTCCCGCTGTGCCCGGCTCCAGGGCGAGCCCCTGCTTTGCTGTCCTCGCATGGCTCCTCTGCTTGCAGCTCCGCATCCTCCCGGGCGGGATTCCCGTGTCAGGACTCTCCTCTCTCTCTGTCCCCGTCCCGTTCCAGAGCTTCCCAAAAGGAAGGAGGGTCCCTCCTGCTCTTCCTGTCACGCACAGCCCCCAAACTGAGCCGAGGTTTGAGTTCATTTCACCGCAGCCCCGTGGCTGGGTGGGAGCCTTGGTTTTCCCCAGGCTCCCGATCCACTTGCTTTGCGCCTCCTGCTCCCTTTCTAAAGGTGCTTTTTGTTTTTTTTTCCCCTTCCTTTTTTTTTTTTTTTTTAATTAAGTATTTTAGAGCCTTCTTATTTTTTCCTTTAAAAAAATACCAACCAACCAACCAACCAACCAACCAACCAAAAAAACCTGTCTTTTGCAAAACTTGTGTCCAGGTCTTGTTATTGCTCTAAACCTTGGGGGAAATTCTGATTCCATGAACACAAATGAGATTTGTGCTGATTTGGTGGGATGAGGATGAGTGAGCACTGATTGTCTTCATAACCTTTGCCTGCACATTTTACCCAGTAATTCTTGCTCTTGGGAGCTGAGCAGTAATTTGGATTTTTCCTTCAGAGTCAGGTGACTTGGTCCAGACTTGCAGAGGTTTGTGAGCCTCTTGCTCAAAAGACACCACAAACAACATTAAATCAGTTATTTCCAATAATCCATTTACAATTTACTGTACCTCCATATACTCTTAGAGCCTTGAGAAAATACATTAAATCCAAATCTGGCTGTTAACTGACAAGAACTTCTGGGGTCTCAGGAATTCGTCCAAGTAATTTGCTCCCACCTGCAGAAACTTTGGAATAGTGTTTCTGAAAGCTGGGAGGGAAATCACCAATGTCTTAAAAGCTGAATAACGGCACCTGCACGTTGATATTTCTGCTGAGATCATGTGCCAGGTGTTGTGCAAACACGTCCTGAGGGTTCATCTCCTCCACAAAGTTTATAAGCACAACGACAAATCCCTGGGATTTATTGATAAACCGGCCCTGCGTGGGAAAACAAACACCAGCAGTTTGTTTGCTCCACAAAAATCTCCAGTTGGAAGGGAAAGAGCTCCATTCCCCTGCCGTCCAGGAACGCTTCCAGCCTCGCAGGAGAGCATCTAAGGGATTAAAAGTAAACAGAGCAGGAAATCCCAGCTTTCCAGGACCAAGAGTCACCTCCCACAGCCACAGAGAAACAATGCAGGGAGCAATTGCTCCGTGTGAGAACTCAGTGACCTCCTGAACAAGCTGAGCTGTCACCAGAGCAGCTCCTGTGCGTGGACCACTCTGTGCTCTCTGTCCCTGCTCTTCTCCAAGGAGAGCTGCTGTGGCAATTCCAGCTGCAGACCAGGAGCTGGGATACCCCATAAATTGGCATTTAGCAGTGCCCAAGTTGAAGCAAGGCTGGGGAGAGCTTCAAAATTAACAATTTGCTGTTATTATTTAATTTCTTTTATTGTTCATTCATTTCTTTCCTCCTCTGATTTCCCCCTGTGAAGAGAGTGAGTGCAAGCTGGGAGAATATTCCTTCTCCTTCCCAGGTTTCCCTGTGGCCTGAAGGGAGATTTTGAGCATTTCTCAGTGTCCAAATGATGCCACCAAGTTCCTTCATCACTCCTGATGCTCCCAGCCTTGGGATTTGCAGCTCTGGTAGAATTACATGGATCCTAACAGTCCAATTTAATATCCTAGCTTCAATTCAGGCTCAGATTTGCAGATGCCAGCAGGGATTAATGCTCAAACTGCAGTGGGACGCCCTTTCTCAGAGCAGGAAAGGAGACAAAACCCAGCAAGTTTTAGCTCAAATATAAGAGCAACCTATAATCTACAATCCAATTAAAAGGACATTTGAATGTCTAACTCTGAGGAGCCTCCTGTGGAGTGCAGCACACATGAGGCAGACCTCGGGCACCACAGAAGGGCTCTCATGCCCTCGGTGGTTTCACTCCCAGTGCAGAGCTCTGGCTGTAGAGAAAATCTGCGTTGTTTGGGGGCCACAGTCTCAGATTTTGAAGTAAATTGAGTCAGGAGTGACACAGTGCTGACACCGAGGTGGCTGGCAGGGGTTGGAGGAAGCACAGCCCTGTCCTGGTTACTCAGTCCTAGCCCTGAACTTGGCTCCAGTTCAGCTCCTGGCTCACTCATCCTGTTCTGCACGTTCTGTGTCACATCTCCCTGAGCCCCGAGTGTCCAGCACCACTCCCAGCCCCGGACCCAGCCTATCCCGAGATCTCTGACTCCTGTCTCAGCCTCCCCTCCCTGCCACCAGCACAGGACAGCACCAAGGTGGTCCCTGTGCCCCCACCTGGTTGAAAGATCGAAAGAGAACTCCAGGACACTCGGGGAAAAAAAAAAATAAATGGAAAAAAGAATAAAGGAAAAAAAAAAAGGACAACAGCACCTCCCCTCTTGCCTGATGCAGCTTTATTCTCCATCACCAGAATGGAAAACACCCAACCAAAACAAAGTCTGGGCGCTCTCCGGGGCGGCTCCAGCCGGGCGAGCCGAGGCTGGGCGGAGGCACCACCCGCCCGTCCCCGCTCCCCCGCCCCGTTCCCCGTTCCCTGCCCGCCCTGCCCCGGCTCCGGCCCTGCCCCGGGGCTCGCAGCTCCGCTCCGCGCATCCCTGGCCGCCTCCGGGGCAGGTAAAGCGGGGCTGAGCGAGCGGGGATGCAGCGGAGCATCCCCGGGGGATCCCGCGGGGGCCGGGCCGGGCAGGGCGGGGCAGGGCAGGGACGATAGAAAAGCTCCGGGAGCGGCGGCACCGCCTCCCCGCCCGGGCAGCCCCAGCCGGGCGCAGGTGCCGGGCACGCAGAGCCGGAGCGGGGTCGGTGCCGGAGCGGGGTGAGGATTTGGGGGCGCTCAGGGTATCGGGGACCCCCCAGCCCCGTGCCGAGCTGGGGTCCGGTCCCCCCACGTGTCCTGGTTCCCGGGGGCAGAGACGCTTTGGCAGCGGGAGGGTTGGGATTGTGGTTTTCCCTTCGGATTTGGGTATCTGGAAATGGTGCTGAGGGGGCTCGGGAGGGCGCGGTGCTCACGGGCGGGGGGGACGAGGTTTGTTTTGCTCGTTTCGGTTGTTTGTGGCGCTTTTCCCCGCTGTCGGGGTTTTCCGTGGATGTGCTGGGGTGGACACGGAGGATGGTGTGGATGAACATGGCTTGCTGAGGGGGCTGCTGCCCTCCTCACGCTGTCCCTCCGTGTCCAGCAGGATGGTTCCCATCGTCCTGGAGGTGACCTGCAGCTTTGTCACCTGGCTGTGTCTGTACGGCTGCTTCTGCCGCTGGAACAGGCAGCGTTCCTGCAAGTGGAGCTGCCGCCTCGTCACCCTCCTGCACGGGCTCATTGTCACCTGCCTCTCTGGCTACGTCGTGTTCCTGGATGGCCCCTGGCCTCTGACCCACGCAGGTATGTGCAGAGTCTCACCTGTGCTCACCTGTGGCTCTGTCACAGGTGGAGGGAGGGGCTGATTTCCTCTCCTCTTCCAGGTGTGTGTTGGGGGCAAAAATTTGTTTAATTCTGCTGCTTCTTTTTCTATCACTTCTCACTGTTCATCCTTTTGTTCTTTGTTCTTTTATTATTTTTTGTTGTTTATCTGTGTACAAATTGGAAGCTTTCAGGTTGGCAGCTTGAGTTTATTGCGGCATCAGGCGTAGCAAGGCACGGAGAACAAAGTGCTTTCACATCGTGAAGGGTGTAGTAACTCCTGACATTTGGCTGCAGGGTTTTGGTGGCTGGTTTCTATCGTTAAATCTCAGATAGTGCTGCTGATGGAGGCCTGGCTTTTCTAAAAGGCCAGAAGCAGCAGTGGGCCAGGCTGGGGTGTGAAGGGGAAGCAGAACCAAATATCCTTAATTCCTGGCACTTGGCCTATAGGATAAGGCTGGAAATTCAGGAGGAGAGAAGCATACTTGACCTGTACTGGTCTATAAAGTAGAAAAATATCTTTAATACGACCCCAGACTTATGCACATCTTCCATTCCAGGTTCACCAAACACCCCTCTCCAGATCCACGTGCTGTCCCTGACCTTGGGCTACTTCATCTTTGACCTGGGCTGGTGCCTGTACTTCCAGACAGAGGGGGACCTGATGCTGCTGCACCACACCCTGAGCATCTGTGGCATGATCCTGGTGCTGGGGCTGGGCAAATCCGCCACGGAAGTGAACGCTGTGGTGTTTGTCAGTGAAATCACCAACCCCCTGCTCCAGACCCGCTGGTTCCTGCGGGAAATGGGCTCTTACCACACCGCCCTGGGAAAAGTGGTGGATTTCCTCTTCGTGCTCCTCTTCCTGGTGCTGCGGATCGGGGCAGGAGCGTGGATCGTGTACGGGATGGTGACGTCCCCCGAGCCCAACTGGCTCCTCAAGGCTGGGGGCCTGGCCATGTACATGGTGTCCTTGGGGTTCATGGTTGAGATTTGTCGCTTTGTAAGGAGGAAAGTGTGGAAAAAAACCCCTTCCCTGGATACACAGTCTTTCCAGGAGTAGGAATGCACCTGTGGAAACTTCCTGGCTGCTCGTTAACGGGTTGTGGAGGTCAATCCCCTGGGTTTGGGGCCTGGCTGCTGGAGCTTGTTCCTGTGAAAAGAACTCCTAAAAATGACAAGGAATTGACTTTCTGCTGCCCCTGGAGGAGATGGATCGGCGCTAGAAACATGGAAAAGCTGAGAGAAGAGGGATTTGAGTGGAAACCTAAGGAAGCTGACGCTGATTCCCTGACTTCTCCAGCAATGGTACAGTCTCGAGGAGGGTGGCAATGCCAGACCTGATCAGTCTGCAACCAATAATTGCACAGTCTGTATGTTCTGTCCTCATTTCCAAGGTACAGTTATTTGACAGCGTAGAGAAAATCAAATAAGAAAAATGCCATTTTCCTGCCAGTGGGGCTGGGTAAGGGGAGTGACCTGGCAAAGGTTTCCTGAGCCTCGCTCTCCTTAATCCTGGATTTGGACAATGTGCTTGGCTAAGTACTCGAGTGAAATCCTCTGAACACGACTGAAGTGCTTGCAGGGGTGTAGTGGAGCTGTCCTTTGAGAGTGTGAAGTGATGGTTCTCGAGGGGAGGCAGTGTTTTACCTTGGTTTTTAATGATACATTTCCTTTTCTTTTTTTTAACACTGGCATTGGGGCAGGTGCTGATCTCAGAGCAGAGTGATTTCTCTGGGACTGACTCAGGTCCTCACAAACAAGAGTCAGGAATTAGACTTGTGCCAATAAACTCCACGAGCAGGTGTTGGCCTGGACTTGGATTGCTTAAGAGGAATAATCAGGCTTTTTGTGGGAGAGGGAGGATAGCAAAGAGCCCCTCTGGATGCTCTTCCTGTCCTGGGGTTGGCTCATTTACAAGCCACTTAAGCAGAATTCTTGGCTAATGAGTCAAATATGTGACAATTTCCAGGGGTGCCAGTAATGTTTAGGCAGATCTCAGTGTGACATCTGCTCCACACCAGCAGGCCTCGGAGCATGGAACAGTTCTCTCATTTTCTTTACCTCTCAGAATCGTGTTCTGACATTTTCCCTGGGGTTTTAATGTGAATTTCCCTCTGTTTAAGGCCACAGTTCAGATTTAGTCTCCTCTAAAAGCCTCACTGAGAGCTGAGAAGCAAATGCAGGGGTGAGGGAGGGGAGCAGTGTGGATGCAGCTCCTCCACTCCCCTTATCTCACTGACTTTGGCTCTGTTCAGAGCCGATATCAGCCTTTGGCTGGGGCTCCTCAAGGTGTCTGCAGAGATTAAAAAATGACCTGAAGTAACCTCACTTTTGACACATCCACTGAAAGCATTGCAGCTGTGAACCCAGGCAAGTTCCTGGGCCAGTATTTTTAGGAAAGCAGGAGCCAGAGTGGGCACCTGCCCGGGTCACTGTGCTCTTCCAAAAACTCCTCTGAGTGAAGGGACTTTTAATAAAGTCATGTTCTCTTTCGAAAAAGAACCGACTGCTGTGATGTTCTTTTGTTCTGGGTCTTGAGGAGGCAGCCGGAGCGAGGGCTGAGGCAAAGGGGCTTGAGGGAAGGCTGAGGATGCCGAGTCACTGGCTCATTCCCTTTGTGCAGTTCAGGAAGGAGAGAGGGGATGAGGAAATGAGTCCAGGAGCTCTGGAGGTCAGGCTGGAGCTGTGAAGGGCAGGTGAGGGTCAGCTGAAGCTCAGGTTTGTGAGCAATGCACCCACAACCTGCCTTGCCAATGAGTCAGTGCTGCAGGGAGCTTAAGAGCCACCAAACTGAGGGGTTTGCTCTTGGTGGGCACAAGAATAACTTAAATTCTGGCCATGGTCTCCTACATCCCAAGGGGCTTTTATTTTTACTCTGCCTCTCTGGTGTTGGGTTTCACTGGGGCAATGACCAGTTCAGAAGGGTTGCAGGGTGACTTGGCTATGTTCTTTTTGGAGAAGCGATCAAAAGCATGAGAACATCTTGGGGGTTATAAGATGTCCTAAAGTCACCGCTGAGTGGCTGTTTCTGGCTGGGAACCTGCTCCTCATGGGCCAGGACTCTGCTGTCTGGAGTGGAGGAGAGCCTGGGTTGGCTTCCAGCAAGGAAATGCTTTTCCTTCAGCTGAGGGACAGTATTGGGACAGTATCCCAGTGCACCCAGGTGGCTTCTGTGCAACCAGAGTTACCTGGGGAGGTTTGATGCAAAATAAGTGCCCTCGGGTGCTCATGTGCCACGTCTCACCCAAGCAGAGCTTTAGTGCTAAACCCTCTAATGTGATCCTAGAAAATCATCCAGCTCCACTATCCCACTGTATTTCTTATTTCAAAGAATGGGATTTTTAATGCAGGTGTCTGCTTTTCATCTGTCAAATATCCTTGAGGGCTTTTACAGTCACAAAAACTGGGTTTTAGCAACGGCCTGTTGAACTCCCAGGTTTCCAGTTTGTGTTTATTCCCAGTTTAATTGTGGACAAGGAGTTTCCCAGTGGGGGTAAGATAATAAATACATTCTGTGATGCTTTTCAATGCTGTGAGCTCTGGTTAGAGGTCCAGGAGATCAGAGGAAAGGATGTGCAGCTGGGGGAGGCTGTGGCTCTACTAAATGAGGCAGCAGTGTGCAAACAACTGTTTGCAGAGGTTCCTGCCCTGAGCTGTTTTGCTGAACTCTGTTCATCTGCAGGCCCAACGAGCCAGTGCAGCACAGCCCATTGAAATGGCTGACTCTGCACAAAGCAAACAGGAAAATTGGTGTATAAACTGCACCTCACTTCTGGTACAATCCACAGGGAGATGATTTCACTTGCCACCTTGCACCTCACCGTGCAAAGTCTGTGCTAGAGAAAAAGCCAACCCACAACTTCTCTGCGTTGCACCTCCTGCATTAAGTGGTCTGTGCCTTGTTAGGGCTTTCAGGGCTCTTTTGTGAACATCTCTGGTTTTCTTCCTGGCTTCTCATAGAATCCCAGAGTGGCTTGGGTTGGAAGGGACCTTAAAGATCACCTCATCTTATTCCAAACCCCCTGCCACTATCCTGGGTTGCTCCACAACCTGCTCTTGGACACTCCCAGGGCAGCCACAGCTTCTCTGGGAATTGCATCCCAGCCCCTCACCACCCTCACAGCCAAGACTTTTTTCCTCATGTTGCATCTAAACGTGCTCCTAATGTGAAATACATCAGCCCTATAATGCTCTGTCTGTCCATGCTTTTCTTTGACCTAAGCTAGATATTAAACCAGCTCCCTCTCAGGTGTTACTGATGCTACTGGAGGGCCAGAAAAGGTGGAGGGAAGCAGGATGAGACCTCAGATTTGTCAGAGGAGCAAATGCACTGTTAATGCTCATGAGGACGTGCTGAAATAGCAGAAGGATGAGCATTTTGTAGCAGCAGGAACCTGTACCTGACCTGAACTGGAAAAGTAAGATCTGTATCTTGTTGAATACCCAGCTGAAAGCACTAATTAGAAGCGCTGTAATAGGCAAGTCAAGCCACTCCCAACGCCTGCATTTCAAAAGGTAAAACTTGACGGGATGAAGAAAAAAACCAAACCCACGATTTTGGGTGTGAGAGGTTGTTTTGACTGTAACTTATGAAAGGTGGAGGAACTTTTGTAGCTGCTTTAGGTGTCCTGCTTAAACCCTGAATTTGGGATGTGGAAGGCAGCAGAGAGAATGGGCAGCGCTGAATGCCTGCAGAGAGAAGAAATCGCTGGGCTTCGTAACTGCTGCCTCAGCGGGGATGGAGGGGATGTCCAGGACAGGGTGTGAGCTCTCCCAGCCTGCTGCAGCTGACAAAACTCCTCGGGGGATGTCACCTTGGACCTGCTGCTGCACTGGCACAGCTCTGAAGCTCTGCAGAAGGGTCTGTACTCATCAGGCACTGCCCGGCCGTGAGGAGAGCAAACTCCGGGTGTGCTTTGTGCCTGTTATCTCTGTGGTGATTGGAGCGGGGGTGGGTGTGGGACTGATTTCTGTGTTCTCGGGCTACAGCGATGCTCCCTGTGCCCTGTGGGGACACAACCGGGTCTGGGGGGGCCATACGAGGAGTGGCTGAGGGCACTTGGCTGGTTCCACCTGGAGGAGGCTATTTGGGGTCTGTAGCTTCCTCCTGAGGGGCAGCACCAATCTCTGCTGTTTGATGACCGGGGACAGGACCTGAAGGAATGGCTGGAGCTGTGCCAGGAGAGATTTAGGTTGGATATTAGGAAAAGAGTGTGGTGGGGCACTGACCAGGCTCCCCAGGGAATGGTCACGGCCCCAAGGCTGCCAGAGCTCCAGGAACGTTTGGACAACGCTCTCAGGCACAGGGCGGGATTGTTGGGGTGTCTGTGCAGGGCCAGGAGCTGGCTCACGATCCTTGCGCATCCTTTGGAATTCCGGGCATTCCACGACGCAACAAGGAGGGCAGGGATGCTCCGGAGTGGGGCGGCTTCCCAGGGATGCGCTGCGAGGCCGCGGCGACTGCGGGTCGCCCTTCCCGCCATCCTGCCGCCCTATTCCCTCCTCCCTCCTTCTCCTCCTCCTCCTCCTCCTCATCCCCATCGCTGCCGTCCCTCCTCCCGGCCGCCAGGTGCCCCTCGGCCGCCGCTCGCTCCGTGTTCCGGGGCGGCCCCGGCAGCGCAGCCCGGCAGGTGGGTGCTGGGGAAGGGTCCTGTCCCTGTCCCTGTCCCCGGGGGATGCGGGAGGGACAATGGGGTGGGCACGGGGGCCGCTGCATCCCGCGGGATGCGGGAGGATGGGGCGGGCGCGGCGCAGGCGGTGCCCCGGGGCTGCGGTTCGTGCTGTTGGTACGGTCCGTGAGCTCCTCCATTTTCCCGTTTGGACTGAAAAAAATGTGGATAACGGGATACCGGTGCTTTGCTGGAGGTGCCCGTCGGGTTTTTAGTCGCTTTCGGGCTGTTCTGCACCGGGTTTTTAGGCACGTGTGTTTATTGTAGAGGCTGCTTTCATTCAGGGCCTCATTGCTACGGGTGATACAAATTATAATCTCTTTTATGTATAACAGATATATTGGATATATTATATGCAATAATATAAAATAATATATAGGGAAATACATAATTTTATATATGATCATATTTTATTTATTTTTTAGTTTTTATATGTATATTATATAGAATTGTTATTTATTGTTCTATAATTATTGCTGGTTTTTAAATGATACTGGCCTTTCTAGTGTGCATATATTGTGTATGCTGAAGACAAATCACAGGATGGTTTGGGCTGGAAGGAACCTTAAAGATTATCTTGTTCCACTCCCTGCCATGGACAGGGACACCTTCCACTATCCCAGGATGCTCCAACCTGGCCTTGGACACTTCCAGGGATCCAGGGGCAGCCACAGCTGCTCTGGGCAACCTGTGCCAGGGCCTCCCCACCCTCACAGGGAAGGATTCCTTCCCAGTATCTAATATATACTTACCCTCTTTGAGTTAAAGCCATTAAATGTTGATTTTTGATGTGCAATTGGAAGAAAGCTCCCTGCTTTCTTCCTGAGGGAACGGCTGGAGCTGGGTCAGGGAGGTTTAGGCTGGATTTCAGGGAAAGGTTCTTCCCCCAGAGGGTGCTGGGCACGGCCCCGAGGCTGCCAGAGCTCCAGGAGCGTTTGGACAGCGCTCTGAGGCACAGGGTGGGATTGTTGGGGTGTCTGTGCAGGGCCAGGGGCTGCACTGGATGATCCCTGTGGGTCCCAGCTCAGGATAGTCTGTGATTTTTTTTCCAGGGGATGGAGAAATATCTTTTTCATGAGCAAGTGTGGAAAACACCTCAATAGTTTTAAAACTCATTCCTCTTCTTTCCACCAGCCTTCTCCAGCTGGTCAATCCCTTTTGCCACTTCAGAATTCTCCTTCCCTTATTTGCCCTGAGCGTGGACCTCAAGCACCAGGGATGTGAATGGAAATTCCCGCTCAGAGCAGTTAATCCCATCCCTATTTCATCTCCCCATGTTCCCAAGGCCCATTAAAACATAATGGTTTTGTTTACCCAGCCTCCAGTCATTCCTGGGAATGCTCCAACAGGCCAAACAGGAAGGTTGGGCTTTGCAGCTGTGACTCCTCATCCCGTGAGGTCCCTCTGGTGCTCCCCAGCCCTGGGAGTGGGGCCAGCGTTGGGCAGCAGGTACCAGTGGTGCTTTGGCTGTTGCACAACTGGAAACTCCTGTATCCCAAAGCCTGACTCAACTTCTTTGCTGCACTTCCCTGACAGCTCAGGAGGAGTCAGACACACATTTCATGGGAAGGCATTATATGAACGAGGGGTAGAATAGAGTAATGTGTATTTGGAGGGTTTGAGCAACACCCACAAGTGTTTATGTGCTTCAATTTTGTTCTGGCAGTTTGTCTTTTGCTTGTTTGAGAGATTATTGCACAGTGTGTGAGGGAAGATGTATGAAAGAAATACTGCTGAAAAAAAATCTTTATGGTCATAGATTCTTACTCTTTTGCATCCAAAAGATTTGGAGGTTTTGGTGCCAGTAAGGATGAAGTGAAGTCTGCAGAAAGGAGAGCAAAGTGCTTTTCACACAGTTCCTCTGCAGAGAAAAATCTGTCAGGAGCAAGCAGCCCCATCAGGAAGCAGCTCTGCCCACTCGGGGCTGGGATGGTTACGGAGCAAAGCCGTGCTGGGTTGTGCTGACACCGCCACAGGCTCGACCTCCTGCTCACTTTGTCTTTCTGATCCCTTCTGTCCTGCTGTTCCCAGGACAGGATGCTGTTCCCGCTGCCCCTTCGTGCAGCCTGCAGCCTTCTGGCCTGGTTCTGCCTCTACAAGTGGTTCTGCCACCGCTACAGGCACCGCAACATCGAGTGGAGCTGCAGGCTGGTCACACTGACCCACGGCATCCTTGCCACCTGTCTGTCTGCGTACATTGGCTTCATCGATGGCCCCTGGCCCCTGAGTCACCCAGGTGAGTGAGGAAATCGGTGATCCCACCTCCCCCAGGGGTTCTCCTACACCTCAGTCCCCAGCCTGCTTGAGGGATGATGGTTGCAGTGATATCTGAGCCGCTTTGTGGTGGAAAGCCCCAGAGGAATGGAGAGCCTGGCACTGCATTTGCTGGTGTAATGCCCCTCCCCAGCTGCACTTTGGCAGAGCGTGTGACCTTTTGTGCGGCCATTACGTGTGTGCAGCTGCTGGGCTAACAACTGTGGTATTGTGACTTGGGGGACTTCTGTGGCTGAGCTGTCACCAGTGCGAGCCAACACCAGCCTGCCAGCGCTGCAGGTGAATACCCCTTCCCCGTCTCACATCCCGCTCGGTGCCCCCACGCTTTAAAGCTCTGTTTTTCTGTTTCAGGGACACCCAACACAACCCTTCAGGTGCACGGGCTGTGCCTTAGCTTGGGCTACTTCATCTTCGACCTGTGTTGGTGTGTGTACTTCCAGACGGAGGGTGCCCTGATGCTGGCCCACCACCTGGTGAGCATCGTGGGCATCGCCGCCTCCTTGGCCCTGGGCGAGTCGGCCGCGGACGTCAACGCCGTCATCTTCGGCAGCGAGATCACCAACCCGCTGCTGCAGGCCCGCTGGTTCCTCAAGGAGCTGGGCCGCTACCACACCTTCACGGGGGACGTGGTGGATTTCCTCTTCGTGGTGCTCTTCACCGGCGTGCGCATCGGGGTGGGCGCCTGGCTGATGTACTGCGAGCTGGCCTCGCCCAGGCCCCGCTGGTACATCAAGCTGGGTGGGGTCATCATGTACGTGGTGTCCTGGGCGTTCATGGTCAGCATCTGCCGCTTCGCCCGGAGGAAGAGCATGAGGAAGTACCAGGCCTGGAGGAGCCGCAGGAGCCGCGAGCTGGGCTTGAAAACCAACGGGCACCTCAAAAGCCACTGAGTGGATGCTGAGCAAAGACTTCCTTGAGTTCGCGGGCTGGCAAGGAGGGGGATCATGCCTGAAATGCCACTGTCGGGAGAGGAGCCAACGCACGTTAGCAATTCTGGAGCCAAATTTATCCCTGGCGTAACTCCACTGAAATTCATGGAGCTATGCCATGGATTCACTGGATCTGCAGTGTTTGGCCTGGCAGAGGCTGGCTCGGGGTGTACGTAAGCCCAGCCTGAACGATGAGTGAAAGAAGGGCTAATTTTATAGGCTAAACATGACTAGTCCAGCAGTGCAGGTGTAAATAGTGATGTCTGTAGCCAAATCCTTCAGGATCTTGGAAGAGAGGAGGAGGTAACACTAGGTCTCCATGTCCAGTGTCCTGTGCGGTCTAGGCAGCTAGAGTGACTCTTCATGCTGGTAGGAAGAAGCATGTTCTAGTGTTGCATCCAAGCTGGGATTCCTGGCTCTTCCACCATCTCGTTGTGTGACCTTGGGCAAGTCACACAACTCTGACTCTGTGCCTAATTCCCCCTCTGTGACTTGGGGGTGATGGAGCCGATCCATCTGTTATGCACTTTCAGATTTTTACTTGAGAGGTGCTATATAATGCAAAGTGATGGTTGTTATCTGCACTTGGTTCATTATCCCTGTGTTTCCCTTGGGAGAAACGACTTTGGTGGTTGAGCTAGAGTGAGACTCTAGAAAAATCAGTATTTTAGGTAGGTTGTTGTTTCCTACCCTTTCTAACTCCTTTTAATAACTTATTTATTAACATATTGATAACTTATTTTTCTGTAGTGTCCAGAAGCTCTAATCAGCACTGGCACCGTACAGGACTAGGTGCTCTGTGAACACACCCAAAGACACAACCCCAGAAGGGAAAGTTTTTCCTGATTTTTCCCTCTTCATCCTTGACTGTTAAAACTCCCCTACAAACACTGCTTTTAGATCCTTGGGTGACCAGCACACTCCATTTTGAGAAGCCCCATCAGGGCTTGCCAGTCAGGGGTTTTCTTGCTGATCAGCCAAGCCCTGATTTTGCCTGCAGAACCCCAAAATTCCCTCAGCTGTGCCCCAAATCCAAATTGGGATTTCTGGTTGCCCAGCTCCAGATCTGCCCAGTGGAAGCCACAGACTGACTTTGGCTCTCCTTCATCTGAATTGATGCTTTGACCCCTGGGCTCTGATTTCCCTCTGACTGGGTCTGAGTCACTTTTTAAAAGTGAACATTTAGAGGGTCAGAGAGATTTATTTTACAGCTTAGTAATTAAAGAAATGAGAGGCCCAGAATCCGGTCTTTTTTAAGCAAAAAAAAAACCTGACTGGGAGAAAAAAAAAGCATTACTTATCTTTATTCCCATTTGCAGGGAAAAACCATGCCCAGCTGGCAGCTTCTGGAGTTTATTTCACTGCATGTTCTTAAGCTGTTCCTTTGTTGTTGCTGTGATTTTGAGCATCTCCTTTGAGCCTCCAGTGCAGCTCAGGTACCCCTTCTGCTAGAGCCTTGCCTGCTGCAGCCAAAGACCTGAAGAACCCCCAAAAAACCCCTTCAGATGAGCAGAGCCAGCTGATGAGCTGGTCCTGGAAAGGAAACTTGACTCAATCAGCACAACCAAGCCTTGAAAGGAGACAAGAAGGGCTGGTTGGGGCTTGCTGGGTCTTTCTCCCAGCTCTGCTGCTCTGTTGAGCACATCCAGGAGCCTTTTTGCCTCAACCCACTTTGGGAAGTGGGTCCAGTCTAACCTACCTCGTGGGGTGTTTCCATTTAGCACCAAGCCACCTTTGATGAATTCTCGGTGGTTTGTGTCACTCTGTGCTGTACAAAAGTTGCTTTGAGTGAAGCACTTCCCGCTATGAGCCATCAGCAGTGCTTTGTCACCTGAATGTGGCACTTCCCAGCATCCCAAAAGCAGGAGTGGAGGTGTTTTGCAAAGGTGCTTAAGGGCAGGGTCAAAGGGAGTGAGCTGGACATGCAGGTGGAGATCAGCTGTGCTGCTGCTTCTTCACAGGGACCCCCAAGCTGAGGAAAAGGTGTCTGGTGGGTTCTCCCTGGTCAGGATTGCAAGGAATCTGGAGCCAAAAGATTCTCAACCACCAGCCTGAGCAGGGAATGAGGGCTTTCAGCAGCAAGTCCTGGAGAAATGGAGGTGAAAACAGGCTGGTCATTTCTGGTGAGCTGCTGACCTGCCCACCATGAAGAGTTTCCAAAGCAGCCCTGGTGGTTTGGGCTCTGACCTTTGCTGAGGGTTGGGGTGCAGCTTTAGGGGGTTACAGCCCTTCCCTGCCCAGGTGGATGAGGATGGCAGTGACTGCAGTATCTGTGAAGCACCTGTTTGAAGGTATTTTGAAATATAGTGGTTGAGTGGTCCCCTTTTCTGACCTGAGGGGAAACTTGGTTGGAAGAAGGAGAGCACTGCTCAGTTCTGAGGCTTTAGAAAGTAAACAAGAAAACAAAAGGGCAATTAGGAATGGCTTTATGAGGTAGAGCAAGGCCTCATAGCCCAGTGAGTGGGCTCCAGCATAGAATCACAGGCCCAGAAGTACAAATTCCAAGCTGTGGAGCACAGGGTGGGACCTGTCCTCAGGCTAGTCCATAGTGGCTAGGGCAAACTGTGAGAGGAAACTGCAGAACTAGTGTGAAATAATAACTTGTGTCTGGATTACTGTGTAATAGCAACTAATGTTCCACCAGTCAGTGGTGTAGATGCTTTGTATTATGTTTTATAAAAATAAAGATTATTTAATTATATGAGGAATTGGTTTTCTCTCTTTGGGTGCTGTTCTTAAGTCAAAGGTTGCACTTGATGGTTTTGGAGGGCTTTTCCAACCTAAAAGATTCAGTGATTCAATAGGATGGAGCAAAAATGTTCTCTTTGTTTTCCATGCCCTGGATGCCAAGGGAGATGGTTCTCCTGTGTTTCCACACTGCGAGCTCATCTCAATCATAAATTAATATTATTGCCTAGGAAAGCCCTGTGGTGGTGTGTTGGTAAACAGCCACTCTGCTTGCTGATGGCCAGAGATCCAGCATGCTAAAAGTCTTGGCTTCTATAAATAGTTAAGCCAATTTAGTTGTTTGCACGTAACCCTTAAGTCCATCTTAAAATCCTCCAGGGGGCTGGGGAGCAGCTGCTGAGCAGTGCTGAGCCCTCTGGAGATGTTGTTCTGTTTACAGAGCCCAGCCTGGGGGTGGAGGGGTCTCAGGGCCTGCAAGAATTTGTGCTGGGACTTTGCTGAACCTCTGAGGTAGTTCCAGAAGCAGGGAAGAAAGTACAGCAGAGTTCTGAAGCTTTGCTTTAGAGCTGCAAGTGTCTCCCAGGTTTCGTGTCTTCAGGAATGACAAAATCTGGCATTGTCAGTGGTCAGATGTGCTTTGTCTGTAAAAAAGTGACATCTCCCTCTCTACACCCAATTAATTTCATTTTTTATCATCCTATTATTTCTTTATAGGCAACCCTGCTGCCTGTCTTTTGCTTCTCCTGCTGGCCCTGCAGTCGAGCTTTGTAAAATTAACCTCCTCTTTTAGTCGTCTGCCCTCTCTTTGGAGCTGAACTCCTTATTTGTACTTGAAAAAATTGCAATTTTTTAATAGTCAAGGCTTTATTCCCTTGCAGCAATAGTCCAGGCACTGATGTGAAAGCAGCATTTTAAGTCTTTGAAATGCTATTACATCGATACCACAGGGTCTGCCATGTCCGAAGAAATCAATGCCCTGTCTGCCTCAAGTTCCAGGGGCAGTCTGGCAGCGGGTAAGTTGGCAATATAAGGGATCTTTAGAAAATTATTTTAAGAAGGACTAGAACAGCTTGAGGTACACGGAGAAAGCTTTTGTAAAGCAGTAACGGCAGCTTTTCAGCAGTGCTCGTGTTGTGTTGTGTCAGAAGGTTAAGAAAGATGTGTTCAGTGCCACAATCCTCAAATGTGAAGAGAAATTCTGTTCTCCATTTCTTCAGATTTTACCCTGGTGACAAGTACCTCTCTTTAATCAGAGGATGGAGAAAGAGAAGGAAATTCAGGGCACAATGTCCAGCAGCTTCATCTGTCCTTACAAAGGTTGCTGCTTTAATTCTGCTGATATGGAAAGAAAGCTTAGTGCTATAAAAATGCTGACTGCCTCGTGGATTATCCAGGTTTAAGGACTGTAATAAGCTGTCAGTGTAGAAGCTCTGATAGATTAGGCTCTCTGTGTCTCAAAATCAGCAAAGCATTGTGTCACAAGTGGCCTAAAAGCACAGACCAACCCTGGGTGCATTTCCAGGGTGCAGGACAAGTGGTAGGGAGAGAATCTGGTGCCCATTTTTAAGGTGTGAGATGCAAAAAGGCTTTGAAATTGCACAGAAATGTGGAGCACAGCACAAATTTGTTTGTGTTTTCTGGGATTAGGTCCTCTCTGTTTTTCAGGAGTCTCAAATTTCTAGGTGCCTTTGGGAAATGAACTTGGAATCGTTTCTCCTGTGCTTTTCCCCTCCAGCTGTGCAAGGTGTAAAGGTTTGGCTGTTGGCTTCCAAAAGCAGCAGAAAACCAGGAGCTGGCTGAGCATTTTATGGTGAGTGTAAACAACAGTTCAAAATACCGGGGCATTTTATCACTGGCTTTAAATTGATCACTTTTTAGGAGCAAAAGAGTCTGTATGCACTTGATTTTTGTGGTGGAGCTCAGTAAAACTCAGCTGATTATCCCATCTCAAACACAAACTGAAATTCTTCTGAAATTTATCCACACTTAAAATCTTAAGCATCACCTTTTGCTGATTTTTATCTCTGTTTATGCTGAGTCCACAGCGGTGCAAACCCCCTCGGAGCATTCCAGAGCTCCACGATCCTAAAGCGCTTGGAAATGCTCCTTTTTCCAAATTCCTCACCTTTTACCTGGCCGGGAGCTCAGGTTAGAGGAGCCATTCGAGGCTTTCCCAGCAGATGGCAACAGCTCCTCGGTGCGAGCCTGGGAAAGGGGGATTTGGCCAAAGGATCCTCGATAAACACTTCCTCTATGAATTTGATTTTACAGGAGCCCCTATAAGGCACCGCCAAGGATTTGACCTTTATTTTAAGGCAAAATAATAAGTTTTACTCCATAGGAATTAACCTTCTCCACTTCAGGGTCCTGCTTAGCTGTGCTCTGGACTGAAAAACAGATTGATGAGGTTAATTAGAGAAATTAGGTTTGGGTTGGAAAGGACCTTAAAGGTCATCTTGCTCCAACCCCCCACACCATGGGATGGTTCTGTGTGTAAATTCAGGTGAAGTAACAATTTCAGAGCTACAAAAAAAAAAAATCTATTTTAATTGGCACAATATAATTGCGTATTGATTTCCCCACCCCATATTTCAGGTTGTAAACCAGAATTATCATAAACAGGCATCTGTCTTAATCTAAGTATGCAGTCAGCTCCCACCAAAAAAAAAAATCAGCATTTGCAGAAAAGAGAAGCAGTCACAGTTTCAGAATCTATGTCTTAGGATTTCCTCCAGCTAATTGTTCTCGTTATGTTGTCATGCACAATAAAATATAATTAAAGTAATAAAAAAGCATTGAGGCCTAATATGCAAATACTGGGCCTGCCATGAATCAGATCTCCCAGGAGCTTTCCCCTCTCCAGGCACAGTACTCGATGTTCCCAAAGTTAAAAGCAGGGAGGGATTTATTGCACAGAAGATGCAATAAAGAGATATATAATAAATAAATATAGCTATATGGAGGCATCCAGTCACTTCATCACCACTGATGACTGTATTGCACACAGCTGCAGAAGGAGAGGCAGACGTGGCTGCTTGTCTTGCACTCCCACACTTTTTTTTTTCCTCCCAAGCCTCTATTTTCCCCAAAAGGAAACCAAAAAAGGAAGTATAAGTGTCCCGCGTATATATGTGAAGTATCATGTAGAAAATGATTTCATCCCACGCTTCCCCTCTTTGCTCTGAACTTCACCAAAACAACAAATTCTTCAGACTCTCAGACAGTCTGCTGGCTTCCTGATCCACGCTCGCTTCGCTCCAAGCAGGAAAAAGCTCCGTGTTCCAGAGCGGCAGCGGCCTGGATGTAGCTTCAGGCAAGGTATGGTCCTGTGTGCCGAGCGAGGCATCTGCTCCCGAGTTTCCAGAGCCTGTTTTCCAGCCTCTTTCCAAGTCCAGTGTCCCAGCTTTGAATTACATCCCGGCAAGATTAATTAAAGGGAAGAAGCATGGTGTCCTAGATGATTTGGATTAGCTAATAAGGTTATTTTAGTCTGCTGGCATTCGGTAGGGAAGAGTGATGTTCCACAAGTTCCTTTGTGCAGAGGGGGCAGGAATTACTGGCAGTGGAGACATCCTGCTCTTCATTCCACATCTGTGCTGCTCACGAGCTTTAATTTCTGGAGCAGTAGCATGGAAGTTTCCTGAAGTTCTAAGACAGGTATGTTACTTCCAGGTGTTGGGAACAAGTTGCTTGTAGTGCCAGGACAAGGGGGAATGGCTTCGCACTGACAGAGAGTAGGTTTAGGTGAGATATTAGGAAATAATTATTCTTTGTGAAGGTGCTGAGGCCCTGGCACAGGGTGCCCAGAGCAGCTGTGGCTGCCCCTGGATCCCTGGAAGTGTCCAAGGCCAGGTTGGAGCAACCTGGGATAGTGGAAGGTGTCCCTGCCCATGACAGAGGTTGGAACAAAATCATCTTTAAGGTCCCTTCCAACCCAAACCATTCTGGGATTCTGTGTAGATTCGAGACAGGCATTTCTCTCTTAGACTGTGTTGTACGTGGCATAAGTGGCAGGGAGTTACAGCAAGGATGTGTCTGTGTTGAGGCTGCAGCTGAGGAGAGGGAAATCCACACCTGCTGAAATTTAAATGCCCAAATACCCTGTGTTGCTCATCTTTTCATACCAGAGGTTTTGAAGGGGAGCAGGAGCAGACCCTTGGTCTCAGTGTTTCCAGAACGTATGTGCAGGGAGGGATCAGTTCTTGGATTTGTGTTGACCTTAACCTGTGAGAAAAATTCCTGACGAAACGTGTGTGGGAGATGCAGGGAACGCGAGACTGGACAAGAGAGCCAGGAAAGGCCTGGGAGCAAACAGCGCAGCCGGGGACTGCCTGAGGCTCCGGCGCTGCACAGCTCCTGGCACTTCTAATCTTTTAATTCGCCGTTTATTTATTTTGTTTCTGCTGTAAGTTTCGTCGGTGTCACATTTTCCATGGAGATGCAGGGAGCGCCACATCGCTGGCGACACGGCAAAGCCGGGCGATGGATGGCTGGGGATGGGGAATGGAGACGGGAAAAAGGGAAACCCCTTCGGGTTAGGGATACAGGGTGAGGGAAAGCTCTTCGGCAGGGACACACGGTGAGAGAGGAGCGGCTGCGACCGAGCGGAGACGGCAAGAGAAGGAAACACCCCGCGGGTCTGGAAAAGGCTTCCCGAAGGGGAAAGGCCTCGGCAGGGACCGGGGGAAGGGCTGCGAGGGAGGAGGAGGAGGTGGGGGAAGAGAAGGAGGAGGGGGAGAAGGAGGAGGAAAAGGAGAAGGAGGAGAAAGAGGAGAAGGAAAAAGAGAGGGAGGAGGAAGAGGAGGAAGAGGAGGGCAGCCGGCGGAGGGATCCGGCGGCGGGGCGGGGCGGCCGGAGGTACGAGCCCCCCGGAGGCGCCGGGGAGGGGCGAACCCGGCCCGGCCCGGCTCGTGTCGGCGCAGGCTCCTCCGGACGCGCCGCTCGCGCCTCTCAGCAGCGCAGCGGGGCCGCTACCGGGCCGGGAGGGCAGCGCAGCGGGGCCGGCGGCGGCAGCGGTGGGACTCGGCCCCGCGGCGGAGCGGAGAGCGGAGCGCAGCCAGCCCGCAGCGCCCCGCTGGGTCCCGGGCCGGAGCGAGAGGCGGAGCGGCGGGGGATGGAGCCCCGGGCCTAGAGGCGGCCGCCCTGCCCGACCCCCCTGCGGGCGCAGCACGGGCGGGGGTCGGGGCGGGCGGGCAGCGGGGATGGGCCCGGCCGCGGGCGGGGAGCGCCGCCCGCCCCCCGAGCGCCGCAGCCCCTGAGCCCCGGCGGGGACGGGCACGGGCCCCCCCCCGCGCTCTGCCCGTGCCGGGGAGGATCTGCCGCTTCTTGGGAAGGTTTTTTTTTTTTTTCTCCGAGTCCACCGAGCTTGATTTGTTGCTTTTTTTTTTTTTTTTTTTTTTTTTTTTTTTTTTTTTTTGAGTTTTTTCTTGTTGGAGTTTTTCCTTTATCCCCCACGCCCCACTTCCGTGGTTTGGATATTCTGGGTGACTGCAAGAAGAGTTTTGGAGTTGTTTTGGATTGGGTTTGGTTGTTGTTTTTTTTTTTTTTGTTCCCTTCTCCTGCCCTTGAACTGAGTTTGTCCTCTGTGCATGCCTCTTCTGGAGCAAGGCTGGATCCTGAACCTCGGTGCATGTGAGGGGCAAAGCCTCGTTCATATTCCTGCAATAATAGTAAAATGTAAATTGGATAATACGACTTCTTGCCAAAGGCTCCAATGAGTGGCACACAGTCCACAATCACGGACAGGTCAGTATAAAATGAGGTTTCTTAATTTTTTTCCTTTTTTTGAAGTGGGAGATATTCGCAGAGCTCATGTACTTTGTGTTCTGACTTCAGTGACAGACGGGATCAGAAAAGCAGGATTAAATCAGAGTTTCTGGGAACCAAGAGTGTCTTGACTGTCAAAGTGACTGGGTTAACTTTGAAACCGGAGTATTTCAAGTCCAACAGCTTTCAAGCCTGCCAGGCTGACTTTGTAGGAACCAGGGGTGGTAATTCAGCTCCCAGAATGGGCTGGTGCTGTGAGGAACACCGAAAGCAAGTGTTCCTGCAAGAAGTTTAAGCAGGAGAAGCCACCAGAATTTAGGATATAGCTCAAGCCTGAACTCAGAGACCGTGTTGAGGATGCACTTGGGTCTCCTTGGGTCAAGTACTGCAGAGAGGTCACTCCAGGTGAGGGCAGGAGGGATAGTTGACAAGCAGGAATGTCTGCTGGTGTCTATCTTAGCAGTAACCTGGCTTCAGATACCTGCTCAGGCCTCTGGGCTGCTCTGCAGGTGCCTTTCATTATGTTTGGAGTTCTCTTGTTTGCGCTGGGATGTTTCAGAGGAAGGGGAAAAAATATGACCAAAAAAAAGTCAAGTAGGAAACCTCTTCACTTGCTTTTGAAACGAGTGGAATGAGAGTCCTCAGATTTTTTTTTTTTTATGAGAAGAAAAGATACCTTTTTTTGACACTGTACGCTAAAAAACATTTATTTTATCGCATTTTTATCGCATTTCTCTGGTGGTTAAGGTTTGAATGCGTGTGGCAAAGGCCTCACTTTGGCCTTTCATGACCAAGCAGTTCTGGCACAGCAGCGCAGCTGGGGCTGGGATAGAGCAATGATGCTTTTGGGTGCCTGAGCTCACCAATTTTGGGCTCCAGGTGTGGGCAGGAAAGAGACTGAGTGTGGTTCTCACTCAAACCCAGGCCTTTTCGTGACTCCACAGGTCCTCACAGACAGCACAGTCCAAAGGGCTCTGGGACAGCTCAGACTTGTGTACAGTCTGTGTTTACAACTGTTCACAGAGTATTAAATCTTGGCAATTAATTGTGTAGTTTGTACTAGCGGAATTGTTTCTTTTGCAGTGCATGAATGATTCTTGAGTTGCAGGATGTTTTTCTCTGTACCAGGCAAGGCAATGACAGTAAAAAAGCATTTCAGTGGATTTGTGAGGATTTTGTTACGCACTTAGGGCCATATGTCTTGTGGCAGTTGCATGATATCAAAAAGAACGACAGGATTTTCATACCAAGAGGCAGCTGAGTGATGCATGGAAAGGAAAAGCATGAGAACAGGGAATTTAATTTACTTGTTAGTAAAACAAAATACTTTCTATTATTGAATTGGAGCAGCCAAATTGAAAATGCAGCGAAGACAAAAAAAATGTCTCATTTCCTTTTGCTCTCAGTCATGTCAGGAGGATGTTTCTGTTTGGTGTTCCATTAAGGTTTTGGATCAAAAGGCTTTTAATGTCAGGTGAGGAGCTGTCTCCACAACCCTGGCAGGTGGATTTCTGTGATGGCTGGGGGAATGTGGGGAATCTGGATCTCTTCTTGTCTCTGTTTTTCACCTCTGGCCTGAAGCAGTCCCAGCTCTGGGGGACAAAGTCA
This sequence comes from Corvus hawaiiensis, assembly GCF_020740725.1. Classification (NCBI taxonomy): domain Eukaryota; kingdom Metazoa; phylum Chordata; class Aves; order Passeriformes; family Corvidae; genus Corvus; species Corvus hawaiiensis. The sequence goes on along the minus strand of NC_063237.1, from coordinate 4,876,338 downwards.
TGGTCATGGTTCAGCCTGGAGAAGAGAAGCTTTGGAGTGACCTAATTGTGGCTTGCTAGGACCTGAAGAAGCCTAAAAGGAAGATGGAGAGAGACTGTTTTAAAAGGCCCGGAGTGACAGGACAAGGGGGAATGGCTTCAAACTCAGAGATTAGGGTTAGATTGGATATTAGGGAAAAATTGTTCCCTGTGAGGGTGGGGAGGCCCTGGCACAGGTTGCCCACAGGAGCTGTGGCTGCCCCTGGATCCCTGGAAGTGTCCAAGGCCAGGTTGGAGCAACCTGGGATAGTGGAAGGTGTCCCTGCCCATGGCAGGGGGTTGGGAGTGAGATGATCTTTAAGGCCCCTCCCAGCCCAAACCATTCCGCGATTCTCTGATGATTCTGTGATTGTTCCCTGGCTGAACCTTCCAGCAGAACCCCAGACATGGTGGTGGTGTTTGTTCCCATCATGTGGATCTCTGCCATTCCTTTTTATCTCCAGCATTGCGCAGCATTTGGAGGGGATGGTTTTTGATCACCCTCGTCCCTGCAGTACATTCCCCTTTTCTCTTTAGGCCCAGGCAGCCTCTGTGTTGCCTCTTTCAGTGTGGCTCTTAAGCTTGGAATGTAAAGCAGGTGCAATATAAATAATGTTGATGCTTCCACTGTCATTAGATCTACGTGGTATAAATCATCTGACATGTTCAATTCTCTTTTTGCTTGTCAGTCACCTTCCTTGGTGGGATCAAGATGGGAATTGCCTTAAACCAGGAAAACCCAGCTTGCATCTGTGCCAGATGGTATTAGGAATATAATAGGGTAGCTTGGGTCTGGATTTTTCTTCATATTAGCTTTACATATTTGCATTTTGCATATGTAGAGCTGCCTAAATGCATGTTACAGACAGCAGATATTTCCTTTGGTATCCCTTCAGTTTAAGGTGGTAATGATTTGACAGCTGTCACATTTCCCTTGTCCAGGGTTGCACTCGTCTCATCCTTGACATGTTTTTTATCTCATGTATTCGTTGATGATGTCATGATTACCATTAAAATATATCAATTAGGAGTGTATGAATGGCCATTTCTAGTGCTGTTCTGTAGCCAGGATGATAAGCGATGTTTTTATTAAGTCCCCTCCTTTTTATTTTTTTCCCCTTTTATTTTCGTTCTCTTTCCCAGGAAAGTTGAATGGATTTTAGTGTCTGGCACTGCTGAAACACAGTCAGGCCAGTTCATATCTGATGTGTCTGGGCTCACTCTCTCTGTGGACTAAACCTTAACCCAGTTAATTTTGGTAATGGTTATGCTCATATTTTGTTATCAGAGCTCCCAAAGCAGCATCATTTTCTGGTGTCTTTTTCTTCAAGTGCCTTCGGTCTGGAGGGAAGTGAGTGCCGGGGGGAGTGGGGGAATACCAGGCATTAAACAAAAAAGGCAGAACAGATGTTAAGGCTCCTGAGAGTGTAATGGCTGTTGAGAGTTCCTGGAGGAACTCCTGGCACACACTGCTCCCCATCAGCATTTCGGGGAGCACCTAAAGGGTGCAGGCAGACAAAAAATTATCTCCTAACGTAGCCCTTGAGGCTTAGAAACACAGCAGCAGAACGTTCTCCAGGATAGCTGTGGTGCCTTGCATGGCTTGAGATGGTTTAAGAGAGTTAAACACTGACTTCAGCTTCCCCTTCTTTCCCTCAGGATGTTCTTTTACTTTGTCAGCTGCTTTTTTTTCGTAGTCCCGGTGCCCATGGGACCGTATTCATCTCCAGCCCTATTGCTCCTCTCCTTTCTGTTTGTAAACATTTACACCCTCTTAATTTAATCCTCTCTTAGCTATGCTGTATTTGTTCAGAGGCCTCCAAAGGTGGCATTTGTCTTGCTGAGCTTAGTAAGTCTTTGAGGTAGACATCCCTGAGCTGCTCTTCTGGCTTGACTTGATCGTTAGTGGAAGGAAATCTGCACATCGAGGGGACCTTTCTTATCCTAAAGGTATCTCAAATCAGTCAGCTGACTGAGCTTCATCCAGCTCTGGATTTAGGTGAGATTTGCCATATCTTTTAGCCTGAAAAAATCTATTTTTGGCTACTCGCTGGTGCTCGGTTGGATTTTTGCTGCTGGATGCTGGTTTTTGGCGGGGGGATAGTGCACTTTGAGGCCCATCTGTGACCTGCTGAGAGGTAGCGGGTGGCTGCGCAGGGTTTGTTGGAGGAGTTTTTGTGTTCCTGCTGGAGTGTGCCCACATTCCCTGCCTCTGGAGCTCTCCTGGCCGGACACTGGCCAGCTCTGGGCGTTGCTCTGTGCCGTGCGTGGCCGGCCACACATGGCTGGGTGAGATAAGGGCTTTATTCTTCCCAAGGCCACGCTGGGGCCGGGCTGAAATTCGGCCATTTCCAGCCTCTGCTTGGCCACTGAAGGCCGGGCCGAGCTCGGCTGTATCCTGTTATGACACTAAAGAAACATTTGTGTGCCATTAATTTTTTTCGCTCTCGGAGTTAACTGTATTTTTCTTCCTGTCACCGTTCCAAACACACTTCAGGGTTGAGCAATTGCGCGGCTGCAGGACTTGCTTTATGTTTCTTTCTGTTTGTTAAAGGCCAATAAAAGAAAGGAGGCTCTTGCTTTCGCAGGACCTCGCTGAGGAACTGGTGGCTCTTCTCTGCAGTTGCTTGCAAATGAGTTTTATTTATAACCGTGCTGTAGTTTCTGTTGCTATGATTGGAAAACAGCAGCACATAATTATCCTTGAGAAGTTTTAATTGGTGATTTGCTCCTGACTTGGTATTAAAATAGACTCTAATTGTTTCTTATCTGCTTTAGATGCACTTTCCCTGTCTTCGGCTCTTTGGAAGTCCCTGTAGTAACTGGGAATTCTTTGACTGTATGGTGGGAAAAAGGGTTTTATTTCTTCCAGCAGGGTAAAAAACTGCATGGGAAGTCACGCCTTACTGAGTAGCTAGATGTCATTATCATGCATTTTTAAAATTAGTAGAGTTTGTAAAATCCAGTCTTTATGGAAAATGGGCTGCAGCATGACATCTAAGGACTGAAAAGAATAATAGTCTTTGAGTGGGGCTTTCCATCGTTGTGCCTTCACTGTGTTTGGAAATGAGCAGTTGACAGAGTCTGTGCATAAATTCATGTTTTATTTTGCTGCTCTTGAGGCTGGCAGAAGAGAGGACTGTCTGGGGTGTTTACTGCTGGCTGGGACACAAATGCTACCACTTCATGTTGCATAGTTTATTAGGGCTTTCACTGGAGACAGGAGCTGAGGTGAGCTTGATTTTCTAGTTTTGAGTAGAGCTGTGGGCGTTGTGATTATTTGGGTGGAGGCAGGAATGATATTTCATCTGTGAGCCCAATTGTATAATTCCCCCTGCGCACAGAACTCCTGTTAATGGCATTTTAACATTTCGAACGGATTGATTAGGAAGGGTACTGGGATGTTGGCTCCCTCAATTTTAGATTTAAAAAATTCTGGACCACATCTACGGGAATTTAGCAGCAAAAAAACCCCAACAACTCCGCGCTGCCCTAGCTGGAGATGCTTGAGAAGGAAAGTGCAGCTTGCCCTCGGAGCAGGAGTTTGCCGAGGTCACTGGTGGGACTTGTGGGTGTTCACTGGTGTCCTTTGACTTCGTGACCCATGTGGGAGGAGAGTTCCTTGGTCCTGGAGGGTGACAGCGGTGACCACAGTCCTTCTGCTGGAAATCAAAGAGTCTTCTGTTCACTCTCACAACCGGTCTGGACCATGTTGTTAAAAGTGATGATTTTGTAGTAGAGGTGATTTAGTGTAGAAGTGGTGATTTATTGTAGGAGTGATTTAGGCATTGGAGATTTTGGCGTTTCATGCTAAGGCTGTACAGAGTATTGATGAATTTGCGTGGGGAAGGTGGTGCAGATACCAGTTATTTTCCATATTTCATGATTGCACACAAGGATTATTTGGTTATTTCCTGAAGTGGGGTCTCCCAGTGAATTTGTGTCTAAGGAATTTGAGTGGCTTCAGTGACTGCTTCTGTTTTCCCAAGAGGCTTTGGAGTATAACCAGCAGGATTTTGGACATTAAGTGTTGTTTTCCCATTTTCCCTGCAGTGTTTTGAGCAGCACCACTTACCTCTGATGGTTATAGTTCTCACTCCCACCTGGCCAGCCCTGTGCTGTAGTTTCCAGTTATGCAGAGTGTCTCAGAGAGGAGCAGTGTTTGCTTTGGTCTAGAGACTGAATTCTCCACTCCACCTCGAGGTGGTCCTTTGGGTCACCAGGGAGGTATGTTGGCTGTGCTGCTTGAGAGATAAGCTCAGCCTCTTGCCTCAAGGCTTTATCCTCTTGGTTTCTCCTTGAATACCTCTTCCTTCCCTCTGAAAATTAGCAGTTGGAGACTTACTAATGAATCCCATTTGTATTATCCTCAAGTTTCTAGTGGATGAGTTGCTATAAAAGTGCTTCTTGCCGCATTCCAGATATTCCTCTGCCTAAGCACTCCCCCTGATATTTTATCTGCTTTGAGATAAGTAGATTCTCCTGTGTAAGAGATGTCAATAGCACTAAGAGAAAATAGACTTAAATGCATATTTTCAGGTAGGTGATGCTGTTTTCTGTGCCCCTGCTCTGGATAATTATTAGGTTTAAAGAATGAAAGTCTTAGTTCATGTCTCAGCTTGATCAAACTAAGGGTCAGGAGCCTGGATGTTGGTAATATCTCAACATCAGAAGAGAGGGCTTAAAATAAGGACAGGAGAAGCAGCAGCAAGGGAATTAGTAAAATGAAAAGGGATGTAAAATGTGCAGTGTTTAAGTAAAGGGGATAAAATACAAGGCAGGATACATACAAAATAGTAACAGCACACTTAGAAAAAGACAGGAAGAAGCAATGTTTACTCATTTTTCTTTGAAAAGAAAACATGTAAAAATAAATACATTAAAAATGACAGGAAAAAACAGTGTCCTTATGTTTCAAATGGAAGCATAAGTATAAATAGTAAAAGCCAAACAAACAGTGTTCAGCCTGTGACATTCACAAATCGTCTCCTGAACGCGGCAGATGCTTTGTTATCACCCTGCATCCTTTCCTTGAGGATTTTCAGTGTTGTGTCTGTTTGACTTCTGAGGCCCATGGGCAGGAACCCTTTCTTGCAGAGCCTGGTGGTAAATAAGAAACATTGCTGTTTACATTTGTTGGCAAACACTTAAATGTGATCCTGTGGGGCTATTTTAAGCTCTGTTTTGACAACGCTGAAAGGTCTGGGCTGGGATGTTCGGTGGCAAAGGCGCTCCATGGAATTGCTCTGGCGCTGGGAAGGCAGATGAGAAGAGTCCTTCCTGAGGTGGAAAAGATCACAGCGCAGGTTTCTGTACTTGGAATAATTCTGGTGTGAGCTGTCTCATTGTCCTTTTAGTCCCTGGGATGCTGTCAGATGTCCTGCTGCAGCCAGGCCGTGTTCCTGGCAGGAGGGGCATGGTCACAAGTGTGTGCTGTTCTGGATGTGGCACTCGGGGCTCAGTTCTTCCAAAAAATAAACCTTTTATGGGCAGGGAGCAGGGTTGTGTAAAAGCGGAACTGTGTGAATTAAGCAGCAGGGCCTCTCTTGGTGGTACAGAGAAGATGAAATGTTGATGCTAAAAACCTAGGAGAGAATCTCCAGGTTCTGGCAGCTCTTGGTTGCTCTCACTTGGCACAAGAGCTGTGGCTGCAAGGGCAAGACTTGAACTGGTTTTACTCCTGAGCTCTTGAAATACGTATTGGAAATCTTCAGGGATATTGGTGGAAAGCTTAACTTTATTCAGGTTCTGTTCCTTATTTTAATCTGTGAGTGCAGCACAACTTACTCTTGCTTGTGTGAGAAGCTGATCCTGAATTTATTTGCACGCTGTGCATCCTGGTTTGTGGTATCACATGCAGTTGTTTTACAAAGGGCTTGGGTGACCTCCTAAGTGGAATCAGTAACCTAAAAAGAATTAAATACTCTTTTCTGAGTATTTAACTGAGTCCTGAGTGAGCTGGAGAGGGGCTGGAAAGCTGAGGTGGGACCTGGATTGACCTGAGCAAGCATTTCCCAGTCTGGAGGAAAAGCCCCATGTGTTTAATAAAGCACCAGACTGATGTGAGACAGGCACAGGACTGGGAGTCCGCCACTCCCATAAACATACAGGCTTCAACCTGCAGGCTTACCTGGAGCATCTGATGGCTGCTTTAAAGTCTTTTTTAGCCTGTTATGATAGTGGCTGTTGGTGCAGCTTCTTGGCAGCACTTCAGACAAGGTGTCTCCTCTCAGTGCTCCGTGCCACAGAGGCACCGCTGCCTTTCTGCTGTGCCCAGATGCAAAAGAGAGTTCAAAGCTGCCAGAAAAGTGATGGAAAACGTGAAAAAGAAGAGAATTAAAGGAGGAAGCCATAACGAGCGAGCAGAGAAAGGAAATAGGAAAAAGCTGCAGTGTAAGACAGGAGAAATCAATAGGAAGTGAGTGAGAGGGAGAGAAATGGGAGAGCTGGTGGCGGCTGCCAGATAGGAGAGGGGTTTCCTGCCTGCCCCATGCTCTGGAGGCACATGTCAGCCCTCGGGGGGCCAGGACCTGCTGCTGGAAGGCACAAAGCCCTGACAAGGCAGGGCTGCAGCTGAGTGTGCTGTGCAGGACTGAAGGAACACGGTCGGTGTCTGGGAGCGCCTGTCTGGCTCTTGAGGAGGCTGCTCCGAGTGACAGCAGGTCCCGTGTGACAGTGTTTGAGCCATGATGGTAATGTTCTTCTGTTAAGTGTCTTCAAAGCTGGTGCTTACAAGCAAGAAGATAATGTGGTTTTCTGCTCTGTGTCGACTTTTGAAAAATTATAATTATGTGATGTCCTCACTTAGGCATTGACCTCAGCTAAAAGTGAGCTGCTACTCTGGGGTCTTAAAGGAGGGATTTTGCCTCCATCCTGACTGGGGCAGCAGCATCAGCTCTGGCAAATATCCAGGGGGGACTGCAGTAGAAGAGAGCAAATTTATGTCGTGTGGATATAAATGCAAGGATGGGGGGAATCCTCGTGTGCCAAGGATGAAAGAGATCTCCTGGTGCTGAAGTGCAGCTCTCCAGCTGGCAATTTGTTCCTGCAGCCTGTTGGGAGGCACCAAATGATAGGTTGTGGTTTGCCCTGCGCAGGCCCTGCGGTCTGGGGAGCGGAAGTGGTTCCTGTGGGCGCAGATCTGATCTGAGCAAACCCAACACCCTCGGTCGCTCTGGGGATCCTGCACAGAGAGCCGTCTGCAATTGTTGTGGGATTCACTTTGTTGGGAGGATGTGTCAAAGTCTGTCGGGCGCCCAAAGGAGCACCTGTGCAGTGCTGCTCTACCCTGAACCATCAGCAGTAAAAGCAAATACCTCGGAATAATTTGGAAATAATGATTTGAAAGAGCAAAGCTTTCTAGGTTGTCATTCCCTAGATATATCTGGAATATCTATCTAGATATCTAGATCTCTGGAGCACAGGTTTGGATGCTTCAGTGCTGGGTGACTAGGTGTAAGAGTTTGATAATACTTGGAATTGGTAAATACTGTTTGCCAAGCACAGCAGCCCCTTGGAGTGCAACTGAAAGCCCCAAGTTTTACACTTGAAGTGGTGTAAAATGCTCAGGCTGCTCAAGTTGTGAGAATGAAGTACTTAGGGAAAAAAGGTGGGGGGGGAAGGCAAGCACATGTTTCTTCCAGTGTGGAAAGATGTAGGAATGTTGGTGCTGGCTGTAAATGCTGGAGTGGTGTTTACTTTGGATGTTAACCAGTGCAACTTCAGCTGTATGTATGGCACAGCAAACCCTGACCTCCCCTCCCTTTCCCTTCTAGCAGGCTCATGATCAGCTTTCACACTCATCAGTGACACTCCAGCAGTGTTTTTTGGTGTCTGCACCTGCTCACCCCATGCCTTGGCCTCCCCTCTGTCGCTGGGGCGCCTGGCCCTGGTAATCCAGGCACAATCCCAGGTTTAGGCCAGGAAAACCCTTCTTTCCTGGCAGGGTGGATCTGATTGCCTGGCTGGGAGGTCAGCAGGGCTCCAGGTGGAGGGGACAGTCCCTGGGTGCTGCTCTGGCACTTGGCATTCTGGAGGAGGCTCTTGCCTCTCCCAAGTCAGGCAGAAGCAGATATCTGATTAAACTTAGCTGGAAGAGGGAGAGGAAACAGCTTTGCAGCAGGCTTGAGTTTTGGGCTGCCTGCAAAACTCTAAATCCTTTCCCTGGAATTCAGCCAGATGAAAAGAACCTGTCCCTTCCCACTCCCTTCTTTTTTTTTTTTTTTAATTAATATCTGTTTTTTTAATCAGCCTGGCCCTGCAGCTCCTGGGAGGCAGCTCTGCTGAGCCTCCTCGCTGGCTGCAATGACAGGAACATCACAGCAACTCAGAATGTGCTGAAAATTTTGTTCCATCTGTCGCTCTCCATATACAGAGAAAATGGCTCCTTCATATCTCTAAATTGATTCTTGGAATACTGATGGGATTTGATCAGCAAAGGTCTTAAGAAACTTGAAGTTTACACTTGAAATAAGTTGGTTTCTCTGTTGTTTTATTGGGGAATCTGGCTGTGTTCTGGCCCTGGTAATCCAGGCACAATCCCTGGGAATATATATATATAATTTTGGGGAGTATATTCCCCCCAAATAAGTGTTCCTATAAAGTATATGTAGGGATTTAGGATTTTCCTTTCTTTTTTTTTTTTTTTTTTTTTAATTACATGCCTTTTAGATCAAAAAGCTGGCCCCAGAAGAGCATTTCAAAGAGGGGAAAAAATAACAAAGAACATGCAAATAATGAGGTGGGGTTTGTTGTTCTTTTTTTCTTTTTGTTAAATAAAAAAGGTAGTTTGTAATTGGTTGTGGGGATGAGCACAAAGGGACCCTGGACACTTCAAACAAGGACTGTGACTTGTTTATTTAAATTGTAAATTTAAATGTCAAATCTCTTCATCTTCTCCTCTGAGTTGTATTTGGATCACTTTGGCGTGGCAGTAAATTAGAATAAATGTAAAATACAGGGATGAGCTGTATGGACACAAGGAGCCCTCCCAAATATCTGGGACCCCACCATGGGAAGCTCGTCCCCTGTGGGATTTTAGGGAATACTCTCTCAGTTGTGCTGAGCTTCGTGGCAGCCGATTCCATGATAACGTGCAGGGAGAATTGCCCAGTAGCAAATGAATTTTGTCTTGCAGGATCAGGAGCTGCCTGGGCTCTCCCCCTCTCTCTCTTTTCCATCACGTGGAGATGTTTGCTTTAGATTAAAGCACTTCTCTGGCATCCTGGTGGTTTCCCTGCTGCAGAAAATACCTTGGGAGGAGTTGTCTTACTGAACTGAGAGAAAACTGCGTTTCCCTTTGCTTTAATGCACTCAGCACTGACATTCTGCTGGTGACCAGTGCTTGCTTTTTACATTTACAGGTTTCTTGCATATGTGGTAGCGTGGATTATCTCAACTCCTTAAGCTCAGCTGTTGCTTCTGGTGATAACACAACATTTTGTTAGTCCTAGGAGATGTTTGACTGTGGGCAGCTGATGGGTGGTGAATGTATTGGGTTCATACAGAGGAAATTGGAAAGAAAGGGCTGTGTTTTGGCATTTGGAGTTTGCCAGGACAGCAGGGAGAGAGTTGTGGTTTCTTTCAGGCATGGGTGACTCCGATCCAGCTGATAACAGCCAGCATGTTCAAGTTTCTGTGGGCAAACTGTGTGCGTGCTCTGCTTAAATAGAAATAATAGCACTTCATGTTGTGTATTTGATGATCAGTTTTACCTGGAAAGCAGTCGCTGGGTTAAAATTTGTCTGGTTTCAGCCCTGCTATCCCTCCAGAGAAGCAGGAAGCACCTCGTGTGCAGCACAGTACAAATATATTACGTGCAAATATTCAAAAATTCAGATGAATCAGCTGCCAGGCCCCACCGAGGAGGTGCAGTGAGCTGTGTGAACGTTCCTGCTTTGCAGTCTCAAAGCAGAGGCAGATGCAGGGTTGGAGTTAAACCAGCAAAGCTTCCTGGCAAGGTTTGAAACCTTCCTTTCCTCCCTGTGTATGCCTTCAGTGCTGGGCTTTAGGGGAAGGGGGAGATGGAGAACCCTGGAAAAGGCTGGTGGTTATCCACTGGCTGGAGGGCAGAGGAGGAATTGTCAATAGGACAGAGTCAGAAATAAAGTGAGTTCTGGGGGAGATCAGCTGGTGTTTGGCTCATCAGCAACATCTGGAAACACTGGGAACTCTAAATTTGTGTCCTCCTTGTTGCACTGAAGCAGGGGGAAAATGAAAGTGTGTTTTAGTGCATTAAAAAAATGGATTCTGCCTTTTCAGAGGTCGGGGCTGTGAGTACAGGTGTTGCTACCTTGCATTTTCACTTGGGTTTTTCTTCCTGGCTTTTTGAATTTGGAACTCTAAGGCTGCAGGTGTGGGATAGAATAATGATAAAGCCAGTCCTGACTTGCTTCTGGGGTCAACATTTTGATGTTGATGGTGTCCTTGAGTCAGTTTATGTTTTGTACTGTAAAACTGGGGTGGGATGAAGTTTATGGTGAATTAAAAAGGACCTGCAAAATTCTTTGGAAAGAATAAATGAAGCTCTGCCCCTCCCTCGCTGGTTCTCGATGAATAGTGAGCAGTTCATGGAGTTTTATAGGCCTGGAAGTATTTATTGCTGACAATTCCCAGCTCTGGAGTGAACCAGAACAAGGTACTGAGTGCTAAATCCATGAAATCGGTCTTGTGTTTTTTATCTCTCTCTGAATTACGACACAGTTTTAACAACTGTGTTCAGTTTGCTGGGAATGAAATAGATTTTGTCTTAGCAAATGGAGTTTCCCAGCTCTCACTGCTCTCTTCTCAAATTGTCAGCTATAGAATAATTACGTTTCTCTAATTTACGCTGTTTTGGCGTGGACTCAAGTTTGCATTTAGTGGCTGGCATAAATATTATATTTTGGAGCTGCTTGGGGGGGGCTTTTTTGTTTATCAGATTTACTGGAATTGGTTGAGCTTAATTCAATGACAGGATAAGCAAAAAATTGTTTAGATGGGCTGTTCTGAAATGTTTAATGCCTTCTAAAATTGTTCATGGTAAAAGATCAAGGAAGGAAACTCTGTGACCTTTTAAATGCAGCCCCATAGAACCCATTTTCCTATGCCAGAAGTCAGCCCAGACAATGAAACTGAAAGAGGGTTCCCTTTCATAAAGGATCTTTCATGTTTTGCTTTTGCAGATTTATTTTTTTTATCACAGATTTAGCAGACTTTACAGCTGTCTTTTAATCAGTTTCCATATTTGTACCAGAACTTTCTTATTTTAATTACTGTCTGTAGAAACCATTCAGCTGCTTGTTGTGTGACACAGTAGAAAATGATAATTTTCTGTAATTTTTTTCTTGGCTTAGATCACTTCAGTAATATCTATTAGCAGCAAATGCACAGAGTTACAATTTTGTGCTGAAAGTTTTAATGATTCAGTGTTTTCTCTTTTTTTTTGAGAGCTGATTTTTAAAGCACTTTGCTGAGGGTTAATGCAGCCGTGCATTAAAAGCAGACAGCTGTGGTTCAGCCTTGTAATGATTGACTCTAAAGTAGGTTGCCAGTCTAATCCTAACTTGTGCTGATCTGGGCTTTTTGCTCAGCTGCCTGCAACCCACGAGGTGGGTTTTGTTCAGGGCACAGGATTTGGGTGGTGAATCATCCTAAATAATAAACTGAGTTGTATCTCCAGCAATAAAGTTGATTTTCCCACCCACTCACTTTATCAGTTTCTCTCCTGTCTAAATCATTGCTTTTGTGGGTAGTACTTCTGCATGTGATTTAATCTTTTATTTCTTCTCTGCCAGTTTTAATTTGAATTTTCCCTGGCATCCTGCAGATGCTGTCCTCAAGTTTCACTCAGTGACTGCTGCAGCCCTGTCCGTGATTGTACTTGAAAAGTTGAGGGTTTTTCTTAGGGCATTCTCATCTGCATCCTAAAAGTATTTGCTTAACTCATATAGCAAAATGCTCTGAAAATTGAAAGTTTGCAGGAATTCTGCCATGTGCAGTGCCTTCCCAAACAAGTTGTATATGCTAATATCTGTAATATTTTCTGTACGTCGCAAGGTGCCACAGACTTCTGTCACTTCTCTTTAAAAGAAGGAATTATGCTACTGATGTAAGGTAGAATGGCTGATCTGGACAGCATTTCCACTTCAATTGTTGATCTCCCTTTTTACTGCAAAAACAATTTCCTGTTTCTGTACCTTAGTTTTTTGTTTTTCCAGCTAAGTTCCAGTAATGGAAGGAGCTGAAGTAATGAAGGGTTGTCTCTGTGAAGCAGGGGGTTTGGAAGATGATTACTTTATCTGCTGTAAGCTGTCCTTAAGTTGTCTCCTCTGACTTGCAGAAATTCCTAAGAGGAAGCTGCTGTGTCTTTAACTTCCACTGCTTCTTATGTAACCCAGCATAGCTGGGATACTCAAATGAAATATTTACTCATTTGCTCATCAGGTTGTCTCCTGCTTTCCGTAAAACAGACCCAGAGCAGCCAGAGAGAAGATTTCTTAGTCCTTTGCTGCTTGTGAGTGGCTGAGTCCAATAAAAGGTTTTGAGACAACACACAGACACTTTTTTGATGGAGAAAAGAAAACATAAAATCCCCCATATTCGATTCAAGCGCAGGTCTGTGCCTCTAACACCTTTATGACTTTTTGTAGGATGTACTGACAGAGCAGCCCATGATTTTTGTGCTTGACAGCACTCAGGTGTTTCTCAGATGTGTCAAAACATGCAGGTCATGAGTGGACTCTGATTTCCTGCTGAAATATGTCAGATTTCTCACATTTCTTCTTGTCTGTACTTCTATATTTACCCATTCTCTCAAAAAACCCCCATCGCAGTCTTTTGCTAGTTCCTGTTCATTTAGGATGTGTGGGATGGGTTTTGTTCCTTGATATAAAATAGGAGAAATGAACATTCTGAGCCCAAAGGAAAGGGGGAGAATGAGGGTCAGTGTTTATAATATAAAGCTCTGTGGAGTATTTGGGTACTCTGATGGGGAAGCTGGGCAGCCATTCTCTCAGGGATGATTTTTGGGGCTAATAAAATGTGTTGGCAAGCTTTTTATTCATTGTTGTGTTACAGTGTTAGGGATTTACTGCTTTAAAATGCACATGTCCACCTATCCCATATCCTGGTAGTGTCTGTATGGAATTCTTTGTCAATAACAGATTTTTTTCATCCATGGCTGCCTGAACTTCCCAAAAATTTGAGTGAGGTTTGGCCTCTCCAGCTGAGCTGAAAATATCACACCATGGAATCCCAGACTGGGTTGGGTTGGAGGGGACCTTAAAGACGATTTTGTCCCATGGGCAGGGACACCTTCCCCTATCCCAGGTTGCTCCAGCGTGTCCTTGGACACTTCCAGCGACACAGGGGCAGCCTGTGCCAGGGCCTCCCCACATCCCAAACAGGATCCTGGGAGTTTGGTGTGTTGGAGGCTGAGGATTTCCTGGCAGGACTCCCCCAGCAGTGGCAGGATCGGATGCTGAGCTCCTCCTGCTGCTGCTGCTGCTCCGTGGATTCTTTCCACAGGGGTGTGGACTCCGTTCCTTGGGGACCACTTGGCTTCCGCTCTGTGGAGCTCTGGGAAGCTCTGCTTTTCCCAGGCCTGGCTCCTTTTTGGGCTAAAGGTCTGGAAATTCTGTGTAAATATTTACCATAGGCCAGCCTGACGGGCGGAGAGCTGGGATTGAACAAGGAGAGGAGCTTTGCCGATGGGCAAGGAGGAAGGAATTCCTTAATCAGTGCGGAATATGGGGGACCAAAATTGCTGTTCCTTGCAAAGAAGGATGGAGCACAGAGACTTCAAAGTTCTGGAAAGTGAAACCTGGGATGTTCAGGCTTGGGACTTGTGTGATGTTTAAGAAGCACTTATTTAACTTAATTTTCATGCATTTTATTCTAAACAGGCAAAGACAACTCTCTAAGTGAGTTGTTCGCTACTTATTCCTATCCCATCTTTCCTATGTTCTTAGGAGAGATTTCTTTTTAAATTATGTATTTTTTTCCATACTTTTCTTTCCTTATCCTCCTTTCCTGCTGTTGTCCAGGACTGTAGAAATCCCCGTGGATTTAAAGCAGTGATATTCCATTTACAGTCCTCGCCATTTCTTGGCTATCTCTGATTTCTCCTAAAAACCTGATTGCATCAGACTTTCTTGCTTTTTATGGTCATTTTTTTTTCCTCCTCCAAATTGTTTTCTTATTATGTCCTGTGACTGAGCGGACTGGGGGAAGGAAATCTGGGAAATCAGAGTAGGAAGCGAGACAGATTCAGGAATGGAAGCTTCTTTCTTGTTTTTACACTGTTTCCTGGCAGCTGTGTTGGTTTGCAGTTGAAAGGGATGTATTGTGTTGCTTTCTCCCAAAAACTGTAGATAAAATAGAAAAAAAAATTAATTCTGTGATTTTTTTTTAAAGTTAATTATTTCCATAAGCAAAACAAAATTGCAGACAACAGTTAAGTCTTACATGACTGTGCCCTGAAGTCCTTTTTTTTAATAGTAAATGTTTTTCCTGATAGACTGAAATTTCATTTGGATTCTTCAAAGTCTGTTTGACTTCTTTATAACGAAGAGAAGCTGCAATATCCATTTCTGACCCTTTTAAGCTTGTTTTATGGTACAAATGCATTTGTTTTCCCAAGTGCTGATGCCAATAACAGAATTTTTATGTTTCAGGGAATTGAAAATGTCCCTTCTGAGTTAAAAGCCTTGAAGCATATTCCTTTTGTATTCCTGGTTCCTTCTCACTGACTTTAATGACTTCAAGTTAAATATTTTGCACGAAAATTTAAAATGGATGAATCTGAGGGGTTTTTTTGCAAGGATATTTAATATATATAAATATATAAAGAGACACAAATATGTATATAAAAGACATAAATCTATAAAATACAGAAATACATAAAAGTAAGATATAATACTCTATAATGTTGTACATATTTGTATGATTGTAAAGCAACCTGCAACCTTAAATTGGTGGTAAGGGTGAAGTGTGGCAAGCAGCTGGGAAATGTGAATTTGCTCTGTACAGTGAGGGAAATAAGAAATACCAATGTTTTAACCAAAAGATAGTTCAGTAAATTAAGGTTTATTGGTCTGTGAGATTGTCCCATCTGTGTTTCACTTGATGATGAGGAGCATTAGGGAGAAAAATTTGGAAATCATTGATTTTAGAATGTAACCCAGGTTTAAAAATATCTCTGTTTTGACACCCTCAGCAGAGGCTGTTTGGTGCATGTGATTCTTACTCAGGCATGAATAAACTGGATATGAAGCCCTGCTCTGGGATTTGCAGCCCCTTTTCCCTGGCGTCCTTAACTCTGATTCCACACTGGTTAAAAACCCCAATATTGATCATTTTTTCCCTTGTGCTTCCCAAGGACTGTGACAGGAAGGGGTGCTCCTGTGAGGATCTGAGCTGATCCTGGCCTGGCTTTTTCCTTCCCTCTGGTTACCATTTTCTTCTGGAGAGCTGACATTTTCTGCTTTGTGAAATTCCTAGAAAATTGAGGAGCTGGGCAAACGTTTCAAAATAGGAACCAATGAGACGGAGCTCTCTGCTATTTCGAAAATGATAATGCATGCCACTGGAAAAGGGAGAAGCATGGAAAATACAAGTTTTGGCTGGGAAATTATTGCATGGAGCAGGGAGATGGAGGGGTAGGAGTTGATTTCTTTGGCTTCCTGTCCTCTGGGTAATTGCAGCCTTGCTGCAGTTATGGCTTGGAGATGATGTTTGGTACCAGCATGCATTGGACTGGGCAGGCTAAAAAATTCAGTCACGAGAACTGAGGAAATGCAAAAAGAATATAACCCTGTTAATATATTAAAGTGGTTTGCTGCAGTTTCATTTTGTAATAGGCCTCGTGATTTGGGAGGAGAAAAAAAATAGTGGAATTTAATGAGGAGTAGGGTAATTCAAATCAAATCACCAAAAATGAGTTTGGTGGAGTTCTCTGGGGTTATGGCAAGGACTAAAATAGAGATCTTGGTTTTTCCCTGCCCTGTCTGTATGTGGCAATTTGGCCGCTTGTTAATGGAGACCCGCAGCCCGGGGCGTGCTTGGAGCCCTGGGAAGATTTACATTAATCAAACACAAACAGACAGTGTAGCGTGAAGAAATTTCTATCCCGCCAGCACTGCTCCCAAACTTCATTAGGTTATTGGGGCAGAAAAAGAAAACAGCCCCTTCACCCTCCAATCCTTCCCCAGGGCTTGACCACTCGGGGAAGCTCAAAAACCTCACAGCCCCCCTGTTTTGACCTCTGAGTTTCCCTGTGTGGATGGCAGAGAGGGGCAGTGCTTCGTTCTCAGCCCGCTGCCTGCCTCCCCACTCCTGAAACAATCCAGAGGCTGTGTTTTCCTGGTGTGGGCGCTGCTTTTCCAGGTGCCACACGTTGCAAAACGCCTGGAAACCCAGTACGTGCCCAGCGTGGCACAGCATGACCCCTGAAAGGCTGGAAGTGGATTGAGGGGAAAATCTCAGTGCCCTCTGCCAAGCCTTTGTTCCTGTGCCTCGTGATGCAGCTCCTTGGATCAGTGTTGGGATTTACTGGCGGGAATGCACACAAATCTATATTTTTTTATATATATATATATATATATATGTATGTTTATATGCACGCATATAGATGCACACAGAACATGCACCTCCATCCGTCACGCATACATAAACATATATAGAGATATATATTTTTCTGCCCTCCCCCAGGACAGCCGGAAATGCTGAATTTTAAAATCCCAGCTCTCTCTCCTGCTTCCCCTGTTGCTGTGGGCTGGCCATGGATGCTGCTCTCCCTGAGTCCATGAGCAAGCCCCGGCTGATGCTGCTTGGGAGGAGGTGGGAGAGAAGAGGTGGAGTTTCTTCCCTCCCCTTGAGTGGTCAGTGAACAATCAGGCAGATGCCTGCCAAGGATATCCAAGGAGAAGCGTGAAAACCCCGGGAAGCTTCCAAAGAGGACAGCTCAGGCTCCTTGGGGAGGATTTGGGATCAGAGCACTCCCCCTGGGAATGGGCCTTTGGGATCTCCCTGCTCAGCTGACTTTGGCGTGTGAAACAGGTAACACAGAGCCTTTGTTCCTATTCCCTGAGACAGGAATACCTTCCTTGAATGCAGAGCAGAGAGAAAGGATTTTTCCTTTAATATCTACTGGAAAAAAAGGGTGGGAGGGGAGGTTTATCTCCTTTTTTTTTTTTTTCTCCCTTTCCTTTTTTAATAGCTGTTTTGTGAACCTGAGTTGCTCCTTTGTATTTTCACTGTGAAAATGGCCAGTTTAATATGTTTGCTGTGAAAATCTGTGTCTTGGTGTCTGAGCTCAAGAACAAAGGTTTTGACAGGCTGGAAAGATGCTTTAGATGTAGATGCTGGCAGCTCTCCCTTCTTTCCATTTCCCAGTAATTCCATACCAGACCCTTCTCACCAGCCATAGGGAATGTGATTTTTGATAAGCTGATATTTTATGCACGTTGATGTTAAATTAGCTGTTGCTGCTCAAGCAGTCATCTCTGAGTGTTTTGGGTGGGGTTTTTCTTTTCTGAATACACTTTTCACTGATATTACATTTTTTTTCCTAATTTTATTTTATTGCGTGTTCTAAAAGTGTTCTGAAAATTAAACTTAATTGTATCAGTCGCAGTGGTGGTGTGGACAGATTTGAGGCAGTGTTGATACAGTGACAGCCATCAGATGAGCTGTGAGAGAAAATGCAGTGTTTTGTACTAATACATGAGGTTTTGATGTGGAAAGGCTGTGAGATGCTGGGGGGATTTGTTTCTTTTTAATATAAATACAAATACAGGCAGTGAGGGCTGGCAGTTCTCAGCATCCTGCCTGGCTGAGGGGGAGGCACCAAGAGCTGCTGTCACTGAACCCAGTGGGGAAACAACTCCAATCTGGCATTGCTGTTTCTTGGTTATCTCCATACCCCTTCCACATATCTTGGGGAATTTGCTGCAGTCACCTCTTAGCAGCTGGTAGCTTTCCTGAGTAAATATTTGTTTGGGTTTGGTTTTGGTTTCTTTTTTTTTCCTTTTGCTTGTATTTTTATTTATTTTATGAGACCCAAGAGGCAAATACTGATACAAACACGTTCAGAGGCCTATTAATAGCTCTGTGTTTGACTCATAGGCTGTTCTTAGGATCTTGAGCCATTTTACAAGGAGCTTCACTCCTGGTTTTTTATCTTCCATTTTACAGTCAAAGAAACAGGGCTTGATGTTGCTGAGAAATCCTAATCCTGTGTTCTGCTCCAGTCGGTCTTTCTGGATTTATGCTGTACTTTAGATGGAGGGGAGATGAAATGGGAAGGAGCAAAGCATGCCACGGATGCCTGTGTACATTTTTCCCTCCTCATGCAATGTGTGCTATGTGCATCTTTTCTCTGGTGTTTTATGGGCCAGAGCTGCATTTCAGGGCAGAAGTAACAGGTTTGCATATCCCAAAAGCCTCTTTCTTTTTCTTGGGCCATTTAAACAACTGAGAGAGCTTCAACTCCAGTATATAGCGCTGCTAATCTCTTTATAGCTCAGCTGACATCACATTTTCTTTTTTTGGAAATCCTGACAAACTGCAATGCATGGTGGAGAAACTTTCCATGGATGCTTCTAAAATCTGAGCGAATGCTGGGACAGAAACCCTCCTGGGAGGTGTGGAAGCCAGCAAGGTGAAATGCTCCTTCAGTTGCATACTTTGAGTTTAGGCTCAAATAGTTTGGGTGCCCTTGGTGTTTGTATCTACAGGAGTAAAACTTCACCAGAATTAGCTGGGAAGGACTAAGAGCTAAAAATACACAGTACAGGTTAAGCAACACTGTGGTAATGATTTCTTGATTCTCTCCGTGCTGCAGCTTTCCTTTGTAAAATTGTGGATCCAATTTTTCCCTTGGTGTAAATTAAGCCCCTGGGAGCACTTTGCCTTTGGGTGGTTTAAGACATATTAGCTGTAAATTAGTTTATGGCAGCTGGGAAATATTTAGAAGCTTTGCAGAGGTCAGAGTGGTGGATGTTGTCTGCACATCCCATGCAGAATGGGTGTAATTTGGCCAAAGGTTCATCACTCAGTGGGAGAAGGGAAGGCAGGGCTGGAAATGCTTTTGGGTTGAGTGTTTGCTTAGCTTTGAACTCATAAACGGCTGGTTCTGGTGAGCAGGCGAGTCTTGGCTTACATTTCCGAGCAGTAAACGCACATGAACCTTTAAAACAACCCAACGAGTGCTGAAGGAAAATTTAAATTAAGACAAGGTGCCTGCTGACCTCGTTTGTCATAGAAGTAACTTAATGAAACTTCTGAGTTGTACAGTAGGTCAGACAAACTGATAATACCTTTGGAATGTGTAAATCCATGGGGGAAGGTGCTGCTGAGCTCCTGTGCTTCTGCTGATGTTGTCAGGTTGTAGGGACATCTGTGTCAGGTAAATCACAGGATCCCAGGATGGTTTGGGTTGGAAGGGACGTTAAAGATCATCCAGCTCCGTGGGCAGGGACACCTCCCACTATCCCAGGCTGGTCCAAGCCCTGTCCATCCTGGCCTTGGACACTTCCAGGGATCCAGGGGCAGCCACAGCTGCTCTGGGCAACCTGTGCCAGGGCCTCCCCACCCTCACAGGGAACAGTTCCTTCCCAATATCCCATCTAACCCCACTCTCTGTCAGTTTGAAGCCATTCCCCCTTGTCCTGTCACTCAAAGCCCTTGTAGAAAGTCTCTCTCCATCTTCCCTGCAGGTCCTGGAAGGCCACAATGAGGTCACCCCAAAGCCTTTTCTTCTCCAGGCTGAACAATCCCAATTCTCCCAGCCAGTGACACATTAAACCGGGCAAAGCTCATAATGCTGAGGAGCACAGCAACAACTCAGCCTTGTCTTTTCTTTAAAACATCTTTTTAGAAAGACACACGGGAGGAATAATAAATGTCTTATTGCAGGTTCTTTAGTACGCTCTCAGTAGTCCCAGGCCGTGGAGGTGTGGTGTTCCTGTGCCAGGCAAGTGTACTCACTCCCCAGAAATGTGAACTCTGGGCCAAATACTCCTCTGTGCCTCTGAACCTTGTACATATATTTGCAAAACTTAAAGCTGCCTAATTGGAGGCAGCGTTACACTGCGTTGAAAGCTACATTTCCAGTTGTATTACGTGCACTGTGTGTTGGGGTTGGTGTTTTTTTTTTTTTTTCCTCTCCTCCCTTTCTAATTGCTGTCTTTTGCTGTTTTTAAGGACTGTTTCCACACCAGGCTCGTTGCTGGTTCATAACAACCACAAGCTGGGTATGGCATTAATAAGGAACTAGGCTTGGTGCCTAATGAAATGCACCAACTGCTCCCCGCGCTGGGGCAGCACGAGTGATGCCAGTGCTGGGGGTGTGTGTGCCAGGTGAAAGCAAATCCCGCGGCACTCCACAGCTGTGGGTCTCTCTGGTCTGCTTAGGAAAAGAAAATTGTCTTGTTCCTTTGATTTTTTTTTTTGGGGGCATTTCACTGGAAAGCTGTTGCAGACGCTGTGGAGGAGGAGCGGTGCTGCTGCCACCGAGCCAGCTCCGCATTGCAATTATTGGCAAGCAAAGCAAACATTTCATTTCCCCGTAATTAGCTGCAGTTTAGGGAGGGCAGGTTAATTTGGACTCCACGCCCTGTCTGCGCAAGAAACCCTGGTGCTTGATTTGATTCTTTCAGGCTGTGGGCAAAGGGGTTTAAAAGGACTTTTCAGAAGTGAAAGCTGGTGGAATGAATCACAACAAACGTGCTCTGCCCCTCTTCCTTCCCTTCTTCCAAACAGCTGGAGCTCAGGATGCAAAGATGATGTGAAAATACGGAAAAAATGGGGTATTCTGGGGCTCTTCTAGTATGGCCAAACTGCATATTTCAGCTTTTTCTTGCTTCAGGGAAGCTTGAGCTCTCAAGGCCTGGGAATATTTGTCTATGGCCTACTTCAAAATAAATAAATGAGTGGGAAAACTCATAACTTTTGAAGTCACAAGCGTGACCTTTCTCCTGTACCTGGCCACTTGTGTTAAATGGGTCATGCAGTAAAAGGTTGCAGAGGAACAAATCGTGAATGTTTCTTGTCTGCTGGGCGCTCGTTCTGTGTAAATTTTTGTGATGATAACATTTTCTGGAACTCTTTTTAGAAAAGCACTTGGCCTCTTTCAGCATTTGTGGTGTTTAATTTTTTTTCCATTTCAAAGCTGTCAATTTTTCTTTCCCAGAGGTGAAAATGGAGAGATTCAGTAATTTGTAACCAGTCACGTTGGGAAACCAGTAGGAAATCGCCTGGGATTTGGCAACCTCTGTTCCCCACCAATTTCTGAGCGGGGTTTGTGCTTTCTCTGAGCTACATTCAGTGGCCAAACCTCATCCCTGTTACTCAAATCTTGCTTTTAGGCTGAATCTAAAGGCAGCATTAAGGAAACATGAGCAACCTGGTTTATTTATGTTCCCTCCAGAGCCCCCTCCCCAGTTTTCATTTGTTTGGCTGCTTCCACCCTGTTTTAGGGCTATTAAACAATAAATGGCCTTGTGTGACAACTTCAGGGCCTGGAGAGGGAAAGCTGCTGCTTGGAAGCTGAGCCTTGGAAGTCAGTCAGGAGTGGAAGAACAGCACTGGCTGCTGAAAATGTCTCTGTCCCCTCCCCTTTGGAGAGTTTCTGCGGGGACTAAAAGTTCTTGCAGGGTCCTGGCCTGAGCAGCAGAGCAGCACAAAGGCCACATTGAGAATAGCTGCTGGGGAAGCCCTCCTTCCTTGCCTGCCCAGTAAATGCAGCTCTTTCTCCATGAAAAGCCCTGACATCAGCTCTTGGAAAAATCCAAGTGCTTGTGTCATGGAAAATAGCTGAGGCACTTGCTTGGGCTGGGGCTGAATGACTGAACTGTGGATGAAACGTCTCTGGAGATGCTTTTCTTCTCCTTTTTCCGAATGGTGCAGTTCATGGAGAGACTGAAACCCTTCCCATCTCAGGGTTTTACGGGGAAGGACGCTGAGGAAAGAGCTACAGCTGGCTGTAGTAAACTCAGAGTACCCTGCTTGTCATTTTTACAGGACATACTATGATGATACATTCCTGTATCATCAGGAAATTCCATGTGTGGAGGCAAATCTCCAAATTCTTGCTGTTTGTTTTATGGAGCAGATTTATCTTTGCATTCTGCTTTTCTTTCATAATTTAAGCTGGGTTTTTTTTTTTTCCTCTTTTCTTGCTCCCTTCTCATGCCACCACCTTCTCTTCACCCCTCTTGATGAAGCCCCTCACCCAGAGCCAACCACAAGAATGAGAAAGAAATCTGTATATAGGTATTTAATTTTTTAAAGCTCAATGAGGAAGCATCCTGTGAAGGCAAGGCACAAGTGGAATTCTCTTTTTCTGTAGAAATACCTTCCTCTTGGAGCCCTGACCCTCCCCATCTTACAGATGGAACTTGCCAGCCTTCCAGACTTTGATTTTTATCAAATTCATCTTAACCTAGTTTTAAGTGTTTTGCTCAGCACGTTGGTTGCCATAGCACCAGTCCCTTGCATCGATCCATATCCTGATCCATCAGGAAATATGCTGATGGGCTCTGTTGGCTACTCTGCACTTTCTCTCCTGAAAGGAAAATTGAATGGCATATTCTGGTTATGGATAGAGACATGAGTGGCTTGAAAAATGATAAAATATTGAATGGGAGGCATTTCCTGATGCTTTATTAAGGCAAATGCAACACTGAGGCTGCTGGGGATGTTCAGGGGGGTTTGACACAGAACATACTGGCTCTGTGGGCTCTCTGGTCACTTCCCTAAATTTCCCGTGTTCCTTCTCCAAAGGCAGTGATGCCTGTTCACGGAGCTGTCAGCAGGGCAAGGTTAATAATGCCAGGAAGGATTCCTCCATGAGTCACTGCGTCAGCTGTGCTGCCTGCCTCGGACTCCCACAAAAATAACATGGAGCTTGCAGTGCCTCCCTCCCTTCTGCCTCCTTGCACAAGTCCCTGAGATCCATCCATAGGCTCTGACAGTTCCCAGGAGTCCTCCCCATTTGGATCCCCGTTCCCCTGCTCCGTGGGTCCAATCTGTTGACATCGGTATGCAGTGGTTTTGGGGGTTTTTTATTTAGGAAAAAACCGCGGTGGTTTCCTGAGCTTCTGTACTTTGATCCATGGAAAAGATGACCCAGCAGAAAGCTGCTCTTTCCGTGGGTTAATGCCGAGGTGAATGGACTGGATGTGTTGGATCAGGGCTGTCCCAGACTGCTTGGTGTGCTTCCAGCTGCAGTTGGTGGCTGCGTTTTCTCCTGCTTGCCAAAAGTTGCCCGCTTGCTGCATCCGTGTTTTCCCTGGATCTGCCTGTCAGTTGTTATCTCCTCAGCTCCTTTGGCTCTCCCACTGCCCTGTGCCCTTTTCCTTGGGACACAAAACTGCCTTTAGCTCCGTGGAAAGGTCGTGCGGGTGCCACTTCGTGTCAGCACTCTCCCCTAATGCCTTTGTCAGGGCTTTTAAGAACCTGCTCTGGTGGATCTGTGCCTCTGCAACCCTGGAAAACAAACTCCCTGCCGTGTTTTTCTTTCATTCTGTCTCTTCCAAGGTGAAATTCTGGGAATTATCTGCAGAATAGCATTTATGACAATGCTTACTGTGCTTTCAGGGCACTTTAAACCTCCTAGATTTAGATAGAAAATGAAGCATTTCTCTGAGTGCTGTCGGTGAGGTCCAATCAGGGTGTTGAAAATGAAGTTTAATAGGTATTAAAGGAGCTGGATGCACTAGGAATAGTCCTGGAACTGTTCAGTGATTTTTACCTGTCACCCAGGAACAGACTTTGGTTTTTTCAGGATCTGTTTGGGGATGTATGAACGAGAGGAGAGCACAATCCAGCTCAGCCTTTCCGAAATCTTGAACACCCATCCCTGGGAGCGTCCAAGGCCAGGTTGGATGGGGTTTGGAGCAACCTGGGATAGTGGAAGGTGTCCCTGCCCATGGCAGGATGAGCTCAAAGGTCCTTCCAACCCAAACCTTTCTGGAATTCCAAGTGAGCTAAATTCACTTTTCACCAAAATCTGTGGAGCTGGTGCTGGCCAGAGGCTTCTCATTGACTCGTGGCTTGGTGGAAACCTCCTGAATTAGGATGAGATTTTAAAAAGCCATAGTTTAGGGTTTTTATTGGGGGGACTTGGAGTTAACCTCTGGTTTCCCTCTTCTCTTTCTAAATGTATGAAAAAGACAATGAAAATTATCTACCCTGGAGTATTTCTCCTCTCTGCTGAATTTGGCATGATCAGCTGTGCTTGCTGCTTTTCTTTCAGAATTAGAATTCATTCCGAGGGTTTTTCTGCAACAAGCAACATCTTCTTTAAATGAAACTAATAAAGCACTGAAGCAGCTTCTATTGCAACTGTTCATCTCCTAATTAAAGATGAGTTCTGTCAAGCAAGCAGTTTTTGGCTGTTCTCTCCTGCATGGGTTTCACAACATTTCTTACTCATCTGGGCACAAGTTGGAGTAATTTCTCCTTGCACGGTGCAAACACACACAAGCTTCATTTCAGGCATGTGAGCAGTCCTGGAACTAAAGTTAGGCACATGAATAAATATTTCCAAGGTTGAGGCCCTTGTCTGAATCTAAATATTTTTCTCTTTGATCAGCTTTTGAGATAACAGATACTTGAATTCTGGTAATATTTTAGTAAGGGAGGAAAAAACCCCCCACATGGTTATCTGGATGCTGTGCTATTTATGGTCAGCTATATTTTCAACCTCCCGGGCTAGAATGGAATGCTTTGTACTGCTGGAAGCCGGGAATCCTTCCTGCTCTCATGTTTTTTGACACATTAAGTCTTTAAATTACCTTTTTCTTCCTGGCTTCGAGGTGGTTATTAGGCTCTGGTGGTGCTTATGTGTGAGCTAACCTGAAATGTAATGTTTAATCTGCGGTGTAACTATTGGTAGGTGTATTTTCCTCACTTAGATTTTCCTAGTGCAGCATGACTAAGAAGACACGCTTTTAGTAATTTGATGCATTTAAATGACTTTTAAATTATTCGGACCCAGCATTTTAAAAACAAAATCTGACTTGGCTTTTAATTGGTGCTGGTATTTGGGAGAGTGGAACAACTCGTTTGAAAATGTGCTGATGTTCATCAGTTATCAGACAAAATGTCTACAGGGTTTTTATCGTGGAGCCTAAACTTGCCAGCTCCATTTGGAATTAAGGCTCCAGCTGTTCACCACACCCTGCTCTGCCTTCTTGCTGCTGTTTACAGTAGGAGGTGAAATATATTTTAATTTGAATTATGTTGTGCTGGGTGCCGTAACATGGGGAGGGGATTTTCAGGGCTGCTTTCAAATGTAAGAATATTTGCAAGTGAAGATCAGTTGCCCTGAAACACAGATAAACTCACGAGAGCTCCTCTGTGATCTTTGATGGGATTTTATCCACTTTTGCTCCGCTTCCTGCTGTAGTGACACAGCGTTTGGGAAATGAGGAATGTTCTCCAGGTGGTGTTCAGGCAGGGAGCTGGGAGGAGAGGCAGAATGTGGTACTGCATGCTCCCAGCAAGGGTCGGTGTTGTAGCCTCAGCCCAGCTGACTCTTCCACCTCAGATTTCTGTGATTTCAGAACTCGGTGCCCAGGAATGATTGCAGATCCAGGAGGGGAGGTTTTTTTGGAGGGGCTGGAGAGCTTCACCTTCAGCCTGGCTGGACAAAGCCCGTCCCTTTCTTACTCCGTTGATTTTAGGGAGTACCTGTGGAGCAAAGGCAAGGCAGGAGAGGGTGTGGAGTGGTGGATGTGCAGCACGCAGAGGCTTTGCTGGGGTGCCCTGCTGCCTCCTCCCCTGCTCCCACCCTGTCCCTGCCTCCTTCCCAGCTTCTTGGGAAAAGAAGGAAACTCGGGATGCTGGCAGGTGGCCAAGGGGCTCCGGCGCTTCCCAGAACTGCTCCTGGCACGGCTGCATGGGATGGGGGACACAGCCCTGGGCTGGGGTCTCTTCCCAGGGAGGAGAATTCTCCAGAGCCAGCTGGATCCTGACCCTTTGTACCATCCAGCTGTGAGCACAGCTATGGATTGGGAGCAAGGGGATTTTGGCTCCCACCCCACAGGAACTTGAAATTCACCGGTAACGTCAAAGCACTGAAAAAATTCCAGTGATTTCAGTGCTGCTTTATTTACAAAATCTTTAAAGTTCCTTCCTAAATAATTAATCACCAGCCTAGGTATAATAAGCAGAAAAGTTTTACACAACTTCTGGACCTGGAAAATAGGACGTTTGTGTTTCAGAGATAATAAAGAGCTCTGAACCAGCCCAAAAGATACAACAGTGAGCTCACTTTGTGTTGTCCACAAACTCTGCCTGTTGCTGCAGGAGCAGAGCCTGCAGTTCTGGCTGCTGATAAGAACCTCTATAGGATTAAGTTTGTCACTGAAATGCTTCATTAAAATACTTATCAGTGGTGGTAGGGCTTTTTATGCGGCTCAAAAGTTCAAATGCATCAGATAATAAAATGGGGTGTAATTCATCCTAAGCATCTTTTCCTGTCTTTCCCTGGCTTCCTTTTTTTTTTTTCTTGTTTTCTGCTTTTCAATGAAACACTTGATTGCTGCTGCATCTGTTGACTGCTCAGGGTTCAGGCAGGGTTAGATTGGCCTGAGATGACTTTTGTTTGCTTTGCTTTGGGATTCAAGCTGTCTGTCCTGCACCAAGTCCTCCGTCAGTGGCTGAAATGTGTAAGTGGGAGGATGGGATGCTGAAGAGATGTGGCTTTGCAGGTAGAGCTGAATGAGGAGGGGATGTTTCTTATTTGAATCAGAGTGGATTTCTCAGACCTCTCAGATTAAAACAGAGCTCTTGGGGGCTGGAAGAAAGAGGACTGCCGCCTCTTGCCTTCAATGAACTAACTTTCTGCTGTTTATGCAATCACAGGGCCCTATCTGCCCCCTTAGTTTGGAAGCTGCTGTTGCAGTTCAGCTGAATTCGATGCTGTTATCTGAAAGATGGCAAGTGTCTTGCTGTGTATAATTATTTTCAGGAACAGGCAGACAACATTTTAATTTCCCTTGCCTAATGTGTCATCAGATGCTCGTTCGGAGTTCCATATTAGTGCATGTTTGCACAGGGGATTGGCATGTGGGAGCTGGCCAGTTTTGGGTGTATCCACACTTGATGGCACAGCTCTTGCTCCAAGAGAGGCATTAGGCTGGCTCTGTGCAGCTAGTTACGGTTTTCAGGTAATGGGGAGGGAGTTACTGGAGCTTTAGGACTGGGCTTTTCCTGCCTGGGCCGCTTGAGGTGGAGTTATCGAGGAAAGAAGAGGGGAGTAGGTGACA
The DNA here is from genome assembly GCF_020740725.1 of Corvus hawaiiensis. NCBI lineage: Eukaryota > Metazoa > Chordata > Aves > Passeriformes > Corvidae > Corvus > Corvus hawaiiensis. The sequence continues at coordinate 4,849,064 of NC_063237.1, read as the reverse complement.
AGAGGAGCATTTGGGGCAGTTTTGTGGTGCCACAAGGAATCTTGGATGGAAAGCTCTGGGAGAATGGTTTGGTTCTGTGTGCTGGACCAGTTTCCGGGATGGGGCCATGGCTCAGCTCGGAGTCACAGAAACGCCACATCCACGTGTTCCCTGCACACCTCCAGGGATGGGGGCTCCAAACCTCCCTGGGCAGCCCCTTCCCGTGTCTGACCACCCTTATCATGGAGAAACTCCTCCTGCTGTCCAGCCCTCCCCTGGTACAGCCTGAGGCTGTTCCCTCACGTTCTTTCACTCATTGCCTGGGAAAAGATTCCAAACCCCCTTGGCTCCAAACTTTGAGCTGAGCCTGACTTTGGAGCTGCTCCTTGTCCCTCTCGTGTTGTCCTTTTCTAATCCAGACTTCCCGTGGGACTGTTGATCGTTACCCGACTGGTCTGTTTAAACTAAAAACATCAAATGAAATTATGAAATGGTCATTTATTGCCCTGGTAACGTCTGTGGTGTTAGAATTGTGTGGGCTTGAATTTCTTCCCTCTAATCCCTCACCCTGGCACTTCTTGGAAAAATGTATATAAATTGGAGAAAATGCATTAAGAATGACTGTTGTATATAGAGGGGGAAATTATCAGCTATAAAACACCTGTAGAGCCTTCATTTAGAACAAAAAGTGATTTAGGTTACCTGGTCTTTCCTTGCACAGCTCTAGAGGTGTGTTTTGCCTTCCAGATGAAGGATCTAAAACACAAAACGAGTAGGAATGGAGCTGAACTTGTGAGTCTGAGAAGGAAATAGTTGTGTTTTTTGAGAGCAGAAGTTTTGGTGCCTCGAGCTGGATGGCACCACCTCGTCCTGGCAGTAATTGAAGGGAAAAAAAATCTTGGATTCGTAAATCCCACGTTTTCCTCAGTTACAAACACAAACAGACTTTTTTCTCCTTTCAACTTTGTTGCTTTTGTTACCTGTATGTGTAATGCTACTTGGAATAGGTAATACAATTTCAACTTTGTTGCACTTGTCTCAAAGATGGCAAGTTCGTGGAGTTCCATGAAAATAGAGATTGTGAAGGTATCACAGAAGTGTAAAATAACTGTTGGTATTTAAGCATTAATGGTGATATCAAACCTAATACTGAAAAACATACATTAAACTTCTGTTCTTTTTTCTTTACAGGTTTCCTCTCAAAAAACCTTCGAGGTGAGTTCCTGAAAATTGTTTTTTTTATTGTAAATTATGTATTTTTTTATTGTCAGTGATGCTGCAGCATTTTTGCAGGGGGAATGCTTTTAAAAGTTTATAAAAAAATATAAATACACAAACACAGCTTGTAGTACCCATTACAGATGTGAGGAAATCAATATCCAGATGGGGATAAGGTGCCAAAAATAGATTTGTTGGTGGTGTCCTTGGCATAGGGTGAATGTTTGCATTCTGTTACATGGCTGGGGGCTCATCTTACCTGAGATTTGAGATGGTCAGGGAAGGGACACTGTTGGTACATCATGTACAGGTGCTTCCCTTCTGGGGCTATTCTGAATCTTTAATTTTGGCATGCTGAGATATTTCAAGTTTGCTGGGAGAGTTAAGATTTCAGGAGGGTTTTTTCCATTAAATTTATTTCGCTTTTAAAATAAAATACGGGCTGATGCTGACTGATAAAGAGAATGCACTTGCTGTTACCAATTCTGGAGGTTACCAAGACTGTTCCTGGAACCTTGGATACGCTCCCAGAGATTGCAAGGGAGATCATTTTCCCCTTTGAATTCAGCCTGGGAATAAATTTTTTAAGCGAACTCGATGCCTACATTTCAATCTGAATTTCTGGTGAGCAGGCAGAGCTGGGTGAGGTTTTTTCTGAGCAGTCAGGCAGCTCCTGTGGGCTCTGCAGTGAGGATTTTGTGCTTTTCTGTGCCCCAGACATGGCAGCATTCTGAGCAGAGAGTCTCCAGCTGACAAGAAGCAGAAGGTTGAACGCTGCAGCAGCACCCACGACTTTGATCCCACAGGTAAAATCCTAAAATTCGAGAAAAAACCCCAGCAAAAGCACTGGGAAGCAGAATAAAAATGATTTTAATGTGCCATAAATGTGGTTTTCAGAGCTGTGTTGTTCTGCAGAGGCGATGTGGGCATTGAAATGAATGTGGGCTTGATTTTTAACACCCTCATAATCAACCTGGATTAGTGTATCAGTAAATAATTATAACAACTTCCACTTTCAGGAAAGTCAGGAGGCAAAGGCTGTAATTAGCTGTGAGGAGTTCTTTAGTGAAGTCTGAAATTAGAGATGTGGTTGGCTCAGCCAGCACTGGGTTGCCCTGTTGGGGTTTTTAGTTTTTGGAGGTTTGTTTTGCTCTTTGGTGCATTTTGATCCCTCTCTGCCACTTGCAAAGTGAATTTGTGCTTCCCAACGTGACACATTTGAAGATGAACACCTCATTTTAAAGGATTTGCTATCCTGCTTTTATTTAGCCTTCCCAAAGGTTCAATTAGGGAAATGAGGGTGAACACAGGATTCTTATTCTCTCTGAAACACTCACCCAGTGCCTGGTCATGAAATGCCTGCTCGTGTCTGAGCCCCCTGGCCCCATGCAAGGTGCATTTTTCCTGTCTGTGCATTCAGGCTTTTCCTTGGGGCTTGGGGAACACAGGGGAGGTGAATGGAAGGGTGGCACAATTTGCAGGATGTGGGGTTTTTTGTGCACAAGGCTGATGTTTATAAACCACCCTGGTCATGGTTTCTGCCACTGGCTGCATGAGTCCTTCTAGTGTGCACAAAATAAATGAAAATGGGCTTTAAATGCCAGTTAAAGACATCCTGTAAGGGAAAAAAAACCTGATTTAGTGCTCACCTTTTTTTTGTTTGCCATTTGGGGGAGGTAATGTAAAGTCATTTCAGGTCGGGGGAGGTCTCAGGCTGTGAACTCGTTTTGTAGAAGGAATTTAGTTTCTCCAGAAACAAACTTCAGGAATCCTCTAATCTTAATTTGCAGAAAGTCACTCCAATGTTGAGAGCTGTTACCTGGCTTGGGATTTGATAGGGGAGCTCTGCAGTGCAGCCTTCAGAAAATCCTTTTCTTTTCGAGGGGTGAATTCAGGATGCTGAACTGCTGTGCCTGTGCTGGTTGTTTACTCTGGGGAGCAACATTGCCAGAATCTCTGTGCTTGGACTGGTTTTTTATCTGTAGTTACTTCAGAGAGCTCCTTTGGTTGTGTCCTAGCTCCTGTAACAGATTCTGTGTGCTGTTACCTGTGTCTCCGTGTATTATTCACCCCTTATTCCAAGTGTTCCACCTATGTTTTGTTCACATCTTATTTGTGTTTTGCACGATTTAACCCAATAAATCCAAGTCTGTGTTTTTCATGAAGTTTGGTTTGTTTTTTTTTTTTTTTTTTTTTTGGTTTTTTTTTTCTCATGTTTAGTCTCCATATTTTCTATATCTCTCTCTCCTTTTCTCCTGCTCTCGTGCAGATAGCTCCTCCAAGAAGACAAAGTCTAGTTCTGAGGAGAGTAGATCCGAGACGTATGGTAAGCCAAAGCTGCAGCCTCCCCCTGGGCAGCTCCTGCTTTTCCTGTCTGTGCATCCCAGGCTTTTCCCCCTTCCCTGATCCGCATGGTTGGCTCTGCAGCAGGGACTGCCCTTCAATCCTGCTTCAGTTCTCAGCTTGTAGCGTGGCAGTGGCTGGAAAAGGTTTGATCTGGCACCTGTGGAGAGTTGGGAGTGCCCTCCTGGTGTCACTGGGTGCTCCTGGCAGTGAGGGCACAGCTCCCGAGGGGTTTGTGCTTGTAGGAAAGTCTGTGCCATCTTCTCACCGTGGAGGTTGGAGCAAGAAATGCATCTTCCTGCATTATTTGTAGGTTGTCTCTGTCAGTTCCTTTGAACAGAAATGGAGAAATGTATCTGTAAATAATTTAAATGAATGTAAGGATGTGAATTTCCCCATTCTCTGTCTCAGAGGGAGTGAGTGGCCCTGCACTCCTGGGCTTGGAGGCTGGAATAAATGGCACATAACGAGTTTGGGATGGGAATATCCCCACACATCCTGGCGTTGTCCCTTCCCCATGAGGGGCCTGTTTGCTCCCTCAGCTTTCCCAGATGTGTCAGTCTTGGGCTGTGACACTCCCCATCCTGTAATGACTTATTCCATTTCCAGTCTCTGTAGATATTTGCATTCATACCTTAGAATTTAGAAGGGAATGAGTTCTCACAAGTTGTTTTTTTGGATCCTGTCAGCATCTCCAGCCCCTTGGACTTGGGCTGAATCTGGCTGCATTTCTTATTTCCAGGTGTGCATGTCTTAACTCCAGCCATGGGTTGCTCTCTTCCTTTCTTGTTTCGGTGGTGGTTTTTTTGTTTTTAATTCATGTTTAAAACAGTCTGTGACACTTTCTGATTTTAATTTGTTCAGAAAATTGCTGCTGCTGTAGGATTTTGGATGCAGTGACTCTTCCAGAATCATCAGCTTTTATCATTCCACTGGAATAAACTGCCAGGTGTTCATGGCTGTGCTCCAGCTTCTTAACCCACCTCTGGAATACAAAATGAGGCTGTCAGAGCAAGAAACACTAAAAACTAACCAAACAACACCAACCCTGAAGAGTTTAAACCAACATAGGCATGTTAGGAAAGGCTGGTGCAGTTCAGGGAGGTGTGTCCTGTTCTTTCTGTGAGATCTCTTCACTTCCCCTGGAATTTTGAATCACACACTTTTTTTTTTTTTTAAAGAAAAGTAACATGATAGTCATGTTCCTGAGGGTGTGAGAGTGTTCCTTCAGAGCTGTAAACAGCTTTGGAGGGTGCCTTGATGGAAACCTGTCTCAGAGAGAGCTGGCTTGCTGCAGCTTGTCATTCTTCCTGCCACCCTCCCAGGGAATGAGCAGGGAAAGGGCTGGAACAGCAGGGATTTGGGGATGATTTTCTGGTGTTGAAGCCTTGTTGCTCCCCTGCCAGGTTAGTCAGGATAACCAAACCACCCTGGGCTCCTTTCTGCCCGGTGCTGTGAAGTGCTGGAGGTGCTGTGGGTTAATGACAGGAAGCATTTGCTGCCTTTGCTGGAACATCTCCGTGGTGATCCCTCTGCCCCAGCCCGGGCAGTGGCCTGGCTTTCCCTGTGTGCCAGAACCAAACACAACTTCCTGACGTAAGCTGTGACTTCCCCCAGGCTTCCTGCAGATGCTGTCCCCGTGTCCAGGATCCGTGGGAGCAGCTTCCACTCATCCTTCCTTTGCAGCAGCCTCAGCTCTGTTGGGCCTTGCCCTGCCTTTTGTCTGCTTTTCCCAGGTTTCTCTGGAATGTGTGCGGAACTCTGCTGTTTGCTTTGGAAGGGACCAAACTATTCCAAACCCTACAAGTAGAAATACTGTACTGATATTTTCCTCGCTGCTGACTGGATGGTGGCTGGCCTCTGGAAAGGGAATAATGGGGAAGGCTGGAATGACAACAGGGAAAGGAGGTGTGGCTTTGCTGGGTGTTTGTTCTCACCTCTTGAAATTTTGAATTAAGGAGCCAGAATTTCTGCAAGTGTGTGAGTGGCTTGGAGGGGCAGAGTGGTCAGGGAGGGAAATCGTTCTAATGTACAGAAGTTAATTTATGGTGACATGAAGCTCTCAGTGAGATACTTTCATTCTTAAATCCAACCCTCCCGTGTTTATCTGTTCAACAAAATTGAGATGGTCAGGAGAGACACTTGAGTGTAGTTTGTTATGCTGTAATTTGCTAATTAGTGCCATGATCTCTCATGGTATTTAATATGTTTTTCTTAAAGTAGAATTTTCATCTCTTAAATGAACTTAAAGCTAAAATTACCTTTCAAGGTGGTAGCTGAGGTATCAGTTTCTCTTTCCCTTTCCTCACAACTTGGTTGGTCCCCAAAGATCTTTCTATTTAGCAGTCATCAATTTCTGGCCTAAATATCAGCCTGGACTTGACACAAACTCTTTCACAGATTTTCTCCAACTTTGTGATAAGTTTTTGGATTTTGTTTTGAAATTTGAGATGGTTTTTAATTGAAACTTATTCTCCCTGGGTTTTGGGGTTTTTTTTTTGCAGTTCTTAATCAGCTTTGCATTTTCATGTTGTGGCCACCATTTTTTCAGAGAAATTTGCCTTCATAAAAGTTCTATTTCTCTTTGTGGAGCAGCATTTCTGACAATAATTTATAGACAGAAAGCTTCCCAAATGAAGTGAAACATTTGTCCCCTCTCAAAACCCTGAGGAGTTTGGCTTTTTGTTTATGGAATGATTCATTTCAAATCCCTCTGTTAAACTGCATTTTCCTATGGTGGCCTCATGCCCCCAGGGGAGGTTTTAGTTCCCAAATCTCAGCTCCCAGGCCATGTCCTGCAGACTTGGGAGATGGAATTCATGTCCCATGGAATCCCAGGCTGGTTTGGGTTGGAAGAGTCCTTAAAAATGCTCTTTTTCCAACCATTCCATGGGCAGGGACACCTTCCACTGGCCCAGGTTGCTCCCAGCCCCATCCATCCTGGTGTCTCCATTTTCTCAGTCGGGTTTTTAGAGTGAACCCCCTGCCCTGTTTGTTGCTAAAGAAATTCCCTGTTTCGTTAAATAACTTCCAAGTAGGATGTACAGAGGAGACAAATAAAAGCGATCTCCCAGAGCAGCTGTTGGACAGCCCAGATGTGTCTGGCCAGGCTGTTTGAGAGAATTATTTTGGCCATGGGGTGTCAGTGACCTTGAGAAGTTCAGGCTTTGCCCTTCCACCATCCCAAAGGCGCTCTTAGAGCAGGGCTGGAGAAGGGAGAGGGACGAGTGCCACCTATTGAGGAGCCACTCCTCTCAGCTTTCATTCTTCTCTCTGCTTTCACTTTTAATTTTAACCTCTGTAACTCCAGCACACCTTTGGCTGCTTTGTTGTGCTCCTGGCTTGAGGCTACACCAGTGAGTTTGGGGCAGTTTTCATCTCCATGGGGACAAAAAAGAGAAAGATTTATTATTGTTTTCCTCCAGAATTTTATGAATCCACTGAAGACACAGAGATTTAAAGCATAGTTAAGTGATAACTCACTTCATAACATGAAGATACTGTTAAGGGAAAGCAAAAATGAGAATTAACATGATTATTGATTCGATTTTGAGTACTGTCAGTGATGAATTCTGTTGAGTTTGTAATACTTACTAAGTTTCAGCTGGAAAAAGTGAAATATCACGGTGAGATATTTGAAAGTGAGCAGAGTAGAAGAGAGCACGTGAAGGGTGGTTCAGGCAGGGAGTGCTATCAGAGCTGATCTAGTCCTGCAGGTCACACTTATCTCCAAGAAACTTTAAGATAACTTCATTAAAATCACTATAAATTGTGTCTCAGTCATGCATGGTATCTCCTACGCCTCATTCCAGCCTTTTATATTGGATTAGGAGAAGGGTTAAGTGTTTGCTCCTTATCTGAAGGAAACAAGTACAGGAAAAAGCAATTATGGACTAATTTTGGGTCAAGTTGTCCTAATTTCAGCTGTCTCTCCATTCTAAATTTAAATTCTTGGGTGAAATTGAGCCTTGTGGAGTGAGAGTTTAACTTGAATAAACTTGAATTAAATTAAATTATATTCTGCCCGCTCAGTTTATGTTGCACTGGCACTGCTTTGGCATCTGGCTCACCCAAGGAGGAAGTTTATCAGTAGATCCAAGGATTATTGCTTCTGGAGAAAGAGAAATCCAGTGGCAGAGCAGACTCAGGGCTCTGCTGTGTCTTTAAAGCAGGACAGTCCTCGTGAGTCAAAAGCTGAGTTTAGTGCCTTACTCATCCAACCTGTGGGGCTGGCAGGGAGCTGGAAAGGAGCTGTTTCTCTGAAAGAGCACCAGTTCCCACACCCCAGCCCCAGGCATCATTCTTGGGAAGTGAGGCTTCAAGAAGCTTGGTCATATAAAAGAAGGGGAGGTGCCCGAGGGAGAGGCATGTTCCTTCACTCATCCCTGTGCAGAGGGGGTGAAAGGTGGGGGGATCCTTTCCATCTATTCCCCAGCCCTGCAGAGCACGAGGTATCCCATGCTTTGCCCTGCTTTGTTGGCAGGAGGGGAATTACTGGGATGTGACGGTGCTGCAGAAGGCCTGGAATACTTTTTCCACTGCTCCCACACCCATTTTCATCTGTGCCACACTGGAGGAGAACAGGACTGACTGGGCAGGCAGTGTTTGCTCTTGAGGCTCCTCATTTCCATGGGGAGTTGCTCCAGAGAAGTGAAAGGAGCCATGGTGGTTTGGGAGCAGTGTGAGACACGGGAATGACTCCCTGCTCTGTTACCATGCATCCCTTAAAACTCATTCCAGAAAAGCCAGTCTGGCTGGGACAGCATCTTCCCAGTTCCCCGTGTTCCCTCCATACCAAACAAAACTGCTGCAGTTTTGGAATCTCATTTGGGAGAGCTCTGATTTCTTTCTCAAGGTGCCAGTGTAGGAATTTTGCCTGCTGTGCTTTTAGAAATGGAAAAGCAAAGCAAGCTGTTAGAAGGAAGGGTGATGTAAATAAAAGAACATTGGGGGAGCATTTTACAGAGTTCCTGAAGTGACTTTTCAGGATGAGGGCTCCCTTGTGGGAGGCTTTTTGCAGCTGCTCCTAGGAAAGTGCTTGGCAAGGAGTGTGCCAGGGCTGCTGCTGGCTTTTGTTTTGTCTTTCCCTTATTTCATTTCCAGGTGAACAAAAGACATCCCCAGCTTCCCACCTGGTCCAAACACTTCCCCTACTAAATGAATTTATCTCTGCACGAGCATTTGTGCTCACATTATACTGAGTGCACCAGGAAACAAAACAAGTTGCCTTTGATGTCTCGCAGCAGGTTAAAGGAGGGGCAGATTCATCTCCTGGGATTTTGGCCCTGAACTGCTGTTTATTTCAGAAGCCCTGTTCAGGGCAGTTGAGTGTGGCTTGTACTTGTTCACCTCTGCTGTTCTGGCTCTGTGCAATATTTCACCTGGAGCAGAAGGTGCCCCAGGAGGAGATTTTGGCTGAGAATTGGGAGAATTTTCCTGATCAATAGATCTGTTTTAGTCCAACCCCCTCGTATTATTCTGAGGGATTTGTGCTCCTCTTTCAGAGCAGCTTGTAGAAGCTGTGAGGGGTTTTTGGTGGTGCAGTGGTACCTGACAGCCCTCTGAACTATTAATGCAGACAAAGGGAAATTCTGCTCATCGGTGTGGGTACTGCTGCTCTTCTTTAAACCCTGCTTTTCCCTCAGGTTGTCTCTGATGTGCCGGAGCTGTCTGCATCTCTGCTGTGAGATTCCTCCATTTTGTGTAGCTGGAGCAATAAGCTTGACCTGTCTGGACATCCCTCTCCATTTCTGGCCTGCTGCCCTGTCTCTCCTATATTTCCCCTGTGCTGTGTTATCCCCATTCCACTGAGTACTCTGTGATTATCTGGGAGATAAGGATTCGGACTGACACCTGCCTTGTGTCTCTTTGTGTTCCTCTCCTCCTCTCCTTGCTGCCCTCTCCCCTGTGTCCTCAGGCCTGGTGCAGAGGTGTGTGGTGATCCAGCGGGATGAGAACGGCTTTGGGCTGACGGTCAGCGGGGACAACCCCGTCTTCGTGCAGTCCGTCAAGGAAGGTGAGAACACCCTCACACCTGCCAGCTTTCCATGGGGATCCTGGAAGTATGTGTGAGCTGGAGCAGAAAGCTCCCAAAGCCCTCCCCAAGCGGGCTGGCTGCAGCTTGGGAAGGGATGTGCAAGGACAGGGTTGAGCTGTGGGGATGCAGTGAATCCTTTCCTCTGTAGTTTTTCCCAGGCAATCACTGACAGAACGAGAGGGGACAGTCTGAAGCTGTGCCAGGGAAAGGTTAGGTTAGACATCAGGAAAAAACTCGTCCCTGGAAAAGTGATTGGGCACTGGAATCACCTGCCCAGGGAGGTGGTGGAGTCCCCATCCCTGGATGTGGCACTCAGTCCCATGGTTCAGTTCATGGGGTGGTGTTAAGTCATAGGTTGGACTTGGTGATCTCAAAGGTCTTTGCCAAGCTGGTTCCTTCTGTGATCTGGTGGATTTGGAGCTGACCTCCTGCATCCCAGGGGGAGGAAGTGAGTCCTTGGCACGTGGTGGGATTGTGGCCTGGCGTATCCAGTGCCAGGTGAAAGCAAAACTGCTCTAGACTTGATACTCAGAGATTTTACTGATAGAGGAAGTCTGGCTGAGTGCAGGAGTATTTTGCATGTTTTACAGAAGTCTTAAAACCATTTTTGCTAGAAATGATTGTATTGAAACGGGAACTAAATGATTCCTTGCCCCTCCAGATGGAGCAGCCATGCGGGCTGGAGTGCAGACGGGTGATAGAATTATCAAGGTAAGAGCATTTAAATTGTGAGAGAAGTGGGTCCTTTGTCTTAAATGAGCTCTTTCCCTGAAAAAAAAAGTCATTGATGTATCTGCTGTGGTGTTGGCATTAGGAATGGTCTAAGTTTCAGTGTTCCTCATCTCAGGATTTTATGGCTAAGTTCAGCATCCTGCCAGGTTTGAGTATCGCTAATACAATAAAACCAGAAATGGCAGGGAAGAAAAGGAAAAGTTGTTAATAATGACCTGTATGTACATAAATAGCCTGCCTGAACTATTGTTTTCCCCCTACCTGCCCCCACATCCATGTTCTTTTTTAGTCCCAAGCGAGTAAGAAATCAAATCAGTAACTTAAAAGACTGTGTAAACTATTGCTGCAAAATGCTACAGCAGCTCCTGACACAGATGGAGCTGGGATTTCAACCAGGCATTGAAATTAATGAATTAAATTAGCTACCCTGTTGTTTTTCTGCCCAGGCAGAGATGGATTGCCTTTTTTTTTTTTTTTCTTTCCCTGCCTCCTTGGGTTCTTTTTGGTGATGTGTGCACAGTTTTCTTTCTGCAGAGCTCTGCTCACCGAGATAAACTGTTAGAAGGATAAATTATTTATCTGGTAATGTCTTGAAAGACGCAGTAACGGAGATGGGGGAGAAGAAAATGCTGCTCCTCCTCCCGGTGCTTGCTGTGGAATGTGTGGAACTGCTTGGAAATCAGGAGTTAAACACTGAATTTTCCCCTCTCCCTGCCCAGGTGAACGGGACTCTCGTAACACACTCGAACCATTTGGAGGTGGTCAAGCTGATCAAGTGTAAGTAAAGGCAGGTGGCTCTTCTGTCACCTCTAAGGCATGGCAGGCATCATTCTGAGGGCCCGCTCGAGTGACAAGGGTGAGGTCAGTGCTGAGAGATAAAGGGAGTGTGTGGAACAGAGAAGTGAAATTGGGGTTATTTTGACATCCTGAATTCAAGCTGATACATTCCCCTGTAGTTTCTCCTTGACTTAATGTTTGAATTACCATCAAGCCTTGCCTGGGTGCTTTCCCATCTTTTGTTTCCACCTGAACTACCACAGCTGGGCAGGCACTTGATGTGTGCATTGCAGAGCATTACAGGAAATACGTTCCTGGTGGATTTTCTGCTACAAAGAAGGAGGTGGTGATGGTTTATTTTGTGTGTGTGCGCTGTAAACGTAACGTGCTGGGCTGGAAATCGGATTGCTTGCTTTTGTAAGGGATGATTCTCATGAAGGTTTTTGGAACATCTGAAATTTGAACAGATTTCTAAACCAAGCAGTGCTCTCAGGTTCATTGGTTTGGAGGAGGAATGGTGTGAATTGTGTCTGCAGGGTGAAATGCCAGTGAGGGAAACCAGAGAACCATGGAAATGTCCCCGTGTGTGTGACCTGTGCCTGTCCTTGTGTCCCCACAGCGGGTTCCTATGTAGCTCTCACTGTCCAGGGGCGCCCTCCAGGGTCGCCCCAGATTCCCTTGGCGGATTCCGACGTGGATCTGGCAGCTTTTGGGCATATGTCTCCCATCATGACATCCCCCCACTCGCCTGGCACGTCAGGGAATGCAGAAAGGATCACCAGCCCAGTGCTCATGGGGGTAAGGCTTAAAGCTCTGTTTCCAAGGGAGAAATGGAGTCAGGTGATTTTGGCCTGAATTTTTTTGCACTTCAAATTGGCAGTGGAATATTTGTCCTGTCAGTGGGTATTTGTTCACTTCTGAAAAAGCATTGTGCAACTAAAAATGTCTAGTTCGGTTTGAGATAGTAGAAATACAGGTTTTTAAAGTGTTGATAGCTATGTTCAAAATTAAGAAAGAATGCCTAGCATAGGGTTGGAAATGTGAGTTGTTTCTCATCGGGCTTTTCAGAGCCCATGCTTAGGAAGTAGGTGAAAAATGTGCATGTCTATTTTCCTTATCTGCTCAGCTCCACCAGAAATACCCCAACCCTTCATCTCTCTGTATTTCCTAGGAGGAAAATAACATTGTCCACAACCAGAAGGTGGAGATTCTGAGGAAGATGCTCCAGAAGGAGCAGGAGAGGCTGCAGGTACTGGAGTTGTGCAGGTTGGAGAGAAGGCGGGGGAAGCGATGCAAAGAGGGCTTGTTGAATCACAATTTATTAGCAGAGCTGTGTAAAACACACATTCTGTAGCAGCTCCTTGAGCGTGCAGATGTGCTGGTGATCATTTAAAACAGCCACACAATTCTGTTCCAGTTCCTCCAGGAGGAGTACGGCCGAACCTCCTCCACCCGCCTGCTCAAGGAGATCCAGGAGGCAAAGAAACACATTCCTCAGCTGCAGGAGCAGCTGTCCAAGGCCACGGGCTGCTCTCAGGTACAACAGGGTGCCAGGCTGCTCTGGGGACAATTCTGGGGTGCTGATGGTGCTCTGGGCAAGCTGCAGTTCCCTGTGCTCGGACAGGCAGGCTGCACCCTCTAGAGATGACATTTGAAGTTGGCTGTCAGGCACTGTAATGTCAGGATGTGGAGTAGATTTTACAGTGGGCTCTCAGCTCAGCTGTGAAAAACCTGCTTTTAAGAACAAGTGCAAACAATGATGTGTTTATTATCTGTCAGTGCAACTTAAAATACACCCATGAAGTCATTCTTGGAGGCTTTAAACAATTTTGCTTTCGCTTTTGAAAAAAAATAAACGTGGGCCGTGTCATTTTTCCCTTTTCCATGTGTTAAAAGTGCTGAAAACTTGGTGTGGGTTTTGTTGTTTTCTTCTAGAAAAGCACTGCAGCCTTTTCTAGATAAATTAAGAAGGTTTTATGAGTAATGTGAGCTAACTGGCTTTTGAAGGAGTTGCTGTTTAAGGATGGTCTCTTGAAATTTTCTGCTGTCTCCCAACTCACTTTGATCTTTCCAGGATGGAGTCTTGTCCTCCAGGTCTGGGTCGGAGTCGCTGCAGATCAGTGAGGGGGAGGCAGAGAGTGGGGACAGTGGCAGCAAACTGGATTTCAGTGGTGACAGCCCCTCCAGACCCAACAGTGACATTGCTGATGTGAGTCTGGGACAGCCCCGAGGCTTTGCTTCCCTCCCTCTTGCATTTGGGTTTCCTTGGCAGATTCTGTGTTTGTTGGCCTGGGTAACACTGTGCAGTACTGGAACAGGCTCCTCAGTGCCCAGCAAAACCTTTTCCCTCTGAAAACCTGGTATGTTGGACTGGGATTAGAGACTGGGAGAGAAATAGATTTTGGGGCTTTATCCAGGGTTAGATTGTCCTGGCATTAATCCCTGTAACCAAACAAAGAAAGATGGATGCCAGCATCCTTCTCAAAACTCATTTGTCTATTAGAGCATCTTTGAAGGGAATATTCCAACTGCACACTGGGACTCAGATCCAGGCAGTGGGCAGCTTGCCAGGAAAGTGGGAAAGAGCTTCCTTCTGCCGAATGAGCTTCAACTCTTGGCACCAGCAAAGGCTCTTAAGTGACTTCACTCATTAGTTATCAATCAGTTAGTGCTCCTGCGCTCTCCCTTGGTGCCTAATCCTTAATTAAGTCACTGTCTGATTAGTGCAGGGGAATTGAGACTCTCTGCTTGGATTTGGCCTAAGTTTGTGGATTGACTTAAGGATGTGGGAGCTAAATTTGTCCCAGCAGTTGGAAGTGAAAGGGAGGGGGGTCAGATGGGAGCATCCACGACTCCGTTTTGAAACATTCCAACTCCCAATCTGACCAGCTCCCGCTCAGTGTTTGTCTATAATAGATGCACAACAAAATTCATCATTATCTTCCTAATAATCATCATCCTGTCTGTTTTGGGGATGGTATTTGATCAGTGCAGGTGATCGGCACACCAAACATTCCATTTTCAATCCAGCTCTGAGAAACTTAAGGATCGGGGTGAAAGAAACATTTGGAAGTGGAAAGAGTTCTCCAGCTGGGAAAAAGCCAGGCTGGAAAGCAACAGCCTGAGCAGTAGCCTGGCTGGAAAAACCTTTGGCCACACTGAAGATGAGCCAGCAGCACGTGGTTTTTGCAAATAAGGCTCTTCTGGGCTTCCTGAGCAAGAGGATTGCTGGGAGATTGGAGGAGAGAGCTGAGCTGTGAGAGAAGGTGGAGAGAGCAAGGAGAAGGCCAAGGGCTGGGGATTTTACAGCTCAGCTGTTGCTCACTGTCACCAGATTTCTGAGCAGCACTTCTGCATTCAGTTGTGTTTTGGGGTTTTTTTTTGTTTGTTAACTGTGCATGTAGGACACAGATTTTAGTCTGGTGTTTCACACCACCTTTTCCTGTGAGAAAGGAGAAGTTTTTTGGCTGTTGTGGCTGACAAACTGCACTGTGCAGTTCTCCCTTTCCTGGACTTGCTGGTGCTTACCAGAACTGAACTTCCCTCTTTCCCAGAGTCCTCGCAGTGGCCTGAAGGAGAGGATTTATCCAGATGAGAGCCCAGAAAAGGCTGAGCTTCAAGATACTGTGAGTACAGAACATCAAGTGTCACAACAACATCTCCTCTAATGGACCCATTAAAATCTTGCTGCTTTCCCCCACTTTCTAAATGGAGCATGCCTGAACTTTGCTTTAGAAGATAAAATGCAATTAAAGTGGTGCAGGGAAAGTTAATTAGCTGAGTAAATGTTTATGGAGCTTAAGAGCAGGACCATTTAGAGGCAAGAAATACCTCATCAGCAGTAAAACAGCTGGGCCTGGAATAAGCAGAGCAGTTGCACGTGTTTTATTCCTTGAGTCCAGCCTTTTTTTAGGATATTCGGCCATTTGGAGGCTGGCATTCCCAGCAGGGCTGCAAGTGGAACGCAGCAGGAAGTGCAGACCTGTCTGAACACATCATCATCCTTGGGATGATTCCTGAATTCTCGTTCCCCTCCTCTGCTTGTCCTCCTAGAGCCACATTTCCCCATCTGTGCAGAGATGGCATTTGCCACGTGCCACGTGCTTGGTGTGCTCCTGGCTGCAGGTGATGCAGCTGCTCTTGAACCACCTGATCTGGTGTTTGGGAGTGTTTGGATCCTGGGAGAAGCTTTTGGGAAAGGGAACCAAGGTTGAGTGGGGGCGTGTGGGTTTCCGTGGCGTTCTTGAAAGATTAAAATGATGAGAATATCTCGAAGTTTTCCTGGGAAGGACAATCGCAGCATTGTGCTCTCCTGCCTTCTCTTCCCCAGGACTCCCAGTCCAGTGTTGGAAGCCCCTTGTCCCGAGTGGGCACTCAGATCATTGGAGCAGAGGATGATGATTTTGACACGGAGCAGGAGCAGGTGGGAATGACTTCCAGCCTTTTCTCCCCACCAACCAGAATTCTGTGCCCCTGTTCCTAAACTGCCTTGTTTGTGCTGAGCACTTCTTGTATGGTGAAATAAGAATTAGGGAGTGGGATTCCTCTTATTGCTGATCCTGCCAAATAAAAACATTTGGGGAGTTTATATCCATCTTTGAGTCTGTGTTATTCCTCGTCCTTCTCCTAACTTCAAGCTTTCTAGAAATTAATAAGCCTTATTTAATTTTCTTCAGTCTCTGTTAAATCCTGAATTATTGTCATGGCAGTGTGGGCTTTGGCATACTTACTCTGAACTATTTTAGCTGTCCTTTCTCTTGTTCCTCAATAATTCAGATGTAATTCTTGTGTATCCCTGCAGATCAATGGGCAGTGCAGCTGCTTCCAGAACATCGAGCTCCTGAAATCCCGCCCAGCTCACCTGGCTGTTCTCCTGCACCACGTGGTGTCCCAGTTTGATCCTGCAGCCCTGGTGAGAAGCTCTGGAATTGTTTCGCTGGCTCACATTTGGGAATCTTCACCAGATCTTGTGTAGCTCTCAGTGCCATGACTTGGCAAGGAGGGAAGTGCAGACCCTGTGCAGGCCTGAGGGTGATAAATCCTCATTTATCTCCTCAGATAAATGGAGAAGCACAAAAAGAATTGTCTCTTCTACATTTGGCTGCTTACAAATAATTACTTATCTCTTGAAAGCCTCTCATTCCACCTTCAGGTGTGGAATTGTCTACAGGGAAGGGCTGACCTCTCTGTGCCTCTTTTCCAGCCCCTTCCCTCTCCCACCATTGCCAGGGCACCTCCCTGAGGAGCCAGGAAAGGTTTCAACCCAGCACTGCTGAATTCCTTGAACTATTGGAAAGAAAACTTGGAGTTTTCATGGTTTTCACCTAATTTCTTGCCCTCCTGTTCCCCACAGCTGTGCTACCTTTACACAGACCTGTACAAACAGACCAACTCCAAAGAGACCCGGCGTGTTTTCCTGGAGTTTTACCAGTTTTTCCTGGACAGAGCTGCAGTAGGTTCCACTTGTTTTCCTCATTTTCACACATGTCCAGCAAGTTGACTTTGACCTTTCTCCACTCAACCTGAACTGCGAAAAACTAAGGGGGTTAAAGCCCTCCAAAATAGATCGTTTTAAAAATAACAATTGGAATAATACTTAAGAAATAACTTCATAAAATTTAACAACGTAATAAAAGTTTGAAGTATTTTTGTTGAAATGTTACCAGGAAAATGAATGGCCTCAGATGCCTGGTAACAAAATAAATCCCAGGGGATTTGTTGTTGATAGCAGAAATAATTTAGTGGCAGGTAAGCAAGTTCTGGCTCTTCTGCATTGCTTTTTAGTTAATAATTGCTGTGGGTATTGATGTGGCTGTTCTAAGGATTGGGAAATTTTATCAGTCTGTTGGAAAGCTGAGAAAATTCTTTGCTGTCATGAATTAAACTCCCAGAAACTGTAGCAGAGGTTTATAGACCACATGTTCAGATGAAATAATCCCTGTGAATTACAATCTATTCATGGGAGTCTCCCCTTTTCAAACCAGCAGGTGCTCAGATTGGAGGATTTTGGCTTTTGAGGGAATTCAGTGTGTGATCTGTGTGTTTCATTGGGTGCTCTTTGCTCTGTTGGTTCTCCCAGCCTTTCTTTCCTTTTGCAGAACCTGAAAGTCCCAGTTCCAGATGAAATCTCCTTGGAATTAGGTAGGGTGCTGTGTTTGTGGGAGTGAAAGGCAAAGGGTGGGTTAATTCAGAGAAATGGCTTTATTGAAGGTGGGGACTGTTGTTAGAGGAATAATTGGTGAATTTTGTGCCTCACAGACAGGAGACGGCCAGAACTGCTCCCTGAGGAGCTCCACCGCCAGTTCATCCAAACCATGCAGGACAAAGTCTGTCCAGAGGTTCAGAGGAACCTGGAGGATTTCAGGTACCAACAGCTCTCTGTGGAGTTTCCTTTTAATTCAAGTTTGATTTCAGTCAGCATGTCCAGCACAGGGAAACCTGAGGGACACAATAATTCCTCTTGGGTTGGATAGGAATGTACCAGGAAAGGACCTCCAGGTCACCTGTGACCAATCTTTAAATCAAGTCATTAATTGCAGTCCTAGAGCTTGGATTCTTCATTCCTTGCAGCTGTGTGAGGAAATGTCAGAGTATGTTTTCTTAGGTGTTATATAAATCTCTCTTACTGATTGTGTTCATAATCAGCTTATATTTTTTTTTTTCCTTTCCCTGTTTTCCTTCCGTCTCCCCTTTGGGCAGGCAATAATCCCCTTTACAGAGTTGTCACGGGCATGGAGTAGAATTTGATAATTAATTTGCTTTTCCATGTGGAGTCCTAAGAGCTCTGTGCCAAGCTCAACAATGAACTACTTCATCCCTAAAAAAATCTCTCCATTCACGCAGATGCTTTAAACATCCCGAAAGCCCTTCCGTGACTTCCCCATTTTCGTAATGAAACCTGTGGGACACCCTGAGTGCCACAAGGCTGCTGCTCCCTATCCCAGGGCAATACCCAGCTCCAAGGGATGCTTCCTGTGCCCTTTTCCAGGCAGAAACGCAGCATGGGGCTGACCCTGGCCGAGGGGGAGCTGACCAGGCTGGACGCGGAGCGGCTGCGGGACCGCAACGCCGTGGAGAAGGAGAGGAGCTGTGCAGAGCAGATCATTGCCAAGATCGAGGAAGTCCTGTGAGTGACAGCAAAGGGAATGGTGGGGGGAAAAAAGGAATAATAAAGGTGCTGCCTCAGACCTGGGAAGAGCAGGATAAAGGAATTGGGGGGTGGAATTTGGCGTCCCTGTGTTTGTATTTCTGCCCCTGAGTGTTTGTTGGGATAATGACAGCCAGGACTAAGCCAGGAGGGAAGTGAAGTCTGTTTTGTCCAGGAGGCTGCTGTTCAATAGTGCAGGGAGTGCTGCCATTGTCAGCTTGTGCATTATTAGATCAGAGCCCTTCTCCTGTAGAAACCCCAGCTTCACAGCCCATTTTGTCGTTTCGTGTGGGCTGAATCCAATTTCCGCACCTGAACCTTCCGTTTTGATTTTTGATTTTATTTTTTTCCCCTGCTGGGACTGCTGAACATTCTAAAGGACACTTGTGGAACACAACTGCTGGTGCTCTGGGTGGATGGGACCGAGTGGTAATTGGGTTTTGAGTTTCATTTTAAAACGCTTTCTTGTTTTTAGGATGTCATCTCAGCCTCTGGAAGAAGACAAGAGGTAATGGAAGCTGGGGGAGCTTGGGCTGTGCCAGTGCTGGTGTGCTGTGCTGATAGAACACGACAGCCCTCTCCTGGCTGTACCTCCAACACTCACCTCCTAAATCCCCTGGCATAAATCACTGGAATTCAGAGCATCAGCCTCTCCTTTGCTGATGTTTGTTGTCTGTGTTTCACATTTTAAAAATTGCTGTCACTGAGAGTTCGTGTTTATTTTTGTTTTGTGTTGGCTTCAGTCTGCTCCAACATTTATTTTCTGTTTCTGCCTTGTCCTGCTCAGTTTTTATCTGAGCAGCTTTTCCTCCACTCTGTGCAGTAACCTTTTACTGCTGCTTATTTTTACTATAACTCAACTAGAATGGGACATCAAATGTGGTTTCAGTGTAGAATTTTAGGACCTTCTGTGTAATTCTCAAAATTGTGTTTTCACCTCCTAGGCTTCTGTGCCTTTTATCATGGAATGATTTGGGTTGGAAAGGATCTTAAAGATGATTTAATTCCACCCCTTGCCATGGCAGGGCACCTTCCACTGTCCCAGGTTGCTCCAAGCCCCGTCCAGCCTGGCCTTGGACACTTCCAGGGATAGGACAGCCTATGCCAGGGTCTCCCCACCCATAAATTCCATCTTTATTTACTCCATAATTTACAAAAGGATAAATTCTGATGTTGGCTGAGCCTTCCCATTATCTGTGAGAGTTTATTTTGGTTCATTTCGTAACTGACTTCAATTTAAAAATTAACTTTGCAATAGAACCTTGGCACTTAATTTTACTGACTAAATGTATTTTCCCAACATACTTCTCTTTAACCTCACTGTTTTTTATGCATTTGGCAGCTCCACAATGCAGTATGTGATCCTCACCTACATGAAACACCTGGGAGTCAAAGTCAAAGAGCCTCGGAACCTGGAGCAGAAGCGTGGCCGGATTGGTTTCCTGCCGAAGATCAAGGTACTGCTGGCGTGGCCACAGAGGATTTGTGTGCAATTCAAACCCCAATTTAGCAGGAAAAAGTTAAAAATGGCTGTGATTTTCCACTGTTTCAAGAGGTTCTGGGATTACTGAGCTGCACAGCAAACCTAAGAGCTGAGATTGGGTTCTGCATCCGTTTGGCAGACACGTGAATTAGAAATAAATAGAATTATTTCCTTTGCCCCTGAATTCACCTTGTTTTTTTAACTTGGAGTGGGGAATGTTTCATAGAACACAAGCTTGAACCACATGAGGGTCTCATGAAAGCTGTTGCCTTGTTTACTTCAGTTTTCTTCTGGAGAAACTTGCTCATACCCTCCTGGTTTGCGATGCAGGAGAGCTCTTCTCCCTGCCACCCCCACTTTTCCTGTTGCATAACGAAATTTTCCACCAAAACTTCATCTCTGTGGGTGTGATCCCTTGTCTCCCACAGCATGGGGGTGTATCTGGTCACAGTAGCTACTTATTTCCATCAGCATTTCAGCTTCCTTTGAAATATTAAGAGAGTTTCAAGCAGTTCTGCACTAACTGTGAGGAGGTGAAACAGTGTGAAACCCTTTGGTAGGTTTGTGTCCTCTCTCTTCTGCAGCTTTAAAGAATTTAATTAAAACCTCAGTAAACATCTGGATTTGAAGCAGTGAGTGATGAGTTTGCTTTTCTTTCCCTGCAGCAAAGCATCAAGAAGGAGAAAGAAGGAGAGGAGAAAGGAAAGAGGAGAGGCTTCCCCAACATTCTGGGCCCCCCAAGGAGACCGAGCCGACACGACAGCAGTGCAAGTATGTCAGCCCAGGAAACTCGCGTGCCCTGGCAGCCACAGAGAGTCCCTGCTGCCTTTAAAAATTCATGCCAGGAAGACCCAGTAAAATTATTGTTCTTAAAATACGGTTTTAAAGATGCACAAACCAGTTTTGGTCCTGAAATGCTGCTTCTCTCACCACTGGGAGCAGGCAGAGGTCGGTTCAGCAGTGTGATGATCGTTTTCGTTCAGTTGGCAGGGCCATGGAGATGCAGAAGCCCAGGCACCCCAAGCACTCGCCCACAGCCTCTTCTGTGAGCCCAGAGCCCCCAGAGGCCAGCAAGCTGCGCCAGAGTGGCTCCTCCAGCGATGGCACCGATGCTCCCTACCCCCCTGCCAACCCCATGTCCCCGCTGGCAGTGGGGCCCTTTGCCTCTCCGGAGGGCAGCAAGGACAGTGACACAGGTAGGGTGGAATGCAGAATGATTAAAGGTTGTGCTGGGAACAGGATGTGCAGAGCACCCATGCAACAAAGCTGGGCAAATGAGGAAATGCTTTGATGTCATGAGAGCTGCTCTTCCTCACCTTGGTCAGCTTTCCTCAATTAGGGAGTCTTACCGTGAGCAGAAATGGTTGTTAGTGGGTTCTGCCCCTGTGGCATTGGATCATCCAACAGGAAAAACCCCACCTCAGGTGCCAGCCTGTGTCACCTGGAAGCTTTTGTTACTGAGGCTCTTCTTCCCAGCCTGGGCATTGGGTTCCTCCAGCTCTGAGCTGAAATGAAGCTGGAATCAAGAGGCTCTGGAGAGGCTGGGAATTCTCTAATGTCCTCCAGTTTGGTTCCTCACCTTTCCCGTTTATTTGGCACGCAGGTTTGAAGCAGCCTGGGGAAGCCCCACCTGCCGGTGACTCCATGGATGGCACTCCCCGCACACCCAACAACACCTTCGAGTTCCCGTCTCCTTTGGAAAACCTGCAGGAGGAGGAGGGAGAATCAGAGAGGTAACTCGGAGTGCTTGAGGGAGCCGAGAGAGAGAGTCAGCAAATCTTGGAATGGCTTGGAAAAGATCATTGTAGTCCGACTCCTGTGTCAGTGTGACTGTGGCTGTTGAAATTTAGTACATAAAATTGCAGTGATGCCACTTGTGTTAAATGTTGTTGGGAGAATTAGGGAACTTTGGGCTGTGATAGAAAACTCTCAGGAGAGGGGACAAAATACTCTGGTTTGGAGCTCAGACCACCGTTGTGAAGTCATGCTGAGTGTGTGAGCAGGGAGAAATTCAGGCACAAGCTTCCCTAATGGTTTCTTTCCTTCCTTGCAGGATGGTTGACATGGGAACACCAAAGCCTTTCCGCAAGTGAGTATGCTTAGAAATGTTTGAACTTCGCTGAATTTGTTTGGATTTCAAGAGGTCATGAAGCAGAATGCAGCAGTGCTCATTGTTCTGAGCCAGCACAGTTGTCTGCATGATCTTTTTTCTTTAAGAACACATGAAATCAGACACTGGCAGCCATTTATAGGGCAGGTGGGGTGAGTCATATGCAAAAAAACCCCTTTGATCTGTGAGTGAAGTGGAATGATTGCTGTATCCACTGATGTGAATGGATGGGAGTTAGGTTAGGAAGTAGAGATAGCCCTATTTTCCTTTTAAACCTGTCTGTTGCTGTTGGCAGATAGACAGAGGCAAGAAACTGTAACCTGCCCTTTTCACTGACTTGATATTTGACTGCAAATGATTTGATCTGTCATGGATCTGTCACCTTGATGGAAGGTGATGAAAACACTGTCAGAACAGGCAGCCAGTCTGTAAAGGGCAAAATTAGGGAACGTGCCCAGAGGTTCAGGCATCAAACAGCCTCCAGCTGGCAGGGACAGTGTACTCATGGTGCTGAGTTATGTACTCAGCTTCTGCCTGAAATGGGAATTATCTCACATTTTTCCTCCTCCCATCAGGATGGACAGTGTTGGCTTTGCAGATGTGCAGAGTGAGGACGAGCTCTATGACTTCGACATGGACATGGATCCTCCCAACTGGCAGCAGCTTGTGAGCAGGGAGGTGCTGATGGGGCTCAAACCCTACGAAATCAAGCGTCAAGAAGTGATAAATGGTGAGATGGAGGCTCTTTCCTACCTGGCCAAGCTCAAAGTTGAAACCTTCCCCTGGAGCTTTGAAGTTCTTAAAATTTACAATTAAGTCTTCCTGCCCTGATTTGTTTAAAGTAGGGGCTGGAGAATTGTAGAACTTTTGATTTGAAGAGTTCTTAGGTGTGAAAGTTGTGCTTGTTACTGGGAAATAACCTGAGGTGAGATTGATCCAGTCCCTGGTTATTAAACCTATGAAGGCACTGAAAGGCCAATTTTTAATATGTTCTGTAAAAGAAAGCAGGAAAAGCTTGGCTTTTTTGGAACACAGGTGATGGAAATGCTACTCCCAAACTTCAGAAGATTTTAGTTACAGGTCCTGCAGAAGCCTCTCTGTGGGTTTGTGAGCTGCTCAGAGCTCACTGTCGGTTTGGGGTAAACGATGGAATTTTACAAACAGTTCAAACGAGGAATTACAGCAGAGCCTGGAATACGGGCCAGGGAGGGAAGTGCTGCTGGGGGGACTTGCTCTAAACTCCTTCCTGGCTCCACAGCTGCAATCCTGCTCTCCTGTCTCCCCAGAGCTGTTCTACACGGAGCGAGCCCACGTACGCACGCTGAAGGTCCTGCACAACGTCTTCTACCAGAGGGTCACCAGGGAGGGCATCCTCAGCTCCAGTGACAAGCGGAAAATCTTCTCCAACCTGGAGGATATCCTTGGGCTGCATGGTAGGAGCAGCTGGACTCTGGAATTCTGGGTTCCAGTGGCTGCAAAATTGAAGCAAAGGGACCCTGGAACACGAGGATCCCTTTGCTTCAAGCGCCCAATGCTTGAGATAAAGCAGAAATTCTTAAGGACAGTACCCTGGGCCTGCTTTTGCTCACACTTGTTCCAATTCTGATTTGCAAAGATATTTTGATCAGGAATCGTGTCCAGTGCTCCTTTTCCTTATCTGTGTTGATCATGCTTGATAAAAGAGCCTTATGGGCCAGCATTTGAGATGGTACAACTGTTCTTGAAGAGACCATGAAAACAGATTTATAGAGATTGATGCCTTTTTGTTTCTGAAGAGTGGCCCTTCCTCATTGTTTAGGGAAAGGACTGCTCACAGTAGGAATTCCAGCCACTGGATAATCAGTTGTGTGGGTTTATGGCTGCAGTTGTGTTCCACATTATCCCTGTTTGTACAAAAGTGATATTGAGCCTCAGAAAAGATAAGCTGGGAATGGTTCTTAGGGGTCACTTGAAGACAGGTGAGACAGAAGAGCAAAGGAGATACGTAACACTTCATTAGATATTCTAGATTTATTAAGTTGCAGGATATTGTTTATTAGCTAATTAAAATAATTTCAAATCTAATCTTCTCCTAGAATAGCTTTTATGTTAAATGCTGAAAATCAAGCCAGCAATTTGACCACTATTAATTAAAATTTACTTTCTCTTCCTTATTTTTAAGTTGCACTGAACGATCAGATGAAAGCTGTCCGGAAAAGGAACGAAACTTCTGTCATTGGCCAAATCGGGGAAGATTTGCTCTCCTGGGTAAAATTCTTTTAATATTTCCTATATTTGAAAAGAATATTTCCTAGAATGACCAACAGAGCCAGAGGCTGGAGAAGGTAATTCCCAGCTAATGGGAACTGAAAGGCTGAGAGTTGTCATTTCTGTGGAGCCAAAACAGAGCTGGAGGATGAGGGTGGAAGGGAAAGCAGGAAAAACTCCGAGGATTTTCTTCTGACTGGAGATAAGAGTCATTTAAGGTACAGGAATAATTTCCTTGGGATGTGTGGGTAGAATAGAAAGGCACTTTTGGAGACATAAAGGTGAGAGTGGGATTTTGAGAAACGGAGTGGCACAATTTGTTTCGGTAACACTGAAATGTGAGCCTGGTGTTGGCTGCGGTGCAGTTAAAAGATGGTTAAAAATACTGATTTCTAATCTTAGAATTGATAAATTCAGGTTTTATAGTGCTGGTGCAGGCTTCACTTTTGAGATCTTTATGGAAAGATTTGGCTGCCCCAGCCCTGGAAGTGTTCAAGGACAGGTTGGAGCAGCCTGGAATAGTGGAAGGTGTCCCTGCCCATGATGGAGTGGGACTGGATGGGCTTTAAAATCCCTTCCAACCCAAACCAATCTGGGATTCTTTAATGTGGGAGGGCTGGATTGAGGAGAACTGTGGCGTTTGAGGTGTAAAGGGCTCCTCTGGGAAGACAAAGCCATAAACCATGGCAGAAATTACTCCTCATTTTTGTCAATAATTCATTTCTTCCCTGGTGAGCCCGGTCCCGTGTGGCTCTGCCTGCCGAGGGTGGCATGTGCTGAACTCCAGCCTGTCTAAACTTGGCTTTTTTGGCTTTCTGGCACAGTTTAGTGGAGCAGCAGAGGAGAAGCTGAAACTTGCCACTGCCACCTTCTGCAGCAACCAGCCCTTCGCTCTCGAGGTCATCAAGTCCCGCCAGAAGAAGGATTCACGCTTCCAGACCTTCGTGCAGGTGAGTTTCCCACAGGGCTCTGACTTTTCTCCACCAGGCTCTTTGAGTTTTTTCCACAGGGCTTTGAGTTCTCCACCAGGCTTTGAGTTGCCCCAGGGTGTGGCTGGGAGCCAGCACAGCCCAATGAATCCTCCTGGCAAAGTTCTGATAATTAATGGCATTAATTAATGACATCATGCCTAACGTTGCCTTCAGCTCGGGATCATTTCCAGCACTGTATTTATCTCTCCTTATGGTTCCTGGAGGGAGGAGCCTTCGGCTTGGGGAGCACAGTGTCCCCTGATGGAATGCAAGGCAGCACGCAGTGTCCCAGGCAGGAGATGCCACCTCCCTCGAGGTCAAGGATGCCAAGTTGTGTGGGGCAGAGTGCTCAGAGTGCCCTTTGCTGCGTGCCAGGGGCAGGAGACAGATGATGCACACCTGCTCTGCCTGCCAGGAGCGGGGTTTGGGTCCATGTGGCGTTCGCAAGAGAACATTATCTCCATTAGCACCGGCTGGGAGGAGCTCTGCTGGTACAAGGGGAGATTACCTTGACGAATGTCCCGTGTTTTGCTGCGGTGTGAAAGCCCAAACTGATGTGTTCCTGGCTGCTGCTGACTGAGATTGATTGGGGATGGGCCCATGCCCATGGGGAGTAATGAGGGAAGGAAGGCACTGCCTTTGTGATGAGCTTTTCCTGCGGGTAATTGCAGATGGAGAGGGGATGTGTTGTCTGGGTGATAGATCTTGGCATCTCTTGTCTTGTATTTAATTACTGGAAAGTGAAGTAATAGATGTTTAAGTGATGAATAGATGTTGTGCATTCAGGTAATTATGGCCTTAATAAAAATGACAAATGCAGATATTGTGCTGTTGAAATTTAGGATGCTGAGAGCAATCCCCTGTGCCGGCGGCTGCAGCTGAAGGATATCATCCCCACGGAGATGCAGAGGTTGACTAAATACCCCCTTCTGCTGGATAACATTGCTAAATACACAGGTAAAGCCTTTCCACTGGGGTTTGGGCACCCACCTCTAGTAGGTTTTCTTCGTAAATGTGTTGACTAACACTTCAGTTTTGTGTCTGTTTCTGTTTTCATTGCGACTTCACTGCTGCCTTCTGCACAGGAGGTGTAAAAAAATACTAATAAAAAGGCAAATCCAGTGTTTCTTCCTCCTTAGTAAAATAAAAAGGAAATTCAGTGTGAAATAAGTGAATCTGTCAAACCTGTAAAGCGGCACAGAACGTCCTCGTGCTCTTGCAGAGGGTGGGATTTAATTAGGATGTGTTACACTGAAAGATACTTCCAGCACAGCAGGTAAAAATGTGATAAATAATAGCACAAAATACCTCTCCAGCTTTACTATCTGATACCTTCTGCAGTGTAATTTCATTACTCATAAAAATAGACTGCAGCTACAAGTTCCCTCTAATCCTAATTAGGAAAGCATGTGATACTCCATTATCTTTGATGTACTGGTTTATGTTCCTGTTAACTGAATTCTCAGTGTGGCTGCTGGTGCTAGTGAGAATTGATGGGTGCACCTGGGCCTGTACTTTTAGTAAGGATTTTAGGTT
Organism: Corvus hawaiiensis; assembly: GCF_020740725.1. Classification (NCBI taxonomy): domain Eukaryota; kingdom Metazoa; phylum Chordata; class Aves; order Passeriformes; family Corvidae; genus Corvus; species Corvus hawaiiensis. The sequence continues at coordinate 4,822,484 of NC_063237.1, read as the reverse complement.
TCTCAGATGATTGTGAATAGTTGTCACATGGCCCTAAAAAAGAAAGAGTAACAGTTGTATTAGATGTAATGATCTGCAGGTCACGATGAATTCTCTCCTGTCACAAATCTTATTTTTACCACTTTTGCAGTGCTTTTGTTGATAGACTTCTCTGTGAGTTTAACTCCTCTTTGTCCAGTCTGAGGCCAGCAAACTGCACTGGAGGGCTGACTGTTCAAACCTGTGCTGGGAAGCACCGTCACACTTTGTTTTATTCTTGCAGAGCTGCCTGAGGAGAAGGAGAAAGTTAAGAAAGCAGCAGATCACTGTCGCCAGATCCTCAACCACGTGAACCAGGCTGTCAAAGAGTCCGAGAACAAGCAGGTGTGAGGGGCACAGTGAACACCCAGGGCTGGGGACAGCAAGAAACCTCCACTCTGGGGAGTTTTGCTGCTCCCAGTGACCATTTCCTTGCATTTCCTGCAGCATTTGGAGGATTATCAGCGGCGACTCGACCTGTCCTACTTGAAGCAGTCAGAGGACCCCATGATGGATGAGTTCAGGGTGAGTTGAGAGCGTTAAAACGATCCCTGAGTAAATTCTGTTTGCAGCCCTGTCACTCACTTTGTGCTTCTTCTGATGCACAAGCAAGTGGTCTTTGGAGGTAAATATTTCTGTATGAAAATGAAAACAGTTAGTCTCAGAAATGTGAGTTTTACCACCTTCCTGAAGATTTCTGTGGCTATAACAGCCCAGTTCTGCACATAATGGTGCTGATGAAGCTTGTCTGATCTTTATGGCCTGCAATCTCAAGCACTGTATCACAGAAGAGATACCTGATGGATAATGAGATTATTGTGGATATTTATCTCGTGTGAGTGCATGTCTTAGTGATGCTGTTGGAACTGGGCAGGCGTTGGAGAGCCCTGAGGTAAAAGGAGAGAGCTTGTACAAAAATGTGGGAGATCCATGCAGCCAAACAAAGCCTGAAGTCCAGCATTAAAAATATTCTGTTTCATGGCTCCTGTAAACCCCTGCAGTTTTGTTGGAAGCTGGTTACCTGCTGCTTGCTTCCCCATCTTCCTCAAAGTCCCTGTGAATCAAAAAAAACCAAATCTTTTCTGTAAAACTGTGTCGTGTATCCTTCTCCAAATAAACTTGCAAGCGTTCAGTGAGGGGAAGGAAGAACTTCCTGGCAGCTCTGAAATCTCGCTGTCATTGATTATAGACTCTGAGACTTGGAAGGGAGGAATTGTGAAAATTGTCACTTCTGCTTGCCTGCAGATCTAAATGTCACAAGCACTGAAGTGCCTGAAGAATCCATTGACATTACAAATCCCGTCAGATCGTTGGGATGATTTGTAAATCATTTGTAGGCACACTTGACTTGCAAATGGAGAGCTGAAGCATTAACCAGTTGTAATGCTGGAGCTGGATGTGGGGTATTGGAAAAACTCCTCCTGGGAAATGGATGACATCCTAATGCCCCAGGAGGTTGATTTGGTGGGAGAATTCTCCACCCTGTGACACTTGGCCTGTGGAAAAGAGCAGTGGAAGAGGAGCAGCGATAACCAGCATCTCTCACATGATTTTGGGTTCCCTGCTCCGTGTTTCTTTTCCCAGCCTGGGTTTAGCTGCTTCTCTCCAGACTGGAGTCCTCTGGCATTCCTGTGTTTTATCATGACTTGCTTCCATAGAAATTTCTTTTTTTTCCTTTCCCCTGGTGGCAGAACCTGGATCTAACAAAGAGGAAAATGCTCCATGAAGGGCCCCTGACTTGGAAGGTGAATCGTGACAAAACCATCGGTGAGTCTGGGCCATTCCCTCGCTCCCCTGGCTCTGGGTGAGTTTGCTGGGGAGGAGAGGAGGGAAAAGCTCTGCAGCAGCTCCCCATTACTCTTCGTACTGCCACCTCTGATAATGCCTGTGTGCTCCTCCAAGCTGATTAAATTACTCTTGTCAATTCTGAAATGTGCTGGAGTATCATTAGGGCCATGCAGGGACACAGCAGTCAGTCATGAGCTGATCCAATTCCGTCTGTAGCTTTCTGTTGGAGTTTTCACGAGGAAGATTTGCAAGCTTTGCTTGGAGTGGCAGAGCACTGATTGCTGCCTCTGCATGAGTAATCAGAAATGCAGCTTTCTGCTTTCTGATAGCATCTCTTAACTCATTCTGGGCTCCTCTGCTCCCTGGGCAGATCTGTACACTCTGCTGCTGGAGGACATCCTGGTGCTGCTGCAGAAGCAAGATGACAAACTGGTGCTGAAGTGCCACAGCAAGATCCTGGCGTCCACAGCTGACAGCAAACACACCTTCAGCCCCATCATCAAACTCAACACTGTGCTGGTTCGCCAGGTGGCCACAGGTCAGTGCAGCCCACTGAGAAAGCACAAGGAGAAGCCAAAAATAAAGATTAGCTCAGTTGAGGAAGATGATTTTTGTGTAGATTTTCAGAGTAGAACATGGAAAACTGCGTAGGCTTAATTCTTGGTTGTCCAACATCATGCTTAGTATGGATGAGCTGTTTAACTTCTTTGCATCAGTAATAGGCATTGCTTGAGTTTTAAATAGACTTCTAAATGAAAGTACTCTGATTGTGTTAGAGGAAGAGCACTCTGGAAATTATTAGAAGGGAAAAGAGGAGAAATGAAGCTTTTTCAAAATGGTTTGAGATGGGCTTTTTCCTTTGAGGGCAAATTTCTTTGCTAGGGCAAGGTCTGTGTTTCTGTGTTGGTGTTGGAGGGTTCTCTCATGGACTGTTTCCTTGCTTTGGGCTGGGGTTATGGCTTGTTCTAGGAGTTTTTGGGAAGCTGTGTGGGACCTGGCACCTCTTTAAATCCTCCCTTCCCTGTGTTGGTGCAGATAACAAAGCTTTCTTCGTCATCTCCATGTCAGAGAAGGGGGCTCACATCTACGAGCTGGTGGCACAGACTGTCTCAGAGAAGAATGTGTAAGTACTGGGTTCAGTTCCAGCTGCTGCTCTGTCTGTTGTACCTGGGAGGCCTTCACCCCATGAACTCCCTGAGTTCCTTCTCCAAACTCAGCTGCAGACCTGGTGGTCTCTGTAGGAAGCATCCGAGGGTAGATCCCTCCCAACTGGCTCACTCCAGACCCTTTTCTGACCTCCAGAATGCTTTGTTTACCCTTAAAATCCTGGTTTTTTGTGCCTGACTGCCAGATCAGACACAGAAATAATCCTGCATCTTCATGCAGCACCAGAGATCTTTGCAGATTTACATTCTGGCATCATAAACACCCCGCTGCAGAAATTGGATTCCATGGCTAAAAGCTTTGTCTTTGGGAGAAACTCTTTTCTCCTGAAGTATAAGCAGGGATAGATTTGTTTATGGGATACATGGCTATTGTTGCATGTTTTATACCCCAGTAATGTGTGAAACAATGCTTTTGTATGTATTTATATTTAAAATAAGTGGTTGATCTGACAAGTGATAAGGTCCTGTCTATCTGAGGAGCATCCAGGTGAGCTGAGCTTTATGCCGTGGTGATTGCAGGGTGTTCCTGGAGGGACTGAATGTAACAGAACTTAAAAAAAAAAAACCCCTAGTAATAATATGAACTAGGTTTAAGAGGATTAAATGGAGAAATGCTCATTCTGCTTCACTTGCTGCATGGTTTTATTTGCTGTTTCTGCTGCAGCTGGCAGGACCTTATAGCTCAGATGGCAGGAACTGTGAAGATGGGGAGCAGCAGAAGAGTGATCCCATTGCCTCAGTCAGGCCCTGGCGAGTAAGTCAAAGCTTCAGGAAGAAGAAAAGCTGATTTTTCTGTCTCCAGCACCCCTTTTCCTGCTCAAAAACTGCCCTGCAAGGCAGGGATCCTCCTGCGGATCAACGTGACTGAAACAATGTGTTTGTTCTCCCCTCCCTGCAGAGAGGAGCGTGAAGAAGAGGAGCAGCAGAAGCTCAAAGAGCAGCATGACATTCCTGCCAGCAGCCTGCAGAGTCCAGGTAAAGCAGGGATTCAGGGAAATGGGATCAGGAGATTTGCTCCACGGAGTGCAGATGTGCCCAGCCATGTTCCCGGGGGCTTGGGGATCCTAGGGCAGCTTTGAGATTTTTCTGGGAAGGGATGATTTCTTTACAAGTCATTCAGAGAAGTGATGCTGAATCTCTGGGAAATGCACCTTTTACTGTTTCCTTCTGATTTATAAACTGCTGGGAGAGTCTTTTTTAACCCTGGAAAGAATTGGCTTTCTACCAAAGCCACGCTCAAGAATTTTAGTGGTTTCAAGAGTCGAATTTTCTGCAGTTTTATCATCGTTGTTTCACCTGAATTAATGTTTTCTGTCCTCTAGATAAAGATTTGGGCCTGGAGTCTCCCTTAATACTGAACCCTCAGTCTTCTTCACCCATCATGTCTGAAAAGGCCAAGGTGGAAGGGCTGCTGGGGGCCGAGGGACAGTTTGAGAAGGTGCAGCAGGCAGAGCTGGCACTGAAAGACTCCTCTGCCTGCTATGAACACACAGCCACCAGCTCAGCCTCGGTGCCAGAGGGGCAGTGGGCACGGGATGCTCTGAGGAACTGTGAGTACCCATGGGCAGTGCCCAGGGGGGTGGGATAGGGAGGTGGAAGTTGTTAAAACAGCCCGTTTGCATGAATTATCCATTGCCCCTGTGCATGAATTATCCATTGCCCCTGTGCTGAATGGAGCTGACAGCCAGGAATGCTGAATTCACACACTGCCCTTCCGTGGGATTTGGGCATCTCCTTGTTTTCCTGGGGTTTTATGTATCAAATGAGGGTGATAATGAATTTTTACTGCCCGTGGAGTGCTTTGATGGCAAAATTATATTGCAGAACTTAGTGTCCAGGGCCATGGCTGGTCAGCAGTTTTTAAAGATGAGGCACTCAGCCCTGCACTTATTTCCGTAGCACTGGAGCAGAAAGGAGAGGTTGCTTGTGTTGCAGAATACAATTTTCCTTTTTTTTTTTTTTTTTTTTTTTTTTTTTGTAAAATCCTGCAAATCATTAAGCTCACCCATATCCAAAGCCCAGGCTCAGATTTTCTGAGCACTTGGGAGGTGGTTGGGTCTAATGAGATCAACGCTTGTGTGTGTTGAGAAGTTTTCCTGATGGACAGATCATTGTTTGAAATTGGTTTGGAGGTTTTTAATCCCTTCTCTGCTCTCCTTTCAGAGGAGGAATGCAGGGCTCTGCAACCTGCTGGATCAGCTCTGGCAGTGCACCTCCTAAATAGAACTTCCTAAAATTTGAATGAATTCATTAATCCACTGATCTCCTCTTGGCAACTCTGGAAGGGACACGGAGTCCCTCAGCTGTGCTTGGAGGGAAGAGTCTGTGGAATATTTGCTTTGACCGAAATGCAGAGCTCTCACATCCTTGGCCCCAGTTGCCTCTTCCATCTCTCTGTCCAAGCAATGACAGTTCTCTGCAGTCTCAGAGTTATCTTGGATCTTTAAATCCATTTATTCTCCTGCTTAGAGGATTTAAAGTTCTTTTCTAGATCTGAATGTTGTACCAATATTCTTGGTACTTGTTTTAAGAGACTGGGGCTAAAATAATCTTAGTTTGGGGCATGTAAGGACAGTTTTAGTGACCGTACAGCATCTCCCGAGTGTTGAGAGTTAAAAGAGCAGCTCCCCAACAGCAGCAGTGGCTCCCTCACACTGTGACAGGAGCCTGAGCTGAGTGACAGTTCTGCTGTGTGACATCACAGCTTTTTTTGGGTGTTGCAAGAGCACTTTCTGGTGAGGATGAACAATCTGAGGCTCTTGACAGCAGCACGTTTTTGTTTGGAACAATATGTCCCTGTTATGAAGTGTTTGGTTGGGATAATTTGGGAACTAAAGGAATGTGGGTTGAAGTTCAACCAGGCATAAATTTGCATCAAATTTTAGGGAAAATGTTTCTTCAATTTTTTCTGGGTTTTTTTTTCTCTGTCATTTCAAACCTGAGTGGAATATTCCCAATTTCCTTGAGGTGGGAATCCCCTGCTACAGCCTCAGCTGTGAACTCCTTTGCAGGGTAAAACCCAGGCACTCAGGGTAATTTCTGGAGACAATTTCTTTGTTTTTCTCCAAGGAGATGCAACTTGTCCTGACGTATTGTAAGGTAAAACAGGGCAGTGAGGCTGGAGCCCTTGACAGATTTATTTTTATCCCTGTTTTTCCAACCAAGAGCAAGGAGAGGAGTGGCACCTCTGTGAGAGGGTGACACCTTTGTGTCTGCTTTTATCCCTTTTGTGCTCTGTGAGCGCTGCCTGAACGTCTCCTGTCCTCGCAGCTGGATTTGTCAGGTGCCATGAGTGCAAGTGCAGGATTTTCAGCCATTAGCATAGAAACAGAGATTTTGGGCAAGCAGGAAGCGGGGTGGTGACCTCACAAAGTATCCTGAGGTGGAGAGGAGCCAGAAGGATCATTGAGTCCAAGTCCTGTCCATCTCATTACGGGGTTTTTGCCTGAACGTTGCCTGTCCTTGCAGTGGGGTTGCTGAGGCAGCTCTTGGTGCAGCAGCTCGGCCTGGCTGAGAAGGGGACCCTGGAGGACAGACAACGCTTGCCCAGGTTCAGGACCGTGTCCCAGGAAGCCCAGACAGAGAGTGGGAATGATCTGCAGCCCTCTGACAGCAGATTCCAGCAGCCTGGAGCGGACAGAACCCTTCCCAGAACTCGAGAGCCCGCGGCTGGGCACGGCCCCCGGACTGCAGCTGAGTGCCCGGCCTCAGGGGATGCCATGCAGCTGGCGGGCACAGAGCCCGGTGCCAGGGGCAGTTTGCCCATGGACAGCATGAACCTGGAGGGCTCTGGCTCGGAGCTGGAGGGGCTGGGGGCCGAGGAGAGCGGGGAGCATTTCTTCGATGCTCGGGAAGCCCACAGCGACGAGAACCCCGCGGAGAGCGAGCTGCTGGACAGGAAGGAGGACGAGGAGGTGCAAATTCGGATCTCAGGTGAGCCTGGGGCACTCGCTCAGGGGGTGATGGCCTGGCCAGGTCCAGATTTAGCACTTCATCTCTGGCTTAGCTGGGATAGGACAGTCAACTCCCAGCTCTCAACCTTGATAAGTCATTTTAGCCCTGTGCAAACACGGACTGATAAATTCTGTATGTGATGGAGGAGAAGCTGAAATGCTGGGGGTGGCACTCTGTGACAGGCTGGAATTGCAGAGGCACCAGGCACAAGCCAAGCCCTTGATTGTGGCCGTCCTGGACCACTTTGTCTCTCTACTGCCTATAGGGACCTGTAGGGAAAAGGTTTTCCTTGGAGGCAAAGCACTTTTTAAGGCCCTTTTCCTGATCAAACTTTAGAAGAGAAACTCTGTAATAGGCTCCTGTGATCCTACCCCACTCTGAACCTCCTAAAAGCTCATTATTTTATTATTTGTATTATTATTGCTGCACATGGACTATCTGACAGCTATCTGAGCACACCAAACTCAGCACAGAAGCTGAGGTTTATCTCGTGTGCATTCGGTAGTAGAAGCAGCTGCTGTCAGGTGGATTCAACACTCACAGTCACACAGAAGTCTCTTATCCGTAAATACGCTTTTATTTAAAAATTGGATTATATCCACGTGGATAAGCCAATTTGTGACTGCCCCAATGCTACTTTCCAACTCCATATTGCAAATAATTTTTCTCACTGAGACATTTTAAATTATTAAAACTGAGCCAACAACTTGAAGCATCTAATTTATTTGTCACCTCTTCCACTGTTTACTTTTTTAACTCTACGGGGACATCAAAATGAGATTGATCTGTTTTTAGTCAATTCTGAGTCCCCTGTGCTGCCTTTGCTGGAGAGAAATTCATTAAATAGATTCCTATTGCTGGGTGCAGGTTGTGAAACCATTTTCTGCCTGTAATTACTTTTATCTTTTAGCATATCAGCAAGCTCTATTTTAAACCTCACCCATCTAAAAGCATCCTCAGTGCCAGGGCTGGGGAGTGGAGTTTGGAAATCAGCAGCTGGATTTGTCAGGTTAGTTAGTGCAAGAGCAGGATTTTCAGCCATTATCAGACAAACAGAGATTTTGGGCAAGCAGGAACGGGGGTGGTGAGCTCACAGAATATCCTGAGGTGGAGAGGAGCCAGAAGGATCATTGAGTCCAAGTCCTGTCCGTCTCATTATGGGCTGTTTGTAATGTACAGTGTAAAAACCAGCCCTGATCTCTGAACCAGCTCAGAACCCAGTGTGGTCTGATGCAGTCACTGATCTTTGGAGTTTTCCCAAACCAGTTTTCTCAGGGCAGTTTAAAATGTCTCAGGAGATGGGCTGTGGGACATCCCCACTTCTGTCTCTTCAAATCTGCTCAAAACTCCCTCCAGCCCTGAAGCTTCTCGAGGACTCTTGACTCAAACCCCTTTGTCTCCGCAGGAAATTATTTGATCCTTGATGGATATGGAACAGTGCAGGAGAGCTCCACGGACGAGGAGGTGTCAGCCCTGGTCCTGCAGTGCACCTCCCACGGCCGGCCCTCCCTGGACAGTGCCCAGCAGCAGCAGCAGCCCCTGTCCCCAAGGGACACCCAGTCGGACGGGGGCAGCTCCCCGTTCCCCGAGGAGCTGCTGGGCTCGCGCTGGGCAGGGCTGGAGGAGCCCTGCCCCTTCCTGGGCAGCCCTCAGCTCCCTCTGGAGACCCGTGTGCAGCTCATGCAGTACATCCAGAACATCGAGGATGCCCTGGAGAAGCTAAAGGTGCGCTGCCTTTCATCAGTTGTTATTATTAATTAGGATTATTGCTGCACGTGGACTGTTTGATGGCCACCTGAGCGTTCGACCATTGCCATACCCATTAAGTTTTGGGTCAGAAAAAGAAGCTTTAAGACAGTTTTGATGGGCAGGAACACTGCTGCATTTCTCTTTATCTCTGGCTCTTACTTCTGGAAGCCTTTAAAAGCAGAATCTTTTGCTTTTTTGCTGTTTTGTGTGCATTGAGTTGTGGATCACGACAGGCCAATAGTTCTGCTGGAGCTGGAGGGCTCATTATGGCTTTGATTTTGATCTGAAGAAATTTCTGAGGGACAGCACAAGCCTGCAGAGGTGGAGTTGTGAACAAGACACTGAGCAATGTGGATTCCTGACATAAAGATTTAGGTTGGACATTAAGGAGAAGTTCATCACAGAGGGGTGGGAGGGGCTCCCCAGGGAGGGTTGGAGTTCCCATCCCGGGAGGTGTTTAAGGAAAGTCTGGATGTGGCAAGGTGACAAGGTTGTCTTAGGGCATAGGCTGGACTCAAAGATCTCAAAGGTCTTTTCCAGCTTTGGTAATTCTGTAAAATCTCTTCTGTGCTGCTGCTCCTGGTGTCACGTGAAGGTGCTGAGTTGCACTGAGGATATCAGAGCAATAACGAGGTTTTCAGGCTCAATATATTCCAGATTATTTTTGCATGAGAGAGGGATTCTCTTTACAGAATAACTGTAGAAGGTTTGATGTGTGAAACGTTCAGTAGCCAGCCTTCAATTTCACTGAAATCAGAGTACTGCATGCAGATAAAGGTTAAATAAAGGAGTTGAGGGGGGTACTCAGTGTTTGCAGTAGTGAAACTTCTCCTATTTGAAGCCCTCTTTGTCTGCTTGGTAGATCGAGAGCCAGCTGAGTTTTGGGGTTGTTGTTGTTTTGCAGGAGGTGGAGGAGGACTACGGCATTCTGCGACGCCAGGGGCTGGCTGGCTCAGCCTCCACAGGAGAGCCCTCAGGTAGGAGCAGCTGGGACTCCCCGAGCCCCAGAACCAAACTCAGAGCACAAAGTCGAGCGTTTGAGGTCCAATTTTGCCTTTCTCACACACTCAAAGAAGGTTTCACCTCCTTGAGCAGCTCTGGCAGTGCTGCTTGCAGGAAAGGTCGGCTCCATCCCTGGAGGCTCAGCTGAGCTTGTTCCTCCTCTGGGAAGGTTCTGTTCCAGCTGCCTCCCCCCAGACCTTCGTCCCAGGGCGTGCAGCTTCTCCTCCAGGCAAGGCCAGAGTGATGGGAATTCCCACAGGGAGATTCCTGCAGTGTGGAATGCTGAGCCTGGCTCTGCCTTCCCTGGGATGGCTCTGGGGCCCTTCACATTGGCCTCGGGCACCCTCCAGATGGAGTTGCTGAACTCCTGCCAAAGGTTTGGAGGTGAAGTGGGTGTGAAGGCTCTCACTGAGCAGCTCTCTGCCGTAGGAGCGGTCAGAAATGCCACGTGCTCATTCCCCAGTGTGTCCCTCTCTCTCACCACCTTTTTTCCCTTTTCCCCCCCCCCCCCTTTTTCCCTCCTTCAGACAAAAGCTAGTCGTGTTTCCAGGAGTGGCTGAAGACTGGATGAAGAGAATCGGGACACAGCACCCGCTGTCTCCCCTGTGGACTCTGGGATGAGGGTTTGGAGCATCCAAACAGGAACCATTCTCTAGCAAAGTGGGCATGGGGTGCTTTTCCTGTGGGGCATCTGCACTATCTCGTCAGTGAGGGAGTCTGTTCTATTCTGCTCCTCTCCTTGCTACCAGAAATTCTTTTTTTTTTTTTTTTTTCAGAACAGAAAAAAAAAAACCAAACCAAATGTACAGAGCTTTGGGTGTAGGATATAAAAAAAAGTGTATTTAGACATTTAAAAGAAAAAAAAAAATCAATGTATTTATTTGACTTCATTCCGTGTATCAAAAGCACATTTTAATTTTTTTAATCTGCCTTTTTTTTTGTTCTATTTTTGGGTAGTGACAGTTCTGGCCCCCTGCATGTGGCCAACCCTGCCTGGTGAGGGGACGGGGGGGACCTGTGTGCAGGAGTTTCCTCACTGGACTGGACTCTGCACTCCCTGCTGGCACTCAAACTGCCAAGAGCTACTCATGAAGGTGTTAGGATGGAATTTGTGGCTGGAATTTGTCTGTATCCAACCAGCTGCATGGGAATTGCTCATGTCACCACGTGTGGAACAGGAATTTTCCATGCACTAAACAGCCAGGCACTTGAGATGGGTAAATTCCCCTTTTCCCCTTTCCCATTCCTTTGCTGGGAGAGGAGAAAGAGGTTCTAATTATTTTTTTTTTCTTGACTTTGTTGGCTTTGATCATTGTCTCCTTTGTAAAGTGATAAAAATACTTGGACCTGCAGCACTTTTGTAACTCTTCTCTGGATCAAAAAAAAAAAAAAAAAAAGGAAAAAAAAAAGAAAAAAAAGAAAAAAATGCAAACCCAGAAGTGTTTCAAAGATGTGGGGCAGCTCTGCCCCTGCTTCACTACTGAATGAAAAAGGGCTGCCATTGGAGTTAGCCACAGGTACTGCTGATTCTAGGGCCAGTAAGTTTTAGTACCTGAAAGTATGTCTTGGTGAGGGCTTGGGGTGGGGTTTGGGGTTGGTTTTTTTGGGGTGGGGTTTGGGGTTGGTTTCTGTTTAATTTTTTTTTTTTTTTCCAATCATTTGTGCCAATGTGTTCTCACCCAAACGGAGATTTGCAAACCCAGAAGGCTGAACCAGCTCTTCAGCGCTTCCTTAGGCCCGTCCTGGTGGGGTTTGCTGCTGGAATTCCTACCAGGATGGGGACAGGGTGGGAATTAGGCTGTCCCAGGGTAACACGGGGCAGCCTGAGCTGTGCCTCTGCCCTGAGCTGGCCCTGCTTGGCACAGGGTGCTCCAGGCTGTCCCCAGTGTCACTGTGTGGGGCTGCTCCTGGCAGCTGTGTGAGGAACACGGCCTCTTCCCGAGTTTCAAGCTCTTTAGGGAAGCCAGACTGAGCATCCTGCACATCCCGTGGGTAGTCAGAGCAGTCTGCCTTTGCTCAGCACCAGGATCCTCCTGCTCCTCTAAACCAAACGGTTTCCCTTGAGCTGCTGGCAAGAAATCACCTCTGTCCCTCGTCAGAAAAAAATCCCAGCTCTCCTTCCCCCCCCCCCCCCAGGATCCTGTGAGGGATGAGTTTGGGTAAAAACAGAGGGAGCAGAGGGGATTTTGATGTGGCAGTTGGAGCCAGGAGCCCTGGGAGGGTAGGGAGGAATTCCTGTTGTTTTAGGAACACCATCTCCCACCAGCACAGCATCACCACTGCCAGCACCAGCCAAAGCCTTCTCCTGCAGCCTGGCAGGAGCTCCCTTTTTTTTTTTGGGATGTCCCAAGGCCTGTCCTGTTGTGTGGGATTATTGTCAGTATTAACCCAGCAGTTCATTCCTCATGGATGGGCTCTCCCCTCCTCACCTCAGCCATGCAATTCCCCAGGTTACAAACATCCAAACTTCCTCTGAGAAACCCCCAGGCTGGAATGCTGCCATGGGTGCTGCCAGCAAGAGAACTGGGCAACAGCCAGACCTGGTGTTGGACCCCTTTTTCCCCCTCACACTCCAAAAACAGGAGCAGTTATTGTGACCTTGGTGATCTAAAAGCTTCCCAGAGGCTTCCATGGTTGACAGGAACTGATCCCTGGACTCCAGAACAGGGAGAGCTCAGTCGGGCTTTAAAAGAATGTGCTGGAAGAGCAGCCAAGGTGAGGCTTGTGGAGGCCTGGCTGTTTCCTGCTCTGTCCTCGTGGTTGAACACAAAATCCTCGGTGGTTCTCTCCAGGTTGCCGGAATTCCGAGGTCTGTGGTGGTTCCTGGTTCCACAGTTCCCTCTCTGCTGGTTGTGGCAGCAGTGAAAAGCTGGGAGTGCAGCGTGTTTGTGAATTCACCTTTTTGCCTGCTGGAGTGGATTTTTCCCCAAATCCCTTCGTTCTGCCGGGGTGGAACGCAGGGGTGAGGGGCAGCTGCGTCCCTGTCACCTCTCAGGATGGGTGAGGGGAGAATCCCCACTCAGTGCCAGGCTGAGGGTGGCACAGGAGCCTCTGGAGCAGCGGGCAGGGCAGGGCAGAGAGGTTTCAGGAATGTTGGAGAGGCCCAGCTCGTCTGAACCCGGTTTTATGGGCGCCGTAAATCCCGCTCTGGGCTCGGTCCTGGCTGTGCTTCCAGCTCTGGATCATCCTCACACACAGGGAAGTGATGGTGGGGCAGGGATCCCTTCACCTGGAGGGGCAGGGAATTCCTTTTTCCTCCCTGGCACATTGCTGCACCACAGACCTCGGGCTGGGAGGGAGGAGCTGCAGCTCAAATGCACTGTTCAGGATTCCCATGGTTTTTTCCTCCTTTAAGCCATAAGATTCCCCTTTTAAAGTGAAATTTTCACTGGAGGGAAGCATTTTCATTTGCCCCTGGTTGGTGATGGGTTGGACATTCCCTCATCCAAACGGTTCTCTGGGGTTTTTGTCCCAGCCACTGTTTCCAAAATTTATTTTGTTTTCCCCTTCCCCAAAGAGAAGAGCAAGGATTTCTTATTTTGGGAACAAGGATGGGGTATAACAACATCTCCTCCTGAGAGGTCATTTCCCCTCTGCTGTCCCACAGCTCACGGACAAGCCAAAAGCTGAGATGGATTAATTCTGGAATGGAAATTCTCCTGTAGGAGATTCCTGAGCTGCTCTGCAGGGAGGTGGGATGGGAAGGAGGGAAGGATGGGGAGTGCAAACCTCAGGAGCTCAGAGGGTTTGGCTCAGCCCTCAGGCTGCACTTGGCCTGATCCAGTGTTCTCCTAAAACCTGGATTTTCTGATTTCCCCTCTCCCTGCTATTGGAAGATTCCAGGCTCCTGTTAGCCGGTATTTTCTCCCTCTGTTCCCCAAAGAAATCCCTGGATTCCCTCCCCTTCCCCAAAGGTGCCAACTGACAAGCAGATGTACTGCAAAAGGGATACTGCAGCCAAAACACTGCTGTTTTATTTTGAATTAAGTCTTGTGGAGCTCTCTTCATACTAGAATATTTTTATTTTCTTTGTACAACATACAATCATGTACTCTTAACAGAGATTTACTTTAAAGAGAAGAAAAAAAAAATCTGGAAGTATTCTTTAAAAAAAAAAAATACACAAAAATCTTTATTAATAATCCTGTATTTTTACTGATCATGTTTGAATGTCTAAAAAGACTTTATTGTTCTAATTATCCAGATGTATGTTTGTAAAATAGCTCTTTTATGACTTAGCTGATGGGGTTGTATGTTTCTGGAATTAAATATTGGTCACTTAAAAAAAAAAAAAAACCCAAAAAAACAAGAAATCTGTTTTCAGGACCTGGGAAATAGAAAATTTAAGCGTTTCAAATATCATTAAATAAGCTTAAAGGAAAATGAGTTTTGTCTGGCGGATTTCTTGGGGTGGTTGGGTTGTGATTGCCTGAAGTGTTTGGAGGACAAACGATGGCAAAGGAAATTTTCCTTGGGGATGAATTTTTGCAGAGGTTGATGTACCTTGATGGTATTTTTGCTTGTCAGAGTTAATGAATTATGAATGAATTAATTAATTAATTGACAGAGCACCAACTACAGGAAAAGAAATCCCCCACTTGCTCCAAGCTGAGAGGATCCCTCGGGACATTCCCTGCAGGAATTGAAGCCTTGGGTGTGTCCTGCACACCCGGGGCCCTCCCAGGTGCTTCTGCAGCTGCCAGGTGAGATTTGGAAAGGGAGTTTTTGCCCTTTTGGATGAATTTCTGCTTGCCCTGGGCACTGACAGCAATTGAATGAACGCTGGGAGAAGTTCAGTGGAGCTTTCAGTGGCTCAGCTCTGGGGACAGTTCAGCCTGAGCAGGGATTCTGCTTTCAATCCCCAAATCAGTTTTGGATTCTTTCCCTGCTTTCAGAATTTCCAGCAGTGTCCTTTTAAATCCAACCAGAGCCATTATTCAATTAAATTAATTAATTGAAATTAATTGATTTTATTAATTTATAGACCTATTTTTTTAAGGGAATTTGTTTTGAAGGCTGGGAGTCCTTGCTGTCCAACCCTTCAATGTGATATTTCACCTCAGCATCTTGCAAACATTGATCTGCATTCCCATTCTTCTGCTGGATCTTTTTCCCTCCGCTGGGATGGACCCAGAAATGTAAAAGAGAAGTGAAATTAAAATTCAGCTGTTGAGGGAACCTGTGAATTTTGGAACAGGGAACATCTGTGCTGAGAGTGTGATGATTTTTGAGCAGAGGCTGCTTTCCCTGAATCCCTGGCATTTGTGACATTCCTGTCTTTAGCTTCCCTGGAAGGTGATGATTCCTGACAGACAAGCTGACAAAAATAAATGAATTAAAGAACAACACCAGAATAGAAAACAAATCAGGTTCATTTCTGAAAACTTGGGAGTTTTTTCCTTTTTTCCCCCCTTCCCTGTCTGCATTATGTACATAAAGCTCCTTGAGAGATTGCTTTATTACTTTATTATAATTGGTAATCTGAGCTCTATTGCACTTTCCTAATGATGCTCTCCGTGTTTTGCCTATTTAAATGTTATTTTATACATTCCCTTTACTGCCTTGCTGTAAATAAATGATTCAAAAACCGAGCAGCTCAGAGAAATCCGAGCTCCGTGCCCTCGAATCCCAGCTGGGGATGGGGGAGAGCTGTGCTGCAGCTTCGGGGCTGTTTCCCAGCCACAGTCCTGGAATTCATCTCTCCACAGGCAGGGAAGACATGAGGGGATCCAAGGAGTCACTGCAGGTGGGTTTTGGGTCAGTTTGGGTCATTTTGAGTAGTTGTTGGGTTATAGGAGGTTTCAGATCCCTTCCAGCCCAAACCATTCCATGATTCCAGGGGTTTTCTGAGCAATTAGGATGACGTTCTATCCATCCACCTTCTGAAATGACAAAAAGCAACTGCTCATTCCGTTTGTTCTCTCAGCAAAGATCCCCTTGATAGTTGCTGAAAAATATCCATAATTGCCCCTTTTTTTTGTCAACTCCTCAGTGGATTTTAGGTTGTTCTTTCAAAATATTGATGGAGGTTGGTGTAGGATGGAAGTTGTCCAGTGCCTGGCACGAGCTCTTTGCCAGTTGGGCTGATCATTTTGGGGGGGAAATGTTTCCCATCAGAGAGGGCCCAGCACTCCCAGAATGAAAAACTAACTTGGATATGTTTCCTTCAAAGTGTGATCCAAAACTGAGCTGGGAAAGAGTCTGGGGTTATCCCTGAGCATATGTCTGGGTTAGAATGTTGGTTTAACAAATCCTCCAAAATTTTTAGACACCTGTTATTAAAAAAGGAGGCTCAGGGGAGTTTTGGAAGGAGCCAAAAGTTTTGCTCCCACTTCAACTCCACCGTGGCGAGGTCAGGCTGGGAGAGAGGAGCAGCCAAGCAGGAAAAGAGAGCTGTGATCTGTGAGGGATTTCAGAGCCTTTCTGCAGAGCTGTGTGTTGGTTTCCAGCCCCATTGACTGATTCCATCCCTTCTTGGAAAATAATCCTGGGAGAAGGAAACCAGGAAGGAGAGGAAATAGCCTTGAGCTGTGCCAGGGGAGGTTTAGGTTGGATATTGGGAGATAGTTCTCCATCAGAACAGGGCAGTGGTGGAGTCAGCATCCCTGGAAACGTCCAAAAACCTGTGCATGTGGCACCTGAGGACACAGTTTGGTGGTGACATTGTGGGTGATGGGCTGATATCATCATTGGATGATCTTAAGGGGCTTTTCCAGCCTTGAAAATTCCGTGATTGCAAGTACATCTCTTGCTTGATCCCTCCTGAATTTCTCCATATCCCAAACCAAAAATCCACCAGCGTTTCCTTCAGTCAGAAAGCTGAATAATTATTTTTTTTTTTCCCTTCTTCCTCAGCAGCTGGGAGTTTACAGCTGCAAATCATCGAGTTGGGCTTTTGGCAGAATAAAACCCCCAAAATATCCCAGCCTCTTTCTTTCTTGCAGCAGTTTGTTTGTTTCCAGATGTCTGCAGCTCATTCAGTGTGGAGCATCTCCCCTGATCAATATTTTAACCTCCTTGTTGATATTTACTCAGAGCTGCTGAATAAACTCCGTGCAGTGGAGCTCCAGAGTAAGTCTCTGTTTCTCTCAGCTCTCCAGAGGTTTGGCAATAATTCACATTATCTGGGGTTATTGTTATGCTGGGATATTAATGAGCACATCTCCCTTCCCTCTGGCTCTCTGAGCTTCAATTCTGAGCCCACTTCTGGTGCTGAAACAACTTCCCAGCTCTGAATTAGCACGGAGAGAAAGGAGCTTTCTGCTCTTCTTTTGTCAGCTGGCTTTGAAAGAGCCCTTTTCTCTCGAGTCTTCTAAAGATGGGTTTGATGCAGCTCCAGCTGCTTGGGCCTTGTGATGAGCGGGAGATTAAACCCTTCTCGGTGGCATTTTTAAATCCTCCTTCTGCCATCTTCCAAAGCTCTGGACTTCAATCCCATTTCTCTGGCACTTCTGCTGTTTGCTCTTCACCACAAAAACTCCGTGCCAGAACTGTTCCCTGTTCCCCTGTGCCTGCCCTTAACCTGTTCTTTCACCTCCAAATCCTGATATTTTTTTTTTTTTTTTTCCCTTCTTTGGTTTCTTGGGAACTTCTCTCCTGGAACAAACGGGTTCACAACGATTCATCATCATCCTTTTGGGGCGTGCATGCAGCAGAAATCAAATAGCCTCGATTGCAGCTTCTATTGAACTCATCTTTTCTCCTCTGCAATTTCTTTATTTGTGCCATAATAAAGCTGCCCCTGTCACTGCTGAGCTCGGCCTCATCCGTCTCCCTCTGCCAGATGGGAGCTGCTGCTGGGCTGGGAGAAAATGCTTTGCTGAGGTTGGACTGGATCAGTCCACCTCAGAAACTGGAAAAATTCTCCCCAAAGTGTTTTTTCCCTGCTGGAAATGCTGTTACAGCCCCGCAGGCCCAGCAGTGGCTGTGGATGCCCCCGCTCAGCCACAGAGGTGGGAGAGCTCAGAGCTCGACTGGGAATAGCAAAGGAGCAAGGAATGACTCCAGCCTTGGCTTCTCCTTCTCAGCAAACCCAATTCTCTGATTTAGGCACAAGTTCTTGCCCCCAAATCCACAGCAGCAGCGTGGTCCCTGCTCCAGCTGCTCCTCCAGGGCTCCGTGCTTGGAGTTTCCTTACAAAACTCGGGGTTCGGGCCCTCAGCCAGATGCAAATCCCCCTGCTCAGGTGCTCATCCCCCTAGGACTGAGTCCATCCTTCTCTGCTTTCCTTCCCTAACTCTCCATGGAGCTCTCCATGTCCTGCACTGCGCTGATGGGAGAAGTCAGAGCTGGAGTTCTGCGGTTCCTTGGGAGATGCAGGGATAAAAGGCGGCTCTTTGCCTGAAAAAGGAAGCTTTTAGAAACTGGTGGAGACTTAAAGGCAGGTGAATTTGCCCCAGAATCGCAGCCAGGGCTGGAATTCCCTGAACCTGTTGCAAAAATGAGAGGTCTCCTCCTGAGTCCTTGGCCCAACCTGCCCATGACTCATTCCGATCTTCTTTCCTCCCTTTTCTTAATCCTTCATCTCTTGAGAGTCTCTTCATCTTTTGTCTCCTCATCTTTTGTTTTCCCCACATTTCAAAGAGAGGTTGGGTTTTGGTTGGATTTTTTTTTTTTTTTTTGCCATGCTTAAATGACTGCTTTGCTTTCTCTTTGGGGTGTGAATGGGATGCACAGAGGAGAAAACATCCTTTGATGGCAGTAATTACAAGGAGGAGAACAAAAAAAAGAGCAAGGAAAACTGTGATGGAAGGAGAGATAGGCTGGAAATGATCAGTCCAGTATTTCTGATTGTCTGAGGGGATGGATCTCATGACTGCTGAGATGTTCTGTGTGACCTCCCTGAGATCCTGTCACTGCTCCACCCCTCTGTTCTCCATCCCTGAAGTGACAAAAATCCCGAAATCCTTAAATATTGCACCTTCTTTAAGCGCTCTGATCTCCCAGGGTTCTCTCACTGCGCGTGCAGCACCTGAGAGGGGGTGGGATCCATTCTTGGGAAGCTTTAGGCACTAAAATCCCCAATCCCACAAATATTTCTGGGATTAGATGGCAGTTCAAGGCTTCCCAAATTGGGAACCAGGGTGTGGAGCAGCCTCCAGCTGGGCCCAGGAATATCCTCCCAAACTCTGCAGCAGGATGGCAGATGCCACTCCTGACTCGTTGAAATTCACACACATTTTCCTTTTGCATGGAAGGGAAGGCAAACAAACTGTTCCACAAAATGTTCCTTATTTATCTAACTCATCCTACCAACTTCTTGGAGCTATCTAAATATATATTTATAATTAGCTGGGCTTTTTTATATAACTACCACGGGCTACTCGCTCCTCTGACTGCTTCCTTCAGAGCAGTTCTTAGCTATAAAATTACCCTATTTGGATGAGTTCTATTACCAATAAAAACTTGTTACGAACCCGGGTGCAAAAGAAATCCCACCCATAATAGATTTATCCTTTGTGTCTCAGTCAAATCTTGCCTTTCCGTGCCTTTTATCCCCCGAAATCTCTCACCTCTGCCTGAATTTGACTCCTTTTTCTTGCAGTGGGGCTGTTATTTACAGTTCTGCTGAAACACAGCCACCCATGAAGATAAATGTAGCAGGTTTTTAAATGATTCACTGCTCACCTCCACGTCAGTTTGAGATCAGAGCCCCTCTCTGTGCAGCTGGGAGGGAAAAGAGAATTGAATTGCTCGGATGAATAACCTGCCATGAGGGAAGCAGCGGGTACTGCTGGGGGCTCTTTCTCCTGGATGTTGGGAGCTGGAGGTGTGGGATTATTGTGGGATTATTGCCCGGAACAAACAGCCTGGAGTTTGGGGAAATTGGGGCAGATTCAGCCAGGTGCAGCACCACAGGATCTCCTACACCCTCCTGCTGCTCGGGAAAGAGTTTTGGGGCTGGATTGAGGCACCAAAATGTGTTTGGGTCTGGATTGAGGCCCTGGGTCTGGATTGAGGCCCCCAAAGCGTGTTTGGGTCTATACTGAGGCCCCAGAATGTGTTTGGGTTTGGATTGAGGCCCTGGGCCTGGATTGAGACCCTGAAGTGTATTTGAGTCTGGACTGAGACCCCAAAAAGTGTTTTGAGTCTGGATTAAGACCCCATGGTGTGTTTGGGTCTGGATTAAGCCCCCAAAACACATCTGGGTCAGGACTGAGCTGGACCTGCAGTGGTACCGTGGGTTTGTGCTGCTGTTTTGGACAATGAACTCCATTTCCCAGTCCTGCTGCTCTCCCCCTGTGCCTTGCTGACCTCAGGGAGCCTCTTGGCAGCGATTCCCCGGGAAGGAGCACCCAGGGCTGGCTGGGGGGGACCAGAGCCCTGCCCCGAGCACCCCCCAGGCCTTTTGGAAGCCTCAGCACCTCTCTGCCTCCGTGTGCCCTGAGCGTGAGCGGGATCCCACACCCTCCGTAACACTTGGATTTGCAGCCTCACATCAACAACAGCTCCTTCCCCAAACGGGATTTTCTAGGCCACCAAACCCTCCAGCTTTGGCAGGGAACTGTGTCACATCACCTCATTCATAAAATGACCAAACTCTATTTTAAACCTCGCTGGGTGCCTTCCCTCCCCCTCCTCTCCCCACGTAGCACTTCCCAGCAGAAGGCACTTTGGAAACCTCTCTCTTGTGGTTAGAATCCTGGCTTTTTTTCCCCCCCCAAACCAAACCAGATTTCTTTGCAGGCAGTTTCTGGAGCTGTCTCCCCTGGATTCCTGCTTTCAGGTCACCCTGTTGGCTGCCAGGGTGCTTTAACTTCTGTGATTCTGCTCTGATTTTGGAGATTTTGGAGAAATTTTAGTTTTCCAGCTCTTGAGTTGCCTTCTAAGTGTACAACAGCAGGGTTGAGGCTCCAATAATTGCATGAAGGACCCAGGGCATTGCAGAGATGGACCTGAACCATGCAAAAAATACCTAAAAGAGAGTGGGGTGGTGGCACAAGGTGGGAGCTGTGAGGAGGATGCAGAATCCATGTGGATCAAGGTGGATGGAGGAGCCCTGCCTTGCCCAGGTGTGGTCAGAGCTGAAGTAAGAGGTGGGATCCATCCATGTCCCTCTCCTGGAGCTGGCACAGAGGCTGCTCTGGGTCCAGGAGAAATCCCAGCCCCATCAGCCAAACCTCTGTTCACCCAGGCAGGGCTGAACCTGGACCTGCAGGGCCACTGACATTAATTAGAAGCAGATGCAGCCCAGATGAGGGAAATGCTCATCAATTCCAGGAATAACAAATGCTGGGAATGGCCTGCTGGGCAGGGACAGTGGCCCGAGGATGTGTCACAAAGCCACTGACTTGGAGCTGTTGTCCTGAGGGAAATGATGTGTAAAAGAGATGAGCTCAAACACCCCATGCCTGTTACCTGTGTATCTCATGAGTAATTTGTCTCTGAGGCAGAGGCGTTTTATTTTTCTCCTGTGAAGCTGATTCTTTTCCTCCAGCTTATTTCTTCTCAGCAGGAGGGGGGAAGATGTATTTCTGTCAAATAATAGTTCATTGCTCTTAATGCAAGAGTCCAATTAATTGATGGTTTAAAAGCTTTGCTTTCCTCGCTGTTACAAACAAACAAAAGCAGGAGGACAGGACTGCAGCACTGCAGGCAGGGCTGGAGCAGCACAGGGACACGGCTCAGGCTCCTGCCTGGCGTTTCCCAGCCTCACACCATGGGATGGCTCTGTCCCACTCGTGCTTCCCAGGGCTGGATGATGGCTTTTCCCAGCCTGTGCTGCTGTTCCGGACACCAGGAGGAGATTAACCTTTAACATGGAGATTTCAGCAGCTGGGAGCAAAATTATCTCGCCCTGTGTCCTTCTCAGGGAGGGGAGAAGGAGAGGGCATGGAGGGAGGCTCGGGGTGCTGGCAGGGAATCCCAAAGCAGTTGAGGATTTGGGATGTGTGGGGAGCAAGCGCAGCTTTCCCAAACCCAACTGTCCCAATCTGGGGCCTTTAGTCCGGGCTTAGGGA
Organism: Corvus hawaiiensis; assembly: GCF_020740725.1. Classification (NCBI taxonomy): domain Eukaryota; kingdom Metazoa; phylum Chordata; class Aves; order Passeriformes; family Corvidae; genus Corvus; species Corvus hawaiiensis. The sequence continues at coordinate 4,800,847 of NC_063237.1, read as the reverse complement.
AGCCGGTCAATGTTGGAAGCAACAGTTCCAGCGCCACCCTGCTCCCTGCCCTCCCTCCTCAGCCCCCTGCATCCCAGATTCTTGTGCTCCCTCCGTCCTTAGAATCATCAGACCATAGAACAGGCTGAGTGGGGAGGGACCCACAGCATCACCCAGTCCAACCCCAGGCCCTGCACAGACACCCCAACAACCCCACCCTGGGCATCCCTGGCAGCGCTGTCCAAACGCTCCTGGAGCTCTGGCAGCCTCGGGGCCGGGCCCATTCCCTGGGCAGCCTGGGCAGTGCCCAGCAGCCTCTGGGGGAAGAGCCTTTCCCTGATCTCCAACCTAAACCTCCCCTGGCACAGCTTAGTGCCCTGTCCTCCCTCCATCCTTCCATCCTGCCCTGTCCTCCTTCCATTCCTCCATCCTGCCCTGTCCTCCTTCCATTCCTCCATCCTGCCTGTCCTCTTTCCACCCTTGGCTTCCTCCTCGCCCCGCATCCCTCCACCCTGCCCTGCTCTCCCCGCATCCCTCCCATCCTTAGTTCCCTGCTCTCCCCGCATCCCCCGATCCATCCCCCGTCCCCTGCTCTCCCCGCATCCCTCCCATCCTCAGTTCCCTGCTCTCCCCGCATCCCTCCATCCCGCCCCGCTCGCTCCCTCGCCGCCCCTGCCCGCGGGGGGGCCCCGCCGCCGCCGCTGCCGCTCTCGGTGCCCCGGCAGCCGCCCCCCGCCCCCTGCAGTTCCCCCTCCCGCCGCCGGGGACCCGCGGCCGCCGCTGCCGGAGCGGGGCCGGAGCAGCCGCGGGCAGAGCCCAGCCCAGGTACGAGCCGCGGGCAGCGATGGGGGGATGCGGGGCGGAGGGGGGGAACGGCGGCCGGGGCGGGGGGCGGGCGCGGCTCCCCGGGACCCCCGCGGGATGCTCGGCAGATCCGCTGGCCGCCGCTGCGGAGCCGCGGGGCCGGGAGCGCTCGGAGCCGCAGCCGCCGCCGCTCGCTGGCTGCCGGCGGCTGGCGGTGCCCCTGGCTGGCACTCAGTCCCCCCCCTCCCCGGCCACATCCAGCCCTCCCCCGGCCACATTCAGCCCCCCTCCCGGGCACAGCCGGTGCCCCCCGACCGCCTCCTGCACTCGCTGAAGGACTTTGGGACCAGCCCTTTGCGGTGTTTTAGCGCACCAAGAGTTGAAAAACGCCACGCTCGGGCTCTTAGCAGAGCTGAAGTTCAAAGAGCGCGGGGAGGGGGGCACTCGGCGTGGCTACAACTCCTGCGGATCACCCGGGAGCGATTGCCGGGTGCAGGAGCGTGCGGCGGGCAGGGATGCTCTCCGCGGACCCGGGTGTTGCTGCGCTCGCAGCCTGCGTGCCACGCTCGGAGGCAGCGAGGAAAATGCTCTTTAACTCATATTTCGCTCAGGCTCTGGATGGGGAAGAAAAGGTTCCTTGTTCTGGGAGGCGTTTGTGCGGAGTTGTGCTCGGGGATGATTCGCGTTAGGATCTCTGAGGCGCTCGTTGTGTGCGCAGACGTGCGGGGCCGATGCTGACGGACTCCTCTCCTGAACCGGCAGCGCCGATCCCGGGCAGTGTGGGGGGAAACTCCATGCAGAAACCTCTTCCTAGGCCTAACTTTATTCCGGGTGATTCATGCTCAAACTCCGGCTTAGCTGCGGCTCGGGCCGGGGCTCTGCGTAGGTGAGAGATGCTGCAAGTGGCGCTCGGCTCTCGCCATCCATGGGGCTGGATTCTCTCGCTTGGTAGGATTGAGACCTCGAGGCTGTGGCCCTGGGGGAGTTAACTGGACCCCGCTGGGGCTGGCTGTGTCCCCCACACGCGTGTCCTTCGCGGGGAGGTGCTGCTGGCCGGAGGATCCAGCGCCGTGCCCGCCTCCCCGGGGACCTGCCGCTAGCGAGGGATGCTGAGGGACGGCTCAGCCCGCTCTGCCACCGCATCCCGGCCGCTCTGACGGGGCTCCGGCAGCCCCCACACCACGGGAGATCCCCCCAGCAGGAGCCAGCCCTTTGTCTCGGCGAGGCAAGGCAGCCTTTCCTCCGGGCAGCGGCTCAGCAGCCACATCCCGGCTGGATGTGAGCGCTGCAGGCAGCCGGGAGCAGAGCCCTCCTCGCTTCCCTGGGCAGCGAGTCGGGAGTCTACGGCATCGGAGAGAGCCAGGAGCATCCCCCAGGAGTCTGTGGCTCTGCTGAGGAGCTGACAGCAGCCGGCAGCTGCCTCTGCCGCCAGCTCCTGGGCGCTCAGACGTGTGTGCTCGCAGGTAGGAGGGGGCTGTGGCCGTGCCGGGGGCTTCCCTGCCGTGCTTTGCGTTAGTCTTGTTTCACAGAGAGGGAGAAGCGATCTGCAGTGAGGCTCCCACCGCGCCAAGGCGTGTTTAAAGTGCCTCCATGCGAGCCCGCTTCAGTATTTATGGGTCTGAAGCTGTGGATTTGAAGGGAACCATCTGCGTGGAGAAATTGATGGTGAGAGGCAGAACCTTCCCCTCTTGGTTTCCATTTCAGGGCTGGGCCTGATGAGCAGAGACAGAAGTTGGGAAAGTTGCTGGGTGGCTCTCTGAGGTTCGCAGGTGGAGCTTTCCCCTGCACCTGGCAGGAATTAATACCTTGGGACGAGACACCTGGAATTTTGGGGAAGAGGGAGCTGCTGGCAGGCTGTGCTGAGCAGAGAGTGGCAGCGCAGAGAAGGAGAATGCTCTTTTTTTTTCTTCTTCCTTCCTTCCTTTAAATGGCCATTTCTCTTAAACCCTTTGTGGTCTGGCTCCTGTGGGGTGGGAACAGACTGCCTGAGGAAGGTGAACCCCGAAATGAAGGGCTTTATCCCAAAATCTTGGGATAAAGACATGAACATCCCTGACATGAACATCTAAGTGGGCGATCTGGAGCAGCTGCCTGCAGCTCTGAGAGGCACAGAACTGCTGCTGCTGCTGCTGCTGCTGCTGCTGCTGCTGCAAGTTTCTTGCTGGAGGTTTCTTTTGCAAGCTGTGCAAGGAAAATTAGCCAAGGAGTCCTGTGGGCTGGCAAAGGTCTGGATACCTCGATGCCAAGGAGCACTCAGCAATCTGGGGATGAGTGGGGAAGGATTTGAGGGACCTGGGCTTCCAAGAGCTCATCAAAGCAGCAGCCAGGCAAGGTAGGGGCAGTGCTGCCTCCAAACTGTCCTGAAAGCTCCAGTGTGCCAGGAAATCTCATCTGTGTGTGTGTGTGCGTGTGCTCACATTGATGTCCCTGCTTGATGAGTGAACCTCGAACTCACCCAGGAGCTGGGAGGATCTTCAGCTAAATCCTGGCTGATTGTACGGGAAATTCTGGTGGGAATTTTATGTGGGATCTCTGTGTTCCGCCACAAGAGCCACATGGGATCACATCCCTCTTCCTCCCGGAGGAACCTGCTGGTTTTCCGTGTGAAGCAGGGCCAGAGGAAAGGCTTGGCTGGAGGAGAAGCTGGGTGTTTTCACTGGATGATGTTTGGGTGGGTGGAAGGGTCCTTAGGGTCAGGCATGGCTGGGCCAGACAGGAAGAGGACAATGCTCTGCTCCAAGAAACTTCATTTCTTTGAAGGCGATTTAAGCTTTCTTCTGGTTTTGTTCAGCACTGAGCATGTGCAGCCAGTCAATGTCTTGCCCTTTTGAAAGGCTTGCTGATGTTCCTGAGGTGTGGATATTGATTTTCCCTGACTTTGGGGAGAGATCTTCGTGAGCAGCACTTGTTGGGGTCAGATTTTATTTATTTTTCACGCTTCTAGGCAGGCAGAAGGCAAGACAAAAGTTTTGCAAGCCTCCTCAGAAATGTTTTCTGTTCTGGGGCAAGAGGTTTCTAAGGCAGCTCATAAAAGCTGAGGAATCTGTTAAAACAAGGCACCTTTTGCTGTGTGTGAACAGGAGGAGCAGTGAAATAGTGGCTGAGCAAGATGAGAACAGCTTGGAGGGTGTTGCTTAGACTTGAGGGAGGAACCAGTGGGGTACCAGCAGCTCCACGAGGAAAGCTTTGTGCAGGGATGGAAAACTGTCTGCAAAGGAGACTGTGGGATTGCTGGAGCCGTGCCTGTGCACAGGAGGCTGCCAACTCCACTTTGTCCCCTCAGGGCGGCCACTAACGCTGTCCTGGGTTCCCTGAGAGGGAAAATGGGGGACGGGGAGAGATAAAAGAAGGTATAAAACCTGTGAGGAGGTAATGGAGCAGTTGATAGGATCCCCATAATAACTTCATTTATGGGCTGGAGCTTGCCAGGACAGATTGTGCTGGTAACACACAGGGAGTTTTGTGTTTGTCCTCGTGCCTCTGGAAAGTTTGGTTTGCTAATGGATGTGGGGCCTGGTTGTGATGAAGGAGGAGGAAAGTGTAGTGAGGAGCAGATTGTAGAGCCCCAGAATGGTTTGGGTTGGAAAGGAACTTAAAACTCATCTCATTCCATGGGCAGGGACACCTTCCTGAGGATAAACCAGGATCGTTTCCATGCGGGTCACAGGGAGTGGCTGCTGGGCAGGACAGAGCTGGCAGTGCCCAGCTGCAGTGAATTAGCAGGGATTGGATTGTTCAGAGAGGGAGGAATGGAGCCAGGGTGCTGTAAATCAGTAGATCTGAGGTAAATCAGGTGTAAAATGGCAGCAGGTGTAAACATGAACGGGAGAACTCCTCCTCCTCCTCCTCCTCCTCCATTCCCCTCCCCGCCCCGGGCATTACCGAGGCAGGAACCTCAGTGGGCAGAGGGACCTGGTGGATGCAGCAGGGATTTTTGCCACGCTCTGCCTGTCCAGAAACCAAACCTGAGGAAGAGCTGGGATATCAGGCAGGTGAGTTTTGTCTTCTGTGCCTGCTGGGAGGGCCTGATTATCCCTCAAATACTCGGGTGGTCTATCCCTGGGGGTCAAAGCACCACAGTTGATATGCAGAGGATGGGTGCCCAGTGGGGAAGCCGACCTTCCTAAGGCTGAGGAAATAAAAGCTCAACGTCTTCCAATGGGCTCAATTTATTTGGATATTTCATTAAATCCACCCAAAAGAGACTATTTTAGGAAATAAATATGTGGGCAATAAATAGCTGTGGGATAAGGGGCAGAGTTCAGTGCTGGCTTTCCTAGTTAAGCTGCAGAAAACAGAAGTGTAATGGCCGAGTGCTGATGGGAGTGTAGATATGTGATTATGTGAGGGCTCCTCACACTGAGGCTGGGCTTATTTATTATCTTTAATGATTTGGAGGTGGAAATGGATCAGAGCTGGGTTAGGGAGAGTGAACATGCTCACAGAAAGGGGTTGCTTTTGCGAGAATTGAGAGGGAAAGCTGCTGGGTTGGAGCGTGAGGCAGCTCGGCCACCGCAGCAGCAGTTGGTGTAACTCAGATTTGAGCATGTGAAAAAACCGGAAGATCTGAGTGAATCCTTCCCTGATAACAGAGCCTGGGTGATTCTGTGGGATTCTAGCAGGAGAACGTGCAGGGACACGAGGAACTGGTCTGGTTTGTGTGCAGCTGATGAGGTCCTGGGGCTGTGTGGACGAGCTGCAGGTGCCAGGGAGCCCCAGGAGATGCTCTGCTGGGGCAAACAGTGCTCTCTCCATGTCTGTGTGGTTCGGAGAGGGCTCTGCAGTGACATCTGCTCTTCCCAAAGCCTCCCGGGCCAGGGATTTGCTGCTGCTGGAGCAGGGGCTGTGGGTGTCTGGACTGTGCCAGCATCCCGCTGGATTTGCTGCCTTGGAATCAATCAAGGGGAACTTTGCTGAGTCCTGACCTCCTGGTGGGACCATCTCCTGGATTTTCCAAGGGGATAGATGATGGATCAGGGATGAAGGAGCCAAGACACACTGTCCAGATCCATGGCACCTCCAACCCTTGGGGCTGTTCCGTGTTTGAAGCGCAGCCTTTGCAGAGCCTGTGGTCCCTCAGTGCTGGGAGGGGGGTTGGAGAGCCCAGAGGGTTCTGTTCCTGCTGGAGAGCCCAGAGGGTTCTGTTCCTGCTGGATTGTGCCTCCCTGAGCCAGCTCTCATCCAGATAACAACATTTATTCCCTGCACCCTTCGCACGGGAGCAGCTCTGTAGCGCAGTCCCCACACAGTGCCTCACCTGCCGAGCCATCCAGCACTGGGGGATTTGCAGCTCTGCTGAGATCTCCTGACTTGAAAGTCTGCAGAATTTATTTGCATCCTTCATGAGGGAGACAGCCAGGCACGGGGTTGGTTGTTTTTTTTTTTTGGTTTTTTCCTGTTCCTCCCCCCCCCCCTTCCCCACTGGCTTTTGAGTTTGTTTATTTGGTGAGCTCAGCAGCAGCACAGTGATGTGGAAATAAAGCAGAGGAGCTTCCTCTTGGCCTCCCTGCATATGCATAAATGGGAGACATAGATCATGCTGGCAATCCCCGGCCAGGCTCCAGCTAATGGAAATTCTCCTGTGACCTTACAAACCCCTCTTTGCCAGGGTTTATAATGAGTCTGCAAAAACCCGTTCGGGGCACAAACAAGTCATCTGAGGTCTCAGACCCTGTGAGCACGAAGTCATAATAATAACACTAATTTCCCACCCACTCAGGCATGTGCTCAGCTCCTTAAAGAGTTTGCTATTTTTAAAAAGCAGGTTTTTTACCTTTCTGGGGACTGTTACAATGTCTGTGTCGGAGAAGAGGAGAACAACCGGTGGGGAACAGCTCTCCCCGTGCTGTGTGACACCAGTTCCCCCTGGGAGCATCCCTGGGTCCTCGCCTGGCTCTTGCTGGAGCAGTTTTTTTGTCGTGAATCTCGCAGCCTCATGAGCTGTGTGATCACACCTCAGCTGCTTCTGCAGAAAATCAACTTTCCCTGCGTCTCTCTGTGCCCTCTCCCCCCTTCCTACAGCAGAGTCTGAGAGCAAAGATAATCTGTGCCCCTCAGGAGGGGATGGGTTCCTGAACACCCCTTGTTCAGCCTTGACCTTTGTGTGAACCTTCTGCTGCAAACCACGGAGTTTTTAGTTGGATGACAGGAGCTGATGCATTTGGAAGGAATGCGTGGCGTTTTGATGCTGAAGGTTTGGTTGATGGCTCTCTGTCCCTGCTCAGAGACACGGGGACTGCAAGGGCTCCCTGTCACTGATGTTGGAGTCTGTGTGGGATTCACGCCGGGCAGCTTTCCCTTCGCAGGCTGTGATGAAGCAGCAAATTGCTGCTGTGTCTGAGAGAGCCGCTCTAAACGTGGCCTGGCTTGGGGCAAGTGGCTGAGCCAGGGGCTGTAAACTCAGTTCATGGCAGCCACTGCTGATCTGCAAACTGTTCCATGTGCCAAAACTGCCTTTTTCACCCCAAAAAAGAGGTTGATTGAGATATCTGTTATTCTACCCGCTCTCGTTATTCACTGTTTGCCCTCGCTATTTTCTTGTTTGCTCTCTGCTTATTTCCCGTTTCCTGTCCCACCTCCTGACTGCTGTTCAGGATTGTGTGTGCAGCTCTGAGAGCTATCACATCTCTTTTTAGCCTGGGAAACGTTTGGGGCAGAGCCTGTGCTGATGCTCACGGAGCATCTGGTCCTCTCCAGGTCCCATTCATCACTGTCTCGCAGTTTGCATTATTGTTCACACCGAGGGAAAGTGGGTGTGAAGCTGGAATAATAATGTTTCACACTCGCTTTGCATTGGGTTTGATACCCAACAGCGTTTGAACTGATCACGAAAGGCAGCGAGGAGCGGGGTGCTTGGGAGCTGGAGGCACAGCTGACAAATAACAAGTTAATTACCTTTAGTGAGGAAATGACCACTGTGCTCCGTGTTGTATCCATGACAAACTGGAAATCAAGATGGGATTTCTAAATTCTGCCTGACCAGGTTAGAAGGAATCTGCAGGCTGAGGGCAGAAATCAGTGCAACTGAAGTTGGTTCCCCCCACTTTAACCTCGTTCTTTCAAATGGAATTCCACCATGGATGGGCAGCAGGGATATTTTCCTGAGCCTGCAGAGTGTTGAAAAATATCTCTTTAGTCTAACATGCCTTGCTCATTTCCAAAGGGGCTGGGTGGTTAAATGATGGACATCGATGCAGTTGTTTCAATGGCATAAACACGGAAGGAATTTAATGCTCCGTGGAATATCAGGAGTTTGGTGTTTGGGAAACGGGGTCTCTTTGGCAGGTGGACCTCCCGAGGGTCTCTCAGGAGACGTGGCTTTCAGTGATTTGGACTGACATGCCTTTTGTTGTGTTCCTGCTGGGTGTTAAATAAGATTTAAGTCTCCTCAGTCACTATTTAGGTATTGAAGAACATCGCAGCCACCACAAGTGCAAACAAAACTGTCTGGATGTTTGTTTATGCAACAGATCATTAGAAAGTCTGTAGGAAAAAAATGTTCTTGTCTGTTAGATAATTAATCTGCATTTTAAGAATTGTCTAAAGACATATTTGCCAGCCAGTCCATTGAGCTGCTGCTCATCTAGTCAATAATCCCATATTTAATAGTCCCCGAGAATGTATTTCCATAATGTGCTGAGAACAGTTGAGAAATCTGCATCTTTTTTTGTCTTAAGATGTCAGTGCTCGCACATTTTCTATGACAAATTTTTTTTCTGACTGTGGGTGAGAAAATCCAGACATATGAACTCCCAACTGGTGGGGCTGGGGGCAGGGAAGAGGGGAAGCTGCTCGGAGCAAACCCCTGGGTGCGGATCCCTCGGAGCGCCGGATGAGTTTGCAGTTTCCATCTGGTGTCTGCGAGCCTGCAACGTGCTGGCAGCACTGCCCAAACCGCTCCTCGGGGCCGGGGGGAGTGGGCCCAGGGCCTTTCCTGGCTCCCAAAATCCCGCTGGAGTCAGGGAAGTGGGAGCATGTCTTGGGAAGGAGGCTCTGGCGCGAGCTGCGCCGGACCTGGTGCTGTGTCGTGGGAGATGCTCTGGTGGAAATGCCATGGTCCTGGTGTGGTAGATTCGATCCTGGCAGGAGCAGGGAGAGCCTGGCAGTGCTGGGATTGGGATGCTGGAGCTCGTTTGGCTCCCAGGATGGGGCTTTGCTGCAGCAGCACAAAGCCACCAGGACCTGTGGCTGTGTCTGGGTAGTGCCTCCCCTCTTCCAGCCCGGAATTCTGATAGCAACCATTGGATTTTGGGGTGTCTGCAGCACCTCTGAGCCAAGGTTTTCCGTGTTGCCACACGGATGGGTGTGAGGGTGCAGGGTTTAGCCAGTTCCCTGGGTTTATAAAGGGAGTGAGCGCACAGGCAGCCCCTGTGATAATTTACTAATCCACGTTAACGAGAGAGGGGAGTAAAACCCACACTTGGCAAGAGGAAACCCCGAGAGCCGCCACATCAAGGTGAGAAGCAGGAGCTTAATTTCATTATCTTATCAATAACTGGCTGGTCTTGTGCTGTGCTGTGAATCCTCAGGAGTGCTAATGCTATCTCGGGCTGTCTAAGCAGAGAAATAATGAATACAAGCAGGAAGAGCATTGTGTGCAGCCCTGGTATCTATACCTTAAAAATGATGTTGGCAAACTGGAGGGAGATAAGGGGAGAGCCACAGGGATGTGAGGTCTGTAAAACAGGCTGGAGAGAGACTGAGCCCAGTCTGCTGCTTCTCACGAGAGGGAGTGATTTGATTGTTGTCCATGAGGACTTAAGCAGGGGAGGAGACTTCTGCTAGGCTTCTGCTAGGCAAGGGTTCGCAGGCAGGCCGTGCTTCTGTGGCTGGGTGCTCAGGCTGGATAAACCCAGACAAGAAAAAGCCATGTTTTGTTTTTGTACAACTTTCTATTTAAGCACAGGAGCAAATTACCCCGGACTTGGTACATTTGCTGTTTTTTAAATTGAAATGATACATCTTGCCAGCGCTCTTTTAGGTCAACTGCAGGTTTGGAGTGGGAAAAGCTCAGCATGAGTCAGTCACAACTCAAACAAGGTTTTCAAAATGGTCATTATTGCCCTTCACATCTTTCGTTATGTTATGAATGTTTTTTTTTTTTTTCTGATGTGGGGGAGAGCGGGGATGGAAAATCCAGCAGGGCTTTGGGCTGTAGTGTAGAAGGGATTGGGTTGCTGACAGCTGAGCCCACGTGTAGGGCTTACCCACTTAAAAAATCCCCTTTTCCCACGGCTTTTGAGACTGGAACAGGCCTATTTGGATGTGTTCAGGGTGGCTGGAGGGTTCTGCTTTCCTCAGACCCACTTTCCTCTCGCTGTCCCATGAGATTCACCAGCCTCCCGAGCCTCCTGCACAGAGACACAGGATGCTGCAGCCACAAATCCTCTCTGCCACCACCCGAGAGGTGCTCAGCAGACCCAGGGAGAAAGATTAAGAGGCATCATTACCGTTCGGTGGGTGGTTGGCATGTTAATTAGGGCACGGGGCCGCTCTGGAAGGTTACTTTCCCCTCTTACCTCACCAACCTTAAAGCTGCAGAGCGAGGTGGGAGCGGGGAAGGAGCAGCGGCAAGAAAATGCAGCTGGAAACAACCCCAGCTTCACCAGGGATTGGGACAGGGAGGTTTAGCCAGTGCTGCCTCCCCTCTTCCGGATGGAAAGTGATTCCAGGTGGGCATCCCACAGCCTTGCCTTGTCTCCTTCCCCCACTTTGACTCAGCTCTTTGCAGAATTGAAGGATATTCCCTTTCAGAGGGTGGCACCTCATTCTTTTTCTTTCCCGGCTTGGTGCTGGTGCGCTGAAGAAAATTAAATTAGGGCTGTATCATTACAAAGGAGAGATTGCCATTTGCAAAACCACGTTTCGCTTAAGTTAGTAATATTGTAAGTGTTAATTGAGTGTTCATTGATTGTCTGTCACCACCCTGATGTAATTCTGCTCCTCTCGGGCGGGTGCCCTACCCCTGATTAAACAGAGCTGCTCTTGCACCAGGAGCCGGCTTGGCTGTTCATTTCTTCCCCCTAGTGATTCCATTTTACCAGCTGGATAATTAGCATCATCTCCTCCTCTTTGGAGCCAGCTCAGCCTGCACACCATCCTTGTTCTCTCCCAAGTACCTCTAATGCTTTAATACTTCAGGGTTTTTAAGTGGCCCTAGACAAGAATTTAAGCAGGGGATGTGTTTGAACTCGGTCCAGGAGCTGTTGTCTGCCTGGATTTAGGGTCTGAGTTCCCCCAGAAATTGCTCTGTTCATTAGAGGTTCTTTGTTGCCGGAGGTTCAATTATGGGAGTGAATGGTGTTTTATGGGAACAGAGGTGGGGAAGGAAAAGCCAAAAGCTTTCTCTGTAATGGTGTCTGTTATGTAAATGGCTCTGTAATCAGGTAATCGCGGACTCTGCCTCATCCTTCCACTGGAGACTTGTCAGGGCCTTTTTGTGTTCCAGGGAAGCTGCTCGGGCTCCCTGCGGGGGCTGGGAGCGTTCAGGTGTGGGAGGTTCCTGTGCAGGACGCACCAAGGAGAGCTGGAGCAGGAGGGATGAGCGCAGCACGGGCTCCACACGTCCTTGAGTCCTCCAAGTCCTCCTCTGACCCAGCCGAGGAGCTGGCAGCACATCCCAGTAATCCCCAGCACCAAACGCGGCTCCTCTCCCACACCCGCCCCGTGATCCAACGTGTCCGGAGTAATTGCATTTTCCCTCAAAGAACGAGGCTCGTGGTGCAGTTCTGCATATTCAATCGCTCCTTCCCTGCCAGATCTTGCAGCAGAGCTCTAAGATTTGTGGTGGGGCTTTCCTGGTGTGAAAGATCTTCCTGGCGTGTGTTTGGGGGGCTGGAGCACCTTTGGGAAGATTAATTAACCCTAGGTGAGAAACTGTGATTTAACATTTATATAGGGGGGACGGAAATTAATATTCCTTCTGCCATGCAGAATCTGTTTAAACTCCTGCCTTCAGCTTGTCTGACTTGGAATCTCCTCTAACTTGTACAAATGAAAGAACAATTTGTTTTAGATGATGAGTTATGAGAATATTGCTCATAGACCCAGAACACGACATTTTCAATCACATCTTTATTGCATTGGTAAGGGAAAAAATGATTTTTAGGATCTTGACATGCTTATCCTTTGGAGACCAAGTCAATTATCATATTATATAAGAATTTACTCCACGGTTCTCTGGTCTCTGGGAGCATCATCATGTCAAGAGGAAAATCCTGCAGGGTTTATTGCAGCTGTTGCAGAGTTGAAAGCATTGCCCAAGTTTCAATCCACAGGTGACCTTCAGAAGTAGGAAAGTGGCTTAAGAAATGTAAATATATACGTTAGACTCATTCTGTCCATTCAGTTTTTGGCAATGGGCAGCTTTAACCTTGTCTTGAGGGCCACAAGAAACCAGAAACTTGTTTTCCATCAGCCTGGTGAGGTGGAGATTCTCTTGCTGGGGACTTTGAGCAACAGGTCAGAAATCCTGAGTTGAATGGTCAGATCCTGAGCTGAATGAGCAAATCCTTCTTTATAGGCCTTAGCTGAGGTCATGGATGGAGTCTGTGTGGTTTCAGTTGTCTGCAGGGTCCATCCTGCTGGGAATTGCAGGGGTTGGAGTTGTTCTCTCCGGGCTGGGTTTTTTTGGTGAGGGACACTCTCACTCCTCATTTTTCTCTGCCTGTAAAGCATGGACATGCCTGTGCTCCTGGAATGTGGCAGATTACCATGGGATGATGCTAGAGGAGCTGGAAATGCTGCTCTGAAGGCAGAACTCGGAGCACTTTTCTCCTTGAGCAGATTTCCAGTCACAAAAATATCCGAGTCCCATTTGCAGGCATCGGTGTTAATGCAGTGCAGCTGCTCTGCTCCATTTGCTTGCATAAATGCAGCTTTTAGAGCTGTCACATATGCTTGATAGAGCCACTACCCCTCACCTGCTCCTTCCTGGAGTGGCAATTCCTGGCAGGGATTGCCGAGACGAGGGAGATGATGGTTGTACCCGTGCATTAGTGCATATGTCAGGGTGAGAAACCCACCATTTCCAAGCTGCTCTGGATGGGTGGAATGCTCCAAATGCACTTATGCAGATGGAATTTCGGGCTGTATTACCTCGGCTCGAGCCCTCCCTGGTTCTGTAGCTTTGTTTACGTGGAGGGTTTTGAGCTGGGTTTTGATTTTGCTGTTATCGAGGTTGTTGTATTTTTATGGTGTTGCATTACTCATTGGTTCCTTTTATTCCTCTCGAGTTTGCCAGCCATGACTAATGAAGAGTTTTGCTGCAGCCTGTTGTGGAGTGGACACTTAAGCTGCTTCAAAGGGATTTTTAGTGGTTTATTTTTCCTTTCCCATGATTTGGTGCCGCAGAGTCGGTGCTTTCGGTGGGAAGCTGGGAAGTTGTGCCTCCTTTTTCCCCCCCAGACCAGGAGGGGGTGATTTGGGAATTTCAGGAGTTGAGGGGATGATTCAAAAGTTTAAAGCTGGAGTGGTGCTTCAGGGCCAGGTTGGATGTGCTTGCAGCAGCCTGGGCTCGTGGGACGTGTCCCAGCCTATGGGATGATTTTAAATCCCTTCCAACCCAAATCTTTTTGTTATTCAACGCTCTTTCTAATGAGTGCATCCTCTGCTGGAGTGCCATCCCCATGCTGTATCCCGGGAATCCTTGACTGAGTGGGGCTGTGTTTTATGGGGCCACCAGGACTCCTGAGGGATGGCAGGGTGGGAGGAAATGTGCTGCCTTCTCCTGGAGACGTGGCAGGAAGGTTTCCAGCTCATTTTATTTCCATTACTGGCGTGTTTGTGCTTCCATGAACAGCTCCAGTGTGGTGAAGAAATGAATCCTTCCTGGGGAAGGGATGAACTTCTGCTCAAGGGAAGCTCTGAAGCCTTGAACTTGTCAGGGTCTGTGCTGGTGCCACAGTGGGAGGGTCATTGTCCCCTTGGTGTCCCTGCTGTCCCTGTTCCCAGCAGGATGCCCTGTCTGGGATCATTTCTGTTCTCAGTTTAGCCCTGAGTGTTTTACCAAGGTCACAGGCAGGACCTGCACCTGCTCTGGGGACACTCGAGTTATTTCTGCCTCCTTGCTGCCATGGTTTTTCTCTCTCTCTGCCTCTCTTGCACAAGGCTTTGTCTTCCACGCCGAGGAGCTCAGCAGCTGACCCAGGCTGTGTTGTGCCATCTGTTTGGTCACATCCCCGTGCCCCCAACTCTGGCTGAGCTGATTCTTCCCTGGCACTGAGCATTTCAGAAATCAGGCAGCCCTGGGAAGGCACCAAAAAAAAAAAAAAACCAGGAGGGGAGCTAAGGGTATTTTAAATAAATAATTCTCTCTGGCTCATACAACACAGCTGGGCAGCTTGCTGAGCTAAATTCAGCTTAAAAAACATCTGTGAAGCTCAGTTTTAGAATGATGGACAAGCTGGGTTCAGTGGGATACCCTTTGGGGTCTGGGCGGTGTTGGGAAGAGCAGGTGGATGTTTGACTCCCTCTTCCTTCCACTCCCTCCTCCAAGAACAATGGATCTGGAGGCTCAGAAGGGATGAGTGGCAATTTGGCTTCCTCTGACCCTGTTTTGCCCTTCTTAACTGTGAATAATTGGAGGTGTGGAAACAGGTAGCTTTGGACGAGCAGCTGTGAATTTCTATTAAAAATTTCAAATGCCCTTCCTAAAAAGAAGAAGAAGAAGGA